>NC_084489.1:65363862-66729561 GCF_030035675.1 Rhineura floridana
AAGCCCAGCCACCTCGTCCGTGCCCCTGGGAGGGCGCGCACCAGAGGTGCGCAGCCCCCCACACTCCCGCTAGTGACGCCGCTGGGGGTGGGAGGTTTGCCAACGGGGTGAGGGGTAGATGGGGGTGGCAAGTGAAATGAACAAGAGCACAATCCTAGTACAGTTTATATGTAAACAAAAAGTTTATATTTAACAACATGGGTTAAAACATCTGAAACAGCAAATGTCTACATTCTATAAAATACAGCTAACAACTCAATAGGGTACCCTATTATTTAGTATCAAAATCAACATTGCATATAAAAAAATTAGTTACAAAAACACAAGGAAAATTCATAGTGAATACTTAAACAAAACAAAATTTCCTCCATGAAAATCTCCTTGCATCATAGACCACTAGTGTGTGAAGGAGCAGGCTTCTAGGGTACTCTTCAATGTGTTGTGCTATCTTTTTGGGCATCCATGGTGGGTGCTCAGATGTGATCCCCCACGATTCTGCTCTATATGTATATAGATCAGGTCTTAGAGCCCACATGGGAGGCAGAGTGAATTTGTGAGGCCTGTTCAGGGTACCATCTCAGAAACTTTCTCTTCCAACTTTAGTCCCCCTTCCCCCTCCCCCAGGGCCGTTGAGAGCTGGCAGTGGGCCTGGGGCAAGATGCATGATTTGGCCCCCTTCCCTAAATCTTCCTACAAACCAAAAGTTACTATTTTTTTTAAACTAGTTTTTAAGTTTATCTTAGGATGAGAAATAAATGAAAAACATTTATTAGACCAGGGTAGTAATATGTTTATTACAAAATAACTCTATTCAAAATAACCCTTGAAAAATGTTTTTTTTTAAATGTTTTTTTAAAAAATAGTCAACATTATTTTGAAACATGTTACAATGGTGTAAATACATTCATTTTTTAAAAAACTTGGTACAGGACTGACACAGGAGGTAAAATGTTTTCATAGTGGTCCTAAATTTCCTGCAAGGACTGTGCACTAATATTAAATTGATTTTGAAGAATAAGTGTTTCATATTTGGATTTACTCACAAAAATGAAAGAAATGTAAAAATAGGGGAAAAACGATTTTGTGGTTTGCTAAGCGTACAGGCAAATTAAGTCACAATGAAGCATTCAATAATGAGCTATGAGACCAATATATCCTTTTAGTGTTAGAGCATCTCTGTTCTTCTACTTTAGCAGAATCCTCTTTAGTTTTTCTTCTTCTAACACAGCTTGAGCATCCAATGACTGGCTTTTGCTATCTCCCTCATCACCTCATGATGATTTTGAAACGAAGCCCAGGCTGTGCAAACCTGTCTGAACTTCTTTTGCTTTTTCATATTTTTCTGACTTCTCTTTTCTGCGCTCTAGGCTTGTATTTGTACTTCATAATGTTCATTTCATCTTAAAACCATCCCAAAACACATATAGACTTGTTCTGCCACTGTAGTGTACTATAGAGAGCTGTAGGAAATGCTTGCTGAGCAAAAGTGAACTGGGGCCTAGCAGTTCTGCGAACTGAACAAGGGCTTGCTACTGGGGCCAAGTAGAACTGTGAACTGGGACCTACAACTCGAGCTTAGGAGTTCTGGTCTCAGCTTGAGACTGTCGAAGTGTACGTTGTGCTTTGCCATGTCTGAATCACATTAATAAATGTTGGTGCTTACAGACTTGGATATGCTGAGATGTAGCAACAGGCATTATAGCCACTCTCTGGGCTGTTGATGTACCAAACATTTTTTTGTAAAGCATTTTTTTCACAGTCTAGGCCCCCAGAAGCCCCAGGGATTTTGCCCCCTACCTCCCCTCTCCTCACCACTGCTTCCCCCACTCCATATGAATGTCCAGAAATGGGCACGGGTGATATATAGATTTTCAACCTTGAAGTCTGCATGATAGGGCTTAGGGGGGCAGTTGAATTTGTATCCTCCGTGTGATGTCTGGGCTGCTTCTCTCCTCAAACCTCCCAGGGAGCTGCAGCAAACTTATGTTTGGCATTTCATCTACCACCTTGAAAACATGTCTACATAATTATTTCAAAGTGAAATGAGCAGATGACATTATTTCACATGATTTTAATAATTGTAAATGTGCAGCATGACTTTTGGAGGCCCATTGCACACTGTGGCACAAGTTGTGCCTGGGGTGGCAGGTGCCTCTTTTGCCTCACCACTTCCTAGTTAGTTATGCTGTTGAGACTTGGCTGAAACAGACCCACCGCTTTAATGCTGGGTAAACGGTGCAGCAGCCCTCTAGGGAAAGGGCCTGGGAATGTTACTATCTGGTGGATTATTAGAGATCTCAGGATCCTCCCTTGTAGGAAAGGAACAAAGTCAAGGGGGATGTTGGGATTTAACAACAGGACAGCTTGGGAAGATGAAAGTAGAGGAGACCATAGGTGAATGGTGGGCCATGGGGGAGGGAAGTTTATGTACAGAGGTGGGTATAGTAGGCCAAAGGTGGGAGGAAAGAGATTAAGGAATGTGTGTGTGTGTGTGTCATGAGGTTACATTAGCTGGATTTATCAGCACTGCCTCTCTAGTTTATAGAGAGAAGCCCTCTGAGCAAAGCCACCTCCAAGCTTCAGATGCCCAGATAAACCCCTTGACATAAATCGTTCAGGGCACTGCTAAACCCACATGCCCACAGGACAACTGCCATCTGATAAGCCAGCCATTCCCAGAGATTCTATCTCTGCCACTTTGGAGATGTCAGTTATTTCTTTTTGGTCAGATTTTGATCTGCAGTATGAGGGTGAATGTAGTTTGCTTTTTCACAAAACAGCCGTGGGAACAAAGAACTTCATTAATCTTGAAACTGGGCTGCATAAATTCAAGCCGAGTGCTAGATGTTGAGATTTTAATCTTCCTGAATAGCGGCCTATGCAGGACGCAACATGGTGGTCCCCCCCCCTTTCAGACTTGGAGTTTCTCTCTGACATCCAAAGCACCAGAGAGTTTCTTTATATACTGGGGTGGCCACACCTGGAGTACTGGGTACAGCTATGATTGCTTCACCTCAAAAAATAACTATTGTAGAGCTGGAAAAGGTTCAAAACCGAAAATGATCAAAAGGATGGAACAACTCCCCTGTGAGGAAAGATTACAGCATTTGGGACTTGGCTACTAGCCATAGCTACTAGCCATGATGACTACGCTCTGCCTCCATGGTCAGAGGCAGTATGTTTCTGAATACCAGTTCCTGGTATTTAAATCCTATGCACAGTTGCTTGGGAGTAAACTTCCATTGAACTCAATGGGACTTACTTTTGAATAAATGAAAGAGGAGTGGACCTCTAATACATTCAGTGCACGAAGGATCTTGTTTTGTGCTGGGAATGAAACTAGATTACCTTCATGTCTCTACTAGCTCTGCAATTATATAATTTGTGATTACATCTTTCATCCTGCAACTATAGATATGTTCCTGCCGTTCAAATTCACCCTCCTCCTGGGATTGAGGATTGTGAACCAGGATTTGCATCAGAGAACCAGCGGCATAGTTGGGCATTTGCCAAAGGCCCAAGGCTATGTACAGACGTACATCGTTCCAGAGGTAAGGTTGCTGTGGAGGCGCATCCCTCTGTGTTTTAGACACAGGCACTATTTTCTCTACCAGACTGAAATGGTGGGACAGGGGTGTTGTATCAGACTCTGGAATTGCACAGCTCTGGCTGGCTGGCCCTTGTGTCACTCATGAAGCCACCCGCCCCCGGCCCCGGCTTCTTGGAACAGGGCTACACACAGTGCAGATCGGCTGGTCCTTGTGTCAGTAACAAAACTGCCTTTCCCCTTTGATCAGATAACTGCAATATAACGTTGTGCTGCTGCAAAATGTTGCTATTTTAGTTGCGCTAAAACGTGTGCTTATATGTTTTTCATTATTATGGACAATTGTTGTACTTGTTATTACGCTGTTCACTGCCCTGGACTCCATCAAGAAGAAGGATGGCATATATATAACATGAGTAATTACTACTACTACTACTACTACACCTTGTTCGTTGGAAGAAAGGTGGGATATAAATGTTTTTGGACTCCTTAAGAAAAGGTGGGATATGAAAGCCACTGCTGTTTAATTGTTGTTGGGTTCAGTGATAGGTGAAGCTCTAGGCCTAATCTCTTTTGTACAGTTCTTCCTTTGATACAAGAAGAGTGTATGGGGAGAGAGTGTAGAACTGGGCCTAGAAAAGAGCCTTGTTCAGAAGCTGAAGCATCTGTGGTTTTGGTGGAGAGACGACTGACTCACCATCACTAGCCTTGGCTCAGGAGAAGACAAGAATGCTACTTTTATGGGGAGATGGTGGGCATTCCAGGTCAAGCAAATGTCAGCAGGAGGGCAGCAGGGCTAAGCTGCATGTCCAATGTCAGGCATGCAGCTGAACAGTGTCGCTTATTTAATCTCCGTTATAAATACCTAGTTGTTCTCCAAGATCAGCAGGTCACTGTTGGCACGACAACACTCCATCGCACAGTCATGGAGGAGACTTCAGTTCAGCATCAGAGGAGGGGAGTTGAGAAAATGTTGCCTCAAGGAAATTAAAAAACAGCAAATGACTGATTATACTTGTGGAGTTGAGTGGCCCTGGATCATCATTGCTGAGGGAGTGGGACTTATTTATATAAAGGTCACCCAGCAGCCTCTTTCCTGACTGGTTCCTCTCTCCTGAAGCAGACCAGCTGTAGACTCACTGCACACAGTTAAGCTGTGTAGGTTGACTTAACATGAAAGCAAAAGTAGTTCCATAGCAGGACCTGAGTGTACTTGTGAAACCTAGCAAGTGGTAATCAGAAGCATACAGCCTCTGACACTGGAGCTAGCACATCATCTTCGTGGCTAGTAGCCACTGACAGCTTTTTCCTCCATGAATTTGTCTAATCCTCTTTTAAAGCCATCCAAGTTGATAACCATCACTGTCTCTTGTGGCAGCAAATTCCACAGGTTGACTGTGCATTATGTGAAGAAATGCTTTGTTTTGTCTGTCCTGCATCTTCTAGCATTCACATCCTCATTGGATGTCCCCAAGTTCTATTATCATGAGAGAGAGAGACAGGAAAACATGTTGATGAGCACCATCCATGCTATGTTAAAGTTTTTACATGGCAATCTAGGAATCTCTTTGCAGACTTAATGGGATTAAATTCGGCTGAGTGCAAAAGATCACAGATTGCACCAAGGCATTCTGAGACAAAGAAGGAATGGATACTCATTCTTTGAGACTATCATTGTCAACAGTTACTCAAATCTGTCTTTGGCAGTGATCAGAGCTGGTACTGAACTACAGTTCCCATCAACCCCAATGTGCGAACAATCCAACAATGTGAGAACCAAGTTCTGCTTGTGCAATGAGTCTTCTCCTTTTTCTCCTCTTCCTGTGCACTCCAAAAATCTGCTCTAGAGGGGCATGGAATGTTGCAGAGGAGACAAGGGAGAAGTTACATTGTGAAGGTGGAAGACTGTTGCATCAGTGGAAAGGCAGCTTTGGGAACAACCCCAATAAGGGCTATTTTTTGTTGCCTACCATCTGTCTATTTATTTTATTATTATTACATTTTTATCCCACCTTTCCTCCAAGGAACTCAAATTGGTGTACAAACATGGTTCTCCCTCTCCTGATTTTATTCTCACAACAACCCTGTGAGGTAGGTTAGGCTGAGACGCTGACAGGCCAAAGGTCATCCAATGAGCTTCATGGCGGAGTGGGGATTTGAACCCTGGTCTCCCAGGTACCAGTCCGACACTCTAATCACTGATCACTGCACCACACTGTCTGTCTGTCTGTCTGTCTATCTATCTATCTTGTATTCCATTCTTTTGTTTCAAGGGGAAGACAGAGGTTCAACTTAACAGGATATGGCCTGTACTGTGTTGTAGTCTAAGACAACAACTTCTGGTGATTTTGGAAGGCATGTAGCTCTGCCAGATAAGTTACAAAAGAATGCATAACAATGTACTTAATATATCTTGCAGTGTTCCAAGTATGAGACTTTTCTTTGATCATTAAAAAAAGATAAATAAATGCAATGCAGTAATTTAAAAGGAAAAAAATCCCACAGGTTTCCCCCCCCCACTGAAAACTAAGTATCATACTTATTTAAACACTGTAGAAAATATTTAACTTATCCATAAAAGGTTAAGTAATCAACTGATAAGATTTGTAGCTAAAGCATGTTTAAATGTACTCATTAAACACAGTGTATGCTAGGAGGTCATTTTTCAAAAGATCTACTTCTGGGCATAAACCATTAGGAAGTGGAAGTGGGGGGGGCAAGAAAATGTTGAAAGAAATCCAAAGCATTCCTTGTGAACAAATACAGTTGTGCATTGTACAGAAGGCTGCTAATTTATATATCAGAGGGTATGGAGCAAGTCAAGAAGTCAGAATAACAAGACCAGGAGAATGGCATAATTGATACAATTTATTCATCAGCAGGAGCAAAAAGAATGAATGCCAAGCACTTCATTCTTTAAAAACGAGCCAAATGTTTTCACTTCCCTCTTAATTTATGTGTAAAAAAAGTGAAGTGAGGAAGACTGTACTTTGTAAAAGTTAAGTGGGCTGGGAAGCAAACATGTCTTTGAGGGGGGGTAGGATTTAATTGCCTCCACTTCTCTAGGACCGACTGGGGTCCAGTTTGTACATATTTTGAGTGTTGGGGTTGCCATTCCCTTTTGGCCTTGCTGTATGGATGACACTCTGATTAATGTCACAGTGTGGAATTCACATGGAGAGAGTGAGCTGTTGTGGGAAGAATCATGCTAGCAGCAGAGGCTAGATTTGGGGAAGCGGGTGTCATGTTGTTTCCCCTCCATGCTTCCATTACATTCTATCCTCATGGTGAATACATCTTCACATTAACTGGAATATTATGGGATGGAGCAACAGACCATGGGAACCATGCCACTCCAGTATACCTGAGGATCAGACCAAAGAACATCTTTATTAAGAGCTAGAAGCTACTCTGTGTGCCATCCAATATACTTATTATTATTGTAATGTTATTGTAACATTACATGTCATTTTTGTATTACCATGTTATCTTTGTATTTTGTAGGTTGTATTGTAACCTCCTCTAGGATGCACACTTTAATGTGGTGAGGGGGTTTGAGGAGTGTTGAAGAAGCTGGGAGCAATGCCGTCAGGTGTCTAGACCAACCAGCTAGACTCCTAGCAGGGGCACCTAAGACAGAATGGTCAAAGCTGAAACACCAGACTAAGAGGCATCCAGACTCAGAGGAAGGCAATGGTAAACCACCTCTGAATACCTCTTACTATGAAAACCCTATGAACAGAGTATGCAAAATGCAACACAAGATAGTGCTGGAAGTTGAGCCTCCAAGTCAGAAGGCACTCACTGAGCTACTGGGGAAGAACAAAGAACAAGTACGAGTAGTGCTGTGACTAATGACACAGCTGGGTCAAAGCAGAAAGGAAGCCCGGAGGATGATGCGCACAGATGCGAAAGGAGAGTCCAGAGTTGTACGACATACACAATAGGAACATGAAATGTGAGAAGCATGAACCAGGGTAAGTTAGAAATTGTCAAGCAAGAAATGGAACACATCAACATTACAATACTTGGCTTGAGTGAATTAAAATGGACGGGAATGGGACACTCAATCAGGCAACTATAAAATATTTTATGCAGGAAATGAGAAATTAGGAAGAAATGGGGTTGCTTTAATAGTGAGAAGTGATGTAGCAAAAGCAATTAGGAACTATAATGCAAACTCTGAGTGAGTTATATCAATGAGATTAAACGGGAAACCTATCAACATAAACATCATCCAAGTCTATGCTCCAATGGCAAACACAGAATAAGAGGAATTGGTGACAGTTTATGCAAACGTACAGAAAGAAATTGATCACACATCAAAACAAGACGTGCTGATAATCATGGAGGACTGGAATGCAAAAGCAGGGAACAGAGAAGAACTAAAATTGTGGGGAAATGAGGCTTAGGCGATAGTAATGAAGCAGGAGAAAGACTTGTTTAATTCTGTGAAGCCAATAATTTGTTTTTTGCAAACATATTTTTTGAGCAACCGATTCCAATAATTGGAAGAGGAAGATAGAGAAGTTCTGTACTTTCTGCGAAAACAAGACCAGGAGCAGACTGTGGTACAGATCATGAACTGCTAATATCAAACATCAGAGTAAAGCTAAAGAAGAGCAACAAAGCAATCATAATACCAAAATACAATTTAAATAACATCCCAGAAGAATATAAAGATCAAATAAGGAACAGATTTGAGGCTTTAAACTTAGTTGATAGAGAACCAGAAGAACTATGGATTGAAGTCAGAGACATTATCAGGGAAGAATGCAAAAAGACAATACCCCTAGTTAAAAAGAGAGAAAGACCTCAATGGATGACTGAAGAAACTCTTAAAATGGTTAAAAATAGAAGGAAAACAAAAGCAAAAGGAGACAGAAACATGGTCAGAACTCTAAATGCAACAATACAGCAACTAGTATGTAGGACAAAAAGAACTATTACAATAGCTATTGTATAGAAATAGAAGAGGACGACAAAAAAGGTAGAACAAGAGCCCTATTCCAAAAGATTAGAGAAATTAAAGGGAAATTCAAACCAAGAGTAGGGATGTTGAATAATCAGCAGGGGAACACACCAACTGACTTAGATAAAAGGAAGATGGAAGCAATACACTGAAAAACTATATAAAAGAGATGCAATGATGAGAGATTCATTCACAGAGGAACCATATGATGAAGAACCAGGAATTTTAGAATGTGAGGTGAAAGATACTCTTAAAATACTTGGAAGAAACAAATCACCGGGAACAGATGGCATACCAATAGAGTTGCTACAAGCTACTGAGACTGAATCTGTCCAAATTTTGACAAAAAAATTGTCTACAAATGTAGAAAATAAAACAATGGTCCACAAACTGGAAGTGTTCAATATATATCCCAATTCCAAAGAAAGGGAATCCCAAGGAATGCAGTAATTATTGAACTATTGCCTTAATATCCCATGCAAGAGAAGTAATGCTCAAGATTCTACAACAAAGGCTCTTACCATATATGGAGCAAGAAATGCCAGACGTCCAAGCTGGATTTAGAAAGGGAAGAGGTACCAGAGATCATATCTCAAACATACGTTGGATAATGGAATGGACCAAGGAATTTCAGAAGAAAATCACCCTGTGCTTTATAGATTACAGCAAATACTTGATTGTGTAGTTCATGAAAAACTATGGAATGTTTTAAAATAAATGGGGGTGCCACAGCATCTGATTGATGTGCAACCTATACTCTGCACAAGAGGCTACTGTAAGGACAGAATATGGAGAAACCGATGGTTCCCAATTGGAAAGGGTGTGAGACAGGGGTGTATTTTATCACCCTATTTGTTTAATCTATATGCAGAACATATCATACAGAAAGCGGGATTGGACCAAGATGAAGGAGGTGTGAAAACTGGAGGGTGAAACATCAGTAATTTAAGATATGCAGACGATACCATACTACTAGCAGAAGCCAGTAGTGATTTGAAACAAATGTTGATGAAATTAAAGAGGAAAGCACAAAAGCAGGAGTACAGCTGAACGTCAAGAAGACTAAAGTAATGACAACAGAAGATTGATGTAACTTTAAAGTTGACAACGAGGACATTGAACTTGTCAAGGATTATCAATACCTTGGCATAGTCCTTAATCAAAATGGAGACAATAGTCAAGAAATCAGAAGAAGGCTAGGACTGGGGAGGGTAGCTATGAGAGAACTAGAAAAAGTCCTCAAAGGCAAAGATGTATCCCTGAACTGTAAAGTCAGGATAATTCAGACCATGGTATTCCCAATCTCTATGTATGGATGTGAAAGTTGAACAGTGAAAGATGCAGCTAAGACAATCAACTCATTTGAAATGTGGTGTTGGAGGAGAGCTTTGTGCATACCATGGACTGCAAAAACGTTAAATAATTGGGTGTTAGAACCAATTAAACCAGAACTATCACTAGAAGTTAAAATGATAAAACTGAGGTTATCATACTTTGGACACATAATGAGAAGACAGGATTCACTAGAAAAGACAATAATGCTGGGAAAAACAGCAGGGAGTAGAAAAAGAGGAAGGCCAAACAAGAGATGGATTGATTCCATAAAGGAAGCCACAGACCTGAACTTACAAGATCTGAACAGGGTTGTTTATAAAACATGTTCTTGGAGGCCGCTGATTCATAGTGTCATCATAAGTTGAAATAGACTTGAAGGGACATAAAAACAAAATGTTATTGAAAGATGTTGCTTTTGCTTTTTTAACAATGTTAATATTTTGTTATTTAAATTTTTGTAAACTGTTGTTTTTTCCTGATGTGTATTTTGTACGTGTGTTTATTTTTTGTGAGCCCTCTTGAGGGCCTTTTTGGCCAAAAGATGGCATAGAAATAAGCCATAACATAACATAACATAACAATATGAGGTGTGGGCAACATCAGTAGTTCAGATGTTATTAAACTTCACGTCTGCCACTATCCCTGGACATTGGCCATGCTTGTTGGAGTTGATGGGAACTGTAGTTCAGCTTATTTCAGGTCTGTGGCTTCCTTTATGGAATTCCCCAGTAGCTCGGTGAGTGCCTTCTGACCTGGGGGTCTCATCTTCCAGCACTATCTCGTGTTGCATTTTGGATACTCTGTTCATAGGGTTTTTGTGGTAAGAGATATTCAGAGGTGGTTTACCATTGCCTTCCTCTGAGTTTGGATGCCTCTTAGTCTGGTGTCTCAGCTTTGACCATTTCGCCTTGGGTGCCCCTTCTAGGAGTGTAGCCTCTTGGTCTAGATTCCTGACAGCATTGCTCTCAGCTTCTTCAGCGCTCTCAAACCCCCTCACCACATTAAGGTGTGCATCCTAAAGGGGGATTTATAGCCTTATCCTCTTTGAATTTGTCTACCCTCCCCCTTTTAAATGCATATGAGCTGGTGGTCATCACTACCACCTTGTGGTAGTGAATTCCATAACTGAACTAGGTGCTGTGTGAAGAAGTGCTTCCTTTTTATCTGTTTCTGAATCTCTGAACTTTTCTGCTTCATTGGATGACCCCAATCTCTAGTATTATAAGAGAGAGAGCAAAATGGAGCCGTAAACCAGCCTCTTAGATGTTGGTGCAAGTAATTGAGTGTGCTAAAAACAGTGAGTTGCCCCCATTAGTCTCCATACTCTCCTATAAACTTTCAAAGCCTAAAGCAGGGGTAGGGAGCCTTTCTCAACCTAAGGGCTACATTCTCTTCTGGGCAACTTTCTGGGGGGCACATGCCATTGATGGGTGGGGCCAGAGGCAAAAGTGGACAGAGCAACAAATGTGCATTTTACTTTTGTGCAGTAGGCTGCCTTCTATGCACATTCACACACCCTCCCTATCCACCAACCAGACAAGCAAAAAGCATTATCAGAGTTCAAGGCCTGGTGCCGGCAAGTCCAGTGCCAACAGGTGGTCAGGTGAGGCATGGGCCGAGGGCCCTGGCCACTCCCAATGCCCCCCTGCCTAGATCTACAGGCTGGGGCTGGGAGGGTGGAGCTCTGCGATCTACAATGGCATCAGGTTGGCTTCCACGTCACTATGTCAGTGTGTGCTGACATCAAGATGCAGGAACCAGAGCAGCCTCAGGAGGGTGTTGGTGCCTGAGGGCCCACCCTCACTTGACGCCAGCCCAAGGTGAGGGGTATGGCTCAGGTGTGTGTGTGTGTAGGCTGGGGACAGTTCTGAGACCCATTCAGAGAGGCCTGGAGGACTACATTTGGCACCTGGGCTTCAGGTTCCCTATCCCTGGCCTAAAGAGTAGGGATGAGCAAATCTGTCAATTTCAGTTTCGCTCAATTTCTCACATTTCCAATCTTAAATTCAGTTCCTCACATTTCCACATCAGTTTGCCATTTTTTAAAAAAGTTCTCACTGAAGTTCTTCAGCATTTTAGTGCGACTTCCTCCTAATAAAGATGTTTTTGTATGCAGTGTTGGCAGGTTCTCCTTTATTTTATGTTCACCGCCCAGAGAGCTATCGCTAGTCGGGCGGTATATAAATTTAATAAATAAATAAAATAATAATAAAATAAATAAATAATAATAATAAATGTGAAGTGAATCGAATTTCTCCCCCATGTCTGCTAAAGAGAGGCTCAGTTTGCTCAAGCAAGCATCATGGCTCACAAAGAGGGATGAAAGGATCTGTCAAGTTTTCCAATCTTAAATTCAGTTCTCCTCATTTCTGCAGCAGCATGTGGATTTTATTCTTTTTAAAAATCCTCATAGAGATTCTTCAGTATTTTAGTGCACCTTTCTCCTAACAAACACATATTTGTATGCAGTTTTGACTAATGTTCACATTTTTGGAAGCAATTTATTCTAATATAATGCATTTTTATATGTTATTTTCATGAATATATTCTTTTTATGCACATTCCCCCCTAATATATGCATTTTTGCAAACACTGGAGAACTGCCTTGCAAAATTTAGAGAAGTGTGACTTTCAAGAGATGGCTGTGCTTCGGTTTCTGTGTATACTATCAGAAAGTGCAAATTTGGTCGGTTCGCCTTTAAATGCGAACTGATTCATATTTCTTTCCCTCCCTCTGCCCTTCTAAAGACAGTCTCAACTTGCTCAAACAAGCAGGCTGGTTCAGAACCATGTGGTTAATCGGCTTGGGCTAGGCAAACACGAAACCTTCTTGTGTTTGTTGTGGGGTCATTTGTGCTTTATAAGACAGGCAAAGAGAAGAAAGAAAGAGCAGAGGGAGAAGACACGATGGCTTCAGAAAAGCAAACACACAAAAAGCATTCCACATTACTGCCCATGCATTTTCCAGGACAACACTGCTGCCTAATTAAACAGGCTAGAAAAATGCCCCCCCCAATTGCCCAGTTAATATAAAGGGGTATTTAAAGTGCACATTTTAAAACAAAATTTACGCCACTGATTTAATTCCCCTCCCTTCCTCAGTTCCGCCTGACATCTGAGAAGGGAGACCACAACTGCATACCAGTTAGAGATTTGTCTGATTAAAAACAGTTTTGCCTATAAGTCACATCATGTGTAAGACACAAGGTTTCTGTCAAGAGCTCTGCTACTGGCAAAAAAGGAAAAAAGAAAAGAAAAACAAAAAAAGACTTTTTTTTGCTGCTATTGCTAGTAAGAAATTGGTAACTAGATCCATGGCCTGCTTCATGCTAGCTTTGTAATTATGCTATTTTAGTGGTAAGCCAGACATTTTGGCCAAGAGTAATTTATACATGCTAGAGCTGTATTCAGTTTTTTCCCTTTTAATGTTCATCTTGACTCCCTTTGTTCAACATATAATCTTCCTGCATTTCCCTCCCTTTCTATGGTTTCCACAGCCCTTTGGTATAGCAAGACAAATGCATCTATTTGGCATCATTAAAGACAATCCATCGGAAACAGTTATTGTTTCATAGAAGGAATCCATTTTAATTTCCTGAGTTTTGTTCATATTTCAAATTCTTCTTGCCAAGGTGGGTAGAAATGAGCTAAGGCAAGGATGGGGAACCTGTGGCCCTCCAGATGTTGTTGGACCACATCTCCCATCATCCCTGACCATTGGCCACACTGGCTGGGACTGCTGAGAGTTGTAGTCCAACAGCTTCCCCATCCCTGAGCTAGGGCTACACGTTAGGCCAGGGATGGAGAACCTGTGGCTTCCCAGAGTCTAGATATTGTTAGATCCAACTCCCGCCAAGGTTGGGGGAGGCTGCTAGAGATGAACATTTTTGATAATGCATACAGAAATGCAATATCGCTGAGAAGCAGCCGCATAGTATTTTATCTGTATGACTGGCAGGAATTCTGCATGCAGAGGCAGTGCTACACCTGCTGGATTTCTGTTTGCTGCTAGAGAGCTGGTAAAGTCTGTGCTTTTATGCTGGTAAGAAGTTGACACACTTTAAAAAAGAAAGGCATCAACACACTTTAAAGTAAAGTGGAAGTGTTTTAAAAACACTTTGCACTCTACATTTATTAATTAATTTTAAGAAACAACAGCAGAAAGTTGCCTCCTCCACACATTGCTCCTAATGTCTGCTTGGTAATTAAAATAAGCAAATTTAGAAATGATCAGAAAAGAAGCTGTCTCTCATATGTTTTTGCCCGCTGCAGCATTACTGTTTCTCACTTCCTAATTTGCAGCTGTTTACTGGGTGGCCAGTTACCTATCACCAAAAAAGAGGGCATCATCATGCAAATTTAGAAATAATTACTATGATTTAAATGGAAGGACAATAACACCTCACCATAGTGGGGAATACATCAAGTAATTTGCATGGCTGCTCAGTCTGCTGACCAGGTGCTGCCAACTGCTGATAGGCAACTTAAGATCTCCTGTTTTCATTTTTCATGATGATGGTTTTTATCTTTAAATAAGACTTGGACTTGGCAACCCTTCAGATAAAGGACACCTTCAAACAAAGCAGGGGTGGTGAAATGGATCTGGCCAGTGGGCTGGATCTTGACCTCTCCTATCCCCCCCATGGGCCATTTTGATAGGTGGGACTACCTGCCAATCACCCGATGTCACCATGACATGCCTTTGCCCATACAATTTGAAATCAAACTGTGGTGGCAAAGGCACAGGGATCTGGAAGCGCCAATGATCAGCTGATCTGCGGGGCCTGAAAATCCTGATTTGAGTAGGGAGCTGCATCTTTACCTACCCCACAACTGACATAATAGATGAAATTTACATGAGGTGTAGAGCAGGTGGGTGTGGCTTGGAGAAAAACAGCTTCACTGTCTAAATTAGGGCCTCTGCCGGGCCTAATTAGGCCTGGGGATGGAGGTTCCTCACTGCTGAACTAGAGGACTGTCCAACATCCATTCAAAATAGAGGACTGCCACAGTAACAGGACACATGGTCATGTTAAGTATTTATGAAAAGAGGGGTTAAAGCAGGTTTAAAGGGTAACAGTTCTGAAAAATGATACTTTGGTAGTTCTATAGTACATTTTATTTATTACTTTAGTCCTGCTGATGTGTTACGGTGGCATGGAATTAAGGTATTTATTGTTTTAAGTGGATTTTTGTATGGTGGATGTACCCCATCCTGGGATCAATTTCAATTAAGGGCAGGTTAGAAATATTTTAAACAAGCAAGCAAACAAACAAATGAATCTCCATTAAGTGAACCTGGGCAGGCTGTATGCCAGTTCCTAATGTAGTATCCTATCAGGATGCAAATTCTTTTTTCCTTTGGTTTTGATACTGCCAGTCAACAAAGATGCTCTCAAGACAGCTAGCTCAGCAACCTGATTATTGGCACCATCCACACACAAGAAGGAAGTATCAGCAGCCTTGAGGGAACCACAGAATTTGCAGAAGTACCCAAAATCTGCTGTCCCCTATACACACTTATCTGGGGAGAAGCTTTATTGAACTCCATAGTCTTTCTTCTGAGCAGACATAAATTGGTCTGTGCTGTAAGGGGCAAAAGAAATCAAAACACCTCAAGTGAGGGCTGAGCGTGGTTAGTTGGCATGGAATATTCACTGATGGTAATTTTATTCAACTCCTGGTAATCATGGCAGGGCCGGAGTTCTCTACTCTTTTTCTGAACAAATAGCAAAGGAGCCCAGACTGGGGTTTTTGGTGATCTAATGAACCCCTGCTTCAAGTTGACATCAAGGAAGTCCTTTAGAGCTGCCAACTCTGGCTCAGACAGTGAGCTGATGTGGCCAGACGGAATCTGGGCCCCTGGGAGCAAGTCGGTGGCACAGTCATAAGGTCTATGGGGGGGCGGAACTGGTCCACCTCCTTCTTGTCAAACACGTCACAGTAGTCCCAGTACTTCGCAGGTAAGGGAACTGGTATGGAAGGAGGCAGGGCAGCTACTGCCACCACTGTTGTAGCCTCGGCAGGCTGGCAATGCCATTTGCAATAGTCTGACTGCAACACCACAGATGCTTCCCCCAGGAGATTGTAGGATCATGTTGTGTCAGCCAGGTCATCATCCCCAGGACCACTGAGAAACGTGGCAAGATGGCAAGATAGAAAGACAGCTGTTCAAGGTGCCCAGGCAGCTCCACTTGCAGTCCTATGGTCACCTGCAGTCCTATGGCCACCTGCCCCTGAAGCTAAGAGCCGTCTATCAATTGTCTCCATGGCTAGAGGTACTTCAGGCATAGTGATGGGAATGTTGTGTTGCTTTGCAAAGCCCAAGTCCATCAAGTTGCTGGCTGCCCCCAAATCCACCATAGCATATACTTGGATGCTGTGTTCAAAGGTAGACCCAGGTGGATTGGCCGGTGTAAAGCCGGCTTTGGCAGGGCAGGAACGTCATGAGGTCTTTGGCTTACAGTCGATTCCAGCTTGTGGACCTCTATGAGAGCTAGGATTTGTAGTTTTCCTGCATTGGGGCTTTCTCTGATTTGGAGGGGCAGGCTTTCACAAGGCACCCTGCCTTTCCACAGTATATGCGTAGCCCCTCTCAGCAACGCTTCTCTTTCTCCTCCTCCATCAGGTGTGGTCACGTCCCTCCAGTCTGCATGGGCTCCTCCCCCGACTGAACAGAGATTCCCACCCTGGGAGAGAAGCGTGTGCAGGGGAGAGGCATGGGAAGTAAGGGCCGAGCTGAGGAAGCCCTGTACTCCAGGTGATGACCTTCAAGTCTGCTATCTGTCTGCAGGCACAGCTGGATGAATAAGGAGTTGGAAGCTGGAGTTTGCTCTAATTCCTCCAGTATCTCATCATTTAGGCTCTCATGGTTTTGTACGTCTGAGCTGACTCTTTCCAATCCACTTCCTGCACCAAAAATGGTTGCTATAAGTCCTGACTGAGTTCTTGCCCTGAGGCAGGTTTCCTAGCTGGCCAGCTACTGTGGCCTTACAGTGAGGGTCTCAAAAGATTTCTGCCATGGGAGCAATAAAAGTATCATACTGTCTCAACACAGGGTCATTCCGAAGCAGGAGAGAGGTAGACCACTGGTCCACCTTTCCTTCCATCACGAAGGCCACTTTCAACGAGTCGTTGGGAAAGTCTGACTGCTGCTGACAGCCTTGGTCGCCCTGTACGATGACTTATGTCGGGAGAGGGACGGTGGGAGTGTAACTCTGTTGATTCTCCTTGATCTCTCAGCGGCTTTTGATACCATCGACCATGGTATCCTTCTGGAGAGGCTCGTGGAGTTGGGAGTTGGGGGCATTGCTTGGCAGTGGTTCCGCTTCTACCTGGCGGGTCGTCTCCAGAAGGTAGTGCTTGGGGAACATTGCTTGACACCGTGGGCTCTCCAATGTGGAGTCCTGCAGGGATCAGTTCTGTCCCCCATGCTTTTTAACATCTACATGAAGCCGCTGAGTGCGGTCATCAGGAGTTTTGGAGTGCGCTGCCACCAGTACGCTGATGACACGCAGCTCTATTTCTCCTTTTCATCTTCTTCAGGTGAGGCTGTCAATGTGCTGAACCGTTGCCTGGCTGCGATAATGGACTGGATGAGAGCTAATAAACTGAGGCTAAATCCAGACAAGACTGAGATGCTGTTGGTGGGTGATTTCTCTGATCAAATGGTGGATATGCACCATGTTCTGGACGGGGTTACACTCCCCCTGAAGGAGCGGGTTCGTAGTCTGGGAGTACTCTTAGATCCTTCCCTGTCACTCGAGGCTCAAGTAGCCTCGGTGGCACGGAATGCGTTCTACCAACTTCGGTTGGTAGCCCAGCTACATCCCTATCTGGACAGGGAGGACCTCACCTCAGTTGTCCATGCTCTGGTAACCTCTTGATTGGATTACTGCAATGCGCTCTACGTAGGGCTGCCTTTGAAGACGGTTTGGAAACTACAGCTTGTGCAAAACGCGGCGGCCAGGCTGATAACGAGGACCAGGCGGTCCGAACATATAACACCTGTTCTGGCCCGCTTGCACTGGCTACCTATATGTTTCCGGGCCAGATTCAAAGTGTTGGTTTTAACCTATAAAGCCTTATACGGCGCAGGACCACAATACCTCCTGGAACGCCTCTCCCGATATGAACCTGCCCATACACTACGTTCAACATCGAAGGCCCTCCTCCGAGTTCCGACTCATAGAGAGGCTCGGAGGATGGTTACAAGAACCAGGGCCTTCTCAGTGGTGGCCCCCAAATTGTGGAATAGTCTTCCCGTTGAGGTGTGCTTGGCGCCGACATTGCTATCTTTTTGGTGCCAAGTTAAAACCTTTCTCTTTGCTCAGGCATTTTAGTTTAATATGTTCAAATTGGTTTTAGATTTGTGGATTTTTATATATATGTATTTGTACCGATTTATGTGATTTTATTGTATATACTTTCTGTTGTACACCGCCCAGAGAGCTATGCTAGTGGGGCGGTATAAAAATTTAACAAATAATAAATAATAATAAATAATAATAATGTATAGCTCACACTGCGCGATGAACATTGCAAACTGCTCCAGCTTCCCTCTTTATCGGAGGGGGAGTCCTATGGGCATCTTGATACGAAGCGCGGGCACTGGCTGGACTAGAGCAGCCCCCCTGCTGTATGGCTGTTACATTGTTCAGCTGTTCCTTGTGTTTGTTTCATGACCACCTCTTACTACTTTGATTTGTGTTATCACAATACACAGCTGATTGTGAGGCACTTGGAGAAAGCATGTTTTGCAAAAGGCTGGGGCATAAATTCAAGAATGTCCTATGTTTTCTTTTTTTAAAAAAATGCAAATTTAACAATGAAAGGAAAGGAAAAAATAATGAAATAAATGAAAATATTAAAGGTACAAAAATAAAAAATAAAGAAAAATAAATAATATGCAAATAATGCTACTAATAACAATAAACCACCATCAGTTTACATTATGATATAATAACCATCAGTACATGCATCTTGAGTTAAGCATATAAGCCCTTCAGATGTCCAAATAGGTATCCACTCAAAATTGACCTCTATATGAAACATGTTCCAAGATAGCCAAAGCAGTGAGGTCCTCATTGCATAATAGATGGTGGGGATTTATCCTTCCAGGCTCCAAGTATAAGTCTTTTAGCTACCATAAAGATTCACAAAATCCAATAATATCCTGCCTATCCTATATAATGCTTAGCACCCTCACAAAACTGAAGGGTCAGATTATGCATGCAACAGTGAAGCCAACTTATTTTCTCTATTTTTTAAAGAAATGTGTAGACATAACCCTCTGATGAAATCTTAGTGTGACCCAGAGAGTCAGATAGCTACACACCAAACCTACAGCCTCATGTGCCTTCCAGATGTTAGACTATTAGCTCTTTGAGACTAGGACCTGTCTTTTGTTTATGCTACTCTGTAAAGCAGAAGGAGCTAACATGGTACCCTCCTGATGTTGTAGGACCACAGGTCCCCTCATCCCTGACCACTGGATGGGAGCAGATGGGAGTCCAAAAACATCTGGGAATCCAAGCCTGCGGAAGGCTGCATGCATGCAACTGTATACAATGTAGGAGATAAACCACTTTGGGGAAAATAGCAAGGAAACAAAAAAACAAGCTGTAAATTGGGTTCCCAAACTGTGGTCCACAATCCATCAGTGGTCCATGAGCTTCATTCAAGTGGTCTGTGGTGTGTCTGTGAAAATACAGTTAAAAATCATACAGCATCTGGCACAGCGCATTACACTTGCTACAACAGGCAGGAAAATCATTTAATGGTCTGCAAAGGCCCTCAGCGGGAACCACAGCACTAATCTACCAGCTAACCAACCAAAAGGTGTGGACTTTGATATGTTACAGGCATGTAGTAATCCTTGTTGATTATCCATGCGATTTGGCTAACACTAAATCCTTCTGCGTGAATGAGTATTGTTTTGTAAAGCTTTAACACATCTCCTTTTGCTGATCTTATAGAGAAAACTTGAGACAACTGGTGAAACTGGAAATATGGTTTCTTCATGTGAATTGCCCCTAGCCAGCTTTTTGAGATGCCTAAGTCTTTGAGGTTCAACGCTTTGCCATTTTTCCTTGAGCAACTGAGCTGGAGTCGCTGCTTCTGTGGACTATCTCCCTGCCCAGAACCAGCCAAGACTCCCTCTGGAGACAGCTGTTTTCTATTTCAGGAGTCTCAACATTGTGGCTTTGTTGATTGTCTTTTCACCTCCAGATTTAGTTTTAGTTCCAGGGAAAACATAACGAACCATTTTCATAAGTTATTTAGTGCCGCTCTTGGACGGTGTCCAGCTGCATGTCCTCTCAATCTTTCTCTCTGGGACTGTGCGTGCATGTTTTACTGTGAAAGATAGTATCAAGAGTGAATTTTGCAAATTCACATAGAATAAATCAAAGTAGCATTTACCATAAAAATTTGGTGGGAAGGCAGCTCAGAGCTTTCCCATTATCAATGGTCTGAATAGAAATGCAGGGCTCTTCACCCCACTTATGGAGTGTGTGTGTAAGTGTGTTTATAAAACAAAGACAGACCCTACAACTAAACAGGATGGCACACTGATGTGCCTTATACAGCAGGCATCCTAGACTGGGCTGGCTCACATGACATGGTAAGTCAAACTACGGCATAGGCAGACTAGGCAAATGAGCAGGTTTCTGGAGAGCAGGTCGTAGTCACTTTGCTCCCACTGGTCCTTTTTACTGCTATACCGTGCTGAGCTCAGCCAAGGTTCGCCTTAGCGTGCCACCTGAACTGGGACTCACAGCTAAGCTCCCACCTCACTAACCATGAGTCCCTGTTCGGACGACATGTGAAGACAAACCTTGGCTGAGCTCAGCACCCCTGAAACTTGTTACCACTCAGAAGTGAGGTGCATGTGTGTAATCTTTGTTGCTGGCCATGCTTCTCCTGAATCTTTTGAAAAGAACACTTTTGGTTACATTTTAAACTAGGGAAGGGCAGTAGCTCAGTGGCAGAGCATCTGCTTTGCATACAGAAGGTCCCAGGTTCAATCCCCGGCATCTACAGGTAGGGCTGGGAGACACTCACGCCTGAACCCTGGAGATCCATGGCTAGCCTGTGTAAACAATACTGAGCTAGATGGATCATTGGTGTGATTCGGTAAAAGGCATCTAAGGGCACATCCACACACATTTAAAGCACATGGCTTTCCCCAAACAATCCTGGGAACTGTAGATTGTTAAGGTTGCTGGCAATTGTGAAAGGTAAACTCCACTATTTATGTGTATGCCAGGAAAACCTTCACAGATTGAGGCCTGCTTTGGAGACTCAGTTCTCACTGAATCATACTTCAGCAGGTGGGCCTCTAAGGTGGGACGACAGGTTCTTTCCCCATTCAGCTCTGTAGCCCGGGTGGTGGTGGAGGGAAATAGAGGCACTGGCCCTTTAGAGCTATGCTTTGCCACCTCCCAATAGGATTGTTTGGGGAAATTATCTTTTTAATTTGTGACATGACAGACAATGGCAGCCTCCATTTAAAGAATAATAGCTTGTTCTAAGAACAGGAGCAACTTGAGAATAGGACCCTCTGAATCAGTCAGTGAATAAGGCAGGGGGAGCGCACAACAAAAGCCTCATCTAGAAGAGCCCCACAAAGGTAGGTTCGCTCAAGACTTTCCCTGACTGAGGGTGGATTTTCCATGATCACAATCACCTTATAATTACTTAAGTGATCCTGAAAAAAAACCCACCTGTATAGTAACATGACCTTTGAAGAGTTAAATATTAGAACGTATTATAGGCTAGAGTTACACTCCACCTCTTAGATTTCCTTTGGTCTGATTTTCAGTTTCAGTTGTGTTCTCTACCCAGCCAGCAATAAAGAATCATGTTTGTTTGCTTGCAGTAAGAAGTAAGGTTTGTGTATTCTGCAGTTATGATGACAACAGGATTGGGTGCTTATTGCTAAAGGGTGAAATAAAGAGATAACTTGAAGTAATCTGCTTCAGTTTTCCTTTAACCTTTTAAAACATCCACTATACTGACAATTGGAGTTGCTACTTTTTCTTCTTGAGTTCTTGATGGCAAAGAATAAAAACAGCCCTAGAGGGTTAGAAACACTACTGTGCACACTACAGTTAGCTGGCTGGCTGGCTTAACTTAGGCCCAATTTCTGATTTTCCCAGTGTGTGCAGATCAGCATGAGACCTTTTCATGGTTTCAGGGCAGAGAAATCAACCCAGTAACCAGCAAAAAAAAAAAAAATCCAATTATTTCCACACTTTGTTTCCAATTGCTTAGTTAGTCAGTTAAAATTTTTCCCTTGATTGTCTAACTGGAAGGAAAATCAAAGGTCAGGAACAAGGCTAGAAGAAGATGCCCTTAAAGAGGAGTTAACACCTTTTGGTATTCCCTTGTTCACTGTATCCTTTGTTGTTGTTATGTGCCTTCAAGTCGATCATGACTTATGGTGACCCTATGAATCAGTGACCTCCAAGAGCATCTGTTATAAACAACCCTGTTCAGATCTTGTAAGTTCAGGTCTGTGGCTTCCTTTATGGAATCAATACATCTCTTGTTTGGCCTTCCTCTTTTTCTACTCCCTTCTGTTTTTCCCAGCATTACTGTTTTTTCTAGTGAATCGTGTCTTCTCAGGATGTGTCCAAAGTATGATAACCTCCATTTCATCGTTTTGACTTCTAGTGACAGTTCTGGTTTAATTTGTTCTAACACCCAATTATTGGTCTTTTTCACCGTCCATGGTATGCACAAAGCTCTCCTCCAACACCACATTTCAAATGAGTTGATTTTTCTCTTACCCGCTTTTTTCACTGTCCAACTTTCACATCCATACATAGAGATCCGGAATACCATGGTGTGAATGATCCTGACCTTATTGTTCAGTGATACATCTTTGCATTTGAGTTCCTTTTCTAGTTCTCTCATAGCTGCCCTCCCCAGTCCCAGCTTCTTCTGATTTCTTGACTATTGTCTCCATTTTGGTTAATGACTGTGCCAAGGTATTGGTAATCCTTGACAAGTTAAATGTCCTCATTGTCAACTTTAAAGTTGCATAAATCTTCTGTTGTCATTACTTTAGTCTTTCTGACGTTCAGCTGCAGTCCTGCTTTTGTGTGTTCCTCTTTAACTTTCATCAGCATTCATTTCAAATCATAACTGTTTCTGCTAGTAGTATGGTATTGTCTGTATATCTTACTTCACCCTCCAATTTTCACACCTCCTTCATCTTGGTCCAATCCCGCTTTCCGTGTGATATGTTCTACATATAGATTAAACAGATAGGGTGATAAAAGACACCCCTGTCCCATACTTTTTCTTATTGGGAACCAATCAGTTTCTCCATATTCTGTCCTTACAGTAGCCTCTTGTCCAGAATTGCGCATCAGGACAATCAGATGCTGTGGCACCCCCATTTCTTTGAAAGAATGTATCCTTAACATCCTTTTTTCTTATGGAACAAAAAATATGGCAGTCATTTAATTCCTGGGTGTTCATACTTAATTTTCTGTTAACCTGACCTTTACGTAGCCTGTTATGTAAATTAATGAACTCTCTGCATGGAAGAGAAGTGAGAGGGAAGGTCATTGCCTTCCCCCCCCCCGGCCTGGCCCTCACATCCTCTCCACTGGTTTTTTTTTTTTTTTTTTTTTCAATAATTTTTATTCAAATTTTCATAAAACATACAAGACGAAATCATAAAACATTCGAAGACAAAAAACAAAATCAAAAATAGTTAAACAAAAAATAAAAATAAAAATAAAAATAAAAATAAAAAATAAAGAGTAAAATATTGACTTCCCATTTGTCAAAGATCAGATCAGTTATAAGTCTATAATATATAACAATCCTGTCTCTTAAGTCATATTATAAAATCACTTTCCTCCAATAGTTATCTTACTTAATCATCAAATCTCATAAACATTACTTTATTCTTTCCACAAAAAGTCAAAGAGAGGTTTCAATTCTTTAAGAAATATATCTATCAATTTTTTTTCCAGATAAGCATATCGATTAATCCATCTCATTACTAATTATGATAATCTTATTGTCATAACCATAGTCAAAATAAACATTTCAATTAATCCATCACATCAGAATCTGTTAGGTTCAGTAATTTCAGTAGCCATTGTTCTATTATCCCTATTAGTTCCATTTTCCATCTTCCATCTTCAGTAGTCTTGTTAAGTCCAGTAATTTCAGTATCCAATCTTCCATTATCAGTATTCCATAATAATCTTGCTGTCAAAGCCATAGTCATATAGTAAGAGTCTGATGGGAATAACCTCTATCCCAAATATTTTCTTGCCATCCATTCTAGATAGGTTGCTGAAATACTGCTGTAAAATCATATCTCTGTTCTTTTTTTCAAAATACACTGGGTCATCTCTTGAAAGTTTTTCCATTGTCACATGGCTGCAGTTAATTCCATAGATTTTCTCTATATTGGGCTCCATCACGTCATTCCAGTCCAGAAGATTATCCATGCCATTGATAACTTTATCTCTAGAATCTTCATTAATTTCTTCAGAGATAACATTGAGTTCCAAACAATAGATTTTATTTCTAAAGTCCATAGACTCCAAATCTTTTTCCTGTTCCACGTTTGTTCCAATCTCCGGGGTCTCCTCTCTCACAGGGACCCCTGTTCCAGTCTCCAGGGTCTCCTCTCTCACAGGGACCCCTGTTCCAGTCTCCAGGGTCTCCTCTCTCACAAGGACCCCTATGTCTTTAATCTCCTGTGTCTCCAAACAATAGATTTTATTTCTAAAGTCCATAGACTCCAAATCTTTTTCCTGTTCCACGTTTGTTCCAATCTCCGGGGTCTCCTCTCTCACAGGGACCCCTTCCAGGGTCACCTCTCTCACAGGGACCCCTATATCTTTAATCTCCTGCGTCATTTTACTCAATTCAATTTTCAACTCCTTACAACCCTGTCGCAGGTTTTGTTTCGTTATCTCAATCTCATCCATTATTTTCTGAAACATAGTTATTTCCAGATTCTCAGCCACTTTCTTAATTGCCATTTTAAAAGAAAAATATAGGAAAACCACTTCTTATTTCAGCAACAATTGGGTTAATACTCCAAACTTGGTGACATCACAGTATAAACAGAGCAGACAGCCTTATCTCTCCATAGTTAAGTAAACAAAATGCAGTTCCCAGGATCGAAACAATTAATGGCAGTCGTCAGAAAACAGATTCGTCAAAATAAAATAGACCAAAAAGAGAGTAGTCTCAGACAATATAATATTCTTCAAAATAAAAATCTGGAATAGAAATCCCTCTTCTGTGTATATCTTTAGAATGCAAATCCAGGACAGCTTTTTGCAACAAAAACAGAGATAAGCTATTAATTAGTGCGTAGCAGAGAGAAGTTATGGCTCCCCAGTGAGATGTCAAAAACCGATCAATCTGGCAAATCTCTTTTAAACAGCAACAATTTAAGTCAAGTAAAAGAAAAATATAGAAAGAAGGGTGCTTGCCTGTTAGTGCGTTCTCTCTTAGAAGATAAGGTGAACGTTCGCTTTATCAGATAGAGCTTGCTGTTGAAAATCCGTCCCACCTTCGTCGGCTGGACCTCGTCCCATAAATTAATGAGATCTGGTCGCCCCAACAAAAATAGGCTTTGAGGTTAATCTCTTCGTTTCTCCCTACCCGGGAGAAGTTTAATCAGTCAAAAAAAAAAGAAAAAACTGACTGATATATCTGAATAAGCTTCTTTTGAGGCAGGAGCCCGTCTCAAAAGCAGGCACAGGCTAAGTCACCCTTCCCGGAAGTCACATCCTCTCCACTGGTGAGTGAGGAGGGGGAATTCTTGCACTATTCGCCTCCCCCTCCAGTGCCCCATCTAGAAATATGTCTATCCACCTAACAAGGAAGGCTGGCTACAAGGCTGTCCTCATCCCTCCCCTACCTCTCCCTTCCCTGTAGGGTGACTACTCATGCATTTCCAAAAAAGAGAGACGGCAAGATAAAGAACAAGGGCAAAAGAAGGCACAGATTTGCAGAAAAAATGCATATATAAATATATATGTATAGATGCAAATTTAGAAATGATTACTATAATTTAAATAGAATTACCGTACATCCCAGCATACTGGAGAAGGCTGTTACAAGGTAACCCATGTGCCTGCTTAATCTTCTACCCAGATGCTAACTGTTGATGGGCAACTTCAGTAGAGCATCTACTTTGCATGCAGAACGCCCCAGGTTTAATCCCTGGCATCTCCTGGTAGGGCTGGGAGAGACCCCTGCCTGAAATCCTGGAGAGCCACCGGAGACTGTAGACAATATTTATTGATATATTATTTGCTTTATATCCCGCCCTTCCTCCCAGCAGGAGCCCAGGGTGGCAAACAAAAGCACTAAAAATACTTTAAAACATCATAAAAACAGACTTTAAAATAGATTAAAACAAAACAGATTTAAAAACATTTTTTAAAAAGCTTTCAAGGCATCTTAAAAAAAGGTTAAAATATATATTTTTAAAAAAGCTTTAAGTCTTCACTAGGTGCCGAAAAGGTAACAGAGATGGCGCCTGTCTAATATTTAAGGGTCCTTTGATACTGATCTAGATGCACCAGTGGTCTTTAAAAAGGATTTGCATTGGATAGTCCTTCAGTAGAGGGGTATTCTCTGACAGTCCTTCCCTTGTAAGGTAGGACACATGGCCACCCTACTTCCTCAACCCTTGTATTATGGTTTCCTTAAATCACAGCTAGCCACTGTATCTGAAACAGAGAACAGGGAATGTTAGTTTACCAACCAGGATACAGTAGGGCCCCACTCATATGGCGGGTTACGTTCCAGACCCCCGCTGAAAAGAGAAACCCACCAAAAAGCGGAACTCTGTCAATAAAATGGCACCTGATGCCCAAAAAACGCTGTAAAAGCAGAACAAGCACTGTATGAGTGGGGCCTTACTCTAATTGAAAGCCACCGTTAGCAGAACGCCGAAAAGCCGGCCGCCGAAAAGCGGGGCCCTACTGTATTAAACTTCAATTTGAAATTGACTTATAATCCTTATTAGTAAACTGACATCCCCACTTGGGAGGCATAATGGCTAACTGTGATTTAATTAAGCCAGGATATAAATGCTGAGGAAAGGTGGAGACAAGGGGAGGGTCAAAGAGGGAGTGCCCAGTATTGTCACTCATTCCTGTCTGCTGCATTCTGGTTTAGCAAACCAGGAATTGAGCATCTGAACTTGGCCATAACGTCTGTATTGGTAAAAGGGCAAGTGCAGATAGAGTAAAAAAATGGTGGCAACTCTGGAGCTAAATCCTATATTTTCTGTAGAAAAGGGACTTGTCTGGCTAATAATAAGATTCCATTTTGGCTTAAATGATGTATATATGCTATTTATGTTGAGTACAACTCTTTACAAGGTATTTTTAAAGCTCCTCAAATTAAATGAAATGGAATGTAAAGTTGAAAGAGGTATCTGGTTGGGGATTTCCCCCCCTAAGTTTTTAAAAAAGTATATTGTGACAGATGAAATAAATAAATCTACAATGGCTGGCCCACTGCCTCAAAGCCTGACCACTGTTTTACTAGATACATGACATATTCCACTTGACCTCAATTATGTTAACCTCTTTTTATAAAGGAAATGTATCCTGAGATCAAAGGTGTGCTACAGCATTTTTATGGGAAGTCAACTCCAGAACACACCAAGCTTGGGTGAAAAATTAGATATTCTGGATACTTTACTAGTCAACTCTAATTTATATATATATAATTTTTTTCCACTGGTATCCATGCATTATTTTTCTCTGCAAGCTAGCTTACTGTCTGCTTCACAAATGAATTAAACACTAAATACTTGGCGTTTTATTCAGCTGATTTCTACTCAGACTAGAGCCATTGAAATTGATGGACCTAGGTTAGTCATGCCCATCAATGTCAGTGGATCTGCTCTGAGTATGAGTAACACTGGATACAGCCTCTCTATTCTAGTCATCTAGTAAATTTGTATAAATAATAATCGGGTGGGGATTAAAACAGCAAACATGAACTTTGCGGGCTTCCCCCAGGCACCTGGTTGGCCACTGTGAGAACAGGATGCTGGACTAGATGGGCCACTGGCCTGATACAGCAGGCTCTTCTTATGTTCTTATGAATGGCTGCTTTGTGTAGGGTAGTTGTGTGGCCCAGCCTTTTCTAAGTGGATCTATTCCTATATGGGTCACAAACCACTGGAGTCAGGTACAGTTGTTGTTGTTATGTGCCTCCAAGTCGATTACAACTTATGGCAACCCTATGAATCAGTGACCTCCAAAAGCATCTGTCATGTACCATCCTGTTCAGACAGGTCTGAACAGGTCTGTGGCTTCCTTTATGAAATCAATCTATCTCTTGTTTGGCCTTCCTCTTTTTCTACTCTCTTCTGTTTGTCCCATCATCACTGTCTTTTCTAGTGAATCGTGTCTTCTCAGGATGTGTCCAAAGTATGATAACCTCAGTTTCATCATTTTGGCTTCTAGTGACAGTTCTGGTTTAATTTGTTCGAACACCCAAGTATTTGTCTTTTTCTCAGTCTATGG
The DNA here is from genome assembly GCF_030035675.1 of Rhineura floridana. Taxonomy (NCBI): domain Eukaryota; kingdom Metazoa; phylum Chordata; class Lepidosauria; order Squamata; family Rhineuridae; genus Rhineura; species Rhineura floridana. The sequence continues at coordinate 65,392,259 of NC_084489.1, forward strand.
TATGCACAAAGCTCTCCTCCAACACCACATTTCAAATTAGTGTATTTTTCTCTTATCTGCTTTTTTCGCTGTCCAACTTTCACATCCATACATAGAGATCAGGAATACTATGGTCTGAATGATCTTGATTTTAGTGTTCAGCGATACATCTTTGCATTTGAGAACCTTTTCTAGTTCTCTCATAGCTGCCCTCCCCAGTCCTAGCCTTCTTCTCATTTCTTGACTATTGTCTCCATTTTGGTTAATGACTGTGCCGAGGTATTGATAATCCTTGACAAGTTCAGTTTCCTCATTGTCAACTGTAAAGTTACATAAATCTTCTGTTGTCATTACTTTAGTCTTTCTGACGTTCAGTTGTAGTCCTGCTTTTGTGCTTTCCTCCTTAACTTTCATCAGCATTCATTTCAAATCATTACTTCTGAAATTCCTTGCTCCGTTCCATTATGCAACGTATGTTTGCAATATGATCTCTGATGCCTCTTCCCTTTCTAAATCCAGCTTGGACGTCTGGCATTTCTTGCTCCATATATGGTAAGTACATATGATAAGGTAAGTGCAGTTAAGCCCATTGATTTTAATTAACTGTTGTATGCTCCCCTCCCTGCCCCTCCTCCAGGTCAGTTTCACCTATCCTAAGCATGATTGCACAGTAGTAAATCCCACTGAATTCAGAAAGCGTGCAAATGATTAAACCTGCCATCCCCTACTCCCTCCTATCCCCTCCCTCTCGCCCCTTCCCTCCCCCTTCCTTCACCTCTCTCTTCCCCTCTCCATCCCCTTCCAATCCTCCCCCTCCCCCTCCTCCTCCCCCCTTCTGCCCTCCCTCTCTTCCTCCCCCATGGTCAGTTTTACCTATCCTAGGATTACAACCTGGGAGACCAAGGTTCAAATCCTCACACAGCCATGAAGCTCACTGGGTGACCTTGGGCCAGTCACTGCCTCTCAGCCTCAGAGGGAGGCAATGGTAAACCACCTCTGAATACCCCTTACCATGAAAACCCTATTCATAGGGTCACCATAAATTGGGATCGACTTGAAGGCAGGCCATTTCCATTTTTATGCCTGCATGCTAAGGGTGTTCATCAACCAAAAGATTTGGTTTGGATCCCAGTTTGGCACTTCAGAAAACAGTCAGCTTTGGTCAGAAGACCTTCAGAGTAGGGATGGGTGAGAAATTAAATTAAGGTCACATTTCAAGCTGAGTCTATCAAATCTTCGCTTTCAGAAACAATATGAGAACTGAAACATAGCCATCCTTTGAAATGCACACTCCTCTGAATTTTGCAATACCAAACAATGGTTACAAAAATGCAAATGTTAGGGGAAAGTGTGCATAAAAATGAATATATGAGTGAAAATAACAAAAATGCATTCTATCACAATAAATTGCTTGCAAAAATGTGTACATTAGTCAAAACTGCATTTATAAGTGTGTTTATTAGGATAAACTTGCACTAAAATGCTGGAAAAATTTCATCAGGATTTTTTTTAAAAAAACAACAACTTGCAAATTGCTGCAGAAATGTGCAGAACTGAATTTAAGATTGGAAAGATGAGAAACTGAGAGAACCAAAATTGACAGATCTTTCCATCCCTACTTCAGAGGCTGTCTGATTTCGCTCATGGTCCGAAGCCAAATTCAGTTTGGAAAAATAAAGCTTTGTTCCTTCCCTTTTCACTATTATAGAGAAAGCAAAAAATGGCTATTTTTTGTTGTTGTCAGAAGCAGATGAAATTTGCAGGCATAATAGCCAATTTAGAACGGATAAAGCCTGGCAAAAAGGACCAGTTTTGTGTGTGTGTGTGTGTGCTGAACACCTTTATATATATTTTAAAAAGAACATGGGGGGGGAAAGGAGAGAGACACCTTGTTCCTGATATGCTATTTATAGAAGATTCAGAAGAGAGAGAGAGAGAGAGAGAGAGAGAGAGAGAGAGAGAGAGAGAGAGAGAGTAAAAGAAAGTTAACATCATTTTCTTGTGGGCTCTCTGATATGACAAGAGTTAAGGAAACAGCTTGCCACTGTCTCTTTAAATTCCATGAGTTCTTTACTATATTGTTTCATTGCTGCTTCCCTTATTTTCTTCCCCCTCACTGCAGAACTTAATGAAGACAAGCAGGCTGGCAAAGGGCTAGTTTGTTGTCCTGCTTCTTAAATTGCTCAGTTTGGTGTCTCTGGACACACATACAAAACTCGCCAAGGGATGGATAAAAAAATCTGTCTAAACTACATTTCTGAGTTCTGATCAGACAGCACACATAGGAAATAATACCCCCAGCCCCATCCCAATATCCAGTGCAGGAGTCTCTAAGAGCTTTCTAATCAGCTCACTGTCAGCCTGTTTCCTCTGATCATCTGAAATGGATCCACTTTAGATGTGCAACTGCCAAACCTATTGCCCAGATTGAAAGCTTGGGAATGCGAGAGAGGCAATTTGAAAAGTTCTCACTCAGGTTTATCCTGGAGACAGCAGTGGGAGGCAGAGGGAGAGGAAGGAACAAAGAGAATCTTTGGCTACTGAGTAAAAAAGCCTCCTCTGTCACTTTTCCAGAGGAGCTGCATTCTTTGAATCCCTACCCTCTTGAGAGAGCTGAATCTGGCCTTATCTTTTGTGAAGCTTGTACCCTTTGCAGAGTATGACCAAAAGCTTCCAGAACTGTTGCCCATAAATGTTTAACTGGCCAATTTTCAGTGCAGGCCTGTTTGATTTTATTTTGCCTCTCAAGTCAGGAATGGCTAACCTGGGCCCTCTTGGTGTTTCTGGACTCCAACTCCCAACTGCCCCAGCCAGCAGTCAGGTATAATGGGGGTTGCAGTCCAGCAAATCTGGAGGGCCACAGGTTAGCTACTCCTGTCATAACCTGTTTTCAAAGGCAGTTGCATGGGTGTTTGCTTTTCCCACATTGGTAATTCAAGCTTAAAATCTGCATTGGCTAAAACTAGAGATGGAAAGACCGGTCAATTTCGGTTCCCTCAGTTTCTCATTTTACCAATTTTAAATCCAGTTATCCACATTTCTGTAGCAATTTGCAATATTTTTAAAAATCCCCATGGAAATTCTTCAGCATTTTAGTGCAAACTTACCCTAATTAAACACATTTATAAACACAATTTTGACTAGTGTACACATTTCTGCAAGCAATTTCTTGCAACAGAATGCATTTTTGTGTTATTTTCACTCATATATTTCCTTGACTATCCTGACTATGCCCTAGACCAGTTGGTCATGGAACCGAAAAGAGGGATGGCAACCCTGGACTTAATCCTCAGTGGGGACCGGGACCTGGTGCGAGATGTAAGTGTTGTTGAACCGATTGGGAGCAGTGACCACAGTGCTATTAAATTAAACATACATGTAAATGGCCAATTGCCAAGAAAATCCAACACGGTCACATTCGACTTCAAAAGAGGAAACTTCACAAAAATGAGGGGACTGGTAAAAAGAAAGCTGAAAAACAAAGTCCAGAGGGTCACATCACTCGAAAATGCTTGGACGTTATTTAAAAACACTATATTAGGAGCTCAACTGGAGTGCATACCGCAGATCAGAAAAGGTACCACCAGGGCCAAGAAGATGCCAGCATGGTTAACGAGCAAAGTCAAGGAAGCTCTTAGAGGCAAAAAGTCTTCCTTCAGAAAATGGAAGTCTTGTCCGAATGAAGAAAATAAAAAGGAACACAAACTCTGGCAAAAGAAGACAATAAGGGATGTTAAAAAGAATTTGAGGAGCACATTGCTAAGAACATAAAAACCAACAACAAAAAATTCTATACATACATTCAAAGCAGGAGACCATCTAGGGAGGCGATTGGACCCTTGGATGATAAGGGAGTCAAAGGTGTACTAAAGAACGATAAGGAGATTACAGAGAAGCTAAATGAATTTTTTGCATCTGTCTTCACAGTGGAAGATATAGGGCAGATCCCTGAACCTGAACTAACATTTGCAGGAGGGGATTCTGAGGAACTGAGACAAATAGTGGTAACGATAGAGGAAGTTCTAGGCTTAATCGACAACATAAAAACTGACAAATCACCGGGCCCGGATGGCATCCACCTGAGAGTTCTCAAAGAACTCAAATGTGAAATTGCTGATCTGCTAACTAAAATAAGTAACTTGTCCCTCAGGTCCTCCTCCATGCCTGAGGACTGGAAAGTGGCAAATGTAACGCCAATCTTCAAAAAAGGATCCAGGGGGGATCCCGGAAATTACAGGCCAGTTAGCTTAACTTCTGTCCCTGGAAAACGGGTAGAAAGTATTATTAAAGCTAGATTAACTAAGCACATAGAAGAACAAGCCTTGCTGAAGCAGAGCCAGCATGGCTTCTGCAAGGGAAAGTCCTGTCTCAGTAACCTATTAGAATTCTTTGAGAGTGTCAACAAGCATATAGATAGAGGTGATCCAGTGGACATAGTGTACTTAGACTTTCAAAAAGCTTTTGACAAGGTACCTCACCAAAGACTTCTGAGGAAGCTTAGCAGTCATGGACTAAAAGGAGAGGTCCTCTTGTGGATAAGGAATTGGTTAAGAAGCAGAAAGCAGAGAGTAGGAATAAATGGACAGTTCTCCCAATGGAGGGCTGTAGAAAGTGGAGTCCCTCAAGGATCGGTATTGGGACCTGTATTTTTCAACTTGTTCATTAATGACTTGGATGAGGAGGTGCAGGGAATGTTTATTAGATTTGTAGATGATACAAAATTGGGAGGGATAGCTAATACCTTGGAAGACAGAAACAAAATTCAAAGGGATCTTGATAGGCTGGAACACTAGACTGAAAACAACAGAATGAAATTAAACAGAGATAAGTGCAAATTTCTACACCTAGGAAAAAGAAACCAAATGCACAGTTATAAGATGGGAGAAGGATCTTGGGATTGTTGTTGATCACAAGCTGAATATGAGCCAACAGTGTGATGTGGCTGCAAAAAAGGCAAATGCTATTTTAGGCTGCATTAACAAAGGTATCGTTTCCAAATTGTGTGAGGTATTGGTTCCCCTCTATTTGGCACTGGTCAGGCCTCATTTTGAGTACTGCATCCAGTTCTGGACACCACACTTTAAGAAGGATGCAGACAAACTGGAATGAGTTCAGAGGAGGGCAACAAGGATGATCAGGGGACTAGAAACAAAGCCCTATGTGGAGAGACTGAAAGAACTGGGCATGTTTAGCCTTGAGAAGAGAAGACTGAGGGGAGATACGATAGTACTATTCAAGTACTTGAAACTAGGGGCTCATCCAAACGGAGCGGGATAATCCACGTTTTCCATATCCGGTTCGTCATCTGACAGTCCTCACTTTGCCTGTTTGTTTGCTCTTTCCCAATAAACCCCCCCGCTTTTTTTGCACCCACACACGCAGCGAGAGGACCCGTACTTCTTCTCGCTTTTTCCCAGCTCCACCCATAACACTCCCCCCATCAGCCAATTGGTCTGCAAAAATATGATGTATGCTCCTCTCCCCCTTTGCAACAAAGCACAACAAGGCGCATGCGCTTGAACTTACGAGCGCGAAAGTTTGAATTTCCTGATGGTTTGGTAGTAGTGGCTGTAATGGAGTTCCTTGTCACTCACCACTCTGGAGCAGCGCCGGCCGGGGTGTGTGTCTCCAGGTGCCCCTGACCATCCAGGGGGATTGTGGGCAGTGCAAGGGATCAGCGCTTGTAATTGCCGGGCGAATCCCCCCGTAACCCTTGAGCTCATTCACTGAAGGGTTCAGCCCCAGACTGTTATGTGGCTTGGCGGCAGGAATGCTGCCCCTGAGGGAAGCAAACAGCCCCCCCCCCATGGGTGGCTGCTCTTGGCTCGGGCAGGGAATGCGGGCAAACAGCCCCGTGTGCTGCTGTGTCAATCTGGTCTGAAGCGACCAGCACAGGCTTTGCGGTGTTCCCTCTGATAAAAGAAACATGCAAACCACTTATATGCCTATAATTCCTGTATTTCTGTTTGTTTGTATTTGCGCAAAAGCGACTGTATGCTTTTCAGCTCAGCTGGGCTGTGGAGAACCTGTAGGCTGTGGTTGAAATTGACAAGACTCAAAGACAGTAGCCTTGCAGGCAGGAAAGTGAAATTGACTAAGGGTGCCTGAGTGTCTGTAATCCAAGAGGAAAACCTCTATTTCTCTTCTCCCCCCGTCCCTCGACTCTGGATGCCTGGAAGCAAAGACCAATATGTTCAAGAAGGGCATTTGATGCGGGGGGGAGGGGTGGGAGGTGGAGGTTAGGCAAAGATAAATATTTTCTCCCTTGAAAAAGTTTACAAACAACCACAATTGCAGATCTCACCCTGAGCGGCTGCCTAGTTTGGAGCAACCGTTGTTGCTGCTTCTGTGCAAATGCACTTTTTTGCATCTGCGCAGTAGAAGTTGCAGCCCCCCCCAACACCACACCATTGCTCTGATAGGTTCTTTTTCCCCGGGCTTTCCCTGGACATTCGTGCACATGCACAACAGTGGAAATACGTGATTGGCTGAGAATGAGGGAAGGGATATGGGGAACCGCCCAAGAACTGCCCATCAAACGCCAACAGCTGTAAAGTCCGCGGTATTGCATCCGAGCGTCTGAAGGTACAGCGGATGATTCCCAGTTTAAAAAAGCAAATCGCATGATTTGCGGTATAGCAGGAGAGGATTTAACCATGTGAAAATACGCAAAAGTGCGTGGCGTCATATGGACGACCGAAAAATAATGAAAACACAAAGCGATCATGTCACACATTTTACAGTCATCTGGATGAGCCCATTGTCACACAGAGGAGGGCCAGGATCTCTTCTCGATCATTCCAGAGTTCAGGACAGAGAATAATGGGCTCAAGTTGCAGAAAGTCAGATTTCAGCTGAACATCAGGAAAAACTTCCTAACTGTTAGAGCAGTACGACAATGGAACCAATTACCTAGGGAGGTGGTGGGCTCTCCAACACTGGAGGCTTTGAAGAGGCAGCTGGACAGTCATCCTTCGGGTATGCTTTAAGTTGGATTCCTGGATTGAGCAGGGGGTTGGACTTGATTACCTTATAGGCCCCTTCTAACTCTATTTATGTGACTGAATGCCAAAAGTGCTGCATGAACTTGAAAGTTACTGATACATTTTGCAGTAATCTAGTTATATTTGTACAGTTGTATGTCCTGTTCCAATCCAGCACCAGGGGTTGGCATGTTGGGCACCTGTGGTTTCCCCAAACCATGGCTGGCCACTGTGAGAACAGGATGCTGGGCTAGATGGGCCTCTGGCTTGTTCCAGGTGGGCTCTCCTTATAAGCAGAGCTTGGAAAAGTTACTTTTTTGAACTACAACTCCCATCAGCCCCAGCCACCATGGCCACTGGATTGGGCTTATGGGAGTTGTAGTTCAAAAAAGTAACTTTTCCAAGCTCTGCTTATAAGTATGTGCTAAATAAATATTAAGGTTGAGATGAGCCCTCACTAGAAATCAAAAGTAGTTGAGCCAACTAGAAAGATCATCTTACCCCTTATACACCCAGTTGATCACTGTGCTCTGCAGGTGAAGGCCTCCTGCAGATACCATCTTATCAGGAGGTCTGTTCCGCACAACATAGGAAACAGATCTTTAGTGCAGTGGCACCTACACTTTGGAATTCCCTCCCTTTAAATATTAGACAGATGCTGTCTCTTATCTTTTCGGTACCTACTGAAGACTTTCCTCTTTCAACAAGCCTTTTAAGTAGAGACCTATCCCAGTCTGCATCTGTGTTGGAATTGCTTTTTAAGATTTTTTTTTTTAAAAAAAAGATGTTTCCAAGATGTTTTCAAAATGTTTTGTTTTTAAGATGTTTTATGATTTTTTAGTGTTTTGTCTCTTGTTTGCAGCCCTGGGTACCTTCTGGGAGGAAGGGTGGGAGAGAAATTTAATTAATTAATTAATAATAGAATGGTAAAGCCTGGAAGATGCCAGCCTCGCAAGCCGAAAAGCATTCTCTCAATGCACCTTGTAACAGACTTTTCCCTCTCCCAATGTGACATGAGATGTCCAAATGAGATACATGATTAGCCTTGCTTTACTGCAACTGAAGGGCATGCTTGTGTCCCCTTCTCCTGTCGTCCATGTCCAACATAATGAGTAACCGAGCTGTGCAAGCCCACCTGACAGGTAGTAGGCCATACTTTGCCTCTGGGTAGATATTTACTGCTGCATCTGGCTTTGCTTTGCCATACTGTTAACCCCCCCTTTCCCTTCAACATTCGTTTTCTTTTTATTAAATTTCCCGTCTGGGTCCTTGAGTCTGTATTTCTAATGTCAACAGCAGCTTTTATCGCAGATAATAACTTCCTCTTACCATGCTGGAGAAGAGCGGGGGGGGGGGAGGGAGAAGATTGTTACCATCCTCCATGCTTTTCAAGTAGCCTTTTATGAAGAAGTGCTACACTGGGCAAGGCCTACAGGTACATATATTTATAGGCATCTAATTCTAAGGTAAGACTGGTATAGCACAGTGGGGAGGACAGCCTGGCTGGGAGTCCAGAGGCTGGGAGTTCAAATCCCTGCTCGTGTCTCCTGGCTGCAAAGGGCCAGCTAAAGTTCACCCCCACAGTGAGTGGCTCAGGGGTTACGTGCCCTCCCACCTGTGCAGCTGTGGGCAAGCTGCGTAGTCCCAAGGAGCCCAGCTGCCCCCCAGCTGGCAGTTGCAGAGAAGGAAGGGGCTGGCTTGTGCAGCTGCGGCAAGCTGAGCAGGCCCTAGCCAGCTGGGGAGGACTAGCCTCAGAGGGAGGCAATGGTAAACCCCCTCAGAATACTGCTTACCATGAAATCCCAATTCATAGGGTCGCCATAAGTTGGGATCGACTTGAAGGCAGTCCATTTCCATTTCAGTTCTAAGGTATAAAAGCCAGCTCTGCTGCCTACCATTTTCTGAAGACCCCCCCCTCTGCCTGCCCCAACCATGTGGTTGTTCCTTAAGCCGACATTGTAATGTGAAGTTGGAGATGTTCAGGAAGGGAAGAGTGGGTGAGCTTATGGGGTAGCAGCACCAACTGGAGTAGCACACTGGCTAGACAAAATCCTACTGGCCTGGCTGGATGTTTTTCATCTTCCTGGTAATTGCAATGAAATATTATTATTATTAATTATTATTTATTAAATTTATACCCCACCTTATGGCCAAAAGGCCCTCAAGGCAGCTTACAAAAACACGAATATAACAACACATCATAATACATCAATACAATAATGCAATTCTCAAAATTAAATAACAAATAACATTATTAAAAAAAAAGAAAAAACATTTAAATGTGTAACGATAACAGAACCTCATTCAGCCAGGTTTTTTATACTAGATATGCGCTGCTCCGGAGGTAAGACAGTCTCAATTTGAAAGGACACAAATTGGCTCTTCTTCAGCTTTTTCAAGACCTGATCTTTGTGACTCCCAAAAACGCCATCCTCCACATTGTAACATAGAGACGAGAGACCTTTCGTTTTCCTCTTTGCGCAGTATGAATAATAATAATAATAAATAATAAAATTTTATTTTTAGGCCGCCTATCTGGCTGAATGAACAGCCACTCTAGGCGGCGTACATAATTAAATTTAAAATACACTTATAAAATACATAAAAATACAATTATAACATATTCAGTTACCCCCATCTGTACACTATAAAACTAAAATTAACTAGGGATTCTATATGCCCGCTGAAATAGCCATGTTTTTAGTCCTTGGCAGAAACCTACCAAGGAAGGGACATGGCGTAGATCGTATGGCAGAGAGTTCCAGAGGGTGGGGGCCACAACCGAGAATGCCCTCTCTCTGGTCCGCACCAGTCCAGCTGTTTTAACTGGTGGGACCGAGAGAAGGTCTTGAGAGGCTGATCTTGTCAGGCGGCATACATGGTGATGCTGGAGGCGCTCCTTTAGATACACTGGACCGAAACCGTGTAGGGCTTTAAAGGTTAATACCAACACCTTGAATTGGGCTTGGTAAACAACTGGTAACCAGTGTAGATCTTCAAGTACCGGGGTGATGTGATCCTGCCGGTGGCTGTTCGTAATCAACCGTGCCGCCGCATTCTGTACCAGCTGTAATTTCCGGACCGTCTTCAAGGGTAGCCCCACGTAGAGCGCATTACAGTAGTCTAAGCGAGAGGAGACCAGTGCATGCACTACCCGCGGGAGCAGATGAACCGGAAGATAGGGTCGCAGCCTCTGTATCAGATGCAATTGATACCAAGCTGCCCGGCTCACTGCTGATACCTGAGCCTCCATGGACAGCTGGGAGTCAAGAATAACCCCGAGGCTGCGAACCTGGTCCTTCAGGGGCAAACCATTCAGCACCAGGTCAAAATCTCCTAATCTTCTCTTGTCTCCCACAAGCAGTACCTCGGTCTTGTCGGGGTTCAGTTTCAGCCTGTTGCCTCCCATTCATTCACTTACGGACTCCAGGCACTTGGAAATAGTCTCCGCAGCCAACTCCGGTGAGGACTTAAATGAGAGATAGAGCTGAGTGTCATCCGCATATTGGTGGCACTGCAGCCCAAATCTCCTGATGATGGCCCCCAGCGGCTTTACATAGATATTAAATAGCATGGGAGAGAGGATAGAGCCCTGTGGCACACCACAATTAAGAGGCCAAGGGTCTGAAACCTCCTCCCCCACTGCCACTCGTTGGTGCCTATCAGAGAGATAGGATCGGAACCACTGTAACACAGTGCCCCCGATTCCCAATCTCTCCAGGCTATCCAAAAGGATACCGTGGTCAACGGTATCAAAAGCCGCAGAGAGATCCAGAAGGACGAGGAATGAGTATTCACCCCTATCCAACGCCCTCCTCAAATCATCCACCAGGGCGACCAAGGCTGTTTCAGTTCCATGTCCAGTCCTGAAGCCCAATTGGAATGGATCTAAATAATCCGCTTCCTCCAAGTGTGTCTGTAACTGTTTGGCCACCACGCGTTTGATCATCTTGCCCCAAAATGGTAAAATGGGCGGAAGTTATTCAAATCTTGTGGATCCAAGGAGGGCTTCTTTAAGATGGGCTTTATTACTGCCTCCTTGAGGGCCGATGGCAATGCCCCCTCTTCCAAGGAGGCATTTACCACCGCCTTGATCCCTTCGCTCAGTCTCTCTTTACAGCTCACAATGAGCCATGTAGGGCAAGAATCAAACAAACAAGTGGTCGGTCTCACAGTAGAGAGCATCTTGTCCACTTCCTCAGAGGGAAGAGGCTGAAACCGATCCCACCGGACCGGATCGCAACTGACCGCCTCTGGCCCGCTTCCTGTGTCCACGGCGTACGGAATCGAACTCTTCAGATGATTGATTTTATCAGCAAAATGTTTTGCAAATGCGTCACAGGAGGTTTTAGAGTGCTCCAAGGGTTCCTGCGCAACTGGACCGACCAGGCTTCGGACCACTTGGAACAACCTCCTGGGACAACATTCTGCAGATGCAATAGAAGCAGCAAAGAAACCCCTCTTTGCTGCCTCTGTTGCCACTTGGTAGGCCGCTATTGCTACTCTAACCCGTGTCCGATCGTCTTCTGAGAGAGATTTCCACCACTGGCGTTCTAGTCGTCTCACCTGCTTTGCCAGCCTTGGATGAGGTTGGTGAAAGATGCATGCAAAGTCAAGGAAACCCACACGTAGTCATTCTTTTCATTCTTTTTTCCCCTCAATAAAAAAACTTTTTAAAATAAGGCTTCTTGGAAAAAACCTTTTATGGGCAGATGCTCAGAGGCACTTTGTGTATTTTTTAAAAGTGAGTTCAGGTCAGAGGTGGAAAGCCTTCTGCACATGTCCAGAATCGACTGGTCCTCAGTAAGGATGGGGAGAAATGTGATTCACTTTCCCTACTGAGGACCAGTCGATTCTGGACATGTGCAGAAGGCTTTCCATCTCTGACCTGAACTCACTTTTTAAAAATACACTTTGCATTTAAGAGAGCCAGTGTGGTGTAGTGGTTAAGGTGTTGCACTATGACCCGGAAGACCAGGGTTCAAATCCCCACACAGCCATGAAGCTCACTGGGTGACCTTGGGCCAGTCACTGCCTCTCAGCCTCAGAGGAAGGCAATGGTAAACCTCCTCTGAATACCTCTTACCATGAAAACCCTATTCATAGGGTTGCCATAAGTCAGAATCCACTTGAAGGCAGGCTATTTCATTTTTTTGCATTTAAAGGCGAACCTGCAGAATCCACTCTTTCTGAAATGATATACGATCTGAAACACAGACATTCTTTGAAATTCTCACTTCTCCAAATTTTGTGGTGCAGTTCTCCAACTGAGTAATATGTACAAAAGTGCATTATATGAGGGAAAATTGCTTTGCAAACATGTATTATATATTAGAAGAATACTGATGAATTTTCGTGAGGATTTTTAGAAAAACAGAACTGTGGAGAACTGAATTTAGGATTGGAAAATGAGAAACCGAGAGAAACAGAAACGAACATATTCACCCATCCCTGGTTGTCAGGTCCGTTTTTGAAAACAGAAGCCAGTTCCTTTCTCAGAGGATAGCCACTCTGCAGGTACTCAGAGGCATTTTGTTCTTTGGCCCCTTTTTTATTTACAAAGTTACCTTTGGGAGAGGAGCGGGAGGGGAGCCACTTTGTGTCACATAATTAACACAGTCCAAGCTGATTAACTGGACAGTCCTGTGCATTTCTACTCAGCCATAAGTCCCACTGAGATCAATGGGACTGACTCCCAGATAAATGTGTATAGGATTGCTGTCCTCTTTACTGGGGAGTAACGCATTTGTGCCTGTTCTGTGTATACATATATAGGATCCCACTATAACTGTGTTGCTTTTAGCCATTTTACTGAAGGCTAAATTTGGGGATAGATAATGGGTTTTTTTGATACTTCAATATGACATTAAGCAAATTCAAAATCTGTTGAATGTTCATAGGTTCCCCAGGGAACTGTCGGGGTTGTAGTTTTGTTTGAAAGCGACGCATTATCTTAGAGATCCCTAGCTCCCTACCCCTGAATGACAACTCCTAGGAGCCTGAATATAATCAAGCAAACTTCAGGCTTTAGTGAAACCCCTACCCCAACAATGCAATATTCTCCCCAATTATTTCTTGGTAGGCCATTCCACACTTAATGAGTGCCTTTCTCCTGAAGGTCTTCTGCAAGCAGCTGGTTTGGAAAATCTAGGTACCCAAATGCTATTGTGTCAAGACCCTATGCTACTCAGGGAAGGTTTGTCTGGTAGGGCAACTGGGGGCATAGCCCTCCTAAAATTCTGAATGTCCCCAAGCCCATAGCCCAGTCATTCTCCTGTCAGGTGTTCTCACATTTTTTTTGTAAACTGCTTTGAGGTTTTATTACAATCAAGCGGTATGTAAATGTGAAATAAATAAATATGCATACATTTCAACTGATGGGAGTCCCTAGAGTGGCTTCTGGCCACCTTCTATCTTAGCCAATTATAATGATCATTATGGCCAGCACATCCCACCAGTCTCTGGTAGGAGAAATGCTTAAAAAAAAAGCTCTTCTATATAAAAAAAAGCTCTTCTATAAGAAAGATTTGAGTAGGATAGCAGACCCCTGTGGTAGTAGATTGTCACTGTCACTTTCCTCTTACTAGCCAATCAAGACACATGCTAGTCATTTCTACAGCCAAAAAGTATTTGCTTTGGTATTTAAGGCCCAAGCTGCTGTGGGCCTTACTGACTGAACTGCATCAGCGCCATGGCTCCTTGGATGAAAATGAATCTATCCTGTATTTAATCTGAGTGACCTTGCCATTTAAGCACCACATTTCACTTCGATACCAGTGAAACATGACTGACAGATCCTGTCTCAACATAGGTTGTATTTTAGAGTTCAGCATTCATGATGACACCCGAATATATACTGGGATTTATAAGAATATTCCCCCCCCCAACTGGTAGTTTGTATAGCATTACACAACAGCAGGATTTCTTTCTTTCTTTGGGCCTGGAATGTAATGAGCTCTGCTAAGAGATGGGGGGGGAAGCACCTAAAGAAAGCATTGCAGATCTAATTTAACAATGGTATTGAAAAGATGCAAAGTGTCCATCAGTGTCCAGTGGTTGGTGATTTGCCAGTGCCTTGACATCCCCAGCTTGTTCCATCGTAGAGTTCAAAGTTTTCCATTGTGACTTGATGGCTTGGGCAGCTCTGGAGAAGGTTGCAGAGCAGAAAACACAAGCTTGGCCAAGATACACATACTTGAAAGGCCTGCTCGATTGTAAAGGTAAACAAACATTGCATGCACTCACAAACGGGGAGGGAACCAAACTTTGGCTCTATTCAAAATATGTTCGTTTACTTTGCAAATCAGTGGCTATTAAGGAGAAGTTGGAGGCCCTGCGTATACTGCAGAGCCATGTTGCTGGGGCAGTGGCAATTTAAATCGGTCCTCTTTAGTATCATCAGTTTACTGTTATGGTTGCTATTATTTAGCTTCATTAGTACTACTGCTAATACTCAGCATCTTTTAAAAAAGTTTTTTTTTGTTTTTTAGCATTGAAAGCAATTTTTGTATATCCGATCAGTAATCCTGTAAATCACCCTGTAAATCAGGTCAGTATGATTATTCCCATTTTGTAGAAGGGATTGTGTGAGCCTGGAAGAAAGAGAAAGAGAGAGAGAGAAGGGATACAAGAAGGCATTGATTTCCATTCCGACCTGCGTTCATCACATGCAGTGCTGTTTCTGCGATGCTGCAGTCCGGCTTCAAGCCACGACAAGAATAAACTGAGCTTACATTACAGCACCATGAGACCTGCTGTGCAAGCTCTCAAATTTACATGGCACTTTATAAAGTAAAGCTTTGCTTCTTATCCCCCACCTGCCTCTTGAGAGGAGTAATGCTGGCAGAAAAAAGATCCATGATGTGGACTGCTCAAAGAGATGGCCGAATCTGTCAGTTTTGGATTCTCTCAGCTTCTTATTTTTCCAATCATTAGTTCAGTTCTCAGTTTGCAGTTTATTTCTTTTTAAAAGTCCTCATGAAAATTCTTCAGCATTTTAGTGTGAATTTCTCCTAACATAGCATGTTTGTGTGCTATTATACACGTTTGTGCAGAACAATTTTTCCTAATATAATGCATTTTCATTAATATATTGATTTTTATGTACACTTTACACCAGTATATATATATTTCTACACATTAATTTGGTGGAGAACTGCATTGCAAAATCTGGAGAATTGTGGTTTTCAAAGGATGGCTGTGTTTCCGATCTAGTACAGTTTCATAAAGTGTGAACTTAGCCTTTAAATGCAAATAGAATCAAATTTCTCCTACATCCCTAGCTCCTCCCCTATGAACTCGAGCTTCTGGCATTATTGGAGAGGCGCAAGAAAGTCAAACTCAGTTGGGGGGCCCATGATGCTTAGCTTGTCTTCACTGGGCATTATTGGAGTTTGGTATATATTGCAGTAGAGTGCAGAAATAAATAGTCTGATAAAACTGTGGGTTGAAAGAATAAAGAAAATTGTTTATTACTCT
Organism: Rhineura floridana; assembly: GCF_030035675.1. Classification (NCBI taxonomy): domain Eukaryota; kingdom Metazoa; phylum Chordata; class Lepidosauria; order Squamata; family Rhineuridae; genus Rhineura; species Rhineura floridana. The sequence goes on from NC_084489.1 coordinate 65,407,699, forward strand.
TGGGAAATAAAGTCATTCTGACTATAGGCATACCTGTGGCCATTGTAGAACTATGCAGCTCGTACTCATAGACACTATCTCTGACTGACTAGAAAGGAAGAGGAAGGAAGTAAAGCCTGAGGAAAAACAAGCATGTAGTTACTAAAGTAGAAATCAGCGAGGGAAGAATATGTTGCCATTCTGTCTATTGTCCCACCCTCACTGATTCAGGTTACTTGTTACAAGTGCTGGTGCTTTACTCCCAACAGTCATGAGGCATGGAGGAACAAGTAAAGCTCGAGTGAGAAGAAGTGGTAGAGAAGCATGCAGAAGTGCTGAGATTCCTTATTAAGGGTTCTTTGGGATTCATAAGAGGACATAAGATTGTATAAAAACATCTGATAAGAAAATAAGAAGAGCCCAGCTGGATGAGACCAAAGCTCCATCTGGTCCAGCATCCTGTTTCTAAAGGTCATCCAGATGCCTATGAGAAGCCCACAAGCAGAACAGGAGCACAGTAGTCCTCTCCCATGGTTGCTCCCCACTGATTGGCACTCGGGCATATGTCCTTTCCTCTGGTCAAAGGAAAGGAAGATCCGAGGAGAGAAAATATATCTTAAATAACCAGTTGATGGGCTGGGGAAAAACACCAGGATATGACTGATGCCTTTATGCCATGCTTAGAGTCTTCGCAGAGGCCCAGGCTAGAACATCTTCAAAAAGTAATGCAAAATGTTCTGTTTTCAATCACAATTTCCCAACAGTAAACATAAGGGACGTAAAACTTATTAAAAGGAAAGAAAACCTGGGGGAAGAGACAGTATTTATTCTATTTCTTACATTTACATTTCTTTCTTTCTTATATTTCCAAGGAACTCAAGGTGGCGTCCATAGTTCTCCCCTCCACTTTTGATCCTCACAACAACCCTGCGAGGTCAGTTAGGCTGAGAGACAGTGACTGGCCCAAGGTCACCCAGTGAGCTTCACAGCTGAGCAGGGATTCGAACCCTGGACTCTGAGGTCATCATCCAACACCTTAACCGTTACACCACAGTAGAGAGAGTAGCTCATTGGCAGAGTGCAGCCTTTGCCTGCAGATTCCAGGTTCATTCCCAGGCATCTCCAGTGAGCAGAATCAGGTAGGAAGTGACGGGAAAGACCTTTGCCTGAGATCCAGGTGAGCTGCTGCCAGTCAGAGTAGACAATACTGGACTAGATAGACAACTAGCCTGGCCTACCCTATAATAATAATAATAATAATTTAATTTTTAGGCCGCCTATCTGGCCGGAGCCACTCTAGGCGGCGTACATATTAAATTCAATAAAATACAATAATACAGTAAATACAATAAATACAAATAATCAACAGTGACAAAATAGCAGCAAATGTAGTACATAGCAACGGGCATTAAGTATATAATTAGCCCATCCCAATAGTCCCAAAGGCCTGACCAAACAGCCAAGTTTTTAAGGCTTGGCGGAAGGTATCCAGGGAAGGGGCATGTCGAAGATCGAACGGGAGAGAATTCCAGAGAGTGGGGGCCGCCACCGAAAAAGCCCTCTCTCTAGTCCCCACCAACCTAGCTACTTTTGTTGGTGGGATTGAGAGAAGGCCCTGCGTGGCTGATCTTGTTGGGCGGCATAGTTGGTGACGCTGGAGGTGCTCCTTCAGATAAACTGGGCCGAAACCGTGTAGGGATTTAAAGGTTAACACCAACACCTTGAATTGGGCCCGGAAAACTACTGGGAGCCAGTGTAGATTAAATAATACTGGTGTAATATGATCACGGCGACGGCTGTTTGTGAGTAAACGAGCCGCTGCATTCTGTACCAGTTGAAGTTTCCGGACCATTTTCAAGGGTAACCCCACGTAGAGCGCATTGCAGTAGTCTAATCGAGAGGTGACCAGGGCATGTACTATGAGTCTAAACTTCAGATTGTCAGCTATGGAAAGCTCTGTACTCATGATAAAGGAGGTAGTTGTTCTGCTGTGTGACCACACAGCTGCACAGAATGCACACACAGCTCTGGCTCCCAGGCTGATTAGCCTCAGTAGGGCTGAACAGCCAGAAAGTGCTGAGCTAGGGGTTCCCAAGTGAACTGTCAAGCTTGGGCTGGGTTGGGCACCCTCCCCTTCTGCTTTCAGAGAGGAAGAAAAGAAAAAAAGAGTGCACTAGGGAGGCCAGAGCATTAGGAACAATGTAAATAAAAAGCAACATGATAAGATGGAGTTTCCTATGATCTCATCATTTAATTACAGAGGCAAAACCGAGTGATCTGCCAAAGTAAACTGTTCTGGAAAAGCTGGGCAGCTAGACACTAGCAACTTTTTGATAAGAGTTTATATTTATCTTCAGGAGATACAGGAAGAATTGCTGGAACTTTTCGCCAGCGCTTGTATCTCTTATAAGCTACATATCCTAGGCCAGTAGTTCCCAAACTTCCCCCATCCCGCAGACCACTTGGAAATTGCTGAGGGTCTTGGCGGAGCACTTGAAGATTTTGCTGCCTGTTGTAGAAACTGTAATGCAAGATGCTAGATGCTTTTTAATTGTATTTTGATTGCTTATATATTGTATTTGCAATACAATAAAATACAATATAAGAAATAAAAGAGGCAACAGAAATACAGTTTTGATAATTAATGATATTTAACGCAATGGATATGCTGTCTCTTATCTTCAACCCCAAATCCGGAGACCACAGACCACCGGAATGAAGCTCACGGAGCCTTCAATTCTTTAATCAGTTTGTTTGCCATGACATATAAGAAGTTCTCACCAGGACTACCAGGGTGCCACTATGGATGGCACACACTTTGGAAACGAACTGCTCTTGGGATGAACTGACACACCTGTCATTAGTTTTTTCCATCAAAAAAACCCTCTGCCATTTTTGGATGACAAAACAGATGCCCGAAACAGGAAGGCATGTTTCTTTTGTGTATCAAAATGCCAAAATACTTCAAATCATTGGGGCAAATCATTTTATTTGTAGTTTTGTTTTCTTCTCTTTGCCCCTGCCAACTCCTGAAAACCCCTGTGTGCCACCAAGGATCCTGTTGCCCAAAGAATCCTTGGTGCATGGGTGGTGGGCATTTTTCCCCACTAGCAATTTTTGGAGTTCAGCCTTTCTCCCCCTCTCCTCCCATACAGGTCAATCAGTCAATCAAATCTTTATTTACAGTCAACTGACCACAGATACAGAACATAATATTAGATGTTATGAGATAAAAAAACTACGTAATAACAAAAACTAACACAATGATGTCTCCACTGGCTTCAATGGGGGGGGGGGGAAACACCGTCCCTGAATATAACTAGTTCGGGGGAAAGCCCAGCCCCGTCAAGAACCTATGCAAGAGGTAGCTTCTCACAGTTACAACATCTCCAGATTGTATCCTCCCCAGAACCAATTTCAGCCCAACTCTCCCCCCTTACATCCCGCAAAGGCTAGTAAACCCTAATCAAGCAGCAAAACAGAAAGGTACCATTTCAAACAGAGCTGACCTAGTTATTGCATTATACCTTTTGTACAGCACAGTGGAGGCTGGTGGTTCTGATGTCAATGGGGCAGTGAATCTGCTTCAGGTTTTAGTCTGAACATTCATGGAGCTGTCCAAGGTGCTTTCCTTTGCATCTTGGACAGCTCCTTAAAAGTTCGGACTCAAACCCAAAGCAGCTTCACTGCCCCACTGACATCAGAGCCACCAGCCTCCACTGGTACAGCAGCACTATTAAATGAGACCTGGTTTAGCTAACTGGAGGCTGCACCACATGGCAAACCATTCATGTGAAACAGCTCTGGAAGCAAAATTGGCTTGTTGTAGCCCCACTCTCAGGTTCACAGTGGGAAAAGGCATTCCTCTGGCACCCTGAGAGCACCTGCTTCTGGTGCCTTTGCTACCACCACCTCCCCCTGCTCGAAAAGGAAATTTCTGGGCTGTGGGCACCGGAAATGGACAGGCAGTGTCAGTGGATGCAGGCATTTTGTGTACTTGCTGAAAAAAATTCACAACGTCAAGCCAACTCCAAATTGAAATAACAGGAGTTTGCCCATTCCCAGGCTCATACACCCATTGGGGGAATATTCCCTCGGGCACAATTGTACATTGATAATCAAAGCACTAGTTACTGTTCTATTCAAATATAACTGACCTTGTATGTTCCTCAGCATTTTTGGTAAAACCGAGCATCTTCTTGAAAATTTAATGGGCTACAAAGCGAAACACAATCTCTCTGACTGTGAAATGGGTATTTTCTTTTGTACACCAAAGTTTGGGTTTTTTGCCAATGGCAGAGAAGCTAACACAAATACTCTGTGTAGCTAGAGGGCAGATTAAGAATGACACTTTTTGCGATTTGGTGTAATTTTGTTATGTACACGAATAAAGCAGAACACAGCAGACATCTGCCAATGCACTTTGCACAGATTTAGAACTCATGGCTTTTGGACATTGCTGGAATAGCACAATTTCACCATTAACTGGCCAAAGACAAAAAAACCCCACCCAGTTTACTTTGTTTGGTCACTAGCAATCTGGATCAGGACACTTTAAACATCTGAATAGCAATGAAACAATCAATTTCAGAAAGGACTGTAAGGCTCAGGTTAGAGCAATTTCTTTGTCTGTTTGTATCCATTTAATAAAATATTTTTTTTAAAAAACAACAACAATGCCTGCTATTTCAGGACTTTTCTGAAGAAGAGGCTTGGAATCCTTCCAGTGTTTGTCTTGACTTTGCTATTAGGGAACTCTTTCAAAATCTTTCAGCTATTATCCTGCTTAGTGAGTGGTTGGAGAAATGGTATAAGTAGACATTAACCTTCTGACCTCTTTGTTTATATACCTACCGCAATTCTGCTCTACTTGTATTTCTGAGATTACTAAAGGCAAACTTGTGTGCATAGACCCTGAATGTCTGTGTGTGTACACTGAAATGTTTTCTATCAAGATCGCTGATAACCACATCCCTTCCAAACAAAAGCTTCAAAGGGGGACCAGTTACTAAGTCTATATGAGGATTTGTTTTTCCCCCAACCCCAAGCACAAATTTGTGCACAGAGCTGTGGGTGCATAATGTATACATAAAGGGACAGTGCAAGCCGTTAATAGTGGCCAAATGTGTGTGCTTTGACAGTATGACTGATATAAGGGCAGGTCTAAGCCTTCACGTTTTCCAGACCCACCACTCATCTTTAACAGCAATCTTCAGTATGGGACCTCCCCCTTAAACAAACAAACCTATAGATGTTATAGTGAATGTCTACAATTTGGTCAATATCAATAAATCCAAATTAATTCTGTGAATGTCTGAAAACAAAGAGATTAACTGGTAGCAAATGATAATAATTACAGACAGTCATAGTTAGGTGTATGTTCAAAATGTAGGGCTTTAGCATTTCACATGTGATTTATGAATATTCACCCAATTTTGGATTTTCACCATAATTACATTCTGTGCTGATGGGTGTATGTCTATAAACACTAGGAAGAACCACCATGGAACATCTAAAGATGTTCTTGTTGTTGTTATGTGCCTCCAAGTCGACTACGACTTATGGTGGCCTTATGAATCAGTGACCTCCAAGAGCATCTGTCATGGACCACCCTGTTCAGATCTTGTAAGTTCAGGTCTGTGACTTCCTTTATGGATGACTTCCTTTATGGAATCAATCTATTTCTTGTTTGGCCTTCCTCTTTTTCTACCCCCTTCTGTTTTTCCCACCATTATTATCTTTTCTAGTGAATCATGTCTTCTCATGATGTGTCCAAAGTATGAGAACCTCAGTTTCATCATTTTAGCTTCTAGTGATAGTTCTGGTTTAATTTGTTCGAACACCCAATTATTTGTCTTTTTTGCAGTCCGTGGTATGCACAAAGCTCTCCTCCAACACCACATTTCAAATGAGTGGATTTTTCTCTTATCCGCTTTTTTCACTGTCCAACTTTCACATCCATACATAGAGATCGGGAATACCGTGGTCTGAATGATCCTGACTTTGGTGTTCAGTGATACATCTTTGCATCTGAGTTTCTTTTCTAGTTCTCTCATAGCTGCCCTCCCCAGTCCTAGCCTTCTTCTGCTTTCTTGACTATTGTCTCTATTTTGGTTAATGACTTGATAATCCTTGACAAGTTAAATGTCCTCATTGTCAACTGTAAAGTTACATAAATCTTCTGTTGTCATTACTTTAGTATTTTTGACGTTCAGCTGTAGTCCTGCTTTTGTGCTTTCCTCTTTAACTTTCATCAGCATTCGTTTCAGATCATTACTAGCTTCTGCTAGTAGTATGGTATTCTCTGCATAGTTTAGATTATTGATATTTCTCCCTCCAATTTTCACACCTCCTTCATCATAGTCCAATCCCACTTTCCGTATGATATGTTCTGCATATAGATTAAATAAATAGGGTGATAAAATACACCCCTGTCTCACACCCTTTACGATGGGGAACCAATCGGTTTCTCCATATTCTGTCCTTACAGTAGCCTCTTGTCCAGAGTATAGGTTGCGCATCAGGACAATCAGATGTTGTGGCACCCCCATTTCTTTTAAAGCATTCCATAGTTTTTCATGAACTACACAGTCAAAGGCTTTGCTGTAATCTATAAAGCACAGGGTGATTTTCTTCTGAAATTCCTTGGTCCGTTCCATTATCCAATGTATGTTTGTGATATGATCTCTGGTGCCTCTTCCCTTTCTAAATCCAGCTTGGACGTCTGGCATTTCTTGCTCCATATATGCTAAGAGCCTTTGTTGTAGAATCTTGAGCATTACTTTACTTGCATGGGATTTTAAGGCAATAGTTCGATAATTACTGCATTCCCTGGGATCCCCTTTCTTTGGAATTGGGATGTATATGGAATGCTTCCAGTCTGTGGGCCATTCTTTGGTTTTCCATATTTCTTGACAGATTTTTGTCAAAATTTGGACAGATTCAGTCTCAGTAGCAGCTCTATTGGTATGCCATCTGTTCCTGGTGATTTGTTTCTTCCAAGTATTTTAAGAGCAGCTTTCACCTCGCATTCTAAAATATCTGGTTCTTCATTATACGGTTCCTCTGTGAATGAATCTGTCATCCTGGCATCTCTTTTATAGAGTTCTTCAGTGTATTGCTTCCATCTTCCTTTTATTTCATCTCGGTCAGTCAGTGTGTTCCCCTGTTGATTATTCAACATCCCTACTCTTGTTTAAATTTCCCTTTCATTTCTCTAATCTTTTGGAACAAGGCTCTTGTTCTACACTTTTTGTTGTCCTCTTCTATTTCTATACAGTAACGATTGTAATAGTTCTCTTTGTACTAGTCGCTGCATTGTTGCATTTAGGGATTTGACTGTGTTTCTATCTCCCTTTGCTTTTGCTTTCCTTCTCTCTTTCACCATTTTAAGTTTCTTCAGTCATCCATTGAGGTCTTTCTCTCTTTTTAACTAGAGGTATTGTCTTTTTGCATTCTTCCCTGATAACGGCTCTGACTTCATTCCATAGTTCTTCTGGTTCTCTGTCAACTAAGTTTAACGCTTCAAACCTGTTCCTTATTTGATCTTTATATGCTTCTGGGATGTTATTTAAATTGTATTTTGGCGTTATGATTGCTTTGTTGCTCTTCTTTAGCTATGATGTTTGATACGACCAGTTCATGATCTGTACCACAGTCTGCTCCTGGTCTTGTTTTTGCAGAAAGTATGGAATTTCTCCATCTTCTGCTACCAATTATATAATCAATTTGATTCCTATATTGACCATTTGGTGATGTCCATGTGTACAGTTGTCTTTTTGGTTGCTCAAAAAAATATGTTCGCAAGAAACAAATTATTGGCTTCACAGAATTCAATAAGTCTCCTGCTTCATTTCTGTCTCCTAGGCCCCATTTCCCCACAATTCCTAATTCTTCTCTGTTCCCTACTTTTGCATTCCAGTCCCCCGTGATTATCAGCACATCTTGTTTTGGTGTGTGATCAATTTCTTCCTGTACTTCTGCGTAAAATCTCTCCAATTCTTCTTCTTCTGCGTTTGCCGTCGGAGCATAGACTTGGATGATGGTTATGTTGATAGGTTTCCCATTTAATCTCATTGATATAACTCACTCAGACTTTGCATTATAGTTCCTAATTGCTTTTGCTACATCACTTCTCACTATTAAAGCAACCCCATTTCTTCTTAATTTCTCATTTCCTGCATAAAGTATTTTGTAGTTGCCTGATTGAAAATGTCCCATTCCAGTCCATTTTAGTTCACTCACACCAAGTATTGTAATGTTGATGTGTTCCATTTCTTGCTTGACAATTTCTAACTTTCTCTGGTTCATGCTTCTCACATTCTATGTTCCTATTGTGTACGTCGTACAACTCCGGACTCTCCTTTCGCATCTGTGTACATCAGCCTCTGGGCTTCCTTTCGGCTTTGACCCAGCTGCGTCATTAGTCACATCGCTACTCGTACTTGTCCTTTGTTCTTCCCCAGAAGCTCGGTGAGTGCCTTCTGACAATCTTCCACCACTATCTCATGTTGCATTTTGGATACTCTGTTCATAGGGTTTTCGTGGTAAGAGATATTCAGAGGTGGTTTACCATTGCCTTCCTCTGAATTTGGATGCATCTTGGTCTGGTGTTTGAGCTTTGACCATTCCGCCTTGGGTGCCCCTGCTAGGAGTCTAGCCTCTTGGTCTAGAATCCTGACGGCCGTTGCTCTTAGCTTCTTCAACACTCTCAAACCCCCTCACCACTTTAAGGTGCGCATCCTAGAGGGGGAAAGATGTTGTATTCAGGTCAAATGCATGCTGAAACAGTAATGTCTTGACCTGGTTTCTGAGAGCAAATTGAGAAGAAGTCATGTGAGCCTCTTGGGGCAGCAGATTCCAAAGCCTGGGTATCACCACCAAAAAGGCCCCATACAGAGTTGAAGGATTATTTACAGTGGATGAGTTATTCACATGTTGTAATTAGGATTGGATGAAAAATTTGATTCAGTTTGCTTTTAAAGCTGAATTTATCAAATTCCTATTTACTGTAACAATATGAGAACTGAAACACAGCCATCCTTTGCAATTTGCACTTACCCAAATTTTGCCGTGCAGTTCTCCAACCAAGCAATGTTTTTTCCCCAAAAAATTGCATATATATGGGGAAAGTGTGCATAACATTTTTCACATATATTGGTGAAAATAACATACAAAAATGCATTATATTAGGATAAATTGCTTGCAAAAATGCATACATTAGTTAAAACTGCATACAACATACATTTATTAGATGAAATTTCACAAGAATGCTGGAGAATTTTCATGAGGATTTTTTATTAAAAAGTTGTGAATTGCTGCAGAAATGTGGAGAACCGAATTTAAGATTAGAAAAATGAGAAACTGAGAAAACTGAAACTGACAGATCTTTCCATCCCTAGTTGTAATACATCTGCATTTTTATATGCTAACCCTCTCTGAGCTGTGCGTATCTTTCTATCTAACCCATGGCTTTGGATTTGATAGAATGGAGTGATTTGTGCTCCCACGACTGCTATTGCTGTGGCTGACATTGCTCCTTGTCTCCTGCAATCGGTGCCACTTCTTAAAAGCACTCAAGGTCCTCCTCCTGAAAACAGCTACAAAAACCACTAGCATGGCCACTGGAGTGGGCTGATGGGAATTGTAGTCCAAAAAAGTAACTTTTTCAAGCTCTGATTGTTAGAGGGAGGCAACGGTAAACCACCTCTGAATACCGCTTACCATGAAAACCCTATTCATAGGGTTGCCATAAGTCGGAATCGACTTGAAGGCAGTTCATTTCCATTTCAGATATTGTTGGAATGCAATTCCCAATATCTTTGACCATTGGTCGTGCTGGCTGCAGCTGATGAAAATTGGAATCCAGCAACATCTGGAGGGCTGCAGGCTCCCCATCCCCAATTTGTAGCATTTGCAGCTAGTATTTCTCCTCACATCCAAACAGTTACTTAGGAGACCCAAGGTGGTGGTGGTAATATGCCAGTGGGTTATAGGTGTCATCAGCAATGACAATGACCCGGCTAAGATTAATTGTGGCAACAGAGAAGAAAGTGACCCTGGGATGAACATCCTCCCCTGCATACACTTTGGAGCTTTGTGAGTCTAAGTACTTTCTAACTACTAATGCAGGAACTGTGTTGCTTTCCAAAGCCAGGTTGTAAATGGAACTGTTCTCCATGAGACCTCTTTTTTTTTTTGCTACACAATCTCTCCCCTTATCTTTCACTTCAAGCTGCTTCCTCATCCTACCATTCTTTGTCTTTGTTTAAAAGAGATGGAAAGAAGGAGCAAGGTGGGATGAATCAAGCTGAGGCACTAAAGAGAAGAGGTCGCCATTCCATTCCTTCCTGCACAGGAAAGAGACTTTGCTGGCAGGTTTGGTCTGCAGAGTGATGGCATTGCAGAGTGACTGGGCTCACTGTCCTCGATTCCGTTCTGACCAAGAGTTTTCCCTCTCCTAATAATATTATTTAGAAACCATAATTTTTGCTGTTCCATTGACAGTCTCACACTAAACTCCACTGACAGTCTTTGTTTTAGGTGATTCAATTTCATAAATCTCCAAGCAGCTGCTATTTTGTAGAATAAACCACCAGAGGAAGGAATATTTCTTCCTTTTATCTTCACTCACATGTGAGGTTGCTCCCAAAAATCATTCCCAAGAGGCAGCTTGATGAAAGATTAAGACAACAGCTAGAGTCTTGTTTTTAAAACAATAGGCACAACAAGCTATTGTTGAGCATTTTTGGTTTGAATGGGAGAGAGTTAAACACATACAATATTTATTAACAGAACTTAATGCTGCAATGCTATGCACACTTAGAAATCCTATTATAGACAGCTAAGAACTGGGGTTAATATTGTTCTTTAAAAAGAAATAAAGGTTGAGATAAAATTTCAAATTCAAATATGCAAATTTGAATTTTAAATCCACAATGCGCTATTCCCAATCTGGATGACACCTTTGGAGAATTTGGCAAAATGTAAATGTTTGTGAATATTCACCTGCTTCCCTTCTGCAATTCAAGGCACCTTTCACATTGCCTTTGCAGCATGATGATAGCTGCATCATAGTTCCCGCCACAGGGAAAGAGCCTATGCTGCAGCTTTTCTCCATGCCAGTGTTACCCCAATTTCTGCTATGATACAGGACTTCTGCCATTACTTTCACTTCTTGGGGAAAAGCTGTGCTGGTGTCCACACCACAAAGATAACACCATAAAGACTGCTCAAGCTGAATACAGTGCTGTATTGTGGGCTATATTTTCTTTCAGGAAAATGTGCCAATATGAGCAGCAGAATGCAGTTTTCTTGCTGTTTCTTTTCCCAAGAGTCCATCTGTCATGAGTGGCTAATTGTGCACAAGGTTTTGTTTACAAGTGGAAGTAAATGAAGGGAACCCCCACCCACTCAGTTTGTCTTGTCTCTGAGAGCTTTAGAAGAAAGCAGAAGTGGCAACCCCTTCCCTAACTTTGTCGTGAGTCTTCGACCCATCACATGCTGCAAATAATAAACAGCTGAAGTCAACAAATAATGAAAAATGGAGCTTAATGCAGGAAATGGTGCATCAGTTTTGCTAGCTTGTTTTTGTTTTTTTAAATGCACCCAGCAAGAAACAGAACTGATTTCAACCCTACAGATGACTTGAGGTTTTGGTAACACAAGCAGTGACTCACATTGTTGTGACAAAACACAGTCCTTTGTATGCAACAGGCAGGCCTTCCTGGCTCTACTGTTTTGTCACATAATCTATCCATTCTTAGTTCAAGAAACAGCTCCAAAGATCCATAAGGTTGCCCCCTCTCCTCTTTCACAGCATTGCATTGGCTAAACCCATCATACTAGAGGTGAGATGACATTGGCTTGGCTTGGGAAGTTTTTATGAAGTTTCCCTATTTGTTTTCTGGGACATCTTGGAAAATTCCTGATTCAATCCAGAGAATGGCTCGGAGAGCTGAAAAACTAACCTGGTTTTAAAAGGGCATCTCCAAAATCTCACCAAAAGGCACAGTAAGGCTAGTGTTTATCAGAGATGGGAATTAGAAAATGACTGCCCCAGTAAATAAACAAGGACAATCATGGGAAAATGCACTGGAAAGTGTGGAACAAGAATTGCTTGTCACAACATTGCCTGATTACTTCCCTAACCAGGACGGATGCTCAACAAACCACTGCCCAGTCACTCGCCTTTTTCCTGTGGACCCAGGGTCCACGGTTGTCCAGAAGGAAAGAGTTGGTTCTCCTTCTTGCTCCAGTCACTGCTCATTTACTAAGGCTGTGAACATGCCCCCTGATCCAATTCAAATGTGGTGCTTCGGGGTGACCTCCCCAACCCAACCTGGTACAATCCGGGGTCAACCCAACCCAGATCTGGGTCCCAAACCTATTTGGGGGCCTTGCACAGTCATGTGGTCGGGAGAGGGAGGGAAGAAGGAAAGGTGCTTCTTCTCTCTCCCCACTGTATGTTTAATCAGGGTTTAAAACCCTGACCAAACGTTGTCGGGAAGGAGGTGTGCACAGGCCTTTGGCACCCCAGATCACTCTCGGTGGATCTGATCCAACCCAGAGTCATCTGGAGCTGCCTTAACCTAATCCGGCTGAATTCCAGATCAATCTAAAACAATTTGGGATCTGAGAATTGGCAAGATCTAGTAGGCAGCTCTATCATTTACTCAGAGAAGTGATGACATGGAGAAAGAAAAGCAGGAGGACTGGGGGCTCCAGGGGTTGACAGCGGGCTCACCCCAGCAGGTGCCCGACAGTGCCAGTGCCTGGGGAAATGGAGGCAGCCAGCTGAGAGGCAGCAAATTGCTGAGGGGAGCAAATTGTCAGCTCTTTTGTTTTTATTTGGCAACTAAGTTGAAAAAGTAGTCTTGTGTGTGCACCTTTATATACCTGCAAATGTAATGAGTTAGGGTAATAAAGCTGTTTTTTTTGGTCTGTCAAATTGACGGAGAGAGAGAGAGAAGCACAAACAAATTCCTTTCATAATTTGTTTATGCCCTTGCCTGTTGGCATAGCAACACACAGATTTATATATACCGCTCGTGTTGGAAAGCGCCAGGTGCATAGGTCTGAGAGGTGTGTATGAGTGCATGTAGGAGCACAGCTGGAATTTTCCATCTCTGGCGTCCAAATGTCTTCTTGAGCCAGCTCTGTTATCACAACAGAGCCAGTGTGGCATAGTGGTTAGAGTGTTGGACTAGGACCTGGTAGATCAGGGTTCGAATCCCCACTCATCCATGAAGCTCACTGGGTGACCTTGGGCTAGTCATAGTCTCTCAGCCTAACCTACCGCACAGGGTTGTTGTGGGGATTAAATGAGGAGGGGGAGAATGATGTACACCACCTTGAGTTCATTGGAGAAAAGGTGGGATATAAATGCAATCAATAACAGTAACAATAATAATAAAGCAGCACACCTGCAAATGGCAAAGTGGCATACCCCACCCTCAGCAGCCCCACAGGTTGACACCCAGGACACCATGTCCTTAGCCATCTTCCTGGAAGATCAGTAAGTTTTGTTTGTTCACAATAGGGACAGAGGTTCCATTCGCCCTCTGAATGTTTGCACCAAAAATGTGAAAGCATTGGCAGCAGAGAGACACAAATCAGAGCCTTGTCATGGCTCCAGCCAGAGACGGCGCAAGCTCCAGCCAGACTGGTCTCTCTCCCTCTTGCACAAACCAGTCCCCAAATGGCATGCGGGCCTCGTCTGCCGTTGGCTCCACCCTTAAAAACAAATGACAAAAAGAGCCCTTTAGTCAGAACAGCTTGGCTGGGACTCAGGAGGATGTGTCACTCAAAAACATTGTACGCTTGGAGACAGGTTGTCTGTAACTGTGGTTTAAACAAAGGGCAACCATTATTAATCTATTACGTTTTGAAAGGTTCTTCTGCTTTGGAGAGGGTTAGGTGAGCCTGTGTGGTAATGATGATTGCCTAATACTCCACTCTAGACACTTAAGCACCAAGTGAACCCAGCCCCGGGAGAGAGAGAGGGCACATCCAGAGTGACCTTGTTCCATGCATCTTTTATGTACATATCTTTTGCACTTGGGCTGAGCTGAGTCCTTTTGAAATGGAGCTGGCTTTGGGAAAGAAGACCTAAAGAGGCTGTCATTCTTTCATCTCCGGTATATTCAGTATTATTGGCTGTATTATTAATTTTGAGGACGGGCACAGCAATGGGGAGCGTATTGCTCTCAATGCCACAGGCTGGCTCCTTTGAAAAAGAAACAAGGCTCAGCCTTCAGCTTCCACAGCTGCGGAGGGAAAAACAGAAGAATGAGGAGAGCATACTCCAAAGGCTGATAATGAAAAACATGATAAAGTACCTGATAAAACGGATATAAACAAAAATGAAGGATACATCCAGATGGAATCTGGGAGGGAGCCACAGTTCAGTGGCAGAAGACACACTTTGCAGGCAGAAGGCCCCAAGTTCAATCACTGGTGCTTCCAGGTTTGGATGAGAAAGGCTCCGGTCTTACATACACCCTGGAGTGCTCCTGTCAGTCGGTGTAGGCCATACTGAGCTAGATGAATCAGCAGTCTCACTCACAATAAGTAGTAGCAACTGATGTAGTGGAGCTTCAGAGCTCCTCTCCTGACACTGTTTGGGGTAGGGCACGGTGGCGGTGAAGTTGGGGCTCTGTCGGTGAACTGGTGGGAGTGCCAGATTGGCTCCACTGGTGCACCCATGTGCAGCCACCCCATCCATTGCTGCTGCCCTGCGCCATCCCATCTGGGTAGGCTGCAACAATAGTGGTGTTGAGAGGGCAGCTCTACAGCTCTGCTCCATCACATGACTGCTACCAGCTATAAGATAGCTTCCGATGTTCCTAAACGTGTGAGGACAGACAGCAGGGACGAGTGTGCTAGCTCTCCCCCCCCATTGCTGTCCCTGTTGCCCTCCACAAGTTGAAGGGTAACGATCTTAGCGGGGAGCGTGCTATACCTGGGTAGGCTCTCTGTGCTACGATGAACCCTGACAAATCAGATGTGGGGTAATCCAGTTTACTAATCCCTCTCCCAGACCAAGGCCATCCACACTCCAGGGTTCATGGGGAGAGAAATGTCACTTGTGTTTGATCTGGACACTGGAAAACATCCTCATATACCTCGTACAAGAGACTTCGTTTAGTGGAAGAAGTTAGGCGAGGATGGAAATGCTGTTTGTTTCTGTGTGTGCCTAAGAGCCAATCTACACATTTATTTATTTAAAATATTTCTATCCTGTCCTTCCACCCTACAACAGGGCACTCAGGACGACTCAAAATAAAATCACACACAGTAAAAAACACAGAAAAAGCATTAAAATATATACAAATATATAAAATACAGCTAAGAAATCTAGGGGAGTGATATTAAAAGGGAACTAAGGAGGTACAACTGAAAAAGGAGAAGAATAAAATCAGTTTCAGGCTATAACTTCAGTCAATTCAGAAATATTCCATGATACAGCCTTCCTAGGATGGTTCTCTTTCAAAACGTGCATGTATACGGGGCAGGGACGGGAGAGAAATTCGATTCAGTTCACGTTTAAAGGTGAACCTGCCTTTCTGACACTATACGCCAATCAAAACACAGTCATCCTTCCAAATTCGCACTTGACAAAATGGCTGCTTTGCCCACAAGCTTTATAGTAAGCCATTTTTGGGGGGGAAATTGTTTTTGGTTTTTGGGGGCTGTTGTTCTGGCCCTGCTGCAAGATACAGAGTGCAAACAATTCAAAATGGATCTTTACATTTACCCACATTGCTGTTTTAAATGAACAAAACATACACAGCTCATCTACTGGAATGCAGAAACTGTATGAGGTGATATTTTAAATGTCTCTAGCTGCCCTGCTGGTCAGTAAAGCCTCCATTTCTTTCTTTCTTTCTTTCTTTCTTTCTTTCTTTCTTTCCCCCAAAGCCCATTTGCATTTCATGCGGGTGGCTCCACGAATGCATCCTGGAGGCAAAACTGGCTGCATGCCTGCAGATTTCCCAGGCTATGCAGAAGAACTGAACAAAGTCCAAAGATAAATCATTTTTAGAGAAGAGGCTGTTTCCATTTGGTTTAGGTTCAAACTACACAGGACACGAATCATGTGTAGGTTTTCCACTGGTGTTTTATTTTCTAACTAAAGCAGCTGTACGGAGGGGTAATATTAATTGTTTCTTCTCTGCCATTTGTCCAGCCCTAAATTGCCTCCATAGGCTGCTTTTAGCCCTGGGCGGGGTGGGGTAGGGGACAGGGAGAAATGGATATCAGTTTAGAGCTAAAAGAAGCTTAGGGTCATGCAGGGCCGGCCAGGTAGACTGAGGCAGTTGCTTCAGGTGGCAGATGTTCAGTGGCAACAGCAGCCCCTGGCTGTCTCTCTTAAGCCCCAGCCATTTCCTTCTGTTCCCACATGATTTCTCCTGGAGCCCCTTATCTGGCCTGCTGCCTCAGGTGTGTTGGAGGATGCTATTCCCTCAGAATACTGAAATAAGATCTGGCTTCCAGTCTAGTTGGTGTCTGTAAGTGGGAAGGGCCAATGTCTTGTCTTCTACCTCAGGCAGAAAAAGTTTGTGGGCCAGCCTTGGGACCGGCCCTACTATTAGGCACAGTGAAGTGGGTGTCTCAGGTGGCCGGTGCTGTGGCAGTGGCAGTGAGGTAAGAACACAAGATGAGCCTGATGGAGCAGGCATATCTTCCCCATCTAGTTCAGCATCTTGTCCTCACAGTGGCCAACCAGATACCTATGGAAAGCCCACAAGCAGGACCTGAGTACAAGAGCACTCTCCCTTCCTACTAGGATTGCCAGGCGTCTGGTTTTCGTCCAGAGGCTCTGGTTTTTAGGGGTTCCTCTCTGGGTCTCCAGGTGAGTCACCTTAATCTCCGGACTTTTAGCTTTCATTTTTTAAAATTAAGTTTCTAGGTGGTCTGGTTCAAAAGATATAAACCAAAATGTCAGTTTCCTGCCCCACAACTTCTGTTAGTACCGGCTGCTCTAATCCTTGCCCTTTCAGGTGTTTAGCCAATAAGTGAAGTCAGGGTTCTGATTGACAAGATTTGTTGACACCCCCCCAGGCAATACCTAAAGCCCAATTCAAGTTCTGAGAACAGTTTTCTTTTCCTGCTTGTCTCACATCAGGAATTGAGTAAATAAATAACTTTCAGCAGTATAAAGAGTACTTTCTCTGTACAGGATTGGGACTTGCTTCTGAGTAAACATGCATAGGATTGCACTACAACAGAAGATCACAGCAGGATCTTGGTGGGCATACACAGTGAACAATTTTAGTTGTAATTATAATAAAAGTGTACATGCAGGGTTTTTTAATTACTTGCAAAAATGGCATATTATACATTTTATCTTTCAAATAATTTTTGAACAGAAGTTTTAAAAAGTATACATGCCGCAGTGTTATACTTTTCTAATTAAGTAGTCAAACAAGTTTAACTTTTACTGGACTGTTGAAGAGGGCAGGTTTTTTTGTCTTATTCATAACCTGTTTTAGGAAACCTTCTCAATATGTAGCTTTTCTGGGAGTAAAGTTGCAGTGCTAATTCCACATACCTGACAGATTTCCGGATAATCTTGGTGATTTTAGTGAGGAACAAGGGGAGAGGTTCCATCAGGATATAAAGGTGATGGAGGAAAGGTATCAAGGCAGATGGGACAGACACATGATGGCAGACTACTGCTGGAGCCTCCAACGTGATTGTCCTGATGCCCCACATAAAAGAAAATCATACACACAGATTTTTCTATGCATTAATTGTGATTATCTGAATCAGCTTACTTTGTTTTAATGTTATTGTACTGAATACAACGCCATTAGGTATTTCATGTGTTTACTTTTGTATGATTTGAGACAGTTTCCATGTCATTTGTGGGTAGGCTATGCCTGACCATTAAATATTTTGAATTTGTTATGTTTTTCAATGGGGGCATCCATTATCTCAAAAATTAGAGCCAATCTAGCAAAACCGATGCCATATTCGGAATCAGCGACACAAAGTTACCCTAAAATCGATCAAACATCATTGGCAATAAAATTAGTGTTGACCAGTGTTATAGCTGCCCAAGTTCCCTGCTTTTTAAAGTTTGATAGAAATATCTGTTGGCTATAGGTACATTCTTAAACCACAAGGTTTTTTGCCTGTTAGTGAATACTTTTTGGGTTGCTGACCTCATTTCCTGACTCCTCCCTTCTTCTTCTTCACCCCAACTTGGGAGAGGAGGTTTCTTTCCTTTGTCTCTCTGTGCCGAAATGAAGGACCAAGCATGGCTCTTTGAGTATCATTCTGTAACTAGCTATGGATCCACCTGATAGTTGTTCCATCCAGCCCACATTTAGCTAGTTTGCTAATCAAATATTATGGGGCACTTTGTCAAAAGCTGTGCTGAAGTCAAGATCTATTATGTCCACAGCATTCCCACAGTCTACCAGAGAGGTTACCCAATCAAAAAATGAGATCAGATTAGTTTGGCAGGATTTGTTCTTGACAAATTCATGTTGGCTTCTAGTAATCACTGCTTGTTTTCAAGATGCTCACAGCTTTATAATCTGCTTTATAATCTGCTCCACAATTTCCCAAGGGATTGATATCAGATCAAATAGTCACATTCACTATTATTCCACTTCAGAGATAGAGAACATTTGACCCTCCAGCTATCGCTGGACTACAGCTCTCATAACCCTTGATTATTAGCACCACTGGCTAGGGCTGATGGGCGTTGGGAACCAACAGCATTTGCAGTGCCACAGATTCTCTACCCTACTACTGTTTTTTCCTCGCCAGCACCCATCTTTTCCTTTCTTGGATTCATGAATACCATTCAAGTATTTCCTAGGAGGAACCACTGTGTTGTGGTCTAAATACTTGGAAGAGATGATGGTCTCTCTTCCTACTCCCAATCCAATGGTAGAATTCTAGGCCCCTCTCTCTCCCTCTCCCTCTCCCTCTCCCTCTCCCGTGCAGATAAAAGCATTCTGAATTAATAGCTAAGGAACATCTGCTTTGGAAGGACAAAAGAAGATGGGTGAGAAATGCAGTGTTACATATGGGTGGCGCATCTTATGAAATGACACGTCTCTTTTTTGGTCAGCTGTTTATAGCCTACTTAACCACAGGAATAAGCAATACAACATAGTAAAATACTAACAGGGACAAGTTAACACATGGAAAGCATTTATACTCTCCTTTTTCAAAAAGAAAAGAAAAAGAAACCTTGATTCCGAAAGCAGTACCAGATTTTCTTATTACAGTGCTTTTTATTCAGGACTTTTTACAGTTAAATGCTGCTGGAAGTCAAACCGGAAAATTAAATTGAAGATAAGTCTGAGCTAATTACAGATGCAAAAAACCTGCTTTAAACATAAACATATTATCCAACTTCCTTTGCAGTGAGTTAGGCTAGTGCTCTGTAATTTACACATACATTAAGATTGCTTGTTATATGTGCTTGAATTTTGTCTGAAAGAGCATTAAATATAAGATATTTATTTTTCTTGAGCCAATGGTAATGGGGAAGGAGTGCATTTTTTTCTTGAAACGATTACCTTGTAAACTTTCCTTCTGTAGATGATGTAAAATTCTATGCAAAAGAGATGGAAGGCACAAATCAATTCTGCAGCTGGTGGTGAAAGCATCCAGCCAAAATTAAACACTATATGTAACATGAAGTATGCAAAATGTGTAGTCATCGAAGATACAATAGATCGTAACAAATGTTAGCCATGCTCATTGAAATTAATGGAAGTAACTCACTTAGGTCCATTAATTTCAATGGGTCTACTCTGAATTTAACTTAGTTGGATATACCCAATGAATTTAAATAATCTTAAATGGATATAATTTGGGATGGGGAAGAAATATTTTTGGTTCACATGCATCTACACATTTGTACTTCTCTCTGAACAAATGCACAAACTTAAATGCAGCTACCTTCAAAATCCACAGTTCTCCAAATTTTGCAATGCAAATTTTACAACCAAAAATGTGTACAAAAAAGGATATGTTAGGGTGGGAAGTGTGTGCAAAAATGTTGTATATTAGTGAAAAACAGTGTACAAAAATTCATTATATTGCGGATGCTTGCAAAAATGTGTACATTAGGCATAATTTCATACAAGAATGTGTAGATTAATTGAAACATACATAAAAACGCATGCATTTTCATGAGGACTTGTTAAATTAAAAACATTGCAAACTGGTTTGGAAATGGGGAGAACTGAGTTTAAGATTGCAAAAATGAGAAACAGAGATAGAAAGCATGTTAATTGCATTCACACATCTAGTTGGCTCTTGGGCTGAACCTAACCAGCTTATGATCTGCTCATGATAGAAGAGTTCTACCAATTCTCCCATCCCAATATCATTCCTATACTACATAACAAAAAAGTCTCTCTTATTTATTGAGTCAGTGTGGTGTAGCGGTTAAGGTGTTCGACTACGACCTGGGAGACCAGGGTTTGAATCCCCACACAGCCATGAAGTTCACTTGGGCCAGTCACTGCCTCTCAGCCTCAGAGGAAGGCAACGGTAAACCACCTCTGAATACCGCTTACCATGAAAACCCTATTCATAGGGTTGCTATAAGTCAGAATCGACTTGAAGGCAGTCCAAATATATAAAACATTATTTATTTATTTAAAATATTTCTATCCCACCCTTCTTACCCTATAATAAAATACAATAAAATACAATATATGTGTGTGTATATATATGGAGTGGTACTAAAGGGGACTACAAGGGTGAAATTTAATGTAGAAGGCATAAAATCAGTAAATCAGTGTCAGGCTCTACCTTCGGTCCCTCCCAAAGGCTCTCCGGAACAAGATTGTTTTCAGAAGTCTGTGGATAACCATCAGGGAGGGAGATGAGTGGACTTCTTGGGGCAGGGTGTTCCAAAGCTTAGGGGCCACAGCTGAAAAAGCTCTCTCCTATCAGTCTAACCTCTTTCACTCCAGGCATACAGAGGAGACCAGAGGCAGATGATCTTAAATCCCGGGCAGGTACATATGGGCGTAAGCAGTCCCTCAGGTACATTGGTCCAAGGCCATTTAGGGCTTTAAAGGTCAGAACCAGCACTTTGAATTAGGGCCGGAAGCAAATTGGGAGCCAGTGGAGTCGATAAAGCACAGGGGTGATATGCTCCCTGCACCGTGCTCCTGTTAGCATTCTGGCTGCTGCATTTTGAACCAACTGCAATTTCTGAACCATTTGCAAAGGCAGCCCCACATAGAGTGCGTTACAGTAATCAAGCCTCCATGTCACCAATGCATGTGTCACTGTGGCCAAGTCAACTGCCTCCAGGAATGGATGCAGCTGGTAGACCTGTCTGAGTTGGCCAAAAGCACTCCTGGCTACTGCAGCCACCTGATGTTCAAGCAGCAGGGCAGGATCCAGGAGGACTTCCAAACTGCAGACCTGCCTTCAAGGGGAGTGCAACCCCATCCAGAATAGGCTGCAACCCTATCCCTGGCGGAGTTTTCCCCTTGACCAGCAACACTTCCGTCTTGTCCGGATTAAGTTTCAGTTTGTTAGCCCACATCCAGCCCTTCACAGCCTCCAGGCACCGGTTTAGGATGAGCACTCCCTCCCTGCAATCAGGTGGTAGGGAGAGATAGAGCTGAGCGCCATCAGCATATTGATGACATTGCACTCCAAATCTCCTGATGACCTCTCCCAGTGGTTCTCTGGACCCCAGATAAGTGCTCATGTGGGCAAATATAATATGCAATCTAAATGCAGTAAGCTGTAAACCCCTTTGACATTTTTTTACAAATGGCATAATCACCTGCTGCTGACTATAGCCCTATTCAGATATCTGCCATCAAGCATTACCCATTGTAATACAGAGGAGAGCGAGGGCACATTTGTTAGCCCTCTATCACATTCCCTATTGCCTGTCTGCAGTGGGGAGCTGGTATGATGGCGGAAGCTCCCCACACAAGTTAGACCCCTGATAGTGTAGGGTTCCATATTGCATGGCAAGCCTCTGGGATACAGCTCTTCCCTCCAGCAGATGAGTCATAGAGAAAGTGATAGAACAGGTGGGACCACGCTGCTGGGAAGACAGTGCGGGGAAGCTGCAAGTGCACCCTTAGTCTCCCCCTCACGTGATAGGAAATACAAGAGGAGGAATGCCTGGGTAGGACTTATATCTGTGATCAGTCAGATCACATACATTCGTTTATTTCAGACAAGACAAAATCTATTGGGTGAACCCATTCACAAACTGCAATGTTGACATTCATGGAGTGTACTTATTCTGAGCAATCACAATCAAAGCTGGTTTGACTTATTTGGCCATGAGCATTAAGGCAGACTATTGAAACGGCAAGTTAGGGAGTATCTTCTATCAATATACAGAATGTATTTATTTATTTATTCTAAATATCATTCTCTTTCCTATCTTTATTATTACATTTGATACTGAATAAAACTAGATTAAACTGTTCTTTACATTTTTAGTTAGGAAAGAAAATACATGTCCACGCAACACTACTTGCATGAAACAATCTCCATTGCCTGCCTTGTAGCAGCTTATGACAATGAAAGTTTATCTATACATCTAGCTGGAGTTGTGTTTTCAGATTCAATTGACAATACAGATTTTTATTTTGACATACGCACATGCTGCAGGAAAAACAAAAATAGAATAAATTAATCCCTCTGGATATTACAAAAGAGGCACAGGAGCCATTCCAGCATGGATTAAGTCTGCCAAATTGCAGAAATATAAGTCCAGGGGCTTTTCTGGGGGAAGTAAAAGGGATTCATTTTCCTCCATAATTGGTGGGGGCTTGTCTCTTTCTTATCTTAAAATCATTAAGAGGTGGCTGAGTGGCATGTAGTCTTGCTTTTAATTTTTTTTTAAATTTGAAGCTTCACGCTGACCTTTCTTTCTGGTAGTAGTTTGTGTCCTTTATAGGCCTCCTGGTAGGTTTACAGGTCTCCCATAGGGCTTACAGTGTGAGGTTGTTTAGAATGCTGCTGCAAAGCTTTTTTGTTGTTGTTAAAGCAGAGCAACATAGGATTTTTTTTAAAAAAAAACTTAAATGAAGCTTTTACCTTTTAAAAAAATCCTCCACTTACGTGCTTTAACCAAAACAACAACAGAAACACCAACCCACCAACAAAAATACAGAACTCTTCAGTGCTTTGCAGGCAACATTTTCAACAGTCTCAGTTCTTGTAAAGCCCATAGACCTAGAGAAACATAAAGATATATCATATAGGAAAATGTAGAGCTGTATTGGCACAGAAAAGCACCGAAACAGAGCAATAAGGTGCTTTGTGGTTTTGTGAAGGCCCTGATCTGAGTTGGGCAGTTTATTATATTTTTACTCAGGGTGGTGGTGGAAGGGGAGATCTTCAAATCACCTTGATTCACTTTGACCACACGAAGTTGATGTACACCTAGGGTTGCCAGGTTCATGGCCTGAGACTGATCCTGTATCTTTAGGAGAAGAGAAAGTCAGCCAAGTGCAGGAGCTCTTGCAACTTTGTAATGGGAAAAACCACAAGGTGCAATTCTCCCTTCCCCCTACACAACTGTTAAAGATACAGAGGACCTCTCGGTTGCCAGGCCCAGCCTCCAAGAGGTCTTCTGTATCTTTAAAAGTTGTGCAGGGGGAAGGGAGAATTCCACCATGTGGTTTTTCCTAATAAAGAGTTGCAAGAACACCTGCACTTGGCTGACTTTCTCTTCTCCTAAAGATACAGGATCAGTCTCAGGCCATGAACCTGGCAACCCTGTGCACACCCCATATATATGTGCACTGGCCACAATATTTTTTCCAGGCCTCTATCCATAACTTTGGGAAGCAGCCTGATCAATTTCAAGTTTCTCTGTGGTCCATTCCATTCAACTCATGTTTCAGGACTGAAGCAGCTTTGTTAAAAATTAAGCTCTGTTTCCCATCATTCACTATTTTGGGAAATAAAAAAAATAGCTATAACCTTTTTGTCAGAAGTGGATGAAATTTGCAGGCATAGCAGCCCCTCTAGAGTGGATTAGGCCTGCCAAATTACAAGCAAATATAGGGAGGTTAGGGATGGCCTTCTTGATTTTTTTAAAAATGGTAACATCTCTTTTTATTTTAGTTTAGGGAGAATTGGATGAAATTTGAAGCCATAGTCACCTGTTCTGGGGGTATGAACCCTGCCAAATTTAGGAGGATAGCTGCATTGGTTTTCCTAGAAGGGCAGCTGTTACAGTTTGGGATGTGTAAAAAACTTAATCTCATTTGATGTTTTGTGGGCAATTGGTCTGAAACTTGTACACATGAGAACAGTGCTCCTGGGTAACAAACCTGGCAAATTGCAGGGAAATAGTTCCAGGGACCTTTGAATTATGCACCCTTAAAAGGGATTAGCTTTCCTTTATATGGTTTTGCTTCTATTTATTTATCCCTCTCCCAAACCACTGAGTTTGGAGAGTCATGGTAAATCTTCCCCTCTGATGAAAGTAAGATGTATTCAGTCACAAAGTAGCTCTCTTGCTCCTCCCCTGCCCATGCCTTGTGCAAGCTCACTTTCGGTCTGTCCCCCACTTCTGCTCATGATTCATGGTTCATACAGAACAGATGTGCACTCTTAGAGTGAATGCACTCACACATACATATATCAGTGCAATTGTAGCAGTGTTCTTCAACTTTGGGTCCACAGATTATATTGGACTATAACCTCCATGATCTCTTGACCAGTGGCTAAGCTGGTTGGGGATGATGGGAGCTGTAGTCCAACAACATACGGGGAGCCAAGGTTGAAGAACAGTGAACTATAACAATGTTATCAATATAAGTCAAACATATGGTCATCCCTCCTCCCCTCATACCACACATACCTCATACAGAGGCTCATTTAATTCTTAATAACAGTAATTCAAGTTGCAATCCTATCTATCCCCACTTACCTGGGAGTAAACCCCACTGCACTCAGTGAGCCTTCTAGAAAGACTAGGATTTAAGTGTCTATGTATAGAACCCATTTCATTCACGGATATATATAGCACTTTTGAGAGATAATAACATAGGAAGCTGCGTTAAACCATATCAAATTCTTTGTTTATCTAGGCCACTGCTGTCTACACTGGCTGGCAGCAGCTCTCCAGGGTCTAAGTCCTCTTAGGCAGAGGACTTCTACACAACTTGCCATCTGATCCTTTTTTTTAAACTGGAGGTGCGAGGGACTGACTATATGCTCCACCACTCAGTTACGCCTGCTTACCATGGAGAAACGTGTGTATGTGGGAGACTTGACTGCCCCCCTCTGCTTCATTTATAAGGGGAAATGTAGGGAGCCCTTATTTAAATTCAGAAGCTTAAACCCCAATCTCCCCTCAGTTTTAATCAATGCATGGCCTCCTTTGTAGCTCTTTTAAAAAATAGGCCGGCACAAAAGGTTAAGCTCTTCTACATCACACCCAATAATGGACGCACTGCTGTTTTCTTCATCCCTAAAAAGTGATGAGGGATTCTTGGCTTCTTTTTTTTTTTAAACCCACATTTTATGCATGGACAATGTGTCAAGTCTATTTTACATCAAAAGCCAATGGAGATCCTTGGTTGCCATAATTAAACTAAATTATTTGCCGTTAACAAGAGAATAAAGTGATGACAACACTCTGTATTGGTGCTAGAAAAGCTCTCTGTCTCTGTCTCTGTCTCTTGTCTCTGTCTCTGTCTCTTGTGTGAATTGCCTGTGATCATTTTAAAGGTCACACACTTTCCCTTTTTCATAATATCTATTCAAGCATTTTCATTTCAGGAGCTATGGACTTGTTTCCTTCTGAAGAGTGGATTACCTACCTTTTTTATATTCAAACAAGGTGGGGGAGACAGATGAAAAGGACGACTGGGTTGTTTTTAATAGTTTTCAATGCTCTCTTTTAAAATTGTTGTAACCCACCCTGACACCTTTGGGTGAAGGGCAGGTTTTATTATTATTATTATTATTATTATTGTTTACCATTTGTTAATCTGGACCTAATATAAATTATGGTGCCCATTGGGACTGGTGGGGCAAAAGACAGAGAGACCAATAGAGGTGTAGTTGTCTGGGGTAGCAGGGGAGTCATAGGCCCCTTACCTTTTTGGGAGCAGGGTCCCAGCCAAGTATGTATGTCCCAGCCTATGTATGACCCAATCAGCATGAAAAGGGAACATGTTAGCCACTGAGAAAAGTCCTTGTCCTTTCATGCTGATTGGAACCAATCAGAGTGAAAGGAGGTGAGTCAGCCTCTGAGAAGACTCTTCTCAATAGCTAACACACAGACTCCCCTTTCATGCTGATTAGCTTCTAGGGATGTCTGTGGTAGTGGAATGTGGACTCACAAGATGACAGGGACAGGAAGGGGGACAAAGGAAAGTGGAAAGGGGGGTATGGTTGTGAGGGGACATGATGATTATCGTGAAGACTTTCCTTTTCTCCCAGGCATTTTAGCATGTGTTTTTAAAATTGTTTTAAATGTTTAAATTGTGTTTTAAATTGTTTTTAAAAGATGTGTTTTAAATTTGTATATGTGTTTTTTGTGTTTTTAGGTACTGTAAACCGCCCAGAGAGCTTCGGCTATGGGGCAGTATAGAAATACAATAAATAAATAAATAAAATAAAAGGGACCTTGCACTTCCAAATTTGCCACTACACTACTGGAGACTAACAGTATGTGGAGCAAATGACAGGCAGAGCCAACTAATTATAGCTTTGTCCCCCCCCCTCCCTCCCTCCCTCCCTCCCTCCCTCCCATTGCCCTCCCTCCCATTGCCCTCCCTGCTGAGTTCTACAAGGGGTAACACAGATGGAGGAGGAGGAGAAAACTGACAGGCAGTGCCACCCCCTGGGCTGATTCTAAGTAAGAAGGCAGAAGGCAGGCAGGTGTGGCTGGCCAAGGTTGATGGGGATGTTGGAAGTGGGGCAAGAGCAACTCCTGTTTTGTTCTTTTGTTTGTGTTCCAGAAGGGAGATAGAGCTAGGGTCCTCCAGATGGATAGGGTTGATTACCTTTCGCTGTGATGCTCTGACTTCCTCCCTTCTGTCGCTAGACTGATAACCTCTTAAGGGAAGCTTATCTGCTCCTCCTCCTTCCACCCTCTCTTTTCTATGACTGTCCGGGAGAGAGACCTTTTGTCTCTGCTCTCTCTCTCCTAGCCATGAGGTCAACTCCCACACCTGGACGTTGCACCTCCAACTTAGTTAGTAGTTAGTTAGTTAGAACTAGGTATGCCTTTCTATCTACTATGTATTTCTATAAATAAAGTAGCTTTTCTTCTTTTACTAAGTCTTGAGTCTCAGTGATCCTGATGCAGGGTAAGCTTTCTTAGGTAAACCCACACACACGCTGGCACACTTGCATTTCAGACCGCTGTTACTCTCTGCTGTGCTGCTTAACTAATTTAGCACCAGCAACAGGGGAAATGTCCCACTTACCCTAATGGAGCAGCCTCCACTGGAATGAAAGGATAATTTCAATCAGGGGTGTTGTTAGTGAGTGGTCTTGGGGGCTAAGGCTTGAGTCATATTCACTGGGACACAGATCTCCTACCCCATTCCACTTTATTATTATTATTTTTAAAAAAACTTTGCTTCTAGGGCAGCTGGACATGCTGCAAAGGCAGTGCCAGTAAGACCCCAGCTGCCTGCCATCTTAATCTGTAGAGGCCCCAGCTCACATCCTCAGGGCCCAGAAAATCTTATTGGCACCACATAGCCCAGAATAGGCCCTGCCAAGAAGAACCGGAGTTTTTGTCCCTCTGAATGTCAGCCTAAATTTGCATCTATATATTTACATATATTTACATTGGCATAGGCAAGCTTTTTTCCATGTCTGTGTCCCCATGGGTAGAAATAATGGGTTGGATCCAAACAACATTAACTGCATGTAGTACCTACTGAAATCAATTAGACTTAAATTAAAGCATGGCTAAGACCTGAACGTACAAGATCTGAACAGGGTGGTTTATAACAGATGCTACTGGAGGTCACTGATTCATAGGGTCGCCATAAGTCATAAACTGACTTGAAGGCATATAACAACAAACTTATCCCACCGCTTTCACTGGGACAGAGGTTCAGCTGCCATGCTCTGGATGCAACCCAGCAGCAATATGTAGAACAGCGGGATGCCGGTTTAGCTGATATGTGAGATCAAGCCTCTTACTGCAATGGACCATAACCACAGTCTTATTATTTACCAGAGAGCCTTTGGGCTTAGCGCGGTATATAAATAAAATAAAATAAATAAATAAATAATAAATATTTGTCTACCTTCCTGGGTTTCTATGGAGATGTCTGGCTTGATTGCAGTCCCATCATCATCATGTTGCCAGCATTTGAGGATTATTGTCAATTTACAGTAAATTCATAAACCATATTCTCTTTGTGAACTGCCCTGGACTCCTTTGGGAGGAAGGCAGGATGTAAATGTAATAAATTACAAACATAAATGTAAATATAATAAATTCTTCAGGTTGGTGACAGCCCATATTCTTGGGGTCAATGACATCTCATACCTTAAGGCTTACACTGTCACTACCAGAATTTGATATGAAATAATTTAGGTAGATGATTACTGCAATGTTTTATTAGGTTGTTTTGCAGTTCAATGATGAGGTCATCTTTTTCTACAATATGTTCACTAATATTTTTTGGGGGGGGTGTCAAATTAAATCACACATTTTTCCTGCAAACTTTGGCCTGGATAGTGTCTGTGCCGCCATGTCCCAAGATTTCAAAATAATAAAAAATATTTACATATAGATTATGAAAATATATGTCAGCCTTTTAGACCTTCAGGTTGCCACTTTGTAACTACTTCACTGATCAAAAGAAAAAGGAACCCTGTAATCATGTTTGATCTAGCTCATAACACAATGGTACTAATATGCCTCTACATTCAGTTCTACCACAGTGACCTTTGCTGTTTTACAACAAATGCTTGAAAATATTTTAAGCATGGAACAGAGTAAAAATGAGTGTGAGGTCAGTCTGAACTCAGAACAGACATATAAAGAATTGTTTTATATGATATGTTTGTTTGAATTAACAATAGTTGAACTTCTACCATAAGACTAAAGCAAATGGTTTCCCAATGTATAATTAAAACTCCCAAACATGCTGGCTTTTAAACAACGATCATTTTATGCACATCAATGGTTGAGGGTAACTATGTTATAATCTTTATAATAATCTATAATCTGAACGTCTTTAAATTTCCTTGAAGTTCTAAGGCAGTATTTCACCAATATGAAATAGTAGGAACATTCTAAATGAATGAATACACTGCTTGGTCCACTTTTGATTTATTTAATTTATTTATTGTATTTATATACCGCTCCATAGCCAAAGCTCTCTGGGCGGTTTACAGTAACTAAAAACATTAAAAACAAATATACAAATTTAAAGTACATCTTTTTTAAAAAAATTAAAACACAATTAAAAAATTTAAAACAATTTAAAAATCTTTGATTTAAAAACAATTTGATAAAACCTTTGTGAATTGCAGGCATGGAAGGGCCTCTCAATTTCAGTTCTCTAAGATTCTCATTTTTTCCAATCTTAAATTCAGTTCTCCACATTTCTGCAGCAATTTGAGATTTTTTTTAAAAAAAATCCTCAAGAAAATTCCTCATCATTTTGGTGTGCATTTCTCCTAATACATGTTTCTCCTAAACACATTTTTATATGCAGTTTTGACTAATATTCACATTTTTTGCAAGCAATTTCACTAATGTGTTCATTTCAATGCACCTCTTCCCCTACTATATATCATAGAATCATAGAATAGTAGACTTGGAAGGGGCCTATAAGGCCATCAAGTCCAACCCCTTGCTCAGTGTAGGAATCCAAATTAAAGCACACCCAACATCTTTTTATTTGTCTTTGTAAAGCATATGTTTCTTTTTAAATATTAGTTGAAGAACTGCATTGCAAAATTTGGATATGTGCAAATTTTGAAGGGCGGCTGTGTTTCACTTCTCATATTGTTTCAGAAAGTGCAAATTTGATAGAGTCAGCTTTAAATGCAGTTGTAATTCAGTTTCTCCCTCACCACTAGTGAATGCAGACTCCTTCAAATAGAGGACTATCATCTCTAAAGTGGGACAGATGGACATCCTATGAAGGTCTCTCAGGTCTTATGGCATGGCATTGAACCCCCCCCCCTTCTGGCATCTGGGTGGATGTTGTAATTTCCATGGTACTTAGCTGCAAATTCCACAACAAATACGCTTCTTCAGCAGCCCTCGAGAGGATGCCAAGATGTTAATAACTGTGCCCTTCTGTTGGATTATTCTAATAATATTGTACATTGTTTAGGTATTAAATATCTAATGCCCTTGTGGGTTTCACTTAAAGTTCAGACAACAAAACCTTCTGTTACTACAGTTTGGTGTTTGCTAGCCCTTCATCAGAATTCTTTATAATCTCCCGATTAAGAAGTTTAGCATTTAACAGATTAAACCCGAACAATGGACTTCAGCAAGTATACTCCTGCCTTAAGCTGCAGCTCTTTTGCTGTAACCTAGGCGAAACTTCACATTCATAATCAGCAAGAGCTGTAACACAAAAATGTATGATTAGGTTACATGCCTATCTTGAAACACAGACAAATCCAGGAAAGCCCTTCTGTTTGAGTATGTGCTCAGGTACTGACTGGAAAGAATTGCATTTGAGGATTCACCATTCTGGAACGTGTTCAACTGGGCTGTTCCAGAAATGATCGGAGAAATCTCATACCAACAACCAACTGTGATTTTTGCAAATTAAGTACAAACCAGCCATTGTAGAGTTGTGGCAGTTTAATACCTTTTGTCAGGACCAATTAAAATATCACAAAGCAGTGAGCTAACTTCTGAGTCCATCAGAACACTTCAACAGGCTTCATGGTCAGCAGCTACCAGCAATCCTAATGTAAACATACTGAGTTCCCAATAACATCCTCCACTGCCTCTGTTTTTTTTGTTACTATCCTTCCTGATGAACTCAAAAGCTTGTTCATTACTTCCTGACATTTTAGTTTGTTCTTATAACTATTCTTCTTCTTATTGACCATTGCTTTTGAATCCTCCCCCCCCCCCCGTTAAGACAACATGGTTACCTGGATTTTTTAAAATCAGTTTTGAAGATATGCAGTCTGATTCATCCTCAGACATATGTAAACAAAATAAAAATAAAATACAGTTAAGAAATACTACACTGTACATCCACTTCAAGCCAGTTTTTGTGCCTGGATTCTTTTCTCCTTTAAAACAAAAGCAACAAGACAGCAGTGCAAAGAAAATACGGATTGATTAGAAAAATAATCATAATTATCATCCTGTTAGGTGATCAGGCCTTCACAAAAAGGCTGAATGATTTTATTGGAGTTCTGTGCTTCGCTGTGGGTAAAAGGAGAACAATGAAGCCAAGCAGGGAGTCGAAAGTGCCATGAAACAGTGATTAAAGCTGTTTATATCTCTGCGTTAGCCTGAGCACAAATGAGCTCATTAAACAGCTTGGGGTTGGGAGCTAGCTGAAATTGGATTTGAGCTAGAAGTCCAGAAGAATATCCAGTGCTAAACACAAATAAACACCTTCTTCTTCTTCTTCTTCTTCTTCTTCTTCAGTACGTCCACTTGTCATTTATAAATTGCATTGAAAGTTGGGTATCCTAATTCTAACATTGTCTATCAAGCCCCAATCATTTTATACTTGAAATCAGAGAGCCCTGGACTCTCTAACTATAGAAAAAGACGCTAGTTGTTGGAGTTTTCCTACCACCACCTGGACCAGTAAAGGACACAATCCAAGCCCTATGGGTTGGTGCAAGACTGGACAGCAATGGCGCTGCTGTTATTGCACATTTTCCCCACCAGGATGGGGTGGTACAAGCCAGAGGTAAAAAAGCTAATTATGAAGCATCTTAATGGTCATACATCAACCACACTGCCACAAATAATGCTGCAATGCCACCGTGCAGTAATGTTATGAAGGTTTTAAAGCAGGTGTTTCAGCAAGATGTCAAATGGTACGTTACCCATCTAACACCAGGTGCCTGTGGCCTTTATACCTATTCCCAAATGTTTCCAGCTTAGGCACTGGCCTAGATCAGAGATTATGATAAACCGTGGACCCTCCCCCAAGTCTAGTGACAAACCTTGCCTTCTCCCCCAAATCTAGTGAGACAGCAGTCTGTTTCATGCATCACAGTAAGCCAAAGTCTGGCTTATCATGACAGCACAAATGTGTTGGCATCCACTTGGCTCCTTTCTAGGCTTTTTAGATCAGATATTTTAGATATTTGGCTTAGTGTCTTGGCCAAATCTGGGATTGCAGTCAAGGTTGCTTTTAGCCACAAACTGTACCCATAGGCCAGACCTTGACTACAGCTCATGGTTAAGGAGGTAAGATCATAACCATGCTAAGTCAAACCTTAGCTTAGTTGCCGTGCTGACCTAAAATGCCTGGGGAGGACCAAAGCAGGTGTGATCTCCTCCTTAGGCTAGCCAGCACATTTCTGCATTTAGCTAAGTCAAGGATGAGGAACCTGTCACTGGACCACGATGAAGGAGGTGTGAAAATTGGTGGGAGAAACATCAATAATTTAAGATATGCAGACAATACCATACTACTAGCAGAAACCAGTAATGATTTGAAATGAATGCTGATGCAAGTTAAACACGAAAGCAGGACTACAGCTGAAGGTCAAGAAGACTAAAGTAATGACAACAGAAGATTTATGTAACTTTAAAGTTGACAATGAGGACATTGAACTTGTCAAGGATTATCAATACCTTGGCACAGTCATTAACCAAAATGGAGACAATAGTGAAGAAATCAGAAGAAGGCTAGGATTGGGGAGGACAGCTGTGAGAGAAGTAGAAAAGGTCCTCAAATGCAAAGATGTATCACTGAACACTAAAGTTAGGATCATTCAGACCATGGTATTTCCAATCCCTATGTATGGATGAAAGTTGAACAGTGAAAAAAGCGGATAAGAGAAAAATCAACTCATTTGGAATGTGGTGTTGGAGGAGAGCTTGGCTGTCATTGTCTGTCGTGTCACAAATTAAAAACAAATCTTGGTGGTGGGGGAAGTGCAGTTCTGGGGGGGGCGGTGCACCTGTTTGCCCCACCCTGGCCTCAGGGCTGGTTCAAAGTTGTTCACAGGCTTACACTCAGCTCCTGCTTTGTGGGTTTCCCAGAGGGATCTCATTGGCCACTGTGATAACAGGATGCTGGACTATATGGGTCTTTGGCCTGATCCAGCAGGGCTCTCCTTATGCTATTGTCACCCTGGGCTCCTTTTGGGACGAAGGGTGGGATACAAATTTAATAATAAACAAATAAACTAAAAGATTACTAAGCAGTCTGTAATAACAACAACAACAACAATAATAATAATAACATAACCATATTACATCACAGAAGTTCTGACATCACAGCAGCATAACACAAACAATTAAACAATGAACAATTGTAATTTAAAATACATCAAAAAGTGAGCATAAAACTTACCAAAAGGTCAACTAAGATTTCAAGACACCTGGTTTCAATTTATTAGCTATTCATGTTTGGAAAAATTAATAAAAAGTATTTAAAAACAAAAAATTTTCAGTACTTCCTCATTTTATACCTGAACCCATCAGGCCAGAACCCCAGCTCCCTTATGAAGGCTCCTAGGGTTTGAAGGTGGGGCAAGGCAGGTGGAAACAGCCCTTCAAATAGACTCTTCAAGTAGAGGGCTGTCCAATGTGGAATTTTCCTTGTATTTTTGTAGCTGATGTTTATGTGTGATGTTTATTTTAACGCTAAAGAGGATACTCTGTTTAGTTGTTAATTGTGTCTTATAGAATATGGAAATTCTTTTGTATTTTTGAAATATGTGTTAATCTCCATTGTAAACAGGGTGTAGTTGTCCAGAGTCTCGGGAGGGAGGGGCTTGGACACCTTGCATTTTGGAGAGCAGGGTCCTAGTCAGTCCCCTATGTCTCCAGCATCCTATAAGCCAATCAGCATGAAGGAGGAGTGTGTTATCCACTAAAAAGAATCTTCTAACATGCTTCCTTGTCCTTTCTTTATGATTGGAGCTAGAGTAAATGAAGGTGCGGCAGCCACTGGGAAGACTGTTCTCAGTAGCTAATACATTCCCCTTTCATACTGATGATCTCCTAGGGACGTCTGTTGTTGTGGATGAAGGACAGGGGAGGACTGAAAAGTGTGGAAACGACGACAGAGAGCCAGCAAGCGTGGGGATGTGGCTGTGAGGGGGTATAGGCTATGGCATGACTATGGATTAATGAAGATACCCTGCACTTCTGAATTTGCCACTACGCTTCTTGTAAATTGCTTAGAGATTTGTTTAAATATAAGTGGTCTATAAATTGTCCAACAGAAGGGGAAAAAAAGAGTAATCATAAAATAAAATACCTATGGTTCTTGGGTATCTTCAAGAATCTGGCCCTTATACCTGTTCCAGCTAGCTGGTTACTCTGCCAGGAGTCTGCAAAGTGTAGGTTTTCTCCTGATTGCTCTTATTGGGAATTCTGCCAGCAGTTGCAAGCACAGAGTATCAGAAATCAGCAACCAGTTTTCAATTGCTCTGTTCATGGAAACTGAGTGTGACCCTGTAGACTGGGAATTAATTATGATATCTTGCTTCATCTGATGTGGCAACTTGTCTCCCCACTTACAGCTCATACAAGTATTTGCTTAGGTTTGGCAGCAAAACTAATGGAGTCTCACTGTTATATGCCACTCAGAGTGCGTACATCTAACCTTCAGTAATCAAACTAGGAATGCAGACCAGGAAATTTACTGATAAACAGACTTGCAAAATGAATATATAGCTAAACTGGACATATATGTGCTCTGCCACAATTCATATGCAAAAGAAATTCTAATAAAGTTATATTAGTTTAACCTGCTAATAGCCTAGTAGAGATAGGCTGTGTAACTTTCAGAAATGTATTCAATGTCCGGAACTGAAATGTAGAGCAACCCTTACTGGAACGAGTTTTATGAGTGCATTTGGAAGCTATACGGCACTTAAAATTTTCATGTAAGGCAGCCTTTCCCAACCTTTGGTCCCCAGATTTTGCTGGACTACCATTCTCATCATTGCAGACCATTGGCCCTGCTGGCTGGGGCTGATGGGAATTGTAGTCCATCAACATCTGGGGACTCCAAAGGTTGGGAAAGGCTGCCCTAAGGGCATCTTGGCACCTCAGCAGTAGCGGCTGGTGGGACTGCATTGGTGGGGCTCTGTTGCTGTCCTGGCTTCTCAACTCCAGGAGTTATTGCCATAGATCGGGTGGAGGAGGGGTGTGGTGCAGGAAGCTTGGCATGGTGTGGTGGACCCAATCCGACACTCCTGCTGTCACCCATCATACCTTGCTGTGCTCAGCATGTCTCCCCCACGCTCTCTCCTTCTCGGTCAGCAGCAGTGACCTGCGGTGCTGGGAGACCAGGAGAGCACATGAGGCACTGCCCCACCATTCTCAGTCTTGATTCCTCCAAACCCCTCTTACAACCAGTCCAGAGGGTGGCCCTGGCTTTCAGCTTCCTTCTCCTTAGTCTCCATTTGACCCTTGTAGGACTCAGCCAGGTGGAGAATGGGGACTAAACTAGAATTAGTTGGCTCCTCCTGTCATTGGTTGTGGCTCCGCCTACTGTTGGTCTCCCTGTCCTCCACCCTACCAGCCCCAGTGAGCACCAGCCACCACTGTGTGGTGGGGCCAGATCTGCAGAACTGTGCTCTGGATGCCTGCATTACTGCAGAATTCCTGGAGAGGGCTGGGGTGGGACAGGATGGTGGTGAGGTCAAGGTTGCTTGGACTCAGCAGCAGAGCCAATCCAGTGTTCCCACCAGTGTGTCCATCTAGCCCAAACCTCACTGGTGCCCTGCCCTGCCCTGCCCAACCCCAACAGGGAAGATGCAGTGATACTGGCATTGGGAGGCTGGCTCTGTAGGCCCACCACACCACACTGGCCACTACTGCACAAGCCCCATGGACAACACTGTCCCAAGACATTTTGCTGTCCGAGATGAAGAACAAAATGTGCCTCCCCCCCCCCAATCTGAAGTATGAGACTGGCAGATGTGGCGGGTGCATGCAGAGTGTGATTGTTCAGTATGAGAGGTAGCAGAGTTCCTGAATTCCTGATTTGTATTATTACATGTGAGGGCAGTGGCCCATGAAACCCAGAAGCACGACCTCCAGCAACTGATATTTGGAAGCATACTGCCTCTGACTGGAAGGCCAAACAAGAGATGGATTGATTCCATAAAGGAAGCCACAGACCTGAACTTACAAGATCTGAACAGGGTGGTTTATATCAGATGCTATTGGAGGTTGCTGATTCATCAGGTCGCCATAACTTGTAATCGACTTGAAGGCATATAACAACAATTGCCTCTGACTACGGAGGCCGAGCATAGCCATTATGGCTAATAGTCAGTGATAGCCTTTTCCTCCGTGAATTTGTCTACTCCTCTTTTAAATCCATCCAAGTTGCTGGCTATCACTGCCTCTTGTGGGAGCAAATTCCATAGTTTAACTATGCGCTGTGCAAAGAAGTATTTTTGGGGGGTCTGTCCTGAATTTTCAACATTCAGTTTCATTGGATGTCCCCAAGTTCTAGTGCTCTACCTTGTATTCTGATGTCGTATATAGAGGTATATTTTTGTATTGTATATAATTCACTTTTGCTTTTTTTGTTTTATGTACGCTGTTTGGGGAGATTTATTGTTGTATTATGTTACGTAAAAGGTGGTATTTTATTATTATTATTTGCAGCAGCCATTGTATTGAATGTGGATTTTGTATATCATATATTGATTTTTGTTGAGATAATGAAAACCACTTAGAGATTTCTTGAAATATAAATCAGTATACAAGTTAGACAACAGCAACAACACTGGACAGCAGGCTAGTTTAGGGACACAGAGCAAATAGGGATGGAAGGATCTGTCAGTTTCGGTTCTCCCAGCTTCTCAGTTTTTCCAGACTTAAATTCTCCACATTTTTCTGCGAATATCCTCTAATAAACCTATTTTTGTATGCAGTTTTGACTAATGTACACATTTTTGCAAGGAATTCCCCCTAATACAAAGCATTTTTGTATTTTATTTTCACAAATATATTAATTTTTAAGCACACTTTCCCCTAACATGTATGTTTTTTTGTAAACCTTGTTTGGTGGGAGAACTGCACTGCAAAATTTGGGTCAGCGTGAATTTTGAAAGATGGCTGCAGTACAGTCCTCATATTGTTTTGGAAAGTGTGACTCTGACCGATTAACCTTTAAATGCAATCTGAATTGAATTTCAGGCATCTGGTTGGCCACTGTGAGAAAAAGGTGCTGGATTAGATGGGCCGTTAGCCTGATCCAGCAGGCTTTTCTTGTATTTTCTCCCCATCCCTCACCCCCACCCAGAGACCTTTCTTCTCTCAACACCTCACTGAGGCTCCCTATTTACTATTCTACTTGCCAGCTGCTCACTGCCCACCTGATCTGCCACATGATCACAATCTCCTGCTTCTGGCCCACATGCTCACTACCTTGACTGTCCCAGACTCCACAACAGCCTGTCACAAGCTAAGCCCCAGGGCTGGCAATCCCTAGAAGAAACAGATCATTCCATGCATTCTCCACACACCACTCTTTTGTAAGGCTCAGTAAATGCCAGGGGGGTTCATTAACATATGCCAGCTCAGCCATCATAGCCAATGACAAAACACATCTCAGGAATCAATAATCAATGTAATGGTGGCATCCATTTATCTGAGTAAAGGACTGCAGTCTCTATACAACACAGATATAATTACACTCCACTACCTGTGGGTAGTGGAAAATACCACTGACCCACTAATTACCCGAAGTGCTAGGTAGCAAACCGTGAGTTAAATATTTGCAGAAGGCAGACAGAAAGGTGCCAGCCTGTACATTTGTAATTACTTTTATTTCTGGCAAACCTGGGACATAGTTATAATAATAACCATGGGATTACAGAATTCACAGGAAAGAAAGGCGATGCTTATTTGTGGCCACAATTGAGGGCAAATCTCAGACAGTACCATTTAGAAGAGACACAAAATCCACCAAGTTGCACATCTCAGAAAGGCTAAGCATAAAAAGCACTTAGAATTTATCCTGCTAAAGTTCCACTGGCATGAATGGGAGCTGCACAAGAACACTGCCATGTTCAGTTCGGTGTTTCTTCCCAAAGGGCAGGGCCAGTCCTGATGTTAGGGAGAGTGAGGCATCCACATCCATCCATCCATCCATCCATCCGTCCGTCCGTCCGCCCGTCCGCCCGTCCGCCCGTCCGCCCGTCCGCCCGTCCGTCCATCCTTCCATCCACATATGCACATCCATTCACACAGCCCATCCATCTATCTATTTACACATATGCTTCCGTTCACACACACCTATTCAAACCATCCATGCACTGAATGCCCCCCTCACCTTTCCTTACACAAGGGCAAAGGGTAGGGCAAGCCTCAGCAGCTCCCAACCGAGCATGCTTCCCATATTGCTCCACCCTTCCCATGCATGAGGAGAAGCAGTGGAAGCAGCTGGCTGGGTGAGCAGTCGGGGGCCATGGTGGCCAGGTGACTGGAGGCAGTGGGGAAGCAGGGCAGAGGGGGTGAGGCTGCAGACCAGCTAGAAAGGTGTTGTGGGCTGGCCCCAGCCCAGAGGCTGGCAGTTCCTCTTCCCAGAAGTACAGGCAGACCTGCAAATTTGCTGCTCAATTCTGATTATTTCTAAAATTTGGTAGCATTTCTAATTTCTCCTCCATTTCCAACTTTTTGCCTCTCTGTAGGAAAGGTTTGTCTTGCCAGTGTGTTACATATTATGGAGTTGGAAAAGTTTCGGAAAATGCGTGATTATGGGTGGCTCTGTTGAGATGAATATAGGATAAATTATGTTACTCTATGTGAACATCCAAACAAGTATGGAGTAGGAATATGGCAACCAAAATGATCACAGGTTTTAAACACTCCCCTATGAGGAAAGGCTGCAACATTTGGAAACTAAAAAGGTGAGTAAGAGGAGAAAATGAACAGACAAAAGTCCTCCTGCTGGGAGGAAGGGCTGGATATAGATCAAATAATAAATAAATAATAAATAAAAGTCATTCTCCCTCTCTCATAACACTAGAACTCAGGGATATCAAATGAAGGTGAATGTTGGAAGTTTCAGGACAGACAAAAGAAAGTACTTCTTCACACAGCACAGAGCTGAACTGTGGAATTTGCTCCCATAAGAGGCAGTGATGGCCACCAACCTGGATGGCTTTAAGAGAGGATTAGACAATCTCATGGAGGATAAGTATCAGTAGCTGCCAGGTCCCATAGGCATCTGGTTGGCCATTGTGAGAACAGGATGCTGGACTAGATGGGCCACTGGCCTGATTTTATTTAGTTTATTGTTTTATTTATTAGATTTATATCCTGCCTTTCCCCCCAGTGGGAGCTCAGGACAGCCTGACCCAGCAGAAGTCTTCTTATGGTCTTGCGTGTCATTAGCAAATGCACAGTTTTGTGCACATGCTTGAAAATAAACACAATGTGTTAATTTTTAAACCCTTATAAAAGGAAGACATTATTCTGCAGTTTTCCTACAATTCGGCAACATAACACCCAGAGTTTTTGCTAAATGAAAAAATAAAATGTCAAAAATTGGGAATTTATATCTTTAAAATAAATGCACTGTCCAGGTTTGTACAATCCAACATCAGCTCCTGTGTCAATCAGTATGAAGCCCCTGGGTTGGCCAGGCTTCATATAAATATTGGGTCCTGATAATTTGGTTTTGCCTAATCAGGAGAGCAGCAACTCACACCCTCTAAACTTCAGACCCCTGCTTTCCCGCTACTGGCACTCATTTCAGAAACTCTAAGTTGGAGAATGCACTCTTCAGGTCTAGATCTGGGTCTGGCTGCCATAGCCTCAGCCTGGCCATGATAGGATATCAGCGCAAGGAATGTGGTTAACTTGCATACAGATCACCAATCCCCATGTCAAACTGTTCCTTCACAAGGCCAGCTTCACATGTTCAAATGCCTTGGAAAGGATTGACATTTGCTTGTCTTTGTTATAATCATGAGGAATATTTCAGCTGGCATTTGGAATCTGGAAGATGTTCCCTAACTGTATCACTGTGATTATTGCAGAGCTCGGAAAAGTTACTTTTTTGAATTACAACTCCCATCAGCCCCAGCCAGCGCATGCTGGCTGAGGCTGAGGGGAGTTGTAGTTCAAAAAAGTAACTTTTCCAAGCTCTGGATTATTGGGAAGGGGGAGGGAGGGATGAGGCAGTGGGGAGGTTGGCATGGCGTAGGGGCAGCTGTGGAGCTTAGAGACACAGCTGAATAGTGTAGTCATTTTGAAATACCCCTTAGTGGCAACTGATGAAGTAACTGCTTTAGTTTAATTTTATTTTTCATTCTATTTGTTGTTAGGTGTTAGTTATTCTTAGGCAGGAACCAGAAGGAACCTTGCCTTGGCTCTTACAAAGTTCTCATCCCTTGCTCTACTGGGTATTTGTGGAATCATTACCGGAGATGTGAAGCCCTGGGGAAAAAAACAGAAAGTTTTAGGAGAATTTTTCCCCTGAAGTTTTCTGTCCCACCCAAATATTTTTTTAAAAAGGGAAAAAACCACCCCCTGAATTTTTCCAGGGTTTTTTTTCTGGGCCTTCACATTTCTAGTAATGATTCCACAAAAGCCCAGATCCCCTCCTCCTTTTCCCTGAACTGTCTTGTGATGAATCTGCCTAGGCACCCAGCCCAGATTTAGCTGTGAAACAGTTAAAACTCAATTAACTGCTGAGGGAGCAAAGCGAAAGCAGTCAATCTGAGCCAGTTTACACTTTCACCAAGGTCAAGGAGAGTAGATGCTTTCTGCTCCTAGAAGGAGCCTTTGCCTTATAGCAAAAGCAAGAAAGACCTAGAATTAACCCACAGAAGTAAGTCCCCACCCCTCTCTGATATAAAAGTTTGGTAATGCCTGTTCAGTGCTATTGTGGCAACATCTTGCTGTCACCTCCATACCTTGTTCCTGACATAAGCCTACACTCTTGGTATCCTGAAAGATGTTCTAGTATTCTGATTCATGCCTAGAATGTGATGCTGTGTTCCTGAATAAAGCTTCATGCAGAAAAATCCAGTCTTCTAGTCATCCTGAATCTGGTTGGAAGCAGGACACTTAATGATAAGCTATGGAAAACATTCTTGATAGCCACACCAGATGGTTTCATTTCTTTGATACTAAAGGTTATAGATGATATTTGTGGGACTACTAAAGATGCAACTGGTCTAATCAAAAGGTGTTCTAGATGGCTACTAGTAATTATATCAGAGGCAGCCTCTAAAAAACATTAACTGGAAGACAATAATGTAGGAGAGGGCTACTGCCCTCATGTCCTGCTTGTAAGCTTCCCATAGGCATGTTGGAAACACTGTTGGAAACAGGATGCTGGACTAGATAAACGAAGTATGGGAAACTGTGGCCATTCAGATGTTGTTGGACTACAACTCTCAACATCCCTGACCATTGTCCATGCTGGCTGGAGCTAACGGGGATTGGAATCAAACAAAATCTGGAGGGCCACAGGTTCACCAACTCTGAGATAGACCTTTGGACTGATCCAGCAGACCTCTTCTGATGTTTTTATGATAGATACAACCACACATTTTACACGCTCACACAGTCCTATTTATATCTAGTAATTATTCTCTTGTCATATGTCTCTTTGTCTCAGCTTGGGCAATTCTCATCTCTGTGAACTCTAAGCCCACTATGTTTAACTTGTGAACTTTTACAGAGACCAAATCCAGTTTCCTCTGCATCAAGCTCCCTTTACCTGGCTAGGAGAGGAAAGACTGGTAGACTGGTTGGAAATCCTGAAAGCTGGACCAACCAGCTGGCCACTAGTTGTAGTTGGGCCAGTCTACAAAACCTCTTAATTGAGTGGAAGGAAGTAGCAGGCAGCCGGTGGAATTCCCAAAAGGTCTCTCTGACCACTGCAGGATGATGTATTTATTTAAGGAGTTTTTGTCGCTTAAGCAAAATATCTGTTTTTCCTCAGAAAGACCACAAAGGAAACTACTAATGATACAACTCTGAGGATGTTGTGCAACTTCCAAATGCTCCATCATGATCCCTGTTAGGCAGTTTGCATTTTCCAGTCTCTAGTTAACACTCTCAGGAGAGGGAATGGAATAAAGTTATTTTCATGCTTGTGTTTTAATAGACTAGAAGAGCCTTGGGCTGGATTTGAGAGTTTAGAGAGCGCTTGAACTTTAAAGTTGAAGCACTTCTTCATGGCTTCCTTTATATTATTTCTGTTCTTTGCATCCTTCCTGAGGATTAGGATGGGTTGAGCTTTTTGCAGAGGTCTTAAAGCTGGAAACATGAGTTGCTTCATATTTGGTGCCATTTCTAGCTCAAGAGTGGAAAGGA
Source organism: Rhineura floridana (assembly GCF_030035675.1). Lineage (NCBI taxonomy): Eukaryota > Metazoa > Chordata > Lepidosauria > Squamata > Rhineuridae > Rhineura > Rhineura floridana. The sequence goes on from NC_084489.1 coordinate 65,450,117, forward strand.
GAAGCTGTATATGGCCTATTATGAGACGCACATTCTTTTCATGCATCTTGCCACAATATATGCATCTCTTCCCCCTTGCACAAGACCTGGAAACAATAGGAGAGAATGCACAAGGCATGTGTGCTTCCTCCCTTGTGAATCACAGACCAGTTTTTCTCCACTACCATATGACTTTTGGAAGTCATGTCATAATGGATCTAGTCTCATGTATGGTTCACAACATGCAGCAGACTTTTTAGGCTTGTTAAATTCACAGGAGTGCTCAGGATATACTGGAATCTTCGTAGATTTCCACACGAAGGCGCTTGGAAGAATGTCATTGTGCATAGACAAAAATACTTCTGTGAATCAAGTCACTCTGCCAATGCTGGTTACTAGGTGTGCATGTCAGATCTGTGTGGGGCTGAATAATGAGGCAAATCAGGGCGGCTCATGGTTCTCCTCACCCCCAGTTGGATCAAGGGTGCCCCCCCCTACAAAGCCTCACGTTTCTGACTTTTTGGTACCCTTTAGCTCTATGCTTTCCTATGTTTCTCTATGTCCACAGACTTTGCAAGAGGTACCTGGAGAGCACTTAATTACCAGGAGAGCACTGAAGAGCTCTGCATTGTTTTTTGTTAAAGCACACAAGGGGAGTGTTATTTTTTTTTAAGTTAAAAGCTTCATTTAGGTTTTTAAGAAACCCTACCCTGCTTTAACAGCTCTGCTTTAACAGCAACAATAAAGCCAGAACTCTTCAGAACTTGCAGGCAACATTTTGGACATCCTCACGTTGGACAGCACCAGAAAGGAAAGGCTGGCACCAAGTTTTTTTTTTAAGTATAAGCAAGAATACACACCACTTGACCTCCTCTTAATTATTTTAAGGTAAGGTAAGAAAGAAGAGACTACCCATCCCCACACCCCTCCTCATAAGGGATTACGGAGAAAGTGAATTCCTTTTAGTTGCCCTATAAAATGCCCTAGGACCTCTTTGTCTGCAAATTGGTCAGCGTATTCCACTGACAGGGGCTTCTGTGCCTGTAAAATTTCATTCACTTTGGGGGGAAAGTCATAGCCAGTTTTCAATTCCACATTATAGTGAAAGGGAAACACAAAGTTCCATTTTATAGAGTAGCTCAGAACCTGAAACACAGACTGAAGCAGAGATAGCACAGAGTAACTCAAAAGCAGACCAGAATTTTAGAAAACACACAGATACAAGGCAAATCTTGGGGCCCTTGCTCACCCCTCTCAGTTACCTCCTCCTTAGCCATCGTCTCTTGGACTCAATTTGAAAACTCCCTTTTACTGATTTTTAAAACTTTTCTAGAGAGTCTATAGTACTGATCCTTTGTGGGCTGGGCTATATTTCACAATAAAGATATGCCAGCCATGACAAGGGATGGGGGTAAAGAGAGAAATTCAGTTCAGTTCACATTTTCTGAAAGAATACACTAACCAAAATGCAGATGTCCTTAAAAATTCACACTGCCTTGAATTTTGCAATGTAGTTCTACAACCAAAAACTGTGTAAAATACCTGTATATATTGGAAAGTGTCACTAACAATACATATATTAGTGGAAATAATGCACAAAAATGCATTACACTCGGAGAAACGGATTGCATAAATGTTTATAAGACAAAATTGCACACAAAAAAGTGTATATTAGAAGGAAAATGTATGTAAGAAGAAATCCCAATAAAAAGTTTGAACCAATCCAAGCAGGGATTACATTTGGCACCAAATTTAAAAGGTGCTAAATGCAAACCCCACATGCTAAGGAACACTCAGGAACACTCAGGAACACAGTTTCAGGCTCCTGATTGTTACTTTACAGCCATTACCTGCCCCACACCCAATGTCATATATGACTTCAGTGTGGGACAGGCTGATGTGGCTTGGGAAAGCAGCCCCAAGTCTGAACCCCTGCAGGGTCCAATTTAGCCTACAGGCCAGAGGTTCCCCATGCCTGGTCTAACCCCCCCTTTTAAAAAAAAAGTCAAAATCCTTTAAATGTCTATAGTAGGAAAACAGGGAGGATGACCAGGATTGTGCTCACTGTCATTGCCTTTGTTCTCAATGAGCAACAATGTGTGAATTGTTACCCTATCTAGGTGTACAGATTACAGTTACACAAGGGGGGAGGAGGAAGAGTGGGACCATGCTTCCTGCCCTGAACCCCTCTGTCACTTCCTTGCCACCTGGAACTCACATATTGTATGGGTCACTTCAGCTGCAGAGATGCTGCTGTCAACTTTTAATCGCCTTGGGTAGCTTAGAGCCCTGATGCCAACATCAGGTTAATAATCCTAATGATGGAACATCAGGGTTCTAAATCACCTGAGAAGCTTACATGCGCACAACATACCCCACCCTCCCTCCTTGCACAGCCATAACTGAATGAAGAGGAACGTCCATATAGACCTAGTGGCTATGGGGTGTATATAAATATGCATGGTTCATGCAGAGCTAATCAGTGTGGGGTGGTTGAGAGTGAAAACAGTGGGTTAGGGATGGAATGGTTTGTCAATTTTTAAGTTCCGTCAGATTCTCATTTTTCTAATCTTAAATTTGGTTCTCCATATGTCTGTAGCAATTTGCATAATTCTTTTAAAATCTTCATGAAAATTCTTCAGTATTTTAGTGCAAATTTGTCCTAATAAATACATTTTGTATGCAGTTTTGACTAAGGTACACATTTTTGCGAGCAATTTATCTTAATATCATGTATTTTTGTATATTATTGTCATACATTTTTGTATGTTATTTTCACCAATATATTCATTTTGTGCACACTTTCTCCTAAAAAATTCATTTTTGCAAACATTGCTTAGTTGGAAAACTGCATTGCAAAATTCAGATAAATGCGAAGTTCGAAGGATGGCTGCATTTTGGTTCACACATTGTTTCAGATGCTGCAGATTTAATAAATTCAGCTTTAAATGTAAACTGAATTGAATTTCTCATCCGTTCCTACAGTGGGTGCAACCTAGCTCCCTTGACATGCCTTTAAATTTAAAGGCCTTAAATTTAGTGGCCATCTCTTTGTCTCGTGATAGAGCATTCTGTAAGTTAATTATGTGCCTTGCAAAGAAGCTGCATCAGCTTTATCTTGCAGAATCGTCAAAGAAGGGTAGTTATGACTTACCAGCCCTGCCCATAACCAGAGAGCCTTACTCCTTATCTCAATAAATGTTATGTAACAGGCAGTGGATACTTGGAGTGTGACCAGTGGCCAAATATCTGTGAGGCCAAATCATTTAGCAGTAGTGGCAGCTGGTGCCCACTGGACTGGGTGGGGCTGATGGAAGGCCATGGGGGTGTGGGCAAGTTGTTCTGGTTTTCTCCCCACCCTCCTCTCTCGAAAATATACTGTGGGCACTTAAGCATTGCAGTTTTACAAACAGCACCCAACTAAACTGAAAAGGGTGTTCTGTGCAGCTGTCACAGTTGCTTCTCTGCTGGGAGAAAGGTTTAGTGGCCCCCACCCTGATCTGCTTCTCTCCTGTTCTCCTCTGTTGCAAAAAAATAATAATGAGTGGGCACTTAACTACTTAGCACTTATTTATTTAATTTATTTATTAGATTTATATCTTGCCCTTCCTCCCAGTAGGAGCCCAGGGCGACTTAAGTATTTAAATTCAGAAGGGGTCGCTGCTATCACAATTTCTAATCTGGGTTCATGCTACAATAACTGTCCACTACTCAGGAGCAAGCCCCACTGAATTCCATGGGGATTGATCCCTGAGAAGGATGTACAGGATTGCAGCCTGAATTGGTTAGTCTGAAAGGTGCCACACAGGACTGTTAATAAGGGACCCCATACGTTTCCAAAACTATGGGAACGTATTATTACCCTTCCCCAGCTTATTAACTTCTACATCTTTTCCCCCCAGAATGTGGAATAAGATGGAGGGATATTATGTGGTTTAAACCAGCCATGAAACTAACAATGTGACCTTGGGCCAGTCACTGTCTCTCAGCCTAATGTACCTCACAGGGTGGTTGTGAGAATAACATACTGGGCTAGATGGATGGACCAATGGTCTGACTCTGAAGAAGAAGGCAGCCTCCTGTGTTCCTGTGCAAAGAATGAGAAACAATTGCACTGTAATCCACTTAAATAAAAAGAAAAGGAACAGCAGAAAGCATAAAAACAGTCCTTTGGCTGGCAAAGCACCTGGAACTAGCAATCTCTGGATATTTGTGGATTAACCAATCTCCTGGAAAATGAGTGAAAGAAAAGATGAAACTAGCTTTCCAGGATTTGTGACATTTCATCATGGAACAAATTCTTGTGGCTTAGTTATAAATCTCTGGAAACAATATGGAAGCACTAATAGACCCCTTAATATCGAGTGCAGCTACTGGATACCACTCGAATAATAACTCCTGGCAGAGTGCAAAGACACCAGCAGGCTTGATCGTCAGGGTTTAGCTGCTGCTCCCAGGGGATTGCTCCTGAGCTCATTATTTTGTTCTCTTAATTCCACTACAGCAACTCCAAACTATGACAGCAAATGGGTATACTTAAGTGAAAGTGCTCAATCCCAACTACCCAATCTTCCCATAAAACAATCACTAGATTGTTCCAGGGACCGTTAACACAACAAAATCCTGTACTGGCAATTTTGCCCCGTAATTAGCAAGCAGTTGCTGTCAGTCCCATGAAATGCTTTTCTATGTGACGAAGTGAGCAGAGCAACAATAGACTATCTTCCCTTGGAATCAAAGAGAAGAAACTGCTTTGAGTGAAGCTGACGATTATGTAAAGGGAACTAAATGATATTGGCTCGCAATTCACACTTAGCCCCCACAGATGGAAGATGGGACCTCAGAGGCCCATTCTGAGGTCTTTTCTCCTTTGTACCTTCCTGGCTAAGTGCCTAATGAGGCACAGAGGAAGCAAAGGCAGACCCAATTATTGCTCTGTTTCTTATTGTCTCCCTTGTTCTCTCCGCCCCTCACACTTCCCCCAACTCTATGTGAGGAATCATCATGCTCTGCTATCCGTTGGTGCATTCAAGTTCAGAGCCTGATCTTATCGCCCAAAGACAACAGAAAACAGAAGTCTGCTTTCACAGACATTCAAAGGATGTTTGGTATGATGGCTCATAAAGACAAAGGCTTCCTTATTATAGGTAAAACAATGACAATGACTTCTGAAGCTGAAATGTGAGATTATTTCCATGCCCAGGCAAACTTTACTTAAGGCATTTCCACTACTGCTGGTGCAGATCCATTCTTAGTAGTTACGGTGAAAAGAGTAGCAAAAATGGGAACTGGGCACGCAGGCAGCACTCCATTCTTAACTTTGTTTAGACTCTAGACAGTTGTTGTTATGTGTCTTCAAGTTGATTTTGACTTATGGCGACCCTATGAATCAGCGACCTCCAATAGCATCTGTTATAAACAACCCTGTTCAGACCTTGTAAGATCCATCTCTTGTTTGGCCTTCTTTTTCTACTCCCTTCTGTTTTTCCCAGCATTATTGTCTTTTCTAGTGAATCATGTCTTCTCATTATGTGTCCAATGTATGATAACGTCAGTTTCATCATTTTAGCTTCTAGTGATAGTTCTGGTTTAATATGTTCTAACACCCAATTATTTGTCTTTTTCGCGGTCCATGATATGCACAAAGCTCTCCTCCAACACCACATTTCAACTGTGGTCCACCTGTCATATCCAGACATAGAGATCGGGAATACCATGGTCTGAATGCTTTTGATTTAGTGTTCAGTGATACGTCTTTGCACTTGTGGACCTTTTCTAGTTCTCTCATAGCTGCCCTCCCCAGTCCTAGCCTTCTTCTGATTTCTTCACTATTGTCTCCATTTTGGTTAATGAGAGTGCCGAGGTATTGATAATCCTTGACAAGTTCAATGTCCTCATTGTCAACTTTAAAGTTACATAAATCTTCTGTTGTCATTACTTTAGTCTTCTTGACCTTCAGCTGTAGTCCTGCTTTCATGTTTAACTTGCATCAGCATTCATTTCAAATCATTACTGGTTTCTGCTAGTAGTAAGGTATTGTCTGCATATCTTAAATTATTGATGTTTCTCCCTCCAATTTTCACACCTCCTTCATCGTGGTCCAGTGACAGGTTCCTCATCCTTGACTTAGCTAAATGCAGAAATGTGCTGGCTAGCCTAAGGAGGAGATCACACCTGCTTTGGTCCTCCCCAGGCATTTTAGGTCAGCACGGCAACTAAGCTAAGGTTTGACTTAGCATGGTTATGATCTTACCTCCTTAACCATGAGCTGTAGTCAAGGTCTGGCCTATGGGTACAGTTTGTGGCTAAAAGCGACCTTGACTGCAATCCCAGATTTGGCCAAGACACTAAGCCAAATATCTAAAATATCTGATCTAAAAAGCCTAGAAAGGAGCCAAGTGGATGCCAACACATTTGTGCTGTCATGATAAGCCAGACTTTGGCTTACTGTGATGCATGAACCAGACCACTGTCTCACTAGATTTGGGGGAGGAGCCAAGGTTTGTCACTAGATGTGGGGGAGGGTCCACGGTTTCTGTTCTGCGTATAGATTAAACAAGTAGGTTGATAAAATACACCCCTGTCTCACACCCTTTCCGATGGGGAACCAATCGGTTTCTCCATATTCTGTCCTTACAGTAGCCTCTTGTCCAGAGTATAGGTTGCGCATCAGGACAATCAGATGTTGTGGCACCCCCATTTCTTTTAAAGCATTCCATAGTTTTTCATGATCTACACAGTCAAAGGCTTTGCTGTAATCTATAAAGCACAGGGTGATTTCCTTCTGAAATTCCTTGCTCAGTTCTATTATCCAATGTATGTTTGCAATATGACTCTAGACTAGCAAGAGCTTAATTCAGCCTCTCCCAACCTGGTGCCCTCCAGATGCTTTGGACTACAACTTCCATTCTTTCTGACGATTGGCCATAATGGCTGAGGCTGATGGGAGTTGTATTCCAAAATAAGGCACCTGAATGGGAAAGGCTGGCTTGATATATAACAGCCTTCCTCAGCCAGCATGGCCACTGGTCAAGAATGATAGGAATTGTAGTTCAATGGAGAGTACCAGTTTGAGAAGGCATATATATGAAATAGACTAGAGCCAAAGGAAATTTGGTCTAAAAAAGTCCTCCCCAGAGTTTTCTGCAGATTTTGATGTGAAACATTTAACCATATCTGATAGTTGTCATAGAATTTGACTGCATTTGAGAGTTGACATACAGTGGTTTGGGATATTTGACAGAGTTTTTTTAATAGTTGACACGCAGTAAAATTTATCATATAATGTTATTTGATAGCTAACATGTGACAGTATTTTTAATTAACAATTTTACCTCCATAATCAAAACCAAAGGAAAAATACCATCCAAAAGTGAGGTTACTTCAAATATAAAATAACCTTCTAAACAAAGTTCCATATTTGTTGAACTCTTATGTTTTGATATGATTCCAATAAATCAGAAAATAAATCATGTGATGGTATTTTGATAGCTGACATGCAATCATACTTGGCATTTGATAACTATGGTCAAACATTTAGTAGTATCTGATAGCATTTGATAGTTGACAGCTTATGGCATTTGATATCAGATGAAAGCCAAATTGCTAAGAGGGCATTCATGATGTAAAGCGGTATATAAGGACTTAATTAAAGTAAATAAATAAATAAAAGGTTTACAAGAAGTCTAAAGCACTTACACTCTTGACTCCTCTTTTTGTTTGCATTAGAAAAAGTCACATTCAATATGAGATGGGGCAGTTATGCCTTAGTTGTGTAGACAGGAGAGTTTTTCTTAAAAGGAGAAGTAATGTTCCCATCATTGCATTATTGCGGTAGCTTTACTGGAGATCACAAACATTCTCTGATTGTATTAGCTGCCATTGTTGCATATCGACTCCAGTTTATTAGATATATCCTATGTGGTGATCCCTGTATTCTGAGATGTTCATTATGAGGTCAAGGAGATGCTCCGAGATGCTTTGTCAAGTGCTTTGTCAAGAGCCAGTGTGGTATAGTGGTTAGAGTGTCAGGCTGGGACATGGGAGACCAAGGTTCAAATCCCCGCTTGGCTATGAAGCTCACTGGGTGACGTTGGACCCGTCACTATCTCTCAGCCTAACCCACCTCACAGGGTTGTTGTGAGAATTAAATTGGAAGGGGGAGAACCATGTTTGTAGGCCACCTCCAGCTCCTTGGAGAAATGGTGAGATATAAATGTAATAATAAATAAATAAAAATAAATAGCTGATAGAATAGGGGTTACAATAGTTGCACATGTTGTGAGGCAGAGCGCTACCTCGCAACATTCCTGCTTGGATGTGGCAGTCTTGAGGTTGGGGCCAAGCAGTTCCACTGATGGGACCACCAATTCAGCACTCTAGCGGGTGAATCCACATGGCCCCCCTGACCTCACCACCACACCACCATCCAAGTGGGCAGCAGTGATGCCAGTGTCGGGAGCGCAACTCTGTTCCACCACTCTCACCACTATGGAGGGATGAGGGACCTGTGGCCTTCCAGATATTGTTGATCAATGGCTCCCATCATCTGTGACTACTGGCCATGTAAGCTGGGGCTGATGGTAGTTGGAGTCCAGCAACATCTTTAGGACCACAGGTTTCCCCTTCCCCTTAACTGAATCATCATGTTGAGTAATTTCACTCCAGCAGTGCCACAACTCCTATAAGACGAGCAGGCAAAAGTATCAGGCCTACTCAAGCTTGTTATGTTTGGCACTGAAACAATTACTTATCTCACATCTGGAATAGAAGCCGAGAATTCAGTACACTCACAGGGCAAAGCTTTGCTTTCACTCACACCTGTGTGACCCCCACAGATGTCCCTCTTCATTAACCGTAATAATATTAAATGAAAAATAGGCTTAAAAAGAGCCATGCCTACCAAATCTAACGATAGCTGCTTTTTCACAGAAAAATTGTGTATCCCTGCTCCATATCATGGTTACTGTTCAATATTTGTTTACACTCACAGCACGCAGAAGTGGCCTAACAATATAGGCTCATGAGGCTGTGATGCAATTAGGTTGTCACTTTTCCCCTTCTGCTGAGTGAAAGGCCCAAATTCAAGAGTTGCAGCTTCTCATAACTTCAGCTGAGTGCCAAGAACAGCTTCACCTACTGACTACTGGACTGCTGTATTTTTCTTTACTTTTTTTTTTTTTTGCCTGAAGAAACATTTAGGTGAATTCAAATGCCTGTTCACTGCTTTGTAGCATTTTAGTTGATCCTAATAAATTTAGATTACCCTGCTGTTGCTCTTGGATTTTTTCCCTAATGGAAAAGCATGGCTAATTAAAATTATTGACTTTCCACCTATCATGCATCTACCAAAATCACAAGATACTCCAGTTAGAAAAAAAATGAGATGATTCAAATTGCCGTGTCTACCATCAATAAAGAATGTGAATGTCAATCCTTGGGTGGGAGGTGAGGGGATGGAGTGGGTTAAGTAAAGTGGGTTAAGTAAAGTAGCATAGTATGTATAGTATGAAAAGTTTAATAAAAAGTAAAGTTTAAAAAAAATAAAGCAAGTAATGAGAAGTAATAGTAAGCCACAAATATACATTTTGGGGGACATGCAGCTGCCATTGACCTGAATCCCCTGGTAGCATTTGATAAATGAAATGTGCAACATGATATCATAAGAAGAGCCCTGCTGGATCATACCAAAGGCCCATCTAGTCCAGCATCCTGTTCTCACAGTGGCCAACCAGTTGCCTATGGGAAGTCCACAAGTACTTGTGATTCCCAGGCACTGGGATTCAGAGGTATGTTGCCTCCAGCAGTGGAGACAGAGCATAGCCATTGTAGCTGGTAGCCATTGATAGACGTATTCTCCATCAATATGTCTAATCTTCTTCTGAAGCCATCCAAGTTGGTAGCCATCGCTACCTCTTATAGGAGAGAATTCCATAGTTTAACTATGTGCTGCTGTGTGAAAAAGTACTTTCTTTGGTCTGTCCTGAATCTTCCACCAACGTTATTCAACATTATGGTCTGCTTCCCCTCCTCCCCACCTGCCACCTCTGCTCAAGTCATCAGCTTCTGCTTACATAGGGTGAGTGAATGTTGAGTGTGATGGTGTCATCTTAGGCTTCTTTCATTATCAGGCAGGTGCTGGGGGAGGGGGACCGTAGGTCAGCCAAGCAACATGCAGTTAGGCCTTAAAGCTAAACAGACCTAAGTGACACATGTCAGAGTTCATTTTTAATGACACCATCTGGGGAATGGCTTAACATTCACTTTCAGTTAATTACAATGATTGGAATGTAATATTGGGCTACATCTTTTCCTGACAAAGGAACTGATAGCAGGATATCTGTCTGTCTCTCTGTGTATGGGGTTTTTAAGTGAGCTCGAGCACCTAAACTATGACACACCGTTTACTGTTTCCTGTTGTTAGCAGTATGTTGTTAGAAGCTAAACTATATATGGGTAGGGGGAAAAGAGGCTAAGAGGTAAATCACTCTGACAGCATGAGAATGCTCCGCCAAGGCAAGCCCAGTTTTTGGAGAACATCAAGGGATGGCACAATAGCGTCAGTCCATAAACAACTAGTTTGCTCAAGGCTGATGGCTGTTATGAGAAATCCCTGCCCTTTTCCCAGAGTCTGTGATTAGCCTTTGCGAAATTAATAAATTAGAGGCTGTGATGCTAATAACAAATTTAACTGGGGGGGTACCAGTTGTCCATGTTGTACCACAGAAGAAAACCATAGCAACTAGAATGATTTTGCCATCTATTGATGGTATGTTTTTGCTGCTGTTTTGATGGGGGTTGTTTTATAGATTGTTGTATGGCTTTTTAATTATAATGCAGTGTTCTTTTTTACAAATTCTTATGCTTTAAAATTTTGTAAGTCGTTTGGAGATTCCTTAACCTATTATTATTATTATTATTATTATTATTATTATTTAAGTAAAACTAAAAATAAAACTGAATTAAGGCAGCGATTTTGTTGAATTTTAGGAGGCTATACAACATGCCTGTGAGTGCCTAGTTTTTAAAATAACTCAGTGCTGAAGCTGATCCTTCTTTAGGCAAGTGCAGTGAGGAGTTTTCCAACCCTGACACTCATTTCTGGACAACACCACCCTGGCTTCAAGTAGGGATGAGGAAGAACTTCAGTTCAGCACATTTAAAGGTAAATCTACCTAAATGGCTCTTTCTGAAACAGTATGCAAACAGTATGGAAACTGAAACAATTTGCACTTCTCCAAACTTTGCATTGTGGTTCTCCAGCCAAGTAAAATGCATATACTAGGGTAAAGTGTGCATCAAATGCATATATTAGTGAAAATAACATATAAAATTAATTGTATTAGGGGAAATTGCTCTACATAAATGTATATGTTAGTCTAGTTGTTCCAGGGTCGCCATAAGTCGTTGTCAACTTGGAGGCACATAACAACAACAACTGCCTGTTGTAGCAATTGTAAAAAAAAAAAAACAATTAAAAGTCAATTTGAATATTCAGTGTGAGGAGTGTGCAATCTCCCATCTTCAACCACAAATCCACAGACACACATCAGACCACCAGAATGAAGCTGGTAGACAACTGGGTGGTCAATGGACCACAGCTTGGGAACTCTTGTGTTATGCAAAATGGCATACAAATCTGTGTAGTAGGGAGAAACTAACTGGATTTTCATGAGGACTTTTAAAAAAAATGCAAACTGATGTAGAAATGTGGAGAACTGAACTTAAGATTGGAAAAGTGAGAAAATGAGAGAAACTGAAATGGACCGATGCCCCCATCCCTAGCTCCAAGCCAGGAGTATTCATGAGTTTTGTACCCATCTTTATTCCACCCCTACAGCAAAAGTTGTGCTGAAGAGGATCAGGTGCTGTTGTCATCCTAAGCTGAGAAAGCTCTATAAAATGAGACTCAGTTATCAGATGATCTTATCTTCATATCTGTGCTCTTAAGTGCAGTTTTATTTAAAGCAACAACAACAATACACACAGAGATAAAATTGTGAGGGTTTTGTGTGTGTGTGTGTGTGTGTGGCTGATCCAGGGCTTTAAAGGTTAAAACCAGCTCCATTAATTGAGCTTGGTGGAAACCATTGGGAACCAATGCAAATTAAACAGAATAGGTAGAATATGTTCTGGATACCCAGACCCTGTCCAACAGCCTGGCAGCAGCATTTTGCCCCAAATGAAGTTTCTGAATGCCCTTTTAAGGGCAGCCTCACATAGAGTGTGTTATTGTAATCTAATGTTAAACTGCATGAGAGACAAGAATATGAAGCTCTACAGACAGACTAAATGGAGCTTGGTTTGATCCAGCCAAGTAATTCTTATATTCTTTAATTCCTATTTAGCTGTGAAGAGGTTAAACAGGCCATGTCCACGCTAGTACTGTAAGTGTGGTAGCAACCACTGACAATACCTTAATGTTCTATATAACTTGGATTAGGAGACAGAATGAAATGACAGAACGCCGTAAGGCAGCACCCAAGAAAATCATGAATCACTCTCTCTCACGCACACACACCACTTGTTTGCACAAAGTTTGCAGGGAGATTAGATGACATTAGCTATTTGTTGAGTGTTAATTCTGATTTGTTTGTGGGGAGGTTAGACAACATTGCATCAAGCAAATGTTATCCCGAGCTTTCAAGTGTATTTCCCCATCACTTTACTTATTGCAAAAGTCTGGTTTGGGGGTGCGCGGGCAGTGGGCTGGTTGTGCAAGTGCTCCAAATCCACTTTAACTGGGCATCCTGAATCCCACCCAAAGTAGCAACAACCTGGAAGTGCTCCAATCTCTCATGATCCATTGTATCAAAATTCCTAAAGTATCTAGCATGTATGATCAACACAATCAAGTGTCCTCTGCTGGTCCCTAGATGCAAATTTCCCTCTAAACCTACTAAAATGGTCTCAATCCCACTTCCAGACAGGCAGGAGGACAGAATTTAGACTTCTATAGATAACACTTGCATGCTGTTCAGAAGCCTCTGTTGATATGAGGCAAACATACACCTGATAATCTTCTCCAGACAGGGAAGGTTTGAAACTGGGGATGAGGGCAGCAGCTAGCCTCCCATGCCCTTTCATCCAGTGCTAATGTGAGATCTAGCTCAAAGCCCTTGTCAGGTTTTAGAATGGGGCTAAACTAAGCTAAACATGCACAGAAGGGAAAGTGTGCATGGGTGTGTTAGCTCTGCCCCCATCTCCCTCCATGTGTACAAAGGTTGCTGTCTGCAGTGCGGATGCCTCCTGTACTCATGGAGGCTTCCCATGTGTTCCCAAACTGCAAAAGCCTCCATAAGCAGATCATCATCTGTGGAGAACAACAGGGATAGAAACAACACACAGAGTGTTTAGTTAAGCCCCATTCTGGATAGATGAATGGGGCTCCAGTGAAAAGTCAATGTGGAGCCAGTGTGGTGTAGTGGTTAGAGTGTTGCAATGGGAACCTGGGAGACCAGGGTTCAAATCCCTTCTTGGCCATGAAGCTGATTGAGTGACCTTGGGCCAGTCATTGTCTCTTAGCCTAACCTACCTCACAGGGTTGTTGTGAGGATAAAAACCACCACCTTGAGCTCCTGGTAGGAAAGGTAGGGTATAAATCAAATAATAATAATAATAAATATAAATGTAACAATAAATAAATACAAATAAAATAAATAAAAACCCATTTGTATGAACTCTCTGTGAGTGGACCATTCAGCCAAACAATTATAACTCAGAAATGAAACTTGTAAAACTGAGGTTTTAGAGCTACTTGCAACAAAGATGTAGCCAGCGCCACACATATCTGTGATTCAGCTACACACTGATTCAAAGCGCCTGATTTACACTTGGGCACCCTGTTAATTAAATTCTGGGAGCTCAGCTCCAGGGCAAAAGGCACAACATTGCAGCTTGAGAATTGAGCCCTAAAACAGCACCAGCCTTGAGGTCAGGAACAATTTTTCTTCCTTTCTTTTAACAAATATTTGGGTTTGTTTTTTAACTCCTCAGTATTCATTGAGTTACACATGATAAAAATGGGAGGGAAGCTATAACTTTTTAAAAACTGCTGGTCCAACATATTTTGCTAATACTCATAGAATAAACTGGGTTCTCTCTAGAAAAAAATCCCCAGGTCCCTGTGGTAGGTATTCACCTTTGGTTTCCAGTTACTCAACCTTTTTATAAGTCTTACAGATCTCGTAAACATTGAATGTTGTAGTAAAAATATTTATAGGGCAAGTCAAAGAAAAACATAAAATTGTGTTCAAGAAGGTTCATCGTAAGTTCTGTTTTTTTAAAAAGACACTTTCCCCACATTTTAAAATAGAGAATTCCTTGATCCCACTGAAAAATGAGAGCTATTTCAAGAGTAAGGCTCAGACATGCTTCAGTCCTCGTTAGCATTTCCTCTTTCAGAGTTATTAATACATACCTTGGGAAACCCTTAAAAATGGGGTTAATTGAAAGTGACAGCTGAGTTACTACAATGCTATCACACAATATTCATGTAGTAAATGCAAAATACTGCTTGGCAGGGCCAGATGGTAGTTTGGTTGTTCCATTTGAGGCTGAGCTGACATCAGGTCAGGAACAAGAGAAGGCCAGGCCTTTGGGGCCTGGTTCACACTTGCATGTTCACTGTTTGATCAAGTGATGTAGGAATGAATGAGCCATCACTTACAGGGCCGACCCAAAACATTTTGCTGCTGAACGCAAAGGTCAAGATCACACCTTCCCTATCAACTAGGCTGGCAGCTGAATCTTGGGCCCCATCCGCACTATACTGTCACTGGAGATTCAGTTGGCCTCAGTGCCTAGGAGTGCCTTTTTCCAGCTCTGGTTGGTTCACCAGCCTTGGCCCCTTTTGGACAGAGAAGACTTGGCCACAGTGCTCCATGCTCTGGTAACTTGCATACTAGATTACTACAATGAGCTCTACGTGGGGCTGCCCTTGAAGATGAACTGGAAACTTCAAACTGGTCCAAAATGCAGCAGCCAGAGTACTGGTGGGGTTCCTTTTAAAACAGCTGCATTGGTTGCTAGTTTGTTTCTGGGCCCAGTTCAAGTAGCTTACGTCAGTTAAAGCCCTAAACTTGCCGCCTTGGGCTTCTGCTGGGAGGAAGGGAGAGATACAAATTAAATAATAAATAAATAAATAAATAAAAATAAATAAACGACTTTGGTCCCAAATATCTGAAAGCCTGCCTCCTTCCCTACAGACCCCGTTGGGTGCTGCGATCAGCAGAGGGGGCCTGCTACCCTCAGAAGGTCGGGGGTGGTCTGGGAGAGGGCATTCTCTGTGGTAGCCCCTAAGCTGTGGAACTCCCTCTCCACCAAGGTGCATCAGGCAACTTCATTGTACATTTTTTGATGAATGCTGAAGACGCACCTCTTTACCCTGGCCTTGACACCTGAGATGTATTTTTTTAGGACCCACCCTTTTTTCTGTGATGCTGTTTAGGTTGTTTTGAACTGTTTTAATTATGTGTTTTAAAATGGTCGAACCCACTCTGGGACCCCAGGGTGAAGGGCAGGTAATAAATTCTAACAACAAGAAGAAGATTTTAGGCAATACTGCCATTTTTACCATGGCTAACTTGCCTAACCATGAAATTATTGCCCATTCGTTCAGGCATTGTTCATTATGCCAGACCAGAGCTTGGAAAAGTTACTTTTTTAAACTACAACTTCCATCAGCCCCAGCTAGCATGGCCACTGGATTGGGCTGATGGGAGTTGTAGTTCAAAAAAGCAACTTTCCCAGCTCTGTGCCAGACTGACTCTTGTGGGCATTGGCCTAAGGTGTTGTGTGGTTCACTTTTCCAGTTTCACTCTTTTCAGTTCCTTAACTTCACAGCCAGATCCAAATTAAAGTTTGAGGGCACCATACATTAAGTGCCACAGGAAGAAACCAGGCCAGTAAATATCGTCTCTGAGAAGTAAAACAGTCACTGCAGAGGAGTTACAACGACTTTTGTGTGAGCTGCAATTCCCTCTGGACAAAAGAGAAAGCTTTTTACAATCTTTCATCTCTGCTTGAAAGCAGTAGGAACAAATAAAATGTCTGCCCCCAAAGCGAGCAGCAGATCTTGGGAGCAGATTCACTAATAATGCCATCTTCTGACTGCCATTAATGTAGACAAGAAAGATATTGAGAGACAAAACAATCTTATAAACAGCAACAATCAGCTTTTATGAATCTTAAGACTTCAAAGTAACCAATCTCACTGGACTGAGCTATTTCATTAAAGCAAATGCAGTATTGGAAAAACAGATGTTTGAGTCCCAATTGGTTCCAGGCTTTAATGAAATGGAAATGGACTACCTTCAAGTTGATTCCGACTTATGGCGACCCTATGAATAGGGTTTTCATGGTAAGAGGTATTAAGAGGGAATTTACCATTGCTTCCCTCTGAGACTGAGAGGCAGTGCCTGGCCCAAGGTCACCCAGTGAGCTTCATAGCTGTGTGGGGATTCAAACCCTGGTCTCCCAAGTAGTAGTCCAACACCTTAACCACTACACCACACTGGCTTTAATACATTAACATAAATTCACCCTACTGCATTGGCTGGAGGTTCAGATCTGTGATCCAAAGTGGCTCAGTTATGAATTGCCCTGGATCTGACATGAAGCTGTATTAGAATTATTTGCACTGGTATGAACTAGTGCATTCCTGCCCAGCCTAAATCATAAGACCTCTGGGTGTGGAATGCATTGGTTCTCTTCACAGACATGAGGCCTACCATTCCCCTGCCCCCCAAATTATTATCTGATTTCATCGTCTACTAAAAAGCTTAAAAGATGGACAACCTTTTTTTCTGTTGAGGGCCTAAATCCCTCTGGGGATAGGGAGAATAACTTGTTAGAGGGCCACATGCCAGTGATGGACAGAGCCAGACACAAAAGTGTTCTGGATTAACTAATTCAGGATAAAGACACACACACACCCTGCTTCAATTTTCATCTCAGATTAGAATTCCCAATCTAATGCCTGCCTCATCAGAATGAGCCCCACTCAGTTTGATGGTACAAGTATACTGCAGGAGTGGGGAACCTTTTTCAGAACGAGGACCACCAGTGGTAGGTCGGTCAGAGCAACAAATGTAAAATTTAACTTTGTCCAGCAGGTTAATTTCTACACACACATGCGCACACACCCCTATTCTCCATCTGGACAAGCAAGAGTCATTATTAGAGTTTAAGGACAAATTCCAGCTAGGCAAAAACATGTGGGCTGCAAAGCAGGGTCAGTGAAGGGCGAGGCCTGGGGAGAGTTCCAAGAACCAGACAGAGAGGCCTGGAGGGCTGCATTTGGCATCTGGGCCTGAGGTCTCCCCCCCTTGATATACAGTATACGGATGACTATACTTTTTTTGGAGGGTGCAACAGACTAGTACGCCTATGGCCATATTACCCTGAACACGCCCAGTCTCATTTGATCTCAGAAGCCAAGCAGGGTCAGGCCTGGTTAGTACTTGGATGGGAGACCGCCTGGGAATACTGGGTGCTGTAGGCTTAGAGGAAGGCAATGGTAAACCACCTCTGAATACCTCTTACCATGAAAACCCTATGAATATATCCAAAAAAGATTCTTAGGGCTCCCATAAGTCGTAATCAACTTGAAGGCATATAACAACAACAAAAGAGACGAATACAGCTATTTTTCTGGAAAGCAAGCAAAAGTAATTTCTTTAGAGTGCTATACACACATGTATATATGGCAGAAGCCTGCCCATTTATTCTTAGACAGCTGTGTGTGTCTGTGGGAATTCTTTCCTTCCAAGTCATACAATCAAGGGAGGAAAGTAATTAAGTAAATAAATAATTTTTATCAAATAAAATACTGTCCCTTCCAAATATTCTAAAACTACACAGAGAGGGTAAACACGTTTTTTAAAGCCAGGAAAAACAAGGAAGGAAGTGGACAGGAAAGGAGAAAATCTGATGGGATGGAAGAACAGGACAGCTTCAGGAGATGTTGAGGGCCGCACATAGCTCCCTGATGGCAGGTTGCCCACCTCTGTTGTATCATAAAGGCTTACATATGCTTGTTAAATATTTTCACTATTTTATCAAAGGAACCTTAGTGAGTGTGTACGTTTGTGTGTGTGTAGACACTCCACTCCACCTCAAGTTCTGTTTGATTCCTTTTTCCATCTCTAAAAGAAAGTATATCATAGCATGTTACACATGTACGTCTGAACCCCCAACATGTTTACCTAACAGAAATCTAACCCCCCACAAGAGTGTAGCGGAACTATTTGCTGGAACTAAACCCACACTCTGCTGTAATGTATATGATCCCACCATTAATAACCCAAGAAGCACACACAAAAGATATAATAAAGGTTGGTTTACTGAAAAAGGAAAAATATAGCATTCAATTATGGTTAAAACACAGGCAGAATCTAGCTAATACTGTCACATGCTAGAGCTATAAGAGTATAGGGAGACCTTATACCTCTTTACACCCATGATTGCAAGTACATAGACTCATATCAGAAAGAAATAAAAGAATATAATGAATATAATGAGATATACCTTTCCTGAAGATTATTGAGACTCAAAGTCAGGAATAAGAGTTCTGTGACTAGAGAGAGTTAAGCTCTCCCCTTTGAAATAACCAGCAACGAGAAACAAAATTTTACTAAATATTTATTTTTATACCCTGCCTTTCCTCCAAGGAGCTTAAGGTGGTGTACATGGTTCTCCTTCATCTCCATTTTTCCCACAACAACCCTGTGAGGTAGGTTAATGTGAGAGATGGTGACTGGCCCAAGATCACCCAGCAAACTTCATGGCTGAGTGGGGATTTGAACCCTGGTCTCCCAGGTCCAACACTCTAACCACTACACCACACTGGCTGTTGATCCCAAAAGATTTCACCTTTTCTTGGTCTGATATCCTGTGCAATGAGTTGGTGTTCCTAAAGAGTGACGTGAAGCATTCAGGAAGTTGTTCAAGCCCTGAGTGTGCTGCTTGACCCATACAAAACCTAACCTTAAATGGGGTTTGGGGTTGTATAGAGTATGGCTTAGTGGTTAGTGTTGGACTATGACCTGGGAGACCAGGATTTGAATCCCCACATAGCCATGAAGCTCACTGGGTGGCCTTGGGTTAGTCACTGCCTCTCAGCCACAGAGGAAGGCAATGGTAAACCACCTTTGAATACCCCTTACTATGAAAACTCAATTCATAGGGTCGCCATAGGTTGGAATTGACTTGAAGGCAGTCCAATGTACAATTTAGAGTTGCATGTGAGTTATCTAATGACATGAAAGGATTTCCTTTGGAATGTTTGTATTACCTAGGTGAAGTTAAAGATTATACCTACTGTGTCCAGTGCTATGTATGAGTGTAAATTCCTGTTTCTTGCTTATCCTCTATGTGTTTCATTAACCTGAACCATACATCAGGTTGGAGGTCTGGCTAAGACATAACATTTCTTGTCCACACTGAGCTGTCCACTTTCAGCTGTCCCTAGGTGAGTTTTCACAGGCACAAGTGTAATGAGTGGATTAGGTGATGGATTGATAGGACATGTTCTTCAACCACAATGATAACAGAAACAGCTGCAATAATTGTGATTGTTCAGTTCTCTCATTATATTTCTTCTCCATGCACACTATCCTGACCATTCCCTAGTACAGGGGTCACCAACCTTTTGGACAGAAGGCACATTCCAAATCTTGATAGAGTGCTGGGGGAACCAGTCACAAAATGGCTGCCATGGGGCATGGCATAACACAAAATCAGAAAATAGTCATGGTGAAGCTTTCCCCATAATTGTATTTCCATACTAGAAAAGGCTTGACCTATATTTCTGCCTAACATATCGTTGTTAAAGGCACAACAACCCCATTTTTCCCCAGTGCCAGTCCTAAACCAACTTGTACCCATGTACCTGGAAGTAAGCCCCATTAAACACAAAGAGGCTTACTTCTGAGTAGACATGAATACTATTATACCATAAGTTAACAATACAGTGAATTCTTAACAGCGAAGATATTGCCCTATACTGACCAGTGGAGATCTGTTTTCTTTACTCTGTGCAGGCAATGCAAATTCTTTGTCCAGCTCCACACTAAACACAAACCAAACTCAAATGCTGCTGGTGTCCATAGTGAGTATCTAGGGTATCTGGGGTTAAATGAGGATTTGGATTTCTCTGAGTTTAAATAAAATCAAAAACGAGGGTCCTAAGTGAAACTTGGCTGACTTTCTGTAACCACTGAACATATCAGTCAGTCAGTCACTGTAAGTACCAGCTGGATCAGTTAAATTTGCAGTGATTGTGCAGCTGAGCTGATTTACATACTCACTATGGACACCAGCAGCATTTGAGTTTGGTTTGTGTTGAGTGTGGAGATGGACAAAGAATTTGCATTGCCTGTACAAAGTAAAGAAAACAGATTTCCACTGGTCAGTATAGGGCAATATCTTTTCGTTTTTCTGAGGAGGGTGAGAGAGTTTTATGTTGTAGCTGGTTTGTCATGGCTAGCACAATATTTTGTTTTATTTGAGCTACACAGTACAGTTTCATAAGATGTCAGTTTAATGTTAATGCTTAAGGATGCAACATAATGACAACATTTTAAAATGTATGTAAAGTGAGTCATATGGAATGTGGTCTTTAAAAGTATTCTGTTAATGTTTAAGACCATGGTGTTGTCTCTACGACATATATTTTAGTTTGTTTTAATGTTTTTAGCTCCTGAAGAAGAACAAATTCCGAAACACGTCAAGCTTACAATAAATCTACTCAGCACCAGAGCCTGTCTCTCTTTCCTAATAACACTGACAGGCAGGAACAGCCAGACTGGCTCATTTCACAGAAATAGCTTAAAATGGTACCTGCAGTTTGCTCAACTACTTTCTTTCTAGGAGGGCTAGAGACTTACTTTTTTAAAAAATGAAAGTTCAGAGTCTGGGCTATCTTCTGGGGGTACTACTGAAGGCTTTCATGGGTGTCATGGCACCTTCTGGCAATGGGTTGGTGACCCATGCCGTAGGACACACTTCCATGAATTAAGTAAAGTTGTGAGCAGCGTTAAATCAGAAACTCTGCATGCAGACTCTTACATCTTTTAGTTGACCAGTGACTGAAGAGGTAAGAGGAAAGACACTCTGCCCGATTGGGCCCTGGCTGCTCCCAAGGGGCCCCTGCCTAGATCTATAGGCTGGGGCTGGGATGGTAGAGCTCCATGATCTGCAATGGTGTCGGGTCACAGAGTGTGATTTGTGACTGCAAATCACGTCATGCAACCTGATGAAGGTCACGGATCGCTTCTGAGGGGTCCCTGCCTAGATCTACAGGCTGGGACTGGGAGGGGGAAGTCCATGATCCATGATTTGGGTTGGGTTGTGGAGAGTGATTTGTAGCTGCAGGTGCTCCACCACCCTCCCAGACAACCCTCCCCTTTGTGGCCGGCATGGGCTTCTGTGTCATCACATCAGCATGTGCACACACAGCATGCTGACATCATGATGCAGGAGCTGGGGAGGCCACAGGGGGGGTGTTGGTGCCTGAGGGCCCACCCCAACCTGGTCCTGGTCATGCCAACAAAGCACTAAAAAGGGAGTATCAACCTGATCCTGTCGGAAGGCAGAGCTGGGGTCCCAATCCCGGGGAGCTGGATCCCGGAGAGTTGGGAGAAGAGTATTCGGATGGATGGCAGAGGGAAGGGGGAGGAACTTCCCCCCTTTGGAGCGAAGACGAAACAGAGGAACTGCCAGTGATAAGGTCGCTTAGCAACGGGGAGCCTGAGCCCTCCCTGGACATTCTCACACCTCCCCCTCTTTCAGGCTCAGAGCAAGAGGGGAAAGAGGGAGGGCTGCTCACAGCCGAAAAGCGGGGAGGCAATTTACCATCAGCCCCTCCCCTATCCCCCATCCTGGAATCGGAAACTTCAGAAGAGGAGGGGGTGATGCTTCCCCCCTCACCGCGCACACGCAGACAGCTGAAAAGACAGGAGAGAAGGGGGGGAAGGCGGGCAGTACCTGAGGGGCAGTTAAGGAGGAGCGAAAGATTGCGCGCCCGTTTGGCCCCTTCTTAAAGAACAGGCGGGAAGAAGTCCCTTGCTCTGTCAACTTTCTCCCAATGCCGCAGGACCTGTATCCCTGTATTGCTTCATGAGAAAACGCAGTCTTTGTTTGGACATTACCCTAATAAAACACGAATTAACTACAGCCGTTGGTCTGGTTCCTGAGTCACATCCTGGGCCTGACAGCTTGACAGAGCCACCTAAATCACCCTCAACGCTCTCTTCACCTGACTGGGACAAGATGTCAAAGGGAGCTGCGGGGGGGACGAACCCCACTTCTGAGACGGAAGAAGTGGAACTCTTGAGGACTAAGGTAGCTGATTTGCAGACGGATGTTCAAGCCCTGCTAGCAGCAGTCAAGGCGCTGAAGATGGATAATCAAACCTTGAAGGCCACGATAGACCAGATGCGAACAGCCCCTCCAGCTGCCGTAGTAAAGGCTCCCATTGGATTGCCCCCAAAATACGCGGGACAAAGTGATCAGTTGGCAACCTTCATGGCTCAATGTGAGTTATATCTGGATGTCAGGCACACGGAATTTCCAGACGATGGGGCTAAAGTAGCTTTCGTGATTAGCCTCCTGGAGGGAGAAGCTGCAAAATGGGTGACTCCGTATCTCGTGAGAAAGGATACTGTCTTAGGAAGGTACAGAGGATTTATACAGGAGATGACCGAGATGTTTCAAGACCCGCAAAGGGCTGAAACAGTAGCGCGGCAACTAGGCGCTCTGAAGCAAGCTAAAGGGACTGTTTCCGAGTACACTAACGCTTTTAAAATTCTGTCCCAGGAAACTGGTTACAATGATGCCGCCCTGATGTTTATGTACCGGAGTGGATTAAATGCTGAAATCCTGGATGAGTTGGCCAGGACCTCCCCCCCCCCCCGCTGACCTACCAGGGCTCATCCGGCTATGCCTACAGATAGATCACCGGATGGAAGGAAGGCGCCTGGAAAGGAAGCAGGAGGTCCCGAGATACTCAGCCTCGGCATCCCGCAACAAGACCCTTCCCACTGCAGGGATGGCAGGTAATGCAACTGAGGGACAGGGAGGGGCTAGGCCAAGACTGTCAGAAGAAGAAAAGGAAAGACGACGCCGGGAACGTTTATGCTTTTATTGTTCAAAGCCGGGCCATGTGGCCAGAGACTGTGGACTGAAAGGGGGGAAAGCCGAGCCATCGGGAAACTAGAACACCCAGTCCACGTGCAGGCCGGTGGACTGGGGGCAGCGTTGTATAAAGGCCCCCCAACGATCCAACCTCCCTCAAAGGGGGTGTTGGTCTTGCCTATTCGGATTACAACTTCCAGAGGAGTGGTGTTTAATTCCACTGCCTTAATTGACAGTGGAGCCTCCACAAATTTTATTGATGCAAAGTTAGTCAAGCGTCATGGAATTTCCCGGTGGAAACTGGACGCTCCCCTAGCTGTGGAGACTATCGATGGGAGACCCCTGAAGTCAGGAGGGGTGACACAAGCCACGGAGGAAGTGAAACTTCAAATCCCTGGGCACGAAGAGTTCATTTCGCCATACGTGTCAGATCTCTCGAACTTTGAGGTGATTCTGGGAATGCCCTGGCTAGCAAAGCATGAACCCAAAATAAGTTGGAAGGAGGCGGTAGTGTGGTTCACCTCACAGTATTGCCAGGAGAACTGTCAACCTGAAGGAATCAAGAACACCTTAGCGGGGGCAGTGCAAGAGATCGAGCAAGTGACCCTGCCGCCAAAGTATGAAGAATTCAAAGATGTGTTTGATGAAAAAGAGGCAGAGACTTTACCCCCCCACCGCCCTTACGACTGTGCGATTGACCTAGTGCCAGGAGCCAGCATCCCATCAGGGAGAATCTACTCTCTCACAGAGAATGAGAGGGAGGCCCTGAAGGAATTCCTGGATAAAAACCTGAGGCGAGGATTCATACGCCCCTCACAATCCCCTGCTGGAGCGCCACTATTGTTTGTGAAAAAGAAGGGGGGGAACTCAGACCCTGTAACGACTATCACGCATTGAACCAGATCACCATCCCCAACAGCTACCCGCTGCCCCTGATCTCAGAGTTGCTGGACCGACTGCGCTCTGCAAAAATCTTCACAAAGTTGGATTTGAGAGGAGCGTACAATCTGATCAGAATGAAGGAGGGAGATGAATGGAAAACAGGATTCTTGACCGCTTACGGACAGTATGAATACCTGGTCATGCCGTTCGGGCTTTGTGGAAGACCAGGAATTTTTCAAAAATTCATGAACGACGTGTTTAGAGACTTGTTGGACACGTATGTAATCTGTTACTTAGATGATATCCTGGTGTTCTCAAAGAACCAGGAAGACCACGACCAGCATGTTAAGACGGTGTTGAAGAGACTGAGAGAAAATCACCTGTATGCTAAATTAGAGAAATGTGGATTTGACCTCAAGTCTCTAGACTTCCTTGGATATCGAATCTCAGCGGAAGGCGTGGAGATGGACCCAGGAAAAGTAAGCTGCATATTGGACTGGGGCCAACCTGTCACCAAAAAGGATGTACAACGGTTTTTGGGGTTTGCCAATTATTACAGAAAGTTCATTCCAGGGTTTTCCAAATTAACAGCTCCTCTGACTGACTGTTTAAGGGGGAAGAAGAAGTTTCAATGGACAGAGAACGCCACTGAGGCCTTTGAGGAGCTGAAGAGGTTTGCTACTGAGCCCATTCTGCGCTTTGCTGATCCGAACCGCCCTTTCGTAGTGGAAGCAGATGCTTCAGATTTTGCCATCGGGGGGGGTCCTGCTACAATTAGACCAAGAAGGGAAGGAGCTGCACCCCTGTGCGTACTTCTCTCGGAAGTTAAAGCCTGCAGAGAAGAACTACACAGTTTGGGAGAAGGAGCTGCTGGCCATCAAGGACTCTTTTGAAAACTGGAGACAATACCTAGAGGGGACCTCTCATCGAATTGAAGTACGCTCCGACCACAAGAATCTTGAAAGCCTCCAAACAGCCAGAAAGCTGAACAAGAGACAGATAAGATGGTCCCAGTTCTTCACTAGGTTTAACTTCCAGATTACTTACCATGCCCAAGCCAAAAACCAGAGAGCGGATGCCTTATCCAGACAGCCACAATACAAAGAAAGTGAATCCGAGGACCAGCCTCAGTACGTAATCCCGCCAGAGAAATTAACGTTGGGAGTATGCCAGCCTTCATGGGAACAGGAACTCAAAAAGGCACAACAAGAAGATGCAGACATGCTAAAATATCAGCAGGAGACGGGACAAGGTCAAGACTCAGAAGTAACCTTTCACTGGAGAAATGGACTGTTATGGTTCAAAACCGCCAGATATGTGCCAGAAGGGGAATTAAGGCTCAGAATCCTACGCCAGTGTCATGATTCCATCACAGCGGGACACTTTGGGATTTACAAGACCATTCAGAACGTGGCCAAGGACTTCTGGTGGCCTAAAATGCGTCGGGATATTGAGAGTTATGTAAAGTCCTGCTCTGTCTGTCTGCGGACAAAAACACAAACAGGGACACCAGCAGGACTGTTACAACCGTTGCCTGTCCCACATGAACCCTGGAAGGACCTCTCCATGGATTTTATAACTGATCTACCCAAGTCCCAAGGAATGACAGCCATCTTAGTAGTGGTGGATCTACTTACCAAAATGGCACACTTTCTTCCTTGTGCAGGGGCCTTAGAGGCTAAAGAAACGGCCAAGTTATTCATCAAAGAAGTCTACCGGCTGCATGGATTGCCAAACAGCGTAGTCTCAGACCGAGGAACTCAGTTCACAGCCAAATTTTGGAGAGCAATGTGGAAACAGTTGCAGACGGAATTAAAACTCTCCTCCGCCCATCACCCCCAGACAGATGGGCAGACGGAACGCTTGAACGCCATTTTGGAAAGATATTTACGAAGTTATGTGTCCTATCAACAGACTGACTGGGTATCATATTTGCACTTTGCAGAGTTCGCCTACAACAATTCTCTGCACTCCAGCACTCAACAAACCCCGTTCTTCGCTAATTATGGATTCCATCCTAAAGTCTTTCCAAGCAGCTCAGAAGGAATGCTGGTACCGGCAGCTGAGAACTTCCTTAAGGAATTGCAAGCGGCGCAACAGACACTGAAACAGCAGTTAAACGAAGCCAAAACGGAGTACAAGCGAGTTGCTGACCTGCACAGGAAGGAGGGCCCCCCCCTTCAACCGGGAGACCAGGTATGGCTGTCCACCCGCTTCCTCCAGATGCCGGGCAAATGTAGAAAATTACAAGACAAGAGGGTGGGTCCTTTCAAAATAGAAACTCAAATCAATCCCGTGGCGTACCGACTGAAGCTGCCTGACACGTTTAAAATACATCCTGTGTTCCATCGATCCCTCTTAACGAAAGCCGCCCCTCCCAGTGAGTTACGGCCGGAGGAACCTCTCGGAGCTCCACTCCTGGTAAATGAGCAGCTTGAGTTTGAAGTTGAGGAGATCTTAGATTCCAGGATCAGACGCCACAAGCTGCAGTACTTGATTCACTGGAAAGGCTATGGGGTGGCTGACAGATCATGGGAAGATGCAGCTGATGTGCATGCTCCAGAATTGGTAAAACTTTTCCATCAACGTTTTCCCCACCGTCCCAAGCCAGACAAGGGGAGGGGGGCACAGCCTGGGAGGGGGGATGGTGTCGGAAGGCAGAGCTGGGGTCCCAATCCCGGGGAGCTGGATCCCGGAGAGTTGGGAGAAGAGTATTCGGATGGATGGCAGAGGGAAGGGGGAGGAACTTCCCCCCTTTGGAGCGAAGACGAAACAGAGGAACTGCCAGTGATAAGGTCGCTTAGCAACGGGGAGCCTGAGCCCTCCCTGGACATTCTCACGCCTCCCCCTCTTTCAGGCTCAGAGCAAGAGGGGAAAGAGGGAGGGCTGCTCACAGCCGAAAAGCGGGGAGGCAGTTTACCATCAGCTCCTCCCCTATCCCCCATCCTGGAATCGGAAACTTCAGAAGAGGAGGGGGTGATGCTTCCCCCCTCACCGCGCACACGCAGACAGCTGAAAAGACAGGAGAGAAGGGGGGAAGGCGGGCAGTACCTGAGGGGCAGTTAAGGAGGAGCGAAAGATTGCGCGCCCGTTTGGCCCCTTCTTAAAGAACAGGCGGGAAGAAGTCCCTTGCTCTGTCAACTTTCTCCCAATGCCGCAGGACCTGTATCCCTGTATTGCTTCATGAGAAAACGCAGTCTTTGTTTGGACATTACCCTAATAAAACACGAATTAACTACAGCCGTTGGTCTGGTTCCTGAGTCACATCCTGGGCCTGACAGATCCCAACTGGATGGAAATGCTTGTTATGTGTGAATCCCTTACCTTGCCATCCAAATTCATCTACTTTGAGATAGGATTTAGCCAGCCTGTGTGTAAATCATACATCATTTTTGTCCTGTTCATAACACTTACATCTGTATATCTGTATATTACAAAAGGAATTACGTTCAGTCAGTGCCTGTTTTAGTCTTTACCGCTCAAGAAGCAGAGGTTTGTAAAAAAGAAAAAAAAAAAGAAAAAGGCCAGACTGGTTTCTTTTGTTAAGTAAACACTGTGGCACCTTACCTTTTATTTGGAGAATGGGTGTTTGCATATCTAAAGAGTTGGCCAAGTATAGGTGATTTGTTGTCATAATAGCTAATGGTCAGAGATGTTTTTGTGGAAGCAGTAATGTAGGCAAGTTATGAGTAAGAATACCTTTTTTGTGCAGCCAGACCGTCACTCATTAATTTGCCACAAAACAGGACAAAGCGTATAAGGTGGGACAGACTTAAGGTGGGCTACTGAAACTTCCTGAATTCATGCATAATGTGGATCTGGAGATTTATCTGACATCCCTGTTAAGAACTCACCTTTTTGTCCAACAGGGGGGCTCCTTTGTTTTGGTTCATTTTGATTTGGTTCAATTTTCTTTTATTCTGAAACAAATGCCATGATTAATGAATTGGTACAAAAGGGCCTGTTTTTCATTCGTTCATACCCATCCATACCCATTCTGAGATTGGAGGGCTCATCTTTTTTTGGGGTGATGACAACAGAACTGATTTTGGCAGCCACTTCTGACAGCTGCTGTGTTATTTTACCAGAACGCCACAGATATTGCAGTATTCTATGTGCATTCTGGGGGGGGGGAAGGGGCTGCCATCAAAAATGGGAGCTGTAAATGGGGGCTGCCATATACCCCAAGAACACCCAGGAATGGGGCATTCTGGAAAAATAAAATGGCAGCAACCAGGAACGAACACTGAAATACACTGCCCACACTGGTGCTGCAGCAAAAATACCTGTAAAAGAAAACCAGAAACCAAAAACAGATTGTAAGTAATGAAATGAATATGAGTCTAACAATGAATAATGAAATCAATGTGATTCTAATGCAACATGGTGCCTGCCAGACATTGTAAACTACAATCCCCATAATCTCTGGCCATTGAACATACTCACTGGGGCAGATTGGAGTGGTAGTCACAATATCCGGAGGCTTCACTTGTTTTAATTAATAACTAACAAAATGAAAACCATCTTTTATAATGGGGTAGCCAATATGGTGCCTTCCAGATGTTGTTGGATTACAACTCCATCTCTGACAACAACAATAATTTACCCGCCCTTCACAGACCCTCTGTGGCGCAGAGTGGTAAGCAGTGGTAACGCGCAGCCAAAGCTCTGCTCACGGCCAAAGTTCAATTCCAATGGAAGGAGGAAGTCGAATCTCCGGTAAAAGGGATCGAGGTCCACTCAGCCTTCCATCCATCCGTGGTCAGTAAAATGAGTACCCGGCATATGCTGGAGGGTAAAGAAGGAACTGGCAATCCCACCCCATATATACGGTCTGCCTAGTAAACGTCGCAAGACATCACCCTAAGAGTCGGAAACGACTCGCACTAGCAAGTGCGGGGACACCTTTACCTTTTTTTCACTGAATACCTCTTACCATGAAAACCCTATTCATAGGGTCGCCATACGTCAGGATCGACTTGAAGGCAGTATATCATCATAATCACCCCCCAAAGATTCCAAGGCAGTTCACAACAATTTTAAAACATGACATTAAAAACTATTTAAAAACAACCTAAAATCCCCTAATAGGGTGGGTCTCAGATGTGAAACACCAGGGTAAAATGTCTTCAGCATTTACCTAAAACTGTATGGTGAAGTTGCAAGACACACCTTGGTAGGGAGGGAGTTCCACAACCTAGGGGCCGCTACAGAGAATACCCTCTCTCAGGCCATCCCCCCAAGATTCTGAGGGTGGCAGAACTACCAAAAGGGTCCTCTCTGCAGATCTCAACACCTGAGAGGTCCTGTAGGGATGCTGCCTGGGGCTTATGGGAGTTATAGTCCAACAACATCTAGAGGGCACCACGTTGGCTGTCACTGGTTTATAACAAAAAAATGGAAAAAGTGAAATGATTTTTTTTTTTTGCTCACTCCTGCTCTCCTTTTCCTTTATGGAATATTGATTATGGAATGCCCTCCCCTGTGAGGTAAGATCAGCCCCCTGTCTTCCCATTTTTAGATGGCTGCTGAAGACCCATCTTTTTATACAAGCATTTGGCTAAATTTCCACCCGTGTTTTTAAGTTTTTAATATTTTTAAGGATTTTATGGATTTGTTTATGTATGATTTCTTTGTATATTTTTATTTTTTAAAATTTCTGTATGGTTTTTATGTATGCTTTCCAATTTTTAATCTTTGTAATCTGCCTGAGGACCTGCATTCCAGGTGAGAGGCAAACAGCAACAGCAACAGCAACTATTATTATTATTATTATTATTATTATTATTGCCTCCTCCCCTCTTTCCTCATGTGCCTTGTCCTTTAGGCCAAGGGCAGCCAATATGGTGACCTCCAGATGTTTTGGAGTCCAGCTCCCAGAGCTTGGAAGTAACTAGTTACAAGTAACGAATTACTTGTAATTCATTACTTTTTTGAGTAACGAGTGGGTAATTCCTTTACATTTTGATTGTAATAGAACTAGGAGTAATTTTACTACTTTTGTGGAGTAATTGTAACGTTTCCAGAATTACTTTTGGGCATTACTTTGGGGGGGAGCAGGGGAAGTCTTCTGCTCCTCTGATTTGTGGATGAAAATCATGTGCCTCAAACTGGGCTTCTGTACAGTGTCACTCTTTTCTCATGCTCTGTGGATGGGTAGGAGGCAACGAGGGAGGAGGCAGAGAGTGAGACGGTGTGGATTGGAGAAAACAATTATTTAAAAAAACAGATGGTGGTGGTGAAGAATGGAGTGGAGGGAAAAAGGATCCAGATGGATAAAGGAGGAGAAGGAGGCGGCAGCAGCATGGAGATAAAGAACTGTGGAGGTGAAAGATGACTGTGTGTGTGCGTGCGTGCGTGCGTCCACCGTGTTTGCACGTGGCACACAGTGGCCTCCACCACCCTCTCTGGCTACTGTGCTGCATGTGCAGTATTTTAACTTTTTTGCATCTCAGGGGAAAATGTTTGTTTGAGTGAGTGTCCCTTAGTTGGTGGCAGGGCAAGGTCTGGGAGGTGGTTACCACCACCACCCTTACCAGCGGAGAGACCACCATTGCTATCTTATGAATAAAAATAATTATTCTACTACCTCTGTATGCATTTGTTTATTTTTATTGTTGTTTTAGATGTACTTAAATGTGCAGCAGTCAAGGCCAGCACCTTGTAGTCGTTTTTTAAAGTAACTGAAATGTAATTGTAGTGATTACTTTGGAGGAAAAGTAAAGTAATCAGTTACTTTCAGAGCAATTGCAGTTGTAATGGTAATTACTACTTTTTTGGGCCATGTAACTGTAACTGTAATTTATTACTTTTAAAAAGTAATCTTCCAAGCTCTGCCAGCTCCTATCAGCTCCAGCCAGGGATGATGGGATTTGGAGTCAACAGCATCTGGGGAGGCACCATATTGGCTATCCTGTTTTTAGGCTGTTAGCCTGAGGGCAAGGCCTGTTTCTCATTTTCATTTATGTCCCATTATCAGCATCTGAATTCCTGAGAGCTGGCTCGGGAGACAATTTATGTCTGAAAAAGTGGGATAAAAATACAATCTATAAAGAAGTGACGAGAGAGAGAGAGTTTTGCATTTGTCAGAAAAGCAGTGACGTCTCTCGCAAGGAACTGGGTCCCTCGCAGGAACTTGTAGTGCAAATCAAAGATACCATTAGCTTGTCAGGCTCAGCCAAGTGAAATAACAAGCAGCTGGCTAGTGCTGCCAGACTGAAATGGAAAACTGTTGCCCCTTAACAGAAGATTTCCTCAGAGAAAATTAAGCATGAGGGCCAGCAACAGACCTGGTTATTCATGAGGAGGGTGTCATGGGGAGGTCAGTGGAAGGCCCTCGCTTAAAACCATCAGCTGCCTGGCTTCTGAAGTTAGGAAAGCAAAAGCTGTAGATGAGCAAAGCCATACAGCCACAGAGGCCTAGCACAAAGGTGCTAGGCACACAGTCTGCCATGCATGTGGGTGGGAAAAAGCGGGCGGGGGGGGAGATGGCACATTCCATATCCCAGTGGGCCAGTCAAATCCAAGAAACGCCAGCTACAAGGGATAAGAAAAGAGGAGTGGAAAATGCTGGATGGGTGGGCAAAAGGCCTTTAAAATAGAAGCTTACCGACTGTAGCAATAAATAAATAAGGTGTAGTAAAGCAAAGGGAATTCTGT
This sequence comes from Rhineura floridana, assembly GCF_030035675.1. Taxonomy (NCBI): domain Eukaryota; kingdom Metazoa; phylum Chordata; class Lepidosauria; order Squamata; family Rhineuridae; genus Rhineura; species Rhineura floridana. The sequence continues at coordinate 65,481,773 of NC_084489.1, forward strand.
GGTGCAAAGTATGTATGATCTTATAGGGTTCTTCCTGAAGCACACCCTTCCAGTAAAACCCAAGCTGTTTATGATGTCTCGTGTAGTTTACAAGGCCCTGGATGACTGCCTCTGTGTGGCAGAGTGGAAAATCATTTAGGGACTCCTTGGGACTCCTGCTGTTTTCCAAAGGACTGAATTGAGGTTTTCCTTTCTTTTCATTCCATTCAGGCCTTTGATGGATTCCAGAACCTAGTAGTGCTAACTTTCATAGATTTCCATGTGCTCCACTGGAAAACTGGGCTTAAGTTTACTCACCCCAACATTTCTAGCTAGTTAGTTAGTTAGTTATTCTTTATTTATATCCCGCCATCCTTCCAATGCTGGCTTCCAGATAAAAGCACATATAATTAAAACATACAGAATCTACGTTAAAATGAAATTAAACTACATCCAATATTAAAACCAATCATACTGGATAAAAAGGAATCAAAACCAACGTAAAAATAGTAAAATTCGGCATTAGTAGTGCAGTTCCCAGCAGTCTACATGCCCAAACCTACAATATCAGCAGGCACAAACTTAGATGCACAAACTTTGCAGCATTGGGAACTATGGGAAGAGGTGCCGCTCAGTTTGGCAGAGTGCATGTTGGGCATACATTGGATCCCAGATTCAGCCCCTGGTATATCTAGTTAAAAGTATGCCTCATGGTTGGGATGAGTTCTGTGTGAGGCCTCAGAGAGCTGTTATCAATCAAAATGCTGGTACTAGTCTCTTTCTGTGCTAAAATTCAAAGTGCCTGTTGCTACCTTTAAAGTTCTAATGGTTTGGGTCCAGGATTCATAATGGACCCGCTCTCCTCTCATACAATCTTGCCTGCCCACGATCAACAGGGGGAGCACTTATGTGCATTCCACCTTCATGGTTGGTAGGAGCACATGACATGTAGCATCCAAGTTAACAGAAACCGCTCTGCTGAAAGATTAGCAACTGTTGGCTTCTCTCCTTGAAATCTTTCAATTCCAGCTGGTCATTATAATAACTAAGAAATCACACCTGAGTTTTCTTTTTTTCTTGTCCCTCCTAATCACTTTCCCTTTTGTGTCATGTCTTTTAGATTGTGAGCCCACTTTCTTGTGGTTAATGTTTGTAAACTACTCTCTAATCCTGTTTTGGATGAAGAATGTGATAAAAATTATTTAAGTAAATGAACAATGGCATTTAAGAGTTGGAAGGAACTTTGGAGTTGAAAGGAATGTTAGAGGTCAACTATCCAACTCTCTGCTCAGTGCAAGAAGATGGAATTCCCTGCCCCAAAGAGTCAGGTTTTTAACATCTGGAGGGCCAAAGGTTTTCCACACCTGCTCTATGGCCTACCTCAAAGGGTTGCTGTGAGGGCAATCAGAGCCCCTTGTAAGACCATAGTATGCTGTGGTGTTTATGTCTTTGCCTGTAATTAAGAGGCAGTACAGCCTCTTTATTATGAGCAAAGCTGAAACTGGAAACTTATGAAGATTATTTTCTGTAAAAAATAGATGATATTTTCAAAAATCCACAAACTGAGTATCTATCAAGCTCAGGCTAACATGTCTTTACAAGAAACAAAAAGGGGGGGAGGTCACTAAAACACTCAAGAGCAAAGCGCAGTCAGTCATGCACATCCTTTCCCAATTGTGTACTGTTTGATATTCATGTAATATAACAGCTTGTCAAGACGGGAGAATCTCTTGAGTTGGCGCCAAGAAGGCAGTTGTTCTTTTATTCTTCAAAACTCTTGTGCAGCATCCTCTTTGTGTACCAGTTCCATCACCTTAGGGCATCCCCTGCTTTGAAGGCAGTTGTGATTACAAAATATCCAGCACATCAATTGTCTTGTGCTTTGCAATCATAACATAAACATTACTTCAGTGGTCTAATTTACATCTCAAACATTCCCTTCCTCTCCCCTCCCTGCCCACCAAGTCCCTTGTGCTACTCTATGCCAAAAAAGATCCAAAGCCTCCACAGTGTTAGCATCCTGTCCCCTATTGGAAGGAATGGGGTGATTCCAGAATAAAGAAAGCTCGTCATATGTTTTGCATATTTCCTCTAGTAGATTTGCTTTCCCTTGATTCTCTTCCGCTTTGGGATGGGGAACTTGTGGCTTGCCACATCTCCAATTCCTTTCATCTCTGATGTTGGATGGGGATGATGGGCACTGAAGTCCAATGATGAGGGGTGTAGTCATCCAGGGTCTCGGGAGGGTCTTAGTACCGCTACTTTTTTGGGAACAGGGTCCCAGCAGGGTCCCTATGTCTCCAGCATCCTACAAAGCAATCAGAATGAAAAGGGAGTGTATGAGTCATTGAGAAGAGTCTTCTAACATGCATCCTTGTCCTTTGCTGATGATTGGAACTGATCAGACAGAAAGGAGGTGAATCGGCCATTGAGAAGACTCTCTTCAGTAGCTAACACCCCCCCTTCATGTTGATTGGCTCCTAGAGATGTCTGTTGTTGTGGGAGAAGGCACTAGCAAGAATCTCATTCACATCCCAGGAGCAAACAAGGATGTGTATGGCTGTGACTAACGTGAAGGGACCCTGCACTTCTGAATTTGCCACTACACTACTGCACAACATCTGAAGGGCTGCAGGTCCCCCACCCCGCTTTAAATATTCTGATGAGATTCTCCTCATGGCTTTTATTTAACATCATAAATATTGCCATGTAGCACTGTAATTATCTCCAGGGTTAATCCTATTCATTCTTGAAAAGTTCCAGAAGACATATACACAGGGGTAGGGAACCTCAGTCCTGGGGGTCGAATCCGGCCTGCCAAGTGTTAGGGATAAATTGAAACCCCCAGTGCTTGTAAAACTATAATTCACTTGTCCTACCTAAACCAGTTTGGGCTTCACGGGAAATAGAACCAAAGTGGCCTTTATTTGACTTTTGATATAAAATGTCGGTTTATTTCCTGGTGACCTGACCCTTACCTACATTCCAGTGGCTCGCATAATAAAAGCCGGTTTAAGCTGGAAACTTCCCTACTATGCATTTCTGTATCACATTTATGCTTATGGCCTTGCTTATTGTTACAAATGAACCTTGCATAGAAATGTCAAACGCTATTCCAATGTCCCACAAACCTTGACTTGCAATACTCCTTTGATATGTAAGCAAAGTCTGTCTCCAGTTTAGGGGGCGCCCGGTTGCAGCTGGGCCTCCCCTTGATAGTTGCCTTTGTCTGTTTCTGCATAGTGCTTATCTCAAGGACATGCGAAGTATGCAGACATAGAGTCTGGGAGATAGTCTTAATGTTTCCACTCTTGTCCTTCCCCCGTACCCCTTTACCTCCTTTCATATGCCCCAAAGCTATAACAGTTAGCAATTGCTTCTTTTGTACTTTATGACGTGAACCCGATATTGTAAACTTCGGGGTAAGCCTATATAAACTCTTGGACACCAATAAACGAGGTTCCCATGCTGGCCTGCTTCGGCTTGTAAGTATTGGGTCCCCTTTGCAAAGGTTTTTGTCTCGTGTTACTTGATCTCTGATAGTGGGTTCATTTGTACTCAACTCCGCACTCTTCCCGGGTGTAATAAGCGAGTTGGGGTTGACAGGGCGACTTGCGTGTTGGGTTTGGACCTAACACAAGGAACATAGGAAGCTGCCTTATACTGAGCCATACCTTTGGTCCATCTAACTTAGTATTGTCTACACTGTCTGGCAGCGGCTCTCCAGGTTTTCAGACAGGGAATCTCTCCCAGCCCTACTTGGAGATGCCAGGGATGGAACCAGGAAGCTTCTGCGTGCAAGACAGATTATCCACCACTGAGCTAAGGCCCTTCCCCAAAGCTTTTGTATCTAGCCCTCGAGATTCCTTCCAGGCCACATACCTCACTGGCTCTGCTCCATGCCTTTCTCAAGCAGTTGCTTAGATGGAATGGGTCCTGGAACTGTGATAATGTATGGAGGATGGGGAGAAACATATCTACTTCTACGTAGATAAAGCTGAGAGTCACATCTGTTTCTCCATCCACCTTTGCCTCTGGCATGGGAAGGTTGCCCATGAGGAAATGTGGCCCTTGGGCTGAAAAAGGCTCCTCACCCCTGCTTAAACTGGGGGATATATCTTTGATGAGATTCTGTGAATACCACGATCCTCCCACCCCCTGGGGATTCTAGCTTGGTTGGACAAAGCAGGGTGAGATGTCATTGATACATGGACTAGAAGCACTTTTGGAGTCCTCTGCACTGATATGAAAACCAATGACTAGGACTGAGATAAGGGGTTATGTAACTTTACAGTTGACAATGAGGACATTGAACTTGTCAAGGATTATCAATACCTCAGCACAGTCATTAACCAAAAGGGAGACAATAGTCAAGAAATCAGAAGAAGGCTAGGACAGGGCAGCTATGAGAGAAGTATAAAAGGTCCTCAAATGCAAAGATGTATCACTGAACACCAAAGTCAGGATCATTCAGACCATGGTATTCCCAATCTCTATGTATGGATGTGAATGTTGGACAGTGAAAAAAGTGGGTAAGAGAAAAATCAGCTCATTTGAAATGTGGTGCTGGAGGAGAGTTTTGCACATACCATGGACTGCGAAAAAGACAAATAATTGGGTGTTAGAACAAATTAAACCAGAACTGTCACCTGAAGCTAAAATGATGAAACTGAGTTTATCATACTTTGGACACATAATGAGAAGACATGATTCACTAGAAAAGACAATAATGCTGGGAAAAACAGAAGGGAGTAGAAAAAGAGGAAGGCCAAACAAGAGATGGATTGATTCCATAAAGAAAGCCACAGACCCGAACTTACAAGATCTGAACAGGGTGGTTCATGACAGATGCTCTTGGAGGTCGCTGGTTCATAGGGTCGCCATAAGTCGTAATCGACTTGAAGGCACATAACAACAACAAATAGTTTTCCAGCCTGATCTTTCAGCTGCTGTGTCCAAGAACTGTAAGCTCAGTGATGCAGTACATGCTTTGCACGTAGGTCCCAGGTTCAATCAGTCCAGTTCAAAGTGTCAAGTAGCAGGTGAATTGAAAGGCCTCTGCCTAAGATCCTAGAGAGCCACTGTTGATCTGAACAGACACTACAGAGTAGACAATACGGTGCTAAATGAGAACATCATAAGCGGATCCAGTGTAAGACACTTTCCCACCTTTTTCTTTCTACAGTTCATGTCTTTTGGACTCAGTCATGCATTCTCTGTTATAATGTAATAGTGGAGACAATAGTCAAGAAATCAGAAGAAGGCTAGGACTGGGGAGAGCAGCTGTGAGAGAACTAGAAAAGGTCCTCAAATGCAAAGATGTATCACTGAACACTAAAGTCAGGATCATTCAGACCATGGTATTCCCGATCTCTGTGTATGGTTATGAAAGTTGGATAGTGAAAAAAGCGGACAAGAGAAAAATCCACTCATTTGAAATGTGGTGTTGGCGGAGAGCTTTGTGGATACCATGGACTGCAAAAAAGACAAATAATTGGGTGTTAGAACAAATTAAACCAGAACTGTCACTAGAAGCTAAAATGATGAAACTGAGGTTATCAAACTTTGGAGACATCAAGAGAAGACATGATTCATTATAAAAGATAATAATGCTGGGAAAAACAGAAGGGAGTAGAAAAAGAGGAAGGCCAAACAAGAGATGGATTAATTCCATAAAGGAAGCCACTGACCTGAACTTACAAGATCTGAACAGGGTGGTTCATGACAGATGCTCTTGGAGGTCGCTGATTCATAGGGTCGCCATAAGTCGCAGTTGACTTGGAGGCACATAACAACAAAACAGTGTCCAAAGTACATTAACTCAACAGTTGTTACAACAGCATAGCTATTAGCAAAGACAGTTTAATGGAGAGTCCCTGTTCAGAGGCATAACACATCTGAATATGAGATGTTGCAGATAAACAAGAGGAGAGGTTATCTTCAAGTTCTCCTAGGAACATTTGACTACCCACTATTGGAAACAGTAAACTGGACTAGATAAGACTCATCCAGTAGCTCTGTGCTTATATTCTTTACCCTGTAAGAAACATTAACATGTTGCAGATTGTGGGGATGGGCTGAGATATTGGCTTGCTTCAGTCATACACTCTTCTGAGTTTATGACAGAGGTGAGATTTGAACTGGAGATTGCATAGTTCATAGCTCAGTCTTCTAACCAGGGAAGGATGGGTCAGTCTGTTTACAGTCCATGTCAGTTTCACATGTGTTCATTCCTAAAACTGCTCTGTTTCTTCATTAATCTAGGATTTTAAAGTAAATCCACACAATATGTGCAGGTAAATACTTATTTAAATATGTATTCTATAACAAAATATTTAAAAATGTATTTGATCTCAATATATGCATTTCTTTTTTATCCTTAAATATGCATTTTAAACACATTTTGATATGTTTTTGAGCAGAGAACTGTACTGCAAAATTTGGAAAAGTGCAAAATCTAAAGGATAACTGTGTTCTGATCCGCAGATTAGTCCAGGAAGTGAGAATGTGCAGATCAGAATGTGCAGGGATGGATAAAACAAACAAAAATTATTTAAATATGGATTTAAATATTTTTTTATCACAAAATGCCCCCCCCCGCTCTCTGCCTTTTTATGAGGGGTCTTCTCAAGGTCTCAAATGGGACACCAATATATTCTTTACGAGAAAGCTGAAATAAGGAATTCTAGTGATGTTTGCCATAGCTAGGCTTTGATATGAACATTGGGGACTCAAATGTAATTTTTAAAAAATCCCCTAAATTCTTCTCCAGCTCAAACAAAAATTGAAGCCAGAGAAGAATCCCTCATTTCCCCCTGCCCATTTCCCCCAGCCCTTCCTGCCCTCCTTTCTGCCAAACACACTCCTCCCTTCACTTTTCTTACTTTCAAGCAGCAGCAGTAGTGAGAGTAGCAGTGGAGGCATGTAGGGAGAGAACAGAAGAGAGGCGTTTTCCCCCTTCACTCCCTCTCTCCCCATCACTGAATAACAGAGCACTGAGGCACAGCAATGCATGGGAGACGTCATTCTCCCAAGGGTGGCTGTCCAGAGAACGACATCTCCCATGGTCCCTGCCACTGCTAAAGAAAAGGAGAAAGGGGGAGAGTGTTTTTGCAATTGGGGAGCGGAGGGAAAGCTTTGGTGGATGGGGAGAGCCAGTGGTATCATCAGGGTAGGACTTTGAGGCAGAAGTCCAAGGCCCATTCAGCAGAATGAGTGGCAGCGCTCCCAAACACAATACGGTTGGCTTACCACATTGTGAAGTATGAGAAGTGATGCAGATTACCATTAAGGAGCACCCCCTGAAGACTATTAGATATAAAATATAAAATGACCTAATTGCACCACTGGAGAGGGCTGGTGGAGGTGGGTGTCAGTATTTTCTGTAGCTGAAGGGTGTGTAAATATATGTTTTAACAATAACAACCACTCCAAACCCATTACTTGAGTGCAGCAATCCAGTATTACACAGTGCTAGACTACACAACCAGCTGCCTCTCCATGCCTGAGAATAGGAGTCCTCCTATGCCAAGGAAGGCTAAGTTGTGGCCATCCACATTTTTTAGACTCCCATCAGCCCCATCCAGCATGGCCAGTGGTCAGGGGTGATGGGACCTGTAGTCCATCAACATTTGGAGGGCCTGGGAAATTGCTACTCAGGAAGGAAGGAAGGAAGGAAATGTGATCCACAAACACAGATTTTATGCACATAAAAGGGTGTGTATCACTGAACTGCGGCCATACGTATTCACCTAGATGACTGCAATAACTAATCTAAACCAAATCAAATACTGTAACAGCACGTTTTAATGATAAAAAGTAATAAAAGATTTCAATGAACAGAATTGTTTTATAAGTTCTGAAAATCAACACTGCATTTAAAAAAAGGTGTCCCCGCACTTATAGTGCGAGTCGTTTCCGACTCTTAGAGTGACGTCTTGCCACGTTTACTGGGCAGACCGTATATATGGGGTGGGATTGCCAGTTCCTTCCCCGGCCTTTCTTTACCCCCCAGCGTATGCTGGGTACTCATTTTACCGACCACAGATGGATGGCAGGCTGAGTGGACCTCGACACCTTTTACTGGAGATTCAACTTCCTCTTTCCATTGGAATCGAACTCCGGCCGTGAGCAGAGCTTCGGCTGTGTTACCGCCACTTACCACTCTGCGCCATGGAGGATCATTTATCACCACATTTATCAGAGTATAAATTTGTACAATGATAGTGGCAACTGATAGCTTCTCTACCTAATGGGATTCAAGCGTTTGGGGACTTTTGTGAGATGCAAGACACATACTACATTCCTTATTTATAGTTTTTTGTTTTGTTTGATTATTACATATTTTTTCAATTATGTCACTTTCCCACATTATGTAAATGCTTGAGATGACATAGAAGACTGGGATGAACAACTAATTGGTAATAAAACGTATAACTCTAAAAGCAGACAGCAGTTTCACCTACTCATTACAGAAAGGGCATCTTAACATTATTTACATTTCAATGGGCAGCTGATTAGATCTTCTTATGCACGTTGGAAAGATTTGGGTTTGTTTTTTGTTTTACATACTGGGTAGTTTGATCAATCTTACTTTGTACCGCACATGGAATGATGTTGGCTCCAAATCTCAAGGGACTCCCCTACTACAAGCCCCATTCATGAATTTATGAATGCAGCTTGTGCCAGCAGAATGCTTTGAGGACTGGGCAGCTGGTCATGTTTTCGTTTATAAAATACCGCATCACATGTTTCCTTTGAATGTTATACTTATCTAGTAAATCTAGTTAATAAAAAAGGAAAGGAAGACTGTAAGGCCCCCTCCATGCATGAGAAAATAAACTTTGATGTGCTGCGATAAAAATGGGATTTCAGAAAGCTTATCACTCTACAGTTTGGTTGAAAATATAGCTGACGAATTCTCAAAAATGACTCAGAATAGCTATGATGGTACTTTTTCTCTCCTAGACAGGCTTGAAAAGTTTAATGTTTTAGAACTGTTTGGTCCCCTGTGCTCTGACAGCGCTGCAGTAGAGTATAAATAATACAATCGTTTTAATACTGAAGTGACTTGTCAGGGACCATTCAGCATAAAATGAAGGGGTAGCTTGCAATTAGTGGAACAGTTTGGCCTCTGTTCCAGTTTTTCTCCAAATCATTTTGTTAACAGATTCTAGCAAACATATAGGGGCAGCATTAGTAAGAGCCATGAGCTAACAGCACTGGCCTTTAACCTTTGGAGAAATAGGTTCAAATGCTGATTGGTTAATGAGAGAAAATAAAATGCAGGCAGTTTAACCCAGTCCCCCAGGGCCACCCTTTAAGGAATACTAGAACAAACTGAACTGTCAGCCGGCTTCTACAAAGTTCTGCAACTTGTCAGGGATAGTGGCTGCTTTTGATCACATGAGATGTAGTGGTCCTCATCATACTTGCAATATGTACATGTTTTTCAACATTTGCCAGCTGAACATAGTGAAATTATTTTACATTAAAAGGGAGAGCAAATGATTAGTTGTGCAGCTAGATTTTACCTGTGTTTCCTTAGAAATAAACCCCACTGATTTCAAAGGGACTTACTTACAAGTAACTCTGCATAGGATTGTAGTCTTTAGGGACCAATCCACATCACTGTCCCATCTCTGCCATTCTGCTGCTCTGTGCTTGTTCATGAGGCTTTTGACACATATGCCAACCTGTAGTTATACCAGCACTTGTGTCCCTTCATTGCTAGTGAAGGGGCGAAATAAGACAAGGACACATCAGCTTGGGTTGAACAAGGGCCACTTTATTAAACTATACGAAAACACCTTTTAAAGTGACCTGCAGAGGGAAACCTAGGTGCGGAACTATCTATAAGCAAGCATCTTGCCATACAGCTGACGGGCGACCAGCCCCTGCTTGGGACAAGGGCAAGCCCCATCTGCTTACCCCTTCTGCCAGCCACACCCAGTAGGTGAGTAGGGGGGCCTTCTCAGGTCACCACCCCCCAGGGCCGCACAACCCTCGGGTGGATGAGTTAAGTTGGCCCCAAAAGCAGCCCATATCCTGCCCTCAAGCCGCAAAGCTCTGACAGAAAGGCCTCTGGAACCGCCAATCACCTCCAAAGGTGCCTAAGGAGGCCACCGAGCTGTCCTTACCTATTTCCCTTTCCGCACCTTCCCACACCAGTGCTCCAATTATAAACTGCCCTCCTAGGGCAATTAAGCTTCGACCATAACAAAATAGCCAAATTAGCCAAATTCACCTATTAATCACAACGCCCCCTAACCCGATTCCCTCCCACTCTCACAGTGTGGAGTAGGCAAAAAACCTGCCCGCCAAACAAGGGTGGGCAGGGTAAAAATTCCTACTCGGTCCCGAAGCGACCATTGAACACGCTATAAGAGAGGGAGGGCAGGGTGGGCGTCGCTCGTTGAAAGAGGAGGTAGGAGGGGCGACCTGGCCTTAAATAGGCCCATGGCCCCTCCCCTCCCTGCCGCACTTCACGCACACATAACGCTGCGACACACGATGTTGCCCTTTACGAAGATGGCTGCGGCAGCTTCGCTCCCTCCTCGCAACTATGCCCCGCTTATCCATGCTGCGCAGGTAAGTGGGGCTTCATTTTCATGATTTTTCAGACTACTTTTATGATGAGGGTTTTTTTTTACGTAATTGCATTTTTCTTTTGTTGTGGATTTCCTTGTGAACCAACCATGCACTATTCTTCTTCCTTTCGGGAGAGAGTGGCTTGGATCCTGCAGAACCTGTTCTGCACCCTTTCTCTCCACCTTTCTCCCCCCACCCCATCTTAAATCTTTTAACTCAGGGATGGGAGTGAATCTGTGGGAAGTTTTGTCTTCCGTTTTACTCTCGCTGACTGTGCTTAATACTCTGCTGCCATGGTTGGAGGCAGCATGCGTCTGAATACCAGTTGCTGGAAATTGCAGGAGGGGAGAGTGCTATTGTGCTCAGGTCCTGCTTGCAGGCCTCCAATGGGCATCTCGTTGGCTACTGTGAGAACTGGATGCTGGACTAGATGGGTCGCTGGCCTAATCCAGGCACTTCTTATCCTCTTATTTGATTTGAAAGCCCTTTCCATCAAACCTTCAATTTAAACTTGCATAGGGGAAGGCGAAAAAAGTGATTAGAGCCCCAGAAATGGCTGGAGATGGGACATTTCACCCCCTCCCAAGCAAGAATTTTTTTGGGGTAACAATCCATAAAGAATTGTGCATAGGTGGTAGCTAATATTACCCAAGCATCTTTATATACATAGATGATTTATGTCATGGTTCAAGCCATATGTCTTAAATGAGTTCCCAAACTGTGGTCCACGAGCTTCTTTTGGATCATCCACGGCATGTCCACATTACATATTCATATTGATTTTTAATGGTATTTTTATTGCTTCTGTTATTTCTTATATTGCATTTTATTGCATTATAATTTGAATTCTGTGGGATACAATTTGCAATACAACAAAAGAAATAAAAGGAGCAAAAAACAAAATAAAATAAAAATCATACAGCACCTAGCACAGTGCATTACAATTGCTCCAACAAGCAGAAAAATCATTAAGTGGTCCACTACGACCCCCAGCAATTTTCCAGTGGTCTGTGGGGGAGAAATGTTTGAGGACCACTATTTTAAAGAACTGAACACATTGGAAATGAATCCGAGGTCTGGTTTTTGTTCCAGGTAGAGTAAGCTTCTGGAATTTCCCAGCTGCAATCTTTTTGGAACCGCTAGGCCTTGTCAGCAGAAATCAGTGGTTTTCATTGAGTAATGTTTACTGAAGTTGCATGTTTTCTCTTTGTTAATGCATTTGGTTATCAGACACATAAAGGACAAAGCAAATTGATTGTAACTGACCACCATGGGTGCCAGTTCTATTCATGGATTATTGCTGTCATAGAAACCAGATTTACAGAACACACTGCTCCAAACAAGGAGTTGTAACTAGAGGTTAAAATGGGTAGTGACAGGCATGGACAACGTAGGGAGGAGATATGGAACAATTTGTAAAGCCCTTATTTCTAGAGGCATTCCTCCAAATTTCCAATTTTGTATGTGTGTGTGTGTGTGTGTAGGGAGATAAACATTTGCTAAGAAAAATAGCTAAGCTTTTCAAGCTCTTAGCACAAACTATTAAACTGCTGTCCAGTTTCGAACCTTTAAAGCTCAGCATCCAGACTAAGTTGTTTCCATCCTAAGCATGTTTAATCAGAAGTAAGGATTGTATGCATCTAAGTTCTACTCAGAGTAGACCCATTATAATTAATAGGCCAAGGTTAGTCATGTCTATTAATTTCAATGGGTCTCCTCTGGGTAGAACTAGCACTGGATACAATTCTAAGTTTCACATCATTTCTTGAGCCACTTGGGATGCCCAGCCCATGCAGAGCCCATGATGACCGTGAGGCTGTCTCAAGTTGTCACCAGTGTGACTCACAGGGCAGAGTACAGCCTTGATTTGGTTTTTGTTCCAGATAGAGGAAGGGTGGTCTGGAGATTGAAGGAGTGGATGTCATCCTGTTGTCATGGTCAGATCACTTCCTGGTGAAGTTTGGACTTATGGCTCCATCCTCCTCTGTGGGGGGGGGTGGACAGATTAAGATAGTCTGCCCTGGGAGACCAATGGAATCCACTGGATTCCTGAATACCCGGGGAGGGGAATCCAGTAGATGGAGCAGGTGACCCCATAGAAGCCCTTGTCACATTGTGGAACAATGAGATGCATTGGTCTCTTGACATGGTTGCCCCTGAGTGCCTTCTCTGGCATTGTGGAGCCTGTTTTGCACCTTGGTACACCAATGAACGAAGGGTGATGAAACAGGCTAGATGATGGCTAGAGCGTAAGTGGTGAAAGACGTGTTGTGAGGCTGACCTAGTACGAGTAAAACAATGTAACCGTGCCTACCGTGTGGCACTGAAGGTGATGAAGAAGGCCCACTTCTTGCCTCCATCGCATCCTCCAGTAGCCATCCAGCGGAGTTTTTTTTGTATGGTCTGGGGTCTATTAACATCCACTTCAGGAAATGGAGTTTTAGACCTTTTAGAAGCCCTTTGTGAATTTATTGCAAGGCACTTCAAGGTAAAGTTGCCCACCTTTGTAGCAATCTTGATGCCCCATCCACATTTACTGTAGTCCCTGTCAGGTACCCAGTGCAATGTCTGCTGCTAATTCTTGGGATAGGTTTCAGTTGATGTGGCCGGATGATGTGGACAAGGTCCTTGTGACAATGTGGCCAGAAACATATCTTCTTGACCCTTGCCCTTCTTGGCCTATTAAAGCTTGCCAAAGGGGTATGAACAAATGGATCCAGGGTGTGATCAATGCATCTTTGTGGGAATAGTCCCAGATGGCCTAAAAGAGGTGTCCCTTTTTAGGGAAGATGACCAAGAGGGTTGTGGCACAGCAATTGCAAGTACGCTTGGATGAAACAAATTGTCTTGACCCATTCCAATCTGGGTTCAGACCAGGTTATGGGACTGAACTGGACTTGGTCACCCTGATGGATGACTTTTACCAGAAGGACAGAGGGAGTGTGACCCTGTTATTCTTACTTGATTTCTCAGCAGCTTTTGATACCATTGACCATAGTATTCTTCTGAACCAATTTGGTGAGATGGGTATCGGAGGCACTGTTGCACAGTGGTTCTGATCCTTGTCTCCAGGGATAGTTTCAGAGAATAGCATTGGATAATTGTCTTTTGCCTCTCTGGCAGTTGTGCTGTGAGGTGCCGCAGGGTACCATCTTGTCCCCAGTACTGTTTAACATCAATATGAAGCCGTTGGGAGTGGTCATTAGGAGATTTGGGGCAAGGTATCAGCAGTACACTGATGATGCCCAGCTCTATTTCTCTGTAACATCTGAATTGAGAGAGGCCATAAAAGCCCTGGACCAGTGCCTGGACTTGGTGGTGGGCTGGATGAGGGCCAATAAACTGAGTCTGAATCCTAGCAACATGGAGGCGCTGTGGGTAGGTGGTTCCTGAATCCAGATAATTGGTCAATTGCCTGCTTTGGATGGGAGTCATACTCTCTCTGAAAGAGCAGGTCATAGTTTGGGGGTGCTCCTGGATCCATCTTTGTCACTAGAGGCCCAGGTGATCTCAGTGGCCACGAGTGACTTTTACTGGCTTCAGCTGGTAAGATAGCTGTGGCCACTTCTGGACCAGCATAGCCTGACCACTGTTGTCCATGTACTGGTAACCTCCAGACTGGTTTACTGTAATGTGCTCTATTTGGGGCTGCCCTTGAGGTTGGTCTGGAAGCTGCAGCTGGTGCAAAATGTAGTGGTGTGACTGCTGCCCTGTACAGCTTGGGACCCGGATACCTTTTTACCCCTTCTGTACCCACTCAATCACTGCGCTGTGCAGATGAGGGCCTCCTGCAGATACCATCTTATCAGGAGGTCCATTCTGCACAACATTGGAAGCAGACCTTTAGTGTTGTGGCACCGACACTTTGGAATTCGCTCCCCTTAAATATTAGACATTCTGTTGTCTTTCCGGAACTTACTGAAGACCTTCCTCTTTCAACAAGACTTTTAAGTAGAGATCTCATCCCAGTCTGTATCTGTTTTAAGATATTTTTAAAGATGCTTTAAAGATGTTTTATAGGTGCTTTTAGTGTTTTATTGCTTGTTTGCCATCCTGAGCTCTTTCTGGGAGGAAGGGGGGATATAAATTTAATAATAATATATAAAAAATAAAAAGAAGGTATGGTGCATGGAATTATCTTCATGTTCTTCAGATTTATGAATTTGTGGGTAGGTTCCTTTACACAAATGGCTCCATTTGCTGAAGTCAAGTCAGAAACTCATATTATACATTTATAAACCTCTTTTATACTGACATTTGATCCACCCAGCCCAATACGAAATACTCTGGCTTGTAGCACCTTTGCTAGGTCACAGAAAGGAGGAATTTCCCAGCCCTGCTACCTAGCTCTTTACATTTGCAGTCTGAACCTGGAACTTAATGCATGTGTTTTATCATTGACCTATGGAGCCATTCCAAAGGTAGCCTTCCTTCTGCTCTGGCAGGAGGGAACTCAAAGGACTCAGTCATTTGGCTGAGGCAGAAGACACATTGCTCAGCCCTTGATCTATCAAGTGAGCCATTGTTTTTAGTAGAAACTCCCAGGCACATAAAGCACCACCTTGCTGAAGCTAAGGAGGTCTGGGTTTGATCAATGCCTGGATGTGAGACTGCCTGGGAACCAACATGTATGCCTCCTTGGGTCCTTTGATGGAAAAAAGGTGGGATATAAACGTAAGAAAACAAATAAATAAAAAGTACTGTTATTGTTAAATATTTGTTGAGTAAAAGCAAACAACAGCCCAACAATGCACTTGCTCTTCCTTAAGATCTCTCCTGCTCACAGCCAAGGAACTGCTTCTGGCTGTGCTGTTGCTTTTGTTGGAGCAACATCTGACTAGTTGCAGTCCTGGGAAGCCTACTTCTGTTTACCTGGAAGCTCCTGCACCACTGCCGGACCTTTAAACCTTCCAGGCATCTCTATGGGGCTTGTTAATTTCAGCCCTGGACTGGACAGGGTTTGAGATTTGCTTGCATCCTGCTTTGTCTGGACCACAAGCAGGAGCTCCTAGGGTTTGACAGATGCCTGAAGGTGGCTTGGTCAGGCAATTAAGCTTCAGGACATTGGATAGCTCCAATCACACAACTAGCTCTAACAAGGGTTCTCTTCAGACATGATGCCCACATGTTCAATGAACACATGAGGGGGGAGCAGGGCCACACTGACTAGCCCTGCTCCTGGTGTTTATGCACAAAGTGCAAATTTCTGCAGGGAGGAATCCCTTTAGTATATGTATGTACTGCCTTCAAGTCGATTCCGACTTATGGCGACCCTATGAATAGGGTTTTCATGAGGCTGAGAGGCAGTGACTGGCCCAAGGTCACCCAGTGAGTTTCATGGGTATGTGGGGATTCGAACCCTGGTCTCCCAGGTTGTCAGGCCTGGCTCCAGGAATGCCGGGGGCCTTGGGCATCGGCTTGCCCTGGGCCCCGGCGTGTGTGTGTGTCCCTAAGGGGATGATGCCTCCGCTGCCATCTTTGTTGATAGCATGCATGCGTGCTATGCACGCGCATCTCTACCATCAACTAAGATGGCAGCAGGGGCTTCAGTGCCTTAGGGAAACTGCGGCCACCATCTTCCTTAAGGGCAATGGTAAAAGACAGCAGACAGGTAGGTGGGGGGCATGGGGGGCCCATGGATCGCAGAAGGGGAGTGGAGGGGTGGCTGAGGGCCCCCCTGTAGCTCCAGGGGCTGTCGGGCCAGTGCCCCACCTGGCCGCCCTTTAGAACCGGCCCTGCAGGTCGTAGTCCAACACCTTAACCACGACACCACACTGGCTCTCCCTTTAGTATAGGAATGCATTTTAACAGTGAGTGTATGGCACCAGGGATCTCAAACAAAGGACTCTGGCTTCAGATCCTATGTGCCTCACTCCTTGTGTCACCAAGGCACTTTGCAAGCAGAAGAAACTGTTGGCTTCAACTTGGTGGCACTGCACTACCACCACTGCAGCAGACTGGAGGGTGTTCTTCAGCTTCTAACCCAGCAAGGATCAGGTCATCAGCTGGGTCATCAGTTGGGTTTTATCTCCCCTTATATAAAACTCCTAACTCTGGCTTGACTCCTCATTCTGAGCAATTCCACATTCTCTCCTGCTGAGGAGCATTGACTGGTATTGCATAATCAGTGAGTCATCTTCCCCCACATTTCTGCACGTATAGCAGGAGCTTTACTTATGTACTCTTATCCCCACCTGCTGCATCTCAACAGGCAGGAAAAAAGTGAAAAAGGTCTGAGAAACCATGCAGAGATCTGGAGCAGTTTCATATAGGAGGCAGGGTTTCCCTAGGTCATTTCCAGACAAGGCTGGCCCTAGGACAAATAGTGCCCTGGCGAGGAGTGCCTTTGGTGCCCCCCCATGGTCAGATTTGCAGAGCCATGGAGTGGGTTGATGGGACTTGGTGTATGTCTGTTGTTGGGGGCCCTGCTGCTGCCCCATGCAAGGTCCCATGCATGTGTGTATAAAGCTGGGGACCATATGCAATAATTATTGCAAGCAGAGACTACATATGAGAATTCTCACCTACAGCTCCTCCTCACTCTGGGATCAAGCACAATGATAGATATGCTTCATTTTTTCTTATATGGGGATAAGGGAATAGGGATCAGGTTGTGCTTCTCCTGAGTACCTCTTCCAAATTCCACTTCCTGGGGCTCACTCTCACAGGCCTTCAGGTTGTGGCCTGCTGCTGACTTTCTCCACTACTCAGGAAGGAAGGACTCCTCCTTTAAGGACTGGCCTCACACCAGTACTATGACTCTCCAGAGGCACCTTGCTTGGGAATCTTAGGTGGCATTCACTCACTCACTACTTGAACTCTTTCCCTGGCAAGCCTGGAGTTCTTTCTGTGACAAGAACAGGCCTCCTACTCTGCCACCGAATCCATCCCTGAATCCTTAAATCCTTCCTCTCCTTATAACTGGGGCTACTTGGCATGGACCATTCATTAGGCTGCCTGACCAATCTTACCTCTATTACTGCCCAGACATAAATAAATATTTTACCTTACCATGATTGGTTTAGTCTCCCTTACAGGCGGGCTGCATGCTTAGCTAATAAGCAGGCCCCTCCCTCCAAAGGATACATTTTACAGCCAAATTAAGACTCAAATTAGGATGGTCAGTGCAGAGGCCAATGGTATACACAGGAACTAAGGCAGAGGGTCTCTTGCTTGATGGGGGCTTGCAGCACATTGCCCCAGTTGTCCTCCCCTCCAGCAACCCTGAAGATTTGCAGCATTACCAAGTGGTATGGCTTGTGCGGGATTGCAGAATGTAGCTGACTTCTTACAGCTTATGTCTTTATTTTTGTATTAAGTTGCTGTTGTTTGTTGTTGTTATTGTTGTTGTTGTTACTCCTAACTCCCTGCCGACTGCTTACAGCTTCATTTTATGATTATTTGTACAGTGCGTTTAGTATTTTAAGTGCTAAATGCTCAGTAAAGTTGCCTCAAAGTAAAGCTGTGTTCCATTGATTTTTACCCAGTACAAATGACATAAAAGTGGAAATTGAAAAAGAAACATACTTTAAAGCTAATTGAAGGGATGTCATTTTTGTAGTTAGTACTCAAACAACCTGTAGAACTATGAAAAAAAAGGTTACAGACATTTGCTTTTTGCCACCCTAGCTCACTGCAGACAGTACATTAAAAAAACACAGCCACCCCCCTCAGCTTGGAACAGCCAGGTGACTGCCCAGATTACCTGCCCTTAAGAGCAGCCCTGCTTCCAGACAACCTGTTTATTGAGCATTGATTCTCATTTGCTTGCAGGGAGTTGATATGACACCACATCAAGTAATTGCTACCCCAAGCTTTCCAGTGTATTTTCCCATCACCTTTCTGAACACATAAAAACTGGATTTTTGGGGGGTGGATAGGTTGCAACAGAGTGCCAAATTGCACAACTTGAGATTACCAGTATGCAACTGAATTCCACCTACAAAATAGTGACAGTCTGAAGCACCTCTAGTCTCAGGCCAGACATTTAAAGCTTTAAATGCTCGAAACCCCTACCCCTGGATACACACAAAAGGTCAAGCTATCCAGAAAACAGCAGTGGGCATGTTATAGCATGGAGGGAGGGAAGGAATTCCACCCCTATTTTGGGCCTCTCTTCCTTAAAATTGGTCTTTTTAGGGATAGGGGAGAAATTTGATTTAGTTTGCATTTAATGCCGAATTTATCAAATTCGTACTTTCCAAAACAACATGAGAAATGAAACACAGCCGTCCTTTGCAATTCACACTTATCTGAATTTTGTGATGCAGTTCTTAAACCAAGCAATGTTTTAAAAAATGCATATAAGGGAGAAGTGTACACAAAATGAATATATTGGTGAAAATAACATACAAAATGCATTAGGATTGCTTGCAAAAGATGGGACATTAGTCAAAACTACATACAAAAATGTCTTTATTAGGAGAAATTCGCACTAAAATGCTGAAGAATTTTCAGGAGGATTTTTTTTTAAAAAATCACAAATTGCTGCAGAAATGTAGAGAACTGAATTTAAGATTAGAAAAATGGGAAACGGAGAGAACCCAGACTGACAGATCATTCCATCCCTAGTCTCTGGTTAAGTGGCCTTGTCTCAAACCTTGTTTGAAAGAATGGCTCCTTGTTTTGGAATATTGTGGCTTTGCAAAGCCTCTGAGAAATCATGCAATGCAACCTATTTGAACGTACAAGCTGCAGCATCTAGAGTGTGGAACTCCCTGCCCCAGGAGATATGTCTGGCTCCATCATGATTGGTTTCTCCCTACCACTTGAAGATGTTTTTATTTCAGCAGGTCTGTACTGCTTCAAGAGAATTGCACATTGTCACCTCACTGTTGTTAGGAAGGGCCACATTAATTCAGCGGTAGAACTTCTGCTTTGCATGCAGAAAGTCCCAGGTTCAGTCCCCAGGATCTCTAGGCAGGACTGGGAAAGATCCTTGGCTTAAACCTTGGAGAGCTTCTGCCAGTCAGTAGTCAATACTGAACTAAACGGACCAGGGTTCTGACTTCATATAAGGCAGCTTCCCATGTTCCGATCTCCTGCCATCCATTTGCCATATCTGTGGGAATGTTCTTTCCTGCATCACCGTCTCTCCAAAGAGGCATGTTGACACAATTTTATATCCTAGCACACAGGGCAGACCCAAGCAAGTAACAGATGAGGTGGAATCATGTGTCACCCTGTGCTTGCAGCAGGGAGGATCGCACTGGGTGCATAGCTTTGCTGTAATTACAGCGTTCAGATGCTTGAAGGGCGCCATCTCCTAACTCATCTCTGAGACAGATGCCTGTTCAGTCACGCCAGACCAGCGTACGAGGATTGAGCGTGCAATGAATTTCTGACCTTAAGCAACGGACTTGGCTGGAAGTCATGCAACTGGTCATACTATAAAAATCTGTTGTGTTTCTGTAAGAAGCGGTGCAGCTATGGAATGAGGTATTGGGTGGGTGTGAGCAAACTGCATAGTGAGGAAAGAGGGCAATGGGGTGAGGCAGTTTGTACTTAGCTTACAAAAGGCAAGTGCAATGACAGGCTCAGGAAAAAAGCTAATTTTCTTAAAGAAGAGAATCTGTTACGTAGCATCTTTCAGACTGCTCTGTAGTTTTCTGCATTCATCCTCATGACAAGTTTCTGAGAAAGAAGACAGAACAAAAATCTCTGTTTTTACTGTATTTTTAATGGTTTTTATTTTATGTTTTTTATATGCTGAAAACTGCTTTGATGTTCTTTGAACTGCAAATATGCTTATAAACAAATACAAATAAATAAATAAAACAGACAGTTAAGATTTGCATTTGTTGTCGAGAGTCAGATGGGGATGGAGTGACTGTCCCCTGAACTCCATAGTTAAGATGGGGCTTGAAGCTACACTGCCTAAGTCCAAACTTCAAAAAGCACAAAGTTGGGGTATAAAGTCAACAGAGGTGGCCAACCTTTTCAGGCTTATGGGCACATTTGGACCAGTGAGCGAGGGCCTTTGGCATCAACTTGTCTGATCACTTCTCTCCCCCACCAATAGATCAGCCTCCCACCCTGTGAAACAGAGAGTGTGCATACAGTACATACACACACTTTGCTTTTCAGATCCAGTAGAATTAAGCTGAGCCTTGAAAAGAAGCTGAAGGACAAGATGGCACTTTTCCCATTTTACGTTCAAAAGTCAACCAGAGTGGCAGTGGAATCCTAGCTTGATGCTGGGAAGAGGGCAGCACTTTCCTTTGCACATGAGGACAGCAGGCTAGCTCGGGGGTGGGAGCAGGGCAGGCCACGTGGCACACACAGTTCTGAATTGTAGGAGGTGGTCCATGACCTGCCTTTTAACCTTCTTCCCCCTTTTTAATGGGTTCTAGCAATCCAGCTGGTATAGCACAGTGGGGAGGACAGCCTGGTTGGGAGTCCAGAGTCTGTGAGTTCAAATCCCCGCTTGTGTCTCCTGGATGTAAAAGGCCAGCTAAAGATCACCCCACAGTTAGTGGCTCAGGGGTTACATGCCCTGCCACCTGTGCAGCCGTGGGCAAGCTGCATAGTCCCAAGGAGCCCAGTTGCCCCCCAGCTGGCAGTTGCAGACAAGGAAGGGGCTGGCTTGTGCAGCTGTGGCAAGCTGAGCAGGCCCTAGCCAGCTGGGGAGGACCAGCCTCAGAGGGAGGCAATGGTAAACCCCGACTGAATACCGCTTACCATGAAATCCCTATTCATAGGGTCACCATAAGTCGGGATCGACTGGAAGGCAGTCCATTTCCATTTCAGCAATCCAGAATGGTTAGAAAGTGCAGTTGCTGCTGTGCACCTTGAAAACGGGAGTGTAAAAGCCCTTGGAGGGAATAGGACATGATGTGAACTTTGTACAGATCTTGAACTCTTTATATCTTTTCTGATATAAAACAGGCTACTATGTGTACAGCCTGGGCTGGCACCAACGGTTTGAAAGCATAAATGCAAAGGAACCCTTCACATTCTATAAATACACAGTATCCTTGGAGCCTCACGGTGCATTTCCTCCTCCCCCTCCCTCTTCTCCAGAAAGGACACAAGACGCCCTTACTTCTCACTTAGCTTTCTGTTTCTTCACGTGTGTTTATGGGAGGGGGGAGTTCCTCTTCAAAGTCATGGTTTAAGATGGCCTGAGATAGTGTTCTGCATTTCTAATGCGTATGCTAAACTTGACTGTGGCCTTCCCTTGGGGAACACTCTGTTTTAGATACTGCTGTTTACTGACTTCCTGAAGCTGTGTTCATTAGGCATCTCTCTTTCTGACGTGCCCAATGCCTGTAAATACCACACTAAAAATGATGGGTCTAATCCCCTTGGGAAAAGCTCACTATCAGTTGTGCTGTGGCGTTAATCTTATACTAAAGTCCATTTATTGATGGCTTCCTTTTGTCTCATTAGTTCCAGAGAGAATCCAAGCAATTTCACCACCATCACCTCTGCTGCCCTACCCCCAGCTCTAATAGACTGCACATTTTCATTCCTGTTCTAGCTGTCACATGGTGAAGCCAAACAATGAGCATTCAAGGGGAAATCGAAACCCAAACGTAGAGATAAGGAACGCCTGTCTAAAGGCTGGTGGCTACAGTCCACATGACTGCAGTACATTTGAGACTTTCCTGTTGTGGATTTTTCTCACCTTTGGACAAAAAACTAGGTATCCGTTGCAACCACATGTTCCTTCTTTCAAGACTGGCTTTATCAAAGAGCTGAGCTTTGGAATGGCTGATGTCGGTAGCTTTTGGAACAGTGACACACTATATTCTAATTCGAGGTGTTCCTGCTCTTTGAGCTGTTGCCTGCCACAAAAGGCTGTCAACATATCATCAATATACCAAAAAAGTCCAAACATCTTCCAGTTAGCTGTGAGCTCCTTCAGACAACCTGTTTATTCAGCATTCATCCTGATTTGCTTGGACAAAGTTTAGTTGATGGTTAGACTATGTACAGCATTATTTGAGCATTTGGTCTGATTTGTTTACAGAGTGGTTATATGACAATGAGCCTTCATCCTGATTTGCTTGCAGGATGTTTATATGTCTTCCCATTAACCATTTAAGTGCATTTCCTTGTCACTTTCCTAACCACAAAATAAGGGTTTTTTTAAAAGTGCATTTGTTCCACCAGGGGTGCAGAACACTTTAATCTACTTTAATTGCACAAACCTAAATTCCCAGTACGCACCCCAATCCCTCCTGCAAAATAGTGGAACTCTGGAGGCACTCTTTACTGCTAATCACTCCATACAGCTTTGC
The DNA here is from genome assembly GCF_030035675.1 of Rhineura floridana. NCBI lineage: Eukaryota > Metazoa > Chordata > Lepidosauria > Squamata > Rhineuridae > Rhineura > Rhineura floridana. Next base: position 65,504,587 of record NC_084489.1, read on the forward strand.
AAATGGTTAAGATCATAAAACACTTGTTGTACTGACCAACATCCTTGGATGTCAGCATGCGAAATCCAAGCTGTGGCCAGCTGTGTATTTTATTTTATTTTTTAATCTGAAAATACCTCTGTCCTGCTTTTTTATTCTCAGACAGGAGAAATAATATTACAATCACATTACAATCACACAACAGACTAAAATATATCACCAGTAAGCCTAATTTAAACACACCAGAAACAGCAACTCTTATATGTGGACAAGTTTCAGTATTCGGAAATTGTTAGGTTTGTGAAAAGGGGAAAAAAAGGGGCATCACAGAGGTTTATAAAATTATGTGTGATGTGAATGGAGAGAACTTTTTCTCCCTTTCTTTGGGTTCTTGTCATATCAGAACCCAAAGTCAACCAATGAGGGGAAGGGTGGGAGATTTGGGACAGACCAAAAAAAGTGCTCCTTCAGACAGTGCATCATTAGGCCAGCTTCCTAAAGATGACCACCACAAAATTGGAGGGCTTTAAAAGGAGATTAGATAAAATTCATGGAGAGTGAGGCTATCAGTGGCTGCTGGTCATGATGGTTGTATACTACTTCTTAGGATTGATGGCAGCACTCCTCTGAATACCTGCTGTTGGTGCAACTGCCCTCAAGTCCTGCTTGTGGCTTCCCTCAGGCATCTCCTGACCATAGGATGCTGGGTTAGATAGGCCATTGGTCTGATCCAGCAGGGCTCTTCTCATGTTTTTATGATTAAAGCAGTTAAATAACTCAATGCACCACTAATGTGCAGCACATTAAAAAAATTGCAGAAAAAGTGCATCAAAAGATGTCCACAGAACCAGGTGGACCTCCCTTGGGAGGGAATTCCGTAGCCTTGGTGCCATAACAAAGAAGGCTCTGTCTCTCAGGCCCACTTGCAGGGCCTCTGAAGCTGACCTCAACACTTGGGTGGGCTCATTTATTGGCTGGGGAAGAAGGGTGAAGCCACCAGGCCAATGGAGACAGTCATACTAGCCAGGCAGAGATAGCATGCGATCATAGTGATGAATGCGTTTCTCTCCAATGACTGAGGCAACCCTCTCAACAGGATGGCCTCCCATCAACAGTGATTAACCGAGAGAAAGAGCTTGGGAAAGAAGCTCTACCAGAGGAGGCAATTAGCTGTGAGCAGCTAGTATGGTCAAGATAGTCAAGGCAAATTTGTGAATGAAACTACACAATTTGTGCAAATTTGTGAATAAACATAACGGTTCTATGAGCATGGGGAACATCATCCACATATCAGCCTGATGACTCATGGTGCAGGGATGGGGAACCTCAGGCCTGGGGGCCAAAAACAGCCCTCCAGGCCTCTCTATTTGGCCCTTGGGTCTCTCCCCAGGCCATGCCCTTTCCCCACAGGCCTCATCAGCCTTGCTTTGCACACCCCTTGACCCCTGTTGCCTGGCAAGAATGTGTCTTCGAACTCTGCTAATGCTTCTTGTTTGTCTGGATGGAGGATAGAGAGGGGTGTGTGAGGAAGTTAACATTTGTTGCTCCACCCCCTTGTGCTTCTGATCCCACCCACCGCTGCCATGCAGCCCACAGAAGGTTGCCTGGAATGGCATATGGCTGGAAAGGTTCCCTACCGCCTGCCATAGCGTGAGGAAGGCATCGTGATACAGCATTGTAAGCCCCTCCATGCTTTCATCCAATCCCTTGCCTAGACGTGTCTGATGGACAGTGCAGGAGTGGAGAACAGAGGTCTGCTTGCCAGCCTGCAGTGCTTGCCAGCAGCTTCCTGAGGTGCCAATTAAAGATCAATGTGATGTATAATTAAATCCTTTGGATCACATATGCACCGGCTGGTCTCTTTTGTCCTTACCCAAGGCAGGGAGGAGTAATGCTGCTCTATTGATCAGGGCAGGACTCCTGCTCTCTCATCAATACGAAAGAGCCTGCTGAGCTGCTCTGATATGCTCCTGGCTGGCAGCACCGCGGAGTTTGGAGACTGAAGGACGAAGAGCTGACTCTAGCAAAGGTGTCCAATATTCCCTAATCATTTAAGTGATTAAGCTGCATGGTGTGTCTGGACTGGTCCTGCAGTCTCTGCCCTGCCATCTGTCTTTCCAGTTTCCAATACAAAAAGCAGTGAGTGGGCTCCAGTGGGGGAAGTGAATGAGAAAAGAGATCAATGCTTTTCAACATCAGACTGTCATTTGAGCTGCCCTGTCTCTCATACCCTTCAGGCTTAGCTGCTGCCATTGTTCCCACCAAGTTCAAAAGGGATCGATGGTCCCAGGCTAAAGGACCAACATTCAGTGCTTTCTCACTCACCAAATATGGAAAGGTTTGCTTAGGTACAGTGGAAGGTGCCTACATTATGTCAAGTCAAACTATTTGGTCATCTTGTTCAGCATTGCCAACAGGCCTGGCACCAGCCAGCGGCCAGGTTGGGCATGGGACCGAGGGCCCAAGGGCTCAGAAGGGCCCCTGCCTAAATCTATAGGCTGGGGCTGGGAGGACGGAACTCTGCAATCCACACCAATGTCAGGTCACGGGGCTTGATTTGAGTCCTAGGGGTTGATGTGTGCTGTAAATTATGCCCTGCAATCCGATGCTGGCGTGGACTGTGAAGCAGGAGCACCACCATTCCAGATAACCCCCCCCCAATGCAGACAGAGCAGGCTTAAATAGGCCCAGCTACCTCATCTTCCACATTGCCACATCAGTGCATGCAAAGGTATGTGCAAGTAGCACGCAAGTGTGCTGATGTGACAATGCGGGAGTAGGGCAACTGCGTCTATTTAAGCCCACCCCAATTACATGGTGGGCGCCCTCATGCCTGGTGCCGGCCCTGATTGCCTACTCCAGCCTTCTTCAAGCTGGTGCCCTCCAGATAGTTTGGACTACAACTCCTACCAGTCCCAGCCAGCATGGTCAATAGCTCAGAGATGATGGGAGTTGTAGTCTAAAACATCTGGAGGGCAGCAGGTTGGAGGAGGCCAATCTACTCTGACTGGTGGTGGCTCTCCAGGGTCTCAGCAGAGAAGCATCCCCTTGTCTCTTCTTGAGTCCAGATTGCACGTTGTGGGTTTCCCAAAAGAAAAAGGAAAGTGATTAGATTTTGGTTACATAAGAATGTACATACAACTTGTATAGCAGTAGCAGACTGGGTGGGGGGTGCAGCACTTACCAGGCCTCCTGGCAGGTGGGTCACTGCTACTTATGAGGGAGAGTGGGAAGATCAAAATGCTGGGGCAGTCAGCTTTGTACAACATGCTAGCTGTATTGACTCCACTGATGCATTTGCACAGTACCGACCTTCCCGCCACCTTGCCCCTCCCACTTTCCCTCCCAGTAATCAGCAGTGACTCCACAGGCAGGAGGTCGGGCAAATGCCATCGCTCCAGTCCCCATGTGCTACTGGTACTTGGGCCCTCTGAATGTCTCATTTAAAGAAGGAATGCATGAACCTCTTTCGTTCCCCTAAGAAATTGCACTGGCATTACTGAAACTCATTGTGCTTCCTTCCAAAATCCTCATATGTTTCACCTATAGAGGGTCTTCCAAATTGGTGTTGAGGTTCACGTCAGGCAGGATCCAACAGCAAAGCTTGGGATGTTGGGAACATCCTTGGAATGTTGTTACCTCTCTCTGAGGATCTGACGTGAGGTAATGGATTTGCTTCCACCTGTATATTTGTAAATAAATCAAGTCACCAGAGGTCTACATTGAAAAGGCAGCCAAACCCTTCCAGTGCTTCCCCTGGAACTTCTAAGTGCTTTGGGAAGGGGGGAACATGGAACATGACTGAGAAATGTTGCCTGAGGAAGAATCCCTGAATTTGTTTCCAAGTTCACTTTGGGCAAATGATCAGTGTCACCTCTAAAGCATTTAAGGGATCTCTTACCTGTTGCTTGCTGAAGTGCTCGTTTTGCCATACAGTATTTCATGTCCTGGCTATGTTTCGAGACAATGAAGGAGCAGCTTCCAAAGGAGTCAATTACTTAGTTCAAAATGGATAATAAAAATGTCCTATGGACTGAAATGCAATTCATTTTTGGATGGAAATTATATCTCCCTAGAGGACATGAAATGAGCCAAGAAAAATATGTGTTCCACTAGTCACCTCTTTGTTGCAACAGTATATTGTTGGAAAACACACACTGTTAAATTTTGTTGACTTTTAAAACATGGTCTGGTTCAACTAAATTGATGGGATAATACTCTTTGAGCGACCTGTTCTGAACGATTCTAAGTTATATGTACTATGAACTGCAGGCACCTTTGACTGCAGGGCGAAAGAGGCTCCTTTTCCATGAGTTTGGCTCCAGTGTCCTAGGCTACTCAACAACCTCTACTCCCATCACTCATGATGCAAATGATCTAAAAGCATAAATCACGTTTCCCTTTGTAGCAGTTTTAAATTTTTTAAAAATATTTATATTCATCACATAAAAAGAGGACGCCCAAGGCAACTTGCAGTCGCCATCATTTTGAAACAGTTAACAAGATTAAAACACATATTCCCACCCTATTCCTGTGATTGAAATTTGTTTGAATTGTTTTTAATATTAAATTTTAAACTGTTGTAACCTGCCCTAGGACCTGCTGGTGAAAGGCGGGTAATAAATTTCATCATCATCAAGAATAAGACCTTATCCCAGTTTGCATTTGTTTTGGAACTGCTTTTTAAGATGTTTTTAAAGTTTTTTTAAAGATGTTTTTAAGATGTTTGCTTTTGAGATGTTAGTGTTTTGTCCCTTGTTTGCCACCCTGGGCTCCTTCTAGGAGGAGGGGCAAGATAGAAGTTTAATAAACCATCATCCTCACATGGTAGTGGCAGCCAGATTAATGGTTGTGAGGTTCTGGAGAGAGATGAAAGGGGCCACACACAAAAAAACCCTTGGAGTATCACACTGGCTGAGAAATTAACATACAATTTGAGGAATGCCAAAGTCTGATAGATTTGTATTGGAATGGTATGACTTCATTCCCTATGTCAATAAAATGGGCAACGACAGAAAGACAACATCCCAGTGTGCTCTCATTTGGAATTCTTAACTGCTTATAAACTTTGGATTAAGATGTATACAAATGAAGAGCTGGACACAATAGTAAGAAGCCATAGTAAAAGAATACGGAATTCCTCTCAGAGTAAACCCAGTTAATGAATCTGACTTAGATTTGTTAATTTAATTGGGTCTACTCTGAGTAGAGGTAGCATTAGATAATAATAATAAATAATAATATAATAATAATAATAAATTTAATTTCTTCGTTGCCTATCTGGCCGATGGCCACTCTAGGCGACTTACAAAATTATTAAAATACAATTAATAAAATACAGTAATACAATAAAAACAATAGATCTACAACAACATTAAAACTGGGTAGGAGGCATTACAATTTTATCGATTAACCCTCCCCGGATACCCCGAAGGCCTGCTGAAAAAGCCAGGTCTTTAAGGCTTTCCGAAATACATTTAGATATAATTAAGATATAACCCTATAAGTCCACATTGCTCAAAATATCCACTACTCTGCAGGCTTAATGTACTTGAAAGTATGGTCTTAGACACCTGAGATGTATATTTTTAGGGCCCACCCTATCTTCTGTTGTTTAGGTTGTTTCTAACTGTTTTTAATTGTTGTTTAAAACTGTTGTAACCTGCCCTGGGATCCTTGGGTGAAGGGCAGGTAATAAATTCTAATAATAATAATAATAATAATAATAATAATAATAATAGTTAATGCTTTGTAAAGAGGTGTGCATAAGATGGGGGTTTTATTCTCAGATTCATCTCAGTGGAGCAGACCATTAGACTCTATAGTTTGGGTGACCTCTATGAAACAGGCCTCAAACCACAGAAGTGTCAGAAAAGGTGTTGCTGATTTTAGGAAGACACGTACCAACATAGTTAACAGGTAATAAGGAAGGTTCCAAATTCCAGGTTTGGTCAGGAATAATCCTTTCAGCTAAACAATAGTCCATGTCTGAGGTAAGGCTTAGGTCAACAAAACTTAAACAAGATAAGAAGTTGCTATGGGCTGACAGTTTTTTGGAGGGAGTTACTGGCATCTTTCCACAATGCTCCTTAAGATCATCTATACATGCAGCTTGGGATACTGGCCAGGGGAGGGGATAAGAATGATATGCTTGGCCATGTGTCAATCTGCTGAAACAGAGAGAGAGAGAGAGAGAGAGAGACTCTTGCCAAGCGTATAATTCTTTACCTTGACCTTATGCTCTGATTTCCTTCAGGAAAGGTATATCTATACATATCCCTTTTGTTTTCTTTCTTTCTCTGGTGTGAATTTATACTGATTGCATAAATTCACACCACAGAAATAAAGAAAACAAAAGCGCTATGTATAAATATACCTTTCCTGAAGGAAATCAGAGCATAAGGTCAGGGTAAAGAATTATATCCTTGGCCAGAGTCTCTCTCTCTCTCTCTCTCTTCCTGCAGATTGCCACATGGCCAAGCATATCATTCTTATCCCCTTCCCTGCCCAGTATCCCAAGCTGCATGTTTAGATGATGTTAGGGAGCATTGATCAGGACATGGTTTCTCTTCGACGCTTTAAAATTAAGGAATGAATGGTTGTGTTAAGTTAGAAGCTGTTCACATTTTTTTTATTGCACTAAAAATGCTACATTTTTCCTGCTTCCTCTTTCAGTACACCAACCTTTATTTTACCTTTTTGTGTGCTTTCTTGGGGTTGTGGGTGGATTCATACACACATAAGAGCAATATGTGGGTTCTAATTCCAGCAAAAGATCCTGCTACATTCTCAGGGGGCAGTTTTAGGCCTCTAGTGACTATACACACATTAGGGGGTTCAGGGGTACACCCATAACAGCTTGTCCTATGTATGTTGCTACTATTATTATAAAACCAATTAAAACAATTATAAAACCAATTAAAAACACATGCACATATACTCACAGGAGGAAAAATGATAGCCAGAAAACAATGGGTTGTAGCCAACTAAGTTCTATTGAGAGTAGACCCATTGAAACAAAGGCACCAAAGTGAGTAACATTCTTTAATTTCAGTGGGTCTACTCTGAGTTTGTCTCATATTGGATACAATCCATTATGAAGAAGGGGAAGGATTCAGAAATCAGGAATGCTGTAGGCCTGCTGAAACAGAGCAGTCTTCATCCAGCATCCAAAAGCCATCAAGAAGCGAGGCAACTGCAGCAAGGTGTTCTAGAGGCTGGTTGCCATTATGCAGAAGGCTCCTTCCTCTGTACGCCTGAGACCCTGGAGAGCAACTGCCAGAAAGAGTAGAAGAACTGGGTCTCTAGATGGAGACTAGTGGCTGTTTCATAGGGTATCACCATCTTATCCAGTTTTTAAATTCCCTGGTGCACTGTCCACCAATCATCGGTCTATCTCAGCATATCATAGGAACCTAGGAACCTGCCTTATACTGAGTCAGACCATTGGTCCATCTAGCTCAGTACTATCTACACTGGCCGACAGCAGCTCTCCAGGATTTCAGATAGGGATCTCTCCCAGCCATACCCGGAAGTGCCGGGGATTGAACCTGGGGCCTTCTACATGCAAAGCAGATGCAGGTCAGCTCTTATGTTCTTAGAACTACAAAGACATACAAATGACTTCAGGGCAGAATCTTAGCTGGCAGAGATTTCTCTCTTTTTCTCTCCCTCTCTTTATTCTGACTCTCTAACGTTCCCCTTGGTGCTCATCCTTCTGCTTTTCACATCACAAGTGCCTTGTCGCAACAACACACGGCAGGCACCACGCTACAACAAAACGAAACAAAACAAAACACAAAACTTTTTAAAATTTTAGTTATTTTTGTCCAGTTGTAAATGGTGACTGAACAAGATAAAGATCGCAAACATTCAGCGTTCCTGAAATGGAACCATAGGCCACATAGTGTGGACTAACTAATGAAATGACATAGACAGTATGAAATTCTATTCCAGCTAAAAGAGCCCGGACATGGTTGTAACAAGGAAGTGAAAGAACTGGAGGCATTCAAGAGGCAGCTGGACAGCCATCTGTCGGGAATGCGTTGATTTGGATTCCTGCATTGAGCAGGGAGTTGGACTTGATGGCCTTATAGCCCCCTTCCAACTCTACTATTCTATGATTCTATGTCTTTCAAGTAGTTTTTCAAATGTACCATGTGATCTTCATCCTGGTTTCCTTCAAACTCCTAACAATAAGTAAGTACGTAAAGAAATAAATGTGTGCATTGAATGCACTGTTTTCTTCCAGAGCTCCATCCCATTCCACGCGCCGGCTTTGCCTGCTTCCTCCAATCTCGCCCAGGTCACAGTCTGTGCCTTGTCCCCATCGCCCAACCTTTTCTTTCCACCATTCTCTGCATCAGGCACAGCCTTTCATCCAGTGGAGCACCTGTATACGCCCCCTTCCATTTTGAACACTGCCCACTCCCATGTTCAAGCCAGAGTTTCTTAAAAACAGGACAGAGCTTTGAACTTTCAGAATAATGATTGAAAAAAATCAGTGTCTGAAAATGTGAAGAGAGGCACGGTCCACCACTGTAAGGGATGTCACATAGAAATCCAGCCAATACATACGAACACAGGAAGTTGACTTATGCAGAGTTGGGCCATTGGTCCGTCTCGTGCAGTATTGTCTACCCTGACTGGAAGTGACTCACCAGGGTTTCAGGCAGGGGACATTTCCACCCCTACCTGGAGATCCTGGGGGCTGAACCTGGGACCTTTTGAATGCCAAACATGTGCTCTACCACTGAGGTCACATGCATGCCATACGTTTGAAGCACATGGCTTCCCCCAAAGAATCCTGGGAACTGCCATCTTTTAAAGGTGGTGGAATTGTAGCTGTGTGAGAAGTAAACTCCCAGAATTTTTTTTTGGGGGGGAAGGGCTTCCCCTTTTGAAACCACTCAGCCAAAAGAGGGAAGTGCAGGTTGACTAGTGAAGCTTTATAACAGCACTAGGGAAGAGGGGTCCAGGTGATGTTCCTCAACTCCTATTAAGCCTTCCAGGTCAGGACTGAGCAAGCAGGAGGCTGCTTTTGCTACCTGAGCTTGCGAAGACTGCCTCTGCCTCACCCCCAACTTGATGGAAGCTGAATCTGAGGCGGTAGCAACCAGCAGGGCAGAGCAAGGTGGAACGGCTTTACTCTCTGGCTTCCCGATGCAGAAGTCACTGCTGGTAAACAAGAGGAAGAGGGGCGAGGTGGAAGGGAGGTCGGTGTGATGTGGATGCAGTATCAGGATCACTGGATTGACTCCACAGCTGCACCTGTACCATGCCGACCTCCCCGCCACCTTGGGCCTGCCCCCTCCCTCTCAGTCACTGGTAGCGACCTCCGCATTGGCAAGTCAGATGTGCAATGCTGCCCCACCCTGTTCTGCCCTGCTAGTGCTCTAGGCTTGAGGTCTGCTTCTCACTGTAGGTTTGCAGCATAGGTGCTGCTGTGGTGTGGCTTTCCCACACTTGTGAGAAGCCCCTAGTCACGTGGGAGGAGCCAGTTTTGCCCATTCCAGAAATTGATAAAGACTGGTGTCTTGAGTTTTGCAATGAGGGCTCTGTGTTTAGGGCATTTCACACCCATTTTTCAATGTCAAAAAGCATCAAAATTAAGGCAAGAAGGTCTTATTCCCAAGGAATGCATGGCTGAGGAGGGATCTGAACTCAGGTTTTCTCAATCCCAGTTGAAAAGTACCTCGCCAGTTACATTAGCTCCATAAGGACAGTGTTTGGGACTTCTGTCCACAGTGCAAATTTGTGTGCCCTGCTCCCATTTCTCTGTCAGAGTTTGTACATAGGTTCTGACAGATGGATGACATGAATTTCAAGATGAGATGGGGAGAGACCTCTGTGTGACATGCGCATTACTGGAAATTGGAAAAGTAGGGCTTGTTCTGCATGTATTTGGAAGACTTCAGTCTGTGAAGTAAAAGAAAAAAAGAATTGAGACAGTCTCTTCTCAGCATTTCTTTTTAATTGGAGGCTTCCCCGGAGAATACCTATGAGCACTATTGTGCAGCTGAATTCTCAAGACTAATCTTAGTTGAACTACAGGGTGGAGCAACCCAAAAGGCAGGCTCTGATGTGACACTATGTATTATCTTCTGCTATTTAATGTGCTAATTTACACATTCCAATATATGTCTATGGATCTTTTTGAGTGCTGACTATGCCTGTGAATCTGCAGGTCACATAAGTGCAGTTAAGAAATTTAGAGTCTGGATTTAATGGTCTAAAAGAAATCTCATTCTTTATAGATGGTAATGTGTGGCCCCATCTGCACTATAAAGCAGTATTATCCCACTTTAAACAGTCATGGCTTCCCCCAGAAGAATCTTGGGAACTGTAGTTTGTTCATAGTGCTAAAAGTTGTTAGGAGACATTTGTTCTCACCACAGAGCTACTCTTCCCAGAGTTCCTAAGAAAAGGGATTGACTGTTAAACCACTCTAGGAATTGTGCTCTGTGAGAGGAATAGGGATCTCCTAACAGCTCTCTGCACTACACTTCTCAAGATTCTTTGGGGGAAGCCGTGATTCTTAAAGTGGTGTAACAGTGATTTAAATGTATGGTGCTGATGTGGCCATTTACTTCAAGGTGTGGTAAGCAGGTTCAGCTGCATTCCTGCCCATTCTGCTGTTGGGCCCTGGATGTTTGTCCCCAAATCCCTGGTGGCACCACTGGTAGATCAACCCTCCCTGTCAGGGGAGACTGGTGGCTCCAGTGTCAATGGGGCAATGAATCCGCTCCGGGTTTTAGTCCAAACTTTCAAGGAGCTGTCCAAGGTACTGAAAGCACTCCACTGCTCTCTATGATCTTCCAGTCACTTAACTTCTGCATGGCCATTTAAACATGGGCATGTTCATGGGAGTAAGTGGAATAACTTGCGGACATAACCTTGGGAATGGCTGTCAAAGAGATCAGTGGAAGCGCAAGAGCAGGAGTGCAAATGATTTGCATCTCAGTATGTGTGCATACGGAAGGCTGGCCTTAAGCAATCATGAGAGATGGCTGTACCTTTCATTGGAGCAACTTCAGATGGTGGCTGTATGTCTGTGTCCTGCTTGCGCCTGTGCACTGAGCATCACCTTGCCTTGCATTTCATGTGTTAAAATTTGAATGTATTAATGGCATTGGAAATACCACAATAGCTTGTAAGTCTTCACTTATAAGACTCACAAGTAATAGCAAACTTTGAATAGCAGCAAGAATTTGTATCACACTCAGTTGGAAATCAGCAGACTCCGAAACTTTCTGGACGGTTAAAAAAGATCCTTACAGACACAGTAGCTCCCCCACACCGCCTGCTGGACCTCTAGTTCCTTGAAGGAAAGGCACTTTTATATACAAATTATAAGTTTATCAAAAATTAAAACAAGGCTTCAGTCTTATGCATTCTTACTTGAGCGTTAATTCCATCAAAATAACTAGGGCTTACATCAGAGAAAATACAATTAGGATGAGAATGTTAAGCTGAAATATACTATGATTTCTCTTTCAGAAACCTAACACGCGACAAATTCCCCCCTGCAGAAATGCGTTTTGTCCCTTTCATGTCTCTTTCCATGGGGGTGGCTGCCACTGCTTCTAGAAAAAGCTGTCTGAGTCATTTTTAGACATGATCACAGATCACCATTTTTGCCCACTTCAAACACCCAGGAAAAAATGGCTACCTGTTGTATTGACTAGAAGCCCAAGATCACACAGGTGGCGATACCACTATCCTCCTGATCCTGATCCTGAGCCAGCCATCTGCTCATAGGGCAAGTAACAAGAACTGAAGCAGTGAACGTCCTGAATTCTTCAGGACTGCATTTCTGCAAACCAACTTAGTCGACTTAATCTGCCCCATATGATACTAATGAGGAGAATATCCTTTTCCAAAACATTTGATACAACGGGAACCATTAAGAGCCGTTGCTTGGCACCAAAGGATCTGCATTACAGGAAATCAAAGAATTCTATGTTACCCTTCAGCTTGGGCCAGACTGCATCCATTCCTCCAGGGGATGAAAACAACTGAAGAGCCTTGAAGATGAAAGTCTTTGGCATGCTCCCTTCAAAACAATAAAGGCTGAGACCAGCAAAGAAGCCAACAGCCAAATCCCTCAGGGTCCTGTTATGAAGGCTACTTCCATAACTGAGTTTGCTGATGATGTTATTAGCAGTTTTTAGGGAAAATATTTATTTTCTTCTATCTATACCTGGCCAGCCCTACTCTTAGGCACAGTGAGACTGATGCTGAGGCCCAGAGCATCAGGTTCTGAGTCCCCTGAGCTAGCTTGCTCTGTGCATCCTAAGGTAGTCTGTCATCCTCTTGGTGGATGGCACTGTCCCATCACCAGTGTTGTACTAAGATTCATCTGCCAATCCAGCATGGAATGGGAGGATGCCATTGTGTCCCTTGCCCCAGACAGCAAACGTCTTGGGCCAGCCCTGCAATAATAACTCACTGTTCTTCCATCATGGAACCCAAAGTGGTGTACATGTGATTCCCAGGAGGGTCTCCGAACCAGGGACTAACCGGGACAGACTTGCTTAGCTTCAGCAAGGTTACGACCCCACAGTGTCTTCAGACCATACCCATGATAATAAATAGTGTATATATTGCATGCCACAAAAAAGGAAAATTCATTAAAGAAAAAGTCACAAAGCTATATAGGGGCTATCCCCTTCCTCCCGACAAAACACAAGGTATATTTTCTGTACACCCTCTTCTTTGCCCCAACTTCAAAATTCACAGGCACAGCCTACCAGAGTGTGCCCTGTGCAAGGGACTAACAAACACATAAAACTTTGTAGGTATTTCATCCTTTCACCAACGTTATCAGTCCTTCTCACCTTTCCTCCTTTCTGATGCTGCAAGCCTTGATTATTGCTATTTACACTCAGGAGGTTTAAGCAGAAATACCTTAGGTTGGATCTCAGTTTAAGCATGCTTAAAGTAGATAAACTAAAATCAATGGAATTTAATCAATTAAATTAAATTAATTGAAGTCCCATTAATTTCCCTGTGTCTGTTCTAAGCATGACTAAGCCTGGTTCTAGGGATGGAAAGATCTATCAATTTCAGGTTTCTCAGTTTCTCATTTTTCCAGTCTTAAATTCAGTTCTGCAGCAATCTGTGATTTTTTTTAAAAAAAATCTCATGAAAATTCTTCAGCATCTTAGTGAGAATTTCTCCTACTTTTTGTATGCAGATTTGACTGATGTACACATTTTTGCAAGCAATATCTCTCAATATAATGCATTTTGGAGAGCAGGACCAGCTTTGAAGTTGCTCATCAAAGGTGAGCACCTGGACAGCAGACTGAGTAGCCACGCAGCTCACCTGGCCGCAGTCTTTCCCACTGTGGTGAGGAATATTGTATTTCTATTTAAATTATAGTAATCATTTTTAAATGTGTGTGTAAAGCTAATAATCATTCCACAGTTGTTTAGTGTTGCAGGATCTACACTTTGGAACTCCCTGCCTATTGACATCAGGTAGGCGCCTTCACTGTAATCTTTTCAGTGCCTGCTTAGAACATATTTGTTTAGGCAAGCCTATCCAAACACATATGTTGGCATATATTTTAATCTCTTTGTAGCTTACTATTGATTTTAATTATTTTTGAATGTTTTTAAATACTTGCTTTTAACTGTCTTTTATTGATAATTTGAATGTTTGGGGGTTTGTAAACTGCTTCAAGGTTCTATTACAGTTAAGCAGTATATAAATTTTGTTAAATAAAATAAAATAAAAATATTTTAGCATATGCATAGGCTAATCGATATCCACTTTTGTCCACTTGCCTACTCTACCCAGGTTGTTGTATGTTTCCCCCACCAGTTACATTAGGATGCAATTTGGATCAGGACCATAGTGTGGGAAGGAAAGGGTTAGTAGCACACTCTAAATCCAAATCAGAGGCAGCTTTTAGAAAAAGTAATTTACATTGGGAGATCCAGTCACACACCTCCCCTGTAACATCTGTTTTTAGGCTCAATGAACAAACTTCATTCTAATGCTAAATTCAGATTTTTAGGTGGCTTTTTATTGTTCTGATGACCTAACATTTTCAAAATTGCAATGCTGAGAATTTTAATGTGCATAATTCAAGATGTTCCATAGTGTTAACAAAAAAACTGAAAATTCTCTCTTGCTTCATTTTTCCAGTTGCACTAAGGCTACAATTCTGTGGACCCTGACTTACTTCTGAGTAAATGCAGAAAGGATTGGGGCTTATATAATATGTATTGTGTGATCCTGTGAACTCAAAGCAAACACAATATTGCTTTGCCATGTCTTTGCCAAGATGCTGATTTATTCTTTATCTAAAAATGTGATGTTTTAGCAACACAGACCTTTGATCTGAAATCATTCAGCCCAGATGTGAGTGATACCCCCCCATAATAAGGAAATTGGTTTTTCTAGCTTTCCAAAACTCCCTGTTCACTTTCCCTGTTCACTTACTCCCTGTTGCTTCCTCCCAGGCTAGTAGCTTGCCATGTCTATTGTATTTCCATTAGACCTTTAAAGCATTTTAGATACATGGCCTGCTGTCTCTTGGTCTCCCTCCACCCCACCCTGCCAGATTGTGTTATACACACCAATACAATTCTGATTCTCACAGGGCAGCAGGTAACTATTATAAACAGAAATATCCAAATTAAATGCAGGCATGTTTCAACATGGGAACACATTCTGATTCTAAAGGTGAAAGATCAGCTTTATTAGCTAAGCCACCCACCTCCTGAAGAATATTACATGAATTAAAACCAGACTTCCTGATGTTATATATGCGGTTCCTGTCAGCAGCATAAATTATGCTCCAAGAGATTTTACTTGCATCTTTGGAAAAGCTGAAATCCTTAAAATATTTTTGGGCCAACCAGTGCTCTAAAGAGTCCTGAAAGGTTGTCTAATTAGTGGGGACGTATATCCCCTTGGCTACATGTGGACTTAATCACGTTCAGTTAAAGCTCTCCCTTAAGGGCATACAGTAGATAGCCAGGGATTTTACTATATTTACTATATTTGCTGATGAAAGCAAATGTGCCCCTGGAAAACCAAGGGGTCCTCTCCCTTAAAAGTTTTAAAATTGAGATTTTCCTCAAGCAATAGCCATCTCTGAAACATACTGGTAATGATAAGAGATTTTTATTTGGTGGAGTTAAAACGTAAATTACTGTCTCTTGAAGTTTATAGGGGTCGCGCAACCCAGACGATTTACATGCATAATCCATGTCATCTACCCCAAGGGCAGGCAGACTTCTGGCTAGCTGGATCTACCACCAAGATCTACCAGCCAGAGCCAGGTGCAAAAAGCATGCCACTAGAATGAAAGAACAGGATGCCTCTCCCAGCACATTCTGAGCCTAGGAATCTGTTTTAAGTTCCAGAACTGAACTGAACTCACAGTCCCTTCACACATCCAAAGCCCTCTCCTGGTTAGCTTTCTTCATTTCATCAGCCTGACTGAGGTGAAAATAAATAATTTTGTCAGTTATATTGTTAAAGAATTGGGAGTTGGAAATCCTTGCCAATCTACTGCAAATCACCCAGAGATCTACTAGCAGATCCTGAGCTGCCGTCTGCCTCATTGACCCAGCCCATGGAAAAGGAAATCACTAGTGTAACAAAATGCCAAGTTGGGGAAAGTGATGGTTAGTTTACAGTGAGCAGAACTGTTCTGCCTTGCAGGGCAGGAAATGTCGGCTAGCAACTAGTGCCCATGGGGGCTGGTAAGGCGGAAGACAGGGAAACCAACAGTAGGAGGAGCCAGAGCCAATGACAAGCAGAGCCATCTGATTCTAGTTTTGTACTCCTTCTTCCTACAAGGGAAATATTGAGGCTCAGGAGGAGGAAGCAAACAGGCTGTATCACCCTTTGGATTGGTTAGAAATAAGAGTGGCGGCTGGTGCCCATTAAATCTAGTGGGGCTGCTAAGAGGTCACAGGGGCATGGCCAATGAGAGGTCATGGGGGTATGGCCAAGTTGTTCTGGTTTTCTTCTCATCCTGGTCCCTTGCAAAGATACTGTGGACACTTCAGCATTGCTGTCTTAACAAATATTTAGCACCTAACTAAATTGAAAAAAATGTCTTATTTTGGCTCTGAAAGGGTCCTTGCTATCACAGATGCTCTT
Organism: Rhineura floridana; assembly: GCF_030035675.1. Lineage (NCBI taxonomy): Eukaryota > Metazoa > Chordata > Lepidosauria > Squamata > Rhineuridae > Rhineura > Rhineura floridana. The sequence continues at coordinate 65,520,694 of NC_084489.1, forward strand.
CTGAGAGGAGAAAAGCCATGTTTGTCAGAGGCAGCATGCTACTGAACACCTGTTGCTGGGAACCGCAGGAGGTGAGAGTCTTCTTGCACTTAGGTCTGGCTTGCAGGCTTCCCATGGGCATCAGGCTGGCTACTGTGAGAACAGGACGCTGGACTAGATGGACCACTACTGGCCTGATCAAGCAGGGCTCTTCTTATTTTCTCATGTATGGCCTCCACCTGTTTTGGTTCTCTACCTATCCTCCCCCTTTGCAAAGAAACAGTGGACACTTAAACATTGCAGTTTTATTGAGACCATCTTGGCTGTAAGACATGCTGTAAGACCCTCTCCCTGCTTGCTGGCCTCTTTCCACCTGGCCAGGGAGGGTGGGGCCTTGACTGACTGCAGCTGTAAAAGGTATCACTACCTGAAGATGCTAGAGACCACCTTGACTGTGGGGTGTTGTTTAGGGGCTTCTGTTGGGCAAAAATTTAATTTCTGATAGTTGTTTTTTGTTTTGCTGCTACTGGGATTATGCTTCTGTATTTTATTGTTGGATTTTATTAGGAATTATAAGGATGTATCAATTTATTGTATGTTCTTTATGCTTTTGTTAACTTATTGACCATTTGAGTTTATTTCTTACAGTGAGTTGTGTAACTTTTTTTTTCCTGTTCATGTTGTGAGCCGCCTTGTGCATAAATTGTTATGGAAAGGTGGCATATAAATAAACAGTAATAATAATAATAATAATAATAATAATAATAATAATTAACCCCTAAGTGTCATATCTTGGTTTGGAAGGGGTCCTTCCTGTCACAATTTCTAGCGTGGATTCATGTGACAATAACTGTACATTACTCAGAGGTAAGCCCACACTGAATTCCATGGGGATTGTTCCCTAGTAAGTAAGTACAGGATTGCAGCCTGAATTGATTAATCTTAAAAGTGACACACAGGACTGTTAACAAGGGACCTCATACATTTCTAGATCTATGGAAAAATATTATTTCCCCCTCCCCAGCTTTTTCATTTTCACATCTCCCCCCCCCCCCGAAAGTGGAATAAAATGCAGGGAAATTAAATGGACTAAGACCTGGAAGACCAGGGTTAAAACACCACTCAGTCATGAAACTCACTGTTTGATCTTCCACCAGTCACTGTCTCTCAGCCTAACTTACCTCACACGTTGTTGTGAAGAAAACATGGAGAAGAGACCCATGAATGCCACCTTGAGCATCTTGGAAGAAAGATGGATATAAATATAATACTGATAAATAAGAAATAATCAAAATAAAAAATCTATCTCTAGCCTGCCTGTTCCCAATTTTGAACTGAGGGAGGGGTGCAGGTACAGGTTTTGAATCATGAAAACCCCAACCTAAAAACAAAACAAAACAACAACCAAGATATTCAGACCTACAAACATTGGACATGTAGGCCCTCAGCAAATCCAATGTGTGGCTACCTGTTGGGACAGCCTAGTGATGATGGAGTTGTGCAGGAAGAGTGTAATCCATGCTCCCATACTACATATAGGCTCTGCAAATTGCATTCTCATTTGAACCATCCTCCAGCTTCCTTCATATTATAATAGCATTTTAAATTTGTCAAAGTCTTTTATAGTCTTTTATCCTCACAACAACCCTGTAAAGTAGGTCACAGTACAATTGTAGCAAAACAACAGAACAGTACTACCACCTTAAAGACTAGAAAAAGTATTATGGCATAAGTGTTTTGGGGCTAGAATCCACTTCATCAGATGAGTCATTCTTGGTAATCCATGAAGTTTATGCAATAATCAAGGCTGGATTAATGTGGCTGAGGACCCTCATGCAGTTTCCAAAACAGGGTCTCTTCTCCTAGAAAGGAACACCTGAAATAAAGCACCACAAAACAAGTTTTGTGCTATCTTCAAGACTAACAAATGTATTATGGCATAAGCTTTTGTGGAGTACAAAAAATACTCTGAGCATGTGCAGAGTTTCATAACTCTCAGCAAAACAGACAAAAACATTTTATCAAACTTGATAAACAGAAAGAAAATACTCTAAACATATGCAGTTTCACATTTTAAACTCACTCAACTTGTTTTTGCTCACTTCCTGCTTTATTTCTTTATTTATTACAGGTACAACCCACTTCTTCTCCAAAGAGCTCAAGGTGGCATACATGGTTCTTTCCCTCCCCATATAATCCTCACAACAACCCTGTGAGCTAGGACAACAGGAGAGAGGGGGAAGCTGCACAACCGGGCAAATAGGTAAGATAATTGGTAGCACTGGTAAGATTTAAAAAAATACTATCATATGATTTTTCTGTCTGGAGAGGAGACAGGTAGGCAAGACCTCCTGGCCATAGCAATTCTTTTGGACTGTAATTGGCTGGGTGGTGCAGAGAATTGATTGGCCAGGGAATGGGAGATTGGCAGAAAAGCATTTGGGACCCACTCTTCATTGATATGGATTACAGAAGAATGTGTGGGTCAGGAAAGAATGTGGTTTTAAGATTTCTTTGTAAATGGTAAAACAAATTGCTGGGCATTTCACTTGTTAGGGCTGAGCGCAGCTTGCCCTAATGGTCCAGCCTCCACTGGAAGGCAGGCAGGTGAGGGCTGGCTGGCTGAGGGCAGACTGAGACTGGCGGGACAGTGCCCCACTTACCTAATGGACTAGCCTCCATTTCTGTTAATCTGATTTCTTAAATAAAGCCACACCTCATGTTTCAGTAATTAAAACAGGCACCGGAATCTCTTTATTAATAGTTTACCCATCAGGACACAAAGACAAGAACAGATAAAGAGATGTGTTCATTCACAACTCTTTCAGATCCATTATGATACAGGGAGATAATTGTCTTTGTTTTTACAAAATGTTAACGCTAAAAAGGCCTCTGGAGATTGAAGTGCATGGCTTCATGGATATCCTTAGAATTTAAGCTATTTTCTGAATTAGGGACAGGGAACCTGCGTTCCTCCAGATGCTGTTAGAGTAAAATTCCCATCATCCCTGACCATTGGCTGTGCTGCCTTGGGCTGATGGTAGTTGTTTGACAACATCTGGAGGGCCACAGGTTCCCCTCCCCTGTTGTAATATGATTGGGCATGCCACATTGCCTCACCACATCATCTGCTGCTAGCAGAGGGTTAAGAAAAGTATAGTGCCATGGCATTGGGTAAGTACTATCAGATGTGATGGGCTAATCCATCCCTTTCTGGCATGTTATGAACACGTGAGTGGCTGGGGTATGGTGGCTGGGCCTGGGAGGGTAGAGCTAGCCTACATGCCTTTTTTCAACAGATGAATCCTCCTGATGTCATCATATTGTTACATAATCCCTGATTGACTAGGATCACTCACATGGCCTGTTCAGGAAACATTGTCCTCATTGTAAATCAGCTTTGTTTGCTTTCAGTGATGTTGACACTTCTCTAAATCCTAATATCTGTGACAGGATCATTACATTATTGTGTTCACTATATAATCCCTAATTGGCTAGGATCTGGAAAGTAGAAAGAAGCCCTAAATTGGGGGGGGGGAGACCCTGAAGCAGATAGGGAAACTAAATGGCCATGAACAGGATCCAAAAAAGGTAAAGATTCTCACTAATTTAACATTTTTGGTGGAAATATTTTGACTTCCCTGGAAGGAGAAAAGGAGAACATTCAATGCAACTCCACATTTAACACAGCACCATCAAAACCACATTTCCCCCCAAGGTTTCAATCTAAACATGAATTGCTGACACAATTGGTTCTTTGGTGCCCCCGCTGTGCAAAACAGTGGAGCACTCTAACATAAAGAAACTCTTATGAGAGCTACCACATTGTGTCCATGTCAACCCCCTCAGGCGTGTGGTATAGCTAAAGGCTTCATGTCACCCACACAACTTGTGCTGGCACCACACTGTCCCCCAAGAAGTCTATGCTGGCTTTAAGGAGGAATTCAGAGAGCTCTCTGGTAAGTGAGCAAGTACCCAGAGACAATATCACCATTTGAGGGAAGGCAGCGATCCTCCTTTGTACCAGTCACGCGAACAAATAAAGCATTTATTTGAATTGTGCCTCAGTATTTCTCTTTCTTTTTGCCGGTGGCTGGCTTTACTTACAATCATTCCATTTAAAACTCTTTCATAATCCTTCTTCTTTTTTTATTTGATTTTCTAAGAAAATATAGCTTTTCCAAGTTCATGCTAGGTCAGCAGCGACTGGCAGAAGCCCTCGCATTCATTTCGTAGGGTACGTGCCTTTGTTTGTATGGCATCAGTCCTGAAAGACATACGGGACACAAGCCAGAGGGAAGGAACCTTTCTGGAATCCCCTTAAAATCTAAGGGATTGTTAGGGATCAGGTTTTAAGGGCCAAACAGCATGTTCTGTTAAGCACACACTTTTAAAAGCATGTTTACAAAAGCTCACCCACTTTCTTTAGGAAGATCAGCTGCTGCTGTGTGTGTGTCTGGCAGGAAGGAGATTTTAGCCATTTCCTCTGTGCCATTTTCCCACCAAAAAGGGTTCCACCAAGGTGCTGTGGCCTCCAAGCTGTTTGCTGCAAATAGCACTTATGTGCAGCTTATCTTTGGCTGGTGAATGCGGCAGGGGAAGGGAGGAAGGGCTAGACCAGGGATGGAGAACCTCAGACCCTGGAACAAATGTGGCCCTCCAGATCTCTCTGTCTGGCCCTTGGGGCACTCTGTAAGCCATACTCCTCCCCAGCCCTGCTTTGCACCTTTCCTGAATGCTCTGTCTGACAGGCACATGTTCTTGATCTCCGATAATGCTTCTTGCTTGCCTAGATGGGGGATAGAGAGGGGCATGCAAGCATGTAGAAGGTAGCACATTTGTTGCTCTGGCCACTTTTGCCACTGGCCCCACTCATCACTAGAGCGGGACACTGTGATGTTCCTATATATTAGTGTATATATGGTAAGTGCTGGTTGTTTAGAGTATACATGGTAAGTAGTGAAAGAGGAGGGGGAGTGAATGGGCAATAGAATGCTTGATGATTGGCTGAATGTTTAAAATGGCTGACAGTATAAATGAAAGGATGACAGGTAAATCTGGGTGAATGTGAGGTGGTGAATTGTGGAATCTGGGGGGAGAAGAGAAAGAGTGGATTGCTTGGTGGGGTTTAGAGAGTTGTTTACCAGGAGGGAGGTGGAGTTCGGATTAGTATTGAGTAAAACCATATGTTTATGTGCCTTAAGAAGAAATCTTGTTAATCTTGTTAGCTTTGTTATCTGTAATAAATACTTAATTTGGTTTACCAAAGGCCTGATCCTTGGCTGGGGTTTCACAGGCCAGAAGGGAGGGTAAGGTAATGACTAAGGCTGAAGGGGAACTGTAACAAATGGTGGCAGCGGTGAAGAGAATAACAATACCAGTATTCAGAGTCTCTGGGAATACTAGTATTGGGACGTTACTGGTGGTTGCCTAGCAGGGGGATCTGTTGAGATCTGTGCTAGAGCGGGGAGAGAAACCATAAGAGAGTGCGGTCCAGACTGGTGGAGTCCCTGGTGGTGCCTAGAGACAGGCAGTAACCACGAGCAGGTAGGAACCTGACAGGGAGAGCCAGGGAAGGAAGCATCACAGACACCCCCTGCTGAAAGTTGCTGAGCAGGGAATGTGGCCCTCGAGCTACAAACGTTTCTCCTCCCCTAGGCTAGACCCTTCTCCTACATGGTGGAATCCCAGTCTGGACTGAGGAGCCCTGCAGGTAAAGAAAGAGTGGCCACATGGGCACCTGGTCACTCTTCCTCCCACTCTTCCATCATTCTATTCCATTTCTAGCCTGCCATTCATCAATATCATGACCCCAGAGGCAGTTACAATAAAACGTTAATATCGCAAAACAGAAGCAATAAAGTGTCAATTAAAACATCTAGTGCAGATATGCAAATATTACAACCAGTAGTGTAGTGGCAAATTCAGAAGTGCAGGGTCCCTTTGTGATAGTCACAGCCACTCCCCCTCCCCCCTTTTTGCTGTTGACAATGAGGTTCTTGTTAATGCCTTCTCCCACAACAACAGACGTCCCTAGAAGCCAACAAGCATGAAAGGGAAGAGTGTTGGCTATTTAGAGTCTTCTCAGTGGCTGGCACACCTCCTGATTGGCTCCAATCAGCAGGAAAGGACAAAGAAGCATGTTAGAAGACTCTTCTCAGTGGCTAGCACCCTCCATTTTCATGATGATTGGCTCATTGGATGCTAGGGACATAAGGACCCTTTTGGGGCTCTGTTCCCAAAACAGTAAAGGATCTAAGACCCCAGATGACTACACCCCTGATAACAATACAGTGGTCAGAAGCCCATCATTAAACAGCTGACCACATATTCCCTCCCCTATGAAAACCTGGCCCAAGAAGAGGGTCTTCAACTGGTGCTGAAGAGTACTAGTTGTACCTCAGAGGGAAGAAAGTTCCATAACTGAGGTGCCACCAGAGAGAAGCCCCCTATCCCCTGTCACTGCACGGTTAGCTTCATTACGGGTAGATGCATTTCTATTTAAATGGCCATCAGTATTTCTCAATGTGCATTTCTATACATGAATTAGCATACACAGATTTTATGCAGACCTGCAGCCACTTTTGTTCTCTTTTTCGGTGATGCATAAAGCGGCCACCCTAATTCATTTTAAAATGAAGTTCTGCACTCCGAGTGGTGAAATTAAGAGCTGGCAAGAAAACACCAGACAAGACAGTGGCAAAGGCTGTACAAATCCTGGTGCCGGACCTAAAAAATGGGGCAAGGAGATGAATGGTTCCATCCTGCTCCTAATGACTCCTATGCCTAATGCCATGAGCTTCTGTTTCAGCTCTGAGTGGGCTGCGAGATCAAAAGATTCCAGGCTTCTCATTGTTCTTAATGTGCCAAAGTTCTCCAACATTCCTTAACTCAAAGCAGGCTTTTTACTAACTACTGTACTCACATCTTTACAAGCTGCTACGATGTTGGGATTTTCTAAATCAAAGCAAAACACTAAACTGAATTAAGTGAAGGAAAATATTGCTGTCTGGGTTAAGTAAGCAGAAGATCACTGTTGTGAATCCCAAACATACACTAGAGCTTTGATGGAGATATTTTCCCCCTTACATATATATAGAAAACATGTTTATATTTAATTTTATTGGGGTAAGGAAGCTTTCTACATTGAGGGAAGTAATTGCTGCATAAAATCTGAATGGAGAGGTTGCAATGGTCAGCTGTCAAACCAGAAAGGTGAAAATGTTCCTTTCAGATTCAAATGTTTATTTATTAAGGAAACTTCAATGCAACTGCTTGACAGTTGGTCCCTTTTGAAGTTTGGGTCATTCTGGGGTGTTTTTCCCCCCTTCCAAGCATTTTTTATTTTTACTTTGAACTCTGGCTTGATGGATAAAGTGCCGTCCAGCTTCAACCTCCAGCCCTATGTTAGATCTGAATTAATTTGAATTTTCCTTCAAATCCAAAAGAAATATGGTTAACTACAGTTAATAATAGGAAGAAAGAGTTGCTGATGTTTTATTATTACAAAAAAGGGAGAATAATTAATGGTATGCATATTGAAGAAAATATTGTTTTACTTTATTTTGCTGATTTGGATGTTGTTGCTGTTTATCTTAAAAATTACCTTATCATCAAAGGCTTTGGGTAAGGGAAGGGAAACAACAATTGAAGAAGAAAACATAACCAATGAAAGGACCCTCTGTAAATCCCTGGTTCCATAAAATATTTGCCTGAATAAAAATAAAAATTCCATTGCCTTCTCAACATACTCCAGGAAGGTATTCACACAACTATATCAGCACATTGTAGCTGTAATTCACCTCATGTAAATAGGTGGTCATGTAACAAAACTGGAATATGCAGTATCCAGAATGTAGCTCATTATGATCCAGTTGATATGTGGGCTGATCAGTATTTGCCAAGGTCAACCCATACCACCTTCACACTCACTTACAACCGATGTAGAAGCCATTTTCAAGTAGTATTCAGGCTTGGCCTATGTAAAGGTATGAATACTACTACCATAAATCTGATCAATGCACCCAGCCATGGATCAATGACTGAGTGGGAAAGTCTCATGTGATCAGTTCAGCCAATGTGTTTTTCACACACATACTGCAGCCATGTAGGTTACCACCAATAGGGGAATAATCTGTCAGTTTCAGTTCTCTCTGTTTCTCATTTTAGGAACCTCACATTCAGTTCTCCACATTTCTGCAGCAATTTGTGATTTTTTTTTTTTTAAAAATCCTCATGAAAATTCCTCAGCATTTTAGGGCAAATTTCTCTGAATAAATACACTTTGTATGCACTTTTGACTCATGTACACAGTTTTTGCAAGCAATTTATCCTAATATAATGCATTTTTGTATATTCTTTTCACCAACATATTCCTTTTGTGTACTTTCCCCTAATATACGCATTTCTGCAAACACTGCTTGGTTGGACGACTGCATTGCAATAATCAGATAAGCGAATGTCAAAGGATGGCTGTGTTTTGGTTCTCAAGTTGCTTTGGAAAGCGCAGATTTGATACATTCAGCTTTCAATGAGAACTGGATTGAATTTCTCCCCCATGTCTAACCACCACAGGGAACTGTCCTCCACCTAGCTGCATGTGTGTGAAGGGATCCCTCGTCTGTGAACATTCAGATTAAATGGTACAAGATCTCAACTCAAGTGAGGAACTAGTATGAACATGAGTTAGGCTAGTGTTCCTGGATCATGGATATTACAGGCTACAGCAAGGATAGCCACTGTGGTGTCTTCCAGATATTCTTGGGCTACATCTCCCAACAGGCCCAGCCAGTGTGGCCTGCTGTCAGGGACAATGAGAGCTGTAATCCACATCATCTGGAGGGTAACATGTTGGCTACCTCTGAGCTAGAGCACCTCCTTCTTCTATTGTTAAACAAAGTAAGAGGGAAGGACCTCAACTGCTAGCCCCAGCCTATTTCCTTCTCCCTCCCTATGAGCAGAACAATCAATTATGGAAAGTAAGCAAATATATGAAAATACGCTGAGCTTTTGAGCATCTGAGGAGAGAAAGCAATAAATTCAGAGACAGCAATTAAGTACACTGCAATAACAGTGGATCGAAAACTGGCAAACAGATCGAAGAACAGTACTTAGTCCCCTCTTCAAATTTGTAGGATGAGGAAGGGAATAAACCATGTCAGAAGAATCTAATTTTAGATGGCGCACTTGAACTGTAATCCTTTCTTGTACACAATGTCAAAAATATTTTTAAAAAACAAAGCAAAGAGAAAAACCCATATGGGGAGAGTCAAGAGACATTTCCAACAAAATCAGTTTCATATCAAGTTCTACTCAAATGTCTTTATGGCCCTTTAGAAAGAACTGCTGCTGTCCTTCTCGAAGGACCTGAAAGACCTATAGATAGGAATGGAAGAGAAATTTGATTTGGCTCATGTTTTAATGTGAATCTACCTAATTCATACTTCCTGAAACAATTTGTGAACTGAAACACTGCTGTCCTTTGGAACACTGGAAGCTGCCTTCTACTGAGTCAGACCACGGGTTTATCTAGCTCAGTATTGTCTACACTGACTGGCAGCGGCTCTCCAGGGTTTCAGACAAGATTGTCTCCTAGCCCAACTTGGAGATGCTGGGGATTGAACCAGGGACCTTCTGCATGCAAGACAGATGCTCTACCACTAAGTTACGGCCCTTCCCCAAAAGCTCTTGCCCAGCACGGCAAATTTTGCTCTCCTCTGAATTTGTGTGCAGTTCTCCAACCAAAACAAAATGTATCAAAATGTGTATATTGGGGGGAAATGGACATTAACTTGTATCTGTTCATGAGAATACAACACACAAAAATGCATTGAATTAGGGAAATTGCTTGCAAAAATATGAGTATTAGTTAAAGCTGAAATAAAAAATGTGCATGTCAGGAGAAATGTGCAATAAAATGCTGATTAATTTTTGTGAGGACTTTTTTTGAGGGCGGATTGCAAACTGATGTGGAAATGTGGCAATCTGAATTTAAGACTGAACAAATCAGCAACTGAGAGAAACTGAAACTTATAGGCACTTTCCTTGTTTTTTCACCAGTGGAGACTGGTGGCTCCTATGTCATCGCTCTGGATTTTTGTCTGAACTTTCAAGGAGCTGTCCAAGCACCTTGGACATCTCCTTGAAAGTTCATACTAAAACCCGGAGTGGATTCCTTGCCCTACTTATATCAGAGCCACTAGTCTCCACTGTTCTTTGCATTAATATCCTGAAATGAAACAGGCCACTTGAGTTAAGTGCCAGCAATCCAATTATGCTTTTGAGAATTAACATGGGAACCAAGGATAACAGAATAATCCCTCTTGCGCCATCAGTTCTCCCAACTGCTGAAACTACTACTGATTTTTTTCCAAGTCAGCTTTCTGGCAAACGTGTATATCTACAAAAATGAATGAGAAATGTTTTAAATCAGGGCTGTGGAACCCATGGCCCCTCCAGATGTTGCTGGACTCCAACACCCTTCAGCCCCAGCCAGCATGACCAATGGCCAGGGATAATGAAAGTTGCAGCCCAACAAGATCTGGAGAGGCCACAGGTTCTCCATCCCTGCTCTCAATTAAGTCAGGCAGCATTAAAGAACTCCCTTTTTATGGGCTTAAACAGGGCGCAATTTGGTTGCAGGTTTTACAAACACCCAGGTAAGTGGTCACCCAGGTCAGGTTGCCTTCCCCCCACCCCCCAGTTATCATGTTTTTATCTCCTGGCTGAATTCTTGATATTTACTTATTTACAAATTTGTACCATATGGGAGAGCAGGTAAGCGAATGTAATCCTGGTGTATTGCCCTTGAAATTTAGAAAAGGGCAGGGGCGGTAGGACCCTGGAGGTGCACTTGCTCAGAGGGGTTTTCCTGTGCTAGTCATAACCTCTCTTGCATTCATATATTTTGACCCTGTTCTCTTGCTTTCCTGCAAATATGAACTTAGCTCAAAATCTTCCTCAAGATAGGTGATTGTAATGTTCTGAACTGGATTCATTTTCATTTAGCTCACATCATCTCAGCCAGATGACCATTGTTTGCAAGGAGGGGTGGAAGGATATGTCAATTTCGGTTTCTCATTTTTCCAGTCTTAAATTCAGTTCTCCACATGTCTGCAGGAATTTGCATTAAAAAAAACACCTCGGGAAAATTCTTCAGCCTAATACGCAGTGACTAATGCACACATTTTTGCAAGCAATTTCCCCCATATATAATGCGTTTTTTTACGGTATTTTCACTTATATATTCATTTTTATGCACTTTCCCCTGATCTGTGCATTTTTAAACACTGTTTGGTTAGAGAACTGCATCGCAAGATTCGGATAAGTGTGAATTTCATTCAAAGAAGGGCTGTGGTTTAGTTTTCATATTGTTTTGAAAAGTGTGAATTTGATCGATTCAGCTTTAAATGCAAACTGTATCAAATTTCTCCCCACCCCTAGCTGCAAGAAACCATGTTATCAGTTCCGGGGGCTAAAAGTTAACAGAGTGGCATGGGCTGGATCCATGCTTTTTGAGAACCTCTACGCTGGTCCTTTGGCATACAAAAATAGTGGGGGAAGTGAGAAAGGTCTCTGTTAGTGAACAGAATAATATGCATACAAAGACTAAATTGCAAACTCTTAGCAAGATACATTAAGACTGATCACATACAAACTAGGTCAGTGTGGAGGTAATTCTCATGCCCACCAAAAAAGGTCCAGGCAATACATGTTCCCTTGTCATGCAGATTTTGACAGAAACCAATCCACAGGTCCACACAACACACCCAAAGGCAGCCTCAGTGTTGCTAATGAAGTGTTCTTTGTTTTTCTCTTTCCCTAATATTTTAAGCACTCAATCCTAGGCTGTATTATATTGTCCGTGAACCTTGTGGTTACAAGCCAAAGGAAGCCTGCATAATATTTAGTGCTCTTGTCTGGGAACTGATAAGAGAGTCTGGATTGTCTAAACTCTTTAAGTGCTAAATGTCAGGTTGGAATTTGGGTAACCATAGCTGAACAATGTGTGTTATTTAAAAATGCCTACTTAGCCCACTTATGAGCCTCTTAGATGTAATGCTGAAGTATTTAAACAGGGTAATAGGCTGCTTTTAGAAATCAGTGTTTGCAATGTAATAATCTTTGTACTATTCAAACATTATTTGCATAGATATAATCATCTACTAGGCTGAGAGATAAAATCATACAGAGTCCTTCATTTAAATCTCAATACAGCACAAAGTGTGTTTTCATACTGTGCCCTCCCTCTGAACTCACAGAATTTCAAAGGCCCACATATGCAGACAGAAGGGAAATGCCTCTTGCCGTTAAAGACACCCAACCCAGAATTGTCGCAATTCCAGGGATCATTTTCTGCCATGCTTCCCCTGAGGATGTCAGTGGAGTGTCTGGGGTTGTGAAGGCCACACAGTGTTTAGATCCATGTCCATCTTGCCTGGTCAAGGCTGGCTAAATCAATTATAGAGCTGACTGCCACAAATAGGAAGTATTATTTGTTTGTTTGTTTCTCAGTTAAGGCCTTTATATCCCGCCTTTCTCTTAGAGACCCTCAAGGCAGCTTACAGTGCAACCTTGTCTCTGTGCTGGAATTGCTTTCTTAAGATGTTTTACTTTTTAAAGTTGTTTTTAAAAGGTATTTTGTTTTTAATATGTTTTAAAAGATGTTTTGTTTTAATATGTTTTAAAGTGTTTTGTTTAAAGTGCTTTCTGTGTTTTTGTTTGCCACCCTGGACTCCTTCTGGGAAGAAGGGTGGGATATAAATTTGATAGGTAATAAATAAATAAATAAATTGAAAAACAAGCTCTATGTGTGTTTTGTAATTAGTTTTACACTTGTAAGGTGCTTAGAAGCCACCTTGGCAATTAAATGATTTGTTATTATTATTAACAACAACAACAATAATAATTTATGAAATTTCTATCCCACCCTTCCTCCCAGAAAAATCAAACGTCTTTAAAAAGTCTTTTTTTAAAAAAGCCTTCAAAAACATCTTAAAAAGCAATTCTAACACAAGATGCAAACTGGCATCTCCACTTAAAAGGTCTCTACTTAAAAGGCTTGTTGAAAGAGCAAGGTCTTCAGTAGGTGCTAAAAAAATAACAGAGGTGGTGCCTGTCTAATATTTACAAGGAGGGAATTCCAAAAGGTAGATGCCACAGCATTAAAGGTCCACTTCCTAGGTTGTGCCGAATGGACCTCCTGGTAAGATGGTATCTGCAGGAGGCCCTTGCCTGCAGAGAGCAGTGATCAACTGGGTATATAAGGGGTAAGACAATCTTTCAGGTATCCTGCTCCCAACCTATGTAGGGCTTTGTATAGCAAAACCAGAACCTTGAACTTGGCCCAGTAGCTAACGGGCAGCCTGTGCAATTTTTTCAGCAGGGTGACATGTTGGTGATATCCTGCCCCAGTGAGCAGTCACGCCGCCACATTTTGCACCAGCTGCAGCTTCCAGACCAACCGCAAGGGCTGCTCCACATAGAGCACATTACAGTAATCCAGCCTGGAGGTTACTAGTTCATGGACAACAATGGTCAGGCTATCCCGGTCCAGAAATGGCTGCAGCTACCTTACTAGTCAAAGCTGGTAAAAGGCCCTCCTAGCCACTGAGGTCACTTGGGCCTTTAGCGACAAATATGGATCCAGGAGCACCCTCAAATGAACTTGCTCTTTCAGATGGAGTATGACCCCATCCAAAGCAGGCAACTGACCAATTCTCTGGACTTGGGAAGCACCTACCCATAGTGCCTCTGTTTTGCTAGGATACAGGGTCAGTCTATTGGCCCTTCTCCAGCCCATCACTGGTCCACAACCAGGCATTGGTCCAGAGCTTTCACAGCCTTTCCTGAATCAGATATTACAGAGAAATAGAGCTGGGTATCATCAGCGTACTGCTGACACCTGACATCATCATCATCTAAATTCAGATTGCAGGAGAACAATCTATGGGGCCAGGGTCACGAATTGGGCTCACACAGAAGTAGGCTGTCCTTAAGATATCTTGAACCATTTAGGAACCTACAGCCAGCACTTTAAATGGAACCTGCAAGCAAATTGTTAGCCGCTGTACCTATGCTGGAGCAATGTGATCAGAGCACCTCCCACCAGCCAGCAGTCTGATTATGAACCATGGTCATGAATGACTGTCCAGTCTCATTTCTCCAGCTAGAAAAGCCAGGAGCATGGCCAAATCCAGGAGAACTCCCAAGCCACATACTTGATCCTTACATGCAACCAGAAGAGGCCAAATACCTCCAGTGGTGGCTGGTGCCCATTGGGATTGGTAGGGCAGAAGGCAGAGAGACCAACAGTAGGTGGAGGCAGAATTAGTTATTGGCAGAGCCAACTGATTCCAGTTTTGTACCCATCTTCCTCCTTGCTGAGTTCTACAAAGGCAACACTGAGACTAAGAATGAGGAAGGCTGATAGGCAGTGCCTTACTTACTAGACGTAAGTAAGAGGTCCAGGCAGGTAGAGGCTGTCTGAGAGCAGACTGAGGTTGGTGGGGCAATGACCCATTTGCCTTCATGGACCAGCCTCCACTGCCTGGTTCAGTGGACCGCCTCCCCTCACAGTCCTTCTGTCTTGTCTGGATCAAGTGCATCACTGCATGGAGGCAGAGCTCCTCCTTTATCAATGATGACATTTATCTACCCACTCCCGAGAAAATCACTTTTGGATAGGGATTTATTTATTTATTACATTTATATACCGCCCCATAGCTGAAGCTCTCTGGGCGGTTTACAGTAATTAAAAATATTAAAAACAAATATACAAATTTAAAACACATTTAAAAAAAAACAATTTAAAACACAATTTAAAAATTTAAAACAATTTATGATGTAGGTGTTTTTCAAATCTTCCTTATTATAAAAGGCAACTGGATTTCTGGTGAGATAGCAACACCAGGGGATATCAGGAGAAGTGAGCATTTGCTTTTCCTCGTGGAAGGCTCGTTCTGTTTCAGACGTGCATTGACACTAAAATGTTAATGAATTTTCATGACTTAAAAGAAATCATAAATTGATATGGAAATATGGAGAAATGAACTCAAGATTGTAAAAATAAGAAACTGAGAGAAACTGAAATTGCCAGATTTTCCCATTCCTACCCAGTGGACAGTGTCTGGTTTAGAATTGCATTTGGGCTACCTGATGACCTTGAGCAAGTCGTATGCTCACTGCATCAATTCTGTATTGGCAAAACAACAACAGCAACAACAACATTACAATAACCTATGTCACATGGTAGATATAAAGGAGATATAAAGACAGTGGATTGGATCCAAAGAGCCACAAGCAGAAGGAAAACAGGCACAAGCTGTGTTCAGTAAACACACGTGGAAGAGTTTGAGCAGTGCCACAAAGAAGTTCTATAGCAGTTCTTATGCTTACACTTGCACACAGGTTCATGTAAATTCTTGTGCAAGCTTTTGTGCAAGCGAAAGGACATCTTTCAATTTTGTTTTATTTGTTGTACAAGGGTCTAGCATGAGGCCTACAGTACCCAGCTACCACTGGGTTCATTGCATATGTATACACAGGGAACACTTGCCTGATTTGCTAACCATAGTGTTGTCCTGAAAGTTGCACCATTCTTGACATCATCAGTACACAGGCTGATGACATCACTGCACATTTTATTTTATTTAGTTAGTTATTAGGTTTATATCCCACCCTTACTCCCAGTAGAATGCACATGCAAGTCTTGCCCATAATGCGGTTTATAGAATGTTGTCTTCCATAAAGTAAAAAATGTTTCCTTTTGGATGCTATCTTGATGTCAAGTTACCCATAGTCCTTAGTGGCGATAGCAACGTGAGGGATTGGCCTATTCTTTCAGCCATGATTCATTTTAGAACTATACCCACAAAGAGTTAAAAGAATAAAATTGCTGTGAATTGACATTTTTAACACTGTTATAATATTTTTGATAAGTAGCAAGACATTTATAAAACACATGGTTTTTTATATTTAAAATTTCTCTTCTTGTTGAGCTATCCCAAGGCGTTGGGTGTATTCAATTTTGACGGACGTACATACACACATCTTCTTTTATTGGCAAATGCTAATGTTGCCCTAATAGATCAGGGTTCATTTTCAGTATTATCAGATTCATTTTCAAAATTATCACAGGATGTAATCAGTAACACAGCCCTGGCTCTCATTTCGCTATTGACTGATTCCAGGAGCAGCAATCAGCTGTTTACAATAAATGACAGTGGTTTACAGCCGTATATATTCCCAAATCAAGAAACATCTATAAACCAGCATTGGTTAGACACAGGTCAATTAGAATCCACAGCATCTTTGACCCAAGTCTCAGATACATTTCAAAGGGCACAGTCTTGGCTTATTTATTGCAATGAGTTCACATTGGTACACTACAAGCTAACACATGGCAGCTATTAATTTATGGGGATTTAATGGAAAGGGATGACCAGTTGCTACTCTGTTGGGGGTGGAGGGAGGCTGCAGCCACATTCTACAGCTGTATTGGGGGTGGTGTATGTGTGTCAACTGTGAAAATCACTTATGATGGAGAAGCAAAAGTACAGTGTCTGTGTCAACAAGGGCTGTGCCCTGGATTCGGCCAAGTCCTGAGCCACACTGGGCCTATTCGGAGGTATTTGGGCATTGAATACGTTGGCTTCAGAGAGCTATGGATTACTATGGGTCAGGTTGGATGACCCAAAGCAATCTGTGGCTGTCAGAGGCCAAGGCATCAGTCAAGGAGGAGAGCGAGGCAGGGCAGGAAAACTCTGCGAAAAGGCCAAGACCTTCCTCAGATCCCTGGCTGTGTCTGCTAGGAGAAGGTAGGCCCAGCTTTCTGCAAGCCTGGCACCGCCCTCCCCCTGCCCCTGCCCCCAGCATCGATCCCTCAGCAATTCTGCAGGGTGCAGGTGATGCTCTACAAGCATCAACCACACAAAATTTATTGCACAATAAAACATTCAAAAGGAAGGCTTATCGTGGCTTTCTATCAGGTCTGCTTGAAAGAGAATGACATTTACCTAGTGGTGCTATAGGCAACTGATGCTTTGCAGCTCTCTTGCTGTTTTGTTAATGAATCAAGACCATAAACAGTTTCAACGGCATCTGCTCGTAGGCCTGGGACTTAGGTGCAGCTTTAATGATAAGCAAGCATAAATTAATCGCAGATCATATTGGGTCTCATATGTTATCTTCTGTGTATTTGTTTCGTTATCATTACAACAGCAATGGAAATGATATCTGTGTTTGGCTATTGTAAGAAATGCAATTTTTTTGTGATGATAGTATGTGTAATAGTATTAGCCTCTGATAGCCCAGGTTTAAGGATCCCAGCAACAGCTAAGTGGACATCTTCATGATGGTGCCAAACTGGTTTCCTTGGGTCTCATAGCAGGAGACACTGACATTTGCAACCTGTCTGTGGACACTGACATTTGCAACCTGTCTGTGGACTATCCAAAGGCTCGTTAAAACTGTCAAGTTGGCATCCAGTGCACATGAAAGAGAAAGTATTTGGGCATGAACAGAGACAATGGTTTCCTCTTCCACTGCAAGTGTTAATTAACTTAGCAGCACTAGGATGATGGTTTTGTCACCAGTTATTGCTGTTGTGAATGGGTGGTCACATGTTTTGCTTATTTTACATATATCTGAGTTTTAATACATCTAAGTTTACATCTATGTTTTAAGAGTAACGCTGTTGCTTATGACACAACCGGGTTCAAAGTCGAAAGGAAGCCCAGAGGCTGATGCGCACAGATGTGAAAGGAGAGTCTGGGGTTGTATGATGTACACAATAGGAACATGGAATGTGAGAAGCATGAACCAGGGAAAGTTAGAAATTGTCAAGCAAGAAATGGAACGCATCAACACTGCAATACTTGGTGTGAGTGAATTAAAATGGACAGGAGTGAAACAATCAGGCAACTGCAAAATATTTTATGCAGGAAATGAGAAATTGAGAAGAAACAGGATTGCTTTAATAGTGAGAAGTGAGGTAGCAAAAGCAATTAGGAGCTATAACGCAAGGTCTGAGCGAGTGATATCAATGAGATTAAATGGGAAACCTATTAACATAACCATCCACCAAGTCTACACTCCAATGGCAAACACAGAAGAAGAGGAATTGGAGAGATTTTATGCAGAAGTATAGGAAGAAATGGTTCACACACCAGAACAAGATGTTCTGATAATCATGGGAGATTACAATGCAAAAGTAGGGAACAGAGAAGAACTAGGAATTGTGGGGAAATGGGGCTTAGGAGATAGAAATGAAGCAGGAGAAAGACTGAATTCTGTGAAGCCAATAATTTGTTTCTTGTGAACACATTTTTTGAGCAACCGAAAAGACAACTGTACACGTGGACATCACCAAATGGTCAATATAGGAATCAAATTGATTATATAATTGATAGCAGAAGATGGACAAGTCCATACTTTCTGTGAAAACAAGACCAGGAGCAGACTGCGGAACAGATCATGAACTGGTATTGAAAATCAAA
Organism: Rhineura floridana; assembly: GCF_030035675.1. NCBI lineage: Eukaryota > Metazoa > Chordata > Lepidosauria > Squamata > Rhineuridae > Rhineura > Rhineura floridana. The sequence continues at coordinate 65,539,170 of NC_084489.1, forward strand.
GTAAAGCTAAAGAAGAAGAACAAAGTAATCATAATGCCAAAATACAATTTAAATAACATCCCAGAAGAATATAAAGATCAAATAAGGAACAGATTTGAGGTTTTAAACTTAGTTGACAGAGAACCAGAAGAACTATGGATTGAAGTCAGAGACATTATCAGGGAAGAATGCAAAAAGACAATACCTCTAGTTAAAAAGAAAGACTTCAATGGATGACTAATGAAACTCTTAAAATGGTTAAAGAAAGAAGGAAAGCAAAAGCAGGAGGAGAGAGAAACACAGTCAGAACCCTAAATGCAATAATACAGTGACTAGTACATAGGGACAAAGAGAACTATTCACTAATAGGCAAAGAACCTTGCGGTTTAAGAATGTACCTATAGCCAACAGATATTTCTACCAAACTTTAAAAAGCAGGGAAATTGGGCAGCTCTAGTGAATGCACCAGGGGAGCAGGAGACCTGACCTCCTCTCTGAGATATTGTACTGCCCTACAAATTTGTCAAAATGCAAACACAGTTTGGCTTGTTCTTTCACAGTCCAATCCAGTTCCTGCGTAGCTTGGAAGAAGTTGGTAACAGCTGCCCAATTTCCCTGGTTTTTAAAGTTTGCTACAAATGTCTGTTGGCTATAGGTTAAATTGTGTTTGCATTTTGACAAATATCTGTGGGCTATAAGTACATTCTTAAACCGCAAGGTTTTTTGCCTATTAGTGAATTTCTTTGCTTTTTAATCTGGGAGGTAAGAAATGGGATCCTTTGCAAGTTTCCTGAAAATGGATTGATAACTTGCATGCCTATTGAGTTCAGTGGGGTTTACTCCCCTGCAATCACACTTTGGATAGGTGAAACTGACCACAGGGATGGGGAGGGGAGGAGGGGGAGGGGAGCAGGCAAGAGGGGGAGGAGGGGGCAGGTTTGATCGTTTGCATGTTTATTGAGTTCAGTGGGATTTACTCCTGTGCAATCATGGTTAGGATAGGTAAAACTGACAATGGGGAGGGAGGGCGAGAGTGGGCAGGGGAGGAGGAAGAAAGAAGAGGGGAGGAGAGGAAGAAGGGAGGAGGAAGGGAGAGGAGAGGGGTAAAGTCAGGTCTGATCATTTGCATGCTTATTGAATTCAGTGAAATTTACTCACATACAATCATGGGTAGGATAGGTAAAACTGTCCATGGGGGAGGAGGGGGAGAGTAGAGGGAAGGAAGAAGGGGGGAGAGGGGAGCAGAAGAAGGGGGAGGGAAGGGGCAAAATGGGTGATGGGAGGGAGGAGGAGGGGAGGGCAGGTTTGATCATTTGCATGCTTATTGAGTTCAATGGGATTTACTCCCATACAATCATGCTTGAAAATGAAATGGACTGCCTTCAAGTCAATTCCAACCCTATGAATAGGGTTTTCATGGTAAGCGGTATTCAGGGGTTGTTTACCATTGCCTTTCTCTGATGCTGAGAGGCAGTGATTGGCCCTAGGTCACCCAGTGAACTTCATGGCTGTGTGGGGATTCGAACCCTGGTCTCCCAGGTTGTAGTCCTAGGATAGGTAAAAATGACCATGGAGGAGGGGGAGGGCGGAAGGTGGAGGGGAAGAGAAGGAGGAGAGGGAAGGAGGGGATTGGAAGGGGATGGGTGAGGGGAAGGGAGGGGTGAAGAAAGGGGGAGGGGCAAGAGGGAGGGGATAGTAGGGAGGAGGGAAAGGCAGGTTTGATCATTTGCATGCTTTTTGAGTTCAGTGGAATTTACTCCTGTGCAATCATGCTTAGGATATGTGAAACTAACCTGGGGGAGGGGTGGGGAGGGGAAGAGGAGGGCAGGAAGAGGAGGAGGAGGGAGGAAGGGGGAAGGGGGAAGGGGAGGGGAAGGGGAGGCTACTGGATGGGTGGACACTGGGCAGAGGGGAAGCCCCTTTCCTTTCCAAAAGGAAAACATTGTGAACAGTATCATTGCTTTTCAGAGTTTCCCCCACCTTTTTATTCTACAGCAGGCACATGTAGCCTCTCACCCAAATTTAAACCAAAGCTGTCCCTGGCCACATCCACACCAGACCTTTATTTCAGAGTCATGGCTTCTCCCAAAGAATCCTGGAAAGTGTAGTTAGTGAAGGGTGCTGAGAATTGCTAGGAGATGCCCTGTTTTCCTCACAGAGCTTTAAATTTAAAAACACAATTTATTTTTTTTAAAAAACAATTTAAAAACACATGCTAAAATGCCTGGGAGAAGAGGAAAGTCTTGATCTGGTGCCGAAAAGATAACTGTGTTGGCATCAGGCACACCTCGTCAGGGAGATAATTCCATAATTTGGGGGCCACTACTGAAATATTAGTTTCATATTCACTAATAGGCAAAAAAACCTTGTGGTGTAAGAACGTACCTATAGCTGTTGAGCCTCGGCTCTCCCTGAAGGAGCAGGGAGGGGAGAGGCATGAGTTTCAGGCGCCTCAGCTGCCAGAAGGCGCGGAAAGCCCAGGAGTTGTTGAGTCTGCTTGGGACCTTGGGGGAAGCAATGAGCCTGAACTCCAGCCAGTTCCCATGGGTGGCGAGAGCTCCAAAGAGGAGAGTGTGCGGCCCCCCAGTTGTTCCCGAGGACCCATCAGGGGACGCCCCAGAGATCGTGCCAACTTCTCCCTTGCCAAGCAGTTCCCAGAATGCTTCCAGCGTGACGCCACCTCCTGACCTCGAGCCTGCAGCCCAAGAGCAGGTGTCTTCCGATGAGCCATTGGAAACATGCCCCCATTTGCCTTGCACCCGCCGCCGCAAGAATCGGACAGGGCAGAGACAGGATCTGGGAAGGAGTGCTTTTTACCAACTTAGGCTGGTAGCCCAGCTACGCCTGTATCTGGACAGGGAACATCTTGCTTCAGTTGTTCATGCTCTGGTAACCTCAAGATTGGACTACTGCAATGCACTTTACGTGGGGCTGCCCTTGAAGACGATTTGGAAACTTCAGCTTGTGCAGAATGCGGTGGCCAGATTAATAACCGGGACCAAATGGTCGGAACATGTGACACCTATTCTGGCCCGCTTGCACTGGCTGCCTATATGTTTCCAGGCCCGATTCAAGGTGCTGGTTTTAACCTATAAAGCCTTACACGGCATGGGCCCACAATACCTGATGGAGCGTCTCTCCCGATATGAACCTACCCGTACACTACGCTCAACATCGAAGGCCCTCCTCCGGGTGCCTACTCATAAAGACGCCCAGAAGGCGACTACAAGAAAGAGGGCCTTCTCGATAGTGGCCCCCGAACTATGGAACACCCTTCCTGACGAGGTACGCCTGGCGCCTACTTTATTATCTTTTCGGCACCAGGTGAAAACCTTCCTCTTTGCCCAGGCATTTTAATATTTTAATATTTCTATTTTTTAGTATTTTAGTATTTGTATTAATGTTGTAAAGATAGTTATATGTTTTATCTTTTCTGAATTTTTTACTTTTGATTTGTATTTAATATGGGTTTTTATGTTAATTTTGTCTTTGTTGTATGTATAAACTGTTGTCTTGATGATTAGGTGGTTTTAAAATTGACTGTTTATATATTTATATTTGATGTACACCACCCAGAGAGCCTCGCTATGGGCAGTATAAAAATAAAATAAATAAATAAATAAATAAATTATGATCGAAAACGTTCCCTACTTAAGCTGGCACCTCACAGAGGGGAGTCGCTGAGTCAACTTCCTTTAAACACCGCAGAGCATGTCTAGTTGCAGATAGGGATTTCTAGTGAGTAAGGCAGGTTTCTATATGAAGCGCAATGTCTTTGATGTATCCATTACTTTAATAAAGTAAGATTTAATTGCACACGCGTCTCCGTCTCATGGTTCCAGCTCTGGACGGGACAATAGCCCACAGATATTTCTATCAAACTTTAAAAAGCAGGGAAATGGGCAGCTCTAGTGAATGCACGAGGGGAGCAGGAGACCTGACTGCCTCTCTGAGATATTGTACTGCTCTACAAATTTGTCAAAATGCAAACACAATTTGGGTTGGTCTTTCACGGCAAGTGGATTGGATTCACTTTATTTCAAAGAATCCTGGGAAGTGTAGTTAGTGAAGGGTGCTCAGAGTTGCTAGGATAAGCCCTGTTCCCCTCACAGACATTCCATCAGAGTGGCTGACTGTTAAAACAGTCTGGCCACAGGAGCTCTGTCAGTGGAATAGGAGTCTCCTCTCAGCACCCTTCACAAACTACACTTCCCAGGATTCTTTGGGGGGAAGTCATGATTGTCTAAAGTGAAATAAAGGTCTGGCATGGGTGTGGCCCCCTGATTAGGCAAGCCCAGCAGCTGTGAGTCTGGCTTTTAGAACACTGACAGTTGGTTCATGCTGAGCATGCCCGGCACTATCATTGAGTTCAAGCCAAAGTTTCTTAAATTAATTAAAAATCAGCCAGGCATTTTTTTCACTTTTAAACTACAGAAGATGAAGCAAGGTCAGTAATAGTATTACAGGCAATTTCAACAGATTAGGAGAACTCTGACAGAAAAAGTCCAAAAGGGGGTTGGTTTTTCTCTTTCTCTTTTTACACGTTGAACTCTCAATTCTCTCTGTGTCCCGTCCAGAGCTGGAACCATGAGATGGAGACGCGGGTGGAATTAAATCTTGCTTTATTAGAGTAATGGATACATCTAGGACATTGCGCTTCATATAGAAACCTGCCTTACTCACTAGAAACCCCTAACTACACTCTAGACATGCTCTGCGGCGTGTTACCAACTTTGAGAGGCCAGCTTATGTAGGGAACATTTTCGATCATAATCTCTGACTCCTTCGTAAGTCCAGTCTCTGCCCTGTCCGTTCCTTACGGCAGCGGGCACAAGCCAGGGGGGGCATGTTTCCAACGGCTCATTGGAAGACACCTGCTCTTGGGCTGCAGGCTTGAGGTCAGGAGGTGGCGTCACGCTGGAAGCGTCCTGGGAACTGCATGGCAAGGGAGGAGCTGGTACAACCTCTGGGGTGTCCCCTGACGGGCCCTCGGGAACGACTGGGGGTGGCGCACTCTCCTCTATGGAGCTTGCGCTACCCGTGGGAATTGGCTGGAGTTCAAGTTCACTGCTCCCCCCATGGCCCCGAGCAGATTCAATAACTCCTTGGTCTTCCGCGTCTTCTGGCAGCTGAGGCGCCTGAAACTCATGCCTCTCCCCTCCCTACTCCTTCAGGGAGAGCCGAGGCTCAACACTCTGACTGTTTCGTGTATCGCCATGAAAATTGAGAGGGTTGTTAAGCAAGTGTTTCTGAATTCAGGACTATAGGTTTTGTAAGCTTTTGTTTTGAAATGAGCTTATGGGAAGCATCAGAATGGCATGGGGATATTTTCAATTTAACATTGCAGAATGTGAAAAATCCACGCTGACTATAGTATACAGCCACTCTTGTATAATTACAATACTTATTGTATAGAAATAGAAGAGGACAACAAAAAAGGTAGAACAAGAGCCCTATTCCAAAATAGAGAAATTAAAGGGAAATTCAAACCAAGAGTAGGGATGTTGAATAATCAAGAGGGGAACACACTGACTGACCAAGATGAAATAAAAGGAAGATGGAAGCAATACACCGAAGAACTCTATAAAAGAGATGCAAGGATGACAGATTCATTCATGGAGAAACTGTATGATGAAGAACCAGAAATTTTAGAATGTGAGGTGAAAGCTGCTCTTAAAATACTTGGAAGAAACAAATCACCAGGAACAGATGGCATACCAAAAGAGTTGCTACAAGTTACTGAGACTGAATCTGTCCAAATTTGGACAAAAAATTGTCAACAAATATGGAAAACTAAACAATGGCCCACAGACTGGAAGTATTCAATATATATCCCAATTCCAAAGAAAGGGGATCCCAGGGAATGCAATAATTATTGAACTATTGCCATAATATTCCATGCAAGTAAAGTAATGCTCAAGATTCTACAGCAAAGGTTCTTATCTTATATGGAGAGAGAAATACCGGATGTCCAAGCTGGATTAAGAAAGGGAAAAGGTACCAGAGATCATGTCACAAACACACATTGGATAACGGAACAGACCAAGGAATTTCAGAAGAAAATCACCCTGTGCTTTATAGATTACAGCAAAGCCTTTGATTGCATAGATCATGAAAAACTATGGAATGCTTTAAAAGAAATGGGGGTGCCGCATCATCTGATTGTCCTGATGAGCAACCTATACTCTGGACAAGAGACTACTGTAAGGACAGAATATGGAGAAACCGATTGGTTCCCCATCGGGAAGGGTGTGAGACCGGGGTGTATTTTATCACCCTATTTGTTTAATGTATATGCAGAACATATCATATGGAAAGCAGAATTTGACCAAGTGAAGGAGGTGTGAAAATTGGAGGGAGAAATATCAATAATTTAAGATATGTAGATGATACCATGCTACTAGCAGAAACCAGTAATGATTTGCAACAAATGCTGTTGAAAGTTAAAGAAGAAATCACAAAAGCAGGACTACAGCTGAACGTCAAGAAGACTAAAGTAATGTCAACAGAAGATTTATGTAACTTTAAAGTTGACAATGAGGACATTGAACCTGTCAAGGATTATGAATACCTTGGCACAGTCATTAACCAAAATGGAGACAATAGTCAAGAAATCAGAAGAAGGCTAGGACTGGGGAGGGCAGCTGTGAGAGAACTAGAAAAGGTCCTCAAAGGCAAAGAGGTATCACTGAACATTAAAGTCAGGAGCATTCAGACTATGGTATTCCTGATCTCTATGTATGGATGTGAAAGTTGGATAGTGAAAAAAGCGGATAAGAGAAAAATAAACTCATTTGAAATGTTGTGTTGGAGGAGAGCTTTGCAGATTCCATGGACTGTGAAAATGCAAATAATTGGGTTTTAAAAGAAATTGAACCAGAACTATCACTAGAAGCTAAAATGATGAAACTGAGATTATCATACTTTGGACACATAATGAGAAGACATGATTCACTAGAAAAGACAATAATGCTGGGAAAAACAGAAGGGAGTAGAAAAAGAGGAAGACCAAACAAGAGATGGAATGATTCCATAAAGGAAACCACAAACCTGAACTTACAAGATCTGAACAAGGTTGCTTATAACAGATGCTATTGGAGGTCACTGATTCATAGGGTTGCCATAAGTCGTAATCAACTTGAAGGCACATAACAACAACAACAAAGTTTTAATTGACCTGTCACAGACTCCTTTTTACATTTCATTGCAATTTGGCCTGTTTACAACTTCTCTCTCTCTCCACCCATGGATCTATATATCTGCTGACCGAGGTTAACACTTCATACATCTGATAATGTGGACTGTAGTGCATGAAAGCTTAGATCATCATCATAAATTTGTTAGGTGTTAAAGTGCCGCAAGACATTTTGTTGTTTATGAGAGAGACAAGAAACTTTAGAATCAGTGACTTCCATTAATGCAGTACTAGACTTCTCTGCTTCTTCCACACGGCTTGATTAACCATACAGTGTATCTGAGCAGCCAGTTAAGAAACTTCATGAGGCCACCTTATGAAGATTGCCATTCCTTTGTCATACCTTTAATCAAAATATTTGTCACAGCAAAGGAAAGCAGTAGCAACATTTGGCGACAATTAACAAGAAATGCAATATGAGATCCATGAATTCACCATGCATTTGTGCTTCTAATCAGTTTTGCTGGATGATCTCGACTTCTGGTATTATGAGAGAGGGAGAAAAAAGTTTTTCCATGCCATGGAAATTTCTGTAAACTGCTTTCACTTTCCCCCACTCCCCTGACTCTTAGAGCCCTTCTAAACAGCCATTCCATCAAAGGTAGCACTAAAAAGGAAATGGAGAGGGACGGTACTTCGATGAACAAAGACCCTGTAGGTGGTGGTGGTGGTCCTGGACTTGAAGTGATATCACTTCATTGGATTGGTACAGTCTTTATGTGGACTGCAGGTCTCATGGGTGCTGAATACTGCCGATAAAGCCCACCTTTTTCTAAAAGCACTTTTAGTGTGAGTGACATAGGGAAGACCCCCTGATCTCCAAGAAAGCCTTTTGCCCCTGTGTCCTCTTTGACTGTCATGTTCTTACTGCAGGGGTGTGGGAAGAGATGCTCAGGGTGTTTAAACCGGCAACCTCCCACTCTGGAATCCATTTTCACTGGAAATGCATCAGAGTAAGTCTAGCCATGATTGGAGCCAGATGTCAGAAGCATCTCTCATTTCAGCCCTTTTTATTAACTGCATGTTTAACCATCCCTCGGCATTTAATTTATTGGGGGTATGGTCCATGCTGAGCCTGTGGCCTGCATGTTTCCTGTTTAGAACCAGGTGTCATCTGATGCTGTCTCAGCCAAGTATGGCAGAGCCAGAGACGTCCAGGCTGTCTCTAAATTTGGGAATTAGAACAGGGAAAGCCAGGCTGGACCATCAAAGCATTGTTTTCTGCCCTCTGAATTCTCAAGGGGAAAAAAAAGTAAAACCTAAAAAATAGAATTGGGGATGATCATCTTTCAAGGAATTGATCTAATTTACAATCTGGAAAGAGCTGGATGCATTTGGGGAAAAAATGTGCACTTGGAAGCTCCCATTGCATGCATGGAGCTTCCTGTGTGTGTGGAGCTTCTATGGGGCTGTGTCATTTCATTCATTTGAATGGAGGGAAGCTGTGCTGTGTGAACAACTCTTTGAGCATGTGAAAGAAGAGCCTCTTCTTTGAGATGACAAGGCTCACATTCCGGGACTCCTTTTGTGCATCATCTTTACACACCCCAAAAAAGGCTTTGAATTCTCGACCACAATTACAATGAGAATATGATAGAGAAATTGCCTTGTTTCTTAAAGAACAAGCCATTATATCTCAGGGATCTAGTTCCCTCTCAGCCTTTGAATGTCTTATTTGTGACTGGGGCTCTTGGGCCAAGGGGTTGGCCTCTCTTTTTTATGCCAATTACTGCCAATAAGTCAGTTTTCTTCTTTTGATAGCTTGCAGTGCGGGGGGGGGGGACTTGGTGGAACAAAGATTTCTCTGCTCATATATGGGAGAATTCTTTAAAAGTAGTCCACCAACGGCTTCACAGCTCAGCGTGACGTGATCATACAATGGGTGCAGGGTCCTCCTGCTGTTGGCAGGATTGCCCTGAAAAAGGTACTTACTGGCATTTATTTTGGGAATGCGGTTTGGTTTCAGTATTCTGGGACAAGGTGTTTGGGGAAATAGGGTCAATTATCGGTGAGAGACTGGTACGGGATCCTAAATTGTGCCTGTTGCCTATGTTTTGTGGGGGTAAATCTGATATATTTCAACCTGTAGTAATTATTCTCTTGGTTACAGCTTGTTTATCCTTTTCTCAAGGCTGGAAAGATGATACAGTGGGTGTTGGGTACAAAAAGGCTTTACATGTCCCTAGTTTGCTGCCCTGGGCTCCTTGTGGGAGGAAGGATGGGATATAAATGTAATAAATAAATAAATAATAATAAATAAATAAAATGAATAATTTGGAAAAACTGACTGATGAAATCAAACTTACCAAGAGTTACACTGCACCTGAAAACTTTGGTGCAGTTTGGTAACATTTTTATAAGTTCTTTGAATAGATATATGATGTCATACTTTCTCCCCACAAAATATAACTTTATATAGCAAAATTGTTACTCTTTATTTGGTTGATATGCTTGTGTTTCCCCCCCATGCCACAATTTTTCTTTATCTTAACTTGTGATGGTGCTTCTCCCAGTTATTGGTTTATGCATCCATATGGAGGCTCTGTTGCAGCTGTTTGCTTTATGGACATTTAACATTTGGTCTGTACTCTGTACCTATATTCTTTTTGTCCTTACTGTATTTATGATTACACTCTAACCAATTTTTATTTTTAAAAATAGAGAATATGATAATGCAATCCTATGTACTCCTCCTTGCCGCCCTGGGCTCCTCCTGGGAGAAAGGGCGGGGTATAAATCAAATAAAATAATGTACGCTTGCCTAGGAGTAAGCCTCACTGGACACAGTGGGACTTGCCTTTGAGGAGACATGCATAAATAAATAAATGTGGCCCCATTTCCATAAACTGCCATTTCTTCCAACATTTCCATCCTTCAGTATGGAATTTTGATTTTTGCTTGGGCTGCAAAGCGCAATGTTTGAGCACTTGTTTTCTACCTGAAATAAATGAGGTATCCTATAATAGGGGAAGACCACACTCCTAGCTCATCCAAAAATGGACCAATAATAGCCTGGTACTATGGTTCAGTGGTTTAATGGGTGCAACTCAGATTGTATTTCATGTGGTTGTCAGTTAAAATCCCATGTTGCTGTCCTGGGCTCCTTCTGGGAGGAAGGGTGGGATAGAAATTAAATAAATAAAATGTTCCCTGAAGCCGAGGGTCTACAAGACTCTAGTCTAGACCAGGGGTGGGGAACTCGTGGCTCTCCAGATGTTGCTTGACTACACTTCTCATAATCCCTCACCAGAGGCTATGTTGGCTGGGGTTGCTGGGAATTGGAGTCAAACAACATCTGGTTCTCCACCCAAGCCTAGACCTTTACACTGTTTAAAGATATTTTTTTTCTGTGCATGCATAACATCCCAGGATCAATTCTTGGTATCTGCAGCTGCAAGGCTCTTAGGTACCTGGACTGGAAAAGACCTCTGTATAAATTTCCTATAGAAATGCTTCCAAGTCCAAATAGAGAATAGCGGTCAAGATGGATCAATGGCCTGCTCATTATAAAGTAAGTCGTTATGATTACACAATGACTGCCTTAAATACACAGCTGACTTATCAATGATTTGTCATTGACTATCAAGCAATGCATGATCATTTCTATAGTTGCTTGGCATTGAGATCTCAAAGACTTGCCTTGACTTCTGCAATGCCCTTATGCAACGGCTCAGCAGACAATACAGGTTTTATTGTTAATCATTTTTTTCCCCCTCACATTATTCATACAGTAGTTCAAGGGCACTAATAATGAAAAACAAATCTAATCAGAACCATAACAGTGTAACATAGTATGCCGGCCCCTACCATTAGACAGAGTGAGGTGCCCACCTCAGGTGGTGGATGCTGGGAGAGGCAGGGGACTGTGTGTTATGTGGCCTATGTGTGCCTGCCCTCCACCCCCTAAGCTACCCTTCAACTAGATTAGCCTTTCCCAACCAGTATGCCTCCAGATGTTGTTGGACTACAACTCCCATCAGCCTCAGCCAGCATCGCCAATGGCCAGGAAAGCTGGGAATTGTGGTCCAACAACATCTGGAGGCACACTGGTTGGGAAAGGCTGAACTAGATGTTGACAGTATTGATATAAGATGCAACTTGCAAATCTGGTTAGCTCTTGTACAGAGCAAGATGGGTATCATCATGTCCCTCACTTCAGGCAGTAACATTTCTTGAGCTGGCCCTGTATATACAGCAGGTATGGCAAAACCACTGGGGTAAAACAGACACCATGAAGCTAAAACTATATTCAACATAAGTCTCCAAATGTCCATTTGAACACAAATGCTTTTGTCTGTTTTGCTCAACACCTGCCTGCTTTGGCTTAGGTGAGGCTCCTAAATGCCTCTGACAATAGCCCTGCTACATCTCCTTGCCCCAGACTACCAGGCCCCAGACCCAATCTTACGTTGACCGTGTTATCCTCCTGGACCGCCTGAAGAGGTTAAGCATGGGGGGCACTGTATTGCAGTGGTTCCATTCCTTCCTCTCTGGTAGGTACCAAAGAGTGGCATTGGAGGATGAGCTTTCGGATCCTTGGCCTCTCACTTGTGGGGTGCCACAGGGTTCCATCCTCTCCCCGATGCTGTTCAACATCTATATAAAGCCACTGGGGGCAATCATCAGGAGATTTGGGCTGCAATGTCATCAGTATGCGGATGACACGCAGCTCTATCTCTCATTTAAATCTTCACCGAGGTTGGCTGTGGAAACCCTATCCAAGTGCCTGGAGTCGGTGAGTGGCTGGATGGGAAGGAATAAGCTGAAGCTGAACCCTGACAAAACCGAGGTACTGTTTGTGGGAGACAAGGGAAGGCTGGGGGATGTGGACCTGGTGCTCAATGGGGTACGTTTGCCCCTGAAAGACCAGGTCCGCAGCCTGGGGGTCATTCTTGACTCCCAGCTGACCATGGAGGCTCAAGTCTCGGCTGTGAGCCAGGCGGCACTGTATCAACTCCATCTGATACGGAGGCTGCGCCCCTACCTTCCCAACCATCTGCTCCCACCGGTAGTACATGCCCTGGTCACCTCTCACCTAGACTACTGTAATGCGCTCTACGTGGGGTTACTCTTGAAAACGGTCCGGAAGCTGCAACTGGTACAGAATGCGGCGGCTCGTCTGATTAAAGGCAGCCGCCGGCAAGATCACATCACTCCAGTGCTGAAGGAGTTGCACTGGCTACCGGTTGTTTACCGGGCCCAATTCAAGGTGTTGGTTTTGACCTTTAAAACCCTATACGGTTTTATCCCAGTCTATCTGAAGGAGCGCCTCCAGCATCGTCAGGGATGCCGCTCAACAAGATCAGCCTCAGAAGACCTTCTCTCGATCCCACCGGTTAAAACAGCTAGACTGGTGAGGACTAGAGAGAGGGCTTTTTCAATAGTGGCCCCCACCCTGTGGAACTCTCTCCCAAATGATCTCCGCCATGCCCCTTCTATGATAAGCTTCCGCCGGGCCTTGAAGACCTGGCTCTTCAGGCAGGCTTTTCGGGTGGGTTAGGTTTCTTACTGTTATGGTTTTAAATTTTAATGTTTTAATGTATTGTTTTATCTTGTACGTCGCCCAGAGTGGCTGGACAACCAGCCAGATGGGCGACTAATAAATTAAATAAATAATAATAATAAATAATAATAATACATAAAATACAATGAATAAAATGGAACAGAGGAAGCTGCCTTCTACCAAGTCAGACCACTGGTCAATCGAGCTCAGTATCTTCTTCGTTGACTGGGAGTAGGGTTGCCAGGTTCAGGGCCTGAGACTGATCCTGTATCTTTAGGAGAAGAGAAAGTCAGCCAAGTGCAGGTGTTCTTGCAACACTGTAATGGGAAAAACCAGAAGGTGGAATTCTCCCTTCCCTCTGCACAACTTTTAAAGATACAGAAGACCTCTTGGAGGCTGGGCCTGGCAACCAGCTATTTCTGGATTGTTGTTTAGCTCCTATTTTCAGTGGGAATAAATGTTCTCTTCCATAATTACTAGATGTACAGATCTCCCGCTGCCTTGCCCACAAAGAAAAAGTGTGGAAAAAAACCCTCATTGTAATCTTTTCCGAGTGAAGTACAGATTGAGACATGTTGTGTCATCAGTATTAGGCGTGTCATAACTATGTTCTCCAAGGGCGCTACAATTATCTGATTCCTGTGCATGCACAGAGCATGTTTATTCCTCAGCACATATTGCGAAACAATCATTTCTGGCTTGGGGCCATTTCATACATGCTGAACTTTCTACATGGCTATCACACTGCCATGTAGGAGATTATGTGGGCTCCACGTGTCTGTTGTGCCACATGGAGGGAAGTGTTGACACGTTTCTGCAGCATATACATGTGGTGACAGTAAAGCATGCATTCAGCACATATTGTCAGGGCAACATGAGGCTTGAGCCAGCACTCCTGTGGGTCCGGCATTGATTCTCTATTCCCTATGTCATCAAGGTTGGCAGATGGAACTGCAGGCATTTCAAATGAGGAAACACGCCTTGCTGATCCTAGGAGGCAACTCATCCTTTAAAACAGGCATAGGGAATCTGTGCCCCTCCCGTTGGATTACATCTTCCATCATCCCTGTTAGCAGATAGACTTCTAGGCACTTTCTCACTTTGCCTGCATATGGCCTTAGGTCACCTGAGCGTCTCACCAGCACTGCTGCCTCCCAGACTCAGGTAATCTCTATACTGCTTGGAGTGTGTACATTAGGATATCCATCCCTGCCTTTCTGGCAGGGTCATTCATGTCATGGAGAGGCCCCATGTGCAGGGATGTAGTTGTCTGGGGTGGTGGTGTGGTGGTGTCACAGACCTGTTACCTTTTTTGGAAGCACGGTCCCAGCCAGGTCCCTACCTATGAGCTAATCAGCATGAAAAGGAAGCATGTTAGCTACTGAGAAGAGTCTTCTCAGTGGCTGACTCACCTCCTTTCACTCTGATTGGCTCCAATCAGTATGAATGGACAAGGACTCTTCTCAATGGCTAACATGCTGATTGGCTCTAGGGACATCGGTTTCAGTGGAGTGTAGACTCACGAGATGAGAGGGAGAGCAAGGGAAACAAGGGAAAGGGGGCATGGCTGTGATGGGGCATGGTGTGACTATCATGAAGGACCTCTGCACTTCTGAATTTGCCACTACACTACTGCCCATGTGACACATCACCCAACCCAGTCCTGTGACAATGATTCTTCCCTCCCTGCCCCTGTATTGCTCTAAGGCATGCTGTACTCTGGGAGTCATTTTGGGAGGGCAACTCATTGCTAACTGAAACCCCTCGATTGCTACTCTGCACTTCCAGATTGCCCCTCTCTCTGCCTTCTGGTTCTTCCTAGTTGGTCCTGAGGCCTTTGCAGATGGGTTGCATTCAGACAGGTCCCACAATCACACGAGTCAAGGCTCTGACTTCACATGTGAGCTTCTAGACTACCCTTCTGCTATCCTGTCTTTGCCTACCTCACTCACCTGCCTTGAGCCACTTGCAGCCTTGCCATCTGCTGGGAACTGATCTGCTAATATTGTCTGACCCAGGTAATGGTCTACAGAAGAGCCACATGCAGTGTCCTATACAGAGGTTACGAGTGCAGGGGCTCCCTGTTTGCCATCTCTTGCACATCTCAGAGTCTATGACACATAAGCCAAAGCTGATGGCAGGTTTTACCCTTTAGCTCATGATGGCACTTACCTTAGTCTCTTCCGTCCAGCAACATCCAAACCATCAGAAGGCCCTATAGTGGACAAGTAAGGCGTATTGATTTTTTTTTGGGGGGGGGGAATGTCCTTCCAAGTCGCGCAGCAACTGAGAGCAGCATGACAACTCATCTCATCTGTGCATCTGGATTGCTATGCACATCCAGGCCATGCCCTCCTTGTTTTTCCCTCCAGGGATTCGACACACCTATTAAGCACACAGAACTGCTGTGTAGTATTCCTTCTACTTCCTTTGTTACAAACCAGATGTGAGGGAAACTCACAAAGGAACGTACTTTTAAGGTTTAGAGCAGTTCTTGTTTTTCTTTAAAAACAACAACACAAAGTTCTATTGCGTACAGGTGTGCAAAAAGTTTGAAACTTATGGACAGTGCCCAGTGAAATCTCAGAAGCCACAGAAAGGCAGAGCCCCACAGAGCAGACAGGGAATGGACTTCAGTGCCACGCAGTGATGATCTTTTCCTTGGCTAGGAATGGTGAGCTGAAAGAGGCAAACCCAGAGAAGTGGGGGGGGAGTGGGCAGCAGGGGCAGAGGCCCCCATTTGGCTTCCCTCTTTGGGACAGGAGGATCAGGGAGCAGAGTGAACAGTGCTTAGAAGTACATAAACAGAGCACTCAACAACGAATGCACAAGTGACTTCCTGCGGACCTCTGGTCACATGCCAGCAGGGAAGTCCCTGCTCCTGCTGGTAGAGGCAACAACCATTCCTGCATTTGAAGCACACAGAGGAGACGCATGGCTTTTCCTTTGGCTCAGTTCCCTGGAAGCACAAAGGACAGGCACCTGTGTCACCCAGCCCGTCCACTTTTCAGTGCTTGCTGGAACGGGCAAAGCTGCCCCTTTGAGAAATGACCTTTTACTCATTGTTTGATTGGTGCTGGCCAATGTCTCTGTGGGACAACCCTCCTGTTTGCTTTTCCAGGTCGGAGACACCCCTTGAAAATGAGAGGCTTCCAGCTCCAAGAATAATTGTGTATTATACAGCCACGAGAGCGGCTATATACTATAGTCAGCGTGGGTTTTTCTCATTCCGCAATGTTAAATTGAAAATACCCCCACGCCACTCTGATGCTTCCCATAAGCTCATTTCAAAACAAAACCTTACAAAACTTACAGTCTTGAACTCAGAAACGCTTGCTTACCAACCCTCTCAATTTTCATGGCGATACACAAAACAGTCAGAGAGAATAGAGAGTTCAAAGTCTGAAAAGAGAGAAAAAAACTCCAGAGCTCTTTTGGACTTTTTCTGTCAAAGTTCTCATAATCTGTTGAAATTCATTAAAAATCAGCCATGTTCACAGAGTACCTGTACTCCTATTACTGACATTGCTCCATACTCTAACCGTCATCTTCTGCCGTTTAAAAGTTTAAAAAATGCCTGGCTGATTTTTAATTAATTTAAGAAACTTTGGCTTGAACTCAATGATAGTGTCAGGCATGCTCAGTAAGAACCAACTGTCAGTGTTCAGACTTCCGGGAAGGGTGACTTCGCTTGTGCCTGCTTTTGAGACGGGCTCCCGCCTCAAAAGAAGCTTATTCAGATATAAATCAGTCAGAACATTTTTTTTTGACTGATGAAATTTCTGCCGGGCAGGGAGAAACGTAGAGATCAACCTCAAAAGCCTGTTTTTGTTGGGAGGACTGGATTTCATTAATTTATGAGAAAAGGTCCAGCCAGCAATGCCGGACGGACTTCCGAACAAGCTCTATCTGATTAATGCGATACGTTTATCTTTTCTTCAAAGAGAAAACGGACTAACAGGCAAGCACCCTTCTTTCTATTATTTTTTTTACTTGGTTTAAATTGTTGCAGCAAAAAGAGATTTGTCAAATGAATCAGCTTTAAAGAACTTCTGGGTGAGCTATAACTCTTCTCTGTTATTCACGAAATTAACAGCTTATCTCTGTTTCTATTGCAAAAGCTGTCCTGGAAGTGCATTCTAAAGATATAAACAGAAGAGGGATTTCTATTCCGAGGAACATTATATTGTCTGGGACTATTCTCTTTTTGGTCTATTTTATTTTGACGAATCTGCTTCTTCACGACGCCACTAACTGTTTTGATGCTGGGAACTAAATTTGTTTTGTATTCTTGAACATAGAGAGATAAGGCAGGCTGCTCTGTTTATACTGTGATGTCATCAAGCCTGGAATATTAACCCAATTGTTGCTGAAATAAGAAGTGGTTCTTCTTTATTTTTGTTTTGTTTTGTTTTTGTGGTTTTAAAAATGGCAATCAAGAAAGTGGCTGAGAATCTGGAAGTAATTATGTTTCAGAAAATAATGGATGAGATTGAGATAACGAAACAAACCCTGCGACAGGGCAGTAAGGAGCTGAAAATTGAACTGAGCAAAATGACGCAGGAGCTTAAAGAAATAGGGGATCCTGTGAGAGAGGAGAATGAGATCAGAGATGAGAAAAGAAAAAATAAAGGGAAGATACAAGCCTTGGAGATTGGAACAAATGTGGAATTGGAAAAAGATCTGGAGTTTATGGATATTAGAAATAAAATCTACTGTTTGGAATTTAACGTTATCTCTGAAGAAATTAATGAAGATATTAGAGATAAAGTTATCAATGGCTTGGATAATCTTCTGGACTGGAATGACGTGATGGAGCTTGATATAGAGAAAATCTATGGAATTAACTGCAGCCATGTGACAATGGAAAAACTCTCAAGAGATGAGCCAGTGCATTTTGTAAAAAAGAAGAACAGAGATATGACTTTACAACAATATTTCAGCAACTTATTCAGAATTGATGGCAAGAAAATATTTGGGATAGAGGAAATTCCCATCAGACTCTTATTATATGACTATGGCTATGACAGCAAGATTATTATGGAATACGGATAATGGAAGATTGGACACTGAAATTACTGGACTTAACAGGACTATTGAAGATGGAAGATGGAATTAATATGGATAATGGAATAATGGCTATTGAAATTATTGGATTTAACAGATTTTGATGAGATGGATTAATCGATATGTTTATTTGGATTATGGTTATGACAATAAGATTATTATTATTATTAACGAGATGGATTAATCGACATGTTTATTTGGAGAAAAATTGATAGATATATTTCTTAAAGAATTGAAACCTCTCTTTGACTTTTTGTGGAAAGAATAAAGTAATGTTTATGAGATTTGATGATTAATTAAGATAACTACTGGAGGAAAGTGATTTTATAATATAATTTAAGAGACAGGATTGTTATATATTGTAGACCTATAACTGATTTGATCTGCGACAAATGGGAAGTCAACATTTTATTTTTTTGTTTAATCATTTTTGTTTTGTTTTGTTTTTTGTCTTTGAATGTTTTATGATTTTGTTTTGTATGTTTTATGAAAATTTGAATAAAAATTATTGTAAAAAAAAAAAAAAGAACCAACTGTCAGTGTTCTAAAAGCCTAACTCACAGCTGCTTGGCTTGGCTAATCAGGGGGCCACACCCATGCCAGACTTTGATTTCACTTGAGACAGTCATGGCTTCCCCCAAAGAATCCTGGGAAGTGTAGTTTGTGAAGGGTGCTGAGGGGAGGCTCCTATTCCTCTGACAGAGTTCAAGTGGCCAGATTGGTTTAACAGTCAGCCACTCTGATGGAAGGTCTGTGAGGGGAACAGGGCTTATCCTAGCAACTCTGAGCACCCTTCACTAACTACACTTCCCAGGATTCTTTGAAATAAAGTGAGTCCAATCCACTTGCCGTGAAAGACCAACCCAAATTGTGTTTGCATTTTGACAAATTTGTAGGGCAGTACAATATCTCAGAGAGGCGGTCAGGTCTCCTGCTCTCCTGGTGCATTCACTAGAGCTGCCCTATTTTCCTGCTTTTTAAAGTTTGATAGAAATATCTGTGGGCTATAGGTACATTCTTACACTGCAAGGGTTTTTTTTGCCTATTAGTGAATATGAAACTAATATCTCAGTGGTGACCCCCAAATTATGGAATGATCTCCCTGACGAGGTGCGCCTGGTGCCAACACTGTTATCTTTTTGGCACCAGGTCAAGACTTTCCTCTTCTCCCAGGCATTTTAGCATGTGTTTTTAAATTGTTTTTTTTAAAAAATTAAATTGTGTTTTTAATTTTTTTTTGTTTTAAAATTTGTATATTTGTTTTTAATGTTTTTAATTGCTGTAAACTGCCCAGAGAGCTTCAGCTATGGGGCGATATATAAATGTAATAAATAAATAAAGTCCATTACGCTTTGTGACATGTTCCTCGTAGCCCTTGGCTTTTCCTCTTCTCTCCTCCTGTCTTTGCTCTTCTGCTTTCAAGAAAGAAAGAAGCCTGCAAAGCAGAGCTGTGAATCTCGTGCTTATTGCCTGTGCACCTTTTCTAGGCTGGTCCCTCAGTCTCCCTGGCAGTCTGGAGATGGTTACACTACACCACATTTGTCACGTTGGGTTGAATGACAGCATTGTAGCAGACATTGGGAGGGGGAGAGAAAGATGGGTTTGTCGATGTTTCATCTTTTCTCCCAGCCCATGGTAGTGATGGTATGACACGGCCCATCCTTCTGCACCATCCTGAGATTGGGGGAACAGAATCCCCTTTTGAAATTAAAAAGAAAGAGCCAACATATTAGAACAGAATCAAAGGAGGGACTATCAAACAAGCAAGGCCTCCTCCATCATCAACTTCTGCTGTCTCTATAATCCCCTGCCACCGGAATGGCCTTGAAACTCTGCGGACCTTTCACGAGATTGTCTGTATCATCATCATGCTTTGAAGCGCAAGCTGCTAGCATCTTATTACTGACAAAGATACCCCCCGAGGCTTACATGGTCCTGGGGTCTGCTGGCCTTCAGGTTTGTGTCACACGTGTGCTAATTTATCAAAGCCTGGAAGAGTGCACCTTGTCAGACCTAAAGGCAGCTGGCTGCTCTTGCTTTTTTACTTTCCGAGGCCTGAAAAATACACATAAAGAAAACTATCTCATTGGTCCCATCTAGCTTGGTATTGTCTACATCTGGGGGTCCCCAATGTGATGCCCATGGGGACGATAGTGCTCTTCAACACCCCCTTGGTGTCCACCAAGGCTTCCCGCCCCTCCCATTTTTTATTTTCTTTAAACTGAGTTTTGTTTTCTGCTTTTTTAACCACGGGTAGTGCTGGGCTGGTTGGAAAATGAAGTGTGGATATCCCATCACACCGCTCTCTAATTCCAACTCTTTCCCCCAGAATGCCTCTAAGTCCTCTGGGGTGCTTTGTCTGCTTTTTTTGTTTGTTTGTGTTTTGTCTTCTTTGGGGGGGTTGTTTGTTTGGAGAGATTGCCTCCTTTTTTTGTTGGTTTGGCTGTTTGTGGAAGTATTTATGTCTGTTTTTCTTTTCTCTGGTTGGGCTATGTTTTGCCTGTTTTGTTGTTGTTTTGTCTGTTTTGAGGGGAAAGAGCTATTGCACTCAGGGCCTGCTGATGGGCTCTCCATAGGCATCTAGCTGACCAGGGCCAAAAAGGCTGAGGACCCCTGGTCTATAAAAGGGGTGGGGAAACTGTGGCTCTCCAGACGTTGTTGAATAACAGCTTCCATAATTTCTGACCGGTGGCCATGCTGGCTTGGGCTTATGAGAATTGGAGTCTAGCAACATCTGTTTCATGAGTTCCTTCACAGAATTCAATTACATCTAAGAAATCTAGCTGGAGAGGAAAATCTACTTCACTTAGAGCGGGGGTGGGCATCCTTTTTTTCTTTGGAGAGTGGCATTCTCTTGGGGTAAACTGTTGGGAGGTCACATGCTAGTGGTAAGAAGGGCTAAAACCTTGAGTGGGTGTGGGCAGATTAACAAGTGGTAGGGGGAGAGGGATGAGTGGATCTGCCCATTTTAGTTTCTCTCCGTGTCTCATTCACCCAGACTTAAATTCAGTTTTTCACATTTCCACATCCGTTTGTTATTTTTTTTAAAAAAATGTCCTCATGAAAATTCATGTGTATGCAATTTTCATTAATATACTTTCTTCTAAAGCAGTTACTTTTAATATGATGCATTTCTGCATGTTCTTTTCACTAGTATGTGCATTTGTATGCAATCTGTACCCTAATATATGCACTTGTACAAGCAATGTACAAAGTACTTGGCTGGAGACTTGCAAACTTTGAAGGATGGCGTTTCAGTTTTTGTATTGTTTCAGAAACACAAATTTGATAGGTTCACATTAAAATGCAAGCTGAATTGAATTTCTTCCCCACCCCTACTGGGGCAACCCCCCTCTCCCCCCTTCCCATTTTTTCCTTCCTTGCTACCCCAGAAAATTCAGCCAACGACCACATTAAATTAGAGTGAAGGTCATCATTTGCCCACCAGTGGCTTAGAGCATTGTGGTCCAGATCCTATACATGTGTTTGGACTCCCTAAAAAGTAAGAAGGGGGTGACAACTAGTTGCCAAATTCCTTTTCTAAAGGTTTCCTGAGAGGCGCACAATAGCCATTTCCAACTCGGGGCACCCTCAGGAGGAGTGCAGGGTGAGATGCATATGTGACATCTCTGCTTGCGATCATTATTGTTTTATAGTGTCTCCAGTACAGGATTTAGAACATGGAGCCCCAGGTTCAAATCCCTTCTCCACCTTGGAGTGCACTGGGTGACCTTGGGACAGTCACTATCTTGGAGCCCAATTTACTTCACAGTCTTGCTGTGAGGAACAAAAGCATGGAGACCATGTGTGCCATCCTGAGGTCTTTGGAGGAAGGAAGGGACACAAAGGGAATCAACAGATGGACAAATTCATGCTTATTTCAGTATTGTGCAATGCACTCTTATTAGCCTATGGCTAGAACAATAAAGCTAAGGATAAAATATCTTGCCAGGAAGCCCTAAAGGGATCAGTCATGGATGTTGGCACAGTTCCAGTGCTGATCTGTGAACGGGCACATGGGCCGATCCAGGTAGCATGAGCATGCAGATGTGAGGCTTTGAGAGATCCCATAGTCTGCAGTGCCCATGCTCACCAAATCTCAACCCTGAAGGGTTTTCTCATCGCCAGTCGAACATCAGATAAAAGCCAATTTTCATTTTAAAGACTCTTCCCAGAGGGCAAAAAAGGAAAAACCCAAAGCCTTGTGCACGCACTTTAAATGTATGCAATTAACATAACTGCACCGTGTGTTAAGCTGCCCAAAGATAGAAACAAAGCAATTAAGACAGTCCTAATTGCACCAGGGGGATTGTGTGCCATAGAGGGAAAAAAAAGACAAAGGCAAGCTGTGTCCAAGGAGACAGGCAAGAGAACCAAAGTAGCAACAGCCCAAAGCAATCCCGGAGGCAGTCTCTGAAGAGTTGCCAGTCAAGGCAAGAGAGGAATTTGCCAAGAAGTTTGCTCAAAATCCAGCCATGGCAGCAAATGATATGCCTTGCCTTGGCACTGTGGGCCCACCACACTTTTGAAGTGGCCACACTTGTTGAGTTTATTGCAGGAGTAACAGCGATGAAACGGCACAGCGTCAACAGCAGCACCATAAACATGGAGTTTAAGCCTTGACTTAGTAATTGTCACTTTTCCCAGCAGTAAAAATGTAGAATTTTTGTTTTTAAAAAAAGCTTCTTGCCTGTGGCCAAGAAATAAAAAAATATTGCACATGGTCACCAAAGCTTAGTTGTGATTAGGGATGAGGGTTTCTGCCCGTTTTGATTTCCCTGTTGCCCATTTTACCAATTTTAAGTTCAGTTCTCCATATCGGTTTGATTTTAAAAAAACACACACACCTTGTGAATGTTCATTGACTTCAGTGAGAATTTCACCCAACATCTATATTTTTAAATGCAATTTTGCCTAAAAGACATAGCATTTTAGTGTGAATTTCTTCTAATATACACATTTTATATGCATTTTTGCCTATGCTTCTGCAAAGCAATTTCCCCTAATAGTATGTGTTTTTATATGTTATTTTTGCTAATATGTATCCATTTCTATGCACACTTTACTCCCACAGTATACGCATGATTTTTGTACAATTACTTGGCTGGAGAAATGCATTGCAAAATTCAGAGAAGTGCAAATTTTGAAGGATGGCTGTGTTTTGGCTCTCATATTGTTTTGGAACGTATGAATGAGGAAAGTTCACATTTAAATGCAAACTCTGTTGAATTTCTTACACAACTGGACCCAGAGCTGATCTTCATATACAGCAGAATCATATGATAGAACCTTTCTACTTCAGACTGCAGGGATGGGGCGTGGGGTCTCATATATATAACTGAAGGCATCCTCCTCTGAGAAAGAATTTTTTTGGACATAGAAATGTGCTTGGAAAAGTTACTTTTTTGAACTACAACTCCCATCAGCCCAATCCAGTGGCCATGCTGGCTGGGGCTGATGGGAGTTGTAGTTCAAAGAAGTAACTTTTCCAAGCTCTGACCTTTTCCCTGAAGTGTTCTGTATGCAGTGAGTGTTTTCATGGGGGAACATCAATGCAATCTCCTGTTTGCACCCTCAAGTGATAAATCTGTATCATGTGATTCTACTGTAATTGGCTCCAGTTCCAGAGGGTTGGATCTTGAAGTGCTGCAGACCACCTGGCTTCCACCCCACAGTTGTAAGCAGGGAGGGGGGTGACGCTAAAAGCAGTCCCAGTTCCTTTCTCTCTGTTTTAAAATTTGTTACTTGGCAAAGAGAACTTTTAACTTCTCAATTCCCTTAAAAGCTAAGAGAGTACCTGGCAGCAGTCAGCACTAACTATGAAAGAGGTATAGCCATTCACACATGGGGGGGGGGTTAGAAACAGAAGAAGCCAAACAGTAGCAGAAGCTGGATTCCAAATGACGACTCCACGTGTATTTTCCTGTTACTGCACAATATTTTCACTTTCCCCTTGCAGTCAATGCATGATTGTTTCTAAAAGTGACTACCACTTTCTTCATCTGATCTCTTAAAGAATGAATGAGTTATGTCAACTTTTCCAGAAAGTATTTAAAAGTTGCAGTGATGATTAGAAACCATTTCAGAGGCTGTTGGCACAACCCATTTTTAATGGATCCACAATAAAAGTCAAAAGCAAGAAAGCTCTCCTGTAAGCATGCAATCAAAAACAAAGGAACCAATTTGCCATGTTTACCCCCTTTCATATGCAGCTGTAGCATCTTGCAGGGGCAAATATCCTATGGTGTTATCCAGTGGATGGGGGGCTATGTGTGAATGATGCAGCCGTGCAGGGAGGGCTGTTCATGTAGTCTTTTCCCAATTATCAGCACCCTCCGTCCTCCTAGCCAGGAAAGTAGCTGCCACACCACTGTGACTACATGCGCATAGAGCCTCTTCAGTTACCCATATTATGAGGCAGGGAGAGAGGTTGCTTACAACTTGCTATGTAGCGAGAGTTTGAAGATATGCCGTGAAATATAGATTAAGGGATGCTAATTCTATTCAGTGCCTGCAAGGACAGGATGGAGAGCAGACATTACCAAACCAGGGAATTAGGAATGCATGAACGTTGCCTTATGCTGCTAAAGGCAGTTGGCCCATGAAGCCCAGCATTATTTTCCCTGACTGATGGCAGCTCCCCAAAGCCGAGGTCTTTCCTGTCAGTTTCTGACTGATCATTTTTAGGGGAAAATGCCAGTGGCTGAACCTCAGGCTTTCTGCATGCGCTCTGTCATTCACCTCACTGCTAAGCAATGGCCCCTTCCCAGTTTTGCTATGCCTTGGGGGCATCAAAGGTCGGTCCCTCCTCCTGTTGTTCAGATCAGTTCATGAGTGCAGAGGTGGGCAACTGTTTTTCTGTTAAGGGCCTAATTCGCTTGGAAGGATTTGTCAGGAGCCACATGCCAGTTGTGGGTGTGGCCAGAGCCACTCTCTTTTCTCTCTTCCTATAACCCCCCTCTCTGTATGTGTCTGGAACCCCCTTTTCTCTTTCCGCCACCCTCTTTCCCTCCCGGCCCAGATTGCTCTTGCCTCATTCTTTTGAGAGGTGCCTGCTTGCCCCCAGAATATAACCAGCACAGAGTTTCAGTGCCAGCAAAGAGTTTCAGTATCAATGAATCTGTCCTTGTCAGGGACACAGCTTTCCCCCTAGTTCATTTGCCTTAAGATTTATTTTATTTTATTTAAAATATTTATAAATCACACTTTCATATATAATCACAAGGTAGTATACAGATTAAAAAAACCACAGCATTACAATTAAAACAAAAACACTGATCGCATTGGTATGAGCTGGCTGACAAAGAATCTCAGATTTGAAAAGCCTCACTAAACCATACAGCCATTACAAGATGTCTAAAAACAAGCAGGGATGACTCCTGCTGAA
This sequence comes from Rhineura floridana, assembly GCF_030035675.1. Classification (NCBI taxonomy): domain Eukaryota; kingdom Metazoa; phylum Chordata; class Lepidosauria; order Squamata; family Rhineuridae; genus Rhineura; species Rhineura floridana. Next base: position 65,564,301 of record NC_084489.1, read on the forward strand.
CCTCTATTGGCAAGGAGTTCCACAGGGTGGAGCCAGCCACACTAAAAGGTGGGTCCCTTGTAAAGGCCGGCTGAACCTCGGGGGCATGTGGGATCACCAATAGTTCCCCATCAGAAGACCTCAGTGATCGACGTGGACCATAAGAAATCAGGCTATACTTAAGGTACTTTGGACCCAAGTTATTTAAGGCTTTATGAATTAACACAAACCTTGAACCTGGCCTGGTAGTTCTCTCAGCAGTGGAGTAACATGATGCTACTAGTGTGCTCCTGTGAGCAGTCTGGCTGCTGCATTCTGCATTAGATGCAGCTTCTGGACCAGATGCAAGGGCAGCCCCACATAAAGCATGTTACAGTAATCAACACTCGAGGTTACCAAAACATGGACCACTGTGGTCAGGCTATCCTCGACAAAGAATGGTTACAGCTGGCATGCCAACCAAAGCTGGCAAAAGGAACTCCTAGCCACTTGGGACTCTACTGAGAAAGATGGATCACGGAGTACCTCCAAGATGTGTTAAATGCTTCAGACACCAACAGTACTTGGATGGGTGGAACATCATTCAAAGATGTGAAATGTAAAGTCTTGGGAAAAGGACTCAAGCCAGCCTTTCTAAGACATTCCTGGGGTGTGGATTTCATTATTCCCAGTTCATGTGGAAGCTGACAATTTTCCAACTTCAAAAATGAGGGAAACCAAGGATTTTAATTAATAAACATAAATTGCCCATGTATAGGTTTTTACGGTTGTCCTAATTAACAGCCAATCCTTTGATGTTTAGTAAACTCCTCTTGTACGGCTACAAGCTTAAGAAAGCTTAACTGAAGGTGTCAACTTTAATGTAAAAAAAAAAAGCCTCTAAACTGGCTTAGAGCATGGCACTGTAATATAAAAAGCAAACTTCCCTCCTCTTCTTTTACTTTGTCTCCCACAGTCGGTTGACATATGCAAGACAATTTCTCAAAGGAGCATGGGAAATGCCTAAAAAATAGAATACAAACATAAGACGCTGACTTATGCCTTCACTGTCGGAGGCAGTATGCTTCTGAATGCCAGTTGCTGAAAACTGCAGGAGGCAAGAGTGCTGTTGCGCTCATGTCTTGCTTGCAAGGACATTAGACTAGATGGACCACTGGCCTGATCCAGAAGGCCTTTTCTTATGTTCTTATGTTCACTTCCAGGAAAAGATCAAGTTGATTAAGGAACCTAACTCAAAAAAACACATAATCATAAAAACACATACCGTATAAGGAAAAAGTACCCAACTAATAAAACAATGAGAAACAGCAACAGAAGCAGCAATAAGACAATAGTAGAACCAATAGGTTGCCAGAGCATGGATAAGTGTGGCCAAGCTATATCTGACCAGAATGGGTTGCAGCTGGTGCACCAAATGAAGTGCCCAGCTGCACTATACATTGAATGCAATATCATACCACTTTAAACAGCCATGGTTTCCCCAAAGAATCCTGGGAACTATAGTTTGTTAAGCGTGCTGAGAGTTGTTTGGAGACCCCATTCTCCTCACAGAGCTACAATTCCCAGAGTGGTTTAACAATTCATCCCTCTTTCCAGGGAACTCTGGGAACTGTAGCTCTGTGAGGAGATGCTGGACTAGATGGGCCACTGGCCTGATCCAGCAGGCTTTTCTTACATCCTTATGCTGAGTTAGACCATTGGTTCATCTAGGTCAGTATTGTCTGCACTGACTGGCAGCATCTCTCCAGGGTTTCAGGCAGAGGACATTCCCAGCCCTAACTGGAGATGCCAGGGATTGAACCCGGGACCTTCTAAATGCAAGACAGATGTTCTACTACTGAGCTCCAGCCCTTCACCAAATATTAGCTTCTGTGGCACTCAGCACATGAAAGTATCTTCAGTCATAGAGCCCATCTGCAAGGATGAACAAAACATTTCCTAATATGTCACGCAGAAAGAGATAAGAGATGCGTCTGGGCAAGGTGCCATGCAAATGAGACAGAATCGGACATACAATGTTACCATTTTAATAAGGCTGCAATCCTATACACACTTCCCTAGGAGTAAGTCCCACTGAACTCAGTGAGTCTTACTTCTGAACAGACATGTATAGGATTGCATTGCTAACTACGCTATTGTTGTTGTTGCTTCCATAGAAATTTCTCAGATGTTTCACCTGAGCCAAGACATCTAACATTTGCCTTGTTTTTGAACTCTTTTATCTTTTTTTTTAAAATCCACTTAAAATTAGTGATGTTTTGAACTCTTTTTGGTTCAATTTGTAATCAACTTAGTATTTACAAGACTTCTTGGCAAGAGTTTTTTGGGGAAGCCCATCTGTTTCCTAAGCATTCTCTCCTGGCTTGTAATATTGGCCCGTCTGCATGGATGATGCCATGTGTATGCAAGTGTAGAGCATTGCCCCTGAGATATGTTGTTCCTAGCACCAGTCATGACAGTCGGTCACTTGGTAGTTCATCCTCCCTCCCAAACGTACATACCTGGGATCAAGACTGGGTGTTAAATCTGTATGGAGAGAACAACAAGCACATTCACACTAAAGATGGAAGGATCCGTCCATTTTGGTTGTCTCAGCTTCTCATTTTTCCAGTCTTAAATTCCACATCTCCGCAGCAATTTGCAGGTTTTTTAAAAAAAAAAACTCATGAAAATTCTTCAGCATTTTAGTGTGAATTTCTCCTAAGAAACACATTTTTGTATCCAGCTTTGACTAATCTATACATTTTGGCAAGCAATTTCTCCTAATATAATGCATTTTCACCCGTTACTTTCACAAATATAGTCATTTTTATGCCCACTTTCCCCTGAGAGATGAATTTTTGTAAACATTGTTTGGATGGAGGGCTGCATAGCAAAATTTGGATACGGGTGACTTTCAAAGGATGGCTGTGTTTCGGCTCTCATACTGTTTTGGAAAGTGCAAATTTGATAGAGTTGGCTTTAAGTGCAAACTGAATCAAATCTCTCCCCCATCCTTAGCCAAGAGTAAAAACATAAGAAGAACCTGCTGGATCAAGACAAAAGGCCATTCTAGTCCAGCGTCCTGTTCTCACAGTGGCCAACCAAATGCTCATGGGAAACCCACAAACAGGACCTGAGTGCAAGAGCCCTCTCCCCTCCTGCAGTATCCAGCAAACTGGTATTCAGAAGCATACTGCCCCTGAGCGTGGAGGGAGAGCATAGTCATGGGTAGTAGCCATTGATAGCCTTCTCCTCCATGAAAAGGGTTTCAAGGAATCACAGAACTTGTAGGCTGCCTAGTTCAGCAACCCCCTTCAATGCAGGAAATGCAGAGTGAGAGCATCTACAACAAGTGGCTTTCCAGCCTCTGCTTGAAGACCTCCAGCAAGGAAGCCCAGGCGCCCTTTGGTCATTGGCTACATTGTTCAACTGTTCTTACCATCAAGATGTTTCTCCTAATATTCACCTGAAATCTACCTCTTGAGTTCCTTAGACCTAGCCCCATCCTCTGCAGCAGTAGGCTTTACCTTCATGACAGTGGGGGCTGGGAGCTCCATGTCAGTGGGGCAGTGGAATCTGCTCCGGGATTGAGTCTGAACTTTCAAGGTGATGTCCAAGGTGCGGAAGTATCTTGGATAGCTCCTTGAAATTTCATTTGAAGAATCCTACCATTTCACCCCTTCAGTCTTCTTTCCTCCTGTTAACATTAAAGAACTTTTGTGCATTTGCAAACAAAACAATTCACTTCGCAGTTCATGAAGTTTTGCTGCAGGCAATGAGCATTTCAGCAAGAGCGAAGGGTTTGACATAAAGAACTTGGTGTGTGTACCTCCAAAGTGGCTAATTTGGGGCACCTGGTGTATTGAATGCTGACTGAGCATGCATAGAATCTCCTATTAGGGGAAAGGCTATAGCTCAGTGGAAGAGGATCTGCTTTGCATGCAAAAGGTCCCCGGTTCTATCTCTGGCATCTCCAGGTAGGGCCAGGGATGTTCACTGTCTGAAACCAATCAGTGTTGACAATACTGAGCCAGATGGGCCAATGGCCTGACTCAGGACAGGGCAGCTTCCTATGTTACATTCCAAGCCAGGGAAAAAATATTTTGGAAGAAATATTGCTTGAGTTGCAATGCAGCCAAGCATTATGAGCTGAACAAATTCACATTCTGAACCAGATAGTTACAAACTTTGGTGACATTAGTTAAAAATGGTACAGTACATTTCACAAAAGCCTAACGAAAGCTAGCATGACATGTCTATTATGTTTATGCTATTGGTTCATTGCAAAAAACAAAGCATCCACCCAACCACCATGGGATTGTGAAAATTCAACACAAATGCACAGCCCACCTTTAACCATTCAGGAGCTGCTGCCATCAAATTGTGTGGGCTAGCCTGCTTACTGTGAATGTATTTGGGTTAACGTATATGGGCATGTAATTTTCTCTGTAACAGAGTCACTCTGTCTATATTTTTAAGCTAAATTATCAGCAGCCAGGAGACCTTCAGGGCTGAAACCTTGGTTCTGATGAAGTCACTGGGACTCTTGCCATAGATGCCGGCGGAGCCAAGAAGCTCCCCCTGCAGTCTAATCCGATGTCTGGCACTCCTTTCTGTGTCCAGGAGCAAGTTGCTCAGATTATGCACCTTGGTAACCATCGTTCATAAATGAGGTCTAATAACCCCCTCCAAGGAACCCTGGGATGCTGAATTCAGCTGCATAGCTCTTTGAAGTTCAGTGCCTTTGTTCAGTTGGAAGCATTTTTCCAGGAACTTTTGATTTCTCACTGCCATTAATTGTTTCTGCCCTCCACTCAGTGGTGGTGAATTAGCTGGGGAGCCAACCCAGTGAATTTGAGAACTGGATTTCTTTCCTCCCCCCAGCCACTCCACTTGTGCTTGGAGCAGTTTCCAATCCGCTCTGACTCACCCAAACAGACCTATTTCGTCACAAGCTAATTTAACACTGAGCTGTCTCTAGCAATTGACCATGGATGGAAAGTGCCCAGGATAGTCTCCAGTCCCGAGTTGGACATGGGATGATTCAGACTTCCATGTCTCCAGGAAAACCACAGATGGCCGCACCTGTCCCTTTGTTCAACAGTTGCATTTAGCAGAAAGCACAGTTGTAGAGGCATAAGGCAACCGCAGCTCCTGTCTGACTCCCCGCCACCACCAAACATTCTGAGCAAGCCCTTGCTCTGTGCAGATCTGGGCTCTCCACATATTCCCTGAAGGCAGGCTATACATCTGAAGGCACATCAGGCCAGCACCCTGCTGAGTCAGGTCTGGTCAGTGCCTGGATGGGAGACTGCCTGGGAACCATATGTAAGCCGCCTTGGGTTTCTATTTTGAAAAGAAAGGCGGGGTATAAATGTCATTAAATAAATAAATAAATAAATAAAATCCATTTAAAAAAATTCGGTGGAAACTTCCTCAGTATAAATACCATTTGCCATCTAACACAACCAAATAAGTATGGCTAGAGTGCAAGAAGCACAATTTATGCACTGCTTAGTAAGTATTCGTTATTAGAAAGATAGAGGGCCGGCCACTATGCCCAAATTAGCTCTCCAGATCAGAAGGCTGGGATTTTAGAGTGATTGTGCAAGTACAACCTTTAAAAATTATGCAGCACTGACATGGAAACTTTTTTTTTTGCAGGCGGTGGGAGCAGTTCCAAACTGGCAATCATAACCCTTTGAACTGTCATTAGTGACTCTGCTGGGTATATATATATCTTGGTCAGAACCGGACCTTCTTTGACTGAGTAACCATTTAGCCAACATGGTGTCCAAGCCAGTTTCTGGTCTATGTTCACATCTTGCCTGCCTCCCACCTAGCGCTGGAATAAGCAGACTTTGTTAACTTGATTCTCATCAACTTTAACTCTGGGTGTTGTGACTGGATGGTCTAATTGGCTCCTCCTCCTGGTTCTTGTCTGTGATGCTCCTCTTTGTGGTCCACTACTCCTCCTTCTATGCATTTTGCTGGTTATGCTCATTTCTCCTACTAGTAGGGTGGGTCTGTAAAGATTCTTGTAGGGAAGGGGAGTTTCACTTGATATTGCCTTTTTTAAAAAAACAACAACTAGAAATATAGAACATTTTATGTGAGTATATATAGCATATTTAATGCAAATATCTGAAAGGCTTGGGTTGCTTTTAATTAAATACAGCTGCTTTTGCATCTCTGCACAATTACTCTTGGTGGAGGGCCCCTTTTTATTCCCAGAAACCTTCTGCTAAGGAAGGATCTTCAGATTCTTTCACCCTAGTTGTAACCTCTCACTCACTTGCACATGGGTGATTTCCACCGACACTTGCCTAAAGAATTATTTAAAAGGTTTCCTTCAGTTGCTTGTAAACAGATGCTCCCTCAAGTGGGACAGATACATCATTGCACTGTGAGATTTGCATGTGATTACTGGTGTGATAACAGTAGACAACAACTCCAGAAGAGTTTACCATGTCAAAACCCCCTCCCAAATCTGATGTCTCCCTAGTATGGGATGTTGTTTACATTGCACAACTGAACAGATTGTCTAGCATGATGCAAATGTGAAATAAAAGGAACAGAAAAGTAAGGTGTCTAGTAAAAGTATACAATCAACAACTCATTTAAATTCAACTTAGCATCTACATGTACAGCTATGAAGGCTTCCACATAGACCCTTTTCTCAGGAATCACCACTCTTTGTTCACTCATATAACACTCTTGTTCACCTGTTACATTCCAGTGTTTTCTGAGTACCATTAGGAGAGTGCATCAAATGCCAAGCCAAAGCAGGGTGGCTTGGAGGAATTTGGGGCTTGTTAGAGGTAAAGCAAGATTTGTACAAGATGGCATGAATTAAAGTGGAGAACCCTGAAGTGCTTCATGGCACCTCAGCAATTCAGACATAAAAAAAATCCTGCAGACAAGAGTCTATTAAAAGCAAAGCAATGTCTCTATGTTTGCCATATATGGACTAATGCCAGGCTGGGGTGGCAGGGGAAGGGAGAGCAAACATCATACTGTGGAGAGGACAGAGATAGTTCTCCATTGTGATTGACAGGTGAAGCTCGTAATCAGAGGTAATGATTTTACCTGGAAAGTGAATTCCTTTGAGCTCCCCCTTCAAATCAACGTTAAAAGTGCCTAGCATAAAATCATTTAAACCTAGTTGTTAGTGATTTACCAGGTTTCTTATCCAGGGGCACATTTCCCATGCATGCAATTTTCAGACCAACTGCCCACGAACACCAGGGGAGATTAAATGACTCATTTTCTTATACACCCCAAAACTGTAACAGCTGCCCTTGAGGGAAAACCACTGCAGCTATCCTTCTGAAATTTGGCACGATTCATTCCCCCAGAAGGTGTGGCCTGGTCTGCAAATTGCATCCAATTCTTCCCCAAAATAAAAAAAAAGTTATAGATGTTTCCTTTTTGAAAAAGCAAAGGTGCCTGGCACAAAAGTCCCTAGACTTAGTTGCCTCTAATTTGGCAATCCTTATCCAGTCTGGATGGGCTACTATGCCTGCAAATTTCATCCACTTCTGTCAAAGGAAAAAAGTTATACCAACTTTTTATTTCCCAGTAGTGAATGGGGGGAAATGAAGTGGACTTGGATGAACCCCGAGGCCAATCAGGCAGCCTATGAAGCACCTCGCACTGAGGCAAGCTGTTTTGCAAAGTGCTGGATCAGAGTCAAAACCAAATCTGGTGGTTGGTGCACATCCCCAATAATCAATCCATGCCTTTTCAGATTTGATTTATGTTGATGTTTAGGGTGATAAAACACAATTGTGGGGAGAGAACAGGCAAAGCACTCTTAAAGCTTTCCGGGGTTCCTGTATTTTTAAATCAAACACATTGCATTTTTAAATTGAACACTTTCTATTGCATTGTTTCCTGTAGATCCAAGCTGGGGGATAAATGACGAATAGCCTCTGATTTGCCTCTCTAACACTGCCTACCATCTACTCAGGTATAAACCTCATTGAGTTCAATCAGACATACTCTAAAATAAAAGTATACAGCAGGGTTGGTGAACTTGCACCTTGTAGAGTGGATCAAGCCTGCCAAGCCATCTGAAATGGCCTGACAGCCAGAACAGTTTTTCATCTTGGGCATATGGGGCTATACCCTCCCATAACAACAACAACAACAACAAAAACCCAACAGCATCTCTCTTATATCTACAATTTTCAGACCAATAGCCTGCAAATTACTAGGGGAAATTAAGTGATTCCTTTTTTACCTGTGCCAAAACTGTAACGGCTGCTCTTGCAGGAAAACCACAAGTTTTCTTTCCCACAGTGGCCAACCAGATGCCAATAGGGAAGCCCACAAGCAGGTCATGAAACCAATAAACCTCCTCCACTGTTGTTCTCTTTTCCAGCTGATATTCACTGGTGCAGTGCCTCAGAACCTGGATGCTCCATATAGCCATCATCGCTGTAAGCCACTGTCAGACCTATGTTTTTCCATGAATTAATTTAATTCCCTTTCAAAGTAAGTTGACCTAGTACCACTGCCACATTTTGTGGCTGTGCATCCAATTAATGAATGATACTTTGTGTAAAGAAGTACATAATTTTGCTTCTACTGAAACTATTGCCAATCCACTTTATTGAGCAACTCAATGTGTCAATGGTAATGGATCCAGGAGTACCCCTAAGCTACGTACCTGCTCCTTCAGATAGAGTGTAACCCTGTCCAGAGTGGACCACAACCCATCCATCCAGTCTAGAGAACTACCCACCAACAATTCCTCAGTCCTATCTGGATTAAGCTTCAGTTTATTGGCTCTTATGCAGTCCATTACTGAAGCAAGACACCAGTTTAGCACATCCACTGCCACCCTTGCAGATGTAAAGGAGAAACAGAGCTGTGTATCATCAGCATATCGCTGACAACATACTCCAAAATATGAGTGGATGACTCCACTGAGCAGTTTCATGTAGATATTAAATAGCATGGGGGACCCCACATTGAAGGTTCCACTGGGCCAAACAGTATTCCCCAAGCGCCACTCTGAGAACGACCATCCAAGTAGGACTGGAACCATTTCAAAGCACTGCTGCCCGCCCCCAACTCGGACAGCCACTCCAAAAGAATACCATGGTTGCTGAGAAATCAAGGAGAATTAACAGAGACACACTTCCCGTCTCTCTCCCGACACAGGCCATCATACAGGGTGACCAAGGCCATTTCCATCCCAAAACCAGCCAAACCCCAACTGAAATGGATCCAGAAAATCAGTTTCATCCAAGAGAATTAGTTTGCTTTGCCTGTCATTGGCTCTGGCTCCACCTACTGTTGTGCTCCTGGCCTTTCCCCCTACCAGTCACTATGGGCGCCAGCCACCAATGCTGACAAGAACCCCCTGGACCTGCTCCTCCTCCTCTTCATCACTGCAACCTGCTTGCTCACCTGCCTCTTGCTCTGGCCCCAAGGGCTTGAGCAAACAAACAATCATGGTGGTAAGGAGGAGGAGCCACTCTTGCCTGCTTGCTTATTTGGATCTGTCTGGCAAGCAAGCAGAGGAGCAGAAGCAGCTGCCACAATGGCAGTGAAGGGGGTGGGTGCCTTGCCCAAGGGCTCCCCAAATTCTGGAGCCAGCACTGCCCTGAGCGATGAAGGGTTGATTACAAGGTAGCCGGTCTGCTAAGTCACCGAAATAGCACTGCATGAATGAATGAGTGAAAGAATGAATGAACTGTGTTGCCGAACAGTTGTAATTGACTTTAACTACTGTTCAACATAATGGAAAAGCAATGCATCCACCCAGCAATTAGACTTGTCATGTACAAGTTTTATTTAAAGCCTGAATTAGATCCATGCTTGAACTTGTTGATTTGCCTTGAAGCTCACCAAGGTGAATCCAGAAGGCAGCATATTGTGGGAATGTGGGGTTTGGATATTGTAGTGTGTGCTTCATCTTTGGATTCATATTAACTGCTCAGTACAGCAATGATGCTACTGAGATGTGTACATATGTACATGCATATTGAAATGAATTCTGCTCAGATCAATGGCTTTTCCAAGTCATGGTTTTAGGACAGTCAACGGTATAGTTTGCTGCTCAGTGTTCTCTTCATCATGCCTTGGGTGGGGTGAATTTGTTACATAATCCAGAGCTACCCTATTAGGCTGCATTCACATACACATTTACTTGGGAGTAGGGATGTGCTAGAATTCCACCCAATTCAGATTTGGTACAGAATTTTCCATTAATTCACTTATTATCAAATCTGCACTTTCAACAAAAAAAAGGGAGAGAAATGAAACAGCCATCCTTCGAAATGTGCACTTATCTGAATTTTGCCATGCAGCTCTCCAACCAAACAATGCTTACAAGCATGCATCAGTGCATAAAAATGAATATATCAATGAAAATAACATACAAAAAATGCACTAGGTTAGGAGAAATTGCTTAGAATTTGCCTGCCCCTTGAAGAATAACCCAATCTTCAGGGTACATCCCCCCACCCCAAAAACAAAAATAGCTGAGTCAAATACATTGGCTCAGAACTAATTTCAAATCTGAAATGAACACATGGAGGTGGAGAGGAGGGATGGTGTTATAACTTCTCTTCCTCCCCTTCACAGTTTCAAAAGAAAGGGTTTATCTCCTAGTCCATTAAAACAAGGAAGGAGACATCACACAGGAGAAGCACCTGCTTTCCCTGTAATTATTCCTCAGGAGCACGTGTCTATCAGCTAGCTCTCTAGATCTTCACACTAAATGACAGTCGTTCAGTGCACCCAATTTTCATCCATTCCAATTTTCATGTTGAAAATAGCTACATGGTATAAGAAATGTTTCCTGGAAAAGCTTTTCATTATGCAAATATTCCCTCTTTTAAAATCCTGTTTAGCACCATTATACCTCATGGCTGCTGCTTCTCTTTCTCTCCAGATTATTCATGTGCATGAGCCTAGCCAATCAGGGATCACACAGTGAACAGGTGACCAACCACAGCTGATAATATAACTGAAGGGCAACAAAGGCAAAGTAAATGAATAGATGAAACATTTTTGCAAGGAGTGCCCTGCCCCAAATTCAATGGGGAGGGAAACATTTTTCAGCACTCCTGAAAATGTTCACAAAAATGGCGACTAGTTTTTGTTCAGCTCTAATTGCACATTATCAAATAGGCCTATGGGGTAGCTATATACGCCAAAGGTGTTGATAGCTTCACCCTAGTTGTAAGCAAGTAGGGCCACCATTTTTGTGGTGGCTACCATGACCCACCTGGCCATCTGGCAGATCTGGCAAATGCCAAAAGAGCTGATGCAAGTGGGCCAGTCTCTATGAAAAAGAATAATTCTCAGACAGCACTGATCCATGAGCACCCATAGCACGAGGCTGCCTAGTAGCTGGACGGTTTCGACATCTGCCCTTCCTCCCCTCCTTTGAGCTCTTTTGCCTGTCCCCTTTCTCACCAGTGCAGGGGAGGTCAGTTGGAGACCAAGGCATCAGCTCCGGGTTTTAGTCCAAACTGTAAAGGAGCTGTTCTTGGACAGCTCCTTGAAAGTTTGGACTAAAATCTGGAGTAGATTCATTGCCCTACTGACATTGGAGCCACCAGACTCCACTGAAACAGGACAGAAGGCTTTTTTTCAAGTTGGCTCTGGAGAGGAAACACCATGTCTTTTGAATGTTCTTTTCATTCATATCTGCCTTTTCGTGTACCCTTTTCCCTGTGCAAATGTTGAAGGACAACTGCAATTTTGTTCATGCTTTGTTCTGGGGAGTGCGGCTTAAGTAGAGTCACACTGGAATGTGAACTGAACCTGATTTCTCCCCCCCCCAATTGGGTCCCTCTTCAAAGTCATATCAATTGGGGCATTTATTTGGCTTTTTGGAAGGGAAAAAGCTTCCCTTCTTAGAGGACAGATGTGCAGTGCAATTCTATGTGTGTTCACTTGGATAAAAGCCATGGAGGCTGGTGGCTCCAATGTCAGTGGGGCAGTGAGTCCGCTCCAGGTTTTAGTCCTGAAAGCACCTTGGACAGCTCCTCGAAAGCTTGGACTAAAACCTGGAGCAGATTCCGTGACCCACAGAAATGGAGCCACCAGACTCCACTGAAGCAGGACAGGAGGCTTTCAACCCAAGGTGGCTCTGGAGAGGGAAGGGAGGGGGTGAGGGAAAGAAGCAGAACATGTGTGGCGTGGAGGATTGCCTTCCACCTGTAGCAGTGTGTGTGGTGAGATGGAGCTTCAGAACTGCCCTCCCAACACTGGCTGGGGAGTGGCAGGGTGATAGTGAGGTCAGGGCTGCACTGGTGCATTGGTGGGACCAAAGTGGCACTCCTGGCAGTGCACCCCGATCTCCAGCCCCATGCAGGTAAGCACCAGTGACATGGTTGTCAGGAGGGCAGTTCTGCTCATCACAGGCACCCCTAGTGCCTCCTAATCCACAGAGGAATCAGAGGGACATGACTGGCATTCTCCTTCCTCTCTGGCAGGGTGGTGGCATCTCACCCAGATGGCTGGATCAGGGGAGGAGGGACTTGCCCTTCAACTGGGTAGGCATACAGTTGCATACCGGGGGGAGGGGGAGCGGCTGGCTGAGATTGGTTTGTAGAGTTTGAACACTAGCCCATATAAAAGCCAGATGGGGAAGGCCGTGGAGGAGGAAAGCCATCGAACAGAGTTGATGCTCCGCCCCGGCATGAAGCCACAACATGTAGCATGGAAGGCCACTTCACGGGAGACCAAAAGGGGAACCTGACTCTACCCATTCCGTAGTGCAGCCTTTCCCAACCTTTGGGTCCCCAATGTTGCTAGACTACAATTCCCATCATTCCTGACCATTGGGCATGCTGGGGCTGGGTAAACATGTCCTTCTGTGTGGGCTCTTGTTCAGAAGGCATCCTGAAGGAAGTTAGGGAAACCAGGTAAGAGCTAGGAAAGACGCCATAGGGAAATTAGAAATGCTTTGGTGGATCCGGGCTTCATCACATCCAGATATGACATTACTGAGCTTCTGGCCTTTGCTGATGTGCGCTTCTCTGCACGTCTTCAGTTCAGTTAATGAAAAGGCTTTTCACACAGGAACAGTGTGGGCTGATTTGCGGAAAGGAAGGCTTCCCACACAGCTAATTATGTGTAATCTCAGGGGCACAACCAACTGTTTCTGAGGCTCTTAACTGCTTCAGCCCACTCAGAGACATTTTCAGCCCTAGTTTTTGAGCTGTTGGGCCTAAGCTGGAGGTTGCTTCCCTGGTTCCCTCTGGTTCGAAGAACTCGTTCAACTCACATTTGGCCTCCCTTATATTTAGCTCTTCTTTCTGTGGTGGCAAAACATTTTACTTTTCTCCAGCACAATGTTTATCTTTGTTTTGGATGCCAGCTCTTAGCTCAGCCACAAACCAAACAAAGTATATAGCCACAGCCTACCAGCGTTCTCAAGATAGACATTAAGTATGGAATATTTTTGCATATCACTTATCTCTTACATAAAACACAGATACCCTTGAGGCAGATAGGACTCCACATTCCTATTCCTCTTCCAGAAGCTGCTCTCATGCACGATGGGAATTTGCGAGATACATACAGTCATTGTGCAACTTAGCATTCCTCTGTCAGTGTGTCTACAACAATGCTCTTGAGATGGTTTTTCATTTGATCAGATTTCATTCTGAGATTAGATACCACCCGTTCTACATTCTTCTGAATACATCTTTTGTGAAAAGTATCATGAAGGAAGAGGCCACACAGAGGATCTAAACAATAACAAGAACGTTACTATAACTAATTATATACAGAGAACAAGGCCCACAGCATGGGCTGCTTGTAAGGCAGGCCTGGAAGTGAAACTGCCACAGCCTGGGCTGACTCAGCAGTTCCTGGTATGGCGAGCCTGGAGGGTCAATACACTATATTCAGAGTGGCAAACTGGGATGAGCCCCTGACTCTTTCCTGATCTTAGGGTGGATGGAAGACTGTACCTGACCTTGCGTGCACTTCAGAGGTACTCTGTAGTCTTCAGAGCAGGAATGAGGACCTTTTTAAGCCTGAGGGCCCCATTCCCTTGTGGACAACTTTCTAGATGACATACAACAGTGGTGGGTGGGGCCAGAGGAAAAAGTGGACAATCTTACCTGACCATTCAGGTAAGATGCCAGCCATGCAAAAGCTAGCCCTTTTCCACTCCCGCACAATCTCTCTAATCCATCTTCCATCGGTGTCTACTGAAGACCTTATCCCAGTTTGCGTCTGTGCTGGAATTGCTTTTTAATATGTTTTTAAACCTTTTTTTTTTTTTTTTAAAGAGAGATGTTTTTAAAGTTTTTTAAAAATGTTTTTACGGATGTTTTGTTTTAATATGTTTTAATGGTTGTTTTGTTTTAATATATGTTAATCATATGTTTCTATGATGTGTTAAAGTGTTTTTAGTGCTTTTGTTTGCTGCCTTCAGCTCCTACTGGGAGAAAGGGCAGGATATAAATCTAATAAATAAATAAATAAGAGAGCAAGAGGCGTTATCGCCATTCAAGGACACAATGCAACCAGGCACAAGCACTCAAGGAGGATGGGGAGCAGTGCCACTGAATGATGTGGCCTGGGGTGGGCTCACGGCCTGGGGAGAATCTCAAGGGCTGGATAGAGAGGCCTGGAGAGCCACATTTGGCCCTCAGGCCGGAGGTTCCCCACCCTTGCATCAAAGGATACACAACAGGCTCTGCTCATAGATTTAGGTGCATGCCTGGAACCGAAGGGATGGGGGCCTTCAGGTGCAGTCTTGCTCTCCACTTCCTGCATTCATTCTACACAAATGAATGGGTGAATACTTGCAATGGCTACAGAATGTCTTGGGCACTCCATTTCAGAACCAGGAGCAAGCAACTCTTTCAAGAGCCAGCATTCATTCATTTTAGCATCAAGGCTGTTAATTCCTTTTCAGAGGCTTATCACCCACAGCCATTGCAAGCTGCTTCCCCGGAACACTCTTTGTTGTAAAATGCCAGATGAACTCCAGACCGAGAAGAGGGCAGAGGGAGGCAGAGCCAAGAAATAGCTTTCATTCGATATCCCAGAACTGCCTTGTGGGGAAAAGGAAGACAGGCTCTCAGCTGTCTGCATGTTTACAAGCAGACAAGGGTGAGTTTTAGGCTCAAAAATAGCAGAGGAAAGTTTGAGCCCAACCCACACCTTCAAACAGCTTTCACCAACCTGGTGCTCTCCAGATGTTTCGGACTACAACTCTCTGAAAACCTATGGTTCTAAAATGCCCGGGGAGCCTCCACCTGTACAGGATACTCCCTGACTCAGAAGATCATCCTTCATCCCAGAGTTCTTTAGTTTTTGCTGGTGTTTCTTGTATACTGTCAGGAGGAGTCAAGAGGCCATGGCAGATAGGGCCCCATCTATATTATTATTATTATTATTATTATTATTATTATTATTATTATTATTATAAAAGTGTACATTCTGCCCTTCCTCTCAAAGTAACCCAGGGTGGCAAACATAAGAAAACAATTTAACAGCAACAAAAAGAACAGTCTTTAAATAGTCATGGCTTTGAATTCTGCAAATCGTAGCTCTATGACGGGAATGGGGTCCCCAAAAACTCTCAGCAGCCTTAACAAACTACAGTTTCCAGGAAGCTTTGGGAGAAGCCATGCCTGTTTAAAGTGGTATAATACTGCTTCAAGTGTACAGTGCGGTTGGGGTGGTAATTGCAGCATTTGGCACCAGCTGAAAATTCTGCACCAGCCAGAAGGGTAGCCCCACACAGAGTATGTCACAGTAATCCAGATACAAGGTTACCAAAGCAGGAGTCACAGTGGCAAGGCTACCCCGTCAAGAAACAGTCATAGTTAAATTCCTTCTCCATGCCTGCTATGATCCTAATAATTATCAGCCTTCTTATGCCCTGGGGCTGATTCTACTTGGATTGATTAAAAACTGCTCATGAAATGCAACAACAATGTTTGATGTTACATCAAGTTTGGCCCCAAATGGGGCCCCATTTGCTCTGTATGTTTAAAGCATGATTATACCACTTTAAACAGCCATGGCTTTCCCCAAAGAATCCTGGGAACTGTAGTTTTTTAAGGGTGTTGAGAGTTCTTTGGAGACCCATTTCCCTTCACAGAGCTACAATGGCCAGAATGGTTTAACAATCACTTCTTCCCAGGGAACTCTGGGAATTGTAGCTCTGTGAGGGGATTAGGGGTCTCCTAAAAACTCTAAGCAACCTTAACAACAAATTACTGTTCCTAGGATTATTTGGGGGAAGCCATGATTGTTTACAGGGGTGTGATATCCCTTTAAATGTATGGTGTAGATGGCACCTGAGTTAGGCACGTGGTTTCCAGAGTGCACAGAAGAACTGAGACATGATCCCAGGGAGAGGGAACAGCGCTAGAGGGCATTTGTCACTTGAGTATAATTAATACACAGATTGCCAGATATATAAAGAGTTTAAACTTAGGGAAATAAAGAAGCTAAGGGACACCAATCCTCCAGTTTTTCAGCACGGATAAGGCCTTTCTTGACATTTCCCCCCCAAAAGAGATATGGGATTGTGGGGGTTCCAGGTTTGCACAAGGCCCAGAGAAATTATGCTTGGGCACTGTCCTTAAAGCAATTTTCTTTTCTATCTGCAGTAACTAACTAATTAAACCAGAACTATCACTAGAAGCTAAAATGATGAAATTTAGGTTATCATACTTTGGACACATAATGAGAAGACATGATTCACTAGGAAAGACAATAATGCTGGGAAAAACACAAGGGAGCAGAAAAAGAGGAAGACCAAACAAGAGATGGATTGATTCCATAATGGAAGCCACAGACCTGAACTTACAAGATCTGAACAGGGTGGTTTGCTGTTGGAGGTCGCTGATTCATAGGGTCACCATAAGTCAAAATCGACTTGAAGGCACATAACAACAATCTGCAGTAACTGGACAGTCTTTCACAGTGTAAAACAGAGAGGGGAAACTGACCATGCTGACTGGGGCTGATGGGAACTGGAATCCAACAAGAGCTGGAGCCACAGATTCTCCATTCCTAGCACAAAGGGACTCTTTATGTATTACTTTGTTGCAAGCGGTTACATATTCTTTTTAAATGAGGGTGGGAATTGTACCCATGCAGGTTTTCGGGTTTTTAGGCATATCCTGGGTGAACTCTATTTGCCTTGGTTTCTATGAAGTGAGTGGGCTAAGAAGAGCTACGCCATGATGGAGCCAGATAAATGATTCACTGAGCCATAAAACTGTCCTTTCCCCCTAGTATTTGTCTGAGCATGTCAGCACTTTGTTTTGGAGCACCCATTAATGAGACATTATTCTTAAATAATGATTTCTCACAATGACTCAAGCCCCTAATTTTATACATCAGCTCCTGAGGATCATGTTGCTAATGATCCCATTAACTTTTTTTTTAAAAAAATGAGGAAATATTTAAATGAATGACTAGGACTGACATTAAAAAACACCATTGAATTGTAGTGTGTGAGAACAGAGAGTCGTTATGGCTGCAAGTGAAAATAATGAACTCTTAAAGGGTGTTGGCACAGGATGAAACTAGGCTAACCTATAGTACATAATAATCCAAGGATTGTACTCCTCACTGCAAGGACACCTAGGATGCATCTCTCAGATCAGCTAGTGTCAGTTGCTTGGACACTACAAACGTACAATTAATTAATCAGTAGATTAATCAACAAAACATTAGTTGATCAATCTACTGGCCGGGGGCCGAAATCAATTTTAACCAGAGATGTTCCTCATCCCCTTTGTGAAGCAGATAGCAAGGAAGGTGGATGTCGGTTCCAATAGTCTGGTGACAGAAGTAAGCACTGAGATGGGTGAATAATCTGAGAACAGTTTGATTGACAAATTGCTCAGACCGAAGAGTCAGGGCCAAGCCTGAGGCTTTATTAAGATAGATGGAACCCTATAGGCTCCTTGTATCACCTGACAGTTGCTGAGCTGGTAGCTGAGGTACCACCTTCTGGCCTGCATGGAAGAGACCAGAAGCTCCCTCTTCTGGTGAGCTGACATAGGACACCTCTTCCAAACACCTTTTTCCTGTATTTCTAGTTTGGTTGTATAGCATACACTCCACTGTCCCTGTTTAATAGGGACACTCCCTATTTCCTGGTACTATTCTTAGTAAATCATTGTCCCTACTTTAGGAAGATTTTAGAGGTGTCTTTTTAACTGATTACTGTAAATTGCCATTCTTTAGCTTTCGGACCCTTCCCCACATTTCTGGAAGTGGAGGTTGGATGCAGCTGGGCTCCCTAGTGCATAAGCATGCAAACTAAAGCTGCAGCGTGTAAGTGATTAATTGGTTTGTTGATTAAAAGATCTAAAAAGGTGCCCTGGTTAAAAAGTTTTTTCCAAAAAGTGTTATATTCTCCCTGTCTCTCCAAGTGCTGAGAATATTTGAGTTTTATTGACCAATATACAGGTTGAACATAGGTAGGGGCATAGCTGAAATACTCCAAAAGACAGCCAAATCCACTGCCCCACATCATGTATCAAGAGAGATAGATGCTGTTAGCTTACAACAACAGACATTGTTAGACTACAACTCCCATTATTGTCAGCCAGCATGGTCAGTTGTCATGGATAAAGGACACTGTAGTCTGGAGGAAACTACACTGGCTATCCCTGGCTTACAGAACTCCCAGAAACTCTGGTTCTTGTGTCTCTTTCCCTGTGTCCCACTCGAAAACTGCTATCCTTTGTTTCCTTACACAGACATTTAGGTTACATCTTTGTTAGCCCTCCTGTGGGATGCAGGGATTTGCTTTAGATATGAGGAAGATCATACAACAGCTAGCTCCCATAAAGGCACATCACCCAAATATCCTGGAATATTAACTATCAAGCTCACAAGTGTGGCCAGGTATTGCTTTAAACTAGCTTTCTTCAACTTGGTGCCCTCCAGACATTTTGGACTGTGTCACCCATCAGCCCCAGCCAGCATGGCTAATGGTCAGGGTTTATGGAAGCTGGGGTGCAAAACATCTGGAGGACGTTAGATAGAGAAAGCCTGCCTTAAGACAACCCACAGTGATAGCCCTATTCGCAGAGACCAATAGCATTATTTTTAAGACAAGTTCTTACAAAAACTTCAGGCGGCAAACACCATCTTATGAAGCGTTCTCCAGTGTCTTTCACAGAAGAGGAAATGCCTATTCCAGGATGATGTCTGCTATTACACACGTGCATCATCGTAAAACAAAGGGTGTGTCTTGCTTCAGAACTCTGTGAGTTCACACAATTGATAGATTAATTATTTCAGACTCAGCTGATTAATTGACTCCTTTAAATCAGGTGACAGTCCTAATGTATAAACAGATGCCCGAGGACATAAAAAGCAACTTCTTCTCTCCAACAATTGCCCATCCTATTAGCAAAGGTCGCTGGGTGTGCTTGAACAAATGAACAGCAGGTGCTGAAAAGCCTTCAGCAATTTGTAAACATATGGGAGAGGGCCGGGGCTCAAGCTCTGATCCAGAGCTGTCTCCAGACGTGAAGTGGCTCTACTGGGCTTAAAGGGTGGCGGCAGGAGTCAGTACCAACAGCTGGGTCTAGCCTGCAGGATTAACAGAGAGCCACAGAGCCAGGACACCATGTTGACAGAGGTAAAACATTAATGTTAGTTTCCTACTCACAACCTTTAACCTCCCTGCACAGCGCCATCTACTGGCCCTGTAACACAGTATAGCCTCCATTTTAATTTCCCACAGTGTCCCAGAGCAGGGATGGGGAACCGCCCAGACTGTGGAGACCAGTGGCGCCAATGTCAGTGGGGCAGTGAATCTGTTCCAGATTTTAGTCTGAACTGTCAATGAGCTGTCTTTGACAGTTCAGACTAAAACCTTCTTACTCTGGCCCTGAGAACTCTCCCCAGGCTACAACCTTCACTGTCCCTGCTTTGCGCCTTCCTTGAGTGTTTCTGCCTGACCAGAATACGTCCTTGAACTCTGATCATGCTTCTTGCTTTTCTGGGTGGAGGCCAGAGAGGGTGTGTGTGCATGTGTGGGTAGGACTTCACCTACATTTTTACATTAGTTGCTCCACCCACTTGCCTCTGGCCCCACCCACCTGTGGCCCCCAGAAAGCTGCCCAGGTATGTGGCTAGAAAAGGTTTCCCACCTCTGTTCCAGGAGCACACCAAGTTGAGACGTTGTGAGAAATTAAGATAGAGGCTAGACCCAGACTCCTTGTGCTGCCTGGAGTGACAGGGCAGGCAGCAGAGGTGGGTCCTGCTGAGGTGTTGGGGCCCTGACAGCTACCAAGGATGCCAAGTGTGATGTCAGCCCCATTCTTATCCTTGGTCTGAGGACAGAAATAATATAAGGGGAAAATTGTCCCTATTTTCATCTCAGGATGAAATGTCCCAGCATCAGACTGGGAGCTGGAAAAGTTTTGTAATTAATATAGGAAAACAGAAACAGGAATGGAAATGTTGGCTTGTTCATCCCACATCTGGAACAGAAATCATTCCAACGAATACAATTAGAATTTGCTGCTGCTGCTGTTTTTAGACTGCAAATTATAAGTAATTGATAATGAGTCCCCCCTCCAATTTGTATTGCATTTCCTTTGTATTGAAATGAATAGGATGGAATAATGTAATGACAGTGAGACAAATAACACAGTTTTTGGTAGAAGAGAAACTGCAGTGGAAGAGAAACAGTGCTGCATGCAACAAACACAGGATGGCACAGGAAATGATGCCTTTTTACATCCTCAATAGTAGATGCACCCTAAACCCAGCTTTTTGGAACCTTCCAGTGTTGGCAGAGAGACAGCTGTGTAGTCAGTGGGGCAAATGGGTTCACCAACCCCCTAGAACTGTGCTTCACCCCCACACCAGATTTTTTTTTTTTTTTGGAAAATTGTCTTGGCAGGGACTTCCGGGAAGGGTGACTTAGCCTGTGCCTGCTTTTGAGACGGGCTCCTGCCTCAAAAGAAGCTTATTCAGATATATCAGTCAGTTTTTTTTTTTTTTTTGACTGATTAAACTTCTCCCGGGTAGGGAGAAACGAAGAGATTAACCTCAAAGCCTATTTTTGTTGGGACGACCAGATCTCATTAATTTATGGGACGAGGTCCAGCCGACGAAGGTGGGACGGATTTTCAACAACAAGCTCTATCTGATAAAGCGAACGTTCATCTTATCTTCTAAGAGAGAACGCACTAACAGGCAAGCACCCTTCTTTCTATATTTTTCTTTTACTTGACTTAAATTGTTGCTGTTTAAAAGAGATTTGCCAGATTGATCGGTTTTTGACATCTCACTGGGGAGCCATGACTTCTCTCTGCTACTCACTAATTAATAGCTTATCTCTGTTTTTGTTGCAAAAAGCTGTCCTGGATTTGCATTCTAAAGATATACACAGAAGAGGGATTTCTATTCCAGATTTTTATTTTGAAGAATATTATATTGTCTGAGACTACTCTCTTTTTGGTCTATTTTATTTTGACGAATCTGTTTCCTGACGACCGCCATTAATTGTTTCGATCCTGGGAACTGCATTTTGTTTACTTAAGCATGGAGAGATAAGGCTGTCTGCTCTGTTTATACTGTGATGTCACCAAGTTTGGAGTATTAACCCAATTGTTGCTGAAATAAGAAGTGGTTTTCCTATATTTTTCTTTTAAAATGGCAATTAAGAAAGTGGCTGAGAATCTGGAAATAACTATGTTTCAGAAAATAATGGATGAGATTGAGATAACGAAACAAAACCTGCGACAGGGTTGTAAGGAGCTGAAAATTGAATTGAGTAAAATGAAGCAGGAGATTAAAGATATAGGGGTCCCTGTGAGAGAGGTGACCCTGGAAGGGGTCCCTGTGAGAGAGGAGACCCCGGAGATTGGAACAAACGTGGAACAGGAAAAAGATTTGGAGTCTATGGACTTTAGAAACAAAATCTATTGTTTGGAGACACAGGAGATTAAAGACATAGGGGTCCTTGTGAGAGAGGAGACCCTGGAGACTGGAACAGGGGTCCCTGTGAGAGAGGAGACCCTGGAGACTGGAACAGGGGTCCCTGTGAGAGAGGAGATCCCGGAGATTGGAACAAACGTGGAACAGGAACAAGATTTGGAGTCTATGGACTTTAGAAATAAAATCTATTGTTTGGAACTTAATGTTATCTCTGAAGAAATTAATGAAGATTCTAGAGATAAAGTTATCAATGGCATGGATAATCTTCTGGACTGGAATGATGTGATGGAGCCCAATATAGAGAAAATCTATGGAATTAACTGCAGCCATGTGACAATGGAAAAACTTTCAAGAGATGACCCAGTGTATTTTGAAAAAAAGAAAAGAGATATGATTTTACAGCAGTATTTCAGCAACCTATTCAGAATGGATGGCAAGAAAATATTTGGGATAGAGGTAATTCCCATCAGACTCTTACTATATGACTATGGCTTTGACAGCAAGATTATTATGGAATACTGATAATGGAAGATTGGATACTGAAATTACTGGACTTAACAAGACTACTGAAGATGGAAGATGGAAAATGGAACTAATAGGGATAATAGAACAATGGCTACTGAAATTACTGAACCTAACAGATTCTGATGTGATGGATTAATTGAAATGTTTATTTTGACTATGGTTATGACAATAAGATTATCATAATTAGTAATGAGATGGATTAATCGATATGCTTATCTGGAAAAAAAAATTGATAGATATATTTCTTAAAGAATTGAAACCTCTCTTTGACTTTTTGTGGAAAGAATAAAGTAATGTTTATGAGATTTGATGATTAAGTAAGATAACTACTGGAGGAAAGTGATTTTATAATATGACTTAAGAGACAGGATTGTTATATATTATAGACTTATAACTGATTTGATCTTTGACAAATGGGAAGTCAATATTTTACTCTTTATTTTTTATTTTTGTTTTTTTTTTCTTTTTTTCTTTTTGTTTAACTATTTTTGATTTTGTTTTTTGTCTTTGAATGTTTTATGATTTCGTCTTGTATGTTTTATGAAAATCTGAATAAAAATTATTGAAAAAAAAAAGAAAATTGTCTTGGCAGCCTCCATTTAAAGAATGATAGCTTGTTTTAAGAACAGGAGCAATTTAAGACTAGGACCCTCTGAAAAAATTACTGAATAAAGCAGGGCGAGTGTACAACAAAAGCCTCATCTGGCAGAACCCCCAAAAGTATGCTCACCCAAGACTTTCCCTGACTGACAGTTGATTTTTCATGATCACAATCCCTCTGTAATTACTTAACTAACCGTGAAAACAACAGCCAGTGTAGTAACATGATTCTTGAAGAGTTAAATATTAGAATGTTGTATTATGGGCTAGAGTTAGACTCCACCTCTTGGAACTTTCCTTTGCTTTGCTTTTCAGTTTAATTTGTGTTCTCTACCCAGCCAGTAATTAAGAAGCATGTTTGTTTGCCTGCAGTAAGAAGTAAGAGCTTGTTTATTCTGCAGTTATTGGGATGAATAGAGGAGGATTGGGTGCTTATTTCAAAAGGGTGAAATAAAGAGATAACAACGTGATCTAAAAAAATCTACTCTAAGTAACCCCCTACTCTTTTAAAGCACTCACTATACAATAATAGTAGCTATTTTTCTTCTTTTTCTTTACTTGATGGCAAAGGATGAAAACCACCCTAGCGGACTGCTGTCCACACTACATAACTCAGGCCTACGTTCCGATTCTCCCAATGTGTGCAGCTCAGCATGAGGCCTTTGGAGGATTTCTGGGTGGAAAAATCAACCCAGCAACCAGGGGGGGAAATTGCAATTACTTTCCACAACTTGTTTCCAATTGCTTAGTTAGTCCTTTATATAGCAACCAGTTAAAAGGTTTTCCCTTGTTTATCTAACAGGAAGGAAAATATAAATGCTTTGATGTGTTTTTAGCACTTCTGTTTGCCCCCCTGGGCTCCTGCTGGGAGGAAGGGCGGGATATAAATCAAATAATAAATAAATAAATAAAATAAAGGTCAGGAATAAGACAGGGAGAGACCCTCAAGGAGGAGTTAGTTAATACACCTTAAAGTATTTATTTTCTCTCTACCCTTCCCTAAACTTGTAGTATGGACAAGTTTGTGTTTTTGGGTGGAATCTAAAACTGAGATGCCTAATCCAGCATCCAAGCCAATCTCAGGAGCTCACCATCATTTCCCAAGAAATTCAGTTCATGAATAATCAGAACACAGAGAAAGACTACAGGTGAAAGAACTGTAGCAATAAGCAAAGTCAAACCTTTGAATCTGGTATTCCTGGGGATTTCTGGAAACAGGGTAAAATAATTCAACAGATTAAACTTCATGCATGTATGTTACACATTCTTTTCATGGAGGAGGAGTGAGGAGGAAGGTCACTGCTTTTCCCTTCGCCTGGCATGGCCCTCATGCCCTCTCCACCAGTGAGTGGGGGGAATGCCCTACCTAGAAATGTGGCTGCCCCACCTAACAAGGAAGGCTGGCTACAGGGCTGCAGACAGGCCCTGTAAACCAGCACCAGGAAAACAAATTAATGTAATCATCCTTAACTTTGTCTCAGTACTCTTTTTGTCTTTATTAAATAAAACTACAAAGGCAATAATATATCTAGAAAAATCCCTTTCTCCCTTCTCGTCAGTAATTGGGCTAAAAGCAGAGATTTGCAGATCAGTATCATGCATAATGGCACCATAGCTGATATAAAGTTCTTTAAAAACACACACACACTTCACTTATAAGAGCTCCAATAGCCTTGGGATAGTGCTATGAAAGACAAAAAAATTCACATAATAACAGGTTATTGTGTAATAATGTACTGTAAAGCCACCAGACAAGGGTGTATCCTCCTTCTCAGCACAATCCACCTCAATAATGAGCCTGAGGTCAAAAACATATTAGCTGGAGCAGACTATGTGCAGCAAGAAAATGAAATTACTACACATTTTCTAGAATGTATGGGGAGATTTACCATTATTACTTGGCAGGTTCACTTTGACATGGCTTTCTGATGGGTGTTGTAGCTATGCTGCAGTTTCCCCCTTAGGACAATAGTAGCATGAAAGAGTGAAATAAACAAATTCCAATGTACTCTTCAAATAATCTCTGGACACCGCAACTTTCTGATTTTAATAACATATAAGTCAGATCAAAGGCCTGTCTCATCCAGCATTCGTTTCCCACTGTGGCCAACCAGATACCCATGGGAAGCCCTCCTCAGGGCATGAGGGCAATAGCACTCTCAATTCAATTTTCCTGGTGCTGGATTCCATTGATGCATGCCCATGGACAGCAATTAGGCCAGTGACTTCTAGGTGATGGAGGGGGGAAGGAATGAGCATTGGCAGCAGAGCAGTTCCCAGTGCCTCCAGAAATGTATACTCTGAGAAAGTAAGTGGGTTACTATAGCACAGAGCAATCACCTAGAACAGCTTGGCCCAGCCTGTGCTCCAGCAGTGTGCTGCTCTGGAGATGCTGAGTGCTACATGCTGAACATGCATGATATAGCAATGGGGAAGAACTTAGATTCAGTTCACATTTCAAGCCAAATTGATCAAATTTGCACTTTCCAAAACAGTATGAGAACCGAAACACAGCCATGCTCCAAAAGTCACAATGATCCGAATTTTGCTAAGCTGTTCTCCAACCAAACAGTGTTTACAAAAATGCATATACTAGGGTAAAGTGAGCATAAAAATATATTATATTAGTGAAAATAAACATACAAAGACGCATTATATTAGGGGGAATTGCTTGCGCAAATGTGTTCATTAGTCAAAAGTGAATAAAAATGTGTTTATTAGGAGAAATTCACACTAAAATGCTGAAGAATTTTCATGAGGATTTTTAATAAATAGCAAATTGCTGCAGAACACATGTTCTCCACATAATTTAAGCTTGGATAAATGAGAAACTGGGAGAACTAAAACGGACAGATCCTTCCATTTCTACTTGTAGGATTATCATTTCCAAATGATGGCTTTGACATCGTTTGGAAGGTATTGTCAAACCAAGGGGAGGGGAGGAGTGCAGATCAGCAAAAATGGCAGCCTTTCCTTTTCTTTTCAGCATGCTAAATAAACTGGTCACAAAATGAGAACCTCAGCCTGAAATATATTTTGGTACACGCAATTAAAACCAAGAAAGCAGGTACTTCTCTTTCTACAAGGCCACATAACTTAATTAACTCCTGTGTATTATGATAATTAGCACAATTTAAAGGAGGATGATTGATTTGTATTCATATCAAAGGCATTCAGCTGGGTGGTTTTAACGACTAGGTGCTGTGCACAAGCAACATGTCAATCTTCCTTGTTGGAGGTGACTAGAAGAACTGGAGTGAGTTTAATGCATGGCTTCATAGTCTAAATTTGGTCCCTTAAGTTGCACCCAACTACAGACTAGAATCCAATCAAGCAGGGCTCAGGAGTGTGTGCATTGCTGCCCCTTGTGATGGGACCTCCCATCCTGAACTCCTAGATATTGCTAACACCTCTCTTTCTCCCCTCTGCCTGCTTCAAATCCCATTCAAACCTTCTGTGAAGCCTTTACTTCAATCCCTTATTCTGCACTCCCAACATGTAATTTTTGCATGGACCCCACTCTTTTGAACTTCAGACAAAGCTGTCAATACCTTTTTCATCATTTGGCTTTTGGTATGTGCTTTTTTCTTTTTCTGTGGCTTGATTGTATGGTTTAGTGATCCTGTTTGCTCTTGGTTCTAATTGTGTTTTGGGTGGGGCCAATTTTAATTATACTGTTTACTTGCATTTTATTTTATTGGGGAGTTTGATTGTCCCCCCCTCCCCCAATGGTGAGCTTCTAATGCCAGTTTAGGGCATTTTTATTCATTCAGGCCTTTGGGAGGTAGCTGAAATTCTGGGCCACATATGGATAACAAGAGTTTTGTGTTCTGACATTTTCTGCTGCACCTAATGTTTTATGGATGGTTTTAGAAAATTCACTGTTTTATTTTATATAGTTGTGCATTGTAAACTGCTCTCGGGTGTTGATAGTTGAAGAGTAGGACATAACTAAAAGTAATAAAATGATTCATTCATAAATAAATAAATGACATTTGTTGCAAGCTTTTGGTGGGGCGGGGTTTAGAAATAAAGAATGCAATCATGAACTTGGTTTATTTATTTGTTATTTGATTTATATCCCGCCCTTCCTCCCAGCAGGAGGCCAGGGTGGCAAACAAAAGCACTAAAAACACTTTAAAACATCATAAAAACTGACCTTAAAATACATTAAAACAAAACAACTTTAAAAACATTTTTTAAAAAAAGCTTTAAAAACATCTTAAATAAAAAGGGTTAAAAAACATATTGTTTAGGGGGAAAGGGGTTAAAAAAAATATTAAAAAGCAATTCCAACACCGATGCAGACTGGGATAAGGTCTCAACTTAAAAGGCTTGTTGAAAGAGGAAAGTCTTCAATCGGCGCCAAAAAGATAACAGAGATGGCGCCTGCCTAATATTTAAGGGGTGGGAATATTTAAGGGGAGATTGCTGCCTGGCAGGGCTTAACAGAGTGGCAGGACCACCACCACATCCGCAGCTCTGCTGAGCATGCCAGCCACAGTTGAGGGTGTGTGGCAAGTCAGATTGCTGCACCACCCTAGAGCTGGCATAGTGATTCAGCCCAGGTCAGAGCCAATGCTCTCATGTACTCCTCCTCATCCACTGCTGAGCCCATTCCAGGGCTTTCTACAGTCTGCAAGTAGTGAGAAATCCACAAGAGGCATTTCCACCAACCCATTCATTTGGTGGGCAGCAGGGGGGGTCCACACTAGAGGAGTGATGCTGGTGTTCCTGTACAGGCAGAGGCCAGCAGAGGCTGGCAGGGCTGGGTGGAGGGACATCTCTGCCAAAATCACCATGCCCCCCATCTGGCACAAAGGGGGGCTTCAATTCCTCTGTAAATAAAGATCCATCCCCTGTTATTCTTGCTTCCTTGTAACTGAAATTTAGATTGCAGTTTATTTATTTGCTCTCTGTACTTTTACTCCATCTTTCTCTAAAAAAAAAATCGAGGAGGCTAACAAATTCTATAAAAGAACCATGTGTGTTGATGCCACAATAAATAAATATTAATGGCAATAATAATGGTACAATATTTTTATTTAAAACAGTTATAGGATCTCTCCCTGCCCGACCTGGAGATTGAACCTGGGACCTTCTGCATGCAAAGCATGTACTCTACCACTGAGCGACCGCGCTTCCCAAAGCAGTTTGACAGTGGAATAGACTGCTTCGGAATCTGTCGACTCTTCTTTCATTAGAGGGATACTATAGCAGTGAATTTTCTGTATTGCCAGGAAAAGACCTTTGAGGTCCGTTCCAACTCTATGATCTCAAAGGGCAGATTCATACTGGAGAAGGCAGTCCTTCAGCTGAACTGTCATATTCCGTAGTAGCTTGGATCCATCAATACTCTTTGTTTTGCTATGGAAAAAGTTCACATAGCAATGTTGAACCTCCGCAAACTGCAAACCGTTCACCTTAAAATTCAAGCATGTTTTTAAAAAGCTAACTGAAGTTCACTAAATAAATCAGAAGAATTTTGAAACTAGTTTTGTTTGTAGACAATTACGTCTGAAATATCTCTTAATCCATGGAAGGAATGCATTTCCTGCTTTGACTTGCACTCCAAATATATATAATTTTCAGATTACAGGTTTAAGCCAATGAACAATTTTGTCAAGTTTTGCTGTCTTCAGGAAACACGTCATTATTGTTACTCATAAATTATGGAATGCAGCCAGGTATGAAAAAGTATCAATCAAAGCATTCCTGTCCTCACCCTCCAAATTTATGAATTCTTCCAGTAGGTAGCGTAGTATGTCTTGGAAACTACATGATAAAAGTGCTGGTAAGCAGGAAAAAGAGAAGTGAATTCTGTTGTTTTGTAGGGAGATCCTGATTATCAAAACTGAAGAAAAGTGAACTTTGGAACAATCTCCACCATTTCTCTTTGTCTTACAGCAGGAACAGAGAACCTGTTGTCATCCAGATTTTGGTGGACTACAACTCACATCATCCCTGACTATAGGCCGTGTTGCCTGCGACTGATGGGAGTTGGAATCCAACATCTGGAGGGCCACAGGTTCCCAATCCTTTTCCTACTCTTATCTGATTATATCAGATTTTACTGATAGGCGCACAACACTGGATAATGAAAGACATAACTCTCTTCACTTTCCAATAGAAGAATTAATTCTGTCATTGGGTGTCCTTTGACAAGAGATGTATATGCGTATTATTTTAATTCAATGGTATTTCCTTTCAATGGTATTTCTGATCTGTTTTTTGGCTGTATTGTGTTTGATGTTTTAATAAGCTCGTTTGTTATAATTGGTTTTAATCTTATTGTAAGATTTGTTACAGTTGTTTGTTATAATTGGCTTTAATCTTATTGTTTGCATGGAAAGTGACAACAACAACAACAATAAA
Source organism: Rhineura floridana (assembly GCF_030035675.1). Lineage (NCBI taxonomy): Eukaryota > Metazoa > Chordata > Lepidosauria > Squamata > Rhineuridae > Rhineura > Rhineura floridana. The sequence goes on from NC_084489.1 coordinate 65,593,683, forward strand.
GTTACCATCTTTTGTGTACTTGGTCACAAGTTAATAGTCAGTGATGTTCAACTGCCTGTATGTTTCTGAGCTCGATTCAAGGTGCTGGTTTTAACCTATAAAGCCTTACACGGCTTAGGACCACAATACCTGATGGAACGCCTCTCCCGACACGAACCCACCCGTACACTACACTCAACATCCAAGGCCCTCCTCTGGGTGCCTACTCCGAGGGAAGCATGGAGGCTGGCAACAAGGGAGAGGGCCTTCTCAGTGGTGGCCCCCAAATTATGGAATGATATTGCTGACGAGGTGCGCCTGGCACCAACACTGTTATCTTTTTGGCGCCAGGTCAAGACTTTCCTCTTCTTCCAGGCATTTTAGCATGTGTTTTTAAATTGCTTTTTCAAAATGTGTTTTTAAATTTGTATATTTGTTTTTAATGTTTTTAATTGTAAACCACCCAGAGAGCTTCGGCTATGGGGCGGTATACAAATGCAATAAATAAATAAATAAACAGCTATTTCAACAACAGGCCATGATGATTGGTAGCTGCTATCAGCCAGGATAACCTAACAGACCAGGATGGGGCTGAACCAGAATTTTGTATTATTGAAGAGTAGAAGGGAGGGGAGTTTGCTGAAATGCAGCATAGCCGGCAAGAGAAAACCAGGACTGAGTTTTCTCACTGGCTGGAAGAAGGCACCAGCAGGCGGCCAGGTTGGGCACTAGCTGAGAGAGGCTCCTGCTGCTAGATGTAGCTCCTGCTCTGCGATCATGCACCCTGTGACCCGACGCTGGTGTGGATTACAGAGCAACAGCCACTCTCCCAGGCAACACCCCCCTCACTGCCGGCATGGGCTGGCTGTGCAACGCATGCTTGCCATCACCCAAGATGTTCCCAGGGGCATCAACACATCCATCTTGGATGATGACAGGCGCGCACACACAGCATGCTAATCTGCTGACATAGCCAGGCCTATTTAAGACAGCAGCTGTGGTAGTGCCGCCACATCACTTCTGTCTTCGAAGGCCCCTGCAGACTGGTGCCATCCCTACCCCAATGAAGAAAAGTTACAACAATTAGGTCTTTTTCATTTTGAAAACAGGCAAGTAAGGGGGGGGGACATAGTAGTGTATAAAATTGTGCATGGTGTGGACTACATGGTTTTACCCTTCTCTCATAACACTAGAAGTGGCTGGGACTATCCAATGAAGCTGAATGTTGGGAGATTCAGGACAGACAAAATAAATTACTTCTTCACACAGCACATAGTTAAGCTACGGAATTCACTCCCACAAGAGGCAGTAATGGGCACCAACTTGGATGGCTTTAAGAGAGGATGAGATAATTTCATGGAGGCTGTGGCTATCAATGGCTAATAACCCTGATGGATATGTTCTACCTTCAGTCAGAGGCAGTATACTTCTGAATACCAGTTGTTGGCAACTGCAGGAGGGGGAGTATTCGGATCCTGCTTGTGGGCTACTCCTAGGCATCTCGTTGGCTACTGCGAGAAGAGGATGCTGGACTAGTTGGGCCACTGGCCTGATCAAGCAGGGTCTTCCTATGTTCTTACGAGTAGGCACACAGGCCATCTCGTCACAGCCTTCCCCATGGTGGTGAGATGTTTTGCATTTCTATTTAAATTAAAGTAATTATTTCTGGTGTTGTACCTATGCATATTAATTAGCATATGCACATTTTATACAAAGCTGTGTCTCTTCTGTTTTTTGGCATTTTTTCTTTTTGGTGATGTATAAGTGGCCGCTCTGGTATACCTAATGGTAGCTGTGGGGTCTGGACCTGCTCACCATTTTAATTTCCCACAATGGCCTGGAGCAATACTGCATTGAGAAATTCCACATGACAGATGGCTTTGCAGACCCCATTGCTCCCCCCCAGATAAGCCCACAGCTAGAGAAAGGGCAGATGGGAAGCCCAAAGCACTCAGATCGCAGCAGGTATACAAGGATGCTGAGTGCTACTGATGACCTGTTAATATACTCTGCCTGCCTGTCTAGGAGCTTCTGTGCTCCTCCATGTTCATTGCTTATATTTGTAAATAATAAATCATCCAAACCTTTTCCCAAACGAAATGAAACCCTGTAGCATGGCCCTTGGAACTTCTCACTGATCAAGGAAGTGGGGAGCATGTAACATTGGCCCATTACGTCAAATGAGGCACTGCCCCACCAACCTCAGTCTGCCCTCAGCCACCCCCTATCTGCCTCGCTTCATACTTATAACCAGTCCAGGGATGGCACAGGCTGGTCAGCTTCTTCCTCCTTAGTCTCAGTGTTGCCCCTTGTAGAATTCAGCAGGGAGGAAGATGGTGACAACATTAGAATGAATTGGCTCTGCCTGTCATTGGCTAAATTGGCTCTGGCTCCACCTACTGTTGCCCCCCTGACATATGCCCTACCAGTCCTCATCTGAAGAATGATCTTAAAAGTAGTCTGTTCCTTATTGGCAGATTGGATTGAATGGTGCAGAACTAGTTTGATAGGTAGGCGCTGGCCCTGCACGTTGCTTTTCGACCAGAAACTCATTGTTTCACCTTGACAATCAACCTACTCCTGTTTCATGTTTTGATTGGGATGGGGGTTGGGTGGAGGAACACAGAGCAATCCTTGTGCCTGACCCAGATCTGACTCAAAGAATATCTCCAGCTCCTGCCATAGACAATCATAACATCTGTTCAAGACCACAGTGGTAAGGAGGGATTGCCATAAGACTCTGGCAGGAAGCTTTGGGGTTTCCCCATTGTGCTGATTCAGCACAGTCAATAGGAAAGTGTCTGTTGAGCATGCCGAAGCGAACCATTTGCTGTGCAAGACCACATCTTGCCTCCTTGGTTGTTGATTTCCAATAACTCAAGCCCAGAACCAATTGTAAGCAATGCTTTGATAGGTTGAAGACAACTGAGTTGCAATCACTGAACTCCACATTTTGGTCACTCAGCATCAATCTCCCAAAATAAGTTTTTCTTGCATTGCAAAGCACATATACTATCTCTGGCTATTCAGTATCATGAAATCTGTCAGCCATTGTGAGAAAACTAACAGTAGAACAAGAGTCCTCTTCTCATCTTCATTTCTCCTATTAAGTGAATTTGTTGAGGGGAAGTGGGATCATACCTACTTATCCACCTCCTAAACTCTGTGTGTTCAGCTGAAGGTGAGAGCAAGCTCTATGCCAGTGGCGTCACTAGCGGGAGTGCGGGGGGGGTGCAGACCTCCAGCGTGTGCCCTCCCAGGGGCATGGACAGGGGCGGCTGGTCTCGCGTGTGTGCGCACGCACTCACCACATGCTCCAGGCTGACAGTGGAAGGCCCATCCAGGCTTCACCGCCAGCAAGCGGGTGCCTGCTTTCAGCGCGCACTGGACTGGGTGCCGGGGGGCAGTGGTGTCACTAGCAGGAGTGTGGGGGGGTGTGGCTCTGGGTGTCACCCCCCTCATGGCATCACCTGGGTGCGATCCGCACCCCCCGCACCCCAGTAGTGACGCCCCTGCTCTATGCACATATGCTGCATGGATGTAGGGTCAGCACATGCAACTGGAAAGCCTGGTTCAATTAGGGTTAATGATTGTGGCTGAATATGCATAAAGCCCACTTTGAATGCATGGAGGTCAGAGATGGGGCTAGCAGGCATAATCTTGCTCTTCCTTTACTCATTTGTATGGACGGGGAAAAAAAATTGATTCAGTTTGCTTTTAAAGCCGAATCTATCAAATCCACACTTTCCAAAACAATATGAGAACAGAAGCCATCCTTCAATATTTACACTTATCCAAATTTTGTGCTGAAGTTCTCCAACCAAACAATGTTTACCAAAAATGTATATATTAGAGGAAGGAATTAGTGAAAATAACACAAAAATACATTGTATTGGGGTAAATTGCTTGCAGAAATGTGGGCATCAGTCAAAAATGCATAAACGTGTTTATTAGGAGAAATTTGTACTAAAATGATGAATAATTCCTATGGGGATTCTTTTTTTTAAAAAAAGTTGCAAATTGCTGCAGAAACTTGGAGAACCAAATTTAAGATTGGAAAAATTAGAAACTGAGACAACCGAAATGGACAGATCCTTTCATCCCTACCTGTGAGTTAGAAGGATCAGAGACAGACCTCCCTCTGCCGAAGACCCTGAAGAGCTGGTGCCAGGCTAGATGAACAAAGAGCCTGATCTGGTCTAGGGCAGCTTCCTTCATCCATGTTCACAGGTAAGCTCTTGCCCAATTTCAAGGTGGCATGGAGGTAAAAATGGGAGGGGAAGGCAGAGAGAAGGGGGTGGCTCCAGCCACCTTTTGCTCTGATCCAACTCCATCCATGCCCACCTCGACAGATTACTGGTGCAGAAATGTTGCCCTCCCTCAATGTAACCCCCCCCCCCGAATGGACTTTATTTGTCCTAATGGTTGTTAAGAGACTCATACTTCAAGCATGGAAGGACAAATATATGCCAACTATTATGCAATGGTTTGATGACCTCAACAGCCTTGCTATACATGAGTGTACCTTCCATAAACACCAACTTCATCTGGATACACATTTATATATTTGGATGGCATATATTGATCTATATCTAAATGGATGTATAGATGTTTAAATGTTGTTAATGTGAGATAATATTTTTTCTTCTTTATCTTTCCTTCACCCCTTTTCTCCTCACCTTCCCCCCTTTTCCTAATGAAATTGCAATTAAAAATCAAATTAAAAACTTTTTTATGAGGTTGCCTCTCCCTGTTCTAACTGGCGATTCCAGAGATTAAACCTGGAGCCTTCTACATGTAAAGCAGGTATTCCTGAATTATGGTTTGCAGAAATTGGCAGGGAAAGCCTTTCAGGGCATGGAAAGTCACATTATCACTTGCAAATGTTTGTTGTGCAGGTTGTTTTTTAAAGAGCAGGAACAAGGGCAAACTGGCAATTCTATCATCATGTGCAACCAGTTTTGTTTTTTTTTAAAAGAGGCAACACCAACATCATGTGCAATCTTACTGGGTCCACCCACATTGCAGTAGACCTAATGGATACAAAGGTAGCTTCACTGTTGAAACTTTTTAAATCACGGCATAAATCCTTAAACCCAGATTCCAAACAGAGAGCCCCACCTCACATGCCACATGATGATCATGTTTTGTTTTGGAAAGAGCACACATTGCACAACTGTTTACAAATTCTACCACTGAGAAAAACTTTTAAAAATGAACACAGAAGAAGAACAACAAACAATTGCTATGAAAAGTTTCCCCTGCTGATTTTTTTGCAGGTTATGCTGGTTAGGTCAGGTTTTTCTCTCTCTTTCTCTGATGAGCTGGCAACCCTAGATGAGAATATCCTTTGCCACGTACTGATTATACAAATTGTTAACTAGGACAATGCAACCAGAGTACTTGCATCAGGCCTATCAATCATCTGGGATTGCCCTGAATAGTTAGGAATAGGAAATGTTTATTCAGGAAATGTTTTAATTCCCAGTTTTAATTCCTGGTTATGTTTTCATGCATCTGAAGACATGAATGAATGCATTCTCACCCTCATAACTGAGGCTTCCTGGACTTGTGCATATTCAGCTCCTCCTGATTTCAACTGAGTTTCACTGAAGGAGCACTTGATAGATTATGTTCATAAACTAGACTGTAATTGTGGTCAGACATAAAAGAGGACAGGGCTCCTGTATGTTTAAAAGTTGCACGCTACACCTTGCTGAACTTCCCTCTTCTGCACAACTGTGAAAGATGCAGGAGATCCTGTCCTCTTTTGAGTCTGACTGTTCTTGCTGGAATTTGGAATTAAAGAGGCTAATTTTATATACTTTTAAACAGGGCCGGCCCCAGGCATGCCGGGGCCCTTGGGCACCAGCCTGCCCTGGGCTCCTCCGCTCCCCTTCCGCGATCGGATTGCAGGACAGGAGCTTACGAGCTGCCTGCCATGCGTGCTACATGTGCCCATTGCTGCTATCAACCAAGACGGTGGCAGAGGCTTCAGCCCCTTAGGAAAACCTCGGCTGCCATCTTGATTGATGGCAACCCTGTGCACGCAGTGTGCGCAGCCACAAACAACAGCAGAGAGAAAAGTAGGTGAAGCGGGGGGATGGCGGGCGGCTTGGAAGCTCCTGTCCTGCGATCTGTGGCTCCTGCCGTGGATTGCGGAAGGGGAGCTGAGGGGCCCCTGTAGCTCCAAGGGCCCTCAGGCCAGTGCCCCACCTGGCCGCCCTTTAGAACCGGCCCTGCTTTTAAAAAAACCAGTAGGTGTCCTCCAGCCCTGGCCGAAGTCAAGTGCTTTTAAACTGATTTGGTTTTAGTGAGAGTGAATGAATGGGAGCTGCTCCACTACAGTTAGAGAGACTGACATTGTTTCTGCTTTGGCCCAACATTTCTCAGATGAAGCTCTTCTTTCTGTTTATCTTGGCAGTGCTGAGGTTCTGTATCTGCAGTTCTGGATGCTTGTAAAGTGCAATTAGTGATAATTTCAACAGATACAACGATAATTTATAATTAGACTGCTTCTCTTCTTTTAGCAAAATGTTTCACATATTTGAAAGGAGAAGATAATAATAAGTATACACAAGCAAGGATTTCAGCTGAATATTTAAAATATTCCATTGGTCTCAACTTCTCTTTGCAAGAAAACTTTGCACAGTCTGTGAGTAATTTTGTTTCAGCCACAAAGAATACATTGGTGCAGGGAGGGAAGGGTCATTTCCATTTCTTTTAGAAATGAATCACAAAACTAGCAATTTAAAGGTTTTTTTTCTTGAGTATGGATAGTGGGAAAGGAACAGCAATAAGTATGGTTTCTACTTTGCTAAATTTGTTACAGAGTGGAGAAAAAAATCCTCCACAACCCATTAACTCTTTAGGAATCCAAAGGCTTGAGATCTGCAAGTAGGGTTACCAGCTGTTTACTCGTCCTGTTCTTGAATTCCCCTCCCCCAAATGCCAGCCGTATTTAAAATTAGGAATATTAGTCACAATGTTCAGGGGCAATAGAGAATATATTGGTGTGGGGAACTGGGCAAAAAGGCGTACCCCATACATAGCACATGTTAAAGCAGTAAAGTTGTGACTGAGTAGACAGTAGGGCCCCACTCATATGGCGGGTTACATTCCAGACCCCCGCCTAAAAGCGAAACCCGCCTAAAAGTGGAACTCAATGGAATAGCGCCCGACGCCCAAAAAATGCCATAAAAGCGGAACAAGTGCCGTATGAGTGGGGCCTTACTCTAACTAAAAGCCGCCGTATTAGCGGAATGCCAAAAAGTGGGCCGCCGAAAAGCGAGGCCCTACTTTACATGCAAACTCGGAGTTCCTGCATCATCCCCATCATTTCTGGAAACAGTGTGAAATGAATATATATTAGAAATCTACTTGATGGACCACAAGATAATGTACCAACTCCCTGGAATTCACATTCTCGGCTGTAAAAGTTCCGACTACACCATCTTACATGCAATATGAGAAAAAATAATACTAACAAGACTCTTAAAACTATGACCTAAAGGGACCTGGAAACATAACCATTAAATTCATTAGGAGCTAGCACAGCAAAAGTGTTGCATTTGGCATGTCTCTGCATATACTGTCTGGGTTTCTGGGTTTCCCCTCCGAGATTATCATTCCGGGCAGTAGATGAGAAACAGGAAGAAAGAGAAAAACACTTTAGACTAAATGGTGCATTGTCTCCCCTGAAGCTATCACAGGCTTCTACTTCAACGGAAAGCACACACATACAACACACGCCCCTCCTAAACATAGAGCTTGTGTTTCAGTTAAATACTGGGAAGTAAAAAAAAGGTAACAGAAATAAATTATAGAAATCACACATAAAAGATGCAAACTGGATGTGTCTTCTTTTACACCCCTGAGTTGCAGTGGGGGTAAATTAGATAAACTTTTCCCAAACTTTTGGGCCCCAGATGTGGCTGAACTACAACTCCCATTAGCCCCAGCCAGCATTGCCAATGGTTAGGAAAGATGGGAATTGTAGTCCAGCAACATCTGGAGACCCAAAGGTTGGGAAAGGCTGGATTAGATCAGAGTTGGGGTGCCACTGCCCCAAATGTGATAAATATATGAAAAATGCAAATAGTACTACAGTTATGTAAAAGAAAAATGAATCCTCCAACCATAGCAGTACAGTTTTGCTTGCAGAATGCCTTATAAAGGCAGGACTGTCTAGAAATAGGAAAGGTACTGACAACAAGATGTTATCAAGAATGATTCGGTATGAATGTATTACATTAATCTACCCCAGACTGAAAGTAATGACCTCAAGAATTTATCAGAAAGTTGGATAGTTGTATTCTCTATAAGTAATAATAATAATAATAATAATAATGACCATCTGCAGCAATATATGCAAAGTGCTATTTCATGGCCAAATATGGAAAAAAGATTTTCTGGCAAATGACCAACATAATGTGACCAACATGACATGTGACAATTCATTGACAGACACCCACAAATAAATGCCTCCAAAGCAAGTCTCTGTGTGTATAACACTTTGCTATGCATTCACAAGTTGCAGATCACATCAAGTCCATGTGGGAAGTTGTATTGCCCATGCAAATTTATACTTGCCTGTGGCAGCACCCTAATTATTTTTTCTTTTCAACCCAACATTTATCATAATTTGCCAAGAAGACAAATGTCATGGAAATTCCCTTTTTTAAGAGGAGGATTTTGTATTAATGATAATTATATTGCATCATCTGGCCAACTATTTTTCTTTTCAATTTCTCTGTCTCAAACTCAACAATAACCAAGTTGCCAACTGACAGTAGTACTTCAGTGTCTTCTTCTACACTTTCTTTCAAGATAATTATGTTTCCCATTGGGGCATTATTTCCTGTATTAGTGATGCTTCTTTTAAATTATGTGAAAATTTTGTTTGTGCCTTCAACCTTTTCCAGGGTTGTATTGTTCCCTGAGGCAAGGCAAGAGACCTTTAGCTCCTGAGGTGAATTTTTGTACCTCTAGATGAGCCCACCTATTCAGCCTAGTTAAGGAGAGGCTTTCAAGATGGGCCTGCCCCCTTGAGGGGAAGCTGATAGAAGCTTCTACATGCTTCAAGAAATAGGGTGGGGTCTAGTAGAGAAGTATCGACTCTGTACTTTTCTAAACCATACCCAGGTTGAAGTTAATGATAATTAACCTAAACAGATATCTAATTACTAAATACATTAACATATAATTATATTATCTTTCTTCTAAAAGCAATAATTTATGCCCACCCTCCCCTTATCTGACTTTTCTTTCAGACTACAAACTTCTTGAGGGCAGAGGCCTTGAGGCAGGGGCCTGTTTTGTAAAACTCTGTAAGATGCCGTACATATGACCAACATAACACATTCAACTAACATATGCTTTATTGTACTAAGCTCATCTGATTTTATTCTTAACATAAAATTTCTTCTAAGTTTACCAAATGAGAAGGCAAAACTATCAATACAATAAAAAGTTATTAATCTAGTGTCTGCTTTCTTTGAGATTGCTGATCTAGGCAGTTTTGACTAATGTACACATTTTTGCAAGCAATGTCTTGTCATATAATGCAGTTTTGTATATCATTTTCACCCATCTATTCATGCATACTTTCCCCTAACATACACATTTTTGTAAACATAATTTGGTTGGCAAACTGCACCACAAAATTTGAATAAATGCACATTTTGGAGGATGGCTATGTTTCAGCTCTCGTATCATTTCAGAAAGTGCGGATTTGGTAGATCTTGGCTTGAAATTTCAAACTGAATCAAATTTCTTATTCACCCCTTGTACAGTTTTGATTTCCTTACCTCAAAAAGGATGTCGCAGAGCTAAGAAAAATTTCAGAAAAGGGTAATCAAAACAATCAAGAGGCTGGAGCAACTTTCCTATGAGGAAAAGTTTGAACGTCTGGGGATTTTTAGTTTTGGAAACAGGCAAGTAAGAGGGGAAATTGTAGGGGTATATAAAATTATGTGACAGCGTGTGTGGTGTAGTGGTTAAGGTGCTGGACTACTACCTGGGAGACCAGGGTTTGAATCCACACACAGCCATGTAGCTCACTGGGTGACCTTGGGCCAGTCACTGCCTCTCAGCCTCAGAGGAAAGCAATGGTAAACCGCTTACCATGAAAACCCTATTCATAGGGTCCCCGTAAGTCAGAATCAACTTGAAGGCAGTCCATTTCCATTTTGTAAAATTATACATGGTGTGGAGACCTTTTATCCCTCTCTCATAATGCTAAAACCTGGGACCACGCAATGTAGTTGAATGTGAGAAGATTCAGGACAGACAAAGGAAAGTACTTCTTCACACCACATAATTAAACTGTGGAATTCAGTCCCATAAGATGTAGTGATAGCCACTAATTTTGATGGGTTTAAAAGAAGATTAGACAAACTCATAGTGGATAAGGCTGTCAGTGGCTATTAGCCACGATGGCTATGTTCTGTCTCCACTGTAAAAGGCAGTGTGCTTTTGTCTGTGTGCCAGTTGCTGGGAATCACAAGTGGGGAAAGCACTGTTGTACTTAAGAGCTTCCCATAGGCATTTGGTGGGCCATTGTGAGAACAGTATGCTGGACTAGATGGCCCTTTGGCCTCATCCACCAGGGCTCTTGCGTTCTTATTGAAGCCGATGGGACCCCCTCCACAATCTCTGTTATCTCTGCTGCCATCTCCTTCCTTCCCTACCTCACAACAGCTGGTGCTCCAGAAATGATTACCGCAAAGAAATTCCAGTAGTGAACTATTGCAAACTTCTTTGTTGTAATAAAACAATATATTGTATGGTGATAGAACTATTAACCAATAGTTCCTTTTTCCAAGTATGTCAGTGCCAGGGTTAAGGCTCAACAGACAGAACGTAGGCTGCAACTTAGTCAGGACCTTGGCATGGTATCCTCTGGCGAGCCTCCTCCTCTTCCTCCTAAACCAGTGCCTTCCCTGGCAGTCTAACCCAGTGTCAGAAATTAGATTTGTCTGATGTCACTTTGTCCAACCCTAACTATAGTTTCTGACCTGTAGACTTTAATAACAGGGAAAGGCACAAATAAAACCTTTCCAGGTCAGCCCTTGCCACTGGGCAAGTCAAACCTAATAACCATCATAGCCAAGTCCTCTTCCCAACTGCATACATTAAAGTTAATCTACTTGCTATGTATTTCTCTGAACTTTCTCTCTCTCTGCACTGAACTGTGGTGCTTCCATTAGTCTAAAGGTATCTGGGGACGTGCTCTGAGGTACAATAGTTATGTCAGTAAAGGTTGGTTCAGGAGTTCATGACAGCAGCTAGAGATGGAAAGATAAACTGAATTGTGGAGTCAGAGGATCAGTCTGTAATGAAGCCAATTTGACACATGACTCTCAGAATGAGAGAAAGCATCTTGACCTTACAGAAAACAACCTAATTGCGGATCCTCCCCTAAGGCTTCTTGAGAAGCGGAAAGAAGGGACAGAGTGAGAGAAAGTTCCAGAAGACGGCTGTCTGGACCAAACTAGGCCTGAAAGTAAATGCCTGGCTGCCATCAAAAATGGCAGTGGTAGAACGTATCTCATGTCATCTTTCCATGATATTCTCACAACCACCATCACCACTGGCAGCCAATAATGTAGAGGGGGAGGGGTGGGGAAATGCAGAACCCTGGGGTATCATGACATGAGGTACATTCTGTGAAACACTATGGAGGACAAGGAAGACATTACACATGCCTTTCCCTTTTTTGGCAGGTGCTAGCTACTGATTTATTTATTTATTTAAATGTATTTAAATTTAAATGTATTTAAATATTCATAAGTTGCACTTTTCATAAAAGTATATCAAGGTGGCATTACAACACGCAACATTACAACATACAAAAATATAACAGAATTAAAAACCAATGAAAATGTCGTTAAAACAATAATAAAAGCATCCATAAGTACTGCATTAGGTGGAAGAGAAAATTCATATTTAAAAGTCTGTTTAAAAAGTTTGGTTTTCATGAGACAGCTAAAAGAAAGAAGAGATGGTTCCTCCTGAACCTCTACTGGTATGGAGTTCCATAGGACAGGACCTGCCACACTAAACGCTTGGTCAGTGGTGGAGGCCAACCAAATCTCAGGGGCATGAGAAACCACCAAAAGTGCCCCATCAAAAGATCTCAGTCATTGAGATGGAACATAGGGAGTCAAGGTACTTAAGGTACTTTGGGGGAATCACAGTTCTGAATGCTTCTTTATTGGAAGAAAAAAAACACTCTACAAACAGCAGAGAATGAGTACATCAGAGAGCTAGCAGTGACAGAACCTTGTGGTAAGTTGTTGCTTTCTAATTTGCACAGAGTTTTTGCATGGAGAAGCATTTTTAAAAATGGCACCTCCTCCACCTGCAACCTGAAGTGGTGAAGTCCATTCTACCACTTCAGGATTCTGCTACCTCATTCTGCAGCATACATAGACCAGGCCTACATAGAAAGGAAGTCCTTGCTTGCCAAGTATCCTGAGGCTGGCTGCTTGTTCTAGCCCTTGTGAAATATGTATTTGGTTCATTTTATTGCTTTAGAGTGCAATCCTACATACGTTTACTCAAAAATAAATTCCACTATACCCAGTGGTGCTTGCCTTTAGGACTGCAGCTCTGATCGATCATCCTTGCTAGGTTATCCTGTAGTGGGTGTGAAAAATAACGTTTTCTCAGGGTTTGTTTATTGTATCAAATATTCAGAGGCTGTTATCCAAGATACCTTATTCTAGGGCTATTGCAAGTTTGAGGGAATACCACTTATCTAGAGGAAGGGCCAGGTTTCCCCTTGCTAACAATCTTGGGCCATTCACAAATTGACTTCCTTTTGGAATGATCATATGTTTTGCTACACAGAGGACAGACCTCTGTTTGGAAAAGTCCTCTATATGAAGAGCTGTCCAGTCTGGTTTAATTTTTCTTTTATTTTTTAGCCATACAAAGGGAGAGCAGGAGCCTGAAGATGCCCATCAACAGTTAGCACCTGGACAGCAGACTGAGTAGGCACATACGTAGCTCACTTGGTCAGTCTTCCCCACTACGATGCTATTATGGTAATTATTTCTAAATGTGCATCTATTCATATATATGAATTAGCATATGCAAATTTTATGCAAGTCTTTTGCCCTCTTTTTGGATGATGCATTTCTTCCTTTTTTGGCAATGCACATGCGCCCTACTTCTTTCTCTCTGAAACTCTGAATAGTATCCACTGGATAACTTATTGCAATTGTTTGGATGCTCACATCCGGGGGTGTAGTTGTCTAGGGTTGTAGAGGGTCCTAGACCCCTTACTTTTTGGGGAGCAGAGTCCCAGCCAGGGCCCTAAGTATTCTTCTTCTTCTTCTTCTTCTTCTTCTTCGTATTATTATTATTATTATTTACCCAAAGGTCTCAAGAAGGATTACAACAATTTTAAAACAAGTCATTAAAAACTATTTTAAAACAACCTAAAATCCCAAAATAGGGTGAGTCCTAAAAATTCATGTCTCAGATGTCAAATGCCAGGGTAAAGAGGTGTGTCTTCAGCATTCGCCTAAAACTGTACAGCGAAGTTGCCAGATGCACCTCAGTGGTGAGGGAGTCCCACAACTTAGGGGCCACCACAGAGAATGCCCTCTCCCAGGCCACCCTCCCCGCACTTCTGAGGGTGGCAGAACTACCAAAAGGGCTTCCTCTGCTGATTTCAACACTCAAAATGGTCTGTAAGGAAGGAGGTAGTACAAATCAATCATCATGAAAGACACAGAGAAGAGTCCTTGTCCTTTTGTGCTGATTGGAGCCAATCAGAGTGACAGGAAGTAAGTCAGCCACTGAGAAGACTCTTCTCAGCAGCTAACACACACTCTCCCCTTTCATGCTGATTGGCTGCTAGGGATGTCTTTTGTAGTGGACTGTGGACTCAGAGATGACACAGATAACAAGGGAGATCAGGGAAACTGGAAAGGGGCATGGTTGTGAGGGAGCGTGGCTGTGACGATCATGAAGAGACCCTGCACGTTTGAATTTGCCACTACACTAGAGCTCACATCCCATGATGAAAGAGAGATGGTGACTGTTATTGCACAATTTATGTACATGGCACATTATAATGTACACAAGCAAATGACAGGTCCTTGCCCCAAAGCTCAATGTCACTATATGTGATGATCAGTTGGATTCAAGTTTTTGTAATACTTCAGAAATCTGCAAAACCTGTTTGGAAAGAGGATGACAATGCAGGAAAAGGGTTTTTTTGCACACATTATGATTGCAGATGTATGCTTAAACCACACACATTACACACTGCATCTGTAACTGATGTAACGTGCATCTTATTATTTTATTTTGTTTATTTTCTTATTTATTTAAACATAGCCCAGCATTTTTTAAAAAAATTGAAATGTTAAAGGTTTCCACAAAAGAAGCAAAAAAAAAATCATTAGAATACAGTAACTTGATAAAACCTCAAGAAAATCAAGAAAACAATTGGCTTCCAAGTTGTTTCTGGGTCCAACTCAAGGGACTTGTTATTTGTTTGTTTATTTAAAGTATTTTGTGCCCCACTTTTCAGAGAAAAGGCTCCCAGAGTGGCTTACATAATATCAATAAAAGCAAGACTGTCTCTGTGGATTACAGTCTAAAAGATATGACACAAAGGAGGGGGAGAAGAGGAGGAGGAGAGGGTTCAGGCACCAGTTCTTAAAGTTACATAGTACTCCTCATAATGACCAGCTGGAAAGGAAACAGTTCATGGACTGGAGGAGCGGAATGAAACTGTTGCATCTCTGTGCTGCTGTTCCGGGGGGTGGGGGAGGTTACAGGTGATTTGAGGCTGTCTCCTATTATGTCCTACTAAAACAAGGGTCTGGGGGAAGGATGATTGATAGTGACTTCAAGGAAGCCTCTGTTACCCACTGATTTAAAAAGCACTTTGAGGGCAAAGCACTCACATCTACCTCAGATTGCATGCCACTGTACCTGCAGTGCAGTAGATGAGGTAGGTTAGGTTGGTTGGTTTGATCCAGGAGGTGGTATCCAACTAGTTCTAGATGGACTTGCATTCCCTCTAAGGGATGAAGCTTGCAATTTGGAAATGCTATTAGACCCAAAGTGAGGAGTAGCAGCTGGAGAATTAAAGCTAGGTCATAGGTGGGTTCGCGTAGCTAGATACTCATCTATATTTGCATGTTATTGTCATGCATTGTGGAACACAGACAATATTAAATGCCATTTAAAAATGGTAATTCACCACAGTGAGATCCCACAGTATTGATATATGGCTGCCTGCTTTGCCTACAATGCTTCTGCTCCTTTGTCATGACTAAATGAACTTAAGAATTATATTCCACTGAGTCAATTTAGAGCTAAGCAATCTTGGCTCCCAAACATGTTTTCCTTAGTCTAATCCAGACCACCACGAGATATATTTGGCAATTAATATAACTGAGACAAGTAACTCCAGCTGTATCGTGTTACTTATTAGCTCAAAGGTTTCAGCTATCTGGAGAGGCCTGGCTGGATTGCTATCATCTCCCACTAATTCTCCTTGAGGGTTTAATTTGCTGGCCTAGATAGCTGGGTCCATATCTACAGAGCTTAAGGAAGGATATGCAACTAGAACTTTTTTGGTCTCTGGACCATAAGAGCCTGAGATCAACACTCCCTAAACAATCTGCATGTGTGACACCAGAATCTGGCAAACTAGCTCAGCTTTTTACCAAGTAACAATCTCTCATGAGCCTTTAAGTATTTGGCAAGATGAAATTCATGTTGTGGTGGGTTTTATAATGTTTATTGAAAGCATGAACATTTCCCTCCCATTCATGAACTGTGGATCTCTAGGTTTTTTTAAATATGTTTAAGTATTTTTATTGTTGTATTTTATTCCCATAAATAAATTTGTAAATTGCTTTGGGACTTTTTTGTTGTGGGAAGCGGTGCATAAATTCCATAATCCTAAACCTAGCCTAACCTCTTACAGGTTTGCACTTTGCTATTGTTGTTCTTCTGCACAGTTTTCACCTTCTGAATTTTTTGCCATGATGACCTAGCAATAGGCATGGGGTAGAAATTTGGTTCAGTTTGCATTTTAATGTGGACCTTCCTAACCTGCACTTCCTGAATCAATATATGCACTGAAATGCAGGTGTCCTTTGAAATTCTCCAAATGTTGTGATGCAGTTCTGCAACAACAAAAAATGCATCCACAAATGCATGTCAGTGTGTATAAAAGTGCATATATTAGTGCACAAAAGTGTATTATATCAGATGAAACTGCTTACAAAAATATGTTATTAAGAGAAAATGTATAAAAATGCTGACTTCTGGGTGATGACTTTTTTTAAAAAAAATCTATGATGTGGAAATGTGGCAAACTAAATGGAAGCCTGGAAAAACAAGAAAATGAGAGAAATTGAAAATGACGGATTTGACCATCCCTACCTAGTGATGGCATTTCCCAATGACACCACCATAAGGAAGGTTGTACTCTCTGTTGCCTTATGTTGACCCTTCCCAGTATATTGATTGATTGATTATATGAGAACAAGCAGATTGCTTATAGGTTCACCAAGGAAAAGTCCCAAGGAAAACCATTTTTTTCTTGGTAAATCACTCTGATTAAATGATCCATGCAGCCACTTGAGGTGGTATCCAGTGCTGTCCCATCCACTGATGAGGGATGGAAAGATCTGTCAACTTTGATTCTCTCATTTTCACATTTTTCTGATATGAAATTCAGTTCTCCATTTCTCCAGCAATTTGTGATTTTTTTAAAAAAAATCCTCAAGAAAATTTTCCAGCATTTTAGTGTGAATTTCTCCTAATAAACACATTCTTGTAGGCAGTTTTGACAAAGGAACACATTTTTGCAAGCCACCTCTCATCACATAGAAATGATGCATGTTATTTTATTTATTTATTTATTTATGATTTAAAATATTTCTACCCCCCCTTCTGCCCTCACATAGGGCACTCAGGATGGCTCACAATAAAATCATACTCAATAAAAAAAATAAAAATTAAAAAACATAAAAATACAGTTAAGAAATCTAGGAGAGTGATATTAAAAGGGGACTAAAGAGGTAAAACTAAAAGGGAGGGGATAAAATCAGTTTCAGGCTCAGCCTTCAGTTTTCACTCATGTATTCATTTTTATGCATACTTTCCCCTAAAATATGCATGTTTGTAAACATTCTTTGGTTTGGTGAACTGCATTACAAAATTCAAATAAGAGCGGGTTATGAAGGATGGCTGTGTTTCCTTCGTCGGAAAGTGCAAATTTGATAGATTCGGTTTTAAATGTGAACTGAATTCTTGCTCGTCCCTATCACTGATAGAAGGCATCCACCAGCAAAACAGGGAAGAAGGCAATTTTTAGACATATTCTCCCTTCCCCCGCAACCACCATTCCTCCCTAAATCTGCTCTGGAAGGTTGTAGGATCCTCAGGAGCAGATTTTGGGAGGGTCCAGCAGGCTAGAGGAGGAATTGCTGAAAACTGCCAGATATTAAAACTGCTGATGGGTGACTGCGTCTGTCAGTGTCTGGGCTGGAGTCTGCCTAGGTAGCCTATTTATTTTCTTTCTTACATTTATATCCCACTGTTCTTCCTTCATGGAACCCAAGGCAACATAAATATATGTTATATATTAGACAGCGCCATCTCTGTTATCTTACATATTAGACAGGTGCCATCTCTGTTATCTTTTTGGCACCTGTTGAAGACCATCCACTTTCAACAAGCCTTTTAAGTTGAGACCTTATCCCAGTCTGCATCTGTGTTGGAATTGCTTTTTAATATATTTTTAAACCTTTTTTTAAAAAAAATGTTTTTAACCTTTTTTTAAAAAAAGATGTTTTGAAAGCTTTTTAAAAAAATGTTTTTAAAAATGTTTTGTTTTAATGTATTTTAAAGTCTGTTTTTATGATGTTTTAAGGTGTTTTTAGTGCTTTTGTTTGCCGCCCTGGGCTCCTGCTGGGAGGAAGGGCGGGACAGAAAGCAAATAATGAAATAAATAAATAAATAAATGTGGTTCCAAGGCATTCACCCATCCAGGCACTAACTAACCAGACTCGGATATGCTTAACTTCAGCAAGGTGATAAGCTCATGTACCTTCAGACCATACCAGTTTGAGTTGTACTTTTCATGCAGAAGGTCCCAGTTTCAATCCCCAGCATCCCCAGGTAGGGCAGGGAGTGCTGCCAGTCAGTGTGGGCAATACTGAGCTAGATGGACTTGTGTTCTAACTCAGCATAAGGCAGCTTCCTGTGTTCCTAACCCTTTCCCCACCTAACTCCCAAACTCAAGGAGGTAGGCAGAACTCAAGGGATGGTCTAAAGGCACATGAGGTCACCACTTGGCTGAAAAATCTCTCCAGAGGGTTGGGGCCCCTCCCAAACAGCATAGACCATGTTGCATAGCACTGCAGCATGCAGGGGAAATCACTCTAAAGTAGAGCACAGCTGACACAAGATGCATCCTCCACCGACTCAAAGTGGTATACATGCGTACATTAGTTGAAACTGCCAACAAAAATGTGTGTATTAGGAGAAATTCACACTAAAATCCTGGAGAATTTTCATGAGGATTTTTTTAAAAAAATGCAAATTGCTGCAGAAATGTGGAGAACTGAATTTAAGATTGGAAAAATAAGAAATAGGAAGAACTGCAATTAACAGATCATTCCAACTCTAGCACAGTTATATAGAATGTATTGTTTTGGAAGATTTATAAACTGCTTGATCAAAAAGCGCTCCAAGCAGTGTACAACTAAAATTGGAAATAAAACACAGCTACAATCCATTTTCCAATTAAAAACAGATAGATGTAAAACCATCATAACTAAAATAAATATATATGCAAATATACATAGGTCCATCTTTTTTTTTTTTTTTTAAAGGTAAAATCAGTAGCACATTTAAAACAGATATAGGTAACTAAATTATACGTTTGGTAGACTTGCTGAAATAAAAAAAGTTTTCAGCAGGCCCTGAAACAATATAGCAAGGGTGCCTGCCTTATGTCAATTTACCAAGTGAAGGGGGCATATAGCCAAGAAAAGTATCTACTACGCGATCTGTTGTCTTAACTACAAGTGCCACTTGGTTATGCCTATAAGCCCTCTGATTTACTTCTTGTTTCAGTGTTCCTTTCACAGATAATTCCAATAGCAAGATATTGTTCTGCCCCTAAATCCTAGGGTTTAGGAATGCAAGGAGCCTTGAAGGGCTGGAACATAATACCCTGTAATGCAAAGCTGTAAATATTAACTTGGTGGAAAACTGTTTTATCAGAATTCTCTTGGAAGCAGGGATTAAACTGGTCATTAAAAGCTATTTCATACATTCCACTGTAAAAAGTTTTTTAAAAAACAAATCGAAACAGCCCCAAACTGGGCAGTGGTGCGATGCGATAAACACTGCTCTGGGACTGCAAAGGAATCTCCCAGCGATTAGGCAGAATTTGTGAGATAAAGACAGCTCCCTGGTTGGAGTTCTTCCCTCAGGAGAGAGCGAGAGTGAGCTGTTATTGATAGTGTTGTTATAACTTGGCCCCCCCCAAAAAGAGGGGGGTGCTGGTGGGGCTTGAAGAACAGAGATTTCCCACTCAGTAGTTATATAGGTTTTATGGGCATGATTGTAGCTCTTTTAAGCTGACATCATTTCCTGTTCTGTCCTCGTCTGGTACAATTTGGATTCCTGGTGCCAGAAATAAGTTCCCAAAGCAAGATTTCCACAAGGAAGGATTTGGGAGACAGTGGATCAAATAAATAAATAACGATAAATTATGCTGGGCTGAGCTTTGTGGTTTGGCAGAGTGACATCCTTTGTTGAGAGAAGTCAGTGCTTATTTTTAAAAAAAGGTGCCAAGGGAGAAGGGAGGACACTTTTTTTAAAAAAAGTTATTATTCCAATGACAGAGCTTGGAGAACAGCATGAAATAGCCCAGAGAAAATGCAGTGGGCATTCTTTCTGACTTTGAAAGCTTGGTAGTGGAGCTAACTACCCAAGAGGGAGGCCAATGTTTTGTCTTCAATCAGGGCTAGGGAACCTCAGGCCTATGGGTCAAATATGGCCCTCCAGGGCTCTATATCCAGCCCTCAGACTTTGCCCAGGCCACGCCCCCCTCTTCTGGCCACACCCCTTTCCAGTGGTGGCTGGTGGCTCCATGTCACTGGGTAGTGGAACCCGCTCCAGGTTTTAGTCCAAACTTTCAAGGAGCTGTCCAAGGTGCTGGATTGTGTCCTTGAACTGTGATCATGGAAGTGTGTGTGGGTGCATGTAGGAACGTCTGACACTTTGGTGGCTGGAATGTAGCCTACTGAATGACGTTAGGAGTCACATGCATTGCTCCAACCACTTTTGCCTCTGGCCCTGCCCATCACCAGCATGCTGCCCTTGGCAGGTTGGCTACAAGGACATGCGACCCTCAGACTGAAAGCTGTTCCCCGTCCCTGCTTTAAGGTAACTGCAGAAGCCATAAAAAATGTTTCAAAGTAACTGTACGGTTGGTTTTAATCACCCTCCCTGCCTCAGAAACCCGAGCTGTGTTTTCAGGAAAAATGATAAACAGTTTGTTAGATACTACAGTGGAATGATATGCCTTAGTCTTGGACTGCTGACACTTTGTTTTTATGTCCATAAGTTTCCCCCCACTTTTTCTTCCAAATGAAGGCTCATGTTCAGTAAAGTTATCTGGGAATACCCCAAAGTTCTTAGCTATGGTTTGAAGATAGGAAATCTCTATGGATTTCCTTGACCCATTCCATACCATACATTTAAAGCACATTTAAAAAAAAATTTTTTTTGCAAATTTAACAATAAAAGGAAAGAAAAAGAAAACAAAGCAAAAATAATGAAATAAAATAAAATAAATCAAAATTTTAAAGGGAAAAAGAAAGAAAAAGAAATAATATAAAGCTTTGAAGATATACTCATACTCAAAGAGTGCTTATCAATGGTTCCTTCTCAAACTGGGTGGAATTAATGAGTGGGGTACCACAGGGCTCGGTCCTGGGTCCAGTGCTCTTCAACATTTTTATTAACGACTTGGATGAGGAGGTACAGAACATGCTTATGAAATTTGCAGCTAATACCATGGAAGACAGAAACAAAATTCAAAGGGACCTTGATAGGCTGGAGCATTGGACTGAAAACAACAGAATGAAATTCAACAGAGATAAATGCAAAGTTCTACACTTAGGAAAAAGTAACCAAATGTACAGTTATAAAATGGAGGATACTTGGCTCAGCAATACAACATGTGAGAAGGATCTTGGAATTGTTGTTGATCACAAGCTGAATATGAGGCAACAGTGTGATGTGGCTGCAAAAAAGGCAAATGATATTTTAGGCTGCATTAACAGAAGTATAGTTTCCAAATTGCGTGAAGTACTAATTCCCCTCTATTCAGCACTGGTTAGGCCTCATCTTGAGTACTGCATCCAGTTCTGGTCTCCACACTTCAAGAAGAATGCAGACAAACTGGAACAGGTTCAGAGGAGGGCAACAAGGATGATCAGGGGACTGGAAACAAAGCCCTATGAGGAGAGACTGAAAGAACTGGGCATGTTTAGCCTGGGGAAGAGAAGACTGAGAGGAGATATGATAGCACTCTTCAAGTACATGAAAGGTTGTCACATAAAGGAGGGCCGGGATCTCTTCTTGATCATCCCAGAGTGCAGGACACGGAATAATGGGCTCAAGTTGCAGGAAGCCAGATTTCAACTGGACATCAGGAAAAAACTTCCTAACTATTAGAGCCATACGACAATGGAACCAATTACCTACAGAGGTAGTGGGCTCTCCGACACTGGAGGCATTCAAGAGGCAGCTGCACAGCCATCTGTCGGGAATGCTTTGATTTGGATTCCTGCATTGAGCAGAGCGTTGGACTTGGTGGCCTTATTGGCGGGGAAGGAAGTTGCATAGACATCATCCTTAACTGCTGTGTGGTTCCGACTCCGTGCTTCCAACAAGGAGAAAACCCTCCTCCGGTATTTTAGACTTCATATAAACCTCCTTCTTGATTAGAGACATGCCACACTTTCATAGTGCCAACTCTGCTGTGCACTGGAACCGTCAGACTCACACTAATGGAAGGAGATGGAGATGGTGTGCAGTGCCCTGCAGCTTTTGCTACCAGTGGGTTTGTGAGGGAGAGGGAAAACAGTAGCTAGCCTTGAAGGGAGACATAATACAAGATGCTTGCTCTGCAAACTGAGAAACAACACACAGATTGCCACCTGCTGGTGCTGGAGAGAAGAGAAGCAAAGGCGAGGCCCATTGTAACATCTTTGGAATGACGACAGTGCTTGCCAAGCTTGGGCCATAAATCAAGCTCTGAGATAATGCCGCTCTTGTGGGCACTGCAATATGTAGGGAGCCCCTGCTCCCATGCCTTGGGACTGTTTTGCCTCTAGGCTAGCTGAGCCACACCAAAGACAATGGCAGTGCACCCACCAGCCTTTCTGCTCTGTTTTGACATGTAGTTGCAACAGCACAGGTGCACCACCAGTAAAGCCCTGTGCAGATTTGCCTAAAGTTTCAGCCCTACAGCCAGTATAAGGAAGCTTTAGAAATTGGAGGGGTTCCACTGGCCTAATAGGAGCTATGCTCCCCAGAGTATTAATGTATGGAGGTGTGAGCAGGATCATGGCAGCAAGTCCGACCCCCAATTTCTATACATACATCATACCTTGTGTACAAACCCTACAGTCATATGTAAGCTCCAGGACACTCAATTTTCCAGGCTCTTGGATAATGCATACATTTGGCATTTGGATGTACGCAAAGTATGATAAGCACACTGAGGTCACAGATAGGGCCCAACTCTCATGTAGCCATGGTTCATAGCTTTAATGCATCTGTTCAAGGCTAGATTAGCCACAAGTACAACATTGTTCATTATCGCCCCATTTCAACAATGCCTTTCGCACATACCTCTGAAAATAATCAATAGTGGTTTAATCAAACGATGAGCGATCAAGTGATTGCATGCATGTATGAACATGCCAGTTTTATTCTGATTGAAATCTCTGAGTCTGGTTCCTGACACGTAGTGTTTGAAAAAAGCTTAACTGCATGATTATGTCAGAATTTGCATATTCTGCCCATGCAAAGGAATACTGCACATGTCAAGAGGTTAAACTCACCCCAAGCAATGTGCAAGCATCTTTGGATGGAAGTGCTTTTTTTGGTCCAGTTTATGGGGCACCTGTGAAAGTTGCTTCTGGGAACAGATTGACTGAGTCCCAGCATGTATGTGTGTGTGTGTGACTTTGGGCATCTGCTAATAATTCTTACTATTTATACAGTGTCTTCTCTAAGTGTTCAAAGCACTGCACATGCGCTATTGTAGAATAGTGACCAGATGAAAAGTGAACAGGGCTCTTGTATCTTTTAATGTTATGTAAAAGAGAGAATATCAGTGTGTCTTACAAGTCAGGGGTGAGGGAAACTGCACAACAGCTACACAACTACTCAAGATGCGGGCAGAGTTGAATTTTTGTATGTGAATATTTTCAATGTAAGACAAGGGAGTTTCAGGGACCCAAATTGTTCTTATATAAAAAAAAAGCTCTCCAGTTTCACTCCTCTTGCTGCACTTCCTGCCAGCTGGTTTGATGCCGGGTTTTTTGTGTGTTTTTTGTTTTAAAGAGAGTGTTTCTTCTTTTTCACTATGTGATACAGCCAGCCCCTGCTGTAACCAGCATGGTGGCATCATGGCACTATGTAGCTAGTCAAATTTGATACATAATATCACAAAGCCAAATCAGAATGAGGGCAAGGCTGAATGGGAGGACATCTTCACTCCATTCCACATCACTGAAAAGAGAAGGCATGTTTCTAGTAAAAGGCACACACATCCATTTCGGCTCAGAACTGTTAAAATCATAGGAGCCCTGTCCTCCTATAACACATCAGATCCTCCTCTCCCTCAGAAATCATTACTGTTGTGAGTTTGGGGGTTGGAATGGATGATCCCTGTAAGTCCCCTTCCAGCCTCTGATTTGGAATCCTGTGCCTTGGGGTGAGAGGCTGGCTCTGCTGGAGTTTCTTTTTGTTAAGCTAATAGAGCGGCCAGTTTGCTAAAGGGTCTTTAAAGTGCCCAGCAACTGGTGAATTGGCCAGGAAGATCCTTTTGTCATTTAAACTCTGCAGGAGAGCCTCCCCTCCTCCTGGCAGCTAGCAGAGGTTTGTGCTTGGAGTGTTTTGAGAGTTGTCGAGAGAACAGCTGGGAACTGCAGAGAGGCTGGCTCTCTGCACGATGGCCTTAGGATGCCTCCTGTGACACAGATGGAAAAGTTGGATATTGGACTCCTGATGCCTTGAACCCCTCCATCCTAAGCTCAGGTTGGAATGAGTGTAAATAAATAAACTATATTTCATAAAGACACCACAGTCTCTGCTGGCCTTCTTCCCAAAGGAAATCAAACCCAGTGTGAGCACAGGGACCCTTGAAATCTCACCGCTCAGAGATTGGGGAGGCGAGCAACATTATTTAAACTGCTCCTCTAAGGAAGGCTACTATTGTTATCCCTTTGTTGCTGATTGGAGAGGACTCGATTCTACATCAAACTAACTGTTGTATCTTGAATGAAACATTGGGTTGTAACCACCTACGTTTTACTCAGAATAGACCCATTGAAATTAATAGACCTTTTAGCCATGGTGATTAATTTGAATGAGTCTACTCTGAGATGGACTAACACTGGATACAACCCATTGTATTAAAAGTATTATTCTGAGGGTAGGTAAGAAAAGAAAGGCCCATCTCTTTTCCATGATTAGGAAGAATGAAACAAAGGCAGTTCTTCACCTAGTTTCAAGTGCCAAACAGAGACGTAAAGGACAGAAAGGGAAGAAATAGCTTCCTGCCTCCAAAATGAGGTCTTATGAACCCTTTTTTGGTTTTGTCATTGCTCACATTCAAGCATTTCCTCCACATTCAGTCCCAAAGAGCAGAGAGAGCTAGCTGAGAAGATTCAGATTCATTCTACCCTGAACTGATACTAGCCTACTTGTTTGCATGTTACATTCAAGCAACAGGGAGTAGCACGATTAAGAAAAGCTCATTAAGGCATCTCTTTTTTTGCAGTACACACCAGTGTGTACACAGGGGCACATATAGGCAGTTCAGTATTATGGTTAAAATAATGTTTTCTACTGAGCTGCCTCACTGTTCAAGCCTCTCACTTTCAATCCCAAACAAATTAATATACTGCCAACATTATTTTAAACCATCTTATTAGTCAAGCAGTGCTGTTTATTCATGAAGCACATCCTCTGCTAAACAAGAGCCAAACCATTGATAACATGTATTCTGATCAAAAATGTACTGTTACTGTTATCTTGATGAGTGGGTCCCCCACCTACACCTAACCCACAAAATAAGGACACAAAATAAGTTAACTTCAGGCAGGCTAACTGTAAGGTCAAGTATTCAGCAGACAGCAGCACCCAAGGCTTGAAGATAAATTGGGTCCAGTTTTCAACTTTCAAAATTACATCATATAGCTGAGCTAGGGGGGGAAATCCACTGCGCAAGCCTAATTTTATTGTGCGTGTGGGTAAATTTTTTGTCTCCTGTCCTCGGACAGACAATAACCCTGAGGCAAGATGCCTACTTGATGGGCAATTACCTGGCTCATTTACTTTTGAATTTAAAAAAAATTGCAGGCCATTGTTCAACTCCCCCCCCCAAAATAGCATTTTTTTGGCAATAGAAAACATCAAAAAAGGAAAAAGCAGAAGATAAAGCACTAATTATAATGGACTGTAACTAGCTGCCAGTTTGTCGAAATGAACTGCGAACTACATCCCTACTCACAAAGCATATCATTTTCGAAAGGATGTGACCCAACACCAAGTCATAATTGCTGAAATGTCCTTGGATTTTAATAATCTTATGCATTCGTAACCAACTGGATTACTAAACTACTAAAGATGCAAAGGAGGACCGGTATCCTGTGGCTCATTTATAGTTATCTGCAGCTATCCAACACCTTCTTTGAATATTTTAAATATGAGAAGCTAAGAATGCCATCCTGCCCCCTTTCTTCAATAGGATTTTAAGGCATGGCCAGCCCTACCATTGGGTGGAGTGAGCAGCTGCCTCAAGCAGCGGATACTGGGGGGTGGGGAAAGTAGCAGCTGTGAAGTGTTGAGAAGACAGCTGTGTGTGCCGCACAGTCCACCCTGTGTTGCAGAGTAGGTTCTTTCTTTTCCTTGAGGTGAAACAGACATGTCTGTGAAATTTAAACTGGATGTTTTATTTAAAATCATCAGCCATTACTGGTTATAGAAAAAAAGCAACAAAGAGAAACTAAACTCACAACCCAGGAAGACCACCCAGCTTCCTGGGCCTAAATACATTAAGCCTTTAGTGCCTTTTGTTCTCAGCACAGTGGGTATTAAAGACTGTTTCTTATTCCATCACCCTGCACCTTCTAGGTAAGGATGGAGGACAAATTTAGTTCACTTCAGACTTTCACCTACCTGGGCCACACTTTCTAAAACAATATGCAAACTGTATCACTGCTTCTCTGAATTTGCAGTGCAGTTCACCAACCAAATAATGTGTACAACAACGTATATATTAGGGCAAAGTGCAAAGTAAAACACATATATGAAGAGAAAATAACATATAACATATATCGGTTGTTATGGGTTTTAATTTGGTATGGTTTTAAATTTGTATACTTGTTTTTAATGTTTCTAATTGTTGTAAACCACCCAGAGAGCTTTGGCTATGAGGCGGTATACAAATGCAATAAACAAATAAATATAAAATGCATTATATTAGGGGAAATTATTTGCAAAATAGTGTCTATACGGTCATACAAAGATGTGTACATTAGAAGACATTTGCACTGAAATGATAGTGAATTTTCATGAGGACTGCTTGAAAAAAATGAACTGATGCAGAAACGTAGAGAACTGAACTTAAAACTGGAAGAAAGAGAAAAGGAGAGACATGGACATTGACAGATTCGTCCATTCCGACCCCTAAGCTAGTTTGCTGCGCTCAGGTGCCGTGGAGCATGCTGACCCATCAGTAGAGTTGAAATAAGATTCAGCTGCAGCTCCAGTCAACTTCTGGTTGTGGAATGGGCAGGGGTGAGTGGGAACTATCTTGTCCGTTGTCAGGCCTTGCATCAAGCTGGAAGGTTTTCAAGTGCAGTGAATACGCTGCTGTAGAATCCAGACATCAGCTCATCTTCGAGAACCACAGGTGCATGCCAAGGGACTTAGCTGGCATCGTCTGTCCCTCCAGCTGGCTCAAGCAGAGCACAGGCCCGGACAGCCCTGTAAAGGAAAAAAAGCAAGACTGCTAATATGGGTATTTCAATATATACAGCTCCGTTCCGTTCTGCTACTCATTTAAATTTATGCCACCCACTGAATATTAGGGAGTGCATTTGAAAGTCCTAGCTTTCAAAGGGACTTTATTGAGTTGGCAGAAGATGAAAAGGCATTGTCGGAGAACTCCTGGCCCTCTACATTGGAAGGGGATTTTAAATCCCTCCCAAAACTCATTAGTCTGACCACTACAGGCAAAAAGTAGAGAGAAATCATAAGTGTATACAGGGGCTTCTTGACAGCATTCTAGAGTCGTCTTGATTTAACACACATTCCTTTTTAGGCCAACATATTTCTAATGGAATGGTCATACACCATGTATATAACAGAAGCTCTTTACATATATAAAACTTTAGAAAGCAGTCTTTGAAATTCCTGGATAAATCCTTGTGGGAGATTCCTATACCCTGTTGTCATAAATTCTTGGAAGGAGCCGATACTTCTAAATCTGGTACTAAAGCAAGGAAGGCAGAAAGATTTATGGAACATCAAAGATGAATGATTCCACGTTCCAAACATTACAACTTTTCGATTAAAGGTCTTCTGCCTCAGACTTTAAAGTAGGTGTTTGTGCAAAGTGGGTTTAATATGATACTGTCCCACAGGCCCACAATCCCTACTGGTGGGCAGTGGAATAAATAGAGCAATCTCAGGTCACCCATACTTTCAACTAGGGCTGAACCAAAACAACTACACATTTTTGCAAAGGGGTTTTAGGAAAGCTGAAAAATATCACTTTGGGTTGGGGAATTTAGTCACTTGAAACATTCCCCCCACCCCCCGTCCAGTTTTGGTCATTTTTCAATATTCCCTTCAAAAATGTTTGTTTGCTCAATTGCATTGCCCTCACTCTCAGTTGCCCTTGCTTGACCTCAGCAGTATCATCATATACTCAAACTGTACTGTCATCCTGTTCCCCATATGATTTATTAGCACTGTGCATGTTACTACTGCAGGAAGAAAAAAGTAGCCAGGGGAGAAATAGAGCTGGAGCAGCACTTACCAGGGAAAACAATGGCACCAAACAAGAATGAAGATAGGGGATTTTAAGGCTAATTTATCTCCCCTTTTCTTTGAAATCCCAGCATTGCCTTTGTTCTGATTAACAAAGTCTTTAAGATCATAAGCAGAGCACTCTGTAGGACAGTTTGGCTTATCTGCTTGCTAATTAAAATAATCCTTGAGGAGCTAAATCAGAGCCTCACCTCCTCTGCAGTTAAGGTAATTTGCTAAATTTATGTCTGTCTAAATATTGGGAGCAGACTTTGCAACTGGTGGGAAGGAAATCAGCTCCTCTCATGTTAGGCCATGAGCTCACAAAGGGATAGGGGAATTTGATTCAGTTCACATTTAAAGGCGGGCCTACCTATTGTGCACTTTCTGAAACAATTTGCAAACTGAAACAGCCATCTTTCAAAATGTGCACTTCTCTGAATTTTGCAATGCAGCTCTGTACCGTAATGTGTACAAAAATGCATATACTAGGGTAAAGTATGCATATAAATGCATATATTAGTGAAAATAAACAAAAATGCCTTATATTAGGGGAAACGGCTTTGCAAAGATGTGTATATCAGGCAAAACTGCACACAAAAATGTGTGTGCTGATGAGTTTCATGTGGTAATTGAAAAAAAATTAAAACCTGATGTGGAAATGTGGAGAGCAGAACATAAGATTAGAAAAAATGAGAAACTAGGAGAAACCAAAATTGACAGATTCGCCCCATCCCTAAGCAAACACCAGGTTTTGAGCTAGTGAACACAGGTGACAGGTGGAGAATCAGCCTGGATCCTCGACCAAGCTCTGGCCAAAGGAAGGAACAGGAGGTAGACATGGGAAGCAAAGCCACACACACCAAGGAAGCCTCCTTGCATCAATAGGTCCAAGCAGGTAGCATTGCCATCTGACAAAGACAAACAAGACCCTGAGCTGGACATTTTTTCCCCAGGCCAGTTGCCAGAAAAGCAAGAAGCAAAGCTGGTCCTGAATCCTTAGGTCAGGGGTGGCTAACATTTTTCACCCTGAGAGCTACATGGACAGTCAGCCATCCTTCTGAGGGCGACACGCCAGTGGTGTGTGCAGCCAAATGTATGCATGTGCACACACTATCACACTCAACAAACATGCACATTCACCACACACACAGCACACACACTCACTAGACATGCTGTTTCACATACATGAAGTCAGAGACACTCTCTGCACACAAACACAGATGCAGAGTTGGTATGGAAAGATCTGTCAGTTTCAGTCCTCTCAGTTCCTTCTGATTTTCCCAATCTTAAATTCAGTTCTCTGCATATCTGTAGCAACTTGCGATTTCCCCCCCAATCTTCATGAAACGTCTCCAGCATTTTAGTGCAAATTTATACTAATAAACCCATCTTTATATGCAGTTTTGACTAATGGACACATTTTTGCAAGCGGTGTCTCCTGCTATAATGCGTGCATGAATTTATTGGTGAAAATAACATAAAAAACTGCATTTTAGTTGGCAAAATTATGCACATTTCCCCCTAATACATGTGTTTTTTTTAAAATACTGTTTCGTTGGAGAACTGCACCAAAATTAGGAAAAGTGTGAATTTCGAAGGATGGCTGTGTTTCAGTTCTCATATTGTTTCAGAAAGTGTGAATTTGATAGATTAGGCTTGAAATGGGAACTGAACTGAATTTCTCACCCATCCCTAATACAGAGGCACACAAACAGACAGCCACAATCAGAATTACTCCAGTGCTGAGGTGGGGATGGCTGGAAATGTTGCCTTTTGCTCTGCACAGAAGTAAATGCCTGTGTTTTCCCCTACCCCCACTTCAGCACTTGGGTGTGGGATAATGTTGCCTTTTACTTTTAAAGAGCAGGCAGGGGGTCTCTATCTACCATCTCAGTGCTGTGGTGCTTAGTGCTAAGATCAGAGATAAAAGATCCTTCTGACAGTTCTTTAGAGAGATCAGACCCAAGCCCTTTGCCTGTTCTTTAAAGGCAGCATTTTCCCCAACTCAGCACTGGAAAGAGCAGATGGGGGGAATGTCACCTTTTATCTCTGATCTCAGCGCTGTGATTTGTACTGAGATCAGAGATATAATAGACTTCCAACTACTCTCTAAAGCTCCTCTCTAACTCGCAGTTAGAGGGACCTTCTATCCCCCAGTCTGGAGATAATGGGCTCTCCCTGCTCTGTTCAAGGTTCAGGGTTGTGCTTTTGATGTACAAAGCCCTGTACAGCTTGGGACCAGGACACCTGAAATATTGTCTTACTCTTATATATCCAGTTGATCACTGCACTCTGTAGGTGAGGGCCTCCTGCAGATATCATCTTTTCAGAAGGTCCGTTCCACACAACATAGGAAGTGGACCTTTAGTGTAGTGGCACCAACCCTTTGGAATTCCCTCCCCTTAAATATTAGATAGGTGCCATCTCTGTTATCTTTCCAACACCTACTGAAGACCTTCCTCTTTCAACAAGGCTTTTAAGTAGAGATCTTATCCCAGTCTGTGTTTATGTTGGAACTGCTTTTTAATATGTTTTTAAACCTTTTTAAAAAAGATTTTGTTTTAATATGTTTTTAAAGATGCCTTGCTTTAAAATATTTTAAAACCTGTTTTGAATATGTTTTAGAGTGTTTTTAGTGTTTTGTTTGCAGGCCTGGGCGCCTTCTGGGAGGAAGGGTGGGATATAAATTTAATTAACAACAACAACAACAACAATCTTCAAAACAGACAGACAGCTGCATGGGCTGATGGGCTTGTTCCTGTAGCTTGGCTGGCTAGATATCCTCCTACTGGGAGAAAGGGTGGGATATAATCTAATAAGTAAGTAAGTAAGTAAGGGCAGTGAGTTACCAGGCCTGCTCTTGGTGTATACACAGCTTTTGTGCTAGGCTTGGCTCCATAGATCCACCCCAAGAGGTGAGTTCTGCTACTGGGCCCATCCCAGGTTGCCAAACTCCACCCTTGGCTATACTTCCCAGATACACACAGGGATTTTACTCCTGCGTGCTGAGAAATTCACTGCCAAGCCTTGCCTAGATACCTGCATGTTTTCATTTTAATTTCAAACGTTTTCAAACTTACGTGTGTGTCAGATGGTATTCCTTGGCACCTATAGTGGCTTCTGAGTCTCAGGAGCTAGGAGTCCTCCAGAGCTTGGAAAAGTTACTTTTTTTGAACTACAACTCCCATCAGCCCAATCCAGTTTCCATGCTGGCTGGGGCTGATGGGAGTTGTAGTTTAAAAAAGTAACTTTTCCAAGCTCTGCCTGCACCACCTATTCTCCACCCTTGCTCCCCTTTGCCTCCCCCAGGTCTCAACTGGGAAATGGATTTACAGGGTCAGCACAACACAAAATACTACCTGGAGCAGGTCATCATTGCCTTTCACCTTTCTTTCTCCTACACACCACCATCACCACTGCTGCCTTTTACCTTCCCCTCTCCCTCACCCAGCCTTTTCTCTCTTCCTCCATTTTGCTGCTGACTGCCTCAGAGCTACTCCTCCTGCCACCATCTCCAGCCTGGGGCACTCTGAGGAGAGTGTTGCACTCTGAGGAAAGGATCCTTCCTCAGAGCGAGACATTGTGGCTGAGGTGCCCACAGAGAGTGTGTTCCACCATTACTTTGCTGTGACAGCGGCAAACACTGTTTAAAGTTCAACAGTCTCCATTAACTTTTATTAAATAATAATATTATTTATTATGTCTGCTAGCTGCTGCTTTTACCTATCCTTTTTTCCCTTGCAAAAAATACTGATATTAATATTGATATTTTGAAAAGAAATATCAAGGTTTTGAAAGGAAATATTGATAAATGAAGAAAAATATCAAAAAGATTATATCTTAAATACCAATATTTTAGAGGCAGTTTTTTAAAAAAAAATATCAAATTTTGAAAATAGTTGCAGCAAATCGCTGTATAACAAGCTGATCCACAACGATAGAAGCAAGTGAATTAATGGAAAGTTCGGTAACAGATTCAAACTGGACAGAATTCTAGCATATCCCTAGTGCAGGCACTTACAGGTGCCACCTCAAGCACAATCCCTTCCTCTAAGGAAAGGTCCCTTCCTCAGAGGGAGGAGTGGTGGGACTGGAGAACTCTGCTGGAACACCACCAGCTGGTTCTTTGCAGCAGCAGTCCACACCAGCAAGGCTGCCGGGCAGGCAATAGTAGCAGTGGCCGTGGAAGCAGGTGTGTGGCAGGCTGGCTGCCGTCTGGGGCAGTGATGGCAGACAGACCTAAGGGTGGGGGATTGGGGCACAATCTGCTAGCTCTGCTTCATGCCTGAAGGAAGTGTCTCATCGTGCCTGATTACAGAGCGGGCTCTGTGGATCTGACAGCTAATCTGAAACAGAGGGTGGAGGAAGAGGCAATTGCCCTCCCTAACTGGTAACCCCCTTCTTCAAAGCAAATGAAAATCCTCAAATATATTCTGATGACCAGTCTGAACTATGGGCTTTTCCCCTCCCCAAATAGTCAATTTACCCTTTTTTTCAGGCCAGCCTGCAGAAAGGTTTAATCAGAGTAAAATAGTTTATTTGATTGAATTGCCAATTCCTAATGGGCTTCTCTTTTATTGTTTTACAAATAAATCTGCCCGGCTTATCCAGAGATGGGTAGAGGCCAGACACCAAAGCCAGTTAGGCAAATGGACAGCCCTGGGATGCCAGGGATGGCTCAGTGTGTGCTGGCAAAAATAGTTCTGGAACACCTCATAAATCTAGCACTATTGCAAAGCCCAAACCTGAAATATTTTGAAATCCAGAAACAACACTGAGTCACACTGCATGTACTGTAAAATCTTATTGCTCCCCCCCTCCCTGTCCAGGAAGATCATCTAAGTTATATCTTTCCATAAGTTAGATATAAGGACCTGGCACAGGTATCAGAATGACAGAGTAGAACAACAGGGCTACCCATTGTGTGTGGTCTTTGTTTTTGTTTTCAATGGTTTGAGCATTTGGCATGTAAAACAGACCATCAATCAAGTGTTAATACGCTGTCTGTGTTGCAAGCTCTGTACATGTTTCCAAAGTTAAAGAGATAAAGGCGAGACTACCTTTTGTGTCTAATAATTACAAGTGCTTTATGAACATGACTGGTGCTATCTGATCTAAGAGTGCTAGTCTCTCACTTGTTGGGGAGGAGAGAGTGTCTGGAGTCACTCCTTCCAAAAGAGATGATCCAAGAAGGTTGGATTAGGCCTTACTTTTGTCTGGATTATTCCCATATGTGTGGTGGGAAGCCAAAGAGTGCCCAGACTGTGTGATCGGTTCCTGGATTTTATCTGGAATATTGATTGCGTGCCTCCATGTACTCAGTTTTACAATATGTGTCTTTTTGAACCTTGGGAACCTAGGTTCAAGACTAGGTTCAAGACTATTTGCCCATCTCTCCCAGTGTTATCTACTCTGACTGGCAGTAGCTCTTCGGAGAGGTTATGTGCACATCTCCTGCTACTTGATCCCTTTAAAATGAAGGTGCCAGGGATTGAAGCTGTGACTTTCTGCAAGTTAAGCATCTACTACTGAGCTGCAGGCAGTGATGTCACTAGGGTTGATGTCACCCAGTGCGGAGCCTGACGGCCGCACTGTCTAGCTGCCAGGATGCCCTGATCAGCGGCTCCGAGCTGGCAGCAGGCCGGCAAGGACGTTCCCCCGAGCTCTGCCCAGCCCACCGTGGGGAGGGGCTCGCCCGCCCACTCGCCCAGACCCTCCCTTTGGCCTGCCACGTCGGGGTGCCGAGGGAGCCGGTGGGCAGCCATCTGCCGGGGGCAGAGCCTCCTCCCGACAGATCTCCTCCTCTTCCTGGGACCGCTTCCCCTTCACACGTCCCTTGCTTCCTCTCCGGTCTGGGCTCTTGGCACCTTTGTGCGGGTTTCATGCACTCCTGGGTTCTGCGCCAGCCAGATGGGAGCCCCCATGGCAGCTCTGGGTGTCACCCCTCTCATGGTGGCACCCAGGTGCAGTCCGCACCTCCCGCACCTGCCTAGTGACGCCTCTGGCTGCAGGCATTGGAGGCAGGACAGATGCAAAGAGTGGCAGGGTGGGGAGGAAAAGCATGCTGTCATTCCCTGTCATGCAAAGTGGAGAGATCGAGCAAAGAGCATCATCGGCTCTAGCCTACAATCAGAGTTGGCAGCAGAAACGGGGTAGAAATTCAATAAAAGGTAGACTTACTTATTTGCATTTCCTTTTCCTACCCCCCAAATCTTATTTATTTATTTATTGTTTAATTTATATCCCGCCCTTCCGCCCAGCAGAAGCTGGGGTGTTATTTCAACATTACAATTCATAATAAATTAATTTTTTTAAAAAAAAGGGAAAGAAAAAAAATAAAAAGGAAAAAGAAAAGTAAACAAACAGAACTAAGTTCAATTAATCTGCAAATTATAAATTACAATCAGAAGGGGATAAAAAAAATAACTCCATGTATATAGTCAAAAGATTTTTTCAGTCTTACTCACTTAGAACATTTCCGGTGTGCTAAATCACCTTTCCGATTTATTCCATGTATTCAGGGAATTGAACCTAACTGAATTTTCACCAATTTTCTAGAACCACCTTTGAATACTGAATGTTTGTGGCTGCAATCCTAAATACATTTGCTAGTTTCCCATTGAATGCTGCAGGACTGATGGCTCCAACGTCAGTGTAGCAGTGAATCCGCTCCAGGTTTCAGTCCAAGCTTTCAAGGAGCTGTCCAAGGTGCTTTCAGAATGAAAACCTGGAACCGATTCACTGCCCCACTGACATCAGAGCCACCAGCCTCCACTGCTTATATCCAAGTGAACACACATAGGATTGCACTGCACATCTGTTCTGTAAGATGGGAAACTTTTTCCCCTTCCAAATAGCCAAATAAATGTCCCAATTGATATGGTTTGGAAGGGGGACTGGGGTGGGGTGGGGAAAAATCTGGTACAGTTCATGTTTCAGTGTGACTCTACCTAAGCCACACTCCCCAGAACAAAGCATGAACAAAATTGCAGCTGATCTTCAACACTTGCACAGGGAAAAGGGTACACGAAAAGGCAGATCTATCAATGAAAAGCGAATTCAGAAGAGATGGTAGAAGGGGAAATTGCATGCAAAAATGTGTGTATTAGGCCAAATTGTTTATATTAGGAGAAATGTATACTGAAATGCTCATGAATTTTCATGAGGTCATTTTTAAAAACCACCTGGCAAACTGGTCTGAATATTGGATAAATGAGAAGCTGAGGGAAACTGAAATGAATTCATCCATCCTTATGTGCAGGCGGCATTTAGTTTGTGTTTGTTCAACCTTTCTGAGCCTCAGTTCTATCGTGAAGCTGATCTTTGCATTAAATATTCCAAATGCAAAGTGAGACTTTTAGCCTGAGAATATGTCAAGAGAATATGTCAGAATAAAACCCAGAGTAGATTCCATTGCCCCACTGATATGGAGCCACCAGCTCACACTGACAAAAGATGATTGAAACTGTCATAAGAGTCAGTGTGGCTGACATACAGCAAACCTTTCTTTTTTAGCCTTGGCTTCTGCATCTGTAAAATTGGAATAACCTCATTAGGTGGTTTTGAGCATCAATGAGACAAAGATTGCAAAGTTCTCTGGCATGCACAATGTACTATAGAAGTATTTGAAGAGAGATTTGTCATTGAATGGGCTTTGAATGACAGCCAATGGCGGCTTCAGCATCTAAATGTCATCTTTGTTTGGAGTCCAACACCATAATGGTCTTCCTAATATGGCACCACATACACTACAGACATATTTCTATATAATAAATGGCGGGGGTGCAGTACTAGGAGATTTAGTTAGGTTAGCCACAAATTGCATTGCGAAATTAAATTCCAGCTTCTTACCATGAACAAAGAATCGCTTCATTGTTCATATTAATAATATGCTTTCTCATGTTATTTCTTCTGCATATTTTTCAGACAATTTATTGAAGTTTCATTATTTTACATGTTACCTGTATCAATAAGACATATATGAGTAATAATGAAGTCTGTCCTCACTTGCTTCTTGGTCAACTATTTCCATGGTAACATCTGATAGATGGCAGTCCTGTGCTGACTGTGAAGACCTAGGAGGAATGGAAGAAAGGATGCAAAGTTGTGCTTGCCTTGTTCATTCCTGGCTGAGGACAAGGGGGTCCCTGCAGCTATCGCAGCACAATCTTTATAGTCTGGGATCCTGCTTTAAGAAGTGCTACAACCCAGAACACTGAGCTGGTGGCTCCATATCAGTGGGGCAATGGAATCTACTCTGGGTTTTATTCTGAACTTTCTAGGGGCTGTGCAAGGTACTGAAGCCACTGTCTTGCATATTCGTTTGGGGAACCATAACAGCCCAATTTGGCCATTCTTCCCACCCTATTACCCAACATGGAAGCAAGGATGCACTGAGTAGCCCTGCCCCCTGGTGTTTGTGTATATAGCTATACATTTATTGTTGTTTATTAATTAATTAAATTTATATCCCACCCTTCCTCCCAGAAGCAGCCCAAGGTGGCAAACAAAACACTAAAAATCTAAAACATCTTAAAAACAGACTTTAAAATATATTAAAACAAAACAGGTTAAAAAACAAAAAAGGTTAAAAACATTTTTTTAAAAAAGCTTCAAAAACATCTTAAAAGCAATTCCAACACAGACCCAGACTGGGATAAGGTCTCTACCTAAAAGGCCTGTTGAAGGAGGATGGTCTTCAGTAGGTGCCAAAAAGGTAACACAGATGATGTCTGTCTAATATTTTAGAGGAAGGAATTCCAAAGGGGAAGTGCCACAACAATAATTGTCTGTTTCCTATGTTGTGCGGAATGGACCTCCTGAATGTGGCCTGGTAGCTAATAGGTAGCCAGTGCAACTCTTTCAGCAGTGGAGTGACATGTTGGCAATACCCTGCCCCAGTGAGCAGTCTGGCTGC
This sequence comes from Rhineura floridana, assembly GCF_030035675.1. NCBI lineage: Eukaryota > Metazoa > Chordata > Lepidosauria > Squamata > Rhineuridae > Rhineura > Rhineura floridana. The sequence goes on from NC_084489.1 coordinate 65,630,920, forward strand.
CGCATTTTGCATTTTGGACCGACCTCAAGGGTAGTCCCACATAGAGCGCATTACAATAATCCAACCTGTACATGTGAAGGCTTCCTCACAACTCAGAAGCATAATCATGCAAGGTTCCAGGTCGAATGAAAGCCTTTATGCATAAAGTTTATGCTTTACATTACAGATGGTCACATTCTTCATGTGAAAGGTAGGGTCTACACAGGAGCAAGAACACCCGAGCAAGATAATACCCTATCTAGAGCATGCCTTAGCAAACCTAATTTCACCAACACAAGTGAGTGTTCAGTTAATCCTGGGTCAGGTATGGTGAGATAATGGATGAAAAGAGCAATGTGTTAACACTTGAAGTCTAAAGTTTCCTGAGTGGTGCCAAGGTGGAAGAAGGTACAGCAAGGTGAAGTTGGCATCTGTACTACACTACAAATTTAACAGCCCGCACTGGATAGCATGCTAGATGAAACATCACAGTTCTGCTCTAAGTAAGGGGATAAAGTGGCCTCTGGTGACTCCATGACATGGTTCCTGGCTTCTCCAAAGATTACATATTTCAATGCTCCCCTGTGTTTTTCTTTTAAAAACACTCTGTACTTGCACATACACAAATTGTATGTGGTGTGTGGGTGTGAGTTAGTGAGTAACAGTAAAAGGAATGGAAAGTAAATTCTGTTTGTACCATAACAATGTCCTCAGTCTAATTTCCCTGTGATCGGGCAAAATGCCCACCCTCCTTTTGAGGTTCATTCATTGTGAAATTGAGAAACACTTCACATATTTTCAGGTGCTGGGACAATTAAGGGGAAACTTACCAGAATTCTTCAGAGCACCACCAGGCTCCCAGTTACCATTTTAGATGTCCCAGGCTGCCCCTTTGAGAGAGATAAGAGTGAACTTCCATTTGCAAACCTGCCTTTCTGAAACAATACATGAAGCAACTATACTTTGAAATTTGGACTTCTCTAAATTATTCAATACAGTTCTATAAATGTGTACAAAATGTATATTAGGGCAACACATGCATAAGATTGCATGTAAATGAAAATAGTGTTCAAAATGTATTATATTGGGGAAAATTGCTTAAAAATGTATACATTAAGTGAAACGTGTTTAGGAAAATGTGTTTAACACTAAAAGTCGGATAAACTTTCATGGCGGCTGTTTTGTTTTTAATGCAAATAGATATGGAAACGTGGCAAAGCAAACTTCAGACTGGCAAAATGAGAAACTGAAAGTGACAGATTAATCCATTGCTAGCTGTCAGTTTTACTCTAAAAAAAATTGCACTCCAGCCCAGAAAACATGAAAGAGGGAAGGTGGTTTCACTTTCCACTTTCTTGCCAACCCTACCAAATTCAGGATTACCTTTTGGCCTTTCAAAAGTTCAGCATAGTTCTAACTACACCCCCCAGCCCCCAGTAAATGGCAACCATTCACTTAAGTAAGGGGATTGACTTTGCTGATCAGACAGCAAATGCAATGAATATGTGTTCAAGCCACTTCTATACCACATCAATTATTGGCTTTTAGGCTTCAGAGAGTGAATGCCACTTCTGCCTACTGTCAGGGAATTTTGTATTTTGTTGGACTGGGGGTCCTTGAGGGAATTTGAAGACACTGGCTTGCAGCAAAAAGGTAGTTCTTTATTGGATGACAAACGTACACTTGGCCAGTCTGAGTGAGTGGAGAACTACAACATGGCACTGGTTGCCTGGGGTTTTTATACATTTCAGGACAAAGACTTTAGCATCTACCAATCAGGAGGTTACACATCAGTATGACATAGGCATTACAGTTTTGCATAGGCATTGCACAGGTATTGTATAGGCATTGCATAGGTACTGTACTTTCTGCATCATGTTCTGGTGAATTTGGCAATGTTCAGTACTTCACATAAAAGTACATTTTCACCATGAGCTGAGTACTCCAGTTAATGAGCTAAGCAATTTAGGTAAGCATTTTAGCTACTGCAATTTTTCCTACATTTTGGAGAGTACAGAGATGTTCAGAGATGTTATTATTTATTATTTATTAATTAAATTTATATCCCGCCCCATAGCCGAAGCTCTCTGGGTGGTGCACAACAGACAAACAACCAATATACAATTAAAACCATATGTTAAACAACTTTAAAATAGATCAATTATATCAAAAAATGAAATATAATTAAGACTCAGAAATAACTAAGAAACTGGACTTCCGGGAAGGATTGCTTCGCTTGTGCCTGCCTCTGAGACGAGCTCTAGTCTCAGAGGAAGCTTTTTCAGTTTTAAAACCAGTCAAAGGGTTTTTTTTTACTGGTAAAAACGTTCTCCCAGGCAAGGGAGAAACAAAGAGATCATCCACAAGCTTTGTTGTGTTTGTTGGGGGACTTGAATTCATTAGGATCACCTATGAACGAAGGACCAGCCAGCAACATGGGACGGAGCCAGGGAATTTCAAGCAAGCTCAAACTGATTAAGCGAGACGTTTTTCTTTTCTTCAAAGAAAAACAGATTCTAACAGGCAAGCATTCTTCTATCTATCCTTATCATTTGGCTTAAATTGCTGCAGTAAAAGAGATTTGTTAAAAGAATCAGCAGTTAAGAATCCCTGGGTGAGTTATAACTTTTCTCTTTTATACACGGAATTAAGGCGGAAGGAAATCAAAATAGCTTATCTTTGTTTTTATTGCAAAAAGCTGGCCTGGAATTGAGCATTTTAAAGATACAAACGGATGAGAGATATCTAATCTGAGGAGAAAAAATTTGATTTATATGAACTTTTGAGTATTATATGTCTGGGACTATTTTTTCTGGTCTACTTCATTTTGACGAATCTGCTTGTTCTTTATGCCACTAACTATTTGGATGCTGTGAACTAAATTTGTTTTGCATTCTTGGACACATAAGAGATAAGGCAGTTTGTGCTGTCTACATTATGATGTCATCAGGTTTGGAATATTAACTCCTTTGTTGCTGGAAAAAGAAATAAATTGCTCTCTGCTTGGGAATAGTGCTATATTGGAAATTGAAGGGTTTTTTTCTTCTTCTTGGTTTTAAAAATGACAATTAAGAAAGTGGCTGAGACCCTGGAAGTAAATATGTTTCAGAAAATAATGGATGAGATTGAGATAACGAAACAAAAACTGAGACATGGCAAACAAGAGATGAAAATTGAATTTGGCAAAATGAAGCAGGAGCTGAAAGAAATAGGGGATTTTATGAGAGAGGAGGTTGATGAGATCAAAGATATAATTAGACAAGCAATAGAAGAAGAAAGAAAAATTAAAGGGAAGATGCAAGTCCTGGAGATTGGAATAGATATATCAAATGTGGAACTGGAAAAAGATTTGGAGTTTATGGACCTTAGAGATAAAGATTACTGTTTGGAATTCAGCGTTGACCCTGAAGAAATTGATGAAGATATCAGAGATAAAGCTATCAATGTTTCAAAAAAATTTCTGGACTGGAAGGATGTGATGGAGCTTGAAATAGAGAAAATCTATAGAATTAATTACAGATATGTGACAATGGAAAAACTCTCAAGAGATGTGCTAGTGCATTTCGTAAAAAAGAGGAACAGTGATATGACTTTACAACAACATTTCAGTAACACATTCAGAATTGATGGCAAGGAAATATTTGTGAGGAAGGAAATTCCCATCAGACTCTTATTATATGACTATGACTATGACAGCAAGATCATTATGGATGCAAGGATGGAAGATGGAAGATGGAATTAACACTGATAATGGAAGAATGGCTATTGAAACTACTGGACCTAGCAGACTTGATGAGATGGATTAATCGACATGTTTATTTGGAGAAAAATCGATGGATATATTTCTCAAGGACTGGAAACGTCTCTTTGACTTTTTGCGGAAAGAATAAAGTGATGTTAATGAGATTTGATGATTAATTAAGATAACTACTGGAGGAAAGTGATTTTGTAATATATTAAGAGACAGGTTTGTCATATACTATAGACCTATAACTGATCTGCGGCAAATCGGAAGTCAACATTTTATTTTATTGTATTAGTTATTAATTTGTTTGTTTTTTTTTTTTTTTTGAAACTTTGAATAAAAATTAATGATAAAAAAAGAAATAACTAAGAAACTCAGTACAGATATTAAATCAAAATTAATTAGTTAAAAATAGTAGGATGTGAAGATGTTAAGATGTTAAAAATTACAATATTAAGTATTGAAAATATTAAATATTAGAAATATTAAAATGCCTGGGAGAAGAGGAAGGTTTTTACCTGGCACCGAAAAGATAATGTCGGCGCCAGGCGTACCTCATCAGGAAGAGTATTCCATAGTTTGGGGGCCACCACTGAAAAGGCCCTTTTTCTCGTTGTCACCTTCCGGGCTTCTCTCTGAGTAGTGTCTATTCAGTGTTATCATAATTATTTAGAGTTCTAGCTGTTCCATACAAACCAAAACAGTCGGGGAAGACATCTCCAAGAAGATAAGAGTTCTGGCTGGCTGCTAAACTTATTAAATGTTAAACTAAACTATTAAAATATTATAAACCTGTATAGCTTTACAAAAGAATATATTTTGCTTATTTTTTGTATATTTAAAATTTACCCAACACTACTTTCACTCTTCAAAGAACCAAATATGGATTGTCAAAAAAAAAAAAAAGCTTCAAGTGGGCTGCCTATTTGGACTTTTTTGTTCGTTTTTAGAGCCTGCCTGGATATCTCACTAAACATTTCTCCATTTAATTTTTTTCAAACATTTATAGAAATTAAAATAGAAATTTGCCATGAAATTGGGGGCAGAGTTGCCTTTGTGTTTGATAGATGGGTGAGCCAATCAGAGAAAAGCACAGACCTTCTCTGGAGGGGTTTTTATAATTGACACAAGGGCTGGACAATCAGCACAATGCATATCCAGTTTCTGTTGCATGCTGGGAAGTGGTGAAGGGGAAATAGATTTGCCCTGAGTGCAATCTAGTGGTGAAGACAGCTGTGTGTCTAAACTGCAGGGAGTGCACTTGTTTACTATTTTTAAGGTACTTATATACTGCTTAATGATTTGCATTTCTAAGCGGTTTCTGTCTGCATCCACTGTCCCCACCATCTGTCACACTGGAATGAAATAGAACACTGGGAAATAGATGTGTAGACTGACTTTCAATGGCATAGTGGGGCTGGACTGTGGCTAAGACAGGGATGGAGAACCTGTGGCCCCACAACTCCCATCATCCCTGATCATTGGCCATGCTGGCTGGGGCTGAAGAGTCCAACAACATCATTAGATCAGGGTGCAAGGCAAGCTGAGAATCATTCCCTTACCCATCGGCCTGGCCCACTTCTTCCTCTGAAACTAGATTCTGGAATCCCCTGCACTTGGGGGATTCTGAAATCTGGTTTGGGGATTGGAGTGGGCGGGGGGGCAGAGAACCTCATGTTACTTGGCATTGAAATCATAGTTCAAGTAGTGGAGAGGAACAACTAAATCCTGTTCCTTATCTGCTTCAGCCAAACTCGCTTTATGTCTATGGTGGGAGGAGAGAGAGCAAGGAAATAACCTTGAGCAATCTTGGCAGTTCATTCCCAGGCTCTTAAGTCATGAGGTTAGGGCCAGAGTGCTCAGCCACCATCGCCTCTTCAGCAGCAAAAGATGAAAGTCAGACAAAATAATCCAAAGAAAGTGCTTAACTGTGACTATTAAGTCCCAAAGGATTTACTGGAGTTTACTTTCCTCCGACTGCTAGGAGGAACTTCGGCTGAAGTCCATTAAGCAAATTAAAAAAGCAGAAGGAAAACAAACATAGATTAATGGAGATAGGCATTTTATGAAGGAAAGGAAACAGTCGCTCCTTCGAACAAAGCTCCTGAACTGATATTTGGCTTTAGGGGCCTCTGGACCTTATAAGGGGAAGAGATTATTCTCCCTACAATACTCTGCTAGGAATCATTTTTAAAAAAAGAGTTAGTAGAAGTATTTTCCCCACCACTGAGAAATCCTTCAGAAACTGGAGCAGCAATATAATCTGCCATGTTTCAGTGCAGTGTGTGACACACAGCTATTTGCTTCTTTGTTTTCAAGTAGGGAATTAAGCCATAAATACTGAGCAGAGGCTGTCCTTGTTGAAAGTAAGAACTTGCCAGGAAGGCTTCCACGTGGAGGGGCTTCACTGGTTCTGTTATCCTAGAGGAGGACATCTTCTTAATGTGGTACAGCCTTTGGAGCTTTCCAATAATGTTGTGCATCTGGCCCCAAGAAAAGAGCTGCCGAGAGTTGCAGGGGAGCACAACAGCTGATCTGGGTTTCAGATGCCGACCTGGGTCTGGTACCGTTTACTGAAAATGAGTTGGAGTATGCCTCTTATTCTGCACAGAGAAGGTGGGTGTGGAGTGGAGTATGATCCCCCTTCTGTCCGCCAAAACCTTGCATGCCAATGTCAGCCTACCAGTATCCTCCCACATTATGCAGTATAAAACCACACCTCTCGGAAGTAGGGATGGGGGAGAAAGTTGATTCAGTTCACATTTAAAGCTGAGTTCATCACATCTGCACTTTCTGAAACAATATGAGAACCAAAACAAGCCATCCTTTGAAATTCACATTTATCCAAATTTTGTGATGCAGTCTCCAACCAAGCAATGTTTACAATGTTATGAAGGTTTGACTAATGTACACATTTTTGCCAGCAATTTATCCTAACATAATGCATTTTTGTATGATATTTTCACCAATATATTCATTTTGTGCACACTGTCCCCTAATATATGCATTTTTCATAGAATCATAGAATAGTAGAGTTGGAAGGGGCCTATAAGTCCAACCCCCTCTTCAATGCAGGAATCCAGATCAAAGCATTCCCGACAGATGGCTGTCCAGCTGCCTCTTGAATGCCTCCAGTGTCGGAGAGCCCACTACCTCTCTAGGTATGGCTCTAACAGTTAGGAAGTTTTTCCTGATGTCCAGTTGAAATCTGGCTTCCTGCAACTTGAGTCCATTATTATGTGCCCTCCTACTCTGGGACTATCAAGAAGAGATCCTGGACCTCCTCTGTGTAGCAACCTTTCATGTACTTGAAGAGTGCTATCATATCTCCCCTCAATCTTCTCTTCTCCAGGCTAAGCATGCCCAGTTCTTTCAGTCTCTCCTCACAGGGCTTTGTTTCCAGTCCCCTGATCATCCTTGTTGCCCTCCTCTGAACCTTCCGTGGAACCATTTACTTAGAGAGGTAGTGGGCTCTCCAACACCCGCTTTTCGGCAGGGCCCTACTGTATTCTGAATGCAGAATTCCTCTTGCAATTTCAATTAAATATCAATACACAACACTGTTTCTCAATCTAGAGAGTGCTGGATAATCTTTGCCGTTTGAAGAAGCAACAAAGAACATGTTTGATGATATACTGGTTATCCTTTAAGGTTTATGTAAACATGATTATAACCACCCTGGTGCAGATAGCAGAGTATTGGTCTTGCACCAGGGAGATAAAACTCATTCAGTGGCCCTCCTAGCAAAATCTAATCAAAACTAACCATATTTTACTTGAATGGAGGTGTCAATAGCACATGCTTAAGGTTTCAATCTTATGCATATTTACCTAGAAATTAGCCCCCCTGAACATAGTGTGACTTACGTCTGAGTAAATTATACAGCCACAAGAGTGGCTGTATACTGTAGCCAGCATGGATTTTTTGCAATCTGCAATTTTTATTGCTACATGAATTGAAAATACCGCCATGCCAGTCTGCTGCTTCCCATAAGCACATTTCAAAACACATTTCAAAGCACATTTCAAAATAAAACCTTACAAAACTTATAGTCCTGAACTCAGAAATGCTTGGTTAACAACACTCTTTGTTTTCATGGTGATATACACAACACTCAGAAAAAAATGAGCGTTCAATGTGTAAAATAAGAGAGAGAGAAATCCAGAAGCCTGTTGGACTTTTTTTTCTGTCAGTGGTATCATAATTTGTTGAAATTAATTAAAACTCAGCCATGTTCACAGAGTACCTGTAATCCTATTACTGACCTTGCCACATACTCTGACCATCTTCTGCAGTTTAAAAGTTTAAAAAAATGCAGGGCTAATTTTTAATTAATTTAAGAAATTTAACATTGAAGTCTATTATAACATTAGGTGTGCTCAGTAAGAACCAACTGTCAGTGTTCTAAAATCCAGACTCACAGCTGTTTGGCTTGGCTAATCAGAGGGCCACACCCATGCAAGACATTAATTCCACTTTCAGCAGTCATGGCATCTCCCAAAGAACCCTGGGAAGTGTAGTTTGTGAAGGGTGCTGAGAGTTGTTAGGAGACTCCTATTCCTCTGACAGAGCTCCAGTGGCCAGAGAGGTTTAATAGTCAGCCCCTCTTCTGAGGACTGTAGCTATGTGAGGGGAATAGAGCCTCTGCTAGCAACTCTCAGCACCCTTCCCAGGATTCTTTGGGGGAAGCCATGACTGTCTAAAGTGAAATAAAGGTCTGGTGTCGATGTGGACAGGGACAGCTTTGGTTTAAATTTGGGTGGGAGGCTACATGTGCCTGCTGTAGAATAAAAAGGTGGGGAATACCCTGAAAAACTACTGTTCACACTGTTTTCCTTTTGGAAAGGAAAGGGGTTTTCCCTTGCTTAGTCCAACCCACCCAATCTCCTCCCCTCCCCCCACATTCCTCTTCTCTGCCTCTCCCCCAAGTCAGTTCCACCTATCCTAAGCATGACTGCACAGAGTAAATCCCACTGAACTAAAAAAGAATGCAAATGATCAAACCTGCCCTCCCCTCCTCCCTCCTATACCCTCCCTTTTGTCCCTTCCCTCCCCCTTCTTTCACGCCTCCCTCCCAATCCCCTTCCAATTCCCTCCCCCTCCTTCCCCTCCGTTCCACCTACCCTCTCCTGTCCACACCCTCTCCTCCTCCTCCATGGTCAGTTTTACCTATTCTAAACATGATTGCACGGGAGTAAATGCCATATAACTCAGTAAGCATGCAAATGATCAGACCTGCCTTTCCCCTCCCCCTCTCCTCTCCATCCCCCTTCCTCCTCTCTCCTTCTCCTCCCTCCCCTCTCTTCTCCCTTCTTCTTCCTCCCCTCCCCTCTTCCTCCTTCCTCCTCCTCTGCCCACTCCAGCCCTCCCCCTCCCTCCCTCTTCTCCTCCCTGTCCCTCTTCTCCTCCCCCCATGGTCAGTTTCACCTATTCTAAACAGGATTGCATGGGAGTAAATCCCACTGAAATCAATAAGCATGCAAATGATCAAACCTCCCCTCCCCCTGCCCTCCTCTTCCCCCTCCCCCTGCTCCCCTCCCCCTCCTCCCCTCTGCCCTTCCTCCTCCTCCCTTCCCCATCCCCTGTGGTCAGTTTCACTTATCCTAAGCATGATTGCAGGGAAGTAAATCCTATTGAACTCAATAAGCATGCAAATGATCAATCCATTCTCAGCAAACTTGCACAGGATCCCACTTCTTACCTCCTGGATTAAAAAGCATAGAAATTCACTAATAGGCAAAAAAAACCCCTTGCAGTTTAAGAATGTATCTATAGCCAACAGATATTGCTATCAAACTTTAAAAAGCAGGGAAATTGGGCAGCTATAGTGAATGCACCAGGGGAGCAGGAGACCTGACCACCTCCCTGAGATATTGTACTGCCATGGTAACATGTGCCTCTGAGCATATGGTGAGCGGTGGCAACACCTGCAATGAGCCCAAATAACAGAAACAAGATGTGCTGTGCAACATTATTGTTAGTTGATATAGTTCAGATAGTCACTTTAAATATGTTTGATTTACCTTGCAATTTTAGTGAAGTTTCCTATAGTAAATCAATTTCTTTTGCTTCTGTTTCTGTGAATATGTGAAGTACAGAAACACTTTGCAAAATTAACACTAAAAAAACTCCAAAACAATTGTGGAATAATGGCATTAACTATTTTGCAGAATAGTGTCCAGTGGACATAAGGAGTGTCTCAGTTTGCACAAGATAAAATCAGAGCTTGGAAGTAACTAGTTACAAGTAACGAATTACTTGTAATTCATTACTTTTTCGAGTAACGAGTGGGTAATTCCTTTACATTTTGATTGTAATAGAACTAGGAGTAATTTTACTACTTTTGTGGAGTAATTGTAATGTTTCCAGAATTACTTTTGGGCATTACTTTGGGGGGGCAGGGGAAGTCTTCTGCCCGTCTGATTTGTGGATGAAAATCATGTGCCTCAAACTGGGCTTCTGTGCAGTATCGCTCTTTCCTCATGCTCTGTGGATGGGTAGGAGGCGATGCAGGAGGCGGCGGAGAGTGAGACGGGGTGGAGTGGAGAAAACAATTATTTTACAAAATGGATAGTGGTGGTGAAGAATGGAGTGGAGGGAAAAAGGATCCGGAGGTCAAGAACATGGATAAAGGAGGAGGAGGAGGCAGCAGCAGAATGGAGATAAAGAACTGTGGAGGTGAAAGATGACAGAGTGTGTGAGTGTGTGTGTGAGAGAGAGTGTGTGTGTGAGAGAGAGAGAGAGAGGGAGAGAGAGAGAGAGAGAATACTGTGTTTGCACTTGGCACACAAAGTGGCCTCCACCACCCTCTCTGGCTACTGTGCTGCATTTGCAGTATTTTAACTTTTTTGCATCTCAGGGGAAAATGTTTGCTTGAGTGAGTGTCCCTTATTTGGTGGCAGGGCAGGGTCTGGGAGGTGGTTAAGTGAGAGAGATTATGCTGGCTGGCTGAGTGGGGGGGGTTGCACTTGGTTTGACGGGAAAAGATCTGAGTAGTGACCTCAGCCTCCCTCCCCACCATCCTTACCAGCAGAGAGACCACCATTGCTATCTTATGAATAAAAATAATTATTCTACTACCTCTGTATGTGTTTGTTTATTTTTACTGTTGTTTTAGGCTACTTAGATGTGCAGCAGCCAAGGCCAGCACCTTGTAGGCTTTTTTAAAAAGTAACTGAAGAGGAAAAGTAAAGTAATCAGTTACTTTCAGAGCAATTGTAATTGTAACGGTAATTACTACTTTTTTGGGCCATGTAACTGTAACTGTAATTTATTACTTTTTAAAAGTAATCTTCCAAGCTCTGGATAAAACAGTGGGAGGTGAAATATATTCTAGCAAAATTCTAGGTGTGCTCTATGTTTTTAATTGACTATGCTCTCCTTTTCTTAAGTGGAGTGGTTTAAGCACAGCAGGCTGAAAACATGCACTTTGGGCAGGCCAAGTTTGTTTTTCCAACAGCTAAAGTAATTGCTTAAGTAGCAACGTATTGTCATCAGTCTAATGTTACATCAAACTGCAGTTTCAGATTCAACAGTTAATGCACCCAAAATAGAAATAGAACATAACCTCCAGTTTGAAACACAAAAGGCTGTCTTCACCATTATATGATACTGACCAGTGAAAAGGCTTTGAAATTAATAAAAATTAAATTTGATACAGATTTCTAGGATGAGTGATGAAAGAAATATAATTTTCTAGGTTAGATTCTCTGTGGAAACAATAGTAACACAGGACAGATGCAAAGTAAAAAGAACACCAACAAACAGACAGAAATGTAATTCTCCATCTTTGGAGATGGCAGGTGTTGCCACCACTCACGACATGCTCAAAGGTACATGTTACCAAATTCTTCCAAGCTACACAGGAGGTGGATTTACGGTTGCCAAGTGTCCGGTTTTTGCCCAGAGACTCCAGATTTTTTGGGTGTCTTCCGGGTCTCTGGGTGAGTCACTTTGATCTCTGGACTCTGAGCTTTCATTTTTTAAAGAAATTAAGTTTCTAGGTGGTCTGGTTCCCCAGATATACACCAAAACATCAGCTCCCCCCCCAACTTCAGTTAAATAAGCTCATAGCTGGCTGCTCTAATCCTGCACTTTCAAGGTTTGTAGCCAATAAGTGAAGTCAGGGTTGTGATTGACAAGGCAATAACTAGAGCTCTTTGCAACTCAGGAAACTTGTTTTTTCATGCTTTTCTGAAAATCTCATAAATTCAGTAAGCATATAGCTTTCAGTCTTTTTCTCTCTTCTACGCAGGAGTCAAACAAGTTTAAATTTTCCTGGGCTCTTGAAGAGGGACTGTTTTGAAAAACTTCGCAATATGAAGCTTTAATCCAGTATTTGCTTTTCTGGGAGTAAAGCTGCAATGTTAAGTATAAACAGTTGCAAAACAGCTTAAAGTGGCATGATTCTGAATTTTGGATTGGGTGAATGAAGTTCCTTATCCAGTGCCGGATTTAGACTTGGTGAGGCCCGAAGCTATATAAAGCTTGGAGGCCCTTTGTTAAAAAATTACACCAGATATATATATATATATATTCAGTACACATAAAATTTTAAAAGCCCCCCCAAACAAATTCTGAAATTTGTTGAGGCCCCTACAGATTGTAAGGCCCTAAACTGTAGCTTGTTTAGCTTATGCCTAAATCCAGCACTGTCCTTATCACTTGAGATTGCAGTTCTCTGCATGCTTCCCTGTTTGAATAAGCCCCACTGAATGCATTGGGACTTGGTTCTGAGTAAACAAACATAGGATTGCACTATAAATATTAATTAAATATTAATTAAAATGATTTACATGCAGGCAAAGTTTATTAAGTAGACCCACACAATACATTTAAAGCGCATCCAACTTGCATTTAAAGCCCATGACTTCCCCCAAAGAATCCTAGGAAGTGTAGTTTCCTCCTCACAGTTAGAGTTCCCACCACCCTTAACAAACTACAGTTCCCATGATTCTGTGGTGTGATTCATGTGCTTCAAATATGTACTGAATGTGCTTTAAATGAATGGTGTGGATCTGCACTAGGTATTATGTGCATTCATTAGTGAATTGAAAAGAACAATTCTAAAAGACATTTTTTTAAACAGGGAAATAGTTGTAGCTCAGTGGTAGGGCACATGCTTTGCATGCAAAGGTCCAAAATTCAATTTCTGGAAAATATTATTGCCTTGAATCCTGGAGAGTCAGTGCTAGTCCATGTCATCAGTACTCAGCTAGATGGCACCAAATCATCTGAGCAGTATAAGGCAGATTCCTTTGTTCCTAAAAATGGAAAGAGACCCAACGGCCACAGTGACTCTAAAATTTATTTATGTATTTTAATTATAATATTTATATACCACTTTATTGTAAAAAAAATCTCAAAGCAGTTTACAGAAAGAATTAAAACAAAAAATATTGGCAAAACCAGTTAAAGACAGGTATTTAAAAATATTCAAAATAATAAAACCAACAATGAATTAAAAATAGATAAAAACATAATAGCTTGTACATGCCTGGGTAGGCTTGCCTAAACAAAAATGTTTTAGCAGGTGCCAAAAAGAGTACAATGAAGGCACCTGCTAATGTCAATAGGCAGGGAGTTCCAAAGTGTAGGTGCTGCCACACTAAAGAACTGATTTCTTACAAGAGCAGAACAAGCACTATGTGGCACCCGTAACATAGAAAGCACACCTTGAACTTGGCCTGGTAGCCAATCAGGAACTAGTGCAGATTTCAGAGCAGATGTATTATTTGCTGATAGGGTCTCACTCATGTCAGCAAGAGTGCCACAGCATTCTGCACTAACTGCAGCCCCCGAGTCAGATTGTGCTGCATGGGGATTTCTGTGACCTTGGCTGACTGGCTGCCAGAATTTTTTTAGTTTGGATTTTGGCTAGCAATCCTGACTGAATGTAGGATGCTGAGTTTTCTGCCTTACTCCTAGGAATCATGTTGTGGTTGGTATGGTATTGCATTTAGGAAATTATCTCTGTCTTTTGTTTTTCTTTTTCTATTTGCATTTCATTTAACTTTATCCTCACTCCTTTTCATCCATAGAAGCAACAACAGTGCTTCCATGCACTCCGTTCAACCCCCTTAAACCCACTGATGATGCACCTTGTTGTTTGCATGATTGTTTCTTTCCTGCCCAATAGTGGCAAGAGAATTCACATACTGGGCAGCATGCCTGTAATCGTTGTTGTTTCCAAGCTGCTGCCTATGAAGGTAGACCAAACCATGCGTGTTTTCTGTCTGTCAATTATTACTCACGGGAATTGGGTTGGCTGTCAAAGTGAGTTCATAGCAGCCCATGGGGGAGACAGAAAAGAGTAGAGAATTTTCTTACTTTTACTCATTTCTCAGACCTCTTTCTGAAGTGAAGGGTCAAATCTGTAAAGAAATTTGGAGCAGCCATGTTAAAAGTTAGGGGCAGGGCATTCCAGGCAGGGGGTTGCCAACCCTGCTTGGATATGGATATCTTTGCAGAGGATCCCTAGTCAAGCTTTACCAACCGCAGAATCCAAACCATATCTACTGAGAAGTAAGTCCTTTTGAGTTCTATGGGGCTTAGTCCTTTAGTAAGTATGTTTAGAATTGCAGCCTTCAGGGGCATCCGTCTTTACTCCTGAGTGCTCCTATCTAACATCTCCACAACACTAGGCTCCTTTCTTCCTACAGTGGCCTTCTGGGCCTGGCCTGGCCTGAGGACACTTAAAACCCTTTTTACCAGAAGCAAGTTGGCTAGCTTAAATGTTCCCTATCCAGGCTCCATCTTTCAGCTAAGATTTCTATCTTAATTTCCAATCAGATAAATGTTTTTGTTTGAATTGTATGTGCCAAGCAACTGTGGTTGATGCTTAATGTATCATGCTCAATGACATCACTTGGACCTGCCCCCAAAATCTCAGGGTTTGGGATGCTTCTGACCTGGCAACCCTAAGTGGATTGGACTGTGAAAGACCAACCCAAATTGTGTTTGCATTTTGACAAATTTGTAGGGCAGTACAATATCTCAGAGAGGATGTCAGGTCTCCTGCTCCCCTGGAGCATTCACTATAGCTGCCCAATTTCCCTGCTTTTTACAGTTTGATATATGTTGGCTATAGGTATGTTCTTAAACTGCAAAGGTTTTTTTGCCTGTTAGTGAATATGCATAGGATTGTACTACAAATCTCTTTTTAAATCAACAAGACTTAAAAGTGTTTAAATTTGGCTAGATCATGTCTAGTGTCAGTACTATGGAAATGAAACAATGAAATTGCTCAAATGTAGCAGTTGCACATTTTGTGCCCTGGGCTCCTTTGGGAGGGTTGGCTATAAATATATACATGCATACACACACACCTCTGAAATGTCTGGGACTGCAAGATATAAGTAACTGAAGTGGCTGTCCTTCCAAGTGATCGCCCTGTCATTAAACCTGTGTACACTCAAGGGACAGCTAGGCTTGCCAACAGATCAGAAAAAAATGGTGTGGTATGCTCCTGTGTCTTTAATATCAGCTTGATCTGCAGGAATAACCAAGTAAAGCTTTTTCCCATCATGGAAAAGCAGTGTCCCCTGCTAATGTCTGCAGACTAACCATCTGTTGTGAGTATAGGAGCAGGGGGGATGGTGAACATTTGGTGATACTATGTAAAACAAGCATACCCATTTTCTTCTGTCAGTCATTGGAGGGTCCAGACATCTGTTGGACCACCAGATTCCTAGTGTCTCTGGAATGCTTAAATTGTGCAGTGACTCGAGTCTTCCAGGTAACCTGGCAAACACATATGTTTGACTTTAGCTAATTTAAGCCTTAAAAAATCCTGGCAACCTAGATGGACAGCAGAGAGGATGAGATCATCCCTGCCCATATTTCAGAGGCACACGAAGTCTCCCGCTAAGATATGAACCAATTACACATACGGCATCATCCTGTTCCCGTTGAAGTCAAAAGGGAGACTTGCAGGTGATTTGCCAACATTGGTGCTTGTACAGCATGTCACTTAATGGTACTCTGTTTTTTCCATTATACACTCTTGCCTTTCATGGCTTATAACGTGGACATAAATAGACCCTTGGCAAAAACTCTTGAGCCTCCAAGCAAAAGCAGGGGATATGTTCTTGACATTTTTTCCATGCACAGAGCAAATGCAAAAAAACAAGGCAAAACCCCTTTTGGATGTTTTTATCTTTAAAAAATGTTAAATATAGTTGTTTACCAGGTTTGGGGCATTTTAAAAAAATCCTACTCAATTTGAAATTGAGGGTTTTTTCATAAATGTAAAAATATTGTAATTACTATTGTAGGAACCAAAATGAGCACCAGGCAAGGATGGAAGCTCCTCTCCTAATGAGCTGCTGACATAGATTGCCCCAAATGTACAAGCTTGACTCATTTAAAATTGCTTATTTCTTTTCATAGGATGGGGACAGGGAGAAGGGTCACTATCTAAAGACTGCAGGCTTGGATTCAAGGGTGACATCTCAAAATGCAGCTTCCTAAAGGAGCCACCCCCACACATCTTTCTTTCTCAAGCAGCTTGTTCCTGATTAGCAGGATTTTGCCTTTCAAATATCAGTGGACTATAGCAATGTTCAGGCATTTCTCTACACACAAATAAGACTGTGTAGAGAGAGACAGTGAGGCCATGAAGGCTCACCCCATGCATGACATTAAACCCTATGCCAGCCTTGCTCTCTCACTTCCCATGCTTTGTGGAAGTCCTGAAGTCTGCAGAACAAATATAGGCCATCTCTGTGAGCTGGGATGTGCTCAAGATTACATGGATCGTAAAGGGCAAATATCCCTCACAAGCCTCATTGAGATGGATGGCTGCTGCACAGCTCCTCCTAATCAGTGGCATACACACAGGAGAATATTCTGGTGGGTCATCTCACACACCATGGATCAGATTTTGTTTACCTCCTGACTTAGGCATGGGGGACAAATTTGATTCAGTTCACATTTACATGTGAACCTACCTGATTCTCACTTTATGAAACAATATGCAAACTGAGACAAAGCCAGCCATTGAAATTCACACTTTTCTGAATTTGCAAACCAGTTCTATGGTAGGTAATGTGTGCAAAAATGCACAGACTAGTGCAAAGTGTGCCTAAAATGCATATATTAGTGAAAATAACATACAAATGTGTTATATTAGGGAAGTGTCTTTGCAAAAAAGTGTATATTATGGAAAATTGTATTCACACATGTCTACATTAGGATACATTCACAGTAAAATGCTGCTGAATTTTCATGAGGACTTGCGTTTTGTTTTTTAAAGAAAATCGCAATATGGAGAACTGAACTTAAGCATGGGAAAATGGGTAACCGGGAGAACCAAAATGGACAGATTCACCCATCCCTGCTCCATCACTCTCAGTAGTGTCCCAAATCAGTCAATGGCTATAAAATGCCACATTTTTTAGAGACACCTATTGAGTATTACACAAGTGTTGGGCTGCTCCTAGGTTCGTTTCATTTTTTGTTTGATCATCATTGTGTCAGACATGCTTTTGTACTGTATACGCCATGAAACATTTTTAACATATAAGCACATCAAAAAACAATAATACTGTCCCAAAGTCTCTGACTGAGGCGGCTACCTCACATCTGGGCACATTTCTATGCAGGCCAGTTTTCCTGTTTCTCTGACTGGAAGCTTACATAGGATTTGTTCATTGAAACTTGGGGTGTGTGTGGATTCTTTCAGCATAATGTCACTTGAATGCAGCTGCAATTGTCTTCCAAGGTAGAAGCTGAGTTAGGACAAGGCATGTCAAGGAGTCTACTCATTATTTTTGCCATAATGCCCATAATTCTGCAACTTCTCTCATATGCACCATGACAAACCTCCAGCTGTCTGTACTAGTCAACACATAAAATTAGTGATCCCAGTCTCCTCCACAGAGGCCAGTGCGGAACAAGCCACTGACATTTTTGTTACTTACAACGATGTCATGATGTGGACCAAAAAAGCACAACTGCAATGCCTGAAGCTAGATTGTTATCCACTGAGATCTGAGAACTCCTCAGAAAGCATAGATTCAAATAGAAAACAGGGAGGCTGAAACTATTTCCATTTTAACTCAAAATACAACTCACTACAATGAATACACTTTGCCTTCTTCACATTTTGCCTTTAAAGTCATTAAAGCCAGGTCATGGGAATGGCACAGTAGGAAGCCTCAGACGGTTTGGAAACTGACCTCTCATTTTGCCAAGCATTTATATATTAACCATTATTCCACAAGAAGCCAAGGAAAAACTGGAGCCTGGGTAAGCCTCGAAACCCATCACCATTGTCAACCCAGACACTGCCAATGGGCAACCTATGGGCAAGAGCAAGTTCTAGGCCTTCAAGCACTGTTATCTGGCCCCTGGCAAACCTACATTTAAAGCATCGTTGTTGCCCACATTTTCACATACAAGGCAGGTGTGCACAGTAGTATGAGTCAGAGATACAGGGTTGTATCCATTGTTAGTCATACATGGAGTAGGCTCATTGAAAAGAAAGGACATGACTTAGATCCATTGATTTCAATGGGTCTAGAATTTAGTTGGCTACTACAACCCACAGTCACAGATGTTGGATGCAATGCTCCTCTGGCTATGCTTGAGTGCATGAGATTAACATCTGAGGCCCTTCGCTATGGTGCCCCCTCCAAGAGATGATTGGAGTCTTGAGTGGGTCTGTACTTTTAGCCCCATCCCTGATGTCGCATTATCTTCTTCCAACAGTCATGTGCTGTGGTGAAAAGTTTTCTGAAAAGAAAGTCCAGAATGTCCACTCACAAGTAGGAGCTCCATGTGATCAAGGCACCAGGTCGTGCAGGTGTCCCAACTGTGCAGAGCTCCCCCATGCAAGCAAGCAGGATCTCAGACAGCACGTGCTTGTTTTTTTTTTTTTTTTCAATAATTTTTATTCAGATTTTCATAAAACATACAAGACAAAATCATAAAACATTCAAAGACAAAAAACAAAATCAAAAATAGTTAAACAAAAAGAAAAAAAAGAAAAAAAAAAACAAAAATAAAAAATAAAGAGTAAAATATTGACTTCCCATTTGTCAAAGATCAAATCAGTTATAAGTCTATAATATATAACAATCCTGTCTCTTAAGTCATATTATAAAATCACTTTCCTCCAGTAGTTATCTTACTTAATCATCAAATCTCATAAACATTACTTTATTCTTTCCACAAAAAGTCAAAGAGAGGTTTCAATTCTTTAAGAAATATATCTATCAATTTTTTTTCCAGATAAGCATATCGATTAATCCATCTCATTACTAATTATGATAATCTTATTGTCATAACCATAGTCAAAATAAACATTTCAATTAATCCATCACATCAGAATCTGTTAGGTTCAGTAATTTCAGTAGCCATTGTTCTATTATCTCTAGTAGTTCCATTTTCCATCTTCCATCTTCAGTAGTCTTGTTAAGTCCAGTAATTTCAATATCCAATCTTCCATTATCAGTATTCCATAATAATCTTGCTGTCAAAGCCATAGTCATATAGTAAGAGTCTGATGGGAATTACCTCTATCCCAAATATTTTCTTGCCATCCATTCTGAATAGGTTGCTGAAATACTGCTGTAAAATCATATCTCTGTTCTTTTTTTCAAAATACACTGGGTCATCTCTTAAAAGTTTTTCCATTGTCACATGGCTGCAGTTAATTCCATAGATTTTCTCTATATTGGGCTCCATCACATCATTCCAGTCCAGAAGATAATCCATGCCATTGATAACTTTATCTCTAGAATCTTCATTAATTTCTTCAGAGATAACATTGAGTTCCAAACAATAAATTTTATTTCTAAAGTCCATAGACTCCAAATCTTGTTCCTGTTCCACGTTTGTTCCAATCTCCGGGATCTCCTCTCTCACAGGGACCCCTATTCCAGTCTCCAGGGTCTCCTCTCTCACAGGGACCCCTGTTCCAATCTCCGGGGTCTCCTCTCTCACAGGGACCCCTTCCAGGGTCACCTCTCTCACAGGGACCCTTATATCTTTAATCTCCTGCTTCATTTTACTCAATTCAATTTTCGTTATCTCAATCTCATCCATTATTTTCTGAAACATAGTTATTTAGACAGCACGTGCTTGTTGAAAGAAGAAAATGCAACGTCAGGGGCAGAACTAGAAGCATGGAAACAGTCCATACCAGCCTTTGTCAACCTGCTGCCTTTCAAATGTTTTGGACTACAACTTCCATCAGCCCAGCCAGCACATATGTTGATAGTTCTGCCACCTTCAGACATACTGCAGGAAGGTGGCCCTGGAAAAGGACTTTCATTGCAGCAGTTCTTAAATTGTGGAATTCCTTCCCCACAGAGGTGCATCTAGCATCAGCACTGTATAGCTTCCGCCATATGCTTTCTACCTCTTTGCCTTGGCCTTTGGCACTATCTATCTATCTATCTATCTATCTATCTATCTATCTATCTATCTATCTATCTATCTATCTATCTATCTATCTATCTATCTATCTATCTATCTATCTATCTATCTATCTATCTATCTATCTATCTATCTATCTGTCTGTCTGTCTGTCTGTCTGTCTGTCTGTCTGTCTGTCTGTCTGTCTGTCTGTCTGTCTGTCTGTCTGTCTGTCTATGAGACCCACCCTGTCCTTCTGATTGCAGATTGATTTATTATTGTATTTTAATATTGCTGTAACTGACCCTGGGACCTTATGGCGAAGAACAGGTAAGAAATCCAACTCATCATCATCAACCATCATCATCATCAACCATCATAATTTGACTCATGTTATTTTGCAAACACATGTCTGATACATTCATTTTTAAATTTTAAGGTATACACCTACAATGTCTTAGTTACATGTCACTATATTTTAATGGGAGTTTGAGTGGAAGCCAGGATAAGAGGTGAGAACAGATTTAAGAAAAATGCAATCTTTACACAACTTTGTGGTTTATATTGTTGCGTGCCTCCCCAATCTCTGATCGGTGAGATTTCAGGGGTCCCTGCACTCCTCCAGGGTTTGGTTTCCTTTGGGAAGAAGGTCAGCGGAGACTGTGGTGTCTTTATGAAATATGGTTTATTTATTTACACACATTCCGACCTGAGCTCAAGATGGAGGGGGTTCTAGGCATCAGCAGTCCAATATCTAGCTTTTCCATCTGTGTTACAGGAGACATCCTATAGCCATGATGCAGAGAGCCAGCCTCTCTGCCTGTCCTCAGTCTCCAAGCATTCTCTAGACCCAACTAAAACTACAAGCCTCTCCTGGGCTCCAGGAAGGGGGGGTGCTCTCCAGAAGAGTTTCAATGACAAAAGGGTCTCCCTGGCAACCAATAATCCCATTATCCTACCTGGCCACTCTATTTGTTTAACAAAGGAGAGACTCATCTGACCAGCAGAGCGAGTTTCTTTCCCCCCAGGCTCAAGTCTCCAAATCAGAGGCTGGAAAGGGGACCCACAGCGATCATCCATTCCAACCCCCCCAAACTCATAACAATATTGCTTTTTTAAAAAAAGACCCAGCACTCTGGGGGCTTTTGCTGAAAAGTAACTGTTCCAGTGTAATAAGGTAAATATATAATTAATAAAACTTGGACACAGAAAGGTTGCCTTATATTCACAAACACACCTTTGTTGTAACCCCAGCCCAGAAAATAAGCATTATCCAACCACTGCAATAATTAATCACAGAAGAAGAAAAATCTTCAGCATTTAGTACAAATCTTCAGCGGGTTTGCCTAATATACACATTTTTGAAAGCAATTTCGCCTAATATAATGCATTTTATGTTACTAATATGTTCACTAATATTTTATTTATTTAAAATATTTCTGTCCCACCCTTCTACCCTACCATAGGTCACTCAGGGAGGCTCACAATAAAATCATACACAATAACATCAAGAAAACATTAAACAGATGAAAATACACAAAATCCATGTAAGAAATATAGGGGAGTGATATTAAAAGGGACTAAAGGGGTAATATATTCATTTTTATACACACTTTCCCCTAATATACACATTTTTGTAACGTTGGTTGGAGAACTGCATTGCAAAATTGGGCTAAGTGCAAATTGTGAAGGATGGCTGCGTTCTGGTTCCCATACTGGTTTGGAAAATGTGAATTTGATAAATTTGGCTTTATATGCAAACTGAATCAAATTTCTCCGTGCCTTGTCCTATCTGAATAATCAGACAGGAATAATCAGAGAACAGATAACATCAGAAAGCGGGGGTCAGAGAGAATTCCACTGCATTGACCACAACCATCAGAACTTGTCACTTTAAAAGAGAAAACAGCCAGTCAGATAAAGGCCTAGAGGCCAGCACAGGTGGAGGTACTGTCACCAGCCGCATAAGGCTGCACTTTCGAACTGTGCTGTTAAGTCAGACCCAGGGGAAGACAGAGAGAGAAAGGCCAAGTCTTTGAAGTTACCAGGGCATAATAGCAAAGGGAGACCAGAGAGCCGGTGCTCACAGTAACCCACTGTCTCCCATCAACAGCCGAACATTAATTTTGCTGTGCATGCGAGGATTCTGCAAAAGAAGTGTCTTGTCATGGGGGAAGAAACTGTAGAAAATTGTCAAAAATTACAGTATTCAGCTTTTGCTGACAGTATATCAAAGCTCCATGCTGGCCTTTATGATATTTAAGTCCCTGCCGCTTCGCTTCCTCAGAAAAACATCATCCCCATACAATAGAAACATTATGTACAGTTACGGGGCGGGATGAGGGAGAGGATGGGGAAATGCTGATGAGATGAGAAACATATAGGAATGAGTATTTTGATGTGGAGTCTTTTTTTTTAGAGTGAGAGCGAGGGGCTAATGGTTCTACCACGGAGATGAACAAAGTATCCATCTAAAGTGACAGTGTCCTAAGAAGGCACTTTGAATCCAGCTCTGATTACAGGCTTTTAGAGTTGGAGGGAGAAAACAAAACAGGCATGTAAAACTTCCCTCCTCCAAACGACCCAGCTGTTCTTATGAGTGCTGAAGATGGAGCCTTTGTTGATATACAAGATAAATCATAACTGACAGATTAAGTGAAGATTAAATGAAGATTAAAACTCTTGCTGAAGCAGAGTACAAATCATATCCCCAGGGAAGTTCTCTTCACACAGTAATGCGGGGGCTAAAATATCAAGTATAACATTAAAATAAGAGACCAAATAATCTGCAGGACTTAATAGAACTTTACTCCAACCCTGTTTAGGTCTTGATAACTGCTTATTTCATTTTCCATGTCCACACAGTTTGGATATAGCAATGACAAATCTAGAATTCTAACGTTTGCTAACATTTCACTTCTGTTTGGTTTTAATAGCCCATTTTTATTACTAGAATTGTCAAATCCTTTGACCTTTAGAATGAATGATCAAGTACATTAATTCAAGCTTTTTTAATTTAGTAAACCTTTTTTAATTTAGTAAATGGGTTTGTGCAAGTCTGTTGAGTGCTGAGACAAATCAGGGGATGTTTTTTGCAAACAATTTTAGCAGCATTACAAAAAAGCCTCATTCCCTTTTGCTGATTTTGAAAGAGAATGAAAATGTCCACCTATTAAGATAATAGTGTTTTCACTCTGAATTGATTTTGCTTATCTTCAGTGACATCAGCACATAGTCAAATCTGTTGGACTATGTAGCACCATATTTTCCAGTTCACTGTTTGGTTCCCAATTGGCAGGAATGTCTCATGTGACCAATTTAGGAAGTATTGCTCTCACTCTAAATTGTCTTTATCTTCATGTAACCAAACTTGATTAGTTTCATGGCTTTGTGGTAGGGATGGAAAGATACTGTATGTCAATTTCGGTTCTCTCAGTTTCTCATTTTTCCAGTCTGAAATTGTTCTCCACATTTCTGAAGCAATTTCTGATTTATTTGTTTCTTTAATTAATAAAGGAAAAATAAAAAATAGCTCATCTTAATTAATGAAATATGAATGAGCCTTTTTGCTCTACACACAGCCCCTCCACTCCTCCCTTTCTGCTAGAGCAGGGATGGGAAACCTGTGACTATCAAGATCTGCTCCTGTGTCCAGATGTGAGTGAACATTCCCATATATATATATATATATATATATATATATTAGTTGCATATAAATTTTGAGGGTGGGTATCTCCAAGTCAAGGCCACTGCCCTTATTTATAGGAAGCATTTCTTGCTCTCAGAGATCCATTCATATTATATTGTGTGGAACATTTTTTCCCAAGAAGCAGAATTTGTTTGCTCACCAAAACAAGCAAGTTCTTGAGATCTGTCAATAGCTGTGATCCTTGCTGCTGAAATGTGGCTTTCTGGGGACTATTGTCAGGAGTCAATCTAAAGTGCAAGTTAAATCCTGCGTTAGCAAACACAACCTACATTTCCCAGTGTGTTAATAACTTGACCTCCTTGCGAGGTCTTGCTGTGTGTAGTGAAACTGTCCATAAACTCTCTCTTGTACTGCTGGTTTTGGTATTTAATCTCCGGCAAGAATTTTAGAAGGTCAAAGTCCCTTTATTCTGAGGAATGCCACACAAGCAATAAAAAAACAGCCAATTGTTTTTACAGGTATTTTAATTTGAGATGGAATATCTTAGTTTAACCATGAAAGCAGCACTTGCACAATCCATCATGGAGTATGGTGTGCTTAAGTGTGCTTAACTCCATGAGTCTCAAGATTCTGGCCTATTATTTTGGTCCAAATGCTGTGCTTATTTTTTCCTGACAAACGCTCATCACAAATGAAACACCAAACCATCTCAAATTCCTGTTGCTGTTGATGAAACCAGGACTGTGTATACACAACATTTTATTCTAGAATAAATGGAGACTGAGTACTGACTTTTCTACGTAGCTGGCACACAATCTAGATCTATTGCATATTTCCCCTCCTGAAAAATGCTTCTTGAGAAACTTGTTTCATTCTAAAAATAAAAGCCTACTGCAGATAAATTCTGCATTACCCTGCAGTGAATCTATTTGAAAACAGATGTAGGGGGTCCCAGCAATGGGTGTGTGTGTGTGTATCCACACCTGTCCAATGGCATTGTGAGTGAGCGTATACTAAAATCGCAATCACTACTTCCTTCTTCATTCACTTGGGGCATGAGCAGGTAGGAAAAGGCATAGATAAACTAATCAAGGGGAGGGTTTTCAAATGCATATCAAGTAACCATATCCATCCTTGTGGACAGCAGGCTCTAGAATCAATCTAGATCAAAAGCAGCATGTTGAGAACAAGCATGATGATTCTGGATTGAGAAAAATTACATTTTTGTGCTACAAACGGGTTAGTGTGTATGTAGCCTGAAACAGATCCTATTGGAGCCATGATCCTTGTTTATATTGTGTATGCTGGGCTATGCACTGCCTTCATTGTTGGAGGTGGTATGTGTCCGCATACCAGTTGCTGGAAACTGCAGGAGGGGAGAGTGCTCTTGTGCTTAGGTCCTGCTTGCAGGCACCCCATAGGCATCTGGTTTACCACTGTGAGAACAGGATGCTGAACTAGATGGGCCACTGGCCTGATCCAGCAGCCTCTTTTTATGTTCTTAAACCTGCCTACATTTCATAGGCAATCAGGACCGGACCCACGCCCTCTGTCTGTTTTGAACATAGGAGAAGTGCAAGGAATTCCTCTTTGGGAGCGAGCATGACAGTGACTGATGTAGGTGCCTTTTTGCCCATTGATGAGGCAGCTGATGGGAAGCTTGCCTGAAATATTTTGTGTTCCTGTTTCTTTTTCTGCTCATTTAGATATGGTGCCCTATAGACCCTCCGTGGCACAGAGAGGTAAGCAGCGGTAACACAGCCGAAGCTCTGCTCACGGCCGGAGTTCGATTCCAACGGAAGGAGAAAGTCGAATCTCCGGTAAAAGGGGTCGAGGTCCACTCAGCCTTCCATCCATCCATGGTTGGTAAAATGAGTACCCGGCATATGCTGGGGGGTAAAGAAAGGCCGGGGAAGGAACTGGCAATCCCACCCCATATATACAGTCTGCCTAGTAAACGTCGCAAGACGTCACCCTAAGAGTCGGAAACGACTCGCACTACAAGTGCGGGGACACCTTTACCTTTTTATACCATGCCCTATGGCAGCCATTTCATGTTATGTCATCCCTGCACAGCAGCCATTTGGTAATATGCCACACTCCTGTGCCAACCATTTTGTGAGTGGTGCCAATTGCACTTTCTCAACATTCCAAATGTACCCATTGTTCCAAAAAGCTTGGCAACCCCTGGTTTATTTCACTTGTTTATATGCCACTCCTGTAACAAAGTTGTCTCTGTGCAGATGACAATAAAAGTTCAATAAAAGCAACAACAACAAAAACTCCACAATAAAATCAAAAGGCAATTCAAAACAGAGATCAAGGATATAAAACTAAGAGCTAGACCCATTTTAAACTGAGAATAATATTACAACCACAGCATAGTTTTAAAAGACTAGGAAAGGGGGAGTTTTTTTGCCTGATGCCAAAAAAGCATTAATTAGGTACTAGGCGGGCCTCTTCAGGGAGGGCATTCCATCACCAGGGAGCCACTACTGAAAAGACCTTTTCTCCTGTAGCTACCCACCATACCACACTAGGCAGGAACAGTTGGAGAAGAGCCTCAAAAGATGATGGATGTGGAGTGGCCTTTTCTGTTAGAGAAAGTACTTACATGAAGATTATAAGTAGAAATGCTTGGTAGCTAGTGGCCAAGCCAGCCTTCAATTTCAGTTATACTTTTAGCCATTATTGCATGGCAGTGACTTTCATAGAATGACACAAGGTTGCCTATGGGTCAGAAGCCCTTTTCTGCTGCATTATTTATTTATTATTTATTATTTTATTTGTTTATTTTATTTATTTATTTTTATTAACTCTTCCTCCCTGGCCACTTGAGCACACGAGAGTCCAATAGGTGTCCCACACAGTCTTTATCTTCCAGACACCAGGAGGGGTTGGGAAAAGCAGCAAAGCCAGGGCTGGAGCACAACATAACATTATGGGATGTGTGCTCTACATCCTAAGTATGGTCTCTTTAGGTCATTTAGAACATTCTAAAGCTTAAACATGAATGAATGAATATGATGCTAAATACCAGGTTTGCCATTCTTTGGACCTTTGCCAGTCTTTATCCCATGCAGAATGATGCCAGTTCTCCTCTTGAAGACTTAAAACTATTCCAAAAGTGTTTGTTTTTATTAGAGCCATCAAAAAGGGAAAGTAGCTTGGCAGCAGTGCCTGAGACGTTAGGGTCACCCTAAACTTCTGCTCAGAAGCATTCTTTCTTCTGAGAAATGCAGCTCAGTTTAATTTTTGTAAAATTATCTTGTAATGCAGTGAGAAAATGATACCCCTTTTATGTTTGGTATAACTGGAGGAAGGGGTATTGGTGGCCTTCCACCACCACCACCCCATCCCCTTTGCTGTTTTGCATTCTGCATATTCCAGATGCAGAAGAGATAATGGACTATATTTTAGCTCCCTTAAAAAAACTATCCTGCTGTTGCTATTTCATCTTCAGCAAGATACCATCAGTGGCAAGTCAAGTGTTGGGCGATTTCTTTGACAGTCCTCCCAAACATCCGACTCCCAGTGGCCTTCTCTTATTCTGTACTTCAAAGGAATTGCCTCTCCCTTACGCCATCTCCTCGCCCGAGCGCCTCCCATGCCAGCTATTGAGTGCTGCAGACTGTATTGCTTACCAGGTTTAAGAAGACACCATTATTGTGATTGTGCACGCAGGACTCAACTTGATGTGGAATCTGGGCTAATGGCCTAAGAAGCACAAACGCCAAGATGGGCAGGTCTAGTGGAATTTTGTGGTTTCTGCAAATCCTTCAAATCATTACATTTTCATCTGCCAGGTTCACAAAAAGTAGTTCAAGTTCATGAACCTATTTTCCCCGTAAGTTGATATCCTGGTGTTTTTTCCCCCTTTCCAGTGTGATTCATTCTGTTAGTAAGAACATTTTTCCAGCGAAAGAGGAACTTTGTGCTATTTTGTGTACAACATGAGAAACAGGCAAAACTTTAACAATGTCTGCCAAAAGTAGCTGCCTTCTAAACTCTGTGTGTGTGTATTTGTGTAATTGGAGCTGTTTCAACATATGCTCCAACTCTCCCTATTTACTGGAGCCAGTCCCGATAAAATGGTATCTGTTCTTTTTAGAAATCCCTTTTTAAAAGTTGTGTTCTTGTGATTTGCTAGAATTGCCATTCCGTAGGTTTCATCCTTCTCCCCCAGCTATCTGGCAGTTAAATCTCTGGATGTGCATGCAGGCACAGGAACACTCATGAACCAAGACTGCACAGTCTGCCATTTCATACACTGATGAGCAAACAATCTCTGCCTGCTCAGAATCAGAGTCTACCAAACTGCACTGTTCCCTAAAACCCGAGAAATAATTCAAGGGCAGTATCCAGTGCACTTGTTCCATTAGCACAAGGGTTTATGCTTGTATAATGGAACTTCCTCTCCCATGCCCCATGCCCTCCACAAATCTGGGTTGGGATATATTGGATGCAGCCCCAATTCTTCCAACCCAAGTTCTTTGCTTATTTCAGATCCTGTCATACCCTGATCTGATCCTTCCCACCAATCCTCCATGGACATCCAGCATCCCACCAGACAACCCATGCATGTGCCTGTCTCTTACTTGTTGCTGTGGCAAAGGCAACAGCAGGGGAAGGGAGAGTGGTCTCCTTCCTTCTTCCCTCTCTGGTGCCTCATATGCTGCTATGTTTGTGTGCCAGACACAAGGAGTACAGGGGAGTGCAATTTTCCCAGTGCTACTGACATAGTTAGATAGCCTGGGTAAATTGCATTTCCCAGAGCTCCTTGTGTCTGGCCCACAGCCAGAACATCATGTCAGATATTAGAGTATATTAGAGTAGGGACAGGAGAAAGAGATATAAGTATTTGCTCACTCTGCTGCCAAAGCAGAAAAAATGTAAGGGGTGGGAGGGGGCTTAGTAGGATGGTGAATGGAAAGCTGGCAGGGGTGGAAGGGAGGCTTAAGTTCTTCCTTCCACCTAAGACGAAGAAGAACTGCCAGAGTTTTAATTCTTGCTTCATATTCAGAAATGCAACAGTACAAATCTGCTGGAATTTGTCTCCTGAATTATGCTCGGATAAAGTTCAGATCCATCAGTAGCACCAATTCGTTAGGTTCAGCTGGAATTGTTTCTGGCATATGACAGTGAAATTACGTCAGAGAATATTGCTAGCTGCCACTTATCCATCCAGGCCTTAGGAACGTAAGATCCATACTGGACAGCTTAAGCTGTGGTGGCTTCTAAAACATCCTTCCTAGGGAGTCTAATTTGTCACCAACATTATCTTTTAGGTACCAGGAGAAAGCATCATCATCATCATCATCATCACATTTATATCCCACCTTTCTCCAAGGTGGCATACATAGTACTTCCTCTCGCCATTTTATCCTCACAACAAACCTGTGAGGTAATTTAGGCTGAGAGATGGTGGCTGGCTCAAGGTCACCCAGAGAGTTTCTTGGCTAGATGGGGATTTGAACTCTGGACTCCCGGGGCGTCATCCAGCGCTCTAACCACTACACCACATTGCCACTCTTGGGGCTTTTAAGTCACCCTAGACTTGTATGATATACCCCCTAGAAGTATGATATAACTGTAAGCTTTTATCTGCTCTTTTCATCCCTGTTTCAAGGTGTTATTGGAGTTGTATTTTTTATTTTTTGTTTTATTGTGAACCACCCTAGAATCAATTTTTGATGTGTGTGTGTGTGTGTGTGTGTAATATAAATATTTTAAATAAATTGCTGGGTGGAGCCTGCTGCTTTCCTCGCCTGCCTGCCTGTGTGTACACACACACATATACATTATATGTGGCAATAATATCATCATAACAAGAAGTCTCACGAGGACTAACATCATGAACATTCATAAGGGTTGTTGATCACAAAAGCACACAAGACTCCTGGCTTATAAATCCTGATGTCCCTGAGAGGGATGGTGTCAGTAAAATACTTCATATGAACAAAATCTCTTTGAGCTGGGAGAAGACCTTTTCCCCATAGACTCATCAGGTAATACATGCAGCATGCCCTAAACCATGTTCTAGTCATGCTTGTTTCAAGTACTGAGGTCACTGAGACACAAACACTGCAAACCTAAATGGCAGCTGCAGGGACTGCAGAATATCATCAACATATTTCAAGCCAAGAAGGATTTGGCTGATAATTTTCATCTCTTAAACCCACTGGGAAGGGAGCAGGATAAAGCTGGGCATTCAACATGATCCTAAAGAACTCTCTCAGGAAGACCTCAGGTCACGTTTCTTCTACCGCTTAGCTTTGTTATGTGAAAGGGTAAGTCTTTCTGCTCTACAGAAACAGGTTAGAGAAGAACTAGAGGCATTTGGGTTAATGTACATGAACGGGAGGGGGGATTAAGAGGCCCAGTCAATTAAGGTGATCCCTTTAAGGCTTTGCCCTTTCACCTTCCTGAGCTTGGTTTTTATTCCTGTTCAGAGTGATGTGACTAAACTCCTTCTAACCTGACAGCTGACACAGGTCAAAAGTTAACTGGGCTCAAGCTTTAAAAGGCAAGATTCTCATGGTCTCAGAAGAATCACAGAGATAAATGACATTGACAAAACACATACACACGATACAGTAGCAATGGGAACCTTTTGTTGTCCTTGTTCCTCTGTGCTTAGTCCAGATACTAGCAAAGGACCCCTGTGACTATTTAGATATGGAAATGCATTCGGCGGTTGCCTTGTGCCAGGAGTCGGGAACCTTTTCCAGCTAGAAGGTCTCATTCCGTGGAGGCTGCCCCATTAGGGGAAAAGGGACACTGCCCTACCAACCTCAGTCTGCCCTCAGCATCTCCTCCCTCTCTGCCCTCCTGCTTACAACTAGTCAGGGGGTGGCTTCACCTGCCATTGAGTCTGAGTCTGCCTGCTGTTAGCTTCCCTGACTTCTGCCCCACCAGTTTCAGTGGGCACCAGCCACCAGTGCTCACGGACAGCCTTCTGGCTGCATTCTAGTGGAAGCAGTGCGAGAGGCAAAGGAGGGGGGCAGAGTAATGGAGGCAACTCTTGATTATCAGCATAGGTTGCATTGTTGCTCACACACTCACTCGCCTCTCCATCCCTCATTCAGGCAAGCAAGAGCATTACCCTAGCTCAAGGACGCATTCCTGCCAGGTACCTGCACATAGGGATGGGTGAGAATTTCGACTCAGTTCGCATTTCAAGCAGAATTTATCAAATTCACACTTTCCGAAATAATATGGGAACCGGAACGCAGCCATCCTTCGAAATTTGCATTTATTAGAATTTTGGGATGCAGTTCGTCAACTAAGCAATATTTACCAAAATGCATATATTAGGGGAAAGTGTGCATAAAAATAAATATGTGAGTGAAAATAATAGGCAAAAAGGTATGATGTGATGAGAAATGGGTTGCAAAAATGTGTACCCCTATCGAAACTGCCTACAAAAATCTGTTTATTTGGAAAAATTTACACTAAAATGGTGGAGAATTTTCAGGAAGTTTTTTTTAAAAAAATCCGCAGATTGTTGCAGAAATGTAGAGAAGTGAATTTAACATTGGAAAGATGAGAAACGGAGAGAACCAAAATTGACAGATCTTTCCATCCCTATCTGCACTTAGGAAGGTACAAAGCAGGATAAGTGAGTGATGTCACCTAGGGAAGGGCCTGGGGATAATCCCAAAGGCCAAATACAGACATCTGGGGGGCCGCATTGGGTTCCCCATTCCTTATACCCAGTAAGCCATTGGTTTATCTAGTTCAGTTCCTTCTATGGTGACTCTCCATGGGTGGGATCTTTCTCAGCCCAGCCTAAAGATGCTGGGGCATGCAAAGTGTGCTCATCAGGAAGCCAAACTGACTATCTGCACTTCATTGCTATCACATTTACTTCTGTATTCCCCACACTTTTTGCCTGGATAAATGCATACGCAGGTCTGTTCTGCCAATTTCAGTGGGATTCCTTTGCGGCATGTGAAATGGGATCCTATTTCTGTGAGCAGGTGACAAAAGAGTAGATCTTTATTTATGTCCTCTATGCAGAAGGATCCTGTAAGGTTGTGTATATTGAACAGTTTTCTGTGAACGATACATCTCTGCCAGATATAGAAGAAAATGGATGGCCTTGGTACAATTAGCAAATGTTATTTTTCTACGTTGCTAGCCCTCATGACTGCAGAAAAAAACACAATTCCTTTGAAATACAAAACACAATTCCTTTGAAAGCAGGAAAATTAGGAGAAATAATATCCTAAATTATAGTGTTCTTATGTCTCATGAGTATTAAGACGGTGGCATAATTTAGGAAGTGTGCAGTCAGTTCCTATTCATATTTACTAGAAAGTCTGACTGAGCTCAAGGATCTTGTTACCAGGGAAGTGTATATAGAATTGCAGTCTGCTTGTGGACTTTTGGTGTGGTCCTTTTTCTGTTCCCTAATCTTTCTGAAATATAGGGAGTGGGATCCATCTCACAGACAGCCTGTCTCTCCAGTTTCTGGGTGTTTGGGTGTAACTATGGAAGATGTATATATACACATATATAGATGAAAAAGAGAAAGAGATGCTAAAGAAAATACTTAATTTGATATGCTGCTTTTGAATATCCAAAATGTTTCACCTATATTGTCTTATTGTGATCCTTACAAAAACACTCCTGTAAGGTAGATCAATACTATAACTATGCATGTTGCTGATGGAAAACTGAGGCAGAGTGGCTTGCCTAAGGCCACCTGGTGAGTTCACAAGATAGCATAGCTTGTACAGATGGTTTACACCTTAGTCCTGTTATTGTTTGCCCACTGTGCTCGTTGGAGCTTACTCCCTAACTGTTAGAGCAGAATGACAATGGAACCAATGGCCTAAGGAGGTGGTGGGCTCTCCAGCACTGGAGGCATTCAAGAGGCAGCTGGACAGCCACCTGTCGGGTATGCTTTACTCTGGATTTCTGCTTTGAGCAGGGGGTTGGCCCCTTCCAACTCTATGATTCTATGATTCTGCTAGGTGTGAATAGAACTGTAACCTTACAGTACAATCCTAATCATAGTTATTCAGAAGTCAGTCTCATTGTTCCTGTCAACTATTTTGAGGATTGCAGCGTAAGTTTCAAAGGAATGCTGGGGGAAACCTGAAATACATCAGTTAGGCTTCAGTTTGTGCCAGTTCTTTCTTTCATTTTGTTTGCATTGTTACAGCTTTACATCTTTATAATTTCTTTTACAGAAACCCCTTTTGTATCCCATGGCTTAGGGTACCCCCCCCTCCATTGTGTTCTCTTGCTGTAGAGAGGAAATAAGTTTGAGAGAGTACTTCATAGGATGTTCATATGATGATAAATGAATTGGCTAAAGATGGTGTAGTAGAGCATCAACCCATCCAAACTAGGCTTCCTGCTGCAGTTCAGTTATGTTTTGAAAAACTTATCTGTGTAGATAGAATGTGCCTACATTCTACCCTTACACATATTTTTAATGTTTTCCATTTTTCAAACATGGCAAACAAGGCCTTTCCAGACTGTCCCTATTTTCGAGTGAGATTCAGTCACATCCTGGCAAATTCAGATAGCACAAATAAAGCCAGAATCAATCAATCAATCAATTAAATTTATATCCCACCCTTCCTTCCATAAGGAGCTCAGAGCGGCAAGCAAACACCAAAAACATCTATGAAAAAAATGGAAATGGACTGCCTTCAAGTCGATCCCAACTTATGGCGACCCTAGGAATAGGGTTTTCATAGTAAGTGGTATTCAGAGGGGGTTTACCATTGCCTTCCTCTGAGGCTGAGAGGCAGTGACTGGCCCAAGGTTACCCAGTGAGTTTCATGGCTGTGTGGGGATTCAAACCCTGGTCTCCCAGGTTGTAGTCCAGCACCTTAACCACTGCACCACACTGGCGCTCTTGAAAACATCTATAAAACATATTAAAAACAAAACATCTTTTTTAAAAAAATCTCTAAAAACATATTTAAAACAATTCCAACACAGACAGACTGGGATGAGGTTTCTACTTAAAAGGCTTGTTGAAAGAGGAAGGTTTCAGTAGGCATCGAAAAGATAACAAACAGTGCCTGTCTAATATTTGACGGGAGTGAATTCCAAAGGGTAGGTGCCACAACACTAAAGCTCCACTTCCTGTGATAAGATGGTATCTGCAGGAGGCCCCCACCTACAGAGCGCAGTGATCAACTGGGTATATAAAGGGTAAAATGAGTGTTTAGATACCCAACACTACTTTCCCCAATCTGGGGCCCTCACATGTTGGACTATAGCTCATTATCCATAATTAGCCATGTTGAATGGGGATAATGGGTCTTACAGTCTAACATCTAGGGGCCCAAGGTTGGGGAAGACTGATCTAACAGCTTTTGGTACCCATACTGGAATTCCCATGAACTTTACATGCACAAGAGAGGACCCACTATCTTTTTCAAGGTAAGCATCCTCATCAATTCATACAACCCATCAAGAAGAGAATGGGAGAAGGCCAGTGCACACAGAGCAGGGATGTGGAATCACATATTGAGCTACAAATCATTCCTCACCATTGGCCATGCTGGGCGGGGCTGATGGGAGTTGGAGTCCAACAACAGCTGGAAAGCTATAGGTTTTCCATCCCTGCCATAGTATTGCATGTACATCAGAGCCCCTTGAAGGTTTGGTTTGTGTCTCCCATATTCAACATATATTTTAATTATTTGCATGATCTACAGAAGAAAAATAGAAACAGACCAATGGGGTGCTGCAACAAAACATTGCAGCTGGAGTGCTTCAGTTCAGGGCCCCAGCCACTCCACTCCACCCTCCCTTCAAGTTTTCCTCTCTGATCCCAACAATCAGTCCTACAGATTTCAAGCATGCATTGGAAGCTAGGTTCCCCAGCCTGGTGCCTGCCAGATTAGGGTTGCCAGGTCCATGGCCTGAGACTGATCCTGTATCTTTAGGAGAAGAGGTCAGCCAAGTGCAGGCGTTCTTGCAACTCTGCAATGGGAAAAACCACAAGATGGAATTCTTCCTTCCACCTGCACAACTTTTAAAGATACAGAAGACCTCTTAGAGGCCGGACCTGGCAACCAAGAGGTCTTCTGTATCTTTAAAAGGTGTGCAGAGGGAAGGAAGAATTCCACCTTGTGGTTTTTCTCATTACAGAGTTGCAAGAACACCTGCACTTGGCTGACCTTCTCTTCTCCTAAAGATACAGGATCAGTCTCAGGCCAAGAACCTGGCAACCCTATGCCAGATGTTTTGGACTACAGCTCCATCAGTCAGAGGCAGCATGGCCAATGGTCAGGGATAATGGCAACGGTAGTTCAAAACATCTAGAGCGGGGAAGGTGACTTGGATAGATGCAACCCCAAATAAAGATCACAATAGACTAGGGCTGCAGTCATAAACCCACTTACCTGGGAGTAAGCTCCATTTAATTCAGTAGGACTTACCTCTGAGTAGAAGTGGTTAGGATTTAACCATAAGCGCCTCAATCCAGTCTTGATGCTGCTGCATAATAGCCAGCTCTGTTCCCACATATCATTTTTATTTCCAGTAGCCCTGAGGGGTGGCAAAATTGGCAGTGTAGGAACACTTCACTGCAAGAGCTTTGTGGAAAATGACTTGTGTTGGAAGTTAACTGAGGTAACATTTCTTATGAAAACATTTTCTTAAATGAGAGTGATTTTGTATTTGGCTTGGTTGGGCTTGTATAACACTCTTTTTCCTGATTTCTTTCCCTTAATTGCTTCAATGGCCTGCTGATAATTTTACTCACAATTATGCTACTTAAAAGTGGGAAGGTTTTGTATGCTGACTTCCTTCCTGCTCTCTGAAAAGCTTCAAGAGCTGCACAGGTCAGTAGTTTTTCTTCATCACACAAGCCACCCACAGAGCTCATTCTGCTATTGCTACTGAGCTCAGTGCTTCTGCTGGCTATTCTGTTTTTTTCTTTTTCTTTTTTAAAAAAGCTTATTCTCCAAAGACAAACTGATTCCATAGACAAAATTATGGAGATGCAATTGCAACATAACAATGGTAATTGGGCCATAGTCTGCCTCTGCAAGCATCCTTTGACCTCTCTTGTTGATTTACAATGTGATAAGTTGTAACCCTGGTAGGGATGTAGTCATCCAGGGACTCAGGGGGTCTTAGACCCCTTACTTTTTTGGGAGCAGGGTCCCAATGTCTGCAGCATCCTATGAGCCAATCAGCATGAAGGACAGTGTGTTAGCCACTGAGAAGAGTCTTCCAACATTCTTCCTTGCCCTTTCCTGTTGATTAGAGCCAATCAGAGTGACAGAAGGTGAGTCACCCACTAAGAAGACTCTTCTCAGTAGCTAACAGTCTCCCCTTTCATGCTGATTGGCTCCTAGAGATCTCTGTTGTTGTGAGAGAAGGCAATAACAAGGATCTCGTTCTCAACCCAGCAGCAAAAATTAAGTGGGGGGGGGAGAGGAAGAGTCATGGCTGTAACTATCATGAAGAGACCCTGCACTTCTGAATTTGCCACTACACTACTGGACAAATATGTCAATTTCAGTTTCTTTCTCTCTGTTTCTCCTTTTTCCAGTCTTAAATTCAATTCTGATTTCCATATCAATTTGTGATTATTATTTCTTTTTGAAAATGTCCTCATGAAAATTCATCAGCATTTTAGTGTGAGTTTCTCCTAATATACACATTTTAAGCATTTTTGCCTAATATACATATTTTTCCAAAGCAATTTCCCCTAATATAATGCCTTTTTGTATGTTATTTTCACTAACTTTACTGTATACATTTATACATTTTATACACATTGCTTGGCTAAAGAACTGCATCACAAAATGCGGATAAGTGCGAATTTCAAAGGATGGCTGTGTTTTGGTTTGCATGTTGTTTCAGAAAGTGTGAACTGGGTAAGTCTGTCTTTAAATGTGAACTGAATTGAATTTCTACCCCATCCCTAAACCCGGGTAGCATCCACCTGGCTGTACAGGGAACAGACAATAGAAATACTGTAGACCAATAAAGCCCTATAACAAAATACTTTTCAGTACTTCTTTTTGGGGTTCCAGCCACTCCATTCAACCTGCCCTCAAGTTTTCCACTCCCACCCCAACAATCAGTCAAAATTCCATGCCCAAGTTGCATGCTCTGTCCTCATTTGACTGTTATGGGCCTCCAACTGCACCATTTAGGGTTTTTGCCCTTCATTTGGGATGGGGGAGGAAGACACATTTGTTCCCAATCCTAAATACATGAAATTCTTAAAAATAGCTTCCCAGTATGAAGCTAGAAGTTACCTATCCAGACAAAGAAATTGTTTTTTCTACCTTTCTCTCTACTATATTTGAAGAAGATTGTCATCGGGCAGCAGTTTGTTTGGCTGCCAACAGATGGCACTGCAAACTACAGCATGATAACAGACTTCTGAGAGCTACTAGGCCATCGCAGCAGCGCTGGAGAGTGAAGAGGAGGAAAGTAGAGATGGAAGTGGGTGGAGGAGGGAGATTGAGGCAGGCAGATGGGCAGCCCAGTCCAGCTGTGGATCAATAGGGCAGTCTGGGGCAGCTCCCCAATAACTGTCTGCTCTGCCATCGCCCGCCGCCTCCCTCCTCCTCGCTTTCCGCTGCTGAAGCTGAAACATAATCAGTGTAAGGCAGGGAATAAGAGCAGAAGGAGCAGGAGAAGGTCTAAGGGTGGGGGATTGGGCAGTGGGTGCAGCTTCTAGCATATATATATTTACACAGAAATATATACCTTTGTTTTTAAGTCCTCCTATTTCAGCCAATCCATTCTATTTTCCCCCAACAAAAAAGCTCTCAGTACCTCAACATTCCATACTATTGAGCTATTATTGGTTCTCTGTAGTTGTTTTTTTTTTTACTTGTGCATACCTTGACATTACCCTAAGCCTGCTCATGACCCCGTCTTGTGCATGGATGATGCAGTTTCATTTACATTAGCAGCAGCACAGAAAGCTGGTGGTGAGTCTATCAATAAAGGTTTCACCCACACTGGCCTTTTCTCTGAGTCCCCAGGCTTTGTTCCCTCACTTTTTACAGAGCATACAGACTCTCGATTCTAATGTTTTCTATGCTGTCTTCCCATGTTTTTTTTTCTTTCCAGACCAGATTTATGTAGGGAAAACAGTAATAAAATGCAATTGCAGCATCGGCCTGTGCAGTCTTGGCAGTCATTGTACTATTGAATATCTTAAGGGCTCATTTACCTTTAATTATATACCTCCTCTGGTAGTTTCATCCCATTTTATTTTCAGAAATGTGAAATCCTTAGTGAGTTTCAAGTTAGACCACTTCTGGGGGCAGAGTTCTGTGGACCCCCTGAAAAAGATACCAAAACTGGTCTTCTCAGCCACATCAACTTGTATCTTAATGTCCAACAGCATCTCTCCACTCCTACCCACCACTGACAAAAAGACACACCATTAAACTTCATCAGTCCATCTGACCCTATCTGCCCACATTTGCCCAGTCAGCATGATGCCTATAGCTGTAGTAAGATGCTTGCCTGGACACATGGTAAGTAAAACCAGGGATGAGTGCATGGATGCAAGCCCTGCTCCCAGCATCCTTAGGCAAAGTGGCTGCTCTTGAGATCTTTACACATCTTGGCCCTGGTCTTTTGCTTAGCCTTCTTGGCCGCTATCTGAAATCACCACCGACCCTTGTTAATACACTGGCCACTACCGCTATGCAAACTACTGGTGCTATATTAATCCTATTATGGTTACTTTGTGGGGGTGCAATGTAGTTCAAAATTGGGGGAGTAAGGCATGGGGGGCTGAGTGACCCACAATGATTGGGGGCCTGTTTGTTACCTGCTTCTTAGGTAAATACACACACTGGCACACACAGCTCAGACTGCTAAGTTACTCTGCATATCCATAACAAAGAGACTCCTGCCTGAAATTCTGGAGAGCTGCTGCCAGTCAGTGTAGGCAGTATTGAGCTAGATGGACCAATGGTTTGACTCAGAATAAGGCAGCTTCCTAGGTTCCTATGAAATGCATAAGTATCACAATCAACACAACACAAGAAAGGATATGCTTTCCCCATCTTGCAAAGCTAAACTCTTAAGACAGAGTTGCATAGGACTAAAAAACATAAACATATATAAAACACATAAATATTATAGGAAAATAAAGTACAACTTTAATCAAAATAGATAAATTACAAAGATAATAAAATCCTGATCAAAATCCTTGTATGACTAATAAATGGCATCAAACTTAATCAATTTTTCAACCCAATGTTGACCCTCTTGGTCTTCTTTAGTGGTCAAAGCAGAAATATAATGTTCAATAAGGGTCACATTCACACCATACATTTATTCCACTATTATTCCACTTTAAACAGTCATGGCTTCCCCCAAAGAATCCTGGGAACTATAGTTTATGAAGGGTACTGAGAGTTGTTAGGAGGTTTCTATTCCCCTCAGAGAGCTACAATTCCTTAAGTGTTTTAATGATCAATCCCTCTTCCCAGGGAACTGCAGGTCTGTGAGGGAAACTGGGGTCTCCTCAAGACTCTCAGCACCCTTCACAAACTACACTTCCCAGGATTCTTAGGGGAAAGCCATGACTGTTTAAAGCGGAATAATAGTGGAATAAATGTACCGTGTGAATACAGCCAAGGTCATGGAAAATTGGTGCAATAGGTCAGATTGTCTCTAAATGAAGTGATGAGCTGGCCACTCATGACTCATGACCATGAGCATACTATGCACAAATTGCACTGAAGTAGTTGTACTATTCTGATAATTGTGCCCAGGCAGTTATGCCTTTTGGGCATCTTCCCAAGCACCTGATTATCAGCTCCCCACAGTTATCTGGGAGTCTTTGTCAAGGATAGTCAATAAGGATGAATGCAGACAAAGAAAGGGTCCTGGAGAGCCTTATTGTAAATGCCCTTTTGTCAAGATAAATGCAAGTATAATACATTTTCTCTCCGATAGACCTAACTTTTATGTCACATAAATATTTTCTTTATTTATGTATTAAAATG
The DNA here is from genome assembly GCF_030035675.1 of Rhineura floridana. Classification (NCBI taxonomy): domain Eukaryota; kingdom Metazoa; phylum Chordata; class Lepidosauria; order Squamata; family Rhineuridae; genus Rhineura; species Rhineura floridana. Next base: position 65,670,629 of record NC_084489.1, read on the forward strand.
CATTTGAAATTTTTTTACCCTGCCTTTCATTGAAAAATTCCAACTCAAAAATAAATAACAGAACAGTTTCAAAACCGAAAAGCAAACAGGAGAGCGGCCCCCACTCTCTGGAACTCCCTCTTGTATGACCTTCGACATGCCCCTTCCCTGAATGTATTCCGCCAAGCTTTGAAGACCTGGCTCTTCAGACAGGCCTTTGGGACTTACGGGGAGGGTTAAATTTTTACGACGAATAGCCTACTACTCTGTACTGGAACTGTTTTATTGTTTTATTGTTATATTGTATTTTATGATGTATTTTATTATGATGTAATGTATTGTTGTTAAATTGTACGTCGCCTAGAGTGGCCACTGGCCAGATAGGCGACCCACAAATTAAATTATTATTTTTTATTATTAAAAAATGACAAAATAAGGAGGTAGCAGAGCAGCATTAAAGAGTTGTTTTTTAAAGGTCTGGGTAAATAAAGGTTGGCAGTTAAATGGTCAGTGGTTAAGGGGAAGTGGTGTTCTTTTGTTTGTACATAAAATTTAAAAAATCTATCAATAGCATGTTTTTAAAAAAATCTTCTGGTGCCTAAAAATCAGTACATTTGGCACTAGTCAAGCCTCCTTCCATAAATAGGGTGCCAAAGCTAAACAGACTCTTTTCCCTGTTGCCATAAACTCTGATGTTTATGAAGATGGAGATATATGGAATAGGGTCCCAATGATGATTTTAACAACTGGACAGTTTCATGTGGGATCTGCTGGTCCTTTATATACTCACTTCCCAAGCTCTTCAGGGTTTCAAAAGTTACAGTCTTACAATCTGGATCACACCTACATCATACATTTGAAGCACATTTATACCACTTTAACAGTCACATCTTCAACCAAAGTTTACCCCTCACAAAGCCATAATTTCCAGCATCCTTAACAAACGACAGTTTCCAGGATTCTTTGAGGGAAGCCATGTGCTTCATTGCATGTTGTGAATGTGACCCTGCTCTTTTAACAGTCCAGATGATTAAAGGCTCCTGAAACATGAATGTGTTCCTTCCTGGTTTCCAACAACCTTATTAAGGTCTGTGTCAGAGGCAGTATGCTTCTGAAAACCAGTTGCCGGAAGCCTCAGGAGGGGAGAGTGTTCTTGTACTCAGGTCCTGCTTGTGGGCTTCTCCCAGGCACCTGGTTGGCCACTGTGAGAACAGGATGCTGGACTAGATGGGCCACTGGCCTGATCCAGCAGGCTCTTCTTATGTTCTTATGAGTCTTCCTCAGAGCTTGGAAAAGTTACTTTTTTGAACTACCACTCCCATCAGCCCCAGCCAGCATGGCCACTGGATTGGGCTGATGGGAGTTGTAGTTCAAAAAAGTAATTTTTCCAAGCTCTGGTCTTCCTATTATCTGTGTCTTCTTCCCCCCCATCTGCTTGCCTAGCCCTTACACTTCCAGAACATTTTGTTTCAGTTCTCCAGCAGCTCTCCTTGAGAGCTTTGCCAAGAGACAGGATATGGACTTCATCAACAAACAAAGGAAGAAATATTCTCTTCATCCTTAAGAATTGTACACCCTTAAGTGTGTCCACATACTTTCCCTCGGAATCACTCCTTTCCAAGCAATCTAGACCTAGCAAGTTTTGGCCACAGCAATTGTTGACACCACAATTAATTTGTCATATCTTGCTTACAGGATTTGGCCTCCTATACTCTCCTTCCCCCGCAAATTATTTACCACCAAGGTCCATTAGGTGTACATTCTAAAACACTGTTGACATTTCCCACCACTTCCAGTTCTTAAGGCCTTACATCATGCTTCACCTTAAAGATCTGATCAAAGCGACCACTAGCTTTTCTTACCCAAGCCTACTGGTGTCCTGGGCTATATTTAAGAGATTGTGTGTTCCATAAAGGCCTCTGGGGCAAGCTGCCATATTTTTCTTCCAGAAAAGTAGTCTTAAACTTTACAAAACCATAAAAGAGCACACTGAGAGAACAGTGAACATAGTTATCCACCCTGGGTCTGTATCATAAGTACAAATTTCAGAAATAGCTAGGGGTGGATGGATGTTATTTGACTTTTTTATATCCGGTGCCAAAATTTATTTATTTATTTAATTAATTCCATTTTTATACTGCCCGTAGCAAAGCTCTCTGGGCGGTGTACAACAATAAAAATATAAATTTACATTTCAATTTTAAAACCACATAATCATCAAATCAACAATTAAACAAACAGATGAAACATGTAACTGACATATACAACAATACAGATACTACAATACTAAAATATTAAAAATATTAAAAATATTAAAATGCCTGGGCAAAGAGGAAGGTTTTCACCTGGCGCCGAAAGGATAGTAAAGTAGGCGCCAGGCTTACCTCGTCAGGAAAGGTGTTCCATAGTTCGGGGGCCACTATCGAGAAGGCCCTCTTTCTTGTAGTCGCCTTCTGGGCGTCTTTATGAGTAGGCACCCGGAGGAGGGCCTTCGATGTTGAGTGTAGTGCACGGATGGGTTCGTATCGGGAGAGACGATCCACCAGGTATTGTGGGCCCGTGCCGTGTAAGGCTTTATAGGTCAAAACCAGCACCTTGAATTGGGCCCGGAAACGTATAGGCAGCCAGTGCAAGCGGGCCAGAATTGGTGTCACATGTTCCGACCGCTTGGTCCCGGTTATTAATCTGGCCGCTGCATTCTGCACAAGCTGCAGTTTCCGAACCGTCTTCAAGGGCAGCCCCACGTATAGTGCGTTGCAGTAGTCCAATCTTGAGGTTACCAGAGCATGGATAACTGAGGTAAGATGTTCCCTGTCCAGATACGGGCGTAGCTGGGCCACCAGCCTAAGTTGGTAAAAAGCACTCTGTGCCACCGTGGCCACCTGTACCCCAAGTGACAAGGACAGGTCCAAAAGGACTCCCAAGCTACACACCTGCTCCTTCAGGGGGAGTGTAACCTCATCCAGAACAGGTCGAACATCCAACTGGTCAGGGGATCCATTTACTAACAGCATCTCAGTCTTGTCTGGATTGAGCTTCAATTTGTTCGCTCTCATCCAGTCCATTATCATGGCCAAGCATTGGTTTAGGACCTTGACAGCCTCACCTGAAGAAGATGAAAAGGAGAAGTAGAGCTGCGTATCATCAGCATACTGATGAGAGCGCACTCCAAAACTCCTGATGACCGTACCCAGCGGCTTCATATAGATGTTAAAGAGCATGGGGGACAGAACTGATCCCTGCGGGACTCCATATTGGAGTGCCCAGGGTATCGAGTAATGCTCCCCAAGCACTACTTTCTGGAGATGGCCTGCCAGATAGGAGCGGAACCACTGCCAGGCAGTACCTCCAACTCCCAAATCCGCAAGCCTCTCCAGAAGGATACCATGGTCGATGGTATCAAAAGCCGCTGAGAGATCAAGGAGAATCAACAGAGTTACACTCCCTCTGTCTTTCTCTCGACACAGGTCATCATACAGGGCAACCAAGGCTGTTTCCGTACCAAAACCGGGCCTGAAATGGATCCAGATAATCGGTTTCATCCAAGAGTGCCTGGAGCTGGGATGCAACCACCCTCTCCAGAACCTTGCCCAGGAATGGCACATTTGCTACTGGCCTATAGTAAATATCTAAAGGTGTTTCGAAAATATGGCCATAACTAGGTGATTTTTCCCTTGCTGCTCTTTAGTGCTTCCAGATATCATTGTGAATGAACACAAAAGGTACATAAAATATAAAAGTCAGACTTGCCCAACATATAAGCCCTTGGACCATTTGTGGCCTCCTCTTTGTCCACTACTAAATGCCCATTGTTTGCATCCCTTTCCAATTTTTATGACAATATCTAAGGTCCACCCCCAAAAAAGTTGGGATGGGGGTAGAATTCTCAGATTTGTTCAGTGAACTCATGGGTGACAGCGCAGGACAATATTGCAGCAGCAGACTCCATGTGAGTTGGTTGGAAAGCTGAGCAGACAACCAAACAGGGCTAATGTCTGAGACGTGTGCAATGTTTGTGCCAGAAGACACATTTTGAGGGTCTTCATAGTGCAACAGAGCAACCGTTAATGGAAGGGGGAAGGTTATTTTTGCAATTCCCCCTGCAGTCCCTGCAACACCTCCCATGGTGTCCATAAGGATCTACTCTTCAGAACAGATTTTCACAGGGCACAGGGATCTGCAGGGGATTGGCAAAAATCTACTTTCTACTGAATCAAAGCCTTTCTGCAAATGAAAGGACAGCACTGGATTCAACCCATTAAGTTTGCAAGTATGATAATGCAATTGGGTTAAGAATCATAGAATCGTAGAGTTGGTAGGGGCCTATAAGGTCATCGAGTCCAACCCCCTGTTCAATGCAGGAATCCAACTTAAAGCATACACAACGGGTAGCTGTCCAGCTGCCTCTTGAAGCCCTCCAGTGCTGGACAGCACACCACCATCCTAGTAATTGGTTCCATTGTCGTATGGCTCTAATAATTAGGAAGTTTTTCCTGATGTTCAGTTGAAATCTGGCTTCCTGCAACTTGAGCCTGTTATTCGGTGTCCTTCACCCTGGGACAATTGAGAAGAGATCCCGGCCTTCCTCTGTGTGGCAACTTTTTAAGCACTAGAAAAGTGCTATCATATCTTCCCTCAGTCTTCTCTTCTCAAAGCTAAACATGCCCAGTTCTTTCAGTCTCTCCTCACAGGGCTTTGTTTCTCGTCCCCTGATCATCCTCGTTGCCCTACTCTGAACCTGTTCCATTTGCCTGCATGCTTCTTAAAGTGTGGTGTCCAGAACAGGATGCAGTACTCAAGATGAGGCCTAACCAGTGCCGAATAGAGGGGAAACGATACCTCACCCAATTTGAAAACTATACTTCTGTTAATGCAGCCTAAAACAGCATTTGTCTTTTTTGCAGCCACATCACACTGTTGACTCATATTCAGCTTGCAATCATCAACAATCCCAAGATCCTTCTCACATGTAGTATTGCTGAGCCAAGTACCCCCCGTCTTATAACTGTGCATTTGGTTTCTTTTTTCCTAGGTGTAGAACTTTGCACTTATCCCTGTTAAATTTCATTCTGTTGTTTTCAGCCCAATGCTCCAACCTATCAAGATCCCTGTGAATTTAGTTTCTGTCTTTCAAGGTATTAGTTATCGCTCCCAATTTTGTGTCATCTGCAAATTTGATAAGCATTCCCTGCACCTCTTCATCCAAGTCTTTAATAAAAATGTAGAAGAGCACTGGGCTCAGGATTCAGCCTTGCAGTATCCTGCACATTACCACTCCCCAGTTTGAGAAGGAACCATTAATTCCTTCAGCAGTTCTTTTCTGCACTTAAAATGTTATGGTGCATTTTCCTTTTGAGATAATAATAAACAAGTTCAAATAATGGGCTGTATCTTCCCTTGCTATAGAATAAATCGAATATAAAGTATTCAGTTATTTTGGCCATCTGCAATGCAGGGAACTGTGTGGCTAGCTTTATGTGCTCACTCAATAAGGTTTTTGAAGTTTTTGTTGTTCCCTAACAGCAGTTCCTCAGTGATGCATCAGACCCTGCTTTTTAAACCAGAGGGCCCTTTGAGGGCCATTTGCAATGCTGAGCCAAATATTTGGGAGAGGGGATTCTGAGTCAGGGGGGAAATATTGACAACCTAGCTGGGCAAATCCATCCTTCCCCATTCTTCCAGGGCCTCCCTGAGGGCTCTATTTTCACACATCATCTCTCTTTTCACAAAACCACTTCAGAATAAGAGATAAATACTTCCGTTTTTGTTAAATTTCAGTAACCCAAACAAAACAAAATGGAAGGTTAAAAATAATTCATGGGGAACATGTTCCGAAAGTGCTGCAGTTCTATAAATAGATCTAAATGATATACACTTTGTTTGAGACAGCTTTTCAACACAGTCTGCAAATTAAACATTTCTAGAAATTCTATTGGGTCTACGCAAAAGGGTTACGTTGTTGTGGGTTACTCAACATAACCATCCATATCAGGAAATCTGTCCATAATGGGGCAGGGGGTAACTGACTATGTAAACATTATGTGCTGTGTTGACTACAGTTGAAAATTGACTGCTGAAGCTAAATCTCACATGTACACAACATTAGGCTTTTACACAAACACACACAACTTTCCTTAGTGAAGTCTAGGGTTTGCCATTTGCAGACACTTCATGGAAACTGGTGCCTCAAACTAGTACTTGAGATCAGAGCTTGGAAAAGTTACTTTTTTGAACTACAACTCCCATCAGCCCCAGCCAGCATGAGCACTAGATTGGGCTGATGGGAGTTGTAGTTCAAAAAAGTAACTTTTCCAAGCTCTGCTTGAGATCAAGTATAGCTCTTTGGCACAAACTATTCCCACACAACAAGTGCATGTAAACAGAAGTCATGGAGAAGAGGGAGGATTGTGCCCACTGGGTGACCTCCACTTGTTCACCTAAAGGTCAGAAGTGAATAAAGCCTACTGTGGATGTATAACATCTGCACACACAGACTCTCTTCCAAACACAATTGGAGACCTTGCATTTTGCTATAGAGTACTACGGAGCTTTAAGTGGATACAAGTTCTTTGCGCATAAGCTCAGTTTTGATCTTTGGGTGAACATGTGAAAAACTGAGCTGAACCATCAGGACTGATCTTGCTCTTTTCACCACATATTTATTATATGCAGAACTGCTGTGTGAAAAGGCAGAGGAGAGCATCCAGGCAATATCAATGTGGGTGAAACTATGGAAGAGAGTAAGGAAAGCAGATAGGAAGCTTAGATCAGTGTTACATTGAAAAGACACAGAATAAGGAAACAACAGTTGGGAAATGACCCTGCATGACTGCATAGAGAGAAGAGGCAAGAGAGACCCAGAGCAGAGAAGATTACGAATATTAAATACTTTATATAACTCCCGATTGTCTCCTGATTGGTAGCAAATACTGTTTGAAACAGAGCGATGATCAGAGAACCAAAAGAGATTGGGGGGAGTAGCGGTAGCAGAACATCCAGAAAGAGATACCTTCTAGCTAGGTTCGTAGTCTTGGAGTCGTTTTAGACTCTTCCCTATCACTCGAGGTCCATGTAGCCTCGGTGGCACGGAATGCGTTCTACCAACTGAGGCATTTTAATCTAAGTTATTTATGTAAATGTTGTAATTGGTATTTTAGATGATGTACTTTTATATTTGTTATATTGATCTTGTAATTTTATTATTGTATATGTTTCTATGTTTGCCGCCCAGAGAGCTGTTTGCTAGTCGGGCGGGATATAAGCTTAATAAAATAAATAAATAAATAAATAAATAAATTTGAACCATGTTGTCAAGCCCTGGGCATTGCTAAACCAACATGACATACCCTGAGAAAAAGAATATGAGGTGAATTTCAATTTCTGTCATGAACTGTTGCGATCATTGCCTTCCTCAAAATAGCATCCGTCCAGACTTGAAGAAAGAGAGGTATAATTTAGACGGTCTCCACATGCTCCCTCAGCAGGAAGGCCTCCATGTTCCTTCATGGTCTTCAGTGTTTATTTAGAGTCTCCTCCTAGCAGCCACAGTTTTCTTTGGTTTCCTAGGAAGCTGAATCATTTCTTCCTGAGAATTTTCTAGAAGCCCCTCATCACTGGGGGATTAACAATTAAATATGGCCAGGATTCCCTTTGGCTCAGCACTCCCACACCCTAACTTAACACAGGACAAGTAATAGCCATAATAATTTAACATGCTTACTGAGTCACCAAAGCCTCTTTCCCAGCTGTGAGACACTGACATTTTCCCCCCATCTTGAGGCTCTGGCAGTTTCTGGAATTATGAGACACATGAGCAGCTAATACAGTTCTTTTTTCTTGCCTCAGCTTGCCTGTGGAGAACCTATTCGAAGCCAAAGCAAATGGGACAAAAATGAAAAAAAAATTGCCACAGAAGTTCCAGAGAAACGCTTCCAGCCAGAGGTTACATATTAGAGAATGGATCCCTTGTTTTGATTCTGGTATCTTTACTGGGATGCATACTTGTGCTTTTAATTTCTACCGGCCTGTTTCTTTTCTGTCAACATATAGAGATGATAAGGTCTTTGGTATGGCACGTTAATACTTTTTTCTTTTCTTTTTTACAACCTGCCTCAGCTGTTTGCTGTACAATGAATCCATTGTTAAGACACTGCCATGGCAATGGCGGTGAGGGTCACTGTTGGGATCTATATCACACCTAAACAGCGCAGTGATCCAGAGTATATGCACACAAAATGTTTTTCTCCCACCACTTTTTACATTCTTCCTCTATGCAAGAACTGTAAGAAAAATTGTGACCTTTCCAGACAAGAATGGAAAAAACATAATTTTGTTCCCTTATCCAAAGTAGCAGCTGCCCAGTTTTCAATGGCCCTGTATCCTGTCCCCTTACAATGGGAAGGCATTGCTGCAGGGAGTGTAGCCGTGCTGCCAGTGAATCACCTTTGTACTGTATATTCTCTTGTCATAGCACAGAACTGAAGAGCCAGGGTTCATGATAGGACCAGCCCTACCATTAGGCTAAGTGAAGCAGCCGTCTCATACGAGCAGAGGTGCTGAGGTGTTGAAAGACAGAGCTGTGCCTGCTCGTCACCCCCTATGCTACCTTCCTGGTGTCAGGGATTGTGGGGAATACTGCCCCATCACCTGTGTTGAAGGAAGATCCAGCTGCTACAGTCTGGTTGGCTTCCATACATGGAATGAGGGAACATCTTGTCCTTTGCCTCTGGTGGCAAAACCTTCTTGGCTGGCCCCAGTTCAAAACAAGATGGGAGATTGCTATATACAGGAAGACAGGGTGTTTGAATGGGGGTGGCATGTTCTCCTTCACAAGCTCATTGGGGGGGGGAAGGGAGTTGGACAAAGGGTACTTAGGGTGCTTCAGGCTGTCACCCTTCTGTGGGAGGGATTCAAGTGCATACCAGAACTACAGGTTTGCATATTTAAAGTGGACTAACATGCTCTGTTGCCCTAGGACATGGATGGGGAACCATTTTGGCTCTGGGGATGCCAAATTTGACAAGGGGGTGGCCTGTCATTATGATGTCACATGATTGACAGATGGTTTGTCCTACTCACCTGCCAAAATCTCTTATGCGGGGTTCCAGAGCACCCAAGCCTCTTTCTCTCCCCCCTTCTACAGATTGCCAAGCCTCCTTTATCTCTCCCCCACACAGATCACCGAGGCTGCTTTCACACATGGGGCTAATAGCACTAGTTTAACGGATTAAAAAGGTAGCGCTTCATTCTGGATTTCAAAAATCCCTTTCACACTGCAGTACCTGTTACACTGGCATTTTGCGCAACAGTCTTTCACACACAGAGCACAGAGAAGAGTTTTTCTCCCCCTCTTCATTCAGCCTCACATGACACCGGATGAACAGGTCTTCACCTACCTTTGGTTTGAGGCCTGTTCTTTCGGTGCATGGGGGAGTTGAAAGAGGCGCGATCGCAATCAGCTGAGAGGCGTGGCAGCGCAGCAGCAGAGGCTCTGGTTGAGCACATGCAGCAGCAGCACAGGCTTCTCTCTCAGGAGCAGCTGGGATTGGCTGGGAGGCGCGGCGGTGGCAGCGCAGCAGTGCGTGAAGGCTGCATGCTGGGAGGGCTGTTGGTAAGGGTGGGAACGCACTGCATGCTGGGATGGCTGTCATGTGAGCAGCGGCAGCTAGCGCAAAACTCCCGCAATCTTCCGGGTTCCCAGCCTGCTATCGGAATTTTTCTGGTATCATTTATTGCGGAAATTAGCGCTAAACTTCCACTACATTCCACCAGAATTCCGGAGCTACCCGTTATGTCGTGTGAAAGCTCAAATTTTATGCGCAAATTAACAGGAAATAAATTGTCAGAATAACGGAATAAAGTGCAGTGTGAAAGCACCCCAAGTATCCTTTCCTCTCCCTCCCTCTATGGTTTGCCAAACCTTGCCCACTTTCGACCTTCCCCAGTGTGGAGGAGAGAAGCGGCCAGCCACTGAGAGCCACCCAGGAATACTAAGGATGGGCCAGGGCAGCTCATCAGCAACCATCCTGTTTGCCCGCTGCTTCCTTCGCCCTCCACCACTGAGGCTGACACATTGTCATCAGTGAGGTGGCTGGTAGTGACAGAGCAGGATGGTTGCTAAGGAGCTGACCCAGCCTGTTGTGACTGTTCCTCTGTGGCTTGCCTGGGCCAACCCGCACCTCCGCCACCACCCTCTGACATTGCTGTGATGGACTGCAGTGTTTTCTTGGCAGATGGTGTTACGAACTGCAGTGTGATGACATTCCTAGATTTTTATATATATAGATATCACACACAAAAATGCATTATAAAGGGAAATTGCTTTACAAAGATGTGTATACTGGGGGAAATTACATACCAAAATGTGTGTATATTAGGAGAAATTCACACTAAAATGCTGATGAATTTTCACGAGGACTTTTTTAATTTAAAAAATCACAAGCTGATGTGGAAATGTCGAGAACACAAGACAGGGAAAACGAGAAACCGAAATTAGCAGATTTCTCCATTCTCTACAAAGGCTATTGATACCTTTAGGCTGGGCAAAGCGACAGATTTAGGGGTTCCATTGAAGAGCAGACTATTGTCAGTATATTTTTTAACATACTTTTACTACCATTCTATTTTTTTGGTGGTGGTGGTGGTGGCGGCACCATTTGGATTTTCTGCCAGGCATTCAAAATGTCTCTTAGTCCATCTCCACTTGCAGAGGAGAACTTGCCAAGAAATTGTGGTCTACAACTCCAAAGAAGGCCGACAATGCCTGCCTGGGATGAGGGATTGTTGATCTGCTACTAAATGCTTTTTCTGGATCCTCATCTCAAAACTACTACCAATTTCAACACAATCTGGATGAATTGTGCAATATTTATATTGGCATAAAGATTCACGCGATTGTCATCTCTGTTGTACTTATGGCCCTGTGCCACTGTTTACGTATTCCAGTCATTTGTAGCTCTGACCTATTCGCTTGTTGATTATTAATATTCAGGGAAGGAAACATTTTTAAAAACCCCACCACTCTGGCAGGTCTGCTAAGAATGGCACTATATGTAGTGAGTTAATATTTTTCTGTCAAGTAAGTCTGCTTTTCTGTTTGCAGCTTCTCCTCAACCAACAGAAAATATATACCCACATGTAGAACTGCGTCAAATGTCCTTTTAATTTATTCTTACCCTGTACACTTTTATTTGGCAGTCCAGACCCAAAGACGTCAAAAGAACATGCCCATACATCCCACTTACATTCATCAGACAATGATGACAGGATCATGGAGGAGAAATGGCCATGGCAAAACAGCCACCAGAGGCAGAGCTTCCTTATCATGTCAGACCCTATGTTTCTTTCGCATTCATTTGTGAATCATCAAGTGGCATGATAATGCAATGGACCAACAAGTGGAGCACTTGCGCAAATAGGAAGAATGTGACATGCTAGGGGCAAAATATGACACATTAGAGGAAACTGAGATGTTGCCTGGTGGAGAAGCAGGTAGCTAACTCTGTCCTCTTCCATGCACATGAAGTATCCTGCTTGCAGGCTTCCCATAGGCATCTGGTTGGGCACTATTGAGGGTGCTGTACTAGATGGGCCTTCGGCCTGATCCAGCAGGACTGTTCTTACATTCTTATCATGTTTGGCAGGCAGTGCATGTGGAGGCCTGCCAACTGAGCAACTGTGAAAACTGTGCCTCTGAATCTTCAGGTGTGGAAATTTTCCACTGTGCAATTCCAAACACTGTCCTGGTACATTCTGAGCTGGGCCTTTAGCTGTTTGGTTCAGTGAGTTTGCCAGTACCAAACTAATCAGCTGAGCTGACTCAGATGGTTACCAAGTCAGTCTGAAGATCACTCACACAAGATCAATTGCATTGAGTATGGGCCTCTCCAGACATCCTTTTTATTGTGCATTCATGATTATTTGTGCTCATTATGCTACTGGGGTAGGCATATATGCGATCCCACTGTCAATACCGTTTGCATCTGCAAATACCTTGGGGCAGACATATTGCTTCACCAATCAGTGCATATCCTATAACTTCCTGCTGAAATCCCTTAACTTTTCATACCACTCATATTTGGGGGGGGGGCTGTTGTCCCTCTTTTGTTGCCCTATAGGCCCTCTGGACATCAATTAAGTGGCAGCATTGGGGGGGAAGCAGAATAAATCTACCACTAAATGCACTATTATTGTGTCAATAACATGCTGAAGATGAGAGCCAATGTGGTGTATGAGAGCCAGTGTGGTGTAGTGGTTAAGGTGTTGGACTACAACCTGGGAGGCCAGGGTTTGAATCCCCACACAGCCATGAAGCTCACTGGGTGACCTTGGGCCAGTCACTGCCTCTCAGCTTCAGAGGAAGGCAATGGTAAATGATAATCCCCTCCGAAAACTGCTTACCATGAAAACTCTATTCCTAGGGTCGCCATAAATCAGGATCAACTTGAAGGTAGTCCATCATCATCAACATGTTGAAGAATATACCTGTAACCCCTATGGATTATTGGTTTAGCCCAGTGGGTGGGGAAACTTTGAGGAAAGGGCTATACTTCTGAGTTTTAGACCAGAGAGAGCTGGAGAGGAAAAGAGCTGTTATTGCCAGGAAGCAAGAATTAGGCCCTTGTCACCTTTAATTAGGTAATGGGATTTTAATTTACGTGTGTAGGAGGAAATGGAAGAATAAATTCCTTTTAGTGGCTTTATCTTGTATTTTATTTAGGGCTTTAAGGTTTTGTGTATGGGAACCCCTGATCTTCCTGTCCTGAACTTTTCTGCAAGCAGCTTCTGCCCTGATGCCTTACTGAATGCATGGAACTGGGAATTATTATATTCTGAATACATAGGTTATATTCTGTTGAGATACTGTATGCTGTATTGCTTTTGCCATTTTTTTGCCACCCTGATTTAAACTTTCAGATATCTAACAAAATTATAATTGTGTTTGCATTATTCATTTAGAAAGTACCCCATAGAACCCAAGAGATTTGGTACACACCCACAAGAAAACACCAGTCTGCAGGGGCCCTATGCGAGTATGACCTAAAAAGAATCCAGAGTTGTTGTGACTGAAAATAATGTAATTGAATAATGATGGGAAGTGACACCTAATCTCCATCTTCTGGCCCTCTTCCCTATCCTCTATCATTATTTATTTATTTATTTATTTATTTTATTCAGCTTATATCCCGCCCGACTAGCAAACAGCTCTCTGGGCGGCAAACATAGAAACATATACAATAATAAAATTACAAGATCAATATAACAAATATAAAAGTACATCATCTAAAATACCAATTACAACATTTACATAAATAACTTAGATTAAAATGCCTCAGAGAAGAGAAAGGTTTTAACCTGGCGCCGAAAAGATAATAGCGTCGGCGCCAGGCGTACCTCCTTGGGGAGACTATTCCACAATTTGGGGGCCACCACTGAGAAGGCCCTAGATCTTGTTACTACCGTCCGGGCCTCCCTATGGGTCGGGACCCGGAGGAGGGCCTTCGTAGTAGACCTTAGTGTACGAGCCGGTTAATAACGGGAGAGGCGTTCCTGCAGGTATCGTGGTCCCGCGCCGTATAAGGCTTTATAGGTTAATACCAACACTTTGAATCTGGCCCGGTAGCATATTGGAAGCCAGTGCAGGTGAGCCAGAACAGGTGTTATATGCTCAGACCGCTTAGTTCTTGTTAGCAGTCTGGCCGCCGTATTTTGCACTAGCTGTAGCTTCTGAACCGTCTTCAGAGGTAGCCCTACGTAGAGTGCGTTGCAGTAGTCCAAACGTGAGGTTACCAGAGCATGAACCACTGATGTAAGGTCCTCCTTACTCAGATAGGGACGTAGCTGGGCTACCAACCGCAGTTGGTAAAACGCATTCCGTGCCACCGAGGCTACATGGACCTCGAGTGATAAGGAAGAGTCTAAAACGACTCCTAAACTACGAACCTGCTCCTTTAGGGGGAGTGTAACCCCGTCCAGGACAGGGTATGTATCCGCCATCTGACCAGAGAAACCATCCACCAGCAGCATCTCAGTCTTATCCGGACTGAGTCTCAGTTTGTTAGTTCTCATCCAGTCCATTGTCGCGTCCAGACAACGGTTCAGCACATCGACCGCCTCACCTGAAGAAGATGAAAAGGAGAAGTAGAGCTGCGTGTCATCAGCGTACTGATGACAACGCACTCCAAAACTCCGGATGACTTCACCCAACGGCTTCATATAGATATTAAAGAGCATGGGAGACAAGACCGAACCCTGCGGGACCCCATATTGGAGAACCCACGGGGTCGAGCAATGTTCCCCAAGTATTATCTTCTGGAGACGGCCCACCAAGTAGGAGCGGAACCACTGCCAAGCAGTGCCTCCAACACCCAACTCTGCAAGTCTCTCCAGAAGGATACCATGGTCGATGGTATCAAAAGCCGCTGAGAGATCAAGGAGAATCAACAGAGTTACACTCCCTCTGTCTGTCTCCCGATATAGGTCATCACACAGGGCGACCAAGGCCGTCTCAGTGCCAAAACCAGGTCTGAAACCCGACTGAAATGGATCTAGATAATCGGTTTCATCCAATACAAATATTCATTTATGCTTCTGGATCACAAGTCTCTGAACAGCAAATAGGAAAGAATGGTGCTTTGTTTCCTAAGAAAACTTTCCCTTCTTTAGGTATCTATTTGGGCCAGTGTTACTTTGTGCCAAGCCCCTATATGCCATAGGATGCCAAACAAGGTGAACAAAGAACAATGTCCACTCCCAAATTCAACCTTGCCATGACACATTGTGGCATGAACATGGGGGCAGTAGCAGGAGTGGATAAACCATAGGGATGAATTCAACTAAGTCCTACTCAGAGTAGACTCATTAAAATAAATGAATCAGTTCGTCATGTCTATTACCTTCAATAGGTCTACTTTGAGTAGGACTAGCATTGAATGCCACCCATAGTCTCATGGCAATACTAAACTCCTCAGTCTTGATTATATGAGTTGTTGCTCAGATACTGTGGTTCATAGTAACATACCACTGCAAATATTTTTTCCTCCCATAATGTCAGATTAGAAGCATACAAAGCAATTAAAATGAGCTATAGCATTTGCTTTTTCGAAAAACCCATACCCATTAACACCTATGCACCTATCCCACTTGAAAGAGAAAATAATGTGCGTCTGTAGATGCTACCAGTTAGAGACACTAAATGGAATCATGATGATAAACATTAAAAAGTGGTTATTGACTTTGTAATGTGCACTGTTAAAGCTCATTACACTAATAGGCAAAAAACCCTTGTGGTTTAAGAATGTAGCTATAGCCAACAGATATTTCTATCAATCTTTAAAAAGCAGGGAAATTGGGCAGCTAGAGTGAATACACCAGGGGAGCAGGAGACCTGACCTCCTCTCTGAGATATTGTACTACCCTACAAATTTGTAAAAATGCAAACACAATTTGGGTTGGTTTTTCACAGTCTAATCCATTTCATGTTTAGCTCCTGAAAGTGCAGGCCCTCATTTAAATGCTTCAGATTTGCTTGAAAACATACAAGATGTGCCCACTTCCATGGAAAGAAATACTAATTTGAATGTTTCCTTTGGGTCTACTACACCACCATCTCTTGCTGATGAACATTCTTTTCCTAATGAATAATCTGTTGCTTGCAAACAGCCTTTGGATCAAAACAAAACAAAACTTGAAATATAGGGCTTCCAGCTTCAGGAAGAGTCTATCCGGAATTTGAATTTACTTTGAAAATTAATGCAATTTGGCTTCCAAAACAGCAGCGGATTTCTGATGCCATCTTTATGGGAATGGACCAATTGCAAAGCCCTGATTCCAACAGGGAGCAACTTTCTCCATTGTCACCCTTTGTGTGTGCAAATTCCAACACTGTTGCAAATATGTTGTTGCATGCAGTCCCTGACAGGCTGAGTAACAGGGAACCCAAAGCAATTGCTCTCCAAACAGGGTGTTCACCAGTGAAACTCCCTGTCATGGTAGAAATGGAAGCACAGTTGTATTTGGAATGTTATATTGTGGTGCTACTAACTGTGCTTTGTTTTCCATCTGTAGCAAGAGAAATCCAAAAAAGGAAAATCCCACATGTATCAGAATTAAGTCCAGAATTAGGGAAAGGAATTTCTAGCTCAGATTCAAATGCATTACACAAAAGAGTTGTTCACACAAGCAGCAAAAGATCCTGTAAGCAAACCCAAGTCTAAGAAATGGGAAGATGCGGGTAAGCCAATAAAGCCCAATGGTTACGGACACTGGATGACCCGTGGTAAGAAACAGGGAAAGTGTATTCAGATAGTGGACAGACAAAGACATGAGGTTAAACAGAGACACTGACAAAGATGCCTGCAATACTAAATGTTATCTTTTTGCCCCACTGAAGGTACAAATTCATGTAACCAAGGAGTGGAAGGACAAACCACCTGAGGTGCTTTCTCCCTCCAGTTTTTGTTGTGTGCATGCATTCCAAAGTCAGGACTTCATTGCTCAAGATGTAATATGGTATCCTTCAAGGATTACCACTTCTGTCTGTTATTAAAGAATGTCTATGGCTACTAACATACAGTAAAGGGTTGCTGTTTCACCCCTGCTTCTCTATTTTTCTTCAAGCATCACACAACCAGTCAGGATTCCTAACCAACCAGTCAGCCATGGTCACAGAAATCCCTATGCAGCATAACCTACCTTGGGGGCTGCAGATAGTGCAGAATGTTGTGGCACAATTGCTGACATGAGTGAGACCCTATCAGCATATAATATCTCTGCTCTGAAATCTGCATTGGTTGCTGATTTGCTACCAGGCCAAGTTCAAGGTGTGCTCTCCATGTTAAGGGTGCCACATAGTACTTGTTCTGCTCTTGTAAGAAATCAGTCCTTTAGTGTGGCAGCACCTACTCTTTGGAACCCCCTGCCTATTTACATTAGGTAGACACCTTCATTGTACTCTTTTCAGCACCTGCTAAAAACATTTTTGTTTAAGCAAGCCTACCCAGGCAGATAGAAGCTATAAAAGTGTATTTTATCTGTTTTCAACCCATTGCTGGTTCTATTATTTTGAATGTTTTTAAATACATGTCTTTGACTGTTTTTTTCAATAATTTTATTGTTTTAATTCCTTCTGTAAACCCCTTTGAGATTTTTTTAATAATAAAGCGGTATATAAATGTAAATAAAATACATAAATAAATTTTGGAGTCACTGTGGCCCCTGGGTCTCTTTCCAGTTTTAGGAACCAAGGAATCTACCTTATACTGACTCAGGCCATTTGATACCATCTAGCTGAGTACTGATCACATGGACTAGCATTGGCTCTCCAGAATAGTCTTTTCCAGAAATTGATTTTTGGACCTTTGCATGCAAAGCATATGCCATGCCACTTAGCTACAGCCCTTTCCCTGTTTTAAAAAAAATCTTTTAAAATTGTTCTTTTCAATTCACGAATGAATGCACAGCATACCTAGGGCACATCCACATCATTCATTTAAAGCACATTAAACACACATCTGAAGCACATGAATCTCACCGCAGAATCATGAAAACTGCAGTTTGTTAATGGTGGTGGGAACAATAACTGTGAGGGGGAATCTACACTTCCCAAGATTCTTTAGGGGAAGTCATGCATTTTAAATGCAAGTCGGATGTGCTTTAAATGTATTCTGTGGATCTACTTAATAAACTTTGCATGTAAATTCTTTAATTATTTTTTTAAAATAGAAATGAGCTATAAAGTTTACTGGATGACCATGGGCTACTCACCATTTCTCAGCCTAATCTGCCCCTCAGAGTGAAAAGAACAAAGAGGAACCATGACCATCCCAAGGAAGAAGGTCACACTTAAAATGTAGAGGAAGTAATAATGTACCACCATAGTGAAATCAAATACTTATCGGGACATAGTAAGAAGAAATATTTATTTTATATAAGCGTGACTGTCAAAGATGTTTATTATTTACACAACCTGTAAAGATATTTGTAGTGCAATCCTATGATTGTTTACTCAGAAGCAAGTCCCAATGTATTCAATGGGTCTTCCTCAAACAGGAAGCGTGCACAGGACTGCAGCCTCAAGGTACACTCACCCTACCCAAAATTCAGAATCATGCCGCTTTAAGCTGTTTTGCAACTGTTTGTACTTTTTATAGTTATTGGATTTTAAAGGGATTTATTTCTTGTTGTGAGCTGCCTTGGTTACCAGTCTGCAACCCTACCTTACAGGGTTGTTGGGAAGACTTCATATATACACACACACACTGGAGATGTAAAAATACATAAACCCCATATAATAGTTTATTGACAAAATGAGTTGGTCATTGCAGAAGATTTTTAAAAAATAAAATAAAATCAGTATTAGTTTCCTACATAATAAAAGCAGTGATATATATGTAATCCCTGCCTAATTGCTCTAAAATAGGATTGGAGGGGGAGAGAAAGATTTACAACACAAACACAATTCTTTGCTATGTTCACTCAAAAGTCCCATTAATTTACAACACAATCCTCACCGTGTCTACTCAAAAGTAACTCCTATTGAATTCAATAGGGTTTACTCTGGGTATGTGGGATTAGCATTGCAGCTTTACTCCCAGAAAAGTGACTATTGGATTAAAGCTTCGTATTGGGAAGGTTTTCAAAACCCTGCCCTCTTCAAGAGCCCAGGAAATTTTAAACTTGTTTGACTTCTGCACACAAGAGAAAAAAAAACATTTTGTATTGGTTATATGCTTACTCAATTTATGAGATTTTCAGATAAACAGGAAAAAACAATAGTTTTCTACCTTTGCATTGGAGTCTAGGTACTGTCTGGAGGCCCAGTAAATCCCTTGCCAGTCACAACCCTGACTTCACTATTGGCTACAAACCTGAAAAGGCAGGGTTAGAGTAGCCAGCTATGAGATCATTTCACAGAAGTTGCGGGGAGAGGGCAACGTTTTGGTGTATATCTTGTGAACCAGACCACCTTAAATGAAAGCTGAGAGTCTGGAGATTAGGCTGACTCACCTGGAGACCCAGAGAGACCCCAAAAATCTGGAGTCTCTGGGCAAATACCAGACACCTGGCAACCCTATATAGCAATAGGGATCTTTTATCTCTTTAGTTTAAAGTTATGAATGGGTTAGCATATTAGTAATTAATGTTGCCGCATACCCAGTAATTTTGTAACATTATTATTCTCTTTTCTCTCAATAAAAGAAAGCTTTGCTTTAGTCTGGTTTGGACCTACATTTGGGGGGTTATATACACACTATTTAAGCACATTTCAGGGCAAAGTGCTTGGTTTATCCCTAGCAAAAGATCCCCCTCCACTGAAGGAGTTGTGTTTAATGGGATACGTGGGTGGCAGGTTCACACACTCAGGTTCCCAATAGCCACATGTGTTAACACTGTCTAAAGTGAAATAAATGTCTGGTGTAGGTATGGCCACCTGATTAGCCAAGCCAAACAGCTGTGAGTCTGGCTGATAGAACACTGACAGCTGGTTCTTACTGAGCATGCCCATGCTTATCATTGACTCCAATGTTAAATTTCTTAAATTAATTAGAAATCAGCCATGCATTTTTAAAAACTTTTGTTTATTATTATTTATTACATTTATACCCTACTTTTCTTTTTCATGAAACCCAAGGCGGCTTACATATGGTTTCCAGGAGATCTCCCATCCAGGCACTGACCAGACCTGACCTTGCTTAGCTTCAGCAGGGAGCTGGCCTTATGTGCCTTCAGACCATAGTCTGGGAACTTTTAAACTGTGGAAGATGAAGATCAGTAATAGGATTACAGGTCCTCTGTGAACATGCCTGCTTTTTAATTAATTTCAACAAATTATGAGACCACTAACAGAAATTTTTTCTTTTGTTTTACACTTTGAACTAATTCTTTCTGAGTGTTTAGTGTATCACCATAAAAACTTAGATGCTTGTTAAGCAAGCATTTCTGAGTTCAGGACTATAAGTTTTCATAGAACCATAGAGTTGGAAGGGGCCTTGTAGGCCATCGAGTCCAACCCCCTGCTCACAGCAGGAAATCCACAGCTAGAGCATCTCCTGCAGATAGCTGTCCAGCCTCTGCTTGAAGACATCCAGCAAAGGGGATCCCACCACCTCCCTAGGCAGTCGGTTCCATTGCCGAACTGCCCTTACTGTCAAGAAGTTCCTTCTAATGTCCAATCTGAATCTACGCTCCTGCAACTTAAAACCATTAGACCTAGTCCTACCCTCTGGGGCAGCAGAGAATAAATCTGTACCCTCCTCTATGTGACAGCCCTTCAGGTACTTAAAGAGTGCAATCATATCACCCCTCAGCCTTCTCTTCACCAGACTGAACATGCCAAGTTCCTTCAACCTTTCCTCATAAGACTTGTTCTCCATACCGGCTATCATCCTCGTCACCCTCTTCTGAACCCGCTCTAACTTGTCTATATCTTTCTTAAAATGAGGCGCCCAGAACTGAACGCAGTATTCCAGATGAGGCCTGACTAATGCAGAATATAGTGGGACTATTACTTCCCTCGACCTGGAAACTATAGCTCTGTTTATGCAACCCAAAACCGTGTTTGCCTTTTTTGCCGCAGCATCACACTGCTGGGTCATGTTCAACTTGCGATCCACTACAATTCCAAGGTCCTTCTCACACGCACTACTGCTAAGCCAGGTATTTCCCATCCTGTACCCGTGCATTTTGTTTTTGTGGCCTAAATGCAGAATCTTGCATTTGTCTTTATTGAATTTCATTTTATTAATTTCAGCCCAATTTTCTAGTCTATCCAGGTCCCTTTGGATTTTATTCCTGTCTTCCATTGTGTTAGCTATCCCTCCCAGTTTCGTATCATCTGCAAACTTCATAAGGCTACCCTCCACCCCATCATCTAAGTCATTGATAAAAATGTTGAAGAGTATCGGCCCCAGGACAGAACCCTGTGGCACTCCACTCGAGACCTCCTTCCAGTCCGAAGCAGAGCCACCGACGACCACTCTTTGAGTACAGTTTTCCAACCAGTTGTGAATCCACCTGACAGTATTTCCACTTGTCCACATTTGACCAGTTTGCTAATCAAAAGGTCGTGGGGGACTTTGTCAAACGCTTTGCTGAAATCTAGAACATCGCCACCCAGGGAAGGAGAGCCTGCTGTTGGAACACCACCTCCACCACCCTTCCCAGTGGGACTGCTGCCTGGCAGACGTGCCTCCTGCAGGACCAGGTCCCAGGTACCCAGCCAGCTGTGACTGATTTCCATCACCTGTCCCTCTTTGGAGGGATACATAAGCCGGCTGGCTGAGGTGGCCTGGGTTTTTGTCTTTTGTTTTGTTTTTGTTTTGCTGCTTTTTTTTTTCTTCTTTTGGGTGCCATTGGTTTTAGCTATGGGTGGGTTCGGTTTCATTTTATATTGTAGTTCTTGGGTTTTTATGTAGTTTGTATGTTGTATTTTACTTTATCTTGTACGCCGCCTAGAGTGGCCGCTTGTGTGGCCAGATAGGCGGCCTAGAAATAAAATTTATTATTATTATTATTATTAGATAGATGACATCTACAGCATTTCCACCATCTACTAAGCTAGTGACCCGATCAAAAAAAGAGATGAGATTAGTTTGACAGGATTTTTTCTTGACAAACCCATGCTGACTCCTACCAATCACAGCATTGCCATCTAGATAGTTGCCAATGGACTCTTTTATTATCTGTTCTAATATCTTTCCCGGTATTGAAGTCAGACGGACCGGCCTGTAATTCCCCGGATCTTCTTTTTTACCCTTTTTAAAGAGCGGGACGACATTTGCCTGTCTCCAATCGTCCGGCACCTCTCCCGTTCTCCAGGATTTCTCAAAGATGATGGCAAGAGGTTCTGAGAGTACATCAGCAAGTTCCTTCAATACTCTGGGATGCAGTTCATCAGGCCCTGGAGATTTGAACTCATTTAGGTATTTCCTGACTATCTCCTTATCAATCTTGAAGTGCAATCCCGACCCCTTACTGAGATTGCTCCCGATGCAAGGTTGCACACTGTTCCCTTTTAGGGAGAAAACGGAGGCAAAATAGGCGTTGAGCAGTTCTGCCTTTTCCTTGTTATCTGTCAACATTTTGCCATCCTCATTGAGCAGCAGTCCCACCGTTTCCTTGGTCTTTCTCTTGCTTCGAACATATCTGAAAAACCCCTTTTTGTTGTTCCTCGCTTCCCTCGCCAGTCTCAGCTCATTCTGGGTTTTAGCTTTCCTTACGCTATTCCTGCAAGCCCGAGCCGCTCGTTGGTACTCTTCCTTGGTGATGCGTCCTTCCTTCCATTCTTTATACATGCTCTTTTTTATTTTTACCTCCTCCACCAGTCTTCCGTGTAGCCACATTGGCTCTTTCTGATGTCTTCCATTTTTCTTCCTCTTTGGAATTGTTTGCGATTGCGCTTTTTGTAATACGTTCTTCATGAACTCCCACGCTTCTTGGGCTCCTTTTTTCTTTAGTCTATCTAGCCACGGGATCCTACCCATCATTTCCCTGAGCTTGCTAAAATCGGCTTTCCTGAAATCCAAGGTCCATATTTGACTATATTCTTCTTTGGCTTTCCCCAGAATCACAAATTCCAGCATTACGTGGTCACTTTCCCCCAAGGTACCGACCACTTTAATTCCCGTGACCAATTCGTCCCTGTTAGTTAAGATCAGGTCCAGGATTGCCAATCCCCTTGTTCCTTCTTCTACTCTTTGAAAGAGAAAATTATCAGCAAGGCCCATCAGGAATTTGTTGGAGGCTTTGTGCTTCGCAGAGTTTGTCTCCCAGCAGATATCCAGGTAGTTGAAGTCCCCCATCACTACTAATTCTTGCCTCCTTGAGATTTCAGAGATTTGTTTGAGAAAGGCCTCGTCTACCACCTCTTCTTGGCCAGGGGGTCTGTAGTACACACCTACTACTATGTTGGTTTTATTTGTTTCTCCATTTATTTTTACCAAAATGGTCTCTATCGGACCACTTTGTTCGTTCTCTTGGATTTCCATAGAGGTGTATTTGTCTTTGATGTATAACGCTACTCCCCCTCCTTTTCTGTTGCTTCTATTCTTTCTGTAGAGTTTATATCCTTGAATGGCTATATTCCAATCATGGGAGTCATCCCACCAAGTCTCTGTTATCCCTATGAAGTCATATTTGCCTTGATGCACTAAGACTTCAAGCTCCCCTTGCTTGTTTCCCAAGCTCCGGGCATTGGTATATAGACACCAGAAGTCTCTTTTGTCCTGATTGGATTCCTCCGTTAATATACCATGAGCTTTGCCGTGCATCCCTTTCTCTCTCCCAGTGTCTCCTGTACCCTTCAAATCCTTGCGTTTACAACCCGCTGTCTTTGGATCGGTATTTAAGCTATCATCTCCATCCCCCAGAGGCTTTAGTTTAAAGCCCTCTTGATGAGTTTTGCCATACTTCTGCCAAAGAGATTCTTCCCAGTCCTCATGAGGTGCAGCCCATCTCTTGCCAACAGTCCCCCCTCCAAGAAGCTTAGACCATGGTCCCAGAATCCAAACCTCTCCCGTCGACACCATCTGCGTAACCAGTCGTTGACCTGCAGTATCTTCCTTTCCCTTTGTATTCCTCTATCCTTCACAGGAAGAATTGACGAGAAGACCACCTGCGCCCCAAAATCCTTGACCTTCCTACCCAGAGCCTCATAGTCTGAGGTGATCTGTTCCAAGGTGTTTCTGGCCGTGTCATTTGTGCCCACATGGATGAAGAGAAAGGGGTACCTATCTTGGTTCCCAATGAGCCTCAACAGGTTGTCAGCGACGTCCCGGATGTGTGCCCCAGGGAGACAACAGACTTCCCGCTTCATTTTGTCCGGCTGGCATACCGGTGCCTCTACCCCCCTGAGCAACAAGTCTCCAACCACCAGCACCCTCCTCTTTTTGCCGCAAGCGGTGGTTGCATCAGCTTCCTTCTTCTGGGGTGTGGAGTCTTCCTTTGCAGCCAGTGGCTCTTGATGCAGGTGAGTTTGTTGAGGCTCTTCAGAGGTGCTGTCTGCCGAGAGACGCTGAAAGCGATTTGTTAGTTGCAGCAGTTCTGAATCCCTCCTGTTTTTCCTTGCCCTTACAGTGACAGTCCTCCATGGGGATTTGTTGCTGTTGTAAGGTTTTGTTTTGAAATGAGCTTCTGGGAAGCCAGCAGAATGGTATGGGGGAGTATTTTCAATTTAACATTACAGAATGTGGAAAATCCATGCTGGCTATAGTATACAGCCACTCTCGTGTATGATATGTGTATGATAATGCCTAACATGTATGCAGGATGTCCTCAATTTATACAACAGAGCCACCAGATGGTGCTAGAAAACAATGTAGCTAATAAAGTCATATTCCATTTCATAAAGGCTGTTACTGCCATGCTGGCCCCAGAGGTGAACACAACACAAAATATGCGTTAGTAGACCACATTTGTGCTGAATTTTAAAATTTTATTTACTGAAGCTTAAGTACTATTTAGGAGATTCAGGGTAGACAACATCACCTTGTCACAATCTGCATAAAACAAAGCCTACTAAGTGGGGATAAAATGAGGAGGGGGAGAACTATATACACCACCTTACCTCCTTGGAGGAAATGTGGGATACAAATGTAGTACATAAATGAAAAACAACAACTGTCCCCGCCTTCCACTACTTGGACAAGAATTTGGTGGGCAGATGTATGGGGCACATGAAAATATGGTCAGCTGAGGGTTCTGGCAAATCCCCAGGAGGAGGAATGTTGTGTTTCTTGCAACAGCTGCCACAAATACTTCGGATATATGTCTTTCCCGTGCAGATTTGGTGCAGAGATGGCGCTAGTAACAGGATATTCTTGGACCATCTCAGTTGGTAAGCAAGAATCCTTCACCCAGGGCCGGTTCTAAAGGGCGGCCAGGTTGGGCACTGGCCCAAGGGCCCTGGAGCTATAGGAGCCCCTGGGGGGCCCTCCGCTCCCCTTCCATGATCTGCACCCCCTAAGCCCACACTTACCTGTCAGCTGGCTTTTTAGCATTGCCCTTAATGAAGATGGCGGCTGCAGCTTCCCTAAGGTACTGAAGCCGCTGCCGCCATCTTAGTTGATAGCAGAGATGGGCATGCGTAGCACACACGTGTGCCATCAACAAAGATGGCGGCGGAGGCTTCATTCCCCTTAGGGAAACCGTGGCCTCCATCTTCATTAAGGGCAATGGTAAAGACTAGACAGGTAGGGGGCCATGGGGGGTGCATGGGGGGGCACACATGCGTGCGTATGCACACATGTGCACACCCACCCACCCACCCACCGGGGGGCCAGGGCAAGCTGATGCCCAAGGGCCCCCGCATGCCTGGAGCCGGCCCTGCCTTCACCATTTAGTAAGAATGGAAATTCAGTTAAATGCCAGTAATGTATGGAAAAACTTGGTTAATCTGGTGTCCCCCCATGCTGAAACAATTCACTGTATGAATTGGTCTAGTAAAATGGTGACTTTGCCCTTTCTGTCCATTTAGGCCCGATTCTCATGTATGTGTGTGAAGCTGCCAGAGGTGAGCCAAACATTGAGTCAGAGCCAAGGAACACATCAGAGCCAACACAGGGACATAGGAAGCTGCCTTGTACCAAGTCAGACCAATGATCTGTCTAGCTCAGTACTGTCTACACTGACTGGTTGCAGCTCTCCAGGGATTCAGACAAGGGTCTCTCCCAGCCTTACCCGGAGGTGTCAGGGATTTGAACAGGGGACCTTTTGCGTGCAAAGCATGTGGTCTAGAATGGAGCTATGATCTTTGTATGTGGCTGTTCTACATGGCAGGTGGTAGCATGTGATGAGCTACACGTGAACCAGCCCCCCATGTGGATTGGGTCCATACCACTGCAAACCTTTGTGGGTGTTTTCAGATATCGTTATCTATATGCTATGTCGTGGGACACTGATAGCACATTTTGTTTAGAATAACTGCCAAGTGTCATATCCTCTGGCTGGCAAAATGGCTTGTGAAAGGCCATGGCAATGGTAGATGGACCTATCTCAAGCAATCCTAAAGCAGAACGTGTTTTGGGGTGCCAAGGTATGTCCCATGGGTAAGAGCAAATGTTCCACAGCTGAAGTTTTCTGTGGGGTCATCTGGAAGTCAAACAAGGTCGGGCCATCTATGACGACGAGTCAATATTTCCATTTTGGAACCCTGGGCACTGTGGTCCTCCTGGCACATCTCTGATCCCAGCACTTGGCTGGTATTTGGTATTACAGATCATTTATTAAAGCCCAGCCAATCATAATAGCAGATCTGCACGCCTGGGAAGATATGGCTATTTTGCCAAGAGCAGCTCATACACTGAGGGGGGGGGGGAATTACATAAACATTCTGAACATATATCAAAATAAATATTACAAATTGCAGGAAACATGTTTAAATTATTCCCATTAATGTTTCAGGGTTTGTTTAGCATTACACTGATGGTTAAAAAAGTGTCTCCTCTCATATCCTTTGGCTGACTGGAAAGCTCAGCTTTAGCTGCCCCACCCCAAGAATGTGCATGAAGACATCCATTTTATATCTCTACAACACACCAAAATCCTTGCATTTCTCAACCAGATTGATAATAATTCAGTCCTATTTCCTTAAATCACAGACACATTCTTCATCTAGGATTGCCAGATTGCTTGTTTTTTTATTGCTGGAGGTTGGGTATCTTGAACACCTTCCATGCAGCAGCTAAGCTAGATCCAGTGTGGTGGTATAGCAGTTAAAGTGTCAGACTACAGCACATCCAATGCACATTTAAAGTGCACGACTTCCCCTAAAGAATTATGGGAACTGTAGTTAGTTAAGGGTACTGGAAATTTGTAGCTCTGCGAGGGGGAAACCAGAGTTCCCAGGATTCTTTGGGGGAAATCATGTGTTTCAAATGTGCATTGGATGAGATTCAAATGAATGGTGTGGATCTGCCCTAAGACCGGGCAGACCCAGTTCACTCTGCCATGATGAAGCGCACAGGGTGACTGAAGCCGTCACCTCATGGTAGTACTAAAATCCTCATATGGGATTATATGTTAATGTAGCCCAGGCTTCCCCATCCCGGCGCCCTCCAGATATTTTGAACTACAGCTCCCATCATCCATAACCATTAGCCATGTTGGCTGGGGCCCATGGGAGTTGTAGTGTAAACAATCTTGATGGCACCAGGTTGGGGAAGCCTGGTCTAGCCTACCTCACAAGGTTGTGAGGAGAAAATGACGCGGGAAAGAACATGTATGCTGCAGGATAAAAAACTAAACAAACAGGTAAAGTCTCCACCACCGTTTTGTCTCTGTATCAGGAAAACCTTCACCTGCTTGGTTTCTTTGTCTCAGGCTGCTGTCAAAGGCACAGGAGCAAAGCCTTAAAAAAAAAATCTTGACTTCCACCCCTGGTTTTCTTTGTCTCTGTGTTTCATCAGTTCTTCTCATTCCAAAACACCAGGAGAGATTTTGACTGAGGCCAGGTTGACAGGCTCTACTTGAGTAGGGTTGCAAGCTTTCAGGAATGTAAGCTGCAGCTAATCAAGTGGTGGAGCTAAGACTGAATGGCTCACCTGTTTATTTGTTGAAGCCATTGTGGGCTCAGAAATGTATAAGGAATGAAGAAGAAAATATTAAGATTTTCCTTCTACTCCTGAGGTGCACTTTTTCTGTAACATAAGTTGTCATAAAATCTTCCAAAAGACCCCTCCAGCACCATGATGGGAGTTGTAGTCCAACCACATCTGGGGGCCCAAGGTTGAAGAACAGTGAGATAGATGCTTAAGAGTTCTGGCTCCCTGGCCTGAGCCCTGAGCAGAGAGCGGAGGTTCTTTTATTTCCCTCTGCAGAAACACTCTTTGCTCCCTCGTTAAACCACATCTGCAGAATGATTTGTCTTGCTTCCAGTACAGCTGCCTAAACTGAGCTGGAAGGAAATCCAGTTCCTTGTTACAAGTTCAGTTGAAGCTGATTACCTTGTCTGTCTTGAGATGTTTGTCCCTTTTAAAAAAAAAAATCTGGTCCTCAGGCCTAGAGAGAAAAGAGAGGCGAAAGACAATGAAGGGCAGAAACAAAGAGCGATAGAAACCTATGAATACAGCAAGTGTGGTGTAGTGGTTAGAGTGTCAGACGAGAACCTGGGAGAACCAGGGTTCAAATCCCCACTCAGTAGGGTTGCCAGGTTCATGACCTGATCCTGATCCTGTATCTTTAGGAGAAGAGAAAGACAGCCAAGTTCAGGTGAACTTGCAACACTGTAATGGGAAAAACCACAAGGTGGAATTCTCCCTTCCCCCTCCACAACTTTTAAAGATACAGAAGACCTCTTGGAGGCTGGGCCTGGCAACCAAGAGGTCTTCTGTATCTTTAAAAGTTGTGGAGGGGGAAGGGAGAATTCCACCTTGTAGTTTTTCCCATTACAGGGTTGCAAGAACACCTGCGCTTGGCTGACTTTCTCTTCTCCTAAAGATACAGGATCAGGATCAGGCCATGAACCTGGCAACCCTACTCAGTATCCATGGGCCCCAGCAGCTGCTCAAGGATGCTAAAGTTGGCATGGCACTGTATGGGTGTATCTGAGGATTCTTGGGCGATGTGGCAACATGGCAGTTAAACTGGTATAAAAACAAAGTGGATAGTATAAATATATCCATATCTATTTGTGGTTCCATGCAAATCCTACCTTACAGTATATCTGATGATCAGGGGACTGGAAACAAAGCCCTGTGAGGAGAGACTGAAAGAAATGAGAATGTGTAGCCTTGAGAAGACTGAGGGGAAATATAATAGCACTATTCAAGTACTGAAAAGGTTGTCACAGAGGAGGGCCAGGATCTCTTCCTGATCATCCCAGAGTGCATGACAAGGAAAAAGTTACATCAGGTTACATCAGGAATATCAAGAAAAACTTCCTAACTGTTAGAGCGGTATGACAATGGAACCACTGACCTAGGGAGGTGGTGGACTCTCCAAGACTGGAGGCATTCAAGAGGCAGCTGGACAGCCACCCCTCAGGGTTTGCTTTAAGTTCGATTCCTGCATTGAGCATGGGTTGGACTTGATGGCCTTATAGGCCCCTTCCAACTCTACGATTCTATGTTATTCCTATCCTCTGCTCTGTACACCTCCTACATTTTTGCATGGACTTCTGCTTGGATTGCCCCATGTCCTGCTCTCTGCTCTATTTTTCATTATTCAACCATGCTGGGACTTCTCCCATAGGAAGTTCTTTTATTGCTTTGGCCCATGGTTGTTTCTGAGCCAGCCACAGCTTTTTGTGGAGGATCACAAAAATCTCACAATATGTCTTGGATTTCATTGTCTTCTCTATTTTTAACACCAATTTCAAATGTAGACGTGGCCCAAGAAAATGCAGGCAATTTGAATAGTGACAGCTAATAATCCCACCAAGCATTCTCCCTCTTCAAAACCATAGCATCTGGTCTTGTGGTGTAGTTGCCATTCATGTCATGCTGATGTGTGGCAAACACAAACCAACATGTTTCCTATATTCCAAGCTGATGCAATAAATATTGGTTGGGCAGAGATCATGCGCTGGGTTACGACGGGTGGAGAAGATAATCTGCTGTCAACTGTGTTTCTCTTCCTCTTTTTTCACCAGCCTGGTACATTTGTGTATGAGGAATGGCAAAACGGAAAGTGGTCCAGACCTATAGGGCATGGATTTGCCTAAATTTGCATATGCTAAGTTTCATGCACGGATGAAAACATGGAAATAATTACTAGGATTTACATTTTACAGAAGGCAAGACAATTTCCCACCCAGATTATCCAGATTTTGCTCCAAAACCAATTTTTCTTCATTGCCTTTGTTCATTAATTATATAATTCCTCTCCCCCCTAAATTAAATTAAATTTAAAACAAATAAGGTGTACATTGCTATTCCCTTAAGCAGGTGAGTGGATTCTTACTATAAGATGGTCTTTTTTTCTTTCCTTGATTAAACCAAGGGCAGGGAATCTGTGGCATTCCAGATGTTTGTTGTCCCCCATTTATTACCCATCCTTCACCCAAAGGTCCCAGGGCGGGTTGCAACAATCTCAAAATACAGCATTGTCAGGCTCCAGCTCCCAGCCAGCATGGCCAATGATTAGAGGATGATGAGAGCTGTAGTTCTGCTGCTGCTAACTTGCTGCTGTGACACCAGTACAAAGTTGAAACCCCAGGGGGCTGACCTGGGAAGGGAAATGACACGGTTTCTGTTTCTTTTCCAGGGACGTTGCAGAGAAAAGACAATGGGTCCCCCTAAATAGGGACATTGTTTCCCTTCCCAGGTTTGCAGTTTCCATTGGCCTCACAGTGGTGATCTAAGCTGGCAGCAGCAGCACAGCTTAGCTGTCCGTGCTTGCCTTTGCTTAAGTTAAAAACAGGAAAGAAGAGGCACTGTGCTATGCACAGTTGATCAGCGGTGCTTATGCTTGGAACCTCCATCCCCAGAGCCAAAAGATCAGGGGCCACGCACACAAGATCCAGGGCATGGACACCACCACCCCTGAGGCCACTCCCTAGTGATGCCTCTGCACCAGCTGCAAAAAAGATGTCTATCAATTACGGTTGCCAGGCTCAGGGCCTGAAAATGATCCTGTATCTTTAAGAGAAGAGAAAATTCAGCCAAGTGCAGGTTTCCTTGCAACATTGTAATGGGAAAAACCACAAGGTGGAATTCTCCCTTCCCCCTGCACAACTTTTAAAGATATAGAAGACCTCTTGGTTGCCAGGCCCAGCCTCCAAGAGGTCTTCTGTGTCTTTAAAAGTTTTGCAGGGGGAAAGGAGAATTCCACCTTGTGGTTTTTCCCATTACAGTGTGCAAGGAAACCTGCACTTGGTTGAATTTTCTCTTCTCTTAAAGATGCAGAATCATTCTCAGGCCCTGAGCCTGGCAACCCTACTATCAGTAGCTATTAGCCAGGATAACAAGATGGAACCCTTCACAGCCAGAGGCAATATCCCTCCGATTAGCAGTGTTGGATATCTCTAGGTAGGGGAATGTCAAAAGGCCCAGTGTCCATGGCCAGGGTCTCCCTCTTCCCGTGGGAAAAGAATCACGACTCCCAGAGCAACCTTATTTATTTATTATTTATTAATGATATTTATTAGCCTTTTTTCGCCAAAGTGGAATTCAAAGCGACTTACAAATTGTGCTCAAAGTGGCTTACAACAAAAGCAAACAACAATTACAAAAACAATTTCATAATAAAATAATACAACAGCAGTAATAAAACAATAACAAATGTCACAGAAAACACAAAACCCTTTTCAATACTATAAGTATAACATTACATTCTTTAGCTGGCCACATTACTCCTCTTGGCAATATGGTAAAAATATGGCATTGCTTCTTACGCTTTATTGTGGACAGGCAGTTACATCATTCCCCATTTCCCCCATGAGGGTCCTTTCCCAGTCCCAGGGGGGCCTAGGCTGAGGCCTCACTCCTCATCCTGTAGCCTTCCACCCCCTCAAGGTCTCTGACGGTCCCTCTCCGGTGGAAGACCCCCCCTTCCTTCCTGCTTTCTCTTATATAGGCTTCCAAAGGCTCCCTACCAACAGCTGAGTTTTCCCCCAGATGTTCCTCCTTTGGCTTGTCTCCTGGCCCTTCTTCCTCAGCCCGTGCAGTTGACTGGGGACCTGATAATGAATCCACATAGGGCTGAAGCCAAGGGGGCAGTGAGGCAGTTCCTGGTGGTCCTTCACAAGCAGATATTGTAGACAGAGAGGCAAAGAGTAGGGCTGAGCTGTTGCATTCATGCACAGCTTGTAAGCTTCTCAGAACACGCAGTTCACCACTGTTGGAAACTGAATGTTGGACTAGAATCACGACTTCTCAAAGTGGTTAATACTAACCCTCTGGGGTCAATGGGACTGTGCACTGGGTCAATAAAGACCTAGAGGTTGAAAGGGAGTCAAACAGGGCCTGGGATGGAAAAGAAGTTTATAGTGTGAAAAAATTATTTAGGAACAATTTGCCTCAGAAATATAGGGAATGGGCATGTACAGAGTGCACATCCCTTGCCAGTGAGGAACCTCTGTATTTAATAAGCTCATGAACTATGGAATTCCCTTCCACAAGAGACACTGATGGCCACCAGCTTGGGTGGCTTTAAAAGTGGATTTGAGTCCTGCCCGAAGTTGAGGGATTCAGACTCAGACTCGGCTGTGACTTTTTCTCTTTTTATTAAGGTAATAGATACATTCAAAGCAGTTTGCCTCATTAATCTAGCTACTCTTTCTAGGAACTCAACTTTGGTCCAGCTCTAACTAAGCATGACTTCGTGACTCTAAGATGTTGACTCAGCAAGTGGGTCCCCCTGCCGAGTCCACTTAAGTAGGCTTGGATTGCACACACAAAGACTCCGCCTCAGCTTAGTTTGTTGAACTTCCTGCCTCAAGCGCCTCTGAGCACAGGGTGAAGGTGGTTTGATCTCAGCTTCCCCCTCCGACACAGGGGGGCTGGTAATTGTCAGTTTGGCCATGAGAAGCTGGGCAACACTCGGGTGGGAAACATTTGATGTGCAAGGTTGAATCTTTGGCAGGGGTGGCAGTGGTGGTGGTTTGGTGTACAGTTGGAGAGCATCAGACGCGCCAGGGGGTGCTTCCACAGGGGGGTCAGGACCTGAAGGAGCTGAGCTGTCAAAGACAGGGGCTAGGGCACCCTGTGAGTCCACCCCACTGTCTGCCCCCTCCTTGGGTTCCCAGTCCATGTTCTCATCCTCTGTTTCGCCCTTGTCTATCTGCCCCCTCCCTGCATGGCTCATAACTCATCCCCTCCATGCTGATTCCCCACCCCAGGGGCTTGGGCTTGTCTGGATAAGCTTCATGGAACTCTCTCACCAAACTCTGTGCATGGACGTCTGTCGCTGCCTCCCATGATCTTTCCTCCGGACCGAACTCCCTCCAATGAATCAGTTACTGCAGCTTTCCTCGACACTGGTGGGAGCTGAGGATCTGCTCCACTTCATACTCCTCTTGACCATCAACCATGACTGGTGGGGGCAGAGCTCCAGGTGCTCGATGGAGGACTGGTGGCTTCTCTGGGGTGAGCAGGAATAGGTGAAATACTGGGTGGATCTTTAAGGTGGCAGGTAAGCATAAGCGGAAGGCAACCGGGTTGATTTGGGCTTCTACATCGAAGGGTCCCAACCTCTGCCCCTCTAGCTTGTGGCAGGGAACCCACGTCTGCAAGTAACGAGTGGGGAGCCACACTTTGTCCCCACTTGTATATCAGGGCCCTGCTGGTGATGCTGATCTGCTACTCTTTTGTAGTTGGCTTTAGCTCTGGCTAATTGTTCTTGTAGCAACTGCTGCATGGCTTGCAACTCATGCACAAACTCCGCCGCCACTGGGATGGCCTGATTAGAGCTGGGGGTGGCAAAGGTGCGCAGGTGGTAGCCAAAACTGGCAAAGACAGGTGTCTGCCGAGTGGATGCGTGTACCAAACTGTTGTAAGTGAATTCAGCTAGTAGCAGCAAGGACACCCAGTTATCTTGCTGGTAGTTCACAGAGCAGCGGAGGTAGTGCTCCAAAGCTGCATTCACTTTCTCCGTTTGCCCATCTGTCTGGGGGTGGTGCATGAATGACATCCTCAGCTCGATCTGTAACAGCTGCCACAGGGCGCGCCAGAACCACTCTGTGAACTGGGTCCCCTGATCTGAGACCAAACTGGTGGGGAGTCCGTGTAGCCAGAAAGCATGTTGAACAAACAACTGGGCCATATCCCTCGTGGTTGGCAGTCCAGTGCAGGGGATGAAATGAGCCATTTTTCTGAAGGTGTCTACGACTACCAAAACATACTTTTCCCCTAAGAAGCAGGCAGGTCTGTGATAAATGGTCCTTCGGGCGTGGGGAGTGGCTCCAGCAAACCAGCTGGCCAGCTCTCCTGCATGTGGGACAGGACTATACATACCTTTGCACATCATGCTTGACCCTTGACCACCAGAAGTCCTGTGTGACCACCTGTAAAGTTTTAAATACCCCAAAATGTCCTGCAGTTGGGGAGTCATGGCATTGACAGAGGACCTTGGCTCAAACCTCTCCTGGAGGCACGAGGCACATAAAGGGCTTCATAGTGGTGGAGCATCCCCCCCCGAGCGAAGCCTGGTGCACTGTCTTGGGAGGGCTGCTCCATTTCTTTCTCCTGAGAGAAAAGGTCTTGCTCTTGAGCACGATGTAATTCCTTGAACCATGGATCTGGACAGGTGGCTGCCACCATTTTCTCTAGTGGTATAATGTCGTGAGGATGGAGGTTGGTCTTCTTTATACTCTGGCTTGCAGGATAAGGCATTAGCCCAGCGGTACTGTGCCTGTGGAATGTAGTTAATGTGGAACCTAGTGAGGAACTGGGCCCACCGCATTTGCCGCTGGTTCAGCTTGCGGGCCGTCTGGAGACTCTCTAAGTTCTAATGGGCGGTGCGGACATCCACTTCATGCCAAGCTCCCACCAGGAGGTGCCACCAGGTCTTGAACGCATCACGGATGGCGAGTAACTCCTTCTCCCAGACCGTGTAGTTTCTTTCCTCACTAGTCAGCTTTCGAGAGAAGTAAGCACAAGGTCATAACACCCCCTCCTTTTTGGTCTGGTTGTAATAACACCGCTGCAATGGCTATGTCCGACGCGTCAGTCTCCACCACAAAAGGGCATTGGGGATCTGCATGCTGGAGTATTGGTTCTGAGAAGAACATCAGCTTTGGATCCTTGAATGCCTGTTGAGCCGCTTCAGTCCATCGGAAGGGGCCTGGCCCCTTTAGAAAGTCAGTGAGCGGGGCTGTCAAGTTGGAGAAGGCCACAATGAAATGTCAATAATAGTTGGTAGACCCCAGAAACCGCTGGAGGTCTTTCTTGGTTTTGAGGGAGTGCCAGGAGAACACGCAGTGCACCTTCCCCAGATCCATTTACATTCCTGTTGGGGTGATATGGTAACTCAGAAAGTCCAGGGTAGTCTAGCCAAAACCACACCTCTCCAGCTGGGTGTACAAGTGATGCTCTCTCAGTCTCTGCAGCATCGCAACTGGATTCCCCTTCCCCCCGAGTCCACTTAAGTAGGCTTGGATCGCACACACAAATGAAGACTCCACCTCAGCTTAGTCTGTTGAACTTCCTGCCTCAAGCGCCTCTGAGCACAGGGTGAAGGTGATTTGGTTGAAAGGGAGTCAAAAAAGGGCCTGGGGTGGAAAAGAAGTTTATAGTGTGAAAAAATTATTTAGGAACAATGAGCCTCAGAAATAAAGGGAATGGGCATGTACAGAGTGCACATTCCTTGCCAGTGAGGAACCTCTGTATTTAATAAGCTCATGAACTTTGGAATTCCCTTCCGCAAGAGGTACTGATGGCCACCAGCTTCGGTGGCTTTAAAAGTGGATTAGTGTCCTGCCTGAAGTTGAGGGATTCAGACTCAGATACAGCTGTGACTTTTTCTCTTTTTATTAAAGTAATAGATACATCCAAAGCAGTTTGCCTCATTAATCAAACTACTCTTTCTATGAACTCAGCTCTAGCTCTAACTAAGCATGACTTCGTGACTCTAAGATGTTGACTCAGCAAGTGGGCCCCAACCCCCAAGTCCACTTAAGTAGGCTTGGATTGCACACACAAAGACTCTGCCTCAGCTTAGTTTGTTGAACTACCTGCCTCAAGCACCTCTGAGCGCAAGGTGAAGGTGGTTTGATCTCAGCTTCCCCCTCCGACACAGGGGGCTGTCAGTTCGGGAGTGGGAAGCTGGGTACCGCTCGGCTGGGAAATGTCTGATTTGAATCTCTGGAAGTGGTGGCAGTGGCGGCAGCTTCGTGTCCAGTTGGAGAGTGTCAGATGCACCGGGGGCGCTTCCACAGGGGGAGGGGATCAGGAGCTGAGGGGGCTGAGCTGTCAAAGACAGGGGCCTCCACTAGAAGTTGGGCATTTAGTGTTTCCAGTCCCATGCAGTGGAACACTCTTCCATCACAGATTCAGCAGACATCCTTGCTTTTGACTTTTTAGGTAGATAGGCCTATGCATCTGTTTAACATTTTCTTGAGCAGTCAGTCATTTTGATGGTTGCTTTGTACTGCTTTTAATGGTTTTACAAAATGTTGTGCTGTACACCACCCTGATATTTTATGAGAGGGTGATAGAAAAATACTTTGGTAACTAAATAAATAAAACATGAACATTTTTTTTGAAGAAAAAGCTATAACAGACATTTTGCATATTGTAGCTTATCATTTCAATAGTTCAATGTGAACTTTGAAAGATCCATGGATAGTTCTAATTGTATTATATCTTAATTACATATTTTTTATCACAGAAATGTTTGCTGCCCTGGGCTTCTTTGGGAGGAGGGATGGGATATAAATCTAATTAATTAATTAAATCCATTTGTCATTGGCATCAGATATCTCTGTAGCATAAAGCACAGTAATGGGGAACAGACTTCTGCCGTTTGAAATGCCCTCTTGCTTTGTACAGACACAACGATCTGCTATAGTCAGACAGTGCATAGTCCAGCCAAATGTAAAGCACATTTATTTTGGTTTTAAATATTAAATATATAAACTCCCCCATTTAAATCAGAAATGCTTAACTTTTGGCTAAATTACCTGTGGAGTTCCTACAAGAGACCGAATGTTCTCAGAACAACAATAAGTCTCATTTTAAATAACGTCACAGATTTAAAAATCTGGCAATTTTTTAAAAGTGCCGTTTCAAACCGTGCATTTTATAAAACCTGAGCTACTGACTCTGAACAATTTCCTTATGAATTCATTTCAGTACTAATTTTTAAAATAGGCATTTTTTCCTCTGCAGAAGTACCAGATCTAATATATTAATTCATGCATACACAGGTGTGTGCTTGCATCTTAAGACACTAGTGCTAGCTATCTTAATCTATATTATACCAATACAGAAAGGATTCTTTTCATTATTCAGCACATTTCTATGGGTGAAGTAATCAACTTTAACAAAATAAGTTGGAACAATAAAAATATCAAGTTGTTTTGTTTCTTTGTCCAAAACAGCACCAATATGCTGTATCTTGCTGCCATCTACTGGCAAGACAGAAATGGAAGGGGGGAGCTGTAATTTAATTGAAGCGGGCACTGTCACACAGGCTTTCCCCCCAAAAACCCTGGTCCAGATAGACACAGAAAAGGAAACGAACACAGTGGATTAGCGAGCAGATCAGGGTGTTTCACAGATGAAGCTTCAGAATGGGTTTTGCTTAAACCAGTTCATAACGTGTACGTAAAACCTTCATTGAGTTACAAATGCCTCTCTTTCACTTCAGTTAAGCATTCCTAGTGGTCGCATATTTACATAAATGTTGAGAGAAAGGCTCAGAACTGATTTAAGCATCCAACCTATACTATCATTGTGTTGATAGTAGAGGAAAGAAAGCAGCACTTTCCGTTTGAAAGGCTGTCTGGTCCAAGTCCACTTTAAAGATAAAGAACCAAAAGGAGAGCAGGAGGGGGCTTGAAGATGCCCATCAACAGGAAGCACCTGGACATCAGCCTGAGCAGGCAGATGGGTCACAGTCCTTCCCACTATGTATTTGTATATCAATTAGTACAGTGGAGTTGCATCTTTCACAGGGGTTAGGAACTAAAGTCAGGCAGTAAGATGAAAATCATGTATAGTTAAAATTACCCTTAAAAATCCCTTAAATCATACCATACATATCTTTAAACACTAGAATCACACTCTGTGCGGTGAGATGCTCACACTATGAGAGGCACGTAGGAACTGAGTGACTGAAGGAACTGAAGATTCACATCTCCCATCTCATGCTCACTCCGGGGCATATGCTCATTGAGTGGAATAGCGGGCAGAATCGCCCGCACTATTTAATTTTGTTGCCAAGCACATATAGTCGAATTTGTGTAAGTTAAATATGCATATGATGTGATTCCACTGTAATTACTCTATTTTTAATTTAATTTTATCACAAAGAAAATACTTATGTAAATACATCAGATACATACCAAAGAGAAGAAGAAGAAAATACATTAAAAAGTACATTGGTTATAAAAAGAAGAAAAAGAAAAACATATTTCCATAAATGTGGGCATGGAGTATTTGTTAATAAAAATAATTTGTATGGGTACCTTTTCTCCTGAAAACTTTCCATGTTAATATGAATATTGGCCACTTTTGTATGAATTTGTTTTTTGTCCATTTATCTCCATTAGATAATAAAGTTTTATTATATTAACTATATCCCATATTCTGTTAAACCAGTTCAAAGCTACAGGAAATGTGGGTTGTTGCCAGATTTTTGTGATTTCTATTTTTGCAGATGTTAACATTGTCATGACCATTTCTAGATCTGCATAAAATACTATACCTTGAATATAGTTCAGCAAGATTATATAAGGATTTCATGATAGTCTGTATCCTGTTATTTCATGTGTATATTTTAGAATATTATCCCAATATACCTATAATTTTGTACAGCTCCAAAATATAAGCAGACAATTTGCTTTGACACCTGAACATCTCCAGCCTATCCAGTACAGTCTGATATATTTTTCATAACCTGTGGTGTAAGATACCACTGGTATTGAATCTTGAAAATGATTTTCCTTTAGGTCAACAGAAATTAATCTATGAGGTACATTCTGCCAAATCCACTTCCATTATCTGTTTCTAATTTGTATTGCAAATCCTTAGCCCATTTTGTTACAAATGCTTTCCTTATATTTCCCATATTTGTTGTTTCCATAACCAAGAAATAAATTTTCCCTAATTATTCTAAAATTCTATCTTTACTTCTAAATTAGTATATGCAAATCCATGTCCTCTTCTATCTTGTTTTTGGGTGTTGCGGTTCCTCTTTTTTGGCAATGCATAACTGCCTGTGTGTGTGTTAGGGTTGCCAGGTTCAATCACTGAGACTGATCCTGTATCTTTAGGAGAAAAGAAAGTCAGCCAAGTACAGGTGTTCTTGCAAGCCTGTAATGGGAAAAACGACAAGGTGGAATTCTCCCTTGCCCTGCACAACTTTTAAAGATACAGAAGACCTCTTGGAGGCTGGGCCTGGCAACCAAGAGGTCTTTTGCATCTTTAAAAGTAGTACAGGGGGAAGGAAGAATTCCACCTTGTGGTTTTTCCCATTACAGTGTTGCAAGAACACCTGCACTTGGCTGAATTTTGTCTTCTCTTAAAGATACAGAATCATTCTCAGGCCCTGAGCCTGGCAACCCTAAATTGGCTTCATCTGCATGATACATTTAAAGCAATATGATATCATATTAAACAGTCAGGGTTTCCCCCAAACTATCTTGGGAATTGTAGTTTGTGAAGGGTGCAGAGAGCTGTTAGGAGATCCCTATTCTCCTCACAAAGCTACAATTCCCAGAGTTCCCTGTTGTTAAGTAATGCTGGGTATTATAGCTCTGTGAGGGGATCTCCTAGCAACCAGAAGTGGCAGGTGTGGCAGGTGGGGCACCACTGCTTTCTCAGCTTCTGAACACTGCAGGTCACTGCTACTGACCAAGAAGCAGAAGGTGAGAGACAAGGTGCAGGAGCTCGGTGCATGGCAACAGGAGGGTTGGATTGACTCTGCCACACCAGGTTGCACAGGGCTGAGCTCCTTGCCTTGCCCTTCCCTGTCAGTGGCAGTGACCCACCGTGTTTGGAAGCCAGAAGAGTACTGGTGGCCCAACCATGCTGCTTCACTGGCTGCTGCTACTCTCAGCAACTTTTAACAAAGTATAGTTCCCAGGATTCTTTGGGGGAAGCCATGTTTAAAATGGTATGACACTGCTTTAACTGTATAGCGGAGATGGGGGCCATGAATTGATCGAGCCTTGGAGTTCAATACTTCCATAAAGGGAAACCTCTATTGATGTTCACAACTGGAAGCATAGGGAGGAAGCCTTTGCTCATGCAGAACTCAAAGCAGCTGGTCCTTCAGCTGATATTCACTACAGAATATGGCCCATCAAAAAACACATGCTGACTTGAGCCTTAAATGCTATTGTCTTAATTTTTTCTCTTCCATTGCTATATGAATGGAACGAATGGACTGCCTTCAAGTCGATCCCGACTTATGACGACCCTATGAATAGGGTTTTCATGGTAAGCGGTATTCAGAGGTGGTTTTACCATTGCCTTCCTCTGAGACTGAGAAGCAGTGACTGGCCCAAGGTCACCCAGTGAGCTTCATGGCTGTGTGGGGATTCGAACCCTGGTCACCCAGGTCATAGTCCAGCACTCTAACCACTACACCACACTGGCTCTAATGTAATAACAAAAATTAAACACCTGAACTCCCTCTTCCAAGTTTAAGGTGCCCACTGATGTGTCACCCCAAAGGTCACCAAAAGAAAAAGAGGGCTTGGATTTGCCTAAATTAGAAATAATCACTAAAATTTAAACAGAATTATGCTGTAAATCACCGTGGTAGGGAGGGCTGTGGCCAGGTGAGCTGTGTGGCTTTTCAGTCTGCTCTCCAGGTGCTCACCGTTCACGAGCAACTTCAGGGCCCCACCTGCTTTCCTTTCTGATGCTTCTTTATTCTTGAAGCCTGACAGCCCTCCAAATAAGGGCTGTCCCCTGCAAAGTAGGGCACAATGCTGCCTTTTATCAACATACCAATAGTGCTTACAAAGCAGGCTACCTGTTCCAGAGTGTCCAACTTCACTGCATATTATGACTAGCCTGGTTCTGGAAGGAGACCTTTCCCAACCCCAAGTCAGGAAAATCCAATCAGCCGAAAGGTCTCGGTGAGAAATGCCCTCTGAGGAGGCCTCTGTTTTGTCAAGGCAACGCCGGAGGGCCTGTGGTGAAAAAGAGAAGAAACAAAACCACAGACTCATCTGAGGGCGTTTCAACAATGGGAGTTTAACCGAAACCTAGCTAGAGTACAAAAATAGTTGTTGAGGGGTGGAAACCTGTGAAGATGAGGATATAGCTGCTTCGTGTACAACAAGGGTAGTGAACTGGAACCAGCACCCAGTAGGCCGGATCTTCCCACATTCCCCACAGGTCAAGTTTGACACATGGGTCATAATGGCACCAAGTGACCATTTTTACCCATGTGGTTTTAAATCACTGGTGCCTGCAAAGCCCCAG
The DNA here is from genome assembly GCF_030035675.1 of Rhineura floridana. Classification (NCBI taxonomy): domain Eukaryota; kingdom Metazoa; phylum Chordata; class Lepidosauria; order Squamata; family Rhineuridae; genus Rhineura; species Rhineura floridana. The sequence goes on from NC_084489.1 coordinate 65,711,641, forward strand.
GCACAGCATATTGTCGACACTTGCAGTGGCCCTTGAATGAGCAGTTGCAAAGGAAAATCGGGGCTCTGGCCCCTTTGATAGTTGTGTAGAAATGGGACCCTTGGCAGGCCCCACTAGTCATGCAGGGGAGGGGAAGGGAGGGCTGCCATCAGGGGTTGGCATCATCAGGTGCCTGCCAAGACCCATGGCTCATCAGGGGACCCACAAATGATCACTATAGCCCCCTGACCGTGTTGTTGCTGACCAAGCCATTGTTGCCTGTGTTCTCCTCTGGCATGGCCAGGAGGGAGAGCATGAGCACTGAGGGCTCCCCAAAACCACCAGAACATAAGATGAATCCTGCTGGGTCTCAGGCCAATGGCCCATCTAGTCCAACATCCTGCTCTCACAGTGGCCAAGCAAATGCCTATGAGAAGCCCTAAAGCAGGACCTGACCATAACAGCACTCTCCCCACTTGTGATTCCCAGCAACTGGCATTCAGAGGCATACTGCTTCCAACAGTGGAAGTAGAGCATAGCCGTCATGGAAAAATTTCTCCACTGCAGGGTGCAAAAAAAGCTGATGCTACTGAGTTGTGCTCTTCTGCCCAAGTAAAGATACAGGAGCCCTCTGTGCCTTTGTATCTGATTACCCTAATCATATACCAGGGGTGGAGAACCTGTAACCTGTAGATGTTGCTGGACTACAGTTCCCATCATCCCATGCCATTGGCCAAACTGACTAGGGCTGATGGAAGCTGGAGACCTACAACATCGGGGGGAGGGCTCTGGTTCCCCACCTCCACACTGGAGGCTTGCATACATGAGAATCCTTGAGTCTCCCCCACACCATCTTCTCATCAACAGAAGTATAAGAGTTGGAGCAGAGAGGACCTTAACCACTGATGCCTGAAATGCCCCAATATGGATGTGCAGGTCGCATGCAGCCTGCTGAAATAATATCTCTGCAGTGGCCTGTCTGTTTGGTGCAACCGCAGCTATTCACTTTTCCCTTGCTACTTTATGGCAATGACTGAGCAGTAAAAGGTAACAGGATGTCACTAGGTGGCACACTAGACTTATGGATGCTCTCATCAAAAACTTGGCCTAGATGAAATGGGTCACAGAGGGATTTCTCATGGCCCCACAGCTGCATGGGATAGCTTTGGCCTGGACTTTGCAGACTTCTCAGACTCAAGAGCCAGATTAGTGATGACACTAGGAGATCCATCGCTGATCCATAACTGGAGCTCCTTTCCCTGCACCCAGAGCTGTGGTGGATGGTTACTGGATTGGTATGGTGATGCTTGGGGGTTTAACCCTTCCCCCATGCATTTTTCCCAGTCTGAATTCCTTCTCCACCACTACCTCCCCCAAAAACCCAATTTTGCTGTTTGCCTTACAGGGAAAACCACCCAGGTCCCATACAATCCCTCTCCTTGGATCCATAAAAGCATCCCTAAAGGCAGGCGTGGGAATCGCCAGATGTTGTTGGAATCCAAGTCCAATCAGCCCCAGTGAGCATTGCCAATGGTCAGGGCTGATGGGAGCTATAGTCCAGTAACATCTGGGGAGCTGCAGGTTCCCCATCCCTGATATAAAACATGCTGCAAGCTGCAGGAATGGTTGAGGCGTACACAGCAAGAAAGATTATTTATTTTTTATTATTTATTTAATTTATTAGTCGCCCATCTGGCTGGTTGTCCAGCCACTCTGGGCGACGTACAAGATAAAACCATACATTAAAACATTAAAATTTAAAACCATAACAGTAAGAAACCTAACCCACCCCAAAAGCCTGCCTGAAGAGCCAGGTCTTCAAGGCCCGGCGGAAGCTTATAATAGAAGGGGCATGGCGGAGATCATTTAGGAGAGAGTTCCACAGGGTGGGGGCCACTATTGAAAAAGCCCTCTCTCTAGTCTTCACCAGTCTAGCTGTTTTAACCGGTGGGATCGAGAGAAGGTCTTCTGAGGCTGATCTTGTTGAGCGGCATCCCTGACGATGCTGGAGGCGCTTCTTCAGATAGACTGGGCTAAAACTGTATAGGGTTTTAAAGGTCAAAACCAACACCTTGAATTGGGCATAATTTCCCCCACTAGAAAGCTACAAATAATTAGACCATCACAGGGGGTCCAGATTTAATCTACACATTACTTAGCCTCATAATGAATCCAATTGTGCTTATTTACCTGTGCTTGCATCCTGCTGATCATTGCTTCCTAGACCCTACCCTGCTTCTAATAGGCAGTTTTCACTCTTGAGCCAAGATGGGGGAGTGGGTAGAGAAACTCAGCAGTGGGAGGAATTCCTATTATAACATTATTCAGAGCAAATTCATCATGAGAGGAAGTCATTTGCTTGACTTTCAGGGTGTTAGTTGATTCTCAAGACTGGCAAATGTTTTTGTCACATGCCACAAACATAATTAAACTTGTTTTTCCACATAGCTACACTCTCAGTTCTTCTGACTCATTGCTGTCACTCCACCTGCGCAGAAAGATCATTTCAGAAAGAACACTTTTCTCTATGCTGTTGCCCTCCACTACACCAATTTTTTTTAAAAAAAGACTGAAAAAAGTTATGTCAGAGAAAGTACAGGTAGAAAAGGTTCAGCCTCATTAGTTCCAAAAGAGTGGATCCAGTCTGCAAAAGCAATTAATGATTTTTGAAGGCTGTATTAAACATGTTCCACAAGGTGATTTTTGAGGCCTGCTACACATCACATTTTATGATGTCAGCTATTCATTAGCTATGGGCCATAGAAGGGAAAAGAAGAATTCTCTCTCTCATTCATTCACTCACTCTCAAGTTAACCAGGTTTGGGCCTGGCCATGGATCTCAATGGGATACCATACAAGGGGGTAGCTGAACAGATTCCTCTCAGCTCCCTGGGGAAAGTGCAGGATTCAGTGTTATATGTATGTATTAGGGTTGCCAGACTCAGGGCCTGAGACTGATCCTGTATTTTTAGGAGAAGAGAAAGTCAGCCAAGTGCAGGTGTTCTTGCAACACTGTAATGGGAAAAACCACAAGGTGGAATTCTTCCTCCCCCCTGCAGAACTTTTAAAGATACAGAAGACCTCTTGGTTGCCAGGCCCGGCCTCCAAGAGGTCTTCTGTATCTTTAAAAGTTGTGCTCACTGGGGAGCACATTCCACAGATGGGAAGCCACAACTGAAAAAGCTCTTTACCTTGTTACCACTCTCTGAGCCTCCCTCAGAGGGGGGACATGGAGAAGGGCCAGGGATACTTTATTAGAGGTATCGGGATCCCTCCAAAGAACTTCAACTCCCAGGATTCCTTGGCTGGGCACTATGGCAAGTTTTAAATTGGCATATATTTGTAGTGAAGATGCCCTCTGCAAGACAAAACTCCATTAGATGGGCTGGTCCTATCAACCAACCTTAGTTGCAGCAGCACAAACTATAGTTTGCACCGATACTGCTACCTTCCATGTTTTGCTAAGAAGGGTATCACCCTCAGATTTGGTATAGACTCAAACAGTGAGCTACACTTATCATCTAACAGTGATAGCCATGTGGATTGTTTTGAAAACCACACTGCAAGCTCCTGCTATGATACTCTCAGGGACGGGCAAGATGGTTTGGATTAAAGTCACTGCAAAATGACACTGATAAGCCACACATGGCTTCAGCTGCCAACCACGGTTTGGGAAAGAGGCTGTGGTTTAAGTTTGGGTAATGTTTCATCCCCTCTGAATACCACTTACCATCAAAACCCTATTCATAGGGTCACCATAAGCAGGGCCGGCTCCAGGCATGCGGGGGCCCTTGGGCATCAGCTTGCCCTGGCCCCCCGGTGGGTGGGTGTGCACGTACATGAACGCACACAGCCCCCCGCATGGCCCCCCGTGTGCTCCCCCACGGTCCCCTAACTGTCTAGTCTTTGCCATTGCCCTTAATGAAGATGGCGGCTGCGGTTTCCCTAAGGGGAAAGAAGCCTCCGCCGCCATCTTTGTTGATGGCACACGTGCGTGCTACACACGTACATCTTTGCCATCAACTAAGATGGCGGCAGCGACTTCAGTACCTTAGGGAAGCTGTGGCCGCCATCTTCATTAAGGGCAATGATAAAAAGCCGGCTGACAGGTAAGTGGGGGGCGTGGGGGGTGCGGATCGCGGAAGGGGAGCAGAGGGCCCTTCAGGGGCTCCTGTAGCTCCTGGGCCCTCAGGCCAGTGCCCAACCTGGCCGCCCTTTAGAACCAGCCCTGGCCATAAGTCGGGATTGACTGAAGGCAGTCCAAGCAAGCCAGCAAATGCAAGAAGAGGCCCTCTTGTGGTCATTTCCCACCCATTTTAAGCCAAGAGGTGATTCAGCTTGACATATAAAGTCAACAGGAGAGGTATGTATGTGTATATATATTCCTCCTTGTAGGGGAGACCAAGAGTGGACAGGGCCAAACTCATATTAATTCATTGGTGATCACTCGTGGCCAAGTAAGATTGTCTTCCAAGATAAGGTCTTTAACAGTGGATCCGTAAGTGACTGTGGAGGCCAATTCTGGATCCACACAGCCTCCCACAGTGAAGACATAGGTTTCCAGATGGAAGATGGTTGCGATGAGGATTTGTTTGACGTGCCTTCTGCTTAGCTCGTTTGTCCCATTTGCCCTGTATTCGTGCTTCTTCAAAGTCCACAGCACCTTTGATAATAGCCGACCTCCATTTGGGACGTTCATGGGCCAAGACTTCCCAGTTGTCGATGTTCATGTTACATTTTTTTCACTTTAATAACATCTTTAAACCTCTTTTGATGTCCACTGATGTTCCATTTTCCATCCTTAAGTTGGGAGTAAAGTAGCTGCTTTGAAAGACGGTGACCAGGCATTCGAACAACATGGCCGATCCAGCGAAGTTGATGTTGAAGGATCATTGTTTCAACACTGGTAGTCTTTGCTTCTTCCAAAATGCTAACATTAGTCCATCTGTCTTCCCAAGTAATTTGAAGGGCCAAACTGGACACGATATGAAAAGCATCTTTTGCCTTTAACATACAGTATTTTTATAGAAGCAAATCGTTTCAGCAGGAAGGGGGAGGAATGACTAATCAAAAGGATCACTACAGACATGGTGGGGCTGGATTACACCCTTTCCTCCCCTGCTGCAAGCATTTCTGAGGAAAACCCCTCCTCTCTCCTGAAGGTCTTATATGTCGTAGGAGGAAATCCCCATGGGTGCTAATAGAAATCTCCTCCTCCCAAAGCAAGCAGCCATTTCTGAGGAGCCTTTTTTATTAGGACCACATTAGGAGAGGAAAGCATTGCATTCACCTTCCGTGCCTACAGCAATCCTGACAATGATAAGGGCCCCTCCTTAAGTTGAAGCTATTTGCATTTAATCAAACAAACAAACAAAAACACAACACATTTTAGTATTATTTACTATGATTTATTGGTTATTGATATTGATGATGATGGTTGATTTTTTAACAACAACAACGGCATAAAAAAACCCCACAAGTACACTTGGTAGACAATTCACAAAACATAAAATCTATTTCCACTAGAAGATACAAACATACCAGGCTTTTTAGATCCATGATTTGAACTGGTTAAGCTGCTGATGCTGTATTTTGTAGAAATGTTTGCATTTGCTTTGAATTGAACTTATTGTTGTTTTAAACTTGCGTTGTGAACTGCTCTGAGAATGTTACCCTGAAGAACACTTACCCAAACAAACAAATAATCAAAAAGGAGGCTGCCCCATAATGGCATTCCTTATGATGGCACTACAGTTATGGAACACCCACATCAGGAACGTGAGGAACAAGGTCTCTTCTCAAAAACCTGGAGGAAAGGATGTTATGAGGGCAATGGTATTCCCTCAATTACAAAGGAACTAGGTCATTTGAAAAGGTCAAAACCAGCACATTGACTTTTTCCCAGAAGCTTCCCCAAAGCCAAGAGGCTTACTCTCCACTCAGTATCTACCAGACAGATTTTTATTCAAGTATATCTCCAAAAGTGCCCAGTACACTAATCAAGATCATCATCTTCCCAAGAGGATGAACTCTGGGCTGCAGCTGGGCTCCTGGCATCCAGCAGCAAGGACAGATCAAAGGACACCCCCATATATATACCTGATCCTTCCAAACCAGGGAAGCTCCTTTTTTTTAGACCACACAAACTCTCCACTGCTGACATCTCCATCTTGTCTGGATTCATCTTCTTGTTAACCCACTTTCAGCCCATAAACAGCTTGCAGGCTATAATTAAAGACCATCATTTCTTCAGAAGATTAGTTGGATTATTAGATGCTTGTGAAATGTTGTTGCTGTTGTTGGTTATTGTGATATGTTGTTGTTGATGATATTGGACTATTATGTTGTTGACCTGCTTGATAAAACCTGGAAGAACTACATGTAAAGGCCCTCCCATGGAATGGCATTTCAACTTCATGAACCACACAAGGACTTCCATCTGCGTTCTTCAGATGATTCCATCCCTGGGGACTGTTAAGATTCATAATAGCCAAAGATTTTAAATGTTTGAACTGACCTTTTATGCTAAAGCAGTGGTGCCCGAACTTCGCCCCCAGACCACTAAAACATTGCTGATGGTCTTGGTGGTCTTGCCCCTGTCGCCTGCATTTCCCCCATGTATGCAAAAGCTATGTTTCAGTGAACCAGCCATGAGCAAAATTAATTTGGCATTAAGGGAATGAACCATTCCCGGCTTTGTAACCCTGGGTCAGTTTACTTCTTCCTTGCCACAAAATATCAAGTCACAAAATGTCACTCTTTATAGGCAGTTTCTGAGCTCTCACCCTGATAAGAAGCTTCTGCTTTTCCTGCCTATGAGGAAGTGGCAAGGCTGGTCAGACTAGCTGCCTTAAATGTACATTTGATATAGCTGCACTAGGCCATGGGAGGGAACAGCTCTCTTGTTTGCTCTTGCGTCTGCTGTAAACTGACCAAGGATATGGTAGAGAATTTTTGTATAATAAAAACAATCTGGTGCGGGAAGCAAGTTATGAGTCAGATCCCAAGGATGAAACTCAAGTGGGACAGAATCTGAACTAATCTTAGCACCTCACAGATGAGGTCATGTTTAGGAGTGTCACACTATACAAACAAGAAAAATGGGTTCTGCTACCACAAGCTTGTAGTACAAGGACCTAGTGCACTGATCGGACCAGGGCCTGCCTGTAATGGCACAAACAATCCAGGCAGTCACTTGGGATAGTGATAGTGGTAAGGCTGCCAATGAAGCAGAATGAGAGAACTATGGACCAGCACCCTTGGCAAGGGTCATGTGACACCAGTTTATTTTGCAACATCGCCAAATAGTTCTTTTAAAGATGAAGTCAAACGTCAAACACAGCAAGCAACAAAGCTGCCTTCTGAAAAAGTGAGCAGCAAAGAGCCTAGGTGGACCTCCTTTTGGAGGCTGTTCCAAATTGCCCCACCAAAAAGGCCTCGCACATTTCTTAGCAAAATATATCCTTAAACAGAATTATTTATTTTATTTATTTATTTATTTATTTATTTTATTCGATTTATTAGTCGCTCATCTGGCTGGAAACCCAGCCACTCTGAGCGACGTACAAAATAAAGGTATATAAACATCAGACATAAAAGTATATAAACATCAAAAAAGAAGCAATAAAACTAAACAACAAAGTAGAAGCTATCCCCCAACCCACACAGCCCAACCCAAAGATCAGAAAGTCCTCCTAAAGAAGCTCCCTTTTGAAGGCTGGAGAGTGGGGCAAGGCAGGTGGAAGCAGCCTCCCCTGATGGCAACAGAGTCTCTCTCCCCTCATTGTCCTTCTCTTGAGGCAGCTCCCTTTTGAAGGCTGGAGGGTGGGGCAAGGCAGGTGGAAACAGCCTCCCCTGATGGCAACAGAGTCTCTCTCCCCTCATTGTCCTTCTCTTGAGACAGCTCCCTTTTGAAGGCTGGAGGGTGGGGCAAGGCAGGTGGAAACAGCCTCCCCTGATGGCAACAGAGTCTCTCTCCCCTCATGGCTGTGTTCAAATGTAACATTAAACCTTAGTTTAGCATTCTGTGAGTGATCCTTGGGCTCATGTGCTTCTCCCTCCTCTCTCTTCCTCCAGCATGGTTTCAAGGTCAGAAGCATTCCGTTCCATTTTTAGCTCATTACAGTTTGTCGTTATGTGTGTACCTGGGCAAATTGTCGTTACTAGTCTTAGAGGCTGTAGCTCAGTGGTAGAACCCTGCTTTCCATGCAGAAGGTCACAGGTTCAATCTCTGAGAGGTCTCCAAGTAGGGCTAGGAATGTCTCCTGCCTGAAACCTGGAGAGCTGCTGCCGGTCCAGTGGTCTGACTTGGTATATGGCAGCCTCCTATGTTCCTAAATATGTTTAGCTGCAAGTACCATTCCTGTCTATTCCAAGTCATTTCAGGCAACACCTAAGTAGTGGGAAAGTGGGCAGGCAGAGGGAGAGAGAGATGGATTTGTTACCAAGCCAATGGTGGAGGGACAAGTTGAGGGGGTTGCACCACAACCCTACAAAGTGCCCCATTGGAAGAACACTCATTGTTAACTAGAACTCCAGAGTCAACAAATATTCTAGCCTTCGGCTTAATGTGCAAATCTTCATCAGCAAAAGCAGGACCTTATTGCAAGTGGGGGGGAAATACAGAAGAGAATTGCTTATCTTTTCAGATCACCGTCACACAACCACAACTGTCAGCACAAGTGAAGAGGAGTCATAGTTACTAGAAGCACACATTTCCTGCCCTTTGATGCATATAAGGGGCCAACCTTGGTTCAAGAGGATAGTTGGAGAGCTGCAGCTTTGCGGTGGTTAATGCCTGTCACTGGTTCCTTACTGAGCTTGTTAGCACTCACATCATCTCAGAGTAACATTTTTCCCAACTGCCACTACTCAGAGCAACGGCTGAGTTATGGTTAGTGTCGCCATAAGAGCATAAGAAGTGTGGCTGCTGGAACAGGCCAGTGGCTCATCTAGTCCAGCATCCTGTTCTAACAGTGGCCAAACCAGATGACTATAGGAAACCCGCAAGCAGGACCTGAGCACTCTCCCCAGTTGTGATTCCCAGCAACTGGTATTCAGAGACATATTGCCTCTGACAGTGGAAGTAAAATATACCAGAAGTTGGAAAGTTCTTTTTTAACATGAACTGGTTCTCGTTCAGATTCAACATGTCCAAAAAGAAACTCATTCTAGTTCATATTCATTACAAAATGAAAGAGTTCTGTTCGCATTCAGTTCATAGTTCAATTCAAGGTCATCCAAATAATCCTCAGCAATTTTTTTTGCAACATTCAGAACATTAAAAGCTGCTGTGCTGAAGTATAAAATGTAGTTGAGAAGGCTAAGAAAACATCAAAACACACACAGGCATAGTGGGGTGTGAATTGTTTAGTTTATGTTTCCCGACAATTATAATCTTTAAACTTCAAGATCTAAAGAGTAAAAAAATATGTAAGAGAATAATTTTGAAGGTGGCCTAGAAATTGTTCACAGTTGTACTCTAAAATGAACTTAATCCATAATGATGGGAACTATTTTTAGGTATAGCTCAGAGATTTTAGAACTAATTCAGTGGACTTAATTAAAATGAACTAGCAAGAGACGGGAGAAATTGGATTCAGTTCACATGTAAAGCTGAATTTATCAAATTTGCACTTTCCAAAGCAATGTGAGAACCAATACATAACCATCCGTCAAAATTTGCACATCCGAATTTTGTAATGCAGTTCTCCAACTAAGCAATGTTTGAAAAATGCATACATAAAGGGAAAGTGTGCATGAAAATGACTATATTAGTGAAAATAGTATAAAAATGCATTATATTAGGAGAAATTGCTTGAAACAATGTGTACCATAGTCAAAACTGCATACAAAAATGTGTTTATTTTAGGAGAAATTCTAACTAAAATGCTGGAAAATTTTCATGAGGGCTTTTTAAAAAGAAAATCACAAATTGCTGCAGAAATGTGGAGAACTCAATTTAAGAGTGGCAATATGACAAACTGAGAGAGCTGAAACTGGTAGATCCTTCCATCCCTATTCCAAGCACTGAAACATACCCACCATGGCTAATAGTCATCTTCTTTGATCCTGCATGAATGAAGAGTGACCGAGTGGCATCCTTGTTCATGCTACCTACTGAGGAAATGTGTGTGTGGCATTCCCACATATACCAGAGCTGGCAGCAGTGGAGGCTGGTGGCTCTGATGTCAGCAGGTAGTGAATCTGCTCCAGGTTTTAGTCTGAACTTTCAAAGAGCTGTCCAAGGTACTCAAACCCAGAGTGGATTCGTTGCCCCGCCGACATCAGAGCCACCAGTTTCCACTGGCTGGAAGAAAAATCTTGTAGCCCCAGATGAAACCACAGCTTACCATCTCACGGGGGAAGGAGAGGAAGGGAAAGAAATATAGGTCAGTGTTAAGACCCAGACATTTTTCCAGAGCTCTGGGCAACACGACTAACTCAAGAGTCCACAGTTGGGCAATACCTTTATTGAGGCCAGCCAAAATGTCACAAAAGTGTGGCGAGGTTCTGAGTTCTCCAGAACTCTTCATCTTGCTTCATCAGGCAAGATGTTAACACACAGCAGGGGGTGTGGGGGGATGAGGAAAAAGGAAACAAATAAAACATGCACATCACAGATCTCTCCATCCTGCATCTGGGCAAGCAAGAGGCATTATTCTAGCATCATTCATATAACAAATTAAACAGAAATGTACAAAACTTAGGCTGGGTGTTGTAGCCATGAGGTCATCAAGGTTTTTTTTTCTGTTTGACAGCAGCTCTCCAGTGTTTCACACAGAGGCCTGTTCTGGGCCTTTTTTCTAAAATCCCTGGATTACCTGGGAAATGCTTGGGATTGACTTTAGGGCTCGATACACGTAACAAGGCATGTCCCCTGCCATTGAGCTATGCTTCCTCTCTGACAAAACTGAAAAGTGACCCGGACAGACAATGCAGCAATCAGACAACAGTTTTGCTATGGAATGATCTTTACTACACACCCAAAATAGATTCAGCAGACCTGCATTGTGTTTGCTACACTGATACCTCAGTTGATTGTAGCTTCAGGCATTACTGCCCACATTGTAAGTTAATGAAAGGATTCAGGATTCTGCCCAAGATTTACTTAGGGATAGAATTTTCTGAACGTCTGAATGTCCAGCTTATCCATCTGATTTTTTTCCTAATCCCCATCTCCCTCCTTGATCTCGATGAGAAGCAAGTTATTTTGTTTACCAGTCCCACCAAAACTACAAAACATTATTGCATATTATATACGTTACTATGCACATATTTATTTCAGGTTTCCTAAAGTAACCAGCAAATAAACATTTACACTGAGCGGTGCATATAACTGTATAAAATACTTATGTGTTTGTACTTCCAAAATTACGCTGCAGAAATATAGTACTGCCCATTGGGCTGGACTCGTTTATACATTCTATATGTAAACTTTTTTCTCCATATAATTTTGCATGTAGTTATTTGGTTTAAAAAAAAAAAAACCTGACAATGCAAAAGCACATAAGTGGGTATTAAATGCAAGAGGCAGCCGGATGCAGGCAAAACTCAAGGCTGGGACTGCCACCTTCCTTCTCTAATTCTGTTTGAAATAGATTCCTCCTCCATCCCTAGGCTTACTCCTCACTCTTCTTTAGCTTCTCATAAAAAACCATAGAGTTTCCTTCAAATAGAAACCTTAGAGGAGGGGTGGGGAATCTTTGGTACGTGGGGGCTTATTGTCAGTGTCATGCAAATATGTATAGGATTGTAGCCTAACCAGTGCACGATTGCATTGTCAGAGTACTGCTGCCAAGACAGAATCTCAGGTTTATTGAAGATGGAAGGATGCTTTACCTTTAAATAAAGCATTTTGGAGCCCTTCTCCAAGTTACGATATTCTTTCTTCTAAATAGATTATGCTTAAACTGGACACTTTTATTTTGCAGCAAAAGCAGCTGTTAAAGTGAGAGAAGATTCTTGGTGGCAAGCTGTCCCAAGAATAGACTGGACCTTTTTATTTATTTATTTATTATTTATTTGAAGTATATGAAATTTTAATATGGGCTTACTTAAGATAATTAATCTCCATAGGGATAAGAGCAAGAACTTATTATAATTATTTTAATTCAAACAAAAAAGCTTAGGAGCACCTTGACAAAGACCAAATATTTATTTTCTTTCTGAACCCTGGACTGTGTCTTTCATGATGGGGATTGGGGGAGAAGAGAGCAAAAGGGTAGTTGATAACACAGATATCCTGGCAGTGGTAATCCAATTAGCAGGGCATGTGGGGGGTTGTTGCACACTTCCAGCCCCAATTTCACTTTGAGTGGAGAGGTGGAATTTATGTAAATGTGGTTGATTGAATGGAGAAGGAATTTTGAGTTAAGCAAATCCCTGCTTCTATAAAAACCAAGAGACATAAACATACTTTGTGTGAATGTGAGAGTCCGCTCAACACTGGAGGAACTTGTGGAACCTCTTGCTACAGTATTCTGAACTGATCATACGGTGTGAAAGACTCCTTTTTCTAAAATTTTGGCTTCTTGTCTTCCCCCACCTGCCATATCTTTTTCTCTGGGTAATAGGAGCTTACAGTTTACAAGATTGGTTTTATTTTTCAGAAAAGAAACACTGGAGATCCTTAGGCAATAACTATCATCCATGATACTGCTGTGACAGCAGACGGAATCCCTTCTGAACCAAAGCAGGACACTTTACAGTTTACTGAGGCTCTATATGTAAAACGGGAATGCTTAAGTATCCACGGTGTATTTGCAAGGGAGGAGGATGGGGAGGAACCCAAAACCTGGCCACTCCCCCGTGACCTCATTGGGCACATTCCCATAGCAACCCCACCAGGTCTAGTGGGCTCCTCCCACCACTGGGTGCACCTATTTGCCCCACCAGGGCTGGCTTGCACAAAGCTTATGCAGCAGTAGTCTATGCCCAGTCTTATTGAGCATTCATTCTGATTTGCCTATGTGTGGTGATATGACAATGAGCATTCATCCTGATTTGCTCATGGGGTATTTACACATCTTCTCGTTAATCATTTGTTCATCTCACATTTTTCAGGGCATTTCCCCATCACTTAGTAACTGCAGAAAGTCTTTTTTTTCCAATAATAAAAAAGTGGATTTCTTGTGCTAAGGTAACAGAGTGCTTTAATCTATCTCAACTGCACAAACCTAAATTTCTGGTATGCTCTTGAATCCCTCCTGCAGAACAGTGATTGTCTGAAGGCACCCTGTGTCAATGCCATCCTTCAGTAGAAATATTTTGAAGACAGTTGGCACCATAAGAAATGACCAGATCTTACCCTATTTCTGTTAATATGAATACACCTTGGCTGGCCATTATATAAAGACATGGTGTTTGCCTCCTAGCATTTCAGCACATTACTTGGACGTAAGACCAGTTTATGTCAACTGGACCTTTTCCTAAGCAATGAGCCATTCCAAACACCCAACCTTGTACGTCAGGCATATAATTAGGCCCACATTTTGCCTCAACCACTGCTGCTCGTGCACATTTTTAGATCAGACCCATCACCAATGCGTCACTGTCAGACAAGTGACTGCCATGACTTTTGCAACAGAAGCTTCATTTCAGACAGTTTAGATGAGGAACAGGTTTTTCAGGTTGGATCTTTCTCTTGCTCAAGGATGAGTCCAGTCTAGGGTGACCACTTACACATCACAAAAAGGAAGGAGGGAAGGAAGGAAGGAAGGAAGGAAGGAAGGAAATACATCACCAAAAAGAAAAAAAACAACACATAGGACAAAAGAGGATGTGGATTTGCGCAAATATTTGCATGTGCTGATTTATATGTATAGGTGCAAAATTTGAAATTATTATTGTTTAAATAGAAATGCAATATATCTTTCACCATAGTAAGAGAAAGTGTGATCAGGTGAGCGTGCTCATTCTGGCCAATGGGGATGGAAACAGAGCCAATGGGCTCTTTTTTTCTTTGCAGCAAGGTCTGCTCCATTCCTCAATCACATCTGAACATTTATACCAAGCTACAGGTCTAGAGATGCTTCTTCAACAGTGACAGTGGAGAAACTGCACCAGCTGTCAGGCCAGAATAAGAAGAGTTTCTGGATGGGAGGGGCACAGCACACACCTGGCTTCCTGGCACTGGCAGCACTTCTGTGTACCACAATCAGACAGAGCAGGTGCACTGGTTAGCCAATCCAGCACTCCCACTGGTGTGCCTGATCTGCCTTGACCTTGCCACCACCCGGCCCCCGCCCAAGTCCTCCTTGCATGCTGTGGCTCTCATGTAAACAGAAGAAGCTTTAAGGCACCATTATCATTCCAACAAATGGTTCTAGGAAAGTGTGTTTGTGTTTACTGTCCCTATTTCTATTTGGGGCTTTTTAAAGGTGAGTAAGACCTCACCTTTTATTTATGTAATAGAAGAGTATAAAATTATGCATGGCATGGAGAAAATAAGTTCTTCTCTCTCTCTCATAGCAGTAGAACTCATGGACATCCAATGAAGCTGAATGTGGGGGGATTCAGGACAGACAAAAGAATGTGCTTCTTCACACAGTGCATAGTTACAAGGCCATCAACCTGGATGACTTTAAAACATGATTAGACAGATTCATGAAGAATGAGGCTGTTAATGGCTACTAGCTATGATGACTGTGTTCTGTCTCCATGGTCACAGGCAGTATGTTCCTGAATACCAGTTGTCAGAAACCACAGGAGGGGAGAGTGCCTGGATAGCTTTCCATGAGCATCTGGTTGGCCATTGTGAGAACAAGAGGCTAGACTAGATGGGCCACTGGCCTGATCCAGCAGGCTCTTCTTACGTTCTTAACACAGGGCTGGGGAACCTGTGGTACTCTAGATGTTGCTGGTCTACATCTCCCAACATCTCTGACCATTGTATGTTGGCTGGGGTTGACAGGAGCTAGTCCAACAACATCTTTTACAAACAAACACACACACACACACACACCCCTTATAATTATTCATAAAACATATGACTTGTGAGACTTTATTAACAAATTATGTGGCTTTCAAATTTTTCCCAGTTTCTGCATCCATAGTTTATCCAAATGCAAATGCGTAGGCTTTGTCGGGAGAAGCCAAAATACAGATCAGATAGGGTGATATATTAACAAGCAAGGAATAGCTTGCATTATTTATGTTGGCAAATACTGCTTAGGAGAGTTTCACAACTGGACTAGGGTGTCCAGTCTTGCAGTGGTAAGAGCTGTCCAGTCAAAGTCCTGTTTAAAGATAAAGAACCATCAGACAGGAGAGTAGGAGGGGCTTTGAAGTTTCCCATCAATAGTTAGCGCCTGGACAGCAGATTCAGATGGAGTAGTGAAAGTGATGGACAAGCTCCTGATCCAGTTAATTTTATTCCTTAGAGAAATGTAAAATGTGTTCTTAGATCTCAGGACATGGTCGACTGAGAGAGATTATACAGTGCTATTTTTCCTTTTTAAATCACAGATGGGGAACCTGTGCCTCCCCCCCAGATATTGTTGGACATTCCAACTCCCATCAGCCCTGGCCAGCATGGCCAACAGTCAGGGATGGTGGGAGCAGAGCTTGGAAAAGTTACTTTTTTGAACTACAACCCCCATCAGCCCAATCCAGTGGCCATGCTGGCTGGGGCTGATGGGAATTGTAGTTTAAAAAAGTAACTTTTCCAAGCTCTGGATGGGAGATGTAATCCAGCATCATCTGGAAGGCTGCAGGTTCCCAACTCTGATTGAAATGACAGATGTATATAATGATATATACTCATACAAACTATGATTGGTCCATCACAAATATTTCTGATAAGAACTATAAAATTTTCTTCGATGAGAGAGCACCTAACTTGGCAGAGGAATTAGCTACTGCGACTTTACTTACTAAAGAACATCTTCTACAACGCGTTAAAGCTGATTCCCAATTCTCTAACCCTATATCTCCTCGGAATCCGACAGAAGCGGACGCAACCAGCAATTCAGAAGAATGAAACATCCATCCTCTTCTGAGGAGATCAAGTCCCCCTCTTGAAGTAAAGAGCCAGTCTAGAAGATTGAACGCCGTTTCCGCCCCATGTGAGGCGATCAACTCAATCGAAGGAAAACCTCAGACAGTGAAAGAGGCTGACCTGGAAAGTATACAGGCAACTCCAACTAATATACCAGAAGAAATTGGTCCAACGATTACAGGTTGGCTTCTTATGCTTGCTTTTGATTTGGATGCAATGAAGAACTCTCTTGAAGAAACTAATCGCCTTTTAACATCGGTCCTTAAAATACTGGATACTAAGGAGAGTTCAGCATCAACCTCTATCACCAGACCCTCCAGCAAGAAACAAATAGGGGACAACAGTGATTTAAAAAAACCCAATCCAACTCCAATGAACTCAAAAAATAAGTGCAAGCTGATAAAAAACAAAAAGACAAAAAACAAAAACAAAATTAAAAAATCAAGTAATGTTAAAAGTAACAAGAATTGTAAAGAAAGGAAAATGAATTTTAAGAAACTTTTTAAGCTCCTGGAACAAAATACAACGGCAAATAAACAAAAAAGTGCTGGTTCTCTGTCTTGTAAGAAGGGCAAAAAGGAAAAGACAAGCCCAACTGTTAACCTTTCTAAAGGAAACAATGCTTCTTTGGACTCAGTTCCAAACTCTCAGATTACGGCCCAACCATTAAATAATGACTCTTTTAATATTTCTATGAGCTTTCAAAACGGCGCTCATGACCTCTCAGAATATTTTCAAGACCCCTGGACTGATATCCTGTTGAGACAATCACTACCACGGACTCAGATGAGAAGCCAATGGACATTAGTTTTAGATCCACATCAGCTAGTTTTCAAAAATTTCCTTAAACCGTTAGGCCGATTGCAACAACATCAGCGTATCGCGCATTTCTGCGATCTACTACAACCAAGGGTATCACTATGTCCTAATGATGTAGTACGGATAAGATATCTATATTACAACAGACACAATGCTCGGGCTGTGGTCCGATTCTCTTCTCTAAGCGCAGCAAATAAGATACTAGCAGCTAGATCAACTCTAGTCATTTTCGGCATTAATATCTCAAGATACTTTGAAAATAAAGCCCCTCCCTTACCCCTTTTCCCAAACCCAACCCCTCAACCATTCTCATCTAATCTTAGAATTTCCCAGAGACTTTATAGCTCGAAGGCTGTTGCACCTGTTCCATATGAACCCCTAATTACTTTTACAACTGAAAGAGAAGATCATCCTGCCACCCAGGACTCAAATCCCTCGCCATATGGGAAATTTAAACCCTTTATTTACGAAGAGATCTCATTACTTGATACATTTGGCGCTTTACCACAACCATCTCAAAATGAGATAATTACTAGATTAGACTTCTTAAAAAAGTGTCTCACTGAGTTAAGACTCCAGAACGAAAGATCAATCCACCCGGAAATGCCAAAGTTATTAACAACTCCGAAATCACTGGCAAAGCCATTAAAACCAACCCAATACAGATTGATAGATGGTTCACTGGGAATTCAACATGACAGTGATAGACTAAATCAGATTGCCCCAACTGCACTAAACGAGAGGGGTATAGTGGAGAATCTTTCCCCTCCTCCTAGTTACTCCGATAATAACTCGGAAATCTCTCCCCGATATGAACTTGCTAGACACGTGAAAATTGATCCCCTGGGGAAGTGGGATAGTATGTGCTTTTTGGAGGCATATGAATTAGGGATATCAACCCCTCCCCTAGAACCTAGGGAGGTGGAACCTCTACATAACAGCCAGTCAGGTGCTTTTTGGCCCCATAAGCTGCTCGTTCCCACAAATGGCAGTATAGTACATCCATCTTTGTTCGACGAGATCACGACCTTGTGACAGATTCCCATCCTATCATGGAATGTTAATGGATGGGCAAATAAGAAAGATGACTTAGAATTTCTAGATTTCTTAAGCAAATATAAAATTATTTGCTTACAAGAAACTTGGATCATCTCTGCTGAAGATCTACTCCTTCCTAACTATCAATCTTTTTTAACGCCGGCCGTAAAACCCTCAGGGAAAGGCCGCCCAAAAGGAGGCCTAGTAACCTTGATATCAAATATGTACTCATCCAAAGTAAACATTCTATCAACTTCTTCATCCCAATCAATCTTGGCCATCAGGATTAGGGATATAATGGATGAGAACCTGATTTGTATCAATGTTTATATTCCCCCGATGGACGCTCTTGTTTCAGAGGATAATAATGTGTGGGGTAAACTGAATGAAACCCTTAACCAGTTCAAAGATTTATATCCAAATGACTCCCTCCTTTTAAGTGGGGATTTTAATGCTAGAATTGGGAACCCACGGCAGATCAGTATTAATTCATCAAACTGGGCTCCAGAGGGCCAAAATACCAATCCGTTTAGATCTCTTCAAGATCATAAGACAAACAAACAGGGCCTGCTCCTATTAGATTTAGTGTCAGCACACTCCTTAGAAATATTAAACGGTTCCCCAGTAGATTCCTCCCATGGCTCTGTTACCTATAGATCTGCCCTGGGGACAAGTTTAATTGATTACATGATCACATCTCAAACATTGCTGTCAGCTATCGCCGTTTTTAAGGTCGTATATAGACCTGAGAGTGATCATTTCCCTCTTCAATTAACTCTAACGCATTCTAATTTTGTTAAGTTTCCACCACCCCACAAGGAATCCCCCAGTCCATTGAGAAGGATTCTCTGGTCTGAGAATAGGAAGAACCAGATAGTATTTCAACTTAGCTCTAACCCATATCAACTGATACACCAGGGAATATTAGATGGTACACTCGATCCAATACTGGCATTTCAGGACATCCTTTCTCTGTTAAAACCCTTCCTGACTCGCAAACCGCCAGTAACAAATAGACCACACACACGCATAACATGGTACGATCAGGAATGTAGGATGGTAAAAAGAAAACTCAAACAACACCTACGGCTAGTACTCAAAAATCCAAGCGACCAAGCCTATGTAAACCTTTTTAAAACTACTAAGGTTAAGTATAAAAAATTGCTGAGACAAAAAAATTAGATTTCGCTACTCTTAGATGGCAGAGATTAGCTGAAGCGGTCTCGACAAAACAAGAGTGTCTTTTTTGGCAGCTAGCTAATTTAGGAATGGGAACATCTAGCCAAACTTTAATACAGCATATTACATCTTCTGACTGGTATATTCACTTTGAGAGACTATACCCTTCTCTCTCACCCCCTCAAACGACATCTCCGGATTTAACCATCTCGTCCTTACCACAGTGGCCCCCTGTAACCATCGAAGAAATTATAACCTTAATAAACTCGTTAAAAAATGGGAAATCTCCAGGCAATGATTTTCTGCCTCCGGAAATTTTTAAACATCTACCTGAATGGTGGGCCCCTATTTTAGCTGTTATGTTCACTAGAATCAATGATTTTGGAACAATTCCAGAGGGTTGGAGACGTAGTATTATAGTCCCAATATATATAAAAAAATGATCCGGCGGATCCCTCTAACTATCGCCCTATCAGTCTATTGAATGTGGTAACCAAATTGTATAGTAAATATCTTCTACAAAAGCTAGAGCAGTGGGCTGATTTAAACCATCTAATACCCCCAGAACAGATTGGGTTTAGGAGAGGGTCTTCTCCAATTGATCATTGCCAAACTCTCAACTTTTTGGCAAACCAGACCATAACAGGCCCCACCAGACATCTCTATGTGGCATTTGTAGATCTAGCCACAGCTTTTGATTCTGTGGATAGGCACAGGCTGTGGACAAAACTATACAACATGAAAATAGACTGCCGACTTTTGTATTTAATCAAAGCCTTATATACAGATACTGTGGCTCAAGTGAGAGTAAACCGACAGGGGAATTTGACGCCCCCAATTGCAGTTGAGAGGGGAGTCAAGCAGGGGTGCCCTCTTGCCCCTTTACTGCTTAATCTTTTTTTAACTAACATTATTGCTGACTTATCGGATCCCCAATATTTTCCTCCCTCCATCGGTCATAGGAAGATCTCTGCATTATTTTATGCAGACGATATGGTTCTCCTCTCTCTAATACCTATTGGTCTGAGAAAACAGATGAGAAGACTACATGCTCTATGCAAACTTGAGAGGCTTAACATAAACTACCAGAAGACAAAAGTTCTAGTCTTCGGGAAAAGACCGGTGAGCCATAAATGGTCGATGGGAAATCATCAATTAGAGCAGTGCTGCTCTTTTAAATACTTGGGGGTGGTTTTTTCGGACACCCTTTGCTGGAAACCTCATTGGCTATTGATTAAGCAACTAGCAACAAGAACTGTAGGTGCAATTTTAAAATTCTTCCGCACCAGCGGTGGATATCTGATTCTCCCGGCCCTTAAAATCTTCGAGGCCAAAGTAGTTTCCCAGATCCTGTACGGTGCACCGATATGGGGATGGGATGATAAAGCAGTTCTGGCCCTTGAGACAATTCAAACTAACTTCTTGAGGCGCCTTTTGTCGCAGCCCCAAGGAACACCTGCGGCAATGCTCCGTGCGGAGACAGGTTTACCAGCATTAGGTGCTCGTATACACTTAACGCTGTTAAAATTTATAAGATCTTCCATGATACAGAAAGACAGGGAATTACTAAATTTATGCTTAAATCACCGAAATTCACAAACTATTTGGGGAGTTAAAATTGAAGCCATACTACACAGATATCATATAACGATACAAGAATTTAATTTAATAGATTCACATAAAAGCCTAAGAGCAAAGATGTTCCAACACTCCGAATATTTAGATCATTTGTCCCTTTTAAATTGCCGAACTGCTCCCTGGTATTGGCGATTTAAGCAAGATCACACCTGTTCCTCTTATCTTCTTCAGACACTACCTGTACCCCTTAGACATGCATTTACGGCAATTCGTTTTTTTACTCTCCCCAACTCAGAAAGAGAGGGAAGAATATTTAACATCCCTAAGGATCAAAGAAAATGTATTTGCGGTTTTAATGGAGCAGAGGACCTTCCACGCTTAATTTTAAATTGTCCAATATATCAGATTCCTAGAGCAAAATTGCTACGGAAGTGGTTAGATATCGGCGGGACGACTATGGAAGCAGACACAATATGCCTCCTACTCTCCGATTCAAACCCCAAGATTACTCATAATGTTTCTCTCTTTGCATTAGCGGTTCAAAAATTAAGAGTCAAATTTGCCTCAGAATTACAAACAAGATAGCTGCCTTTATTGAATTCTTATTGGATTGTCATCATGCGAGAGCTTTCTAGATTTTGGCACAATTTAACGCTTTTAAATTCTACATAATTTTAACATTGTTTTAACTACTAATATATACTATATGTTTGGTATTGTATCTTGTGTTGGCCTATGGCCCTACAATAAACTTGAAACTTGAACTTGATATAATGATAGTCCTTTTATGTACTTAAAGTACAATATTCGTGTTTACTCAAAAGTAAGTACCCTTTTGGTTACAGACTCCTTACATCCGTGAGAATTGCTTTGCTCAATCAGACAAATGTGCTGCCTGCTCACGGACTGTGAGCTGGATCCAGACTTGGAGTGCAATCCTATCAGAAATAAGCATCAACGATGCGCTCAGATAAGCATAAGTTAGTTTCACTTAGAACCTGCTGAAATCAGTGACTTAGAACCCATTGAAGTCAATGGTACCTACATCATGATTAACTTGTCCCACTGAAATCAACATGATCTAAAAGCAACTAACTTGCTCTGAATCCAAACCTGTGTCTCTAGCAGCAACTCACCAGAAGCCCCTGGGAAGCTCACCATCACTAGCACTTTGAGTGGGTGGGAGGAGCCCACCTCTGCACTCTCTACAGCCAGTTTATTCCATAAACCTTTATCATGCCCCCTTAATGTATATGAGAATGTCAACAAGCATTATGGATGCTGCAATTTAAACCAATGTGATTACTCATGTGATCAATTATTCACCTAAGTAGTTGCAAATTTGGGCCCTTAGGAACACTGCTGTGAAATACATTGTTTTGAACTAAGTTTCTAGTTAGCATGTGGTTTACTAAAAAAAAGATTAATCCAGTTATTACCTGATATATAAATAGCAACCAATGCAAATCCTTAATGAGTCAGATGTGAAAAGGGACTCTCCTAAACACAGGCATTTTTCCAGTACGGAAATAATTCCTACCAAACCCAATTGTTTTCCTCCAGAGTCTTCCTGTGTCTTAATTAGTAATGTTGAGGACAGTCTAAATGTGCAACCTCTCCACAACAATTCTCCAGCTGACATTTGCATGCATTTACAGTGAGGAAGTACAGGTGTGTATGGTGAGAAAAATCCTTACTATAGGCTTACATTAATACATTATAGAAATGAAAGTTTGTCCTCTTTGCTAGGAGCAATAGAACAGCCTTGCTCTAACATCTGTTTCAGTAACAGATGGGAAGATGGGAAAAGACCTCTGTTAACTTCAAGTAATCCAAACATAGATAGAGATTAAATAATAACTACCAACTCATCTTTTGTCTGCGATTTGAGAACCTTGATGAGTGTTGGTCAAACTTAAATGGGCCTCTCCAATCTATGACAATTAACTCCTCTGATTACAGGTACGTTTTCCAAGCTCTTTGAGGTGTTAGCTGCCTATCTGCTAAGAGATCCTGTTTATTTTTGTCAACAGCCCTGATCAGAGCAACAGCTGTGTTTTGACTTGGATGAGGAAGGCCCTTCCAGATGCATCAGTCCAACAGCACCGGAGCAAAAACTCAGGAACCAGTATCATGCCACAGCTTGAGCCCACCAGATGAGAAGCTCTTGAGCCTGAGACCAGACTCCAGCCCCTGTCCCCTCTGATCCTGTATCCCCTTGGGAACCCATGCCAGGAACCCACATCCCCAAGTCACCGCACCAATGCAACATGCATAGTGAAGAGGCTTGATGGACAGGAGACAGGGTGGTTGGCTCTAAGACATAGAATTGTAGAACAGTAGAGTTGGAAGGGGCCTGTAAGGCCATCGAGTCCAGAAACTGATACAGGAATCCAACAAATTGGCATTTTAACTTGGATTCCTGCATTGAGCAGGAGGCTGGACTTGATGGCCTTATAGGCCCTTTCCAAATCTACTATTCTATGATTCTATGAAAATTGCAACTCCAATTTGGGTAGTTTGCATGCTTGAAGGGAGCTAGAGAGACAGACCTCCAAGCTGGCTAGGCTGTACCGGACCTATACTCATTTACCTGTCTTCTTTCTGTGTAAACTGATACTCTTAGAGAAGCTGAGCACTCCTCCCAACTCTCCCTCCTCCTCCTCCTCCTCCTTCTCTGACCAGCAGAGGGAGAGGAGACATCTTGCCTTTGTCTCTCTCTCCTGGAGCATGGGAGCAATCACCAAGCCTGGTCTTTGTGCCTCCAACTTAGTTAGCCTTTCCTATCAACTACGCATTTCTATTTAAAAAGTAGCTTTTCTTATTTAGACCAAGTCTGATGTCTCAGTGATTTTCAGCAGGGTAAACATGCACATACATTTAAATTGCTTCACTATAGCTTCTGCTGCCTTTGAAAACCAGCTTTGCCAAACAAGACAGAGGCCAGTCCCTTTCAGGTTTTTTTTTTTAATCTCTCATGGAAGGAGCAGAGCCTGGGAGGCATAATCTGGCCCTGGAGCCATAAAAACCTTCTGTACACTCTTCCAGTTTGATGTCTTCAAGATGTTGTTGGACTACAGCTTTCAACACCCCTGCCCATTGGCTATGGTGGCTAGGGTGATGGGAGTTGGAGTCCAGCAACATCTAGAGGGGACTAGGTTGGGACAGGGTGCTCTAAGTCTTTGTTGGGTCAAGGGACTTCCCTTGGTGCCGTTTGGGCTCCTTGGTCAGGGCAGGGCAGAACAGCTTCCCTGATAAAACTGCCACCTTGTTGCATGTGTCATTTTTGTAGGAAATGTGTGTGTGTGTGTCATCTTGTTGGCTCATCACCACATGAGGCAGCTGTGCACAGAAGTACAGGTGGTGGGTCTTGTTATGGTTCTATCTGGCCTTTCCTCCAAGGAGCTCCAGGTGGTTTACATGGTTCTCCCCTCCCCATTTTATCTTCACAACAACCCTGTGAGGTAGGTTAAGGTGAGAGACAGTGACTGGCCCACAGTCACCCAGCGAGCTTCGTGGCTGAGTGGGGATTTGAATCCCCATCTCCCAGGTCCTAGTCCCACACTCTAACCACAACACCACACTGTAATCTACCCCAAGCAGCTCCTGACACCTTGGGGAGGAATAATAACTAGGTGACGAGGCACATCCTTTGCATGCAAAACATACCAGGCTCAATCCTGCTTTCACATACAGCTAAAATGGATCAGGTAAGAGGTGATGGGACAGATCTTGACCAAATATCATAGACAGCTGCTGCCAGGGAAAGACATATTCAACAGTGAAGACCCAGGATGCAGCTTTAGCCTACCCATGCATTTAGGGACCTACTTCTTAGTCTTCTGCCATATATTTTGTATGGTGGTGGCCCTGTTGCTGTTACCTAGTAGCGGACTCTGGCCCACCAGCTGAAGACCAGTAGAATGCTGGAGTAGATGGACCATAGATTTGACTCCATATAAGAGAGCATCATATGTTCATATCTTGGCAGAGCTGGGATTGGCCAGGAATTATGTGGTGCAGTTCCTCAACTACAGTAAGTGCAGCTACCCATATGGGATCTGCTGCAATAGCAGAAGTCATTATTCTTTTATGTGAGCAATTCTTCTAGTTCACAAGCCACTTTCTCCACCCAGACACAGCAAGCTCGGGTTTAAAGATGTTTGCACTGAGTGCTTTTTGTGTAGGGTTGTGTACTTATACCCTCAAGGTATAAACGGGTTTTATCATGGCCTCCCTCCAAGTCTTTGCCTGTCCACTGGAACCAAAGCAAACTCCTGAACATGATCAAAAGCCCATGTGTGGAACACTGCAGCTCACAGCTACTTCTGATTCATGTCCTCTGTGCCTATTATTACAACTTCCTTCTTTAATACATCTCGGATGATACTATTACAGCACATGTCAAAATACATTGTGGGAAGTGGGGGGGGGAGGGCAGAGCAGAAGCCTTTGGTGGAGGGAAGCCAGGCCCTTTACCAAAAATTCAGGGGGAGGAACAAACGTGTGTGGTGACGACCTTTTGCAGCTTGTTCCAAAACTCGTTTTTGACTTACATGTTTCTATGTGTAAAAGCAGAAGAGGAAGGCAAGAGTTTCTTCCTCTTTCTGAGCATAACTTTTTCTAATCTTTCCTCCATCTCATGACATACTATGGCTACTGCGGTTGCTGGAAAAAGTGTTTTTTCCTTTTGCACTAGCAAACTGGACAACAATATTGAAACGCAACACAATTGATGCAGACATCAGCTGCACTCCTTGGGCCACTAACATGGGACTAACCCTTTCTGAATGCAGTGGGACTTACTTTTTCTGCATAAACGTGGACACATTGGATCAGGCTGTAAATGTGTTCATTGTTGGGTAAGCGGTTTCAGAGTTCTCCATGGCTCTGCTGATTTAACAGATGAATAGAGAACATAAATCTTAGAACAATCTCAATTCCTGATCACAGGTACAGCTTGCCCATGATATTCCTCCCCTCCCCCGTTCCATATGGCTTCTCTCTCCCAACCACACCAATGCCATCAATGAAATCATAGAGTTGGAGAGCCATCTAGTCCAACCCCTCTGCTTGACAGAGGAGTTCCAGAGCTAGAGCTTCCCCAGTGGTTGGCTAATCAGCCGCTGCTTGAGGACCTCCAGTGAGGGAGACCCTAATGCCTCTCTAGGTCATTGCTTCCATTATCAAACTGCTCTTACTCTCAAGATGTTTCTCCTAATGTTATACTGAAATCTACCCTCCTGTAACTTAAACCACTCTATCTAGCTCTGCGTATTGGAGCAGAATTATAGCTCTTCAGCCTGACCTGTGGAGGTTGGTCCATTAGGGCAACTGGGGCATTGCCCCACTAGCCTCAGTCTCCCGTTAGCCAGGCCCCACCTGCCTGCCTTTCTTACTTCATCCAATCCAGGGGGTCACACTGGATATCTTCCTCCTCTTCAGTCTCATTGTTGCCATTGTGGAACTTAGTAGGGAGGAGGATGTGGGCAAAACTAGAATTAGTCATCTCTGCCTGTCCTTGGCTCTAGCTTCATTGCCCCTTGGCTAGGGATGGGGAAGAAATTTGATTCAATTTGCCTTTCAGGCAGAATCTATCCAATGCACACTTTCTGAAGCAATGTGTAAACCAAAGCCCAGCCCTCCTTTGACATTTGTCCTCATCCAAATTTGGCAATGCAGTTCTTCAACCAATCAATGTTGGCATCTATTAGAGGAAAGCATGCATAAAAATGAATATGTTTGTGAAAAATAACATGCAAAATGCATATAAAATATGTTTATTAAGATAAATTCACACTAACACACTAGAGAGTTTTCATGAGGATTTTTTTTAAAAAATCACAAATTGCTGCAGAAATGTTGAGAACTGGATTTCAGACTGGAAAAATAAGAAACTTGGAGAACTGAAATGGACAGATCGTTCCATCTTTAGTCTCTGCCTTCTGTCCTGCCAGTCTCAATGGACACCAGCCACCACTGAATCCCACCCATCTGTATCAAGAATACTTAATTCTCAAAATCCACCTCCCACTCTGTTCAGCGGTCCTGCAGATAACTCCATTAACTGATTTTTCAAGCAAATAAAGGTTTCACTCATTTACGCGATATCTAGACGTAGACCCGTAGTCCTTGCCTTGCTGAATTTTATTTCATTCTGGAACGTATTTTGCCCATCCAGCTTATACATGCTTCCTTCTGCCAAAATGTCAGGCTTTAAAATCATTTATTTTGTGCAGTTGCATCCAATTGTTGATAAAAGTGAGCCAAAGCCTGGACTGGAGGATGTGATCATGGAGTGACTGGGTTTAGCTTCAGCAGAAATTATCTGGGAGAATGGGTGCAGCTGTACAACTTCTCCACTAACCTCAGTGACCCATTCTGGAAAAGCTTGTGCTCCTTTTGCAAAGTACAGGCTTTCCATGAGAAAAATCTGGATGCCGAGCGCTCAGGGGGAACACAGAGCAACAGTCACTGAGTGCAATGTAGACTGTGCCAACCTTGCAGGAAGGAGCTGATCATCAGAGAGAGATGGGAGCAATGTGGCTGCCTCTTGAATCATAAGCACAAGGCTCTCACACGTCATCTCAGTTCATCTTCACTGCGGGGCTACTTCCACACTGGGCGTTTAGTGTGGAATAGCTATGCTATATTCACACACTTTGTACGAAGTATCCGCATACCATCATAAACACCCTGCTTCCATTTTTCCTTCTTCAGCTTCCTTCCCCTAGTCCAGAAAATCATTTTTTAAAACATGGTAGAACTGCACAGTTTCCCCAAATGTAGATGACCCATCAGACAGGTGTTTTGGGCAGGGTACAGCCAGTATAAATGGTTGTAGCCATTCTTTCGCTACGGTTGCTGTTTCCCCTCTAAGAATTAGTTCTATCACTTTTCCAAAATAAAAGTAGGTAGGTAGGTAGGGTGTGTGTGTCTTTCTTTCTCTGCTTTCTTTATCCCTAAATTGCAGAGGGGACACACTCATGGTCAGGACTGTAATGAGGATGAATGAGATTTATCCCATTCCCCACACACACTATGGTTCAAATAAAAGTCATCCCTCCAGCACTTTGGCTAGGAAAAGAGAATTGCCTGCCTGGCTACAGAATGCATTTTAAATTACATAACACTGGAAGCAGTGTTGCTGTTCCACTTGCAGCTTAAAACAATGATTGGGTAGTGTTGGATTGTCTGCATCTGAAAGCAGCCCAGCTCAGTTCAGAAGACAGCAGAAAGCCTCCTTCAGCATTCAAATCTAGAGCAGCTAAGCAACTGCTAAGCAGCTCTTTGGGCTAGATGGAAAGGAGGTTTACTTTGTGCAATAAACACATCTCGTAGCATCTTAAGCTATCTCTTCAAAAAATCTGCCTAGCTTCAGAAATATTCATGAATAGGAAATACTACAGATTGCTAAGGAACTGATATCTAACTAGCCGTCATGGAATTGCCTCTTAATTCATTTAATTGTCTAATTCACCATCACAATCACAGAGTTATCTCCAGACTGGAGGAAGATCAATGGGGGTTGCTGGCACTAATTCTCTCTCCTCTTCCATCAACAGATAGATTTCATTGAAATTCATAGCAGAGGCATTAACCCGGGTAAACAGATACAAGGCACCATTGTGTTAGGATGTATCTTAGCACCAACTGAGGTGGGTTGCATCAGTCACTGAGATAGTCAATGTTTGAAGGTCAGGATTGAAGGCTATAGATGCAGGACCATCAATCCTGATAAGGTAGTGAAAGATCTGCAAATGATGTAGAAGGTCAGGTGGATTCAGGAAGCTCTTATATAAGCCAGACAGCACACAGCTCAGGTGCTAGGTTACTATAGAATATACTTACAAGGTCTATTCCAGGCATGGGGAACCTTTGGCCCTCCAGATGTTGCTGAACTACAACTTCCATCAGTCCTAGCAAGCAGAGTCAATGATCAGGATGGTGTAGTTCAGCAACTTCCAGACAGCCAAAAGTTCCTCAACACCTGGTCTATACATACAGAATGCTTTTCTCTTACAGGCCTTTTCAATCTCCTTCAGTGGCGTCACTAGGGTTGGTGTCACCCGGTGCGGTAACTCATGGTGTCACCCCCATGGACCTCCTCCCGTATCAGACCATACAGAATCCTTAGTAATGTTTTTGTACTAATGTTACTCGTAAATCGTAATTCCCATATATCACTGAATGTAATGGCAATAGTAGTGACATAAACAACTAGCAAAATTAAAATTACACCTTTAAATTACAATATCATACGCACAGCTCAAATTCTTGCTCTTATTACTAATGGGAGTTAATTATCTTGCATATGCCCATAGTAAATTTTCAGATACTTTCAGACCCTCAGCAATTTTCAAGTGGTCTATGTAGAAGAAAGGTTTGGGAACCCCTGGAATAAGACACCTGCTTATGTCCCTATGCTGCTCTCTCCCCTCATTTATGGGCCTGGGATGCTTGCGTGTGGACACACCTCCTTACAATTATGGAAAGTGATTCTTAATAATAAGTCTCCAGACACAAAGTTACATAGGTATTTATCAGTTGTTTAGTAGAAGATTCAGAGCTGCAGGGTCCCTCCATGATAGTTACAGCCACATACATCCTTTTTTGCTCCTGGATTAAGAATGAGATCTTTGTTAATGCATTCTCTCACAACAACAAACATCTCTAGGAGCCAATCAGCATGAAAGTGGAGAGCATTAGCAACTGAGAAGAGTCTTCTCAGTGGCTGACTCACCTCCTTTCACTCTGATTGGCTCCAATCTGCAGAAAAGGCAAGGAAGCATATTAGAAGACTCTTCTCAGTGACTAACACACTCCCTTTTCATGCTGACTGTAGGATGCTTGGAGACATAGGGACCCTGCTCCCAAAAAAGCAGAGGGACTAAGATCCCCTGGGTGACTACCCTCCTGGTGCTTATGGACATGACCGTAATATATTTTGTAAAGTGCAAGTTCGATATTATTTATTAAGTGTGTTTAGGATTACACTGATGGCATTCCCAAACATGTACTTTCACACAGACTTTGGTTTTCCATAACACAATGTTTGTCCAAGCCTCCACACTGGGGGGGGGCACTACTTGCACACCCCTTCCATAAGCACATGAAAGTTGGATACACACCTGAACCAAGACCCAGACAAAAGGGCACTCAAAACAAAAAGGTAATTACAGTGGCTGAGTAGATCTTGTACAGTGGTTATACTGACTGGGCAGCCACTGTCCTTCACATTTTACAAAACACTTTTTCCTATACAAAGATTAAATTTCTGTGTATGAAAAAGTAATATATGAAGTGGTCTCAATAGTGAGAAAAGTAAACAAGTGAATGGTGATCCAAATGTTTTTCATTCTCACGTTATGAAGCTAGCTGCCAGATGATGTATCACCTTCCCTACGCATGCAGCGTAGACTGAAAAAACAGCACCCAAGCCACCATTCAATACATGCACGTGTTCTTTCCAACATGAATCTACAGGTCTCAAAAAGTTATGTGTGACAAAGTCCTCAAACACTTTATAACATGCCTCCAACATGGTCTCTTGTTCTACCAGCATGCCTTCACACCATCACTTTGCCAAAACATAAGGATAGGTAAATTGCTTTTAGGGAGGTTCACAATTATGATTTCCTATTTATTTAATCTAAAAATATTTAAAATACATAAAAACAGCCAGGGGAAGATATTGGAGAAATATAAAATAAATACAAATTAAAAAAGGGGGGGTGAAAAGACCTTAAATGTGCTACTCACCATCTCTCAGCCTATCCTCCCCTCAGGATGAAAACAATGGAGAACCATGACCACCCCCAGGAAGACCGGCACACTTAAAACGTAGAGGAAAAAAGCATCTACAACCATAGTGTGAAATCAAATACTTATTGGGACACAGTATGAAGAAATATTTATATAAACATGACTATCAAATATGTTTATGAATTACACAATCTTTAAATATATTTATAGTGCAATCCAATGTTTGTTTACTCAGAAGCAAGTCCCAATGTATTCAATGGGGCTTACTCAAACTGGGAAGTGTGCAGAGAACTACAGCCTCAAGTGATAAGGAACTTGTTCTTTCAACTTGTTCTTTTAAGTTGAGACCATATCCAAGTCTGAGTCTGTGTTGGAATTGCTTTTTAATATGTTTTTAAGCCTTTTCTTTGTTTTTTTAAAAAATGTCTTTTTAAAGCTTTTAAAAAATATTTTCAAAGATGTTTTAATATATTTTAAAGTCTGTTTTATGATGTTTTAAAGTGCTTTTAGTGCTTTTGTTTGCCGCCCTGGGCTCCTACTGGGAGGAAGGGCGGATATAAATCAAATAATAAATAAATAATTCACCCAACCCAAAATTCAGAATCATGCCTCTTTAGGCTGTTTTCCAACTGTTTATTCTTGCTTTATGGTTATTGGATTTTAAATGGCTTTATTTCTTGTTGTGAGCTGCCTTGGTTTCCAACCCTACCTCACAGGGTTGTTGGAAAGACAACACACACACACTGCAGATGTATAAATACATACAGCCCATATAATAGTTTATTGTCAAACCAGTTGGTCATTGAGGAAAAATCAGTATTAGTTTTTAAAAAATCAGTATTTGTTTCCTACAGAATAAAAACTGTAATAACTAAGTAAGCCCTGCCTACTTGCTTTAAAATAGGACTGGAGGAGGGGGGGACAGAAAGAGAACACAAACACAATTCTTTTTTACATTCACTCCAAAGTCCCATTGATTTTCAGCGCATTCATAACCGTGTCTACTCAAAAGTAAATCCTATTGAATTGAATGGGATTTACTCTGGAGATATGGGATTAGCAATGATTTTACCCCCACAAAAGCAAGTATTGGGAAGGTTTTGAAAACACTGCCCAGGATCTGACTCCTACACACAAGAGGGGAAAAAACTGAAATATATATACTTACCCAATTTATGAGATTTTCAGATAAACCGGGGGGGGGGAAACACCATTTTCTGGCCTTGCAGTGAGGTTTACTAGACACTGCCACAGGTCAAACAAACACTTCACTGATTGGCTGCAATCCTGAACGGGCGGGGTTAAAGCTATGAAGTGTTATACAGTAGTTTAAAAAAAGATTTAACAGGTGGGCTGACGTTTTTATGTATATGTCGAGAACCGGACCACCTAGAAACTTAATTTTTTTTAAATTAAAGCTGAGAATCACCCCCCTCTGATGGTGTCACCTGGTGTGGTCTGCACCCCCCACACCCCCATAGTGATGCCACTGGGGGGCGGCTGACGTTTTTATGTATATCTCAAGAACCGGACCACCTAGAAACTTAATTTTTTTTTAAATTAAAGGTGAGAGTCACCACCCTCTGATGGCGTCACCTGGTGCGGTCCGCACCCCCGCACCCCCTAGTGACGCCCCTGATCTCCTTCCCTATCACTTTCCCACTTTAATCAATACCTAATCCCTCCTTTGTCACAGTTTTGCTACCTAGTTTCCCCCCACCCCTCTTGATCTGTGGTATATTCTACAGACTTCAGTGGTGGCATACTGGCTCAATTCCAGTTTCTAAAGGGAAACACAAAGGAAACAAGAGTTCAAGGACTGTTGTGCGCCTACAGCCTTGACACCAGAAGGTAAAAGTAGATAGAGGTTCAGAATTTGCACAGTTGGATGTCTAGCATACCTTAGGAGTCCTTACCCATAGAGCTGTTGACTCAGGACAGGTGGGGGGTGGCTGTAGGTGTCCACCTCCTGTGAGCCCCAGAAAGCACAGCCAATGGTCAGAGATGATGAGGGTTAGAGACCAGCAACATCTGGAGGGCCATAGGTTCCCCATTTCTGACTCGGAACCTCTTGATGTCGATCAGGGGAGGCCAGGGGTCTCAGTGGAGTCTTTTATTATATGAAATGGTAAGATGAATTCCTCTAGTGCAGGCGTGGGGAACCTTTGGCCATCCAGATGTTGCTGAACTACAACTCCCATCAGCCCCGGCAAGTATACCCAATGGTCAGGGATGATGGGAATTTATTTATTCTTATATTTATATTCCATCTTTCCTCCACAGAGCTCAAGGTGGCATACATGTACTCCTTCCTTTCCATTTTATCCTCACAATATCCCTTTGAGGTAGGTTAGGCTGAGAGACTGACTGGCTCAAGGTCACTCAGCAAGCTTCATGGCCCTGGTCTCCCAAGTCCTAGTCCAACACTTTAACTATTCCACCACACTGGCTCTCAATTCACACTACTGAACTGTAGTCCAACATCACATTGAGGGCTAAAGGTTCCCCATACCTGCTTTAGTGATGGCCCTCCCAGCAACTTTGAAATAGACAAGAATTGACAATAAAAAGGGAGATAGAGCGAAGCAACATAATGCAACTGTTTTACACACACAGAGATAAATGACAGAATAAACACACACAAGAAATATATGGATTTATTCCTTCAAATCTTTAATCCAGTCCTATGGGAATCAGGAGTGGAAGAAATTAATGCAAATATATTGTGTATACAAAAAGTCTTAAATATAAACTTTAAAACAGATAACATTTCATGAACAGTTCTATTTACAAAATACATAGTATACCATCTTCAAAAAACAGATGCTTAAAAGAGACACCAATCCTTAGTACTGTTTTATAAAAGTTTACATATTCATCCCATGGGATGTACCAAACTATGTTCTTGAAACAGTTTTACTGCCATCTAAAACATCACTTTAAAATGTATTCAACATCTTCAAGAGAAAAGGAAGTCTTTTTCCATAGGAACAAAAAATAAGATATAATTCATGGCATT
Source organism: Rhineura floridana (assembly GCF_030035675.1). Taxonomy (NCBI): domain Eukaryota; kingdom Metazoa; phylum Chordata; class Lepidosauria; order Squamata; family Rhineuridae; genus Rhineura; species Rhineura floridana. The sequence continues at coordinate 65,745,018 of NC_084489.1, forward strand.
CAAACACATGTTTATTTCAACAAACATGGAGCCCCACAGCCATAAATTAAATTACCATCAGACCTGGCATAAATTCCCTACCACGCTGCAATATTCTAATACCAACATTATACATCAAGTGGCTCATGTTTACCGTTACTCTTTTCTTTGGATGTACAAACTGCGTAAGTTAGCACGACTGCTCTTGCACATCTCCCATTCATTTCAATGAGCTTTGTGCAAGAAAACCTTCTGGAAAACTGAACCCAGTATGCCTAATTCAGGCAGCAATCACAGACAGAATAAGCCCCATTGAACTCAGTGGTGCTTATTTCTGAGTAGACATGTACAGGATTGCACTGTCAGTTAAAATGCAAGTGCTTTCTCGACTGCACCCTACCATTTACAAACCTTATGAGATATGCCTATAGCTACAAGTCGCTTTCTGGTTTCCAATTCTAAGAGTCTGCTCTAAAACCACTGGAGTCAACCAGCCAGTGATAAATACTTAGAAGGCTCCACAGCTATTTTTTGACATCTAACTAGGGAGCAACTCCTACTGAACTTAGTGGGACTTACCTCTGAGTAAACATGGTTAGGATTGCACTGTAAGTTAGTTGACCTTGCAGCACAATCCTAACTATGTCTACTCAAATAAGTACTGTTGATTTCAGTGGGGCTTACTCCCAGGTAAATGGGGTTAGGATTGCAGCTTTAGTTCCCACTGAAATCAATGGAACAACTCAGACATGATGACTTGTACTGACTCCCATTAATTTCAGCTATCTTAGTCTGGATCCAACCCAGTGTTCTTGGCCCATGTACCAGGGTTTTCAAAATTTTGTCAGTGTCCCAGCTTAGCTGAAGGAAAAAACAACACAAAACCCTGAGTATTCCTACATGTACATAGGGCAACAAAAGCACAGATGATTTGCCCAGGCTGGCAAGTTCTCAGCCTAATAGCAAGAAGATCAAATCAGCAACGCCAGGAGAGCCTTGGAAGTATGTCAAAGAACCCAAGGGAGGTAACAGGAGGGGACAATAGGTAGGGAGTTGCCTTCCTTGTTATCCAAAACAAGCCATCGGCAAAACAAGTGGGCGGTTGGGTGGAGATGAGCAGAGATGCTCACGCTGTGCTGATTTGTGGGTCACTGAGCTGCCTCTTGATCCAAGCAATAATTAGCAGGATGAGAGAGGGGGCAGAAAAGGGTGAGCACCCCAACCAACAATGCTCCAGGCCTTCAGGGAAGCCAGCCCAATACTATAATCTAGGAGCGGGGAACCTTTGGGCCTCCAGCTCTTGCTGAACTATAACTCCCATCATCCCTGGCTGTTGGTCATGCTTGCTCGGGCTGATGGTAGTTGCAGTTCCGTGACATCTGGAGAGCCAAAGGTTCTTTGCTCCTGTTATAACCCCAGAACTTGCAAAGTGGAAGGAGTCATCACAGCCAGCGCAGCTCTATAAAAAGCCGCACAGCTCTCGGAAGCAGGCTCTATTTAGACAAAGCTGTAGAGCCAATCCAACATGCATCATGACAATTATTAACTAGAAGACTTTGAGGAGTCTTAATGAGGGTCCAAGTGCAGCTTAGCTTAACTATTCTGATCCAATCAGGTCTTTCTCCCCCACCCCCTAATGCATATTACACACATGCGTTTTTACATTTATACAGACTGAACATTATTCAAATGATGTGTATATACAAGACGCACATCATATACCAGCAATATTTTCTGCAAAACAAACAATCTAATGTTGTTTTTGTTGGCTAGCTGCAAAACAATCTATTGTTGTTTTTGTTTCCTATATTTGCTGAATATAAACTGGTCAGAGCTCCCGGAAGGTTAGCTTTATAAATCCTTCAAGTGATAAAGCAGATTGCACTCTTCTTCAAAAGTAGTTGTATAAGAGGAATTATCTCCTTTTGTCCAGCACAAGAGATCCTCATATTTATTCGTAATCTAGTGTTGTTGGTCCCCGGACAATGTTAAAGTAGCCAGCCAGTGCTCCAATGTCTATATACAATGACCGTTGTCTCTTTAGCAGTTCTGATTCCTCGGTAATCCCAAGACTGGAAGAATCTGACAAGGAATATTTTTTTAAAAGGAGAAAGATCACTATATGATATTATACCTAAAGACCCATTTTAGAACAATTGATGATGGTTAATGGTTGTTGCTGTTTTTGTCATTATTTGCTTAAGCTAACTAAATATGCTTCTTTTCCAGGAAAATAATAAATCAGCAGTCTTTGCAAAAGCAACCCCCCCCCCAAAAAAAACTCACAGGCCAGGTTCACTCAGGCATCCTCAGTGCAGATACTCCAAATCCTTCCTCTGTGCTGCAGCTTATTATATTATATTTATACCCCGCCTTTCTTTCACCCTGGAACCCAAGGCGGCATACATGTGGTGCCCAGGCGGTTTCCCATCCAGGCACTGACAAGACCCAGATCTGCTTAGCTTCAGCAAGGTGGTGACCTCATGTACCTTCAGACCTTACCCTAGCTTAGCCACCTATGCTGTAAGCTCAAAAGGCAGTGGTGGCCCATTGAAGAACAGTTAGTGTATAAAAAGGTTATGGCTTCAATCCTAAACACACGTACACAGTTCTAAACCCCATGGAATGCAGTGGGCTCATCTCTGAATAATCAGGCATAGGATCGCCCTGTTAAAGTGCTAGGATACTGCCAGCCATCACCATACTATGTAGGTTTTAGCAAACATCTTAGAAAGACTATAGTAAAAGGATGCTGGTGAGAAATCTCTGGACAGTCAGACATAATTTCGTCACATTTGCCTATTGCTGCTTTAAAAGCTGGATTCAAATCATGGGATTACTTTGGCTCATGTGTTTTTTAAAAAAATAAACATTAAGGAAAAGATATCTATCAGTCTCTCATATTCATCTCATCCCTCCACTTCCACCCAGACCCGCAACTTGACCGACAGCTCGTATGTGACACTGGCTCAGTTCCATAGCCCTGTCACCTTCCTTATACATCCTGTTCTGCTAGAAATGGGATCGGATACCTCTAGATGTTGCTGGGCTACAACCAGTGGAGGCTGGTGGCTGGCTCCATGTCAGTGGGGCAGTGGAATCTGCTCTGGGTTTTAGTCTGAACTTTTGAGGAGCTATCCAAGGTGCTTCCACCTCATTCAAAGTTGGGACTAAAACCCAAAGTGGATTCCACTGACCCACCGCCACTGACTACAACTCCGATCATCCCTGCCCACTGGCCACATTGGCTGGGGCTGATGGGAGCTGGGAGTCCAGCAACCTCCAGAGGGCAGGAGTAGGCAGATCAGTTTTGTACCAGCAATGTTTTCTGGCAGTTCCAGCTCCTTCCTTGTCAGCAGCCTTTTCCTTTCAAAGAGAGCAGAGTCCAGGCTCTGACACCGAGGCTGTTCTTCCCTTGGTGGATGCAAGGCCTCATGTTTAAGTAGCTCTGTAGCAGAGGGTCTCTGGTTTGGGTTCCTTTCCAAGGCGGCTTCAAGTAACTTTCTTATGCCAGCACTGCAGTCTTCAGAGATGTCTTCCAGAGGTGGTGCTTGTTTATGGATCTACCAAAAGAAGGGGTTGGGGGAGAAAGCAGGCAGTTTTTAACATGATGCTAACTAAGGAGGGGGAAAGAATTTTTGAGAGATAAATTTGTATACGAAGGTTACCGCCCTAGGAATTTCCTCGCCCTGACTCATGCTTTGGAAAATTGCCACTCTGTTACTGTTGCAACGGAGAGCCACGGCAAACCTGGAAAGTGAGCCAGTTTCACAGTGAAATGGCAAACCCTAAAGACCGGCTTTGAGTTCATCCAGAGGTCTGCAATCCTAGCTCTGCAATGCTGGCGAATGAGCACAGAGCAACCAAGAGATGAAAGGAATGACCCAGTGTTCAGGTCCAAGAGGAGCACTGACTGACATGACCAGGAAGCGCATTTGATTCAGTCTGGGCAAACATTTGTTTGAGTGCTGGAAATGTGACACAGCCTCCCAAGGACATTGATCGCCGGCATGCAGAGGCTCAACACCTCAGGTTCACCATGCAAACACGGGAAAGTAGGAAGCTGCCTTATGTCAAGTCCGACGGGTCCATCTAGCTCAATATTGTTTGCACTGACTGGTAGCTGCTCTCCAGGGTTTCAGACAGGAGTCCCTCCCAGTCCTATCTGGAGATGCCAGAGACTGAAGCTGAGGCATTCTGTTTGCAAAACAGATGCTCTACCACTGAGTTACTGGCTTGAAGAAAACCAAGATTTATTTTAAAAAAGATGCTCTATTTGTGCTCTTGGAGAAAAGAATCCTTTAGAGAAAAGTGAAGTTTTTTTTTTTTTAATGAATTAATCTTTGGGATTCCCCCACCCCCCATGCACTTGGCATTGTAGTGGTGCTGATGCCCTGCGTAGCTCCAGTTTGGAAGGCCTAAAATCTTGGGACAGCCGTGGGTATTTGAGCTCATTACTGGCGAGTTCCTTTGCCAAGTTCACATTCTGCCTGCGAACTTCATGGCTTGCAGTTTCCATCTCCCTCCCACTCCAATCGAAGACAAACAAAAGTCGTCATTCCCCTTATTGTTCATACTTCCACAAACCCATGGAAGTTTACCAAGTTCAGCAAGAATGCAAAAAAAAAAAATGCTTATAGTGAGCACAGCACCATTCCAGCTTCCTTTGTAGACTTGCCTGCCTGCAAATAAATCCTCCATATAGAAAACCTGCTTTCCATTTTTCAACATCCAGTTTTTTTCTTTTTTCAATGACGATGCATTCCACCAGGTGAAGCCCCACCTGCAATCTGAATGGGTGTGAAGACTGTACAGATTTGCCACATTCGGGGGGGGAGATATAGAGGAGACATAGCCTCCTTTCAAAAAAAGCAGCTGATGGGGAGGGCTTCAGCTTTGATCCTGGCAGTGGTGCTGGGTGAGGGTTTAACCCAGCCTTTCCCAACTAGTGGGCCACCAGATGTTGTTGGACCACAATTCCTATCTTTCCTGACCATTGGCAATGCTGGCTGAGGCTGATGGGAGTTGTGGTCCAACAACACCTGGTGGCCCACTAGTTGGGAAAGGCTGGTTTAACCCTTTCTCCTGGGCCACTTTGCCAAATGAAACCCTCTCCTCCTCTTTCTGCTGGGATGGAAAAAACAGGTATTTGCATCATACCTGTTCTTCCAAGTGAGGCTAATAGCAGTTGGATGGGGAGGAGGATGTGTCCACACACACACAAGTTGCTGCTCTGATCAAAACTGGAGTCTCCCATAACTTCTAAGTTTTTTAAACACACACACACACACACACTTGAGAGATCCAATTTCAGATCTCAAACATAACACCTGTTTTGTGCCACAGTGAGAATTAGTTCTGCATGCCATCCTTCCTGGGCAGCCTTTCTGGGGTCAGAAAAACATCTAGAAATGTCACTCGTTGTGAGCTATATTCAACTAAGACCTACTCAGAGGAGATCTACTTAAATAAATGAACCTAAATTAGTCATGTTAATTGATTTCAATGGGTCTTCTCTGAGTAGGACAAGCACTGAATACAACCCTGTGTCATCACTCTGGGTGTGGCCAGTGCCAGTTTCACAGTGTGACTCAACCCGTAGTTTTGCCCTTGGTAACATCCAAAGACAAGCCCTTCTGTAGCTGACAAGGGCGATAACTCAGCGGCAGAGCACATGGCTTGCATGAAGAAGGTCCCAGGTTTGATCCCTGGCATCTCCAGTTAAAAGCATCCGGTAGCAGGTGATGGGAAAGACCTTTTTCTGCCCAAGGCCCTGGAAAGTCACTGCCACTTCGGGTAGACAATACTGAGCTGAGATGGACAAATAAATCTGACATGGCGTAAGGCCCCTTCCTATGTTAGGTCACATCCACACCAAACATTTAGTTATACCACTCTAAGCAGTCATGGCTTCCCCAAAGAATCCTAGGAGCCACAGTTTATACCTCACAGAGCTATGATTCCTTGCATCCTTAACAAACTACAGTTCCCAGGATTCTTTAGGGGAAGCCATGTGTTTTAAATGTGGTTTAAGGGTAAGGCATGGATGTGACCCCAGCTGATGCAACATCCTGTTTCTCACAACGGCCAACCAGATACCCCTAGGAAGTCCACAAGCCTAAAGTGCTGTCCAAAAGAGTGATGGGTTGGAAACTGGTATCTCAGTCATCACAGAACCATTGCCCATCCAGCCGGAGTCGATGCTTACTATATAGAGGTAGGAGGGGTATGCTGCGCGAGGGTATCGATTCACCCACGGTGGGATGCCAGTCTGCATGTGAATGATGGTTGCTCCCAGGCTATAGATGTCGGCTTTTGTAGTGTGGCCCCGGCAGAGTATCACTTCTGGGCTCATATAAATCTGCAAATGGAATCCAGAGGGAAATTAGCTCCCATGTCAGATTTGCCCCATCCTGAATCCTGACAGTTAACAAGTATTGGGCAGGAGAGGAGGCTTTGTTCTTTAAATACAGGTGTGGGGGACCCTGCGGCCCTCCAGATGCAGCCGAACTACAGCTCCCATTATCCCTTGCCACTGGCCATGCTTGCTAGGGCTGATGGGAGTTGTCGTTCCGCAGCAAAGGTTCCCCACTCCTGTCCCAGCGGATCTTCAGAGGCCGTGCAGAGCCTGAGTGAGACAGCGGGGGAGGCACCAGATGGAGGGAGGGGAATGGGCCAGCAAGCCCCACACAAGCTCTCAAACGTAGCCAGTTTGGGTGTGAGTAGCCACTAAGGATTACTTGTTACTTCCAATAGCAGGAAACATGATTTTGGTAAGCTGTAGACCCCTGGCGGAGGTGGGGAACCATTTTCAAGTCCAAGGGCCACATTCCCTTCTGGGCAACCTTCTGAGGGCCACATGCCAATGGCGGGCAAGGCCAGAGGCAAAAATGGGCAGAGCAACAAATACGAATTTTACCTCTGTACAGCAGGCTAGTGTCACTCACCCACCCCTCTCTGTCCTCCATACCGACAAGCAAAAGGAATGATCAGCGTTCAAGGACATATTCTAGCCAGGCAAAAGGGGGCGGCGGCAAAGCAGGGCCAGTGAGGGGTGTGGCCTAGGAAGGGTTCTGCGGGCCAAATCGAGAAACCATGGTTGATTCCCGGGGGCCTGAGGTTCCCGACCACTGCTGTAGATTATAGTCTGGCATTAAGTACTGATAGAGGCTAAACTGCATTGTCATAGATTATAGTATTAAATTAAGGATATCTGTATGCATTCCACAGTCCGTCCTCGCACAACAAATTTGTAGACTCACAGAGGGGCCAAATAAGCCCCCAGACTTGGGCATGTGGGTCCACAGCCCTAACTGGGAATTGGTTAGTTAGCTGCACAAAAGCAAAGATATCCTTTGCGAGTCCCCCTTGTTCCTAGCCTGACTGTCTCAACTTCCTTGGGCTCTGCTGTATGCTGCCGCTGTTACTCCTAGGGAATCCCATTACAACGTCTTCCTGGAGATCATTGCAGGGTACCTTGCCCTGTAGAGGGCAAGTCTTCATAACACATTTCGCTTCTCTCCGTACTCAGGATCCAACCAAATATTTAGCCAGGTTGCTTAACCAGGCATGGCAATAATGGCAGGATGCCCAGGACTGCCTGCTCCCATGGGAACCCATCCAGATACTGGAGAGTCTCTTCCACGGCTCTTCTTGAGATGCCTCTGCCTTCGAAATGCTGGCTGCTGTGAGACAGGGTCTTCGCTGTGGTGGTGTCCCGGTTGTAGAATTCTCTCCCCAGGGATGTCCTCCTGGCACCATCACTAATTTAACTTTAAGCATCACGTCAAAGTGATTGGACTGACCTGCGATTGATTTTGTACTGCTGCTCCTAAGACTGAAGTTTCTATTGCACCTCTCGAAGTTTTATGCAGTTCTTATCCTGCTCTCTCTTGTTCTTTTTATTATGCATTTTTATTTTACATTATAATAAACGTCTACCTCTTCATCTTCGTTTGTAAGACACCTTGAGAATTTTATCAATTTGAAAAGTGAGAGATAAGCTCTCTAAAGAGAAGCAAGCAAGCAAACAGCTGCCACTCAGGGTCAGTGCTAAGCTCTCACATAGTGGAGTTATCAATTTTCCTGGAACGAGTTAAGGGCAGCTGATCAAGGAGAATTAGGGTGAGTGTAAACAACAACAATTCAGTTTCAAATCTGTTTCACTGGCATCACTCCCAGCAAGGGAACCCTTTGCAATGCTCTTTTGGGAAAGGGGTTGGATATCTAATACAAGGAATTTTAAAACCCTCCCCAAACTACAGTTGGGGTGGGTGAGTTCAGATCAGTTTGGTGCTGCATGGCTAAGCCTTGGGTTTATACCATGCTCTTATCCCCCTCTGTACCATGGTGTGAAGCGAGTTTCCAGTTTTGGCTTGGCAAACTATGGATTGTGCAAACTATTGTTTGCACAGTTTGGATGTAATGTCCAACTGCGGTTTGCTATAAAAAAGAAAGAGGAAGTCAGGGAAAGTGCAATGCAAGGAGGGACCCTTGAGCCTGAGGCTTGTGAACATAGCAGCACCAAACCACAGTTTGGCATTATGTCTGAACAGAGACTACAGCTGCAGAGTAGAAGTGACAACAGTAGACTTTCCCCTTGGATTATGCCCCCAAATCAGCTCTTTTCCATTCATCTGTCATTCCTCTTCTCCCAGGCATTTTAGCATGTGTTTTTTAAATTGCTTCAAGTGTTTTAAATTGTGTTTTAAATTGTTTTTAAAAGATGTGTTTTGCATTTGTATGTTTGTTTTTGATGTTTTTAGTTGCTGTAAACCGCCCAGAGAGCTTCGGCTATGGGGCGGTATACAAATACAATCAATCAATCAATCAATCAATGAGGAAGAGGGAGCAGCAAGGCTTCCTTCTTGTGCATAGTCCTTACCTCTGTTCCTCTGAGGTCTTTGGGATAGTATACATCTTCCGTCATTTGAACACTGAGACCGAAATCCACGAGAACTGCTTTGGTTGACATGAAAACAATGTTGCTGGCTAGAAACAAAAGGGAAGAGATGAGCATTTAGGACTCTGGAGGGAAAATTCCAACATCCGCTTTAAACCCAGAAAACACCTCAAGGCAAGAGACTGTGAGGAAGGCAGCCAGCACACATTTTACATGCAAATAAAACCTTATCATTTGTGTGGCAATCCCTTTCATGCAATTAACAGTGGAGGCCAGCCCTGATCACACAGAGTTCCACATCACAGGGGAAGCCTACATGTGCACAGCAGGCTTCCCCCACACTCATGGGCGCAGGGGGGCAGCTTGGCCCTGCTCTCCCCCTCATGCCATTGCTAATTGTGTGGAGAGAATGCCTTAACAGAGCTTTTTTAGAGGCTGAAGAGAACAAGGCCAAGTGAAGGGACTTCAAAATTTTCAAACTTGGCCCTTGGGAAAGTGGCCTTCAGTGGGCTCCCAGCCAAATGTTCCACAAAGGCCCAAGGTGACTCTATACTGGAGACATTCTGGGCACTTAAAAATAGTGCCTTCCAGACCTAGCTGCTTGGCTCAAGGCAGGGTTAAGTAGCTGGGTCTGCGAGCTGCCATTTTTAATTCCCACAATACCCCAATGTAGCATCACAATGCCTGGTGAGCCCTGCTGTGGTATTGTGGCCCTGGCCACTGCCCAAAGATGGATCATGGAATATAGTTTTACAAAATACACAGGTCCCTTTTTGGTAATAGCTACAGGACATAATACAGGCACCTATGTTTTTCTCCCCAGCAGGGCCAAACAACTTGAGGGCAATTTAAAACAGAAAAACTATGTGGTGGTGGTGGGAGGAAGAGAGTTAACTCCCTCTACCCCAGCTCTGTTTTCCTGGTCAGATTAGCAGCCCAGGTTGAAGGAGAGTTTGGTCCTCCATCTCTCATTCAAGTCCTGGCTGACCCATGAACTCCCAAGGTGATTTTAAGCAAGCTTTCCCACCTGCAACACAGCAGTATTGATGATACAGCAGGGCTGATGTAAGGACTATTAAGATCACATGTGCAAAGTCCTTCAAAGGCTCTAAAGCGCTATATAAATGCAAAATGGCATGATTATGCCTTAAGTATCTTTAATAGCTAGGAATGCCATTGTTATAATCCTCATTATTATTGCAAGCACCTATGTCTAAATGCACAAAAGCCAAACAATGGCTGTGGGAGGTAGCTGGGAGTCCTGTTTGTTGAGCTATTCTTTAAACCTGATAGGATTCAGGCATTTCCACTTTTGAGCTCCTTTCATTTTGAAGAACACAGATGGATCCACAAATATGCTAGTTAAACAAGTGGTTTGAAAATAACAATAATTTAAAAAACAACTGAAGCAGGACATTTTTTTAAAAAGCAAACACACAAGAGCTTGTACGCAGCTTTGAGTCTCCAGGGTAAAAAAACAGAAGCTGAAGCCTTTGAGGGCAATAAACTCCACAAAGGAGTCCCCAAAGACACCAGACTTCATGGCATTTCAAGAGGACACACCTCTCTTAATGAGGCTCCTTTTACGAAACCTGGCCTAAAGCTATAGATGTAGAGGGAGCATAGCCAGAAAGGGCTTTTTCCCCAGTTGATAGCCTTGCCTTTGTAATGTGGCAATTTGGAACTGAAACCAGCTTCTGCTGCATTTCCTGTTTGGCTGCGACATGCAGAAAAAGAAAAGTATGGGTCAACAGCGCCCTCCAAAACTGGTATTTGCTTCTCTCTTGGCGCTCTTACCCAATCTACCTAAATGAAACTCAGGCCCCATCTGCACAATATGTTTAAAGCAGCATCCTACCACTTGAAACAGACACGGCTTCCCCCTAAAAGTCCTGGGAATGGAGAGATTGATTGCTAAACCATTCTAGGAATTGTAGCTCTGCAACGGGAATGAGGGTTTCCTAAACTCCCAACAAACTACTTAAACTATTTAACTGCTTAACAAACCACTGTTCCCAGGATTCTTTGGGGGAAGCCATGACTGTTTAAAGTGGCATGATACTGCTTTAAATGTATAGTGCAGATGAGGCCACAGTTTTGCTCAGCTGGTGTTATTTCTCTGTCCCAAAGTTTGTATTGTTGTTGTTTGCTCCCAGAGGATGTTGCTAGTATGCAGCATGCAATACTGTTAAGAGATCAGTATTATTATCTGTTATTATTATCTGTTAAGAAATAAATGATAAATGCAGAAGAGGAGTACAATCTACTTTTAAAGTGAGAGAACAACGTAGCTGTTTTCCCCATTTTTTCTACCTTTAGGCAGCAATCCTGTACACATTCACCTGGCAGTAAGCTTCAATTATCTTAATGGGACTTATTTCTGAGTAGACATGCATAGGATGGTGTTGTAAGGACCACTTGCTTGACTGAGAGTGCTTCAAGAACTGCAGTGGGTGAATTCTGGGGCATATTGTAGACACTTCATTTACACAGGGCACGCTGCTCCTAAAAGGCCCCAAACACCCTCTTGTGTCTGTGCATTGCAGGTGAAGATCAGCAGGAGACTCTTTTTCAAAGGAAGCTTGTCGTCATTACTCACCATCTGCCCCATTCTGTATGCCCATTCCCTGAGGTGCGTTGGAGGAGTATTTATTATTTTACTTATTAACAGATTGATAACCTGCCTTTCAACCATTTAGGTTTTCAAGGCAGCTTGCACAAGGCAAGGCCTTTACTGTGATGGCACCAAAACTGTGCAACTCTCTTCCTGGGAAGTCTCACTGGGCTCCATCATTTATGGTAGCTGGTGAAATATTCTGCCATTTCAGAAGGCTTGTCAGAAGGGGTTATAGAGACTCAGGTGTTCCCATGCCTTGTTTGGCTTTGGTGTATTTTTTACAGCTGTAATTTTTAAGATGTAGCTTTCATTTTTTTCATTATATCAATGAACTCTGTAGATCCATTTTGTCAGAAAGCTGGGGGCATAAATATTTACTTAAGGTATCTCAGTGATAAATCCCAAATAACCTTCCAAGAAAACCCAGGATTATTTGGAGAACAATGTATAAAGCACTAACATATAGTTAAGCTGTAAACCAGCAATGGAGAAGCTGTTGCCCTCCAGGTGTTGCCACACCACACCCATCATCCCTGGCCATTAGCCAAACTCACTGGGGCCTGCTGGGAGTTGGAGTTCAACAACATCTGGAGGGCCATGAGTTCTCCACTCTTGCTTAAACTGAAGGCCTTGAACACTATACAGTGCTACTAGGTTAAGGGGAGACTCAGCTCTTTAAAAGGAAATGCTAACATACGTTTTATATCTTGATGTATAACTCCCTTTGAGTGAAGAAACTCAAGCCCTTTGAGGATATGCTTCGTCACCCAAATGATTTCAAATTCTCTCATAGGCCCACAGCTTTCCACCTTCTCCAGGACAGAGCCTCCTTCTCCTGCTTCCATGAAGAGGTGGATTGTTTTGTCCCACAAAATGGCTCCATAAAGTTCAGCAATATTCTCATGGCGGAAGCAGGCCTGGATTTCAACATCTGATGGCTTAAACTGTTCCACCGGGACCTAGAGTGCCGAAATAAAGACAGATTAAGTAAAGCAGACAGAGCAAAGGTTGGTGGCACACAAGCTTACATGATCCTGCACCAGTGAGGTGAGATTCCATTCTCGCAGACTCGTCTGGAGGCAGTGAAGCTCATAATATTGAAACATTTTATTAAAAAGGCAAGAAAAGAGGTAGAGGGGACAAACGGCTCACAAAATGGCAGTGGGCCAATTGCCAAAGGGGACAGGGGGGAAACAAGTGGCCAAAGTTTCACAGTGTGGGGAACAGGGGCTTGTTTTCCTCTGAGCAACTGAGCCATCCAGCACCCCAGTTCTGGAGCCAGAAGGAGAGGCTGGGGCTAGTCTTGGCACCACTTGGGCTGACACTTCAAGGACCTCTGCTACCCAAGACCCAATAAAAACACTCCCAACCTTCCTCAGCTGGAAAGGGATTGGAAATCTTTGCCAGTTGTACAGCACACCCAACACTCAGCACAACTGCAGGGACACCCGCTGCCACCCCTCCCCAACTGTGAGTTAGAGAAGAAGGCTGGGGGTTACCTCATCATCACCCTCGCCAGAGGGCGACAGAACACTCACCACAGCGAGGGTGGCAAGCAGAACTGTAGACTAGTGGTTTAAGTAATTGATTACGATGACATCTGAGTCAGCCATGCAACCATTGAGGAAAGTGTTCAAAATATAATCCCATCAGATAGGTCTACTGTAAAACATGGTGTTATAGATCCAAGGCTTATATCTTTTGGAAACAGGCACAGACCTGGCCTTTTTTAGCTTCAACAAGATTGCTGCATCTACTCCTGGGATTCCATAACCATCACTGCAATTCATCATCTAATAATGCCTCCCCAAACACACATACCCCAAAACGTAAGAGAATAGGGAAAAACCCTGCTTGCATGGAGCTCCAGTCACATATCTGAGTGCATGAGATGTGCACGCTGGAGAAATGACATTTAAACTGCTGTTCTTCCATCATAAAGGAAACAACACAACAGCCCCCATTATTGCAAACTGAAGGCAGAAAGTAAATCTAATTGCCCCTAGTATGGTCCCCATGTATAACAGACACTCGGAAAGGAAATCCTAGGAGCCTACCAGTTTGCAAGCCATTCGCTTTTTGGTTTCTGTATCTTGTGCCAAGTATACTTTCCCAAAAGCTCCTCGTGGAATAAAGTCAGTCCCAATATTTCTGTAGGTTAGCTTCCACGGAAAGAGGAACACATCTGAGTCAATCTGATAGCGCCCATTTTTGGGACTGATCTGTTAAGAAAAAATCGATGGTGGGGAGGAATTAATCTTTCATGAATAACTTATACTTTGATAAAGACAGATCTGTTTATTGGACACATGTGTTGACCTTCCAAAATTAGACCATGAGCCTCACCTACTCCAACACTATCTATTCTTGCAATGGCTTTCCAAGGTCTCACAGCCACCCTGTCCCCAGACCAGTTTGTGAGATCTTTTAAATGGAAAATGCCTGGGATCTTCTGCACACAAAGCATGCACTCTGCCACTGAGCTAATATAAGCCCTTCCCATAAGGAGAACTTAACCTTGCCTGATTTCATCTTCCCAATACAAAGAAGCCTCATGACACAAAGGAGCCATCTCTCTTTAGACTGATCAAATGGGAACAGCATGTGAAGCATTCTATTCACTCTGGAAATATTTACAAATCCAGGGAGTGATTAGCCTCCCATAGAGCCTAAGTTGCACTTAATTGTCTGGCAACAACAGCTTGACTGATGGACTTGCGTAATGAGTCCACCTGGTGGCTTGTTTGCTCATTCCTGGAACCTGCCAGCCTGTTGCTTCACAAAGCTGTGGGTTTGGTTAGAGAAGGTAAGCAAACCATTCCAGCATCTCCTACCATCAGAGGCTGGACAAGGGACTGGGGAGAAACCAACTTTCCTGAAATATTCAAGGCAGATAAGAATAAAGGCCTAATTTTGTCACATGGATTTCAGTTGTACTTTGAAACTGCAAGCATCTTAGCATCAGCTAAAGCATTGCATTGGAAGGTTCACCCACAGTGCAAGGCAAAAACTGTCTTGAGTAGGGCTGCAATGCTTTAGTCACTTGTTTGGTTAGATCGGGGGAGGGGGACTTTTTCAGCCGAAGGACCACATGCCAGTGGTGGGCAGAGCCAAGAGGCAAAAGTGGGTGAAGCAATGGCCATCATAGTTTACCTTTTTACAGTAGACTGGTTTCTGCACACACACCCGTCTCTATCCGGGCAACCAAGAGGCATTAATTAATGAGTTAATCAAGATCCTATTCAAACTTCAAGATGCATTTTGAAGCCAAGCTGCTCACAGGATCCAGTGTAAGGGGCCAACATCCCAACTCTAATGCAACAGCTGCCGTTTGCACAACATGCTGCCATTTTCTTCTCCTTTGCACTGCATAAGTTCAAAGAGCCATGAGACTTCTCGGCGGGGTGTGTGTGTGTGTCAGGATACCTTCCCATTGCCATGTATGTGCAGATTTGGTCCACAACATTCAGAGCAGTTATCCTAAAGCTGTACAGTCCATAAACGGATGCAAGGGAGGCAATAAAGATTTCCCAAACAGCTGGACAGACCCATCTAGTTCTATCTGACTGCCCAAGCACAGAACAACAGTTTAGCTGCAATGACATAACTTTTAGTTACTTTATAAGGCTCTCTCGCTCTCACTCTCTTGCTCTCTCTCTCACACACAAACACACACAGAGACAGGATTAAGATCTGGGTTTGCAATTGAAAAATAGTGTTCATTTTTAGTGTGGCTTGAAACATGGACCAGAAATATGGACAAGCAATACTTGTCCCCTAGTCAAGCTCATCTCATGGTGAGGGATGAGAGCACACCTATTCTCTAATCCACTTGGCACTAGGAATAGGCAAGACATTCAATTCAGTTCACATTTAAAGCTGAATTTATCAAATGTGCAGTGTCCGAAACAATATGAGAACCGAAACACAGCCAGCCTTCAAAATTCACATTTATCCAAATTTTGCAATGCAGTTCTCCAACCACGCAACGTTAACCAAAAATGCATATATTAGGGGAAAGTGTGCACAAAATGAATATATTGGGATATATATTTATTAGGACAAATTTGCACTAAAATGCTGAAAACTTTTCATGAGGATTTCTTTTTAAAATCTGCAAGTTGCTGCAAAAATGTGGAGAACTGAATTTAAGATTAGAAAGATGAAAAACAGAGAGAACCAAAACTGACAGATCCCTCCACCCCTACTTGGTACAGAGGCCTCCTCTCTAGATGGGGCTATAACATCTGAATGCAGCTTATATGTGGAAAATCAAAACTGTTTGTTCAATTTCTTCAATAAAATTTAGGAAATGACAATGTTGGGAGAAGGGCTGAAGCCTAGCAAAAGAGCACATGCTTTGCATCCAGAAAGAAAGACTCCTGTCCGAAGCCCTGAAGAGCCACTGCTAGATGGGCCAGTAATCTGACTTGCTTCCTATGATTTTAGCTCATGCATGGTGCATTTTACGCAGCTAGACCGTATTTGAACGTTATGGGCCCATGTGGGGATATAGGAGACAGGTCAAATGCACCAGATGGGCAGGGAAGACAGGCACTCTCTCACTCTTCTCTGAAATGGGCTGGACTAAGGACAAAGTATCATCCAATCCATGAACCAGCATAATCCAGTTAGAGTTGATCATGGAGACTATTGGTTTATTAGCAAATCCCACGGTCTTCAATAGCAATAAGAATCACGCCAATGGCGCATCTGGTCCAACATCCTGTTCTCACAGTGGCCAGCCAGATGCCTACAGAAGCCTGAAAGCTGGACCTGAACGCAACAGCACACTCCCCTCCTGCAATTTCCGGCAACTGATATTCAGAGGTGTACTGCCTTAAGTCATGTGCAGCCAGCATTTCAAGAAAAGAACGTACCATATTTAATATGATTCCAGACTCTTGTCTTCTGGGCCGGCAAATTTGCTTTGCGGTGTTGGACACCTGATTGGCAAAAGCAAGCAAATCTTCCACGGTCCCGTACTTGACAGATGACAACAACGAAACTTCCCTTCCACTGAACAGTATGGATTCCGCACGCTCCTCATTTTTGTTAGTCTCCGGACACAGACCGAGGAGGCTGTCTTTGTAAACTGCCAGGTCTCCATTTGGGTAAAGGTTCTCCATGATGTCGATCACTTCAGACACATTTAAGTCTGTTAACAGTAAGTCAATCTCCTCTTTATTGTCACTATCAGTGCTCATATACTCCATTACTGTCTGTCCTCTTCCCCTTACTCTACCTGTAAATGGCAAACCACAAAAAACAAAAAGTAGAATACTTCACACTTAGTTCAAGAGGACAGCTAAGACATTTCAACACAGGAAGTAATGCAGTTGGAACACACGTACTATATCTGTACACTGAAAACCTATGCAATCGATACACTCATAGGCTGCAGCCCTGCACACAGTTATATGTACATAAGGTTGGAATCAAATATATTTTCTAGGAAGTAAGTCCATTGAACTCAGTGGGACTTACTTTCAAACAAATACGTACAGGATCAGGCTGCAAGTCTCATTTAAAGCAATTGGGCTTAAGTAGCCATAAGACGTTGCTTTACAGTGGGCATAATCCAGAGTTACACATGCTTTTAAGTCCCACTGAATTCAAGAGGACTTGCATATTAACTGTGCATTAAACAACCATTGAAATCAATGGGACTCTACATGGCAGAGGGCAATCAAAAGCAGATTTAACAGCTAGCTGTACCAATAGTACTACAGTACAACAAGCTCACATCCTCAGGGATGGAGAACCTGGGGCCCTCTCGGTGTGGCCTGACTAACTCCCATCATCCCTGGCTATTGGCCACACTGACTGGGGCTGATGGGAGTTGGACTCCAACAACATTTGGAAGGACGCAGGTTTCCCATCCCTAGACAAACGCAATGGGAGGATGGTGTTCTCTGACGTGACAGACAAAAAAGGATCAAGGATCCGTGCTTGCAGGAGCGACCCTAAATGGTTGAGGTCAGTGGACCAGAGGCACAAGTTTGGCTGATCAGGCTTATAGCTACCAGGGGAGGGGGAAAAGAGATTGGAACAACCCTACGAGGGAGGTGGCTCACTGTGTCATTCAAGGGTTGGGGGCTTGTAGCCCACCAGAAGTTAGACTTCAACTCCCATCAGCCGCAGCAAGTTTGGCCAGTGGTCAAGCATGATGGGAGATGTGCTTCAGCAACATCTGGAAAACCACAAGTTCCCCACTCTTGGCGTAATTCGTCACATTAGGAGGCAGCACAGGTGGCTGCTGCTGCTGTGGGACTCTGTCCTTACATTGTCCTGCTACTTCTGCAAAATAAGCAATACCCTGTTGTAAGCTGCCTCCTCAAGGAGAATCTGTCCTACACTTCCCTCCATTCATATCCACCTTACATCTGCCAGCGGAGCTTGAAAAATTGACTTCAGCCAGCAGCTGCTATACTGAAGAAGAGGGTGTGGGCTGTCTGTGACAATGGCTGCTCAAGTTTCCCAGTATGAGGGGGGGGAAACTACCAGGGAAATGCTGGGGGCTGGGGAAGCCCCGTGCCACCTTTTTCACTTGTTGGTTGAAACCTGCCTAGAGCTCCATGTCTGTCCCCACCCCTTTCTGCTGTGCAAATGCTCTTGATGGAGTAGTCTAATACAGGACACTCATCCAGCAAAGAAAAGGATTAGGACAATGTATAAAGATTGCACAGGCCATGGGGCAGGTGTGTCTCGTGTTGTTCATCACCTCACAGGCACTAGCCAATGAGTGCCCACAGCATCCCAGGCATCCCAATCCATGCACTGCAGTCAAATTAGCAATGTCCATGACATCTGGAGGACAGCAATTTCCCAGCAACAAGATATTCTGCTCTGGGCTGAGAAACTGCAATATCCCAGTAGAAGAAGTGCTACCTCAGGAGAAGGCATCTGGATCCCGAGAGACACCACAATCCTTCCTTTGCAGTACAAGGAAAACCAGCATGGATCACTCTGGATTGTGTTCCTAACCATGACCAAAGTCATGATCACCATCACCACCACCACCACCACCACCACAATCAAAGAACCTCATACAGCGACTGAAACAGTATAAGCATTATGCAATTTGTCATCAAAAAACTGCATTTCAGCAATATGTTGTGCAACTTTAAAAAACCCTGCAAGACTCCATGCAGGAGCCTACCAAAATCATTCTGCAACTGTACAGTGATCATATCGCATGTGGTAACTCTTCCTCTGTTTTGTTTCCAGTTTGTAGCTGCTTTGTTTTCTACATGATTCTTGATATAGTTTCAATAAGAGGGTTGGGGAAGGGAGGGGAACTTACTGGAATCCAAAACTGACATGTCAACTAAAAGCATTTCCCAGTCCACAATCAGAAGGAACCTTCCTATTCACAACACACTCCTTAAAAACCTGAAAAAACAAGGATTGCATTATTTTAGACAATCAGGTATCTGGAAATTCCCCAACATATAATCTCCATAGACAACACACACATTGGTAAAAAGGAAATTGGGCTCGAGCAATTGCTGGCTGCATAAACAGATTTATTCACTGGTGTTACATTTAAAAATGCAGAAGTCAAGTCATAGTCATACTACATCTTAACACCTTTCCACCAACACAGGTGAGGGTACGTGCTTTACCATTTGCTTATGCTAAGACAACACAGAACTTCTAAGAAGCCACACGCTTCTCTGGAGAACAGCCTCATTCTTGTAAGATCATCTGGCACTGAACTCATAGGAAGAAACAGAAGTCCAGAGAAAAGGGGAATTCCTGATGGAAAGATACACAAATTAAGATGATCTGACCATCTCGGACTTCCAGAAAGGAATGGAGATGGACCCTCCTTTGAAACAGGTCTAAATTGTATCCCATCTGCCCATCACTTTCAAATACAATTCAAAAACTATGCCTACCTTCATTCTAGCTGAAGACAAATGTCTCTTGACTCACCAGGCTTGCTTAATACAACCACATGTGTCTATGTATGACAAGAATGAAGAACTGGACAGTGACACAGAGAAGCAGAGAGAGATCAATTAACTCCTCCCAAGGTCGGACAGGTGACACATGATCTACTGAAGCCACCATGCAGTGCAGCGTGCCTAGCTGGAGTGGCGTGCCTAGGTATAGTTTCTGGCCAAGATTCTTATCTTCATTCTACTCAGTGCATAGCTGTGGAAGCCTTCTGGCAAATGCTTTTAAACAGGATACGTGGAAAAAACACCCATCAGAATCTATGCTAAAGGACCAAGTCAGATGGCTAAGAGTTGCAGACCCTACTGCACCTTTGCAAAAAAGGCTCAGCACCACATGCCCATCTGCAATCTGCACACTGTAGATAGGAAGTCTCTGGTGAGAAATCAAAAAAGGGAAGAGGTAGGGCTGAACATGCTTGGCCACAGTCATATATAAACTGGGGAAATGGAGCATCGCTCACTGTCAGCTTTCTTCCTTTCGTCTTGCATCATTCTGAACCAGAGCACAAGATTTGAGACTTCTGTCTTTTTACTAGAAATAGCTTTTTACCAGAAATGCCCCACCTTAATTTTCTTAGTTTTCCAGGGTCAACAACTCCTAGATTTTGTGCTGCCCACACAGTGAATGGGTATATCGCAAGACTTATCACTGTTCTTTTTAAAGAATTTAATTGTTTCCCTGATTGTATCTGAAAGCACATTCGACTCTTCCATAGGGGATGCAATGCTTACCAGTTGAGTAAACAGACCCCCCCCAGGCTGTTTCCACCCAGTTTTCTACAGATGGGAAGCCCCAAGTTTTCCACATGGAACTTCCCCCTAATCTGTGTTTTGATGGTGCTTTGACTTTTTAAAAAAAGACTTTTACAACTTTGATTGCTGGTCCTGCAAGTGGATTTTCACATTGGCAGACTAGAAATCCAGCACAGGGGTGGGGAACAGGATCTTGCTGGTAGGCCACAGCGTTATCTCCCTTACCCCTTGCGGGCCAAGTTTGACAGGTGAGCAGTCACCCACCTGTCAATCACCTGACACTATAAAGACATCAGGTGTGTCCTTTTTTGTGCTTTCAAAGCACTGGGTGCATTGAAAGGGGCTTCTGAAGACCTGACAATCGGCTGACTGTCGGGTCTCCAGAAGACCCTTTCAAAGTGCTGTCTTGCATAGTGCAGTGCATAGGGCTTGCAGGCACTGCTGGTCAGCTGATTGACAGTGCCTGCAAGCCCCCTTGTGGCTGAACCACGTTTTTACCTGCCCCACAATGGATGCCATACATGACAGCAGGTGTAGGGTAGGTGGGCATGGCTTGGCTGAAATTTGGCCTGGTGGGCCAAATGGGAAGGCCAAATTAGGTCCACAAGCCAGATATATATACCAATACCTGGTGAGCGGAATGCGTATGTATGTACACACATACACACTACTCAGCCTCACCAGGTATCAGTGTAGGCTAGTCAAAAAGACTTCAAGTTTGCATTTTAATACAAATCCTTCAACACCACAGGGTTTGAAATATATATCTCCCCTCTCATCTACGAGAAAGAGAATTATGTTTACCTGATAAACCGAAAACTGTTCCTAGACCTCATCATTCCAAAAGATAATATCTTACAAAATGACATGTCTGATCTTTTCGTCATAGCTTCCTTGTACTCAAGAGAACTACAACTGCTGCAGAGTCTGAGTGGCAGTGTTTGATACATTGCATATCCACAGTAAAACCCATGGAAGAAACCCATGAAAGGAGACTTACCTGCCTCCTCCTCCCCACTGTATCTTTTGTGCATCTTGACTAGTCACTCCTCAGGGCTGGGGGACTCTCCAGAAGAGGGTAGGTGAGGAGCGGGGCAGTCCCTTTCTGTGAGTTTCCCTCTGTTTGTGGTTCTCAAAATCCAACCCATGGATTTCTGATATTATGTCTGTGCAGAATGAGCCCCAATAGCACTGGAAATGGTCAGGCCACTTGTTAGAGGAGATATACACACTGCAAATTGTATCATCTTTATGCTAGCATAACGGTGTCCTGTAGTTTGGGTGGAGTGCTCAGATCTCTAGCCTCTCTGCACAGAACTACAACTCCCAGGATTCCCTGAAGAAAGGGAATGACTGGTAAACCAGTTTAAGGCTATGAGGGAGAGCAGAAGTGATGTCCCTGTGGCCCTCCAGCTGTTGTTGTACTCCATCTCCCCTCAGTCCCAGATAGCAAAATCAACAGCCAGGCATGATGTAGTGTAACGACATCTGGCAAGCCACACGTTCTCCACCCCCGGTGTACACAGACTCTTGCATCGGTATAGCCTGCTCTTTCTAAGCTGACTCTGAAGCAACGCCACCAAAGAAATCCACAAGACAGCTTTTCCAAGTATCCTTCTCTCACTCGCTGATAAGGAGCTTTGCTGAGGAGAAGGTGGGAGAGGTCATTCCAGGCCAACCGAGGCACATCTGATCCTTTGAGTTGGTTGCACAGTGAAGCACTATGAAGCACCAAATCCCCTGGAAAAATGCTCGTTTGGGCAACCCCTTGCCGTAGCATTTGGAGAAGGGCCGTAGCTCAGAGGCAGAGTCCCAAATTCAATCCTCGACATATCTTGGTAGGGCTGGGAGAGAGCCCTGTCTGAAACCTTCCTCTTTCAACAAGCCTTTTAAGTTGAGACCTTATCCCAGTCTGCATCTGTGTTGGAATTGCTTTTTAATATGTTTTTAAACCTTTTTTAAAAAAACCAATATGTTTTTAACCTTTTTTTAAGATGCCTTGAAAGCTTTTAAAAAAAATGTTTTTAAAGATGTTTTGTTTTCATGTATTTTAAAGTCTGTTATTACGACGTTTTAAAGTGCTTTTAGTGTTTCTGTTTGGCACCCTGGGCTCCTGCTGGGAGGAAGGGAGGGATATAAATCAAATAATAAATAAATAAACAAACAAACAACCCTGGAGAGCTGCTGCCAGTCAGTGAAGACCAGCTGTGGGGGAACCTTTGACCCTCCAGAGGTTGCTGAACTACAACTCCGATCAGCTCCAGCAAGCATGCCCAATGGCCCAGGGGATGATGGGCGTTGTAGTTCAGCAACCTCTGGAGGGCCACAGGTTCTCCACACCTGGTGTAGACAACACCAAGCAAGATGGAACAGGGGTCTGACTCAGTGTAAGGCAGCTTCCTCCGTTCCTATTTGGACTGCCCAAGGGAGCCTTGCCGCTGTGCTACACGAGGATGCTCACCACAGGATGGGGTGGAAGAGTTGCACGTTCCATTAAGGCGGCATTCCAGTTAGCTCTGTCCTGGAGCAGCTGACCAGCAGAGCTATTAAGAGAGGCATAAGCAAGCATTCCTTTATCTGGGACAGAGATTCCCATGTGTGTCCCCATTGAGCAGAAGCATGACCTAATTTGAGGCAAGCATATTCCCTCTCCCTTGCCACATTTCTCCACAAATCTGATTCATGCCACACACTCCTATCAGATAAACACCTTGCAGATGATTCAGGTTTGGGGCATCCAGAAAGACATGACATCGGAGACTGCAGCTGGCAGCATATCTCTACCCACTCCACCCAGAATGGGAAGACAATGGTTTAACAGGGGAAACCATTCGTGTTTCCCAGCTGGGCATATGTACAAAGAAAGCTCCCTTTCAGCTTGGCAGATATTGGTCCATCCAGCCTCGTACTGCCACGGTACTCTCAACCAATAGCTGCTCTCCAAAATCTCAAGCTGGTGCCAGAAGTAGCGCTACAACTCCCATCAGCCCCAGCTCTGAGCTTCTTTTAAGCTGCAATGCTGGGGGTGGAAACAGGGACTTTCTGCATACAAAGCATGCGTTTGACCACTGAGTTCTCCTCAAGGGGCAAAGGCACCAAGTCTAAGCAGCATGTCCTGTTCAAAAGTACTTCTTAGAGAAATAGCCAAAAATTCCCCTGCAAAATTTCCATGAGATGACCCAAAGAAACTGAAAAGGCAACTTTTCATTTTCCTGTTCCCCCAGGAGAGCTCCTGTTCCTGCACAGGTGTCCCCTTCACGGATGCAACACCTGTCATGCAGGGGGAGCCCAATAAAAATGGAAAGGGACCTTCTGCAGCTTCTTCAGACTTTTCTTATGGGTTCAGCTACTGCCAACGCTTCACCCCCCATCACGTTTCTTCTGCTCACTAACCTCCTTCCACTGTGCTAATATGGAAAGAGTGGGTAGAATCTAGATGAGCAGAGCAATCTGAACTATAGGAAGCCGGCAGAATTTATGCAAGGCATAACTCACCCCTCTTCCAAACTCTGTCCGGGAGTGGGGCCGCTGCCACCTAAGACAGCTCGAGCCTGGCAGAGAGAATACAAGCCTGTAACATAAAGTTTGACTTACACTTCCACTTTTGCCAGGGTAACTTCGGCTACATTGCAAAGTCATGTCACGGAGTTTGGAATAGGGGTACATTCTGTCACGCCCCGTTTTCAGGACTTACCCCTGCCTCAGCTCTGGCACCTTCGGCTGAGCCTCAGCTGAGCCAGGATGGAGGACTTATGCCAACGTATCTCCAGCTGAGTCGGGATGAGGGAATTCAGCTGGCACAGTCCAGGCTCAGCCAGAGATTTGCCTATTCCAAACTCGGCTCCTCCTGGCGGATCTTGGGTTTCGATTGCTCCCTTAATCATAACTAATTTAAGCCCCATCGATTTCACTGAGTCTGGTCTAAGCAGGAGCACATCTGGACCCAACCCAATATGGTGCATCTGGAACTCTCTCTCAAAACACCTACGTCAGGGGTAGCTAACGTGGTGCCCTCCAGAAGTCATTGTTGTTAGTACATTTATATCCCACCTCCAAGGAGCTCAAGGTGGCATACGTGGTTCTCCCTACCTCCATTTTATCCTCACAACAACTCTGTGAGGTAGATTAAGCTAAGAGACAGTGACTGGCCCAAGGTCACCCAGTGAGCTTCATGGCTGAGTGGGGATTTGAACCCTGCTGTCCCAGGTCCTAGTCCAACACTCTAACCACTACACAACACTGTTGTGGGCTACAGTTCCCATCTTCTGTGACCACTGGCCATGCTTGCTGGGGCTGATGGGAGTTTTAGTCCAAAACATCTGGAGAACACGACATTGGCTACCCCTGGCCTAAGTGGTGCTACCCCCTTCCCTCTCTTCCTCTAGATTCAGTGTACGGAACCTTTGGCCCTCCAGATGCTGCTGAACTACAACTCCCATATGCCCCAGCGAGCATGGCCAATAGCAAAGGATTATGGGAGCTGTAGTTCAGCAACATCCAGAGGGCCAGAGGTTCCCCATACCTCCTTTAGATCCCTCCTCCAAACCTACCTTTCTCATGAAGCCTTTAGCTTAACCCCTTAGTGCTCACCTCCCACTGAAATTAAGCCTATGTACAGGTAGCTGCATTCACTCATATTCATTCCTTGTTACATTTGCCTGTTTTCCTTTCATAGTTACCTCTTCACTATTAAAATATTGCAACCTGCTTGGAATAGGAACCCCTCCTTCTTGCTTACCTTATTCAGTAAAGTATTGTGTACATTGATGGCACCATCATCAAGCTGAGAGACCTGGATCCAGACTAAGTTAGCAGCCTGCACTTAGCTCCCACTGAAATAAATGGGACTTAAAGTTAAGCCATGGCCAACTTGTCCCATTGATTTCCAGCCAAGAGTGTCCATTTAGCAAATGGTGCCAAACTACCTTATTTTAAATAATGATCAGCTGACATGTTTGGTCGCAGTGCACTGTACTTTTAGAATAAGTTTGTTTCAATGGTTTAAGCAAGGAGCGGTTGGATAAAGGAGCGGTGTGAAAATGGGTTAATATTGCTGGGACAAAACTGGTGTTTCTCAAGCACCTAAGCAGGTACAACTATTAGCAAACACAGCAAAAACCAATATCTTCTACATCCCCTGTTTCTTCAGTAGCCTCAGATAGATGCAAAGGTATGTATTTCTTTATTTGCAGTGGGAGAAGAACTAATTCAGCTGCCAAATTATCATTTCTTCATAAGAACATGCAATAATTGATCTCTCTTAAAAACAACTATTTTATATAGACAGACACTCAATTTTACAGGTACACACTTACTCTCTTACCATGGACTGCTTGCACAGAATTGCTATAAAAGATATGCACAGTCTGATCCCAAGCCAATTTAATAGTACGTAGCATTTATCCAGATAGCATTCAAAAGCAGTTCACACATTCTAGTTCAGTCCTTACAACAATGCTGTAATATTATTGCTGTTGTTATTGTTATTATTATTTCCCTATTAAAGGTGAGGAGGGAGGGTCTGAGGCTGGCAGTCAGTGGAACATAGAATGGGGGATTTCCCAGTCACACTCATATTCATTTTCCTCTGCAGGGATGAATGAAGTCACCTCTGACTTCACTAGCAATGTGAGCATCTGGTGGGTTACAAGAAGACCAAGAGAACTTTGTAATGCAAGTTTGCCTTCTGGTCAATATAGTTTCAAGATTCACCTTACCAACTGACTGAAGTAAAATCACTTTGAGGAAGCAATCCTATGCATGTGTCTACTCAGAAGTAAGCCCCATTGAGTTCAATAGGAACTTACTCCCAGGTAAGTGCATATAGGGCTGCAGCCTGAGAATGTTCAAGTCAAAGATGTGCTTCTGTTATCTCCAAAGGAACACGATCTGATCAGAATAGCACCAAGGCTGTGCTGCTCTAGGTAAAAGGAACTAGCCTTATTCAGAAGTAAGCCCCATTAAATCCAACAGGATTTACTCCCAGGTAAGTGTGTAGAGGATTGCAGCCTACGAATCATATTTATAAAAGCATCACAGCACTAAAAGAGGGACACTACCTTTACAACCTCACCTCCCTGGTAAAAGGCCAGGCACCATCTCTGGTCAAAAGCTATTCAGGAGTATGCCACAACCAAGTCTCTCTCTGCCTCAGTTTCTCAGCTGTAAAATGGGAATAAAAAGTAACATCTCCTCTTCCCCACCCACCACACGTGATAGCATGAACTATATAGCACTTTGCCAATTAAACCTACTGTGAAGTTGAGATGTCTGTTCAGCCATTGGAGCCTATATTCCACCATATATCTGAGGCTCAGGCCAGGTAACAGTATATTAAAAATAATAATTTAAAGGAGAAGACTGCGGGAAATAGAGGAGGGGGCAACTTTCCGGCCATTATGGAGAGCAGTTACCCTTTTGAAGTCGTGGACGGCTAAATGCTTACTCGCTATCGCGCACTCTCCTTCCCTCTGCCTCTCTCTGTGGGGCTCGCTGACGGGCGGTCTCTTCCTCCCTTCCCGGAATCCTGTCCTCCGAAGCCAGCGTTACTTCTGCGGAGAAAAGGCTCCAGCAGAACGAAAGAAGGAGCTGGACCGGAAGGCGATCTCACCCCGCCTGGCACCCCAAGACACTGGTTGCGCAGGCTACGCGCTCCTGAACCTTCGCTGAACTGAAAAGCCCGGAGGAGGAGTCCCGTAGCCTGCAGTCCCGAGATCAGCCAGCGAGCGAGCTGAGCGCCTGACTCATCGACGGGGAGAGACGCTCCTGCCGCCGGCTCCATCTCCGGTTTCGATTTCCCTTTTTACCGTAACTTGAAAGAAGGGAAAAACGGGGCTGGCGGCGCCCGGCTCTGGCGTGGACAGGGAGGGAATTTAGGCTGCAATCCAATACACACTTACCTGGGAGTAAGTCCCATCGAACCCGATGGAGCTTACTTATGAGTAGACATGTGTTGTGTTGCAGCCTTAGGCAGCGCGTGGAGGCTCTGCAAGCCGGTGATCGGATTCGTAATCTTGTTTGTCCAGGGAATTCAAAAACCGTCCTCGCCTCCCCCCCCTCCCGTTTGCCTTTCTGGGTCCTGCAGTAACTTCAAAGTGCTGATGGGGGGGGGAGGAAACGGCCTAAATGCCTTTGGGATAGCCCACGACATCCCTGTAATAGTTGTCTGCCGCTTCTCCTTAAAGAGGGTAACATTTTTAAAACATGTTTTTAACGTTGTTTAGTTTTAATGTATTTTAAGGTCTGTTTTTATGATGTTTTAAAGTGTTTTTAGTGCTTCTGTTTGCCGCCCTGGGCTCCTGCTGGGAGGAAGGGCGGGATATAAATCAAATAATAAATAAATAAAATATAGGGTGCTATTCACTGCCAAGAGAGCCAGTGTGGTGTAGTAGTGGTTAAGGTGTTGGACTATGACCTGGGAGACCAGGGTTCGAATCCCCACACAGCCATGAAGCTCACTGGGTGACCTTGGGCTAGTCACTGCCTCTTAGCCTCAGAGGGAGGCAATGGTAAACCCCCTCTGAATACCCCTTACCATGAAAACCCTATTCATAGGGTCGCTCATAAGTCGGAATCGACTTGAAGGCAGTCCATAATAATTCAGTGCTAATCCTACTCAGAGAAGACACGCTGACATGATAGTTTAGGTTAATAGACATGAGTAGATTAGGTTCACTTGTTTCAATGGGTCTACTCTGTGTTGGACTTACCGGTAGTTGAATCCTACCCAAAGTATTTCTTTTTTAAAAGGAACAAAATAATAGGCTAATCTAAAATAACACTGCCATTATTATGTATTTATTATTGCATTTATAACCCCTCAGTGTTCCTGGAAGCAGCTCAAGGTGGGCATAAATGGCTCTCCTTATCCTCACAACCCATGAGGCTGGCTGAGAGTTGCTGACTGGCCCAAGGTCAACCAATGAGCTTCATGGCCAAGTGGTGATTTGGACCCCGGTCTCCCAGGTCCTACAGCTGGTATAGCACAGTGGGGAGTAGAGCCTGGCTGGGAGTCCAGACTCTGAGAGGTCAAATCCCCGCTCGTGTCTCCTGGGTGTAAAGGGCCAGCTAAAGATCGGTGCAGCAGTGAGCAAGCTGCATAGTCCCAAGGAGCCCAGTTGCCCCCCAGCTGGCAGTTGTGAAGAAGGAAGGGGCTGGCTTGCACAGCTGTGGCAAGCTGGGGAGGACTAGCCTCGGAGGGAGGCAATGGTAAACCCCCTCTGAATACCGCTATCTGTATTGTCCAGCAATGTCCGTATATTCCACGTTCCAAAGTTCATTTGTCTTTTGCTACCGCTAAGTGGTGACCCCACTGGATGCGGTGATCCAGTCAGGGAGAGAGATGAGGCAGACTATGTTTAGGGCACCTTTTCTAGGCCCCTCCCCATATGGGGTGAGTAGAGTGGATCCTGAATAGGACTGCTCAGTCGTGGATACAGCTGCCGAACTACTCAACTGCCTCGGTCCTTGAGCCAGGACGACTGAGTCTGTATCCACCGCCCATGTGCCGGTCCATGACTAGGGGCTTCCGGATTTCACAGTCATGCCCCCGTTGCCATTCACTGATCGCCATGGGACTTTTGGTTTGGTTTGGTTGGAAGACGCCTGTGCATGAATTTGTTTTATGCGGGGAGATCGGTGCACGACGATCAACACATAATCTTGACAGAGAAAGGCTTTGATTCAATGGCGTGGATACCACGATGACTGGAACTCTTTTATCTGCTGCAGCCTTCATCTGCCTTCACAGCAGTTGCAACATACACATTGTTACCCTCTGCCTGTTCTGCTGTTGAGGACTTTCTTGGATCGTTCTTTGTCTGGTTCCTCTCCCTTGACCTTACCGCCATGGGTGACCCTGCTGGAAGTACGACTCCCGACAGCATCGCTCACAGGGTTCATTGGAACATGCAAGCCCACTCACCACTGCAAGGTGATGATCCAGCGAGGGGTGAATAGTATATGGCGTTTATTGATCTGACTAAGGCCTTTGATACTGTAAATCGAACTGCTCTCTGGACCATCCTTCTGAAAATTGGATGCCCTGATAAACTTGTGAATATTTTGCGACTCCTCCATGACAACGTGACAGCAACAATTTTGGATAACAATGGCTCTCAAAGTGATCCATTCAAAGTGGGATCAGGTGTCAAACAGGGATGTGTCATTGCTCCGACCTTATTTGCTACTTTCATTGCCTTGATTCTACACCTTGTTGAGGGGAAACTTCCCACTGGCGTGGAAATCACATATCGAACAGATGGAAAGCTTTTTAATCTCAGTAGGCTGAAAGCAAAAAGTAAGGTAATTACAACCTCTGTCATAGAACTTCAATATGCCGATGATAATGTAGTCTCTGCACATTCAGAGGAAGATCTCCAAACTATCCTAAATGTCTTTGCAGAAGCATATGAAAAGCTTGGCCTCTTGCTTAACATCAAAAAAAAACCAAAGTGCTTCATCAGCAAGTGCAAACCAATCCCTCTGTAGCACCATCAATCCAGCTTAATGGTGCGACACTGGAGAATGTCAATCACTTTTCTTATCTTGGCAGCCATCTCTCTGTAAAAGCTGGCATCGACACTGAAATGCAGCATCGTCTGAGCTCTGCAACTGCCGCATTCTCCCGAATGAAGCGTAGAGTGTTCGAGGATTGGGATATTCGCAGGGAGACCAAAATGCTTATTTACAAAGCCATTGTACTACCAACCTTACTGTATGCCTGTGAAACATGGACCATCTATAAACGCCACTCCCAACTTCTTGAAAGATTCCACCAACGCTTCCTCCGGAAAATTCTGCAAATTACTTGGGAAGATAGGCGGACTAATGTTAGCGTATTGGAAGAAGCAAAGACCACCAGTGTTGAAACAATGATCCTCCAACATCAACGTCACTGGACTGGCCATGTTGTTCGAGTGCCTGATCACGGAATATCAGTTGACAGCAAAAGAGGTTTAAAGATGTTCTCAAAGCTAATCTAAAAAAAGTAAGATAAGCATTGAGATCTGGAAAGCCTTGGCCCATGAGCGTCCCAGTTGGAGGTCGGCCATTATCAAAGGTGCTATGGACTTTGAAGAAGCACGAGTACAGGGTGAAAGGAACAAACAAGCTAAGCGGAAGGCACGTCAAGCAAATCCTCATTGTGACCATCTTCCATCTGGAAACCTATGTCCTCACTGTGGGAGGTGTGTGGATCCAGAATTGGCCACCACAGTCACTTATGGACCCACTGTTAGAGACCTTACCCTGGAAGACAATCTTACTCGGCCACGAGTGATTACCAATGAATGAATGACTATGAAAACCCTATTGATAGGGTCGCCATAAGTCGGGATCAACTTGAAGGCAGTCCATTTCATTTTTTCTCCCAGGCCCTAGTCTGACACCCTAACCACTACAACAGTAGTTTCCAACCTTTATGAGTACAGGACCCCCTTTGTAAGCTCAAAACATTGTAATTTTAGTCTCAGTTAATTGAAAAAATGGTGTGTGGCAAAATCTCCAAATATCCCTTTCCATAAAAAGCTCCCTGCTGGCTGGGAGGTGTTGCTTTCTTTTCTTAATGCAAAGGTCCAATCAAATTGGGATTCTCCCCCCCCCCCCATAATCTGAAGAGGTACAGTCCTGTCTCCCAACACCAGTGAGTTACAGTGTTGGGCTAAGATCCAGGTTCAAATCCCCACAGCCGTGAAGCCCACTGGGTGACCTTGGACCAGACAGTCTCTCAGCCTGACCTATTTCACAGGGTTGGTGTAAGGATAAAATGGAAGCGGGGGCATGTGTACCACCTGGAGCAACTTGGAGGAAAGGTGGGATATAAATGCAATAATAAATAAATACATTTTGGCTGCAGTATGTGGACCCCAGTCTCAGCCAACCTGATGAGCTTTTTAAAAATCATAATCATTAAGAAGCAGCAATGTGGTAGTGGTGGGGATGCTAGATTGTGATGACGAAAGGGTGGATAGGCTGAGGAGGGGGGTTAGTGCTTTTAAGTCTTGGAATGATAATCAGAACTGATAACTTGGTCAGTGTGCACATGGGGGATGAGAATGAAGCAGAAGGCAGATCAGTGCATACACACACACAAACACACCTGCTCCTCTTGCAAGCATCTGCGGGCGTACATGCATTTGGGCACGTGGGGGGGGGCTCAACTGCTGCATCATCTTGGAGAGAGGTGGGGGGTGGAATGTAAGTGGAAGAAAGGAGGAAGCTGGCACACATACTTAGCCTCAGAAATGGGGGCAAGCAAGTCCTCAGCTTCCTCACTGCTCCTTGGCTCCATCTGGGCCAAAGGCGAGATCTGGACGGCCTCACAAATAAGGGTAATTTTTAAAAGGAGGTGGCAGCAAAGCAGGAGTCAAGAAAGGCAGGCAGTCTGGCTGTCAGGAAGGAAGGAGGAAAGCAGCATTTCCTTGTAGCCTTGCTTCTTTTTGCTTCACGAAAAGCCCTCTCCTCTCCTTCTGAGCAAGGGCATGGTCAGCAGCAGCAGTGCGAGGAGATGGGAGTCAGGATAGTAATCCCCTCTTCTTCCTGGTAGCACCTCCCTCAACCTCCTTTGGCATCTGCCATGTGTGGTATAGGCAGATGCCTGCCCTAAGCCTGCCTGAAAGAGACTCTGGTGTTTTAGCAAAGTC
The DNA here is from genome assembly GCF_030035675.1 of Rhineura floridana. NCBI lineage: Eukaryota > Metazoa > Chordata > Lepidosauria > Squamata > Rhineuridae > Rhineura > Rhineura floridana. The sequence continues at coordinate 65,776,878 of NC_084489.1, forward strand.
CTCCCCTCTTGTTTGGAGCAAGGGGGAGGTGTCATCTGCAGTGGCAGTGAGAAGCAGACAGTGTCCAGGTAGTTAAAAATAATAAATAATTCATTTCTTTACTGTTCACGGCCCCCTTTGGATTGCATCACGGCCCCCAGGCTGGGAACCATTGTACTACAACACATACTGGCACTTTGCTCCAGCAATATGCATGGTGCTTTGCAAAGTATAAGAGGGCAGATCTCTGCCCCCAGGACCTTACCATCTATAATATGACACACAGGCAGGACCAGAGCCAACATGACTGGGCCCTTGGGCACCAGCCTGCTCTGGGCTCGTGGTGCCATAGCCCAACCCCCCCAATGCAGGCGGCATGGGGCTAATAAGCCCACCAGTGTGCCCTACCTACCTCTCGTATTGTGTGAATGACATGTGCACATAGCACGCATGCCTACCATCAGCCAAGGTGGCAGTGGGGGCTTCAGCCCCATCGGGGAGTCTCCACCTCCATCCTGGGTGATGGCAGGCATGTACACACAGTGCACACGGCATTCACACTGATGGGAGAGGTAGGTGGGGCGTACGTGCTGGCTTATTGACACCTACAACACTGCTTGTATTGCCGGGTGTGTACCTAGGAGCTCCCTCTCTGCGATCCATGGCAGGGTTGGGTTTCAGGAACTGACACTGCCATGGATCATGGAACGGGAACTCCACCCTCCGCAGGGCCCCTTGGTCAGGGCCCAACCTGGCTGCCCTCTGGCGCCAGTCCTGCACACAGGAAACAGTAGAGTGTTATACACACACACAGGAAAAGAGTGGAAGCAGGAGGAAGCAGGGAGTATAGACAGGCCTTTCTGTAAAGAAGCAGAACGTTCCATTTCATGGGGAATTCCACAGCCTGTGGTCTGATCACAGTAAAGGCCCCTCTTCTAGCACTTAATTTCTCTGCTGTTGGAACAGAAATCAGGGCCTGATTAGAAGAACATAGATGATATGGGGCCTTTTATTAGGGAAAGCAGTTTCTAAGCCAGTGGTGAGGATCTTGTAGCGCCCACTCTGGACCGCCTATCAGAGAGGGAAAGCTGGAGTGAGAGTGAGCTATGCAATGCTGCAGTCACCACCCTCTTTTGTCTCTGGCCATGCCCACTTTAGGCTCTGGCCATGCCTATTATTTTTATTTATTTATTTATTAAATTTATATCCCGGCCTTCCTCCCAGGAGGAGCCCGGGGCAGCAAACAAACAACAAAGCGCTAAAGACATCTGTAAAACAACAAAACATCTTCAAAAACATCATAAAATGTTTTTATGACCATCACCATGCACCCCCTCAACAGAAATAAAAAAGTTCCCCAAATGCAGATTTATTGGTTCCTTCCAGGACATGAACGGCTCCAGAGATCCAAAGTAGGACTTTGAATTGGGTACAGAAACATACTGGCCTTCTCCCTATCTCCCAAGATTGGATTTGATTTAGTTTAGACACTTGTATCCCACTTTTCAAAGTATATTTTTCACAAAGGGACCCACAACTTACATTTTTTAAAAAATAAACTAATAGAGTAGGGGAGGGAGAATAAAAAGTAATCAAAAATCCACCAGTGTAAAAGAAATCCAAAGTTCCCAGCTATGTTTCCTGTAAGAGGCTAGTACGATTGTTGCTCAGTAATTAGGCAGACTTGGATAGTGTAACCAATATTATCTCTAGTAAGGTCTGTTTTGTCCAGCAGTATCTCCTTGCCCCCCCCCTTCCCTGTGGGGCTTTATTAGTTTTAGGTGTAAATGAATGCCTGTTTATCAGTGTTGATGTCACCCCTTCCATGTTTGAGGCCTGGGGCTATTCCCACTACCACCACCACCACCAGGTTATGAAACATTAGGCCAAACAGAATCCATCTGTTAGATAAGCTCATGGAATCTGCATAAAAACAAAGGTAATTGATGTTTCCCAGCCGCTAACTATCCTCAGTTCCCCATGGTGGCAATACCTTTTTATCACCCCAGCCAGAGTTCTGTAATTGATATATTAATATAAGATGCACAAGGCATGTGTCATGCCTCCCTCAGAGAACTCATCCAAGGAGGAAGAGGAATGGGAGACCCCAGATCCAGGAGAGAGGACAAGCAGGGAGACAGACCAGGACCCTTCACCAGACCAGAGACAAGCCCCTGAGGGAGCCTGCCTGCCAGAATCAGGAAGCAACCAGGAGGCTGCCCCTTCCCCAGCAGAGAGAAGACACCAACAGGTGTTGCAGCAACTCTCCCTCTCTCATAATACTAGAACTCACGGACATTCAAAGAAACTGAATGTTAGAAGATTCAGGACAGACAAAAGAAGTACTTCTTTACTCAGCGCATAGTTAAACTATGGAATTTGCTCCCACAAGATGCAGTAATGGCCACCAGCTTGGATGGCTTTAAAAGAAGATTAGACAAATTCATGGAGGACAGGGCTATCAATGGCTACTAGCCATGATGGCTGTGCTGTGCCACTCTAGTCAGAGGCAGCATGCTTCTGAAAACCAGTTGCCGGAAGCCTCAGGAGGGGAGTGTTCTTGCACTCGGGTCCTGCTTGCGGGCTTCCCCCAGGCACCTGGTTGGCCACTGTGAGAACAGGATGCTGGACTAGATGGGCCACTGGCCTGATCCAGCAGGCTCTTCTTATGTTCTTAACAAAGGCAATCAGTGTGATTAAGGAGCAGGCGAGCTGGCAAGAACACAGGCTGATTGAAAGCACCTGGGTCAGCATGCAGAATACAAAAAGCTGGAAGGAAAGGGAGACTCCTTGCTAGAGTCAATGTTAAGCCTTGCTGCAGACATTACTTCAGCTCTCCTGTGAAACCCTTGCCTTGAATCCTGCCCTGCCTGATCGGATCTCTTGGTTTCTGGACATTTAGACTCCCTTAAGGACTTCTCTGCCTCCTTCAGTGCTTTCCAAACGGTAAATATGTTGGCTGGCCCCCTGGTTCCTCCTGCCTGGAAGATTTATGGTCTGGCCTTACCTGTTAATTAGCTGCATGCCTCTGTGAACTCCTGCTTTTGACAGTATGTACCTAGAATGTTTAATTCTATACATCCACCCATCTTTCCCCCCCATCTGTTTTCCTTCCCATCCTCATTTTCTCCTATACCTACTCCACTTTTTCCCATTTTAAAAAAGGTATCACTGGTGCGATCCCTCTAAGTTGGGCTATGATGTAGTTGCAGGTCACAAAACACCAGCTGAAGATCAATGATATGCAGTGTCTTTAATTGGCCCAGCTTCTACCGGTATGCAGTGGTGCCCTCAGGACAGGAGTTTGGGGCCTCAGCAGAATGGCCTCCAAATGCAGCAGGATGGCTTATCGCATTGTGAAGTAGGTTTAGGTTTATTAAATTCATATATTGCTTTACGGTACAAAAAATCCCAAAGCAATTTACAGAGGAATAATAAAAACCACATTAAAAGGTTTAACCCCACCATAAGAAGAGCATCAAAACAGGACAAACATCCAATCGTTGGTGCTGCCCAGATGGATGGACATGATCAGTGCTAAGTTTAGTAAAAAATGAGGTGCTGGTATTCATATATTGATAAAAGTGTTGCGGGTGCCAGGAAAAATGGCTGCCATGGACAGCAAAAAAAGAGGTGATAGGACTCCATACCACTGAGTATTGTCACAAAAAAAGCCCTGGACATAAAGTACATTATGATCTAAATTAAGGCCCCATCTGCACTACAAATTTACAGCAGTATCTGACCATTTTAAACAGTCATGTCCGGGGCTGGCGCAAGAGGGCAGCCAGGTCAGGCCCTGGCTGAGGGCCCCTGGGTCTCAAGGGGCCCCTGAAGGGCCCCACTTTAAGGTGGGTAGCGCTCCCGTGATCTGTGGTGAGAATCGTGTGAGGGAGCTCCCAGGCACCCCCTGTACTGCCGCGCAGGCCCATCTGTAAGCTCCACCTGCCTCTCCCTTGATGTAAATGCTAGTTGCACTGTGGGCGCAAGCATGCCATCAACCAAGATGGTGGCCAAGGTTTCCCAAAGGCGCTGCTGCCCCTGCTGCCATCTTAGTTGATGGCAGGGATGTGCGCGCATAGCATGCATGAGTGCCATCAACCAAGTTGGCTGCGGGGACATCAGTCCCTTAGGAAAGCCTCGGCCGCCATCTTGGTTGATGGCAGGTTTGTGCCTGCAGCACAACCAGCATTTACATCAAGGGAGAGGTAGGTAGGTGGGGCGTGCGTGCGTCATGGGCCTGCAAGGCAGTGGGTGTGTGTGCCTGGGAGCTCCCTCACGTGATTCATGCCGCAGAAGGGAGTGCTACCCACCCTAAGGAGGGGCCCTTCAGGGAGAGGTAGGTGGCACGTGCGTGCGGAAGGTGCAGGGGCCCATGGCAGGCTGGTGCCCAAGGACCCCAGCATGCCTGGGGCCGGAACTGGTCATGTCTTCCACCAGGAACTGTAGTTTGTTAAGGGCACTTTTCCCCACACACAGCTACAATTCCTGGAATGGTTTAACAAGCAATCCCTCTTCCCAGGTAAGGAGGGCATAAGTCCTGAATCGAACTGCATCACTCTTGGTATGAGCATGCTTCCAAGCAGTTAAGACTGGGATGAACAGTTCTGAGTACGCCTTATGTTCACATTCTTATCACATCAGATGCTGGCTGCCCCAAAAGATGAAAGTTTACACTTTACTTATTTTTTATATATTCCACCTTCAACTTGATGCTTAGCATATGTAGCATTTTTATCCTGCCCTTTCGCCAAAAAGTCCAGGATGGCATACATGATCTTCCTCTCTTTTATCTTCGTAACAACCCTGTGAGAAAGAATGCTTCAACTGAAAGACAGTGATTGATCTAAAGTCACTCAAGCCACAAGCCACACACACACACACACGGGAAGAAGTCCCGCTGAAATCCATGTGACTTTCTTCTGACCAGACATGCTTAGGATTGCACTGCCAGCGGGCCTTGTCACTTTCAGTGCAATCTTATTATACACGTCTGCTCAGAAGCAAGCCCCGCTGAGTTCGAGGGCACTTCCTCCAGAGTAAGAGTGTCTTAGAGTGCAGCTTTAGTGGGGATTATACAGAAATATACAGGTACGACAGCTGAGGTGTCAACGACATGGAGGGGAGCAGCCGCCGCTGAAAGAGCAGCACAGCCTCCTGAGCACCTCGTGCAGCTAGACCTTGGGGTGTCATTATTCTAAAAACCTGCCAGGGTTATTAGCATTGTTAAGCTCATGATGAATGTTAATGACACCCTTGGCCCCTTACAGGAAGAAGAGGCGTCTCTTTCTCAAGTCGCCTCGGTGGATTTATGAGGGAGTGTCACACAAGATGCCGTAGCAAAAGCGGGCAATTACTCCAGAGGGGAGGGGTCAGTGGAAAGGTTTAGTGTGCGGCACGTGCAGAAGGAATCAATCAGTCAAGTTGGTAAACACCTGGCCTGTGTCTCTGTGTCCATCTTGAGAGCTGGGTTGGGATAGAAGCCAATAGTAGTAGTTGTAGCAGCACTTGCTTCATTTATGAATCGCTTTCCATGAGACATCCCAAAGTGATTTACAATTAAGTAAAAACTTTTAAAGCAATTATATATATATATATAAACAGTTTTTAAAATTGCATATATAAAACCAGTTTTACCACACACACACACAATTTAAAACAGCAACAGCACATACATAAAATCAATTCAGATCCAATATAGATACCAACTGGGATAAAGATCACCATTAAAAAGATTTGTTGAGAGATGAATGTCTTCAGCAGGCACTGAAAAGACAGTAGAGAAAGTGCCTGCTTGATACATAATGGAAGGTGTTCCAAAGGGCAGGTGCCACCACACTAAAGGCCTGATTCCAACGTTGCGTGGAATGGACTTCCTGATAGGATGATACCTGCAGGATGCCCTCTCCCGTAGCACACAGTGATCGGTTGAATATGTAGGGGGATGGGGTGATTGATTGAGCATATAAGGGCCGAGATGATTTTTCAGATATTCTGCTCCCAAGTTGTACAAGGCTTTGTACATCAATACCAGCACCTTGAACCTAGCCCATTAGCTAACTGGCAGCACTTGGCACCCACTTAGAAATACCATATGCATCATTGTCAACATTCTGCAGCAGGGGTGGCAAACATTTTTTAGTATGACAGCTGCATTCACCGTTGACCAACCCTCCTGGGTCCACAAGCTAGCAGTGAGTGTGGCCAAAGTAGATGTGGCCAAAAGTCATCCCATGCTCCACATATACAATGCATACGCACAGGGCACACACACACAGCACACATAGACTTATCACATCTCCACACTCAGTTGCTCTGCCATTGAACTACAGGGAAGGGCCATAGCTCTGTTGGCACAACATCTGCCTTGCACACAGAGGGTCTCACACATTGGTTTAATTCCCAGTGTGATAATCCGGTGACACATTTGTCACTTGATTGCTTACCTAAATACCAATGGCTTGGCTCTGCAGGCATCAAAGCAGTGGGTGAGGTTGAATTGGGCATCATAAAGACAAGTTCCAAGGCTAATCCTGCAAATGGGAAGTCTCTGGGGTAACCTGGCAAACTGTTACAAGTGGATATGGGGGCGGGGAATAGTTGGCAGTATTTTAATTACGATATGTTATTTTATTATACTTAATGTGAAGAACCTGGGATATACTTGAATGAAGGACAACATGCATATTTGTTGTTATGTGCCTTCAAGTCGATTACAACTTACGGTGACCCTATGAATCAGTGACCTCCAATAGCATCTGTCATGAACCACCCTGTTCAGATCTTGTAAGTTCAGGTCTGTGGCTTCCTTTATGAAGTCAATCCATCTCTTATCTGGTCTTCCTCTTTTTCTACTCCCTTCTGTTTTTCCCAGCATTGTTGTCTTTGCTAGTGAATCCTGTCTTCTCATTATGTGTCCAAAGTATGATAACCTCAGTTTCACCATTTTAGCTTCTAGTGATAGTTCTGATTTAATTTGTTCTAACACCCAATTATTTGTCTTTTTTGCGCTCTATGGTATGCGCAAAGCTCTCCTCCAACACATTTCAAATGAGCTGATTTTTCTGGGATATATTTGAATGAAGGACAACGTACATATACCTGAAATAAATAAACAGAATAGTTTATGCCTTTCTGTTTCACTAGACTGTCTGATAGTATATGTGGTCTGTGACTTTTGCCTACTCAGAGACTGCTTATATCAAGGAACCCCAGGCCCTGGGGCCAAATACAGCCTTCCAAGTCGTTTGGCCCTCTGGACTTTCCCCAGATTACACCTGCAGTCTGCCACATGACTCCATACTGGGATGTGTCTGGGGCCTTGGAAGGCTGGCCACCCTACATTCTCCTACACACCTCTTCCTCCTCAGCCACACACCCCTCTCCTCTGCCCATACTCCTGGGGCCCAACTTTGCTCCCTCCAAGAGTGTGTTTGCCTGGCTGGACTGTGTCCTTGGCAGTCTGATCTAGAGGGTGTGTGTGAGTGTGTGTAAAACTAGCCTTCTGAACAAAGGTAAATTTACATATTTTGTTTGTTCCACCTACTTTTATCTCTGGCCCAGAATGTTGCCCGGAAAGGAATGTGGTCCTCAGCCTGAAAAAGATTCCCCTGCCCCCCGTTTATATCATTTATCCTGGCATAGCAACTCTGAAACTCATGCTCCAACCTCTTATCGGTTTACAAATTTGAGGGGTGAACCAAAGATTGAAATGAGCCGAGAATCAGTAACCCCTGGCACGATCATGGGTTCCTGGATCATCATGATTTCAACCATGGAATAAGTGACCAGGCCTGATATCTCTAATTCACAGTTCCAGAGACACACTATGACCATCAATTGACCCAAGATAGCAAGCGGGTGTGGTTGAAACATCCCAGAATTAGCTGTGTGGACAAGAAATGTGATTTAGCATCTTCTCTATCTGGATTGCATGAACAATTTTTAGAAGAGGACCAAAGTGGTAGGGCACTTTTTGGTGCATCAGGGACAAGTAGGAAGAGCCAGTAACCTGTTTCAAATGGCTTTATGTGTTTTCAGAATTTGCTAAAAGCGCTGCTGGATCAGACCAAAGGTCCATCTAGTCCAGCATTCTGTGCCCTCAGTGGCCAAACAGATGCCCCTGGGAAGCCCGTAAGAAGGACATGGGCACAATACGTCATGCACATTTTCTTATGTTTGGTCACCCTGTTTTTTACTGCCATTTCCTTACTCTGGAAAATGTTTTTTTTAAAAAACTGGCTGACATATCTTAATGTATTGTGTGTTTTATTGTACTACTGAATGTTTGTGTTTGCATTTGAATCACTGCCGTAGGTGGGTTTGGTTGAGAAAGGCAGCTTATAAATAATGAAACAGATAAAAATAAGTAAGAACTCTGCAAAACGATAGTCTGTATCCGTGGTCAAGTGTGAATTTAGATGTTGGCTTAGTTTCTGGCCCCCACTGTTCCATGCTTGCTTCTTCTTTTATGGTGCCGCATCATGACTAGATTTGCAAGGGAAAACTCACAGTACTAAACCTCAGGTGCGCGGCCAATTTTTATATTTTCAGGATAGTTTGTGATGTTGAAAGACTGCACATAAACTACTTTGCATATGTGTATCTGAATGCAGATTGTCTGAAAAAAACACAGCCATGTACACAAAGGGACCTAAGTGTGAATCAGATGAGAGTCCAACTGCCCAATTGATCAGAAGTCCATTGAGTTCATTGAGGTTTACTTATAGAATTGCAGTATAAGAACTTCCACTCTCCCACTGTAGACCCCAAGGCTCATCACAGCCCCAGAGGTTCTCTTGACTTCAGGAAAAAACAACTAGAGAGTGCTTCACGCAGATGAGCTTAAAGCCCTTCTCATCCCCAGAACCCTCCTGAAAACCATTTAAGCCTCTGTTCTTCAACCTTGGTTCCCCAGATGTTGGACTATATCTCCCCTCACTCCTGACTATTTGCCATGCTGGCTGGAGCTATAATCCAAAAACATCTGGAGGGCACCAGGTTGGAGAAGGCTGACGTAGATTCTACACTGCAGACAGGGGTATCTGACTCATCCATTTCCTGTGGCGTAGTGCGAGAATTTGAGGTAGCATGCAGGGCTGTGGAGTCAGAGTCGTGGAGTCGGAAGCAATTTTGGGTGGAGTCAGTCGGCAGATATGTACCGACTCCGACTTCAAAATAAATTTTGATTGACACATTTTTTAAAATATAAATTCAAAATGTCAAAGAAGCTTCCCATGAAGTCAGCTGTAGTTGAGCATTTCACCATAACTCAAGATGGAAAACAGGGGGCGTGGCAGTCATCTATCGAGAGTCTTTGGTTTTTGCCAGACCTCCTCTCCATAGGACTCAATTTGTTGATTGTATGTACTGGAGGTTGGGCCCGAAGGGCAGTCTGGGGATCCTGCTTGTGTACCGCCCACCCCGCTGCACAGCAGACTCCCTGGCTGAGGTGCTGGAGGTGGTCTCGGCTGTACGGGCATTGTCCCCAGAATTGTTAGTGCTGGGTGACTTCAACGTGCATGCCGAGACCACTCTCACTGGAGCCCCTCGGGATTTCCTGGAAACCATGGCTTCCTGGGAACTGCACCTTAGTAATATTGGGCCCACCCATGTAGCCGGTCATGCTCTCGACCTTGTGTTTGTCCTGGGAGAGAAGTGCTCTGAAGTTGGGAGTGGTTTATTCCACCCCTGTGTCATGGTCAGATCACTACCTGGTAAACATAGACTTCTCAATGCCACGCCCCCTCCGCAGGGGCGAAGGACCTATTAGAATGGTCCGCCCCAGGCGCCTGATGGATCCGGATGGATTCCTGACTGTGCTAGGGGATTTGGAACCTGCTGAAGGTCGCCCGGTCGAAACCCTGGTGAGGGAGTGGAATGATGGGATCACCAGGGCATTAGACCGGGTGGCTCCGAAACGTCCTCTCCCCCTGAATAGAACTCAGTTAGCACTGTGGTATACACCACGGTTGCGTACCCTGAGACAGGAGGTGAGACGACTAGAACGCCGGTGGCGGAAATCCCGCTCCGAAGATGTCCAGACACAGGTTAGAGCAGCAGTAGCTGCCTACCAAGTGGCAATAAAGGCAGAAAACTTTCTTTACTGCCTCTATTGCGTCTGCAGAGTGCTGTCCCAGGAGGCTGTTCCAGGTGGTCCGAAGCCTGGTCGGTCCAGTTGCCCAGGAACCCTTGGAACAGTCAAAGGCCTCCTGTGACATATTGGCAAAGCACTTCGCCGATAAAATCGAACACTTACGGAGCTCGATCCCGTGCGCCGTGGATACAGTAAGTGAACCAGAGTTGGCCAGTTTCATGCCGGTAAGTTGGGATCGGTTTCAGCTTCTCCCTTCTGAGGATGTGGACAAGGTGCTTTCGACTGTGAAGCCTACCGCTTGCCTAACGGATCCTTGCCCATCGTGGCTCCTTATGAGCTGCAGAGAGAAATTGGGCAAGGGGATTAAAGCGGTGGTAAACACATCCTTGAAAGAGGGTGTGATGCCATCAGCCTTCAAGGAGGCAATTGTAAAGCCCATCTTGAAGAAGCCCTCCTTGGATCCCCAAGTTTTCAATAACTTTCGCCCAATTTCGAACCTACCATTCTTGGGCAAGGTCATTGAGCGAGTGGTGGCCAACCAGTTGTCGACACACTTGGATGAAACGGATTACTTGGATCCATACCAATCGGGTTTCAGGACTGGTCACGGAACTGAAACAGCCTTGGTCGCTCTGGTAGATGATATGAGGAGGGCATTAGATAGGGGAGAATTCACCTTTCTTGTCCTCCTCGATCTCTCAGCGGCTTTTGATACTGTCGACCACAGTATCCTTTTACAGTGCCTGGAGGGATTGGGAATTGTAGGCACTGTATTACAGTGGTTCCGTTCCTTTCTCTCTGATAGGTACCAACAGGTAGCATTGGGGGAGGTTTCAGACCCTTGGCCTCTCAATTGTGGTGTGCCACAGGGCTCTATCCTCTCTCCCATGCTATTTAACATTTATATGAAGCCGCTGGGGACAATCATTAGGAGATTTGGGCTGCAGTGTCACCAATATGCGGATGACACTCAGCTCTATCTCTCGTTTAAATCTTCACCAGAGTTGGCTGTGGAGGCCTTGTCCAAGTGCCTAGAATCCGTGAGTGGATGGATGGGAAGGAACAAACTGAAGTTGAACCCCAATAAGACCGAGGTGCTACTCGTGGGGGACAAGAGAAGGTTGGGAGATGTTGACCTGAAGTTCAATGGGGTGAGTCTACCCCTGAAGGACCAGGTCCGCAGCCTTGGGGTTGTGCTTGATTCCAGGCTGTCCATGGAGGCTCAGATTTCGGCAGTGAACTGGGCAGCCTGGTATCAACTACACCTCATACGAAGGCTGCAACCCTACCTTCCTGTTCATCAGCTCCCACTGGTAGTACACGCCCTGGTCACCTCTCGATTGGATTACTGTAATGCGCTCTACGTGGGGTTACCCTTGAAAATGGTCCGGAAACTACAACTTATACAAAACGCGGCGGCTCGACTACTTACGAACAGTCGCCGCCGGGATCACATCACACCAGTGTTGTTCGATCTACACTGGCTTCCAGTTGTCTTCTGGGCCCAATTCAAGGTGTTAGTATTAACCTTTAAATCCCTATACGGTTTCGGCCCAGTTTATCTAAAGGAGCGCCTTCAACACCACCAATTATGCCGCCCGACAAGATCAGCCACACAGGGCCTTCTCTCAATCCCGCCAACAAAAACAGCTAGATTGGCGGGAACTAGAGAGAGGGCATTCTCAGTGGCGGCCCCCACCCTTTGGAACTCCCTCCCACAAGATCTACGGCATGCGTCTTCCCTAAATGTATTTCGTAAAGCCTTAAAGACCTGGCTCTTTCAACAGGCCTTTGGGATTTCCGGGGAGGGTTAACTTTTATGACTGAAATGCCTCTTACCCTGCACTAATATTGTTGTTGCTGCTGTATTGTTTATATATTGTATTAATGTATTTTATCACATTGTGTTTTAACTGTTTACATGTACGTCGCCTAGAGTGGCCATCGGCCAGATAGGCGACACATAAATTAAATTTTATTATTATTATTATTATTTTATTATTATTATTTGTGTCTCAGTGTATGACACAGGACCCAGATGAAGACAAATGCTGTGATGCCAAGATCAGTGCATATTCAGGCAGCGATAAAAATGCTCCTATGAGAGCTTCCAATTTAAAAAGACATTTACAGCCCTTTCCAGGGCTGTGGAGCTGGAAGCAATTTTGGGTGGAGTCGGACAGTAGAAAAATAGAGGAGTTGGAGTCAGAGTTGAAGGTTTGGCGTACCGACTCCACAGCCCTGCTAGCATGTTGTAAAATACAGTACTATGCATAAGGCTATGGATAAGTAGATATCAGCACTACACATTTAAAGCAATATCATACTGCTTTAACAGTCATGGCTTTCCCAAAAGAACTGTGGGAACTGTAGTTTGTTTTGGTGCTGAGAGTTGTTAAGAGACCTGTCACAGAGCTACAATTCTCAGAGTGCTTTAACAATCAATCCCTCTTTGCAGGGAACTCTAGGAATTGTGGCTCTGTGAGGGAAAGAGGGGTCTTCTAACAATTCTCAATACCCTTAACAAAGTACAGTTCCCAGGATTCTTTGGGGGAAGCCATAAAGCAGTGGTATGATACTGCTTTAAATGTATATTGCAGATGAGGCCATACAGGTGTATAGTTAATAAAGTATACCACCACAGTCTTGAGCCCTTTCATGATAATTTCATGGAAGTACTTTTTTTTACTTGTAATGATTCCTTCAGTCAGTCTTTAAGAACAAAGAATGTCCCATGAAAAACAGGATAGGTGGTCACCTACATTTCTGGGTATAAAAACCGAAACACCCCTCCCCCTTCAAGCTCACGTGTACACACCTACCATAATTGTCCACCTAAATAGCTCTGCTGCGATGACTACTACCTGCCCAGTGGAAACCATGCACAGAAGGCTCCTCCTTTGGGAAACATCAAAATAATATGTCTGGCAAAGGAAGCCTGGGAGAGATGGAAAAAGCCCTCAGGAAACACCAGTTTATAGCAGTCAAGCTCCAGTTATCTTTTGGACAATCATTCCTTTGATGAGGTAAAATAAAAGCCTGAGAAACCAGGCAGTGGTTAAATGATCCCTTATACACACAATACCTTTATTTACTTCATTTGGATTATGCACTGGCACAAATCGCTGGCTAGGAGGGCACTATTTTATTTCACCTTGGCAAATAATAGGTTAGATGAAAGTAGATACAGGCTACCAACTCCCAAGCAAAACACTGGGTGGGAGAAAACATGTGGCCCCCAGATATTGCGGGACTCCCAGCTCTCATCATCTGTGACCACTGGCCATGCTGGCTGGAGCCGATGGGAGCTGAAGTCAAACAACAGCGGGAGGGCCACAGGTTCCTCAGCCTTGCAACAGAGGAGAGGCCCCCATTCTGTCAAGGGCCTCCCCTAAGGTGACAAACACGAGGGAGAATTTAGGGATGACAAAATTTGCCTCACATCTGGTGGGCACCAGGTTGATGAAGGCTGGTCAAGAAATCTGTGCGCAATACCCTTACATGGCACAAAAACCCACACTCTATACTCGCTTGCTTGTCCTTGCTTGAGGACTAAAAAGCTGGCCAGGCATGGAAGGACAAAGTGGCCCATAGCAAGGGACAAAGAAAGAGAACAATAGAGGATATGGTGTCTACTTCATCTCTTCACCTCAGGCAGCAACAAGAGGCCTAAAGTTCAATCCCTGGCATTTCTATGCAGGGCAGGGGAAGACCCCTGCCTGAAATCCTGGAGAGCCACCTCCGCTAAACAGACCAGTGATCTGATGGACCATGATAATGTGCTATAATCCTTATTGTTATAATATTGTTACTTTAGAAAGTTTGTTCATTGATAGAAATACAACATTAATTCTCATTTCATAGATTGGCCACATATCTGTTTCCACATTAATGGCATCAAGTAGGCTTACAAATATTGCTAAGTGGGCTCAGAATGGTGAATACGTTGTTATACTGCTTACATTCCCAGGTCTCTCTCTCTCTCTCTCTTTACCTGGAAGCAATTTCTACTGAGTTCAACAGAACTTAATCCTAAATATATAAGGTTTAGGATTTTGGCATTAGGTTCGTTGTAGCACAGTTCAGTGGTATCAGTGGCAGCATTGCTACCCCATTCTTACACAAGGACATGATTACTAAATTGTAGAATTCAGTGACCCAAGAGGTAATGATGACCACTAGCTTGGATGGTGTTAGAGCCCTGATGGTAGGCTAGTGGTTAACAGCAAAGGCTATGGCCAGCATACTGCTTAGAGCAGGAGTTCCCAAACTGTGGTTCACGGGCCACCAGTGGTCCCTGAACTTCATTCAGGTGGTCCGTGGTATTTCTGTGGATTTCTGGCTGAAGATGGCAGATGGCACATCCCTTCACACTGAACAGTCATATTGATTTTTAATTGTATTTTAATTGCTTCTTGTCTAATATTGGATTTTATTGTACGATAACTTGAATTCTGTGGAATACAATACAATATATAAGAAATAAAAGAAGCAATAAAAAGACAATTAAAATCATACAGCACCTAGCACAATGCATTACAATTTACTACAACGGATAATAATAATAATAATAATAATAATAATAATAATAATAATAATAATAATAATAATAATAATAATAATAAAGTGCTCCGTCAAGATCCTCAGCAATTTTCAAGTGGTCTGTGTGGGATAAAGTTTGGGAACCACTGGCTTAGAGGTTTTTTAAGCAGTATATAAAAGCTTTTAAATAAGTAACACAGGTAAAATCTTCCTTCAGCACCACGCCACAGTCCTCCTCCTTGTCGTAATAGGAGGCTAGCTTAATTTACAGCAGGACTCTAACAATTACTGACATGAAGTGCTCTCTGACAGGCAATTAAGAAAAACGTACTGTTGTTGCAACGGCCAAGCCAATTTAAAGGAGTACCAATGGCTATTTGCCATTACAGATAGGAACGGAGTCTCTATTCAGAAGCAGTATATTGCCGAGGAACCGATGCTGGACATCTGTAAACTAAAAAAAAGTCGAACTATTTGCCAGATCCAGAAAACCGATTCATATCTTTTGCTGAAGGCGCTTCTTCGCGATAGCTAGGAAACCCCGTCGACGCAGAAGTTCCCTCAGACACAAGTAAAGAGTTTTTGCGCTACAAACATGAGTTGAGGAACATTGAGCCTTACGCCACTCCTTCCTGGCGCTGCCCGCATCACGCAACGCGTGCGCAGTGTAGGCCCTTCCTGCATTTTAGTAATGGCGGCCCCCATGGGGCGAGTGTCTCTCTGGTTCCATTGCCGGTGGTTGTGTTTCCCCCTCCGTGTTGAGACCAAGCTGCGAGTCACGGAGGGCCGATTCAGGTCCACGGAAGCTGCTGCAGCTGCACTGAAACAGCAGCAGAGCCCGGGCAACGAGGAAATAGCGGCAGGTAAAAGAGGAGATTTCGCTATCTCTCCTCCCCCCCCCGCCAGTCCTTCGCTGCTGATGTCCGTTGGTTGCTTAGGAACATAAGAAGACAGCCCCGGGTACCCCCATGTATACGAGCAGAGAAGCGATGGGGAAGAAAGGAAGTACTTTACGGAGAGTGTAGTTAAGTCGTGCGCCTTATTATCTTAGGATGTGGTGATGGCCAC
Source organism: Rhineura floridana (assembly GCF_030035675.1). NCBI lineage: Eukaryota > Metazoa > Chordata > Lepidosauria > Squamata > Rhineuridae > Rhineura > Rhineura floridana. Next base: position 65,792,563 of record NC_084489.1, read on the forward strand.
CAACTTAGATGACTTTGAAAGGTGATGGAGGGTAAAGCTATCCAGGGTTATAGCCGCAATAGCTATGCCGCACCCAGTGTCGGGGGCAGCGTGCCTCAAAATGCGAACTGTTGTTGCACTTATGCCCTGGCTGTGGGCTTCCCATAGGCATCTGGTTGGCCACAGTGGGAAACGGCATGCTGGACTTGATGGACCTTTAGTCCGATCAAGCAGGGTTCGTCTTATGTTTGGTGCCTGCAACTGTTTCCAGTTAAGCAAATTGTGCTTGTGTCTGCAATCCCATATAATAGGACAGTGTTCACACATAGACAAGGGCTGTGCTTAGTACCTGGATGGTGCTGTATTCTCCTCACTGTCTTTGGCATGACACATGAAGAGAATGAGCTGGTAGAAGAGACTGCACCACATCAGGCTGCAAGTGGGGGGAATTACACTTTTGAATGTTCATTAATGTTATTTTTTTAAAGCTTCTATCCAATAAAAAGCTAGAATAGCTTAACCAATTCTGCTGGTCTTCTGTTGGCAGGGATTTTTTTTTTTTTTAAAAAACAATTTAGGAGAGCATTCAGAAATGGGGTGCCACCTTATCAGGTCTGCTGCATTTGTAAAATCACTTCACTGGTGATTTGTTTTTGTATGCTACCTGCAAAAAGTGTACATTAGCATATGGCAGCCACTCCAGTGTCATTGGGCTATGTCTGAAGAAGCAAAAATTGGACAAGTCACAAGATGAGTGAAAAGTAAAATGCTCAGAAGTGTTTATATAGCCAGGGGGATTGTCAGCTGATGCATCCCTCTTTGCTTTCAAAAATGAAGTGTATGTATTGATGCTGCAAAAATCTGCTTATACAATCTAATATTTTTCTCCTTTCCAGATACTACAACTGGCACCAAAAAGAAGACATTCAGTAAGGTCCTAGCAGAAAGACGAGAACAGGCACAAAGAACAGTGTTAATTAATTGCCCATCCAAAATCAATGAGAAAAAAATGCTCAAATACTTGTCGACTCATGGAAACATTAAGAGTCACTTCTTCTATGAAAGCTATGTAAGTGTTTGCAGCTTTACCAACTGAAATCCAGATGCTGAAGTGTGTGACTCAAGTAGAGAGATTTGTGAGTAAATGGACTTAAGAGAACCTGTCTGTACCCCTTTATTTTGTACAGATGTAGATAGTAAAAGAATTATGGCAGGGTTGTTGTTGTTGTTTGCTGAAAAAATGAAGGCAGGTAGTAGGATTTATATATTTAAAATACTTGTATGCCCCTTTTCAGTGCAACACCTTCCCAAGGCAACTTACAAAAGATAATTAGCTTCATATACATATAATAATACATATACATAACATATTCATTTAGCTGTTAGTATTATTACCTAACCTTCACCACAAGGTCCCAGAGTGGGTCACAACAATGTAAAATACAACATTAAAAACAGTTGAAAACAAATTACATTCACAACTAGAGTGGGTCGTAAAAATATATATCTCAAAAATATATATTGCAGATGTATTGTGCTTCAGCATGACTTACAGTACAATATACTTGAAATGCTTGCAGTCTAGTCCCCAATTATCCTTCTTTTAACCATCCACCTCTGATCCATTCTGCCATGCCTATACACAAAAGTTCCTAAATCTTCTACATTCCCCCCTGGTTCCCGTCTCTGTTTTGGTGGTCCAGTGCCTCAGTTTATGAAATTTGGTTCTAACGATGGAAAGATTGTCAGTCTCTTTGAGACATGGTTTGAACTGTGCCTTGACTTTCTGTTCTCCAAAGCTCTTCACATTTGCCTGATAGGCAGTGATTCAGTAAGTCATGCAGGTGGATCTAAGCACAACAGAGGGACTGCTTTTTCTGTCTCTCATAGCCCGAAGAATGGCAGGTAGTAGCTAGAGGGAAGTAGGGGAGGGGTTCTCAGGTGAAGCATGATTGATGGTACCTGGCTGCTGTTGCTTCTCCTTCTGATAGCCTCAGTAATGGTTGTTGGTTTGACCTTCCTGCCTGCCTGTGTTGCATGCTAGCTTGATTGGTTATCTGTCAAGCTGTTATCTTGCAAGACAGCTATCTGCAAAGCTGTCTGTCATTATAATTTGGAGAACTATTTTGATTCTACTATTTACTGCCTAGATTAGAGAAATGAAAGGGAAATTTAAACCACGAGTAGGGATGTTGAATAATCAACGGGGACACACTGACTGACTGAGATGAAATAAAAGGAAGATGGAAGCAATACACTGAAGAACTCTATAAAAGAGGTGCAAGGATGACAGACTCATTCACAGAGGAACCATATGATGAAGAAGCAGAAATTTTAGAATGTGAGGTAAAACCTGCTCTTAAAATACTTGGAAGAAACAAATCACCAGCAACAGATGGCATACCAATAGAGTTGCTACAAGCTACTGAGACTGAATCTGTCCAAATTTTGGCAAGAAATATGGAAAACTAAACAATGGCCCACAGACTGGAAGAATTCAATATATATCCCAATTCCAAAGAAAGGGGATCCCAAGGAATGCAGTAATTATCGAACTATTGCCTTAATATCCCATGCAAGTAAAGTAATGCTCAAGATTCTACAACAAAGGCTCTTAGCATATATGTAGCGAGAAATGCCAGACATCCAAGCTGGGTTTAGAAAGGGAAGAGGCACCAGAGATCATATTGCAAACATACGTTGGATAATGGAACAGAGCAAGGAATTTCAGAAGAAAATCACCTTGTGCTTTATAGATTACAGCAAAGCCTTTGACTGTGTAGATCAGCCTTTCCCAACCAGTGTGCCTTCAGATGTTGTTGGACTACAACTCCCATCTTCCTGACCATTGGCAATGCTAGCTGAGGCTGATAGGAGCTGTGGTCCAACAACATCTGGAGGCACACTGGTTGGGAAAGGCTGGTGTAGATCATGAAAAACTATGGAATGCTTTAAAAGAAATGGGGGTGCCACAGCATCTGATTGTCCTGATGCGCAACCTATACTCTAGACAAGAGGCTACAGTAAGGACAGAATATGGAGAAACCGATTGGTTCCCAATAGAAAAGGGTGTGAGACGGGTCTTTTTTATCACCCTATTTGTTTAATCTGTACGCAGAACATATCATATGGAAAGTGGGATTGGACCAAGAGGATGTGAAAATTGGAGGGAGAAATAATTTAAGATATGCAGACGATAGCATACTATTAGCAGAAACCAGTAATGATTTGAAACGAATGCTGATGAAAGTTAAAGAGGAAAGCACAAAAGCAGGACTACAGCTGAACGTCAAAAAGACTAAAGTAATGACAACAGAAGATTTATGTAACTTTAAAGTTGACAATGAGGACATTGAACGTGTCACCTCAGCATAGTCCTTAACCAAAATGGAGACAATAGTCAAGAAATCAGAAGAAGGCTAGGACTGGGGAGGGCAGCTATGAGAGAACTAGAAAAGGTCCTCAAATGCAAAGATGTTTCACTGAACAAGTCAGGATCATTCAGCCCATGGTATTCCCGGTCTCTGTGTATGGATGTAAAAGTTGGACAGTGAAAAAGGCGGATAAGAGAAAAATCAACTCATTTGAAAGGTGGTGTTGGAGGAGAGCTTTGCACATACCATGGACTGCAAAAAAGACAAATAATTGGATGTTAGAATGAATGAAATCAGAACTGTCACTAGAAGCTAAAATGATGAATCAGAGTATCATACTTTGGACGCATCATGAGAAGACATGATTCACTAGAAAAGATAATGCTGGGAAAAACAGAAGGGCGTAGAAAAAGAGGAAGGCCAAACTAGAGATGGATTGATGCCATAAAGGAAGCCACAGACCTGAACTTTCAAGATCTGACCAGGGTTGTTCATGACAGATGCTCTTGGAGGTCACTGATTCATAGGGTGACCATAAGTGACTTGAAGGCACATAATAACAACAATTTACTGCCTTGGTAGTGTACAAGGGTTTGGCTGCTTTTTTCCCTCCAGATTTTGATGATTAGTGGGCTTCTTCCTTAACTCCTTTAAGAAAGCCAAATCAGCTTTAATCTTGCATAGATAAATGGGCTATTGTTCAATGCTCCTGCCAGAGTCCTGCCTAAAACCATCTTGTGCGCCTATAACATCTTTAGATGTTTGTTTGGGTATTTTTTTTACACTACCTTTCAGTCTTGCAACAAGATGTCCAAGGCAGCTTCCAGATGTAAAATATGTGGACATATGACTGCGATGGATATATATTTGGCAGTTCCCCTGTTTCAGGAGTGGATTTCACTAAAATTAACCAAATGTTTGTATAAGTAATTGGGATTCTACCATATTGTAGGGAACCTAGAGCAAGCCAGTAGTAGCATACTCACAGATGGACAGAAATTTATGGGGGAAATTGCTGCTCTGCTATGAAATCAATGAGATGATCTTGATCCAACCACTATCTAAAAGGTTGTTGAGATGATTAATGGGAAATCATCATTCATGCTGCGATGAGTTCTTTGGTTATTGTTATTCCAGTATTTCACTACTCTGGCAGGGTTTTTAAAAAAATCATTCTGATGTCTAGCCTATGCTTACAGATATAATCCGTTATGTCTCATATTACATAAATTTTATTATTTCTTTTATATTGCTTCAGGGTATGTATGCGGTTGTAGAATTTTCTGAGATGGACAGCATAGGTTCACTTCAGGATGCCACTGGTACTGCACTGCTTGTGGATGATTCTCCTGTTCCATTTAAATCTAGAATTTTTACCTTAACATTGAAAAACCCACAAAGCCAAGCTTCCGAACAGACACCAGTTTACTGGCATAAACAGACCACCATTCCCGTTGGCGAGCTGGTGAAGAAACTTTGTAATGCTAACAGTGTAAGTTCATGCTTGTAGGTACTTTCATAGGAAATAAGCAGCTTTATTATTGTATTGAATATGTAACTGAAAAGCTGACTTAAAGGTTAAAGCTATTGAATCAGCAATACTGATCAGAAAAATGACAGTGTGTGAGTGGTTTTTAATGCATGCAGCAAATGAGTAAATACTTTGTTAATATTTTGGAAAAGAACTGCTGCTCAACACAATGCCCATTAATACAGCAGATATGTGAACAATGGAATTAATGTTAAATTGTGATTTTTCTCAGACCTTTTTAAATAGGGCAGAGAAGGGGCATCCTTTCTGCTAATGAAGTAGTCTTTGCATTTCTAATACAGTAGGGCCTACTTTACGGTGCTTCGCTTTACGGTGCTTCGCTAATGCAGTGGTCTCAATTAGATGCAATTAGATTAAAGCCCCACTCATACGGCGCTTGTTCCGCTTTTATGGCGGTTTTCGGGCGTCGCGTGCCATTCTATTCAATGAGTTCCGCTTTTCAGTGGTTTTCACTTTTCAGCAGGGTTCCGGAATGTAACCTGCCGTATGAGTGGGGCCCTACTGTATTAGAGATCTGAACTGGTATGAAAGAACTTCTATGAAAGAAAGAACTTGTATGACTGGTAGCTACTAATGGGCTCCTGCTGGGAGGAAGGGCGGGATGTAAATTAAATAATAAATAAATAATAAATAAGCTTAGAGAATGAAAAAGCTAAATTTATAAACTCAGTGCAACAGTTTGTTCTCATGAAAGAGGCAGCAACAACAGATAGTATAATACAACATCAAAATGAATTTGGATACAAAGAATCTTAACATTTCAGAAATCTGAATTCTGGCAGTAGGAATCATTAGTGAATCCTCTTCACATTGACTTGTCTGTCATAGAATCACCAGCACAGTGAGGAGATTTCTAGGGTGCGCATTCTGTTTATTATGCCTCACCACTGACCCACAGAAGTTGAAAGTACACCCTACAACCCACCCAACATCTTTTGTGTGGTTACACATTGCAGGAGAAAGCTAGTTGCAATGTGAGCTTTTGTCTTTTGGGGGAAAGCTTGTGCACCATTGCAGATGTTGTTGTGAATCCTTTATAAGCTTCTTGGGAAGTTCTGTGTTCCCAGAACATATTAAATGTTGCACTTGTTTATGTTCACAATGTATTTAGTCATAGTTCATCTTTTGTCTTCCCATGCAGATTGCCCCTGCTTCATTCCTCCCCAATAGCTTGCCTTCCTGAACATGTTTTTTTGGAGTGAAACAAACCATGATTCCCAATTTGCATGTAGCATTAAGCTAAGCATCATGGCTTGTTGCTCCTGCTCACTAGTTGGGAGGAGCAAAATGGGAGCAATTTGCACATCCATAGTAAATTGTTAACTATGGCTTATGACATGTGAACAGGGCCACTCTGTACATATTTGTATAATGTATCACTGGGTACAGATATCCATAGATATGAGAGCTGGAGGCATTCTGATGATTAATGGAATCATCATAATAATTAATGAACTAATGGAGTCCACTGGATTCCTGAACGCCCTGGGGGAGTTCCCAGTAGATAGAGCAGGTGACCCTGTTGAAGCCCTTGTCACGCTGTGGAACAACGAGGCACATCAAGCACTTGACACAGTTGCTCCTGAGCACCCTCTCCGGCATTGTGGAGCCTGGTTTGTACCTTGGTGAGGGCAATGAAAGAGGCTGGATGACAGCTAGAGCACAAGTGGTGAAAGATGTGCTGTGAAGCTGATTGGGCACAAGTGAAACATAACTGTGCCTACTGAGTGGCAGTGAGGGCAGTGAAGAAGGCCCACTTCTCTGCCACCATCGCATCCTAAAGTAGCCATCCAGTGGAGCTTTTCGGTATTGTCAAGGGTCTGTTGACATCAACTCCAGGAAATGGAGTTTTAGACCCTTCAGAGGCCCACTGTGAATAGTTTGCAAGGCACTTTGAGGGTAAAATTGCTCACCTCCACAGCAATCTTGATGCCCCATCCACATCTAGTGTAGTCCCCAATGAGGTGTCCAGTGCAACGTCTGCTGCAACTTTTTGGGATTGGTTTCAGTTGATGCGGCTTGATGACGTGGACAAGGTGCTTGCGATGATGCCAGACACTTGCCCCTCTTGGCTCATTAAAGCTTGCCGAGGGGATTTGACCAAGTGGGTCCAGGCTGTGGTCAACATGTTGTGGGAGGGAGTGGTTCCAGCCACCCTGAAAGAGGCGGTGATCCAACTGCTCCTGAAAAAGCCCACCCTGGACCCATTGGTTTGTGACAACTACCACCCGGTTGCAAATACCCCCTTGTTAGGGAAGGTGATCGAGAGGTTGTGGCACAACAATTGCAAGTCTCTTGGATGAAACAGATTACCTTGACCCATTCAATTCAGGCCTCGTTATGGAACTGAATTGGTCTTGGTCTCCCTGATGGATGACCTTTATCAGGAGAAGGACAGGGGAAGTGAGACCCTGTTATTCTTACTTGATCTCTCATATGAACATAAGAAGAGCCTGCTGGATCAGGCCAGTGGCCCATCTAGTCCAGCATCCTGTTCTCACAGTGGCCAACCAGGTGCCTGGGGGAAGCCCGCAAGCAGGACCCGAGTGCAAGAACACTCTCCCCTCCTGAGGCTTCCGGCAACTGGTTTTCAGAAGCATGCTGCCTCTGACTAGGGGGGCACAGCACAGCCATCACGGCTAGTAGCCATTGATAGCCCTGTCCTCCATGAATTTGTCTAATCTTCTTTTAAAGCCGTCCAAGCTGGTGGCCATTACTGCATCTTGTGGGAGCAAATTCCATAGTTTAACTATGCGCTGAGTAAAGAAGTACTTCCTTTTGTCTGTCCTGAATCTTCCAACATTCAGCTTCTTTGAATGTCCACGAGTTCTAGTATTATGAGAGAGGGAGAAGAACTTTTCTCTATCCACTTTCTCAATGCCATGCATAATTTTATACACTTCTATCATGTCTCCTCTGACCCGCCTTTTCTCTAAACTAAAAAGCCCCAAATGCTGCAACCTTTCCTCGTAAGGGAGTCGCTCCATCGGTGGCTTTTGATACCATTGACCATGGTATCCTTCTGAACTGACTTGGTGAGGTGGGTATCAGAGGCACTGTTTTACAGTGGTTCCAATCCTATCTCCAGGGTCGTTTTCAGATAATAGGTGATTGCCTTTCAGCACCCTGGCAGTTATGCTATGGAGTGTCAAAGGGTATCATCTTGTCCCCCATGCTGTTCAACATCTATATGAAGCCCTTGGGAGCGGTTATCAGGAGATTTGGGGTGAGGTGTCAGCAGTATGCTGACAATACCCAGCTCTATTTCTCTGTAACATCTAAATCAAGAAAGGCCGTGCAAGCCCTGGACTGGTGCCTGGACGCGGTGGTGGGCTGGATGAGGGCCAGTAAACTGAGTCTGAATTCTAGCGAGACAGAGGCGCTGTCGTGGTTCCTGAGTTCGGATAATTGGTCAGTTGCCTGCTTTGCATTGGGTTGTACTCTCTCTGAAAGACCAGGTTCATAGTCTGGGGGTGCTCCTGGATCCATCTTTGTCACTAGAGGCCCAGGTGATCCCTGTGGCTAGGAGTGCCTTTTACCAGGTGATCCCTGTGGCTAGGAGTGCTTTGGCTGGTAAGACAGCTGCTGCCGTTTCTGGACCGGGGTAGCCTGACCACTGTTGGCCATGCACTGGTAACCTCCAGGTTGGATTACTGTAATGCGCTCTATGTGGGGCTGCCTTTGAGACTGGTCCAGAAGCTGCAGCTAGTGCAAAATGCGGTGGCAAGACTGCTCACTGAGGCAGAGTATTGCCAACATGTCACCTCGCTGCTGAAATAATTACACTGGCTGCCCATTAGCTACCAGGCTAAGTTCAAGGTTCTAGTTTTGGTGTATAGTCCTATACAGCTTGGGACCAGGATACCTGAAAGATTGTCTTACCCCTTATATACCTGGTTGATCACTGCACTCTGCAGGTGAGGGCCTCCTACAGATATCATCGCCCAGAGAGCTATTGCTAGTCGGGCGGTATATAAATTTAATAAATAAATAAAATAAAAATAAATAAATAATCTTATCAGGAGGTCCGTTCTGCACAACATAGGAAATGGACCTTTAGTGTAGTGGTACCTACCCTTTGAAACTCCCCATAAATATTAGACAGGTGCCATCTCTGTTATCTTTTCAGCACCTGCTAAAGACCTTCCTCTTTCAACAAACAAGCCTTTTAAGTAGAGACCTTATCCCAGTCTGCATCTGTGTTGGAACTGCTTTTTAAAATGTTTTAATGTTTTTTAAAAAAAGATGCTTTAACATATTTTAATGTCTGTTTTTATTATGTTTTATAGTGTTTCTAGAGTTTTGTTTGCCACTCTGGGCTCCTACTGGGAGGGTGGGAGGGATATAATAATAATAATAATAATGATGATGATGATGATGATGATGTCAGTGATTGTGGTGGCTTACAAGTTCCATCCCCTTTGCCTTCAAAGGTGCACATTAATTTAGCAAGTACCAAACAGAGGTAACAATAAAACCAGCAGGACTACCAAAGGGTAATGTTTTAATTTGTGTAGGTGAGAATTGCTGTATTTAGCAGTTATTTGCAGCTCTTCTGAATCTGGTGATCTTCCACTGAACTAATATCTATTGTTTTTCAGTACAGTTTTTTGAAGATTCTTTAAGGAAATACTAGATCCTTAAAAGCCACATGACGTTGAGATTGGGTTCTCCCCCCCCTTTGTTTTTTGATATGCAGGTGAGTGAGCAGTTGAACATGCTCACTGAGAATTATCAGCTGACAGAAGAAAACACTAAGCTCCGTTATTTGACTTGTTCTTTAATTCAAGACATTGCAAGTGCTTACTTTCCAGACTGCGTGGTAAAGCCCTTTGGCTCTTCTGTGAACAGCTTTGGTAAACTGGGATGTGATTTAGACATGTTTCTGGACCTGGATGGAGTAAGAAAAAAGACTACCAAAAGGGTAAAAAATTTTTTTAGCAACTTCCTCCACTTGGTTATCTTGTGATTAGATTGTGGGATAACTGTTCCGCAATCATGACAATTTTTTATTAATTTGTTTTAATTATCACAATACAAATCAAGGTTAGCTACATCTACAGCTTTCTTGATTTCTTTCTGTCATTTTAAGCAACTGTTACTGAGCTTCTTGAATGCAGTGCATTCACCCTAAGCTGCTTCTTATGCATCCACTGGTCCCAGTCCTTTCATTCACATGATTGAGCAGCAGGCTACTTCTGGCTCAGACAAAACATCTACCACTGCATGTATCTATTAGGGGGCTACACATGCTAGACTACTTGCACATTATTTGATCTACCTTTTATAGGCCTAGTGCTTTTTCAGATATGAGCTTCGCTGCTCAGATGGCATTTCATGGCATGATCATCCCTATCAGACATCAGATAAATTACTTTGTAGTTGATGTGTGTATTAATGTTATAGTTTTAACTATGAAATAACATTGCATTTGTCACTGACTGCCCAGTGACTGTGTGTGTATGTACTTCCCCACACCCTGGAATGATCTAGGGAATACCCCGACACTGAACTTTCAGGATCCTACAAGTCATTCTGTCTATCTAATTTATCTGTCAATGAGACACGGATTTACAGACTACCTCCAGAGGTGCATTGTAAGGCCCCTTTCAAAGCTGTTATTTGTAAAGTGCCATGTACATAGATGGCACTATAGAAACAAATTACCGTCATCACCTCTGGTGTGCATGTATCTCCCACCAGCAGTTAGGGCAGACAGAGCATCACCACTACCTTACTAGTCATTGTGAACCACTGGAAGAGTCCTGCTTATACTGCAGGTAGAAAAAGAGGCTCTACACTCCAGGCCCTAAAGACAAGGTTGGGAAATCAGTGGCTTTCCAGATGTTCCTGGACTCCAGTGCACATTACCCCCTGCCAATATGGTCAGTGGTCAGGGATGATGGATTTGGGGAGTCCAGCAACATCTGGAAAGCTGCAGCTTCCCCACTCCTGCTCTAAACATTTGGTTGCATCTAGTGCTTTTTATCAGTGTCGGGTATAAAACAGATTGTGTTCAGGCATCTTCGTTTTTTGTAATGAAAATAGGAATTCGGTGCCTATACTGTGAGCTGCGTTGCAGCCAGTGGTCACATTAAGAAAGCAACATGTGGACAAGCACAGAAAAAGTTAAGCACAATGTCCACAGAGGAATAAGCAAACTAAGCAGGTACACAAAAGGTTAAGCACAATGTCCACACAGGAATCAGGAAACTAAGCAGTTGGGTTTCAGGCAACCACAAAGTCTTGTACATTTCCTCTCTACAATTAAGCAATCTTATCTCAAAAAGCAGTATATACAAAGTGCAGTAATGCGGTTCACACTTACGTTTTTCTGATGACAACATAACAAACGCTGTACATCAGCACAAAGGAGGCTCAGATATATATTGCTTCCCTGGGCTCCTGCTGGGAGGAAGGGCAGGATATAAATCAAATAATAAATAAATAAATAAATAAAATATATCACTTCATCTCTTCACGTAATTTCACCAGAGTGTGTTGGCCAACACTGTATTGTTTTGGGTCATGTAAACAGAGGATGTATGCTTAAAAACCATTTCCTCTGCACATGTGGGAAACCCCAAACTTTCTCTCTTGGTTTTTTTTAATGTACCAATTGATCTGGCTCACTTTAAATGTGTGTCTTGAAGCAGCTTTCCATGTCAAGAGTATTGATAGTGCATGTGTTTCTAATGTCAGAACATTTCTTCAACAGCAGTGTTTAAAAAGAAAAGGTTAAATATATTCCTCTGAAATGTCCATTAGAGTTAGAGATGATTCTGACTGGCTGGGATCCAAGGGGCTGCATGCAACCTGTCTCTCTCCCCCTGCTGCAGTCCTTCATGCCCCCTCCTTCCAAAGCAACTCTGGAGGATTAGAGGAAAATGCTGAAGCAGCATCCAAAGAAAGACAAGCAACTGCAACAGGCAAGGTTAGCAGAAGCCAGACATGAATGGGACTGTTTGGATCCTGGCCATTTAAATTTAGGACTCTAACTGCTTGTCCCTACTACAAGGGGTCTATAAGAAAAAAAATCTTACTCAAGAAAATATCCTAGAAAGCCAAGACTAATAACAAGCTGATCAGTAGAATGACTGGATAAACAAGTGACTCCAGAGTGACATGCTATGGTCGCAATCCTTATTTTCAAGTGCTCATTAACTCACAATGTTTTCTCCAGAAAGGGCCAGAAAATTGTCTTACTTTTGAATTAGTGACTTATTCTGTCTCTTTTCTGTTAGAACACAGGTCCTTTTAACATAAACTATCTAATGAAGAGATTACCTTCTGAACGAATAGCAACACAGAAGATCCTATATGCAATTAGTGAATTTATTGATAACTTTGGCCCTGGCTGTGTTGGTGTGCAAAAAATACTTAATGCTCGCTGTCCATTGGTGAAATTTTCCCATCAGCCTTCAGGATTTCAGTGTGACTTGACAACTAATAATAGGTAAGCTGTTTCAAATGTATATCCTGCTCTCTAAGAAACTCAGGGCAAGCATACAGTCCTCTGAGATAGGCTAGGCTGAAAGATGGTAACCAGAACTACCCGATGAGCTTAATGATGTCTCTCCATCATGGTATCCACTATACCAAAAATGGGGAACCTGGTACCCTCCAAGTGGTGTTATTGGATATCAGCCCCAGCCAACATGGCTGATGGTCAGGGATGATGGGAACTGTAGTTCAGCAACGTCTGAAAGGCCATAGGTTCCCCACCCTATACTGGTTTTAGTTATGGCCATATTAAGCAGCTATAGAGTGATAATGTACATTGGTTTTCTAGAGCAAGAGTAGGCAAAATACAAAATTAGTAGCATCAATTTATATCACCACTACCACCACCACCACCACACACAAAAAGTAGGCTGTTTCTAACTAGGATGTGGATCATTGGTGGGTAATGGGACTTGTACATATAGCTCATGGAATGTAGTGAGTGATTGGCTTAGCCATATCCAGGGCTGCTATTCTCCATCCAAACCCATTATTTTGCATTTGACATTTAACCTATGTTCCTGTTTAACTCTGGTTAGTGAACCTTGGAGTTCTGTTTTTAAAAAGTAGATTCTGGGAACCCGGTCTGCCAGTGCTAGCTCTGTACAACAGCAAAACTACTTCACATGCTGATATTTAATGTCTCTACTGTTTTTGTTTGAGCCTCTATCAGGTTCAGATTTTGTGTCAATTCAGGCAGACTGCATTTTGAAATTTATAATTCATGTGGATAGTGATGTAAATACTAATAATTATATCCCATGTTAATATAAACTTTTGCAGCTCTCAGTTTCATATATGATGCTTGTTATTTATTAATTAAATGTATATCTCGCCCTTCCTCTCAGAAGAAGCCCAGGGCAGCAAACAAAACACTAAAAACACTCTAAAACATATTAAAAACAGACTTTAAAATATAAAAACAAAACATCTTCAAAAACGTATTAAAACAAAACATCTTACCAAAAAAACTTTTAAAACATCTTAAAAAGCAATTCCAACGCAGACGCAGACTGGGCTAAGATCCCTACTTAAAAGGCTTGTTGAAAGAGGAGGGTCTTCAGTAGGCACTGAAAAGATAATGCAGGTGGTGCTTGTCTAATATTTAAGGTGAGGAAATTCGAAAGGGTAGGTGTCACAACACTAAAGGTCCCCTTCCTATGTTGTGAGGAACAGACCTCCTGATAAGATGTTATGTGCAGAAGACCCTCAACTGCAGAGCACAGTGATTGATTGGGTATATAAAGGGTAACCTCTGAAAAACTCAAGTGGGCTCGGTAATGTATCTATTAGAACATCTAAAGTATTAAATGTAATTTTAATATATAACAGCTAGCAATCATAAAACATTAAAAACCATCACATATGGCAATAAAACATTCTTAATACATTCCTTGCATTCAAACTTTCCCCAACGCATTTCAACCTGTAAAGGTATTCTTCAGTGGATTTGGATTACTTTGGATTTTTGGTAGCTGGATGTTCCTGAGCTCTTTTGGCATTTTTAGATCTTGTAAATAATATATCTGACCTACACCATATATTGTACAGATGTGTATCTTGCTCAGTCTTTTAACTTAGACTGATGAATGAATAGTAAGAATCCTTGATGATACAGGCCTCTCAAATTTAATAGAATTACTTATTTTGTCAGTCAGCGCAGTAATCGACTGGGTATATAAAGGGTAAGACAGTCTTTCACGTATCCTGGTCCCAAGCTGTATAGCTTTAGTACACAAAAACCAGAACCTTGAACTTGGCTGGTAGCTAATGGGCAGCCACTGCAACTCTTTCGGCAGCGGGGTGACATGTTGGCGATACCTTGCCCCAGTGAGCAGTCTCACCACCACATTTTGCAGCAGCTGCAGCTGCAGCTTCCAGACCAACCTGAAGGACAGCCCCACATAGAGCGCATTACAGTAATGCAGCTTGGAGGTTGCCAGTGCATAGACAACAGTGGTCAGGCTGTCCCTGTCCAGAAATGGCCGCAACTGTCTTACTAGCCAAAGCTGGTAAAAGGCACTCCTAGCCATTCAAGGTATCAGTTTTAGAATTTGTTCTGTCCTACCAGTGGTTAATATGGCAGCATATGAAGTAATTGGGTGGTATTCAACTACATTTTACTCAGAGGAGACCCACTGAAATGAATAAATGTGACTAGCTTTGGTCCATTAATTTCAATGGGTCTATCCTGAGTAAAAGTTGAGTACCACCCATTATCTGTCTATTTTGATGGAAATCTATTTTCGCTACACTTGGTAAAGTTGGAATTTTAAATTTTAATTCTTTCAACTCCCATATGCTGAAGAAGAGCTGTCAATGGAATACCCATTGAAGTACCTCAGTTTTATTTATTTCATATTTATATACCACTTAATGCCAAAATAGGATTTTAAGCTGTTTACAAGTATAAAAGCCAATTACACAGGCATTAAAATATAAACATCCAACATTGAAATACACAATTAAAATACACAATAGAACAATCCCACTAAAATATATTATTACATTACATATTATATTACAAAATATATCCTGCTTTTCAAGATACTTGTAATTTGCCTTGGAAGTATTTATAACACAAAGATATATTTAATACAATCACAACAGCAATATTTAAGATCTAACTGTTCAGCAGGATCCTCCCCACAGGGTAGCTGGTGGGAGAAGGCCCTGTGGAGCAAGCAAGAGGGGATGGCCCAGTTGTCATAGGTTCTGAGGTGGTCTTCATCTGCCTCCCATCTAGGGTTGCCAGATCTCTGGTTTTTGCCCAGTGATTCCAGATTTTTGGGGTCCTCTCCAGGTGTCACCCCAGTGTCCAAACTTTCAGCTTTCATTTTTTTATAAAGTAAGTTCCTAGGTTGTCTGGTTCAAGAGATATACACCAAAACGTTAGCTGCCTTCCACAACTTCTGTTAAATGAGCTCGTACCTGGCTGCTCTAACACACCCTTTCAGGTTTGTAGCCAATAAGTGAAGTCAAGGTTGTGATTGACAAGGGATTTGTTCACCTCTAGGCAATAGCGATAAACCACTGCATGTCCAGAAAATTGTCTGAAACTGTTTGTCTGAAAATCTCATAAATTGAATAAATGTATAGCTTTCAACAGTAGCAGAGGTCCCTTCTCTCTGTGTGTAGGAGATCTAGAACAAAAGATCACTATTGCCCAATAGTGATAAAAGGCAGTTCACATACTGGGAAGTGTGGTTGCAATTGCTGTTGTTTCCAAGCTGCTGCCTGTGAAGGTAGACCAAACCATTTGTGTTTTCTCTCTGTCAGTTATTATTCAGTGGAATTGGGTTTGCTGTCAAAGTGAGTTTATAGCAGCCCACAGGGTAGGCGGGAAAGAGTAGAGAATCTTCTTACTCTTACTCATTTCTCAAACCTCTTTCTGAAGTGAAGGGTCAAGTCTGTAAAGAAGTTTGGAGCACTCATGTTAAAAGGCAGGGACAGGGCATTCTAGGTAAGGAGTTGCCAACACTGCTTGGATATGGATATCTTTGCAGAGAATCCCTAGTCAAGCCTTACCAACAGCACAATCCTTACCATATTTACTCAGAAGTAAGTCCTATTGAGTTCTGTGGGGCTTAGTCCCTTAGTAAATGTGTTTAGATTTGCAGCCTTCAGGGGCATCCATCTTTACTCCTGAGTGCTCCCATCTAACATCTCTACAGCACTAGGCTCCCTTCTTCCTACCGTGTTTGTCTGGTGACTGGCCTGAGGGCACTTAAACCCTTTTTGCCAGTAGCAAGTAGGCTAGATTAAATGTTCCCTACCCAGGCTCCCTAAGCAGGTGAGAAGGAATGATTCCATCTCTTCAACTAGACTTGGAAATACCATCTTTTCACTAAATGAGTTAATTCCCAATCAGAGAAATGTTTTTGTTTGATTGGCATGCTCCAAGCAGCTGTGGTTGATGCTTAACGTATCATGCTTAGTGACATCACTGGGGCCCATCCCCAAGACATCACTGTGTTTGGGATGCTTCTTACCTGGCAACCCTACTCCCATCTCTTGGAATCAATGCTGTTTACAGTCTTTACAGATGAGACAGCTAAGAAGGAGAAAAGACTGTAATAGGAGGCTAAAGGACTCAGGAGGGAAGATGTGTTTTCAGACGCTCCTTAAAAGTGTGCCAAAAGGAAAGGGTGCAGATGTTGGGGGAATGCTGGGAATGAATTCCAGAGAGTGGGTGGAGATGCACACAGAGAAGGAAGATTACTGAAAAGCATTGATGCTGATTTACTTCTTTGAATTATAGAATTGTATCAATCATATCAACTTTGTATATTAAGAAGTGCTTTATAATGACTTCTCAGCAATTCTGTGTGGTGCAACTCTTGAGAGATTGTGGCTTTTCCAAGGTAATACATTGAATTATATGGCTGAATAGGAATTTGGGCACCAGGTTCTCAAACTGAAACCCAGCATACTCTCTCAGTTACCACTTTGGCGTTTAGAACACACGAAGGTATCTTCAGCCCAGACTTTCAAAACTTGAGAAGAGCAATCAGATGTAGGCCATGCCTTATATTGTGTATTCAGCTGTGTTTCCGTACTCAGTCTTTCAGATTATGCAAGTGTGGCTTTGTGTTTAATCAAATCCAGGAGACACAGTTATTGCCATTTGTTCCATATGGCATACTCTGAGTAGACCTGCTGAGAAAAATGAACATGACTAAATTAAATCCATTGATTTCAGTGGATCTACTCTGAATATGACTTAGCTGGATATGCCCTTATACATTTAAAATAAAAGCAGAGCTTCTCAAACTGTAGCCCATGGGCCACAGGTGGTCCATGAGCTCCATTCAGGTGGTCCACAGAAAGGGTGCAGAACAGTTGAGGGTGTTTGTATTTGGTCCTGCAGTTGATTCTCTCCCTCCCCCCCCCCGACAATGGAGATTAAGGGTGTTTTGACCAGACAGGACTGGATTATCAAACAGACTAACAAAGCCTAGGGCCTTTTATTGTCACGAAACAGTGCTGGTGGAGACTACTATTTTTTTCTGACAAATGTACCAGTTAAAGGGGCCCTTCTCAGCAGCATGGCTTAGGGCTTGGGGTGATCATTATTTTGCACTGGCTTTGACAATAATGCCAGCACTGGGGGGGGATGTTTATTTTGTAGTCTATGGAGGCCCACAGCAGTTTCCAAGTGGTATACTGGAAAAAAATCATTTGGGAACCCATTGGATAAAAGCATACAACTGAGCATTGGTATTGGGATATTGGGGAAAAGCTTGTTTTTCACTAGATGGCCAGTAGGGGGGGCAGGCTTCTTAGTTATAGCGTTTTTTGGTGCAGCCTTGTTTTTTCTTTGAGCATTTTTACTTTCCTTTCTTAATTACATGACTATTACAATTAGAAATACCAATAGTATGAAAGTTTTACTGTTGGCTCTGTAATGAATTATAGAAGACACCTGTGTTGGTGTTTTATTGGCTATATTAAGCCAGGCATACTCCAGTCCAGAAATTTGTGAACTTTACCATGGTGAGTTCTCTGTGCCAGGCAGAAGCTTCTGTTTTGCCCTCTCCCAAATGCATCTGTGTTACCACTCACATCTGGCCTCTCTTTCAATCCTCACCAAAGAGGACTGTTGTTATTATTGTTGTTGTTGTTGTTATCTTTATTTATACCCCACCCTTTTTCCAAACTGGAACTCAAGGCGGCTTCCAGATAAAAATAAGTACATATCATTAAGAACCTATAAAAATATAAAACATATAAACATATAAAATCAGCATTAAAACAGGATTAAACTATTAAGATGTTAAAACCAATTAGATATACACTTAAAATACTGCAGCCCAGTTTAGGAGCATACAAGTAAAACAATAACATACAGCATCCTCTTCAGTCACTACCCTTAAAACCTTCAGTTCCAAAGGCCTGCCTGAAGAAAAAAGTCTTTAGCTGTCGGTGGAAGGACTGCACAGAGGAGGCCATTCTTGCCTCCCTAGGGAGGGAGTTCCAGAGCCTAGGGGCAGCCATCGAAAAGGCCCTATCTTGTGTCCCCACCAGTCGCACTTGTGAAGGTGTTGGGGTCGTGAGAAGGGTCTCTCCTGAAGATCTCAGGGCCTGGGCAGGTTCATATAGGGAGATATGGTCTGACAAATAGCCTGGACCTAAGCCGTATAGGGCTTTATAGGTCATAACCAGCACTTTGAATTGTGTCCAGAAACAGACTGGCAGCCAGTGGAGCTGTTGCATCAGGGGAGTTGTATGGTCCCTGTAACCAGCCCCAGTTAACATTCTGGCTGCAGCTCATTGCACCAACTGAAGTTTCCGAACAGTCTTCAAAGGCAGCCCCACATAGAGCGCATTACAGTAGTCTAAGCGGGATGTAACTAAGGCATGTGTCACCATAGTCAGATCAGACGACTCCAGGAACGGGTGCAGTTGGCGCACTAGTCTTAACTGTGCAAAAGCATTCCTGGCCACTGCAGAAACCTGGGCCTCCAGGTTTAAGGCTGAGTCCAGGAGCACACCCAAACTGCGAACCTGCGTCTTTAGGGGGAGTGTAACCACATCCAGCACAGGCTGAACCCCTATTCCCTGATCCACCTTTCGACTGACTAGGAGCACCTCTGTCTTGTCTGGATTAAGCTTCAGCTTGTTCACCCTCATCCAGTCCACCACTGCTGTCAGACACTGGTTTAGAACCGAGACAGTTTCCTTGGAATTAGGTGGAAAGGAGAAGTAGAGTTGGGTGTCATCTGCATACTGATGGCACCAAACCGCAAACCTCCGGACAACCTCTCCCAGCGGTTTCATGTAGATATTAAATAGCATGGGGGACAAAACTGAACCCTGAGGGACCCCACAGGCCAATGGCCAAGGAGTCAAACAGGAATCCCCCAGCACCACCTTCTGGGTTCGACCCTCCAGGAAGGAACGGAGCCATCATAAAACGGTGCCCCCAAGTCCCATCCCAGTAAGGCGACCCAGAAGGATACCATGGTCGATGGTATTGAAAGCCACTAAGAGGTCCAACAGAACCAACAGGGACACACTCCCCCTGTCCAGTTCTCTGAGTAGGTCATCTACCAAGGCGACCAAAGCCATCTCCGTCCCATAACCAGGTCTGAAACCAGACTGAAATGGATCTAGATAATCCGTTTCATCCAGGAATCCCCTGTTACTGTTTTAATTGGCCCTAGTTGTTTCCCTCTTTACCGCTGAGTCTTATGCTTGTGTGTTAAACAAAAATTAGTGAGTTGTATCCAATTCTGCTCAGAGAAGGTCCACTGAAATGAACAGGCCATGTTTTAGTCAGAACTTTCAACTCCTTGAAAATCTGGACTAAAACCTGGAGTGGATTCAGTGCTCCACTGACAATGGAGCTGCCAGTCTCCACTGGATACAACCCAGTATCTCTTTCTGGTTCCACTGCTGGGTTTAGGGGGGATTGTAAACGCAATGCCTTCTGCCTCTGTGTCTCCCTTGATAAATCATCTCTGCTTTGAGAGAACACCCTATCTTGAGAATTGTCATTCTGTGTTGGTGTCCAGAACAGACAGCCAACCTAACAAAAACCACTTCATTTTATTCTGCTGCTCGCATAATAAAATTCTTAAGTTCTAAAGCGACACTATTGACTACAGAGGAGTTTAGTGACGGCTTTGTTGTCAAAGAATTCTTTTGCGAGGTTTGGCTCCTCTGCCGTAAACCAGCAAAGGCTCCAGCTGTAGATTCTTCATCCCCTGTGAAGTGATCTATGACCATTTGTTTAAAATGGGTAGCAGGATGAGTTGCAAAGAACCAAGTCCTTTGCAAAACCAGCATCACCAACAAAAATGGCCCCTGGCTGCATTGGCCATATTCCTCCCAGGTTTAACCCGAAGGGAGGCAGCTGTAGGCATGAGAGCAGAACTTGTTTCCTTTCTGTGTTCATTCTCTCTTTGGCTTTTAGCAAGATTCCAAACCAGCAGCCCTTGTCTTTGTAGTATGCCTGTCTGACTTTTAAGTATTTTCAGACTAAGCATACTGTGAACAATTCCAGAAGACATGAAGTCTCTGCACGTTTTGGTGGGTGGAAGAGAGTGAGAGAAATGTTTCACATCCGAGATCCCTGAGCAGCAGTCATGCCTGTTCCTATTCCAGGTCACCTGTGCCCAGATCTAGCAGTTGCTTTGTAAGAGAATGTTGGTAATTCTGTGGTCATACAGAGTGACTGTGTAACTGTTCTTCACTGCCCCTTTCTTTTTTTCCCCTTTTAAGTCTTGCAAGTGGGTTCTATCACAGAGCCATTTAGAAGTTACATGCTAATGTGTTTAGGTGTTGGCTTGGACCGCTTCAGATTACTGTACAAAAGCTAAAATGTTCTTAGCCCATTTAAGGACTAAGATATCGGATGGGTCAAGGTATCTTCCAGGAGAGGAAATTTTATTTGAATTGTACTGCTGCTCTTCCATTTTATGCTAAAGAACTGTGTTTTATTGTAATATCTGTTTTAATATGTATTTTGTATTTTTTATGCCTGCTTAATTGTGGTGGCCTATGGCTCTGAGATTCATTCAATTTCAAATATTCTTAGCCCATTTAAAATAAATATCCTTGTGCTATTTAACTGTATTGCTGTGTTTACGGCAGTAGCCTTCTTCAGACTATCACCTGAACGTGATTGCAGGGGTGGGCAGACTTTAGGCTTGTGGAATCTACTTCAGTTCTTACTAGAACTCCGAGATCTGCCAACTGGAGGGAGACCAATGCAAAAGAAGTACACTAAAAATGGAAATACTCTGAGCCCTGGAAATGGTGAAATTGTTGAGTACCAAAACTGAACAGAGTTCACAGCCCTTCCACAGGAAAATCCACTACTGATTACTGGTTTACTCCTCACCTTCTGAAAGCTCTCTTCATTTAAGCAGTATAATTTGGGGGGTGGGTAACTTTGTTGCCGTTGTTAAATAATTGGGTGTCAGAAGTTCTTGCTAATGTAGTGTAGAGGCACAAGGATGCACATGCAAGCCCTGTCCCCGGTGTCCCTGTCCGTAGAGGCTCCCCCTCAAACTTTCACGTACCGAGCTCTTAGTTGTTGATGTTCTGCAATATTTTCCCTTTGACCCTCTCATGTTCTGTTCTAACAGATATGCCCTGAAAAGTTCTGAACTCCTGTATATCTATGGCAGCCTCGACCCACGAGTGAGAGCTCTTGTGTTCAGTGTGCGGTGCTGGGCACGGGCCCATGCGATAACAAGTAGCATTCCTGGCCCCTGGATTACTAATTTCTCTTTAACCATGATGGTCTTGTTTTTTCTGCAAAGAAGAAAGCCCCCCGTCATTCCAACCTTGGACCAGCTGAAGGAGCTCGCCGGTAAGAGAGAGGATTTGATTCACTTGTGCAGCTGGAATAATCATCATCAACATTAGATTTTATCCCATCCTTCCACCTAAAGATGCCCAGGGCAGCCAGCAACAAAACAGTACAAAAAAAATATGCATGAACTTTTTCTAAAAATAAAATAAAATACAAAACCAAACATCCTCCCAGCCAGGTTTCACAGTTGTCCACCACCAAATGGCTCAGTGAATGAAAATGGGTTTACCTTTTGCCAGACACACCTCATGGTGGAGGGTGTTTCACAGTCAGGGGCCCTACAGAGAAAGCCTTATCATGGGTCCCTGACAACCAGGCAGCAACCCGTGGCAGCACCACCAACAAAATTCTCAACGTTTAAAGTGCTGCTGTTTTCTATTGAAGGGTGCCGTATTCTGAACTTCAAAATGGTTGTAATTTATTTTTTACTTGATCAAAACAACGAAAGCAGCATCAAAGTTCTTAACTGTTAAGTGTTGAAAATCAGAACAGTTGCTTAGATTAAGAACATAACCAGAGCCTGCTGGGTAAGGCTAGTGGCCCATCTAGTCCAGCATCCTGTTCTCACAGTGGCCAACCAGGTGCCTGTGAGAAGTCCAGAAGCAGGACCTGAGCTCAACAGCACTCTCCCCTCTTGCAGTTTCCAGCAACTAGTATTCAAAAGCATATTGCCTCCGACTGTGGAGGCAAAGCATAGCCATAATGGCTAGCAGCCATTAATAGCCTTGTCCTCCTTGAATTTTGTCTAATCCTCTTTTCAAGCCATCCAAGCTGGTGACAATCACTGCCTTAATTTGCATGACATTCTGCATTATTTTCTACCTCACCGTTTCCAAAAGGAGGGTCCACAGTTAGGCGGTAGGGGCACTGTGCTTACTCCTTCTGGCATTCAGGAGGCTGGCTTGTGATTGTTGCTGTTTTAATTGTGTCACACTTTTATATGCTGTAACTCACCCTGGGACCTTCTGGTGAAGGGCAAGTAAGAAAGAAATATAATTGCCTTTTTCCTGCACCTGAATTGCTTTAATACTGAAGGGCTTGAATAATGATTTTTATAATTTTTCGCACAAATGCAAACTTGTTACTGTGTCTCACTGAATTATCCTTATGTGAAGCAGCTACGCAAATAACCATCCCTTGTAAAATTGTGTCGCATCTATACATTATAGTTCAAAACCATTTTTTTTCCCAGATGCAGAAGATAAGTGTATAATTGAAGGTTACGACTGTACTCTTGTTAGTAACCTGAACAAAATCAAGCCCACAGGAAACACAGATACCTTAGGTAAGACGGTCCCATTGTAAAAAATTTTCATCAGTCAAATTTGAACTTTGGGCTCTTTTTCTTTCTTACTTTCCTTTTTTATCTTTTCAGATGTGCTACTGGGTGACTTCTTTGAATACTTTGGGACTTTTGCTTTCAATCGTTATTCACTGAATATCAGGAAGGTAATAATATTTAACTCTTGTTCCCATGGTTCCTTTGTGATCAGTCTCTGTGCTACTGTATGAAAATGCCCGAATTTTGGAGCGGGAGAAAAGGCAATATTGGCATTTTTAATTCTACCCACTTTGGGCAAGAAGCCCTGTTGCTCTGACTGTATCATGCAGCAAGCTGCTGGTGCAGTGTGACGTTTAATTCAGAAACCTCCAAATTATTATTTGAGTGAGAGAGGGGCTACTTGCTGAGTGCCCCTGAAATGGTTTGTGCCATTCGTTAGTGGCTATATAAGGAGGACATTTTAATATCTTCCTCCAGTGGTTCTCAAACTTTTTTCCCCCACTGACCAACTACTGATGGTCTTGGAATCCACTTAATGATTTTTCTCTGTGTCATAGCAATTGTAATGCACTGTGCTAGATGCACTATGATTTTTTAATTGTATTTGTATTGCTTTTTATATTTCGTATATACTATTGAATTACAATTCGCATTCTTGTACTCAGGTCCTGCTTGCAGGCTTCTCATGGGCACCTGGTTGGCCACTGTGAGAACAGGATCCTGGACTAGATGGGCCACTGGCCTGATCCAGCAGCCTCTTCTTATGTTCTTATTCCACAGAATTCAAATTGCAATACAATACAATATCAGAAATTTAAAAAGCAATAAGATATAGTTAAAAATTAATAATGCATATTTAATATGGACATGCCGCAAACCACCTGAATGAAGCTTGCAAACCACTGGTGGTCCATGGACCACAGTTTGGGAAGTTGTGGCTTGCTCGCTCCCTCACCTGCTGAATCTAAATGGCACCTGCTGGCTATCACCCAAGGACCAAGCATCTAAGGCCAATCCTAGCTTTGTTGCTGATGCAGAGGCACCAGCTGAGAGCCCCGTTGTGCTTCTTCACAGACAAGGGCAGGGAAGGGGGGAGAAATTACTTAACGTTTTCACCCCATCAGTCGCTATGGGTGAAAAACTGTGCAAGTACCTGTTATGCCCTCTGTGTGTAGAAGTTGCTCTCTTTCTGCTCTTGGGCTAGCAGTGAACTTTCCCCTTCAACTTAGTTCATTGCCACCTCCCTCCAATCTTGGCTTTCCCATCTACTTTTGAAGCTAAAGTTGCTCACCTCCATAGCAGTCTTGATGCCTGTAGTCCCCAGTGAGGCGTCCTATGCAACGTCTGCTGCAACTTCTTGGGATCGGTTTCAGTTGATGTGGCCTGATGACATGGGCAAGGTGCTTGCAACGATGAGGCCAGCAACGTGCCCTCTTGACCCTTGCCCTTCTTGGCTTATTAAAGCTTGCCAAGGGAGTTTGACCAAGTGGATCCAGGATGTGGTCAGCGCATCATTGCGGGAGGGAGTGGTTCTAGCTGCCCTGAAAGAGGCAGTCATTCAACCGCTCCTGAAAAACCCCACCCTGGACCCATTGGTTTATGACAACTGCCCAGTTGTAAATACCCCCTTTTTAGGGAAGGTGATCAAGAGGGTTGTGGCACAGCAATTGCAAGTACTCTTGGATGAAACAGGTTATCTTGAATTGGCCTTGGTCACCCTGATGGATGACCTTTATCGGGAGAAGGACTGGGGGAGTATGACCCTGTTATTCTTACTTGATCTCTCGGTGGCTTTTGATCCACTGACCATGGTATCCTTCTGGGCCAACTTGGTGAGATGGGTATTGCAGGCACTGTTTTACAGTGGTTCTGATCCTATCTCCAGGGTTGTTTTCAGCGAATAGCATTGGGGGATAGCCTTTCAGCCCTCTGGCAGTTGTGCTGTGGGGTGCCACAGGGTACCATCTTGTCCCCGATGTTGTTTAACATCTAAATGAAGCCATTGGGAGCGGTCATCAGGAGATTTGGGGTGAGGTGTCAGCAGTATGCTGACAATACCCAGTTCTATTTCTCTGTAACATCTGAATCAGGAGAGGCCATGCAAGCCCTGGACCGGTGCCTGGACTCAGTGGTGGGCTGGATGAGGGACAAGAAACTTGAGTCTGAATCCTAGCAAGATGGAGATGCTTGGGATGGTGGTTCCTGAATTCAGATAATTGGTCAGTTGCCTGCTTTGGATAGGGTCGTACTCCCTCTGAAAGAGTAGATCCATAGTCTGGAGGTGCTCCTGGATTCATCTTTGTCACTAGAGGCCCAGGTGACCTCAGTGGCTAGGAGTGCCTTTTACCAGCTTTGGCTGGTAAGACAGCTGTGGCCTTTTCTGGACCAGGATAGCCTGACCACTGTTGTCTATACACTGGTAACCTCCAGGTTGGATTACTGTAATGCGCTCTATGTGGGGGTGCCCTTGAGGCTAGTCCGGAAGCTGCAGCTGGTGCAAAATGCAGCAGCAAGACAGCTCACTGAGGCAGGGTATCGCCAACATGTCACCTGACTGCTGAAAGAATTGCACTGGCTACCTATTAGCTACCAGGCTAAATTCAAGGTTCTAGTTTTGGTGTACAAAGCCCTACTCATCTTGGGACCAGGATACCTGAAAGATTGTCTTACCCCTTATATACCCAGCAGATCACTGCACTCTGCAGGTGAGGGCCTCCTGCAGATACCATCTTATCAGGAGGTCTGTTTCGCACAACATAGGAAACGGACCTTTAGTGTAGTGGCACCTACCCTTTGGAATTCCCTCCCTTTAAATATTAGACAGGCACCATCTTTGTTATCTTTTTGGTGCCTACTGAAGACCTTCCTCTTTCAACAAGCCTTTTAAGCAGAGACCTTATCCAGGCCTCTGTCTGTGTTGGAATTGCTTTTTAAGATGTTTATGAACCTTTTTAAAAGATGTTTTGATTGATTGATACCACCCCATAGCTGAAGCTCTCTGGGCGGTTTACAACAATTGAAACATTAAAAACAAATATACAAATTTAAAAACACATTTTTAAAAAGCAATTTAAAAACACATTCTAAAAGCTTTTTTTAAAGATGTTTTGTTTTAATATGTTTTTCAGGATGTTTTTGTTTTAATATTTTAAGTCTTTTTTATGATGGTTTAAAGTGTTTTTAGTGCTTTTGTTGGCCGCCGTAGGCTCCTACTGGGAGGAAGGGCGGGATATAAATTTAATAAATAAATAAATAAATAATCTAAATGCTTGTGTTACATCCAGCAGAACTTTATCTGTACAACAGGGGCAGACTGATGTCAGGCTTGTTGCATCTTCCTTTTTTACTAGACCCCCATGATTTACAACCCAGAGCCAGGTAGAAAAAAATACAGTAAATATTAGAGAACAGGCTCCCTCCGAGCACATTCTGCTCCTAGGACTTTTTCCAGGACCAGAACTGAATTGAGCACTTGGACCTTTTACATAAAGGTCCGTTCCTGGTTAGCATTCTTCATTTCAGTGGCCAGATATAGGTGGGAGAAGCTATTTTGTTTCAGTTTTTAAAGCAATAGCAAGCTTGAAACTGTTGGTGATCTACTGCAAATCACCAGTAGATCCTGATTGGCCTTCTGCCCACCCTTGTACAAGGCTTAGGTTGCAGTTGACAGTAAGTAAATGGGTTTTGATAGCAACTGTACATTTCCTGTTTGTTTGTGCTCTCCTCTCGATAGTTAATATACAGTGCACATGTTAAATGACTTTTCTTCTCCCCGCCCCCTCTCCCAATTTGAAATCTGCAGGGGAAAGAGCAAAACAAGCCAGAAGAGACTGCTCTACATATACAGAATCCGTTTGAAAAAAACCTTAATATCAGCAAGAATGTCAATGCAACACAGCTTGAGAGATTTGTCAACTTGGCCAGAGAGAGTGCCTGGCTTTTGCAGCAGGCGGGGAAGGTTCCTTCAAGCAGTTCTCAGCCTTGGGGGCTGGCAGCCCTTCTTCAAGAATCAGCAGGAAATGATGCCAGAAAAGGCCCAAAAAGGAGGAGGGGACTAACCAGTGAAAGAATCAGAAGCTTGTTGGAGTCTTTAAAGATTAAAGATGCCAACGGTGGGGAAAGGCCTTTTAGTACTCGAGTGTGGTAGTTGCTACAGTATCATCAAAACTTGATTGGCTCAACAGATCTTGAGTGGCCCAGGATCTGCACGGGATGAATACAGTCATACTAGTGCAACCCTCAGGTCTCCTGCAACTGGGAAGGCCAATATGTCAAATGTCAACTTGCCCTTCTTGACTGTCGGCTCTACTTTTTGGTTGAGAAATATCCAGATTTTTATGGATAAATTTATATTTGATACAGATCGGAAAGGAGTGAATAACAGACCCAAGAATCTGAGTTTTTGAAATATTAGCTAAGAAGAAAAAAGTACAGCAAGCAAAGTACTTCTTCCTGGTTTTGTAACTGTTTCCATACCCATAAATGATACAAAGTGAAATAAAGTGAGCAAGAGGGAGTGGTTGCATGTAGTACTGCTGTCAGTGGAACCCCTCAGTACTGTACAAGAAATGGTTTCTTGGGTTTTAGAAAAAGAACAATACTGCAAGTTGTTGCCATTGTGCTTCAAAAATACATTTTTAAACAGAACATTAGCTTACTATCATGTTGTTCCTGTATTTTGGAATCTTTAATTTTAATACTTAAAAAGGTTTGGGAAGCTGAAATGCAGGAGGGCTACAGCCTGCATTGCTGATACTGACTGGAACTTGTATTTAACCTGCACTGAAGGCTCTGAGTCAGGCTATCACTGACCTTCCTGTTAACTTGGAACCATTTTTAAGTTGGTGTAATCCAGGGATTCCTTACATATGCACAGCCCAAAGCGCAACACACACGGCACCTACAAATTTTACAGCTTCCCCATTAATATCTGTGTACAGATCTCTGCGTTGATGTGTAATATTTTTTTGCATACATGTATGACGCTGCACTCAAGGTATTCAGTGCTTGTGCTACTCAAAGTAGGCCCACTGAAGTTAATTAACATGACTGATACCGACAAGGCCAGCCCCCTTTTTATGAATGCACAAGGTTAAGGGTTCTTGCTTTCTACCTTCCTCCATATCCACATAGAGGCCTTGTATGTTGAACATTAATTCACCTAAGCTCACAGGTTATCAACAGCAGTCATCAAACGCAGGGGTAAGTTAGAGAAGACCCCACTCAAGATTTCTTGAGTCTTGGGAGGTACCAGAAATTTTTAATTTGGGAATCAGACTTCACACAGCAGAATAATCTTTATAATATATGCTATTTATTCATATCTTGCACACTACAACTAATAAAATGCATTCTATGTGGCCTCAACCAACTTTGCAGAAACAAAATCAGAATACATATCAGCATGAAAAGTTGCTGGATGTTCATTTAACGTCAAAGTATAAGACCTCGAAGACAATCTTAGTAAAAATAAGTTACAATAGATGAAAGACTGAGTTAAACTCTTAGGTCATGCTACAGAGCCAAAGTTACAAAGTACATGGAAGTACATGTCATGATATA
This sequence comes from Rhineura floridana, assembly GCF_030035675.1. NCBI lineage: Eukaryota > Metazoa > Chordata > Lepidosauria > Squamata > Rhineuridae > Rhineura > Rhineura floridana. The sequence goes on from NC_084489.1 coordinate 65,821,140, forward strand.
TCGCCCATCAGAAGTCATGGATGGGATAGATGGATTTCTGCTTTCTTCGACCCCCACTCCAACGGAGTGGAGGGTAATGAGTGCTAGAAAACCTGGCCTTTTATATACTTTATTATCAAAGGAAGGCGTGTTCCCATGGCCTTATCTCCTACTGCCTGTTCATGCACCTCTTCATGCAACCTCTTCAGGCTCTTCATCAGGTTGTTAACCAGATGCTTCTAGTGGGACTTCTATCCTCAACTAGTTTGCTTAACTTCACCATATAAGGAACTTCCTTGCTGATACAGCCAAAGTGTTTGCTGACTGCCTAGACTTCCTTATCATTTTGTGCTCTGCTTGGTAGTAAAACATTGCTTTGTTCAGAAGGGAGGGCTGGAAGAAGCCCATTTTTAAAAGGAGAACATTTTTCCTCTATGCAACTTATGCATTAAAAAGCTATAAGCTAAGCAGTATAAGCAAATGTAGATGATTTCAAGCATTTTATGCACATTTTCAGCCAGTATCTAGACTGGCCCATTACATGACTATTAATTTGATGGGTCTACTCTGAGTAGGACAATTTAATACAACCCAAGGTTTTGTTTCTTGTTTCATATTTGTATACGGCTGCGGGTGCACATCAAGATTTTGGTTTATTTGGGGTGGGGGAGGTGTAAGAACCTTCATATTTTTGTATGTGGCTGCAGTGCTTAAAAACAGTAACTTCCTCCATCTTCCCTGTTTCAGTGTTATCCTTATTTCTAACCTTCCCCCCTCCTCCATCCCTGTATTCCTGTCTTTTACTTTGGAGACCTGTCAGTCACTTTTCCGTTCAAGCAGGAAGCTGTAGCAGAGCAGCCACTCTTGTGAGCCTGAAATAAATGGATGGTGACTGGCCTTCCAGATTCTGGTAGGCAGCTTGTCTAATGAATGATGGAGAATCCTTAATATGAAATAGTAGCACCCCTTTTCTTAAAAAAAGGGGGGGCTGATACCGCTTCGAATCTTTAACAGGCCTCTAATGCTGCAGCATTAAATGATCAGCCGCATGATAAATATGGATCAAGAGTGTAATGCCAACCACATTGTATTCATGCTGTTAGCTTCTTGCTTTCCAAACCTTTTCATTACTATAGAAGTGCCATAGGGTAGTCCTCTATTCAGTGCATGTAGAGGGCAGGGTGCTGAGGAGGGACAAGGATGGGCAAGTCTGCTGCTTGTTACTTAAGAGCATTAGGAGAGCCTCTCCATCTAGAGACCATCTAGTCAGTATCCTTTTTCTAACAAGGAATCTCATAGGCAGATATGAGGGCTACAGTTCCCTCTGAACTGCAATGCCTATTCATTGATAGGCAAATGTGGGGAGTCTAATCACATTATAATGGTCTGTGGCCATTACTACATCTGGCGGCAGCAAATAGCATAAATTATGTGTGTTGTGTGTGACAATGTGATTTCTTTTGTCTGTCCTGAACCTAGGAGCATAGCAAGCTGCTTTATACAGACTCAGATCATTGGTCCATCTGGCTCAGTATTGTTCACACTGACTGGCAGTGGTTTCAGGCGGGGTTCTTTCCCAGCTCTACCTGAGGATTGAACCTGGGACCTTGAGCATGCAAAGCAGATGCTCTGCTACTGAGCCATAGCTTTTCCTACTACCAACCAGTTTCATTGGGTGACTCTGAGTTCTGCATTATGAGGTGAGAAAACATAGGCCCTTTTGCACCAGGTAGAATTTTATAACCATTTATCATGCACTCTGTCCTTTTTTAAAAGAGCTAAATAGCCTTTATTTGTGGGAAAGGTGCTCCAACCTCTTGATCAACCCAGCTGTCCTTTGCTGTGTTTTCACCCCCGTCGCTACAATGTCTCATTTGAAATGAGATGAACTGAACTGCACACAGCATTCCAAATGCAGCTGCAACCTGGTTTTATATAACTGCATTATTGCATCAGTGGCTATAGTTTCATTCCCTTTCCAAAAGATCTCCAACTAGGCATTTGCTACCTGCATCATACTGAGTTGATAGTTTCATAGAGCTATCCATGATGACACCAATATCACTTCTGGCTAGTCACGACCCCCTCAGACCCCATCTGTGTATGCATATGAAGTTTGCCAGCGAATCAACATGTATCACTTTATCTCTTACATTGAACCTCATTTTCCATTTTGCTGCTCGTCCATCCAGTTTAGAGAAATCTTTCAGGAGCTTTCACTGTATCTTTTTGTTTTCGCCCATCTTGAATAACTTGGTATCATCTGAAAACTAGGCCTCTTAATTGCTTACCCTTAACTCCAGATTAATAGGATAAGTAGCACTGGTTCCAGTACAGATCTTTGTTGCAGTGGGAGGGCATTATTTACTTAAATCTACTGTGACAAATGTCTTTATTCCTATCCCTCTGCTTTCTGTTAAACGAGTTAGCCATTCTTTGGAGAGAACCCATGCCATGGCACTAAGTTTACTCAGAAGTCTTTGGTGGCAGATTTTGTGAAAACATTTTTGAAGTCCAAGTATTTAATTTCTACTGGATCGTCTCTCTGCATGTTTGTTAAAAAACCCTTAGAATTCTTTGAAAGTGTTGAAGCTGGAAATCGCTTTGGAGAAGCTATGCTGATTATTCTGCAGCAAGGCTTTTTCTTTTGTGTTTATTTTTTTTTTTGCTTTAATAATGCTTCCCACCAATTTAACCTGGACAGATGTTAGGCCAGTAATTTCCTAGATCCCCCGTGGGTAGATCCATGGGTAATCCATCCCTAGATCCACGGGTAATCCATGCAAATAGATTATCGTCACTGAGTGTCAAGTTGCAGGGGAAATAAGCAGGTAAACTCACTGTGTTCATGCCCATTTTCTTTTGCTATGCCAGTCTTCAAGTCTGTGTGTGCAGATTACTTTTACTCTGGCAGGAGTGGCTTGCATGTTTGGGGTCTGAGCTGCTTGGCCTCTAGGAGAGAAATGGATGGGTATAGAATGATGTAGCTCAATGGGTTGCTGTTCACCAAATGCAGTAGCAGCCTCCACAGTTTGCTGCTTTGGGAAGAGAGGATTTGGGGTTTATGTTTCCATAAGATTTTCCAGCTGCATTGGGGAGGGGGGGCATCCTGTTATAGTTTACATTGATTTTCTTCTCCCAAGTGTGCTGTTTGATCAGATTCACAGGAATGGGGAACTTGTGCCCCTCCAGCTGTTGATAGACTGCAACTCCCATCGTCCCTGGCTATTCATTCTGTCTGATGGGAGCTGGAGTACTGCAAAACATCCATGGTTCTCCATCCCTGGTCTATAGGTTGGCTTTTTTATTCAGGAGATTTCAGCATTAAACAGTTTGCTGTCAAGTTCTGCACACCATATCATTTTTGTGCCACAGTTTTTCATTTTATGTTCTGTATTGACCTGGCTTTCTCCTTTAACAATGTTGCAAACTCATTTTCAGTTATTTGGGGGGATTACAATTATATCAAGAAAACATTTTCTTCCATGTTCCTCTTGATAACACACAGAACCCCTCTAAATTATGAAGATCTACATGCCTACGTATGTTTAACTGAACAACTGTCTTAACCTTATTGGCCATTCTTTTTTTCAACGGAGGCACAAATTACAGAAAATTTGGAATGCCTTTATTTTTTGTTGAAAAGGCTTGTCTATACATGATTCTTGAAATTCAAGGTTTCCAGCAGCATCCTTCAAGTAGGACATTGCAATTAGTAAACAATTATATGAATTGGAAATTGTATTATAAATACCTTAAATAAAAATACTATAATATCCATGGTGATAGTACTGGAGTGTTGCCATCTCCTGAAGCTGAAGCTCTGATCAAGTTGGGATCCATTTGCACAGGGAAAAAATAGCTTCCTGAGCCCTCCTCTAGCATCTCACTGGCAAAGCTTAAAACAATGGACACATACCCTAGGAAGCTCAGGCAAGCTGCATCCTACTCAGCTGGGTTGAGGATGGGGGTTCCAAGCCTTCCAAATGGAAGGGTATTGGACAGGATCACACCATACGGTCATGTTTCTCATCACGTTGTGTGGTGGGATTCTTACATCTGCAGACCTTTAGGCACATGCACTGTCTTCTGTAGTTGTCCAGGCACCAGTAAAGGTGCTAGTTTTCTTATGTATAATTCCCATTAAAAATCTGTGCTATATATATATCTGTGGTCCCATTTAGATCAGGTTCATAGCAAGAGATAAAAAGTTAAGGCCCTATTACACCGTGCCACACAGACAGATTCTGAAGGGAGATGGAGCTTCTAAAACAACATCCATTCATTATTTAATATTTAGAAGAGATCTTTGTGCTCCCCTCCACCATTTCCTTCAAATCTTCGGGATCAAAACCACATATTATGTATCTTTAAATGCAAGCTCCCCCCCCCCAATACTAGTGTAGGGCCTTCAGTTGAGATCAGGAGCCTTGTGTGTGTGTGCATGTGTGGCGGGTTACACAGGCCAAAGCTGACTTGATTCAAAGACACCTCATCTCTCTGAATCTCCTGGATTTGTTTAAAACTTCCACTCATCGTAGCAGAAGTCCATAAATATTAACCAGTGCCAGCTGTTAAAACGTACTGGGTTTTTTCTTGCTGGTTACATACAATTAACATTGATAAGACTTTTTTAGGTTGAAAGGCAAAGTTGTGTTGTTTTAATGCCAAGTTGGTCTTACATTTCTCTGGCAAGCTATCTAAATTAGCAGTCACTAAGTCCCAAGATAATAAAATGTACCTTTCCCCCCTTTTTTGTATGTGCAAGGCATGCTTGGAGTTTTGTGGCTAAGGTTAATGGGCATCAGCTCAGACTTCACGTTTTGGAAGCCTTCAAAAACCACAGGTCAAGGGCTTGTTGGAATGAAAGAGAACCTGCAGCCAGCAACATTGTATTCTCTAATCCAGTTTCCTTCTCTGAAAGCCAGGAGGCAATGGTAAGAGGAGGATGGATGGGTTTGCCATGGGAGAAAGGCAGGGTAATCAAAACACAAGTGTGTGACAACTTAAGGGCCCGCTGGATCAGGCCTGTGGTCCATCTAGTCCAGCATCCTGGTATCACAGTGGCCAACCAGATGCCCATGGGAAGAAACAAACAGGCCACCACTTTACTGAAGGAACTTAGCATAATGCATCATCAGAAAAAACCAGTGGGGAAGGCAGAGTTTGAACCCTTCGCTCTGAGACACTTATGGAGATTAGCATGGATAGCTAGCTGTGAGGGCCCCCAGCACCACGAAGGCCAGGCATGGATGATCAGTGCCAGCCCTACTATAAGGTATGGAAGCTGTCTTAAGCAGCTGATTTGGGGTTCACGAAAGGGCAGCAAGGGTTGCCAGGCCCAGCCTCCAAGAGGTCTTTTGTACCTTTAAAAGTTGTGCAGGGGAAAGAAAGAATTCCACCTTGTGGTTTTTCTCATTACAGCGTTGCAAGAACACCTGCACTTGGCTGACCTTCTCCTAAAGATTCAGGATCAGGCTAAGAACCTGGCAACCCTAAACCCCAACCAAAAGCACCCCCTGCACTGCAGTAGTATCGATGGAGGCTTCCCCTGCAGCATGGTAAGCAATTTTTGTAGGATCACAGCTGGGGGGGAAAGGGTTAAACCTCTCCATGTGCTGCAGCCTGGATTAAAATTGCTCCCAGTATTAAATTTTAAATTAAAAAAACAACCCTTAATATAGTTGCAAGCTACACATTTAGTGTTATGTGCCATTTGACCCTCAGTTTCAATGGGTGACCTCAAATTATGGGTAGAGGTAAATAGGGTAGGCCAAAGAGATGCTACCCTCTTCTTATTCTCTTTGCATATCTCTTTTGCCTTTTTCTCTCAAGCTTTTGATTTGGGACATGGAACTTAGCAGGCCGTCTTCAAGTTACCCACTGGCCTGTTTTTTTTCTTGGGTAGAGTACATCTAAATCCTTGCAGTTGGGACCTGTGACTGTGTAACGAGCCTGCTTTTCTTGGCACATTTAATTAAACAGTATGTGAAAAATACAGTATGTGAAAAGAGGCTTTGTTCTGAGGCTGACTTATCCTACCAAATATGGCTTAAGGAAGACAACAAAAATAAGAAAGGCAACAAGAGCTTTGAGTACTTCTGATAAACAGATCTGGAGTCACCTGCTTCCTGAATCGGAATTTTTCTGTTATCAGCAAAGACATCAGCATGAGAAAAAAGGAGTGTGCCTGGGAACAGGTTGCTGTTTCTGTGTCCACTATACATTTAAAGCAGTGTCATACCACTTTAAACAATCATGGCTTCCCCCTCAAGAATTCTGGGGACTGTAGTTTGTTAAGGATTCTGAGAGTTGTTAGCAGGGGTGTAGTCGTCCAGGGTTGCAGGGGGTTGTAGACCCATTACTTTTTTGGGAGCATAAGCCAATCAGCATGAAAAGGGAGTGTGTTAGCCAATGAGAAGAGTCCTTCTGCCTTCCTGCTGATTGAAGCCAATCAGAGTGAAAGGAGGTGTGTCAGCCACTGAGAAGACACTTCTTAGTAGCTAACACACAGCCTTCCTTTCATGCTGCTTGGCTTCTGGGGACATCCATTGTAGTGGAGTGTGGACTCACAAGACGACAGGGAGAGCAAGAGAGATGAGGGAAAGTGGAAAGGGGACATGGGTGTGAAAGGGTGTGGCATGACTCATGAAGGAACTCTGCACTTCTGAATTTGCCACTACACTAGAGGTTGTTAAATGTAAATGTACTGCCTTCAAGTCGATTCCGACTTATGGCAGCAACTCTATGAACAGGGTTTTCATGAGGCTGAGAGGCAGTGACTGGCCCAAGTTCACCCAGTGAGCTTCATGGCTATGTGGTCAAACCCTGGTCTCCTAGGTCATAGTCTAACAACTTAGGAGACCCTTATTCCCCTCACAGGGCTACGGTTTCCAGAGTGGTATAACAGTCAGTCCCTCTTTCCAGAAAATGCAGCCAGGCACGCTCATTTCATAGAGATGGCATAGAAGGGTACCTGCACAATTTGCTTCATAACTTTCTTTTTAAGAAGGCTACAAACTTCCTTTTAGAATAAAAGCTCAGAGTCTGAAGGGCTTTGTGGGCATTGGCTTGGTGGCCCCAGCACTAACATATTGTTGCGTGCCATCCCAATCTCAGAGCAGTGAGAGATTTCCAGGGGTCCCTGCGCTTATCCAGGGTTTGGTTTCCTTGGAAAGAAGGTCAGCAGAGGCTGTGGTGTCTTTATTAAATATGGTTTGTTTATTTATACATATTCCAACCTGAGTTTAAGTTGGAGGGGTTCAAAGCATCAGCAGTCCAATAGATCTTTCTTTTCCAGCAGACTTACAGGAGGTATGCTGAAGCCATGGTGCAGGGAGCCAGCCTCTCCGCCTGACTCCAGTCCCCAGCCTTTTCTCCAACCCAACTAAAAACACAGGCCTCTCTTTTCCCCAGAGGGGGGGCTCTCCTGAAGAGTTTCAGTAACAATGGGGGTCTCCTTGGCCCAGTTAATGGACGCTTGATAGACCCATTAACTCACCTGGCCACTCTGTTAGACAGTTTCTCACCTCCAAGTGCAGAGTTCCAAATCAGAGGCTGGAAGGAGACTCATAGAAATCATCCATCTCAACCCCAAACCCATAACTCTATGCATAAATACTGGTGCTTGCTGACAGAGCTATAAACTTTCCTGTTAGCTATTAGGAAATCACACCTGGAAATGTGAGAGTGCCACCTAAAAAGGAAAGAAGGCTGGTTCTGGGTGGAAGAGCTGGTAGCCAGGCAGATGAATGGTGAGGAGCCAGACAAAATGGTAGCCCCATCCATCAAATTCTAAGGCATAATGCTTAGGGTCCTTCCCCATTAGCAATAAGCCATAAAGATCCTTATAAGCTTACAATCTTTTCCCATAAGCTCTAAGCCATAGAACTTAGGATCTTTCCCCATAGAGCTTACGTGGTTCAAGGTTCCTAAACCAGGCAAGCGAATGGTGAGGAGCCAGACAAAATTATAGCCCCATCTACTCAAACACACATTTTCTCCTTCATTTCCCCCCATTTTTGGACACATTTTCCTCATCCTTGTCAAATGCTACCCATTTTTATTCTTATTTTTTACAGGTTTTGGTTGCAGTGTAAAATGCTAACTCATCCCTTCCAGAACATTTGGAGATATTTGAGGTAATAATGTATGATCTTTGCAGATTAATAGTTTAAAAAAGCCTAATTATTTATTGTTAGAAAGAAAGGCTGTCTTGAATTATTTATTTTTGTTAAAAATACACCTTAACCAAAATAGCATCAAACAAGCAAAATAGCAATAAACAAGTCTGCCCCGAACCTGTTAGCTTTCCAACTGAAATTAGCCTATGCTGATTAAAACTGTACACACTGATTAAACCAACTGAATTTTGGCAGAATAAACTACTAATTAAACCTTGCAGACCCATGGTAAGGTAATCAATGCTTGAAACACGACTATGACAATGACAGAGATTATTAGCTAAGGCCAACATTTAAAAGTCTTGCTGCACAATTCATATTGACACCAAATTCTGCCTTCGTCTGTGCCCCCATCGTGTTTCTGCTAGACACAGCCAGCTTCATCCTGTTGCATGGCAAGGCTGGCCTGATTGTAGATTAAGAAGATGCATGAGATAGGATTAGAAAACATTATCCTGGGTAGGGGGAGTGGGTGAAGACTTGTTTCTACGATGAACACCAATGTAGGAGACAGCATTAACGGAAGGCCTGGGTGAATAGAAAGATCTTCGCCTCGCATCTAAAGACCGCCAAGGATGGTGCCAGGCGTGTCTCCCTGCAGAAGCATTCCACAAAATAGGGTCAATCTATGTGGCCACCCTCCGTACTTCCCATGGGGGGGGGCACACAGAGAAGGGCCTCCACTGAGGGCTGCAGAGTCCAGGCTGGTTCATATGGGAGAGGCATTCCTTGAGGTAATGCTTATCTTTTTGTCTGTGAGTTAGTGACTGTGTGTGTGTATTAGGCTGCTTTCACACATGGGGTTAATAGCGCTAGTTTAATGGATTAAAAAGGTAGCGCTTCTGTTCCAATTTTTAAAATCCCTTTCACACTGCTGTACCTCTTGTGATAAGGAACAGTACTTTTTCAGCCAATATAGCAGCATTTTGCGCAACTGTCTTTCACACGGGTTGTTTTCGTCCCTCACCCATGCACACTGTTCCCCACTGTGTAGGAGGTCTAAGATCTTGTCCCGTCGCCATACAAGCCCTCTCCCTTTAGGATCTGGCTTTTTAAATTGTTTTAGTTGTATCAAGACGTGTGTATGTGTGGGAAATGCTGCTGCTATCTGCGCCGATGCCGGAACACCGGTACAATGTTCATCAGGCAAAAAAAACCCCTGCGTGACTAAAGGGCAGGAATGCACTGCATGCTGGGATGCCTGTCACGTGAGCGGCAGCAGCCAGTGAAAAAAACCTGCGATGTTCCAGGTTCTCAGCCTTGCTAACGGATTATTTCTGGTATCATTTATTGCAGAAATTAGCGCTATAGAATCATAGAATCATAGAGTTGGAAGGGGCCTTGTAGGCCATCGAGTCCAACCCCCTGCTCACAGCAGGAAATCCACAGCTAGAGCATCTCCCGCAGATAGCTGTCCAGCCTCTGCTTGAAGACATCCAGCGAAGGGGATCCCACCACCTCCCTAGGCAGTCGGTTCCATTGCCGAACTGCCCTTACTGTCAAGGAGTTCCTTCTAATGTCCAATATAGAACTTGTACTACATTCCACCAGAATCCCGAGCTACCCGGTATGTCGTGTGAAAGCTCAAATATAATGCACAAATTACCAGGTAAGAAATCGTCAGAATAACGGAATAAAGTGCAGTGTGAAAGCACCCTTACACACAATTTCTGTAACTTGCTTTGGACGTCTTGGGTAGAAAGGCATGGTACAATTAACCAAGTAAGTGCAACTTAAATGGAGGCCAAGCTCAGCATCCGGATGAGCCTTGAGGACTTGCCCAAGACCACACTGTGAGCAAAGGGTGCCAGTTCAAAGCTGGAACCCAGCTCTCATGTACCTGAGCTCATTCCTCATTAAAGTTGGAAAGCAATGCAGTAGGATCATAAGTTATAAAATGAAGTATATTTTGCTACACAACAAATAATTATAGAATTATAATAGAATTTATTATTATCATTTTGTTTATTCAGTTTATATCCCAATTTTCCTCCTGAAGGAGCCCAGGGCGGCAAACACATGAACACAACATTTTAACAACAACAACAGGCAATCGAAAAACAACTACAGATAAAAACATTTTACAGTAGCAGATAAAAATAGTTTCAGATAAAAACATTCTAAAAACAGTTAAGATGAAAAACATTACTCCATCCAGTGATCTCCGGGTCCCTGGGAACACTTTCCTTCTGCCATCACATGCCTGGGTAATCAGGAAGGTTGTAAATCCCTCCTGAAAATAATGAGGGAGACAGACGCACCTCACTGGGGAGGGCACTTCACAAGCAGGGAGCCACCACTGAAAAGGCCCTTTTTCGAAAGATGGGATGATGGCCATTTTCTTCATTATCTTTCAAAAAGAATTAGACACATGTATACAGTCTAAGCGCCTATTGTGTTTGCATTTTGACAAATTTGTAGGGCAGTACAATATCTCAGGGAGGAGGTCAGGTCTCCTGCTCCCCTGGTGCATTCACTAGAGCTGCCCAATTTCCCTGCTTTTTAAAGTTTGATAGAAATATCTGTGGGCTATAGGTACGTCCTTAAACCACAAGGTTTTTTGCCTATTAGTGAATAAATTATTATTGCTACCTTGCCTATGTTTTTGTTACCATTTGTATTATTTAATAGGAACTTAGATTCTTGCTTCTAACAAGGTGAAAAGAGCAAAACTCGGTCTCAGAGAGATAATTCCTGCTAAAATAATGTGTGTCCCGATTCTCATGACAGAATCTTTCTTTTCTGAGTGGCATTCACTCTATGGATCCTAATTGTATTGGGTTAACAGTCGAGGGCTGGCTGCATACTAAGTCACATTTAAAGGAAAAACCTCTGAGCCACACTGATATTTGTCACAGGCTTGCCAAGGCTGCTAGGTCATCAGCAAGGTAGGCCCTAACTGATGGAAGAAGATTTGAACTTTCTGTGTCATACCTCAGTATATCAATTACTACCCTACGTAGAAGGTGAACTCCTTGATTTCCTTGTACCATTGCAAAAGATGACTGGAAAAGGGTAGGAGGCAACCATTTAAAGCTGAAGAAAGTGCTCATCTCACAATGAAAAATATGTGCCCCAATAGTGTGCAATTAAACAGAATTTTAAAATCCCCTGGGCTCTTTGGCTTCAGATGAGATACTGCTCCATTTGTTTTGGTTTGTGGGTGTGCAGAAGACTGTTCTGTTGGCCCTGGCTCTACTTTGCCTTGGGGAGCAGAAGGATTCTTGCCAAGTGCAACCCTGCCTGCTCATAAACATGTCCAAAAGGATAAGGGCGTAGAGAGGACAAACATGCCAGTGGCTGCACATAAACAAATAAAATCCAGCTCTCCAGCCCTTGTTGGCACAAGCTCTCCAGGGAGATCCTTTCCATTTCATGCTGCTGAAGTTTCAGTTTTTCCTTGCTAGTTTTTATTCTCTTTCAAGGCAGGGTTTTTATTATTTTGGGAGGTGGGGCTCTCCAACACACAAGGCCTGTGTGAAGTTTTGAAACACAGCCAATGTAGACTAGCAGAATTACCTTGCTGGATGACCAGACCAAGGTCTTCAACCTTCTTATATCTAGATCCACTTTTAACCAAAACATTCTTCTGGGGACCCATTTCTTTACTTTAAAAAAAAACCTCTTTCTGTATGGTGGTGGTAGTGCTGTTGCAACCCAGATCAGGACATGACCTGGAAGTGGGCCTCAACTCACCAACTGAAGACCAATGGTCTCGTGCACCATTCTACTTTCATCTGTTGCCTGCTGTCTACCTCTAGGTTGATGGGGCTGAAGGGCTGCGCTTTCTGTTAGACAACCTTCCAGGGGCCATGTGACAGTGGTGGGCAGGGACAGAGCCAAAATTGTGTGGAGCCAGCAGCAGATATAGGTGGATCAGCTAACAAGACTCTTACCTTTGTAAGAATCTTACCTTTGACAGTAGAATCAGCTCCAGTTTTAATCTGAACTTTCAAGAAACTATACTACAACATCTTGGGCAGTTCCTTGAAAGTTTGGAGTAAAACCCAGAGTGGATTCCACGGCCGCACTGACATGGAGCCACCAGCTGCCACTGCTTTGTGCCATAGACTATCTTGCCACCACACAAAATCAGAGGTTTTACATTTTGCATGTACCTCTCCATCCAGGCAAGCAAGAAACATTATCACAATTCAACGGCATATTCCAGCCAGGCATAAGCACTTGAGGACATAGATCAGGAATGGTGAGAGGTGTGGTCTGGTAGGGTTACCAACCGTACTCTTAAAAGAGTACATGTACTCTTTTTGAAATGGCAAAATGATGGTAACCCTACTGGGGAGAGTCATGAGAGCCAGACAGAGAGGCTGGTTTTGGCTTGCAGGCAGAAAAGTCTCCACTTCTGCTTTTAGGCAATCTCGAATAGGCATGAAGGTTAGCAGGCCAAAGCATGTGATAGCCCAGGGATGGGGAAACTATGGGTCACTAGCAGAGCTTGGAAAAGTTACTTTTTTGAACTACAACTCCCATCAGCCCAATCCAGTGGCCATGCTGGCTGGGGCTGATGGGAGTTGTAGTTCAAAAAAAGTAACTTTTCCAAGCTCTGGTCACTAGATGTTGAACTACAACTCCCATCATCTCTGACCCTTGGCCATGCTGGCTGGGGCTGATGGGAGTTGGGGTCCAGCATCATCTGGCCAGCTCCACATTCCCCACATCCTTGAGGCAGTCAGAGATATGCTGCCAACAAATGTGAACAAATGGCATTTAGCTATTACAGTGAATTGGACTGCCCTACAAATTTGTCAAAATGCAAACACAATTTGGGTTGGTCTTTCACAGTCCAATCCACTTCCTGTGTAGCTTGGAAGAATTTGGTAACGTGCACTTTGATGTAAAATCAGACTGATTACAATACGTTGCTACTTCAGGAATGACTCTAGCTGTTGGAAAAAACAAACTTAGTCTGCCCAAGATGCATGTTTTCAGCCTGCTATATTTAAGCCACTTCATTTAAGGCAAGATGGGCATGGTCAATTAAAAACATAGAGCACACCTAGAATTTTGCTAGAATATATTTCACCTCCCACTGTTTTATCTTGTGCAAACTGAGACACTCCTGATGTCCACTGGACACTATTCTGCAGAATAGTTAATGCCATTATTCCACAATTGTTTTTGGAGTTTTTTTGTGTCAATTTTGCAAAGTGTTTCTGTACTTCACATATTCACAGAAACAGAAGCAAAAGAAAATGGTTTACTATAGGAAACTTCACTAAAATTGCAAGGTAAATCAAACATTTAAAGTGACTATCTGAACTATATCAACTGTCTTAATAATGTTGCTTCCTCCCTGCTATAAAACAAGATCAGCACAGCACATGTCTTCTTTCTATTATTTGGGCTGATTGCAAGTGTTGCCACTACTCACCATATGCTCAGAGGCACGTTACCAAATTCTTCCAAGCTACACAGGAAGTAGATGGGACTGTGAAAGACCAACCCAAATTGTGTTTGTATTTTGACAAATTTGTAGGGCAGTACAATATCTCAGAGAGGAGGTCAGGTCTCCTTCTCCCCTGGTGCATTCACTATAGCTGTCTGTTAAGCCTCAGCTAACCCAGAATGGACAGGAAAGGGGGAGGCATGAGTTTCAGGCACCTCCGCTGCCAGAGGAAGCAGAGTTGGGAATTGTTGAGTCTGAGCAGGACCTTGCAGGAGGGGGTCAGCCTGCACACCAGCCAATTCCCACGGGTTCCGCACTCCCCGAGGAACAGAGCATGCTGCCCCCAGCTGCTCCAGAAGACTTGTTGGGGGAGGCTCCAGAGACAGTGCCAGCTCCTCCCTTGCCAAGCAGTTCCCAGGAGAATACCAGTGTGGCACAGCCCCCTGATCTTGAGCCTGTTGCTCAGGAACAGGTGACTTCCGATGAGCCATTGGAAACACGCCCTCTGTGCCCGCGCTCCCACTGTCGCGAGAAACGGACAGGGCAAAGACAGGAATTATGCAGGAATCAGAGATTACGTTCGAAAACGTTCCCTTCTTAAGCTTGCTGCTTACAGAGGGGAGTCGTTGAGTCAACTTCCTTCACACGCTGCAGAGCATGTCTAGAGTGTAGTTAGGAATTCTAGTGAGTTAGCGCAGGGTTTTCTATGAAGCGCAATGCCTTTGATGTATCCATTACTCTAATAAAATGAGATTTACTTGCACCTACGCTTCAGCCTCGTCCTTCTGGCTCTGAACGGGACACTGTCCAATTTCCCTGCTTTTTAAAGTTTGATAGAAATATCTGTGGGCTATAGGTACGTTCTGAAACTGCAAGGTTTTTGCCTATTAGTGAATTTCTCTGCTTTTTAATCTGGGAGGTAAGAAACGGGATCCTGTGTAAGCTTGCTGAGAATGGATTGATGATTTGCATGTTTATTGAGTTCATTGGGATTTACTCCCCTGCAATCATGCTTAGGACAGGTGAAACTGACCACAGGGGATGGGGAGTGGAGGAGGAGGAGGGAGGGGAGGAAGGGCAAAGGGGAGGAGGAGGATGACAGCAGGAAGGAGGGGGAAGGGAGGAAGACAGGTTTGATCACTTGCATGTTTATTGAGTTCAATGGTATTTACTCCCGTGCAATCATGCTTAAAATAGGTAGAACTGACCATGGGGAGGTGGAGGGGGAGGGGAGGGGAGGGTTAAGAGGGAGGGGATAGGAGGGAGGGTGGGTTTGATCATTTGTATACTTTTTTAGTTCAGTGGGATTTATTTCTGTGCCATCATGTTTGAAAATGGAAATGGACTGCCTTCAAGTTGATCCCAACTTATGGCGACCTTATGAATAGGGTTTTCAAGGTAAATGGTATCCAGAGGTGGTTTTACCATTGCATTCCTCTGGGGCTGAGAGGCAGTAACTGGCCCAAGGTCACCAGGTGAGCTTCATGGCTGTGTGGGGATTCGAACCCTGGTCTCCCAGGTCATAGCCCAACACTGACCTGGGTGAGGGGCAGGGAGGGTAGGAGGAGGAGGAGGAGGGGAGAAGATTGGGTGGGTGGGCACTGGGCAGAGGGGAAGCTGCTTTCCTTTCCATAAGGAAAACATTGTGAACAGTTTCATTGCTTTTCAGGGTTTCCCCCACCTTTTTAATTCTACAGCAGGAACATGTAGCCTCTCACCCAAATTTTAACCAAAGGTGTCCTTGGCCACATCCACACCAGATCTTTATTTCAGTTTGGAGAGTCATGGCTTCTCCCAAAGAATCCTGGGAAGTGTAGTTAGTGAAGGGTGCTGAGAGTTGCTAGGAGATGCCCTGTTCCCCTCACTAACCTTCAATCAGAGCAGTTGACTGTTAAACCACTCTGGCCACTGGAGCTCTCTTAGGGGAATAGGAGTCTCCTCTCAGTACCCTTCACAAACCACACTTCCCAGGATTCTCTGAGGGAAGCCATTACTGTCTCATGTGAAATCAAAGTCTGGTGTGACTGTGGCCCCCTGATTAGCCAAGCCAAGCAGCTGTGAGTCTGGCTTTTAGAACACAGTGACAGTTGGTTCTTACTGAGCATGCCTGGCATTATCATTCAGTTCAATGCAAAATTTATTAATCAAAAATCAGCCATGCATTTTTAAACTGCAGAAGATGAAGGTCAGAGTATGGGACAAGGTCAGTAATAGGATTACAGGTACTCTGTGAACATGGCTGGTTTTTAATAAATTTTAACAGATTATGAGAACTCTGAGAGAAAAAAGTCCAAAAGGAGTCTTGGTTTTTTCTCTCTCTTTTTAGACTTTGAACTCTCTATTCTTTCTGTTTTGTTTATTGCCATGAAAATTGAGAGGGTCGTTAAGCAAGCGTTTCTGAGTTCAGGATTATAAGTTTTGTAAGGGTTTGTTTTGAAATGAGTTTATGGAAAGGATCAGAATAGCATGGGGGTATTTTCAATAACATTGTGGAATGTGAAAAATCCACACTGGCTATAGCATACAGCCACTGTTGTGGCTGTTTAATTATGGTCACACTCAATTCCACACAGGCACATCTGCTTGTCAACCAGGGTCCAGTGGAGACAGGTGGTTCTGATACCAGTGTGACAGTGAATCCACTCCAGGTTTCAGTCTGAACTTTTCAAGGAGCTATCCAAGGTGCTGAACCTATTTTGAGAGTGGCTGTATACTATAGCCAGCGTGGATTTCAGCTCCTTGAAAGTTCAGACTGAGACCTGGATTCACTGCCTCACTGACATCAGAGCCACCAACCTCCACTGCCACGGTCTTAGTAAATCACCCATGTAACATTAAAACAAGCAAGAATCAATGCTCTTCTATACTTTGAAATGGTTAATGTATACAAATATAAAACTGTGGTGATTCCTTAGTTTATAGGGTTATCAAAAAGTAGGGATGGGGGAGAAATTCAATTCAGTTCACATTTAAAGTTGATTCTATCAAATTTGTGTTTTCTGAAACAACATGAGACTGAAACACAGCTATCCTTCAATATTCCCTGTTATCTGAATTTGGCAATTCAGTTCTCCAACCAAAGAATGTTTACAAAAATGCAATACATATTGGAGAACAAGATTTATTCACTGCGTTTCTCAGATGCTGCAAATCTAAATTTACTAATTTTTGGATAACAAGAAGTTGGGCCTTCTTTATTCTATAACTGCCCAAACCTTCAGGAGAAAAGCCCTAAAAATCTCCTTCTCCATCTCTCTCATCTAATGACTAACAGAAGAGTCTGAGAACATCAAGGAGAGAGAACTCTCAGGATCTCCTAAGAAACGTAAACCTAGCCACCATCTGAGGGCATCAATCCAAGCTTTACATTCAATTGATCACCACCCACTTCCAGATAAATAGCTGCATTTTCCACCTAAGGTGGTAAACAGGGTCACTTCCTAATGAAAGCAGATTGAACTCTTTCCACTTGGGAATTAAACCCTAAGATCAAAATGGGAATGCCATAAGTAAGTTGGGCCAAAGACTTAGCTTTACATGCTTGAATGGCAGAAGGAATAAAGTGGCCATTTTACATAAAGAAGAATCTTAAAATAAACTGCTGACTAGAATGTGCTGAATCAATTGCCAGCTTATGTTGTTCAGACCAGGAGCATTTGTATGGCCAAATCTCTTATATAGTATGGGGAACTTGCCTTGTAGCATTGCCATTTAAGGTTCATTTGTATTACTTCCAGGCTTTAGTAAACAACAAAAAATTAGACTTATTATAGTTAATGGCCAGATTATTCTCTAAGCAGTAGGTCTCAAATGCAGATAAGTTATTTAAACCTATTCTGGACAGTGATAGTAACACAGTGTCATCAGCATATAGGAGCGGAGGAAATTCTAACGTTGGACATGAGAATCAACATGAGGGATATAAGGTGCCAAATAATTTAGAAATAAATTAAAAGGGGGGCAAAGCAGCCCTGTGTAACACCCATACTAGCAGGAATTAAATTAGAAACGTGTCCCTGCTGTCCACATCTGACTTGGCAAGGTTTGGTTATATAGACATCTGATGAGGAATAATAAATGTTTATCCATAGAAGTTATATATAGTTTAGACCAGGGGTTCCCCCAGTGGTCTATGAGCTTCATTCAGGTGGCCCACAGCTTGTCGGCGTTAGATATTCATATTGCTTTTTGACCTTTATTTGAGTGCTTCTTTTATTTCCAGTATCGTACTTTATTGTATTACAGTTTGAATTCTATGGAATGCAAATTGTAATACAATAAAACACAATGTATAAGAAATGAAAGAAGCAATAAAAATAAAATTAAAAATCATACAGCATCTACCACAGCACACCACCAAATTGCCACAACTGGCAGAAAAAACATGAAGCGGCCCACCAAGACCCAGGAGGTTGCAGGGGCCCTTCACCAACCCAACTTGGCCACATCATCGTTCATGATTGTTCACATGCTTATTTACATTTCACCTAGTAGCTTGCTAGTCCAATCAAGACACAAACCTGCTTGCTTTTATTTGTTTGTTACTTATGTAATAGCATTGTTTTTGTTACCTGGGAAAATTGCTATCTGATATAAAGCTAGTTCTGACCAAGACTGTAAATCTTACCCAGGATAGCTAGTTACATAAAACACTATTGTAAGCTCCAGAATAAAACACAGGACGCACGATCACAGAGATCACTCTTTAACATCAATTTTCCCCATGCACTGCGACGTAAGACAGGCATGTAAGGAACTTGAAATACATTCTTTCAAGAAGTTTGTTAATATGTGCCTCTGAGCTTAAACAGATCTGTGATTCCCTTTTGGGTATCTTATCTGATAACATTCCTTCCTGGGTCAGTTTTATGGTTGATAGGTAGCATGACTATATAATTTTTATAATATCCTGTCCAGCTGGATATTAGATTTGTGTGCAAGAAAGTGAACTGTCAGTATTATTGCTCCTCTCCTGGAGTAGTTGCCTCTGGGGATGCTGTAGGGCCAGGGAAGGCCACAAGGAATAATGTAAGAGGAATTGTTTTATTCCCTGTGTAGTTAACCCAGCTGAGTTGAATTAGGAACATTGAAAGTGTTTAAGGCTTTGTGAATCAACACAAGACCCTTGAACCTGGCCCGGTAGGTTGCCACATCCTCTCCTGCCTTGGAGAAAGGACTAACATTTGCCGGCTCAATCTGGTTACCTTGACTTTTTTAGGCAAGCATATTGAAAAGAAGTTAGCCAAATAACGTTGTGAAAAAGAGTTATACAAATAATTCATGCTCTCCCAATTAGCAAAATGCAGAATACCATAGCTAGACTTGTGATGGGAACAGACTACCATCAACACATGACACTGGTGTTAAAAGACCTGCGCTGGCTGCTACCAGGTGAGGTTCAAGGCCAGGTAAGGACAGCCATACCCCATATGTCCCAGGTCAATCACTGAGATCATCTGGGGGAGCACCATTAGTGGCCCCCATGAACCAGAAGCATGACTTATGTCAACAGAGTGCCATAGCTTCAGTGTAGTGAGTCTGACTTTATGGAACTCCCTTCAGTTAGAAATCAGGCAGTTTCAGACACCTACACAGGATATCTGCTCACATCAAAACACTATTGTAAATTCCAGAATGAAACACGTGATACATGTTTACATAGATCATGTTTTAATGCCAATATTTCCACACCCTGTGCCATGAGACAGGCATATAACTGGAAATACATCCACTCATGAAGCTTATTTATATAGTCACATCCACAGCACACATTTAAAGCAGATTTAAAGCACACGGCTTCTCCCCAAGAATCCTGAGAAGTGTAGTTTACCCCTCACAGAGCTACAATTCCAAGCACCCTTAATAAAACTATAGTTCCCAGGATTCTTTGGGGGACATCACATACTTTAAACATGCTTTAAATATATGGTGTGGATATATGACCCATGTGCCTCTGAGCTTTAGCAGATTTGAGACTCCCTTTGGGGTATCTTATCTGACAACATTCCTTCCTGGGTTGGTTTTATGGTTTATAGGTAGCATGGCTACTTTATAACATCCTGTTTGTGTGTAAGAAAATGCACTGTCAGTTTTCTCAGGAGCAGCTCACCCACTGTGGTAGAACTGCAACAATACCCTCTGCCAGCAGGTGTCACTGCTGCTTACCGGGACAGGGAAGGGTGAGGTGGTGCCAAGACTGGGGCTGTGTGGATGCACCAATGGAGCCAATCCAGCACTCCCACTGGTGTGTTGACAAAGTTCTGACTTAGCTGCTGCCTCATTCCTCATAAGAATATAAGAAGAATCAGCTGGATCACACCAATGATCCACCTAGTCCACCATTCTGTTCTCACAGTGGCCAGCCACATGCCCATGGAAAACCCACAAGTAGGACCTGAGTGCAACTGCACTCTCCTCACCCAAGAGTCCCAGCAACTGGTATTCACAGGCATACTGCTTCTAACAGTAAAAGTAGAACACAGCCAGCATGGCTAGTAGCCATTGATAGCCTTATCCTCCTCCATGAATTTCTGTAGTCCTCATTTAAAGCCATGCAAGTTAGTGGCCACCACCGCCAAACTGCATAGTTTAACCATGTACTCTGTAAAGAAGTTCTTTCTTTTTTCTGTCCTGAATCTTCAACTTTCAGCTTCATTGGATGTCCCTGAGTTGTAATGTTATGAGAGAGGGAGAAAAAAAATTCTGTATCCACTTTTTCCACACGATGCAAAATTGTATGCACCTCCATGATTTATCCTCTTTTTAACCTTTTCTTTAAACTAAAAAGTCCCAAATGTTGTAAACTTTCTTCATAGGAGAGTTTTTCCATCCCCTTGATAATTTTGGTTGCCCTGTTCTGAACTTTCTCCAGCTCTACAATATCCTTTCTGAGACAAGGAAGCACACTGTTCTCGGAGTATGGTCACACTGTAGATTTGTAAAATGGCAGATTTATTTTCAGTATCTTTCCTAATGATCCCTAGCATGGTATTACCTTTTTTTACAGCTGCCACACACTGGGTTGACATCTTCATTGATCTATCCACTATAACCCCAAGGTCTCATTCCCGGTCAGTCATAGTCAGCTCAGACCCCATCAGGACATATTTTTTGTCACAATGTGCATCACTTTACACTTGTTTACATTGAATTGCATTTGTCATTTTACTGCTCATTCACTCAGTTTGGAGAGATCCTTCTGGGGCTCCTTACAATCCTCTTTGTTTTGACCACCCTGAACAATTTGGTATCATCAGCAAACTTGGCTACCTTTTTGCTCCCTCCAACTCTAAATCATTTATGAACAACCATGAATGTGGGGCATTCCGTCCATTTATTCCTGCTCTCTGCTTCCTGTTTCTTAACCAGTTACTGATCCATAAAAGGACATCTCTTCTTATTCCATGACTGCTAAGCTTATTCAGGAATCTTTGGTGAGGTACTTTGTCAAAAACTTTCAGAAAGTCTTTTTATCTTTGCCAATGCATCAGTTTTCCAGAACAGACGTCAAGCTAACCTCACTAGGACAGTGACAGCACCGCTACTGCCAGAAGGTTATTTTTGCATCTCTGACCCACCAGGAAAGCTGTCTTTGAGCTTTATTGCTCCTCTCCTGATTTGGATGGCAAACCAGTTGGCATATGAAAACTTTGTGCCAATGGATGTCTATGGGCCCATGCCCCACATCTAAAAGACCTTAGCAATGCCCGACCACAGGTTTCTCATCCTTATTGTAAGGATGACTGAGACAGAAAGTATGAAGCACACTTGTAATAATCGGAAATCCTACAAGAATGCTCAAAGTAATAGCATGTGGATTTCAGAGTGTTTGGTTATTGGATTAACTCTCCTTAAATTTCCTAACAGGTTTATTAACATGAGAGTATTGAAATAGTTGCTAACTCAGGCCAGATATTTTGACCATTTTAGGCCTCTGCTTTTACAAGCATCTAAGCCCTGTGAAACTGAACTACAAAGCACAAAAGATCAAAGCCCTGATCTGCTTAAGTATGTAGCTAGGCAAACCTGAAGCCGACCCCAGAGGGATATTAGTAACTCTCGCAAGCAAATGATCTTACATAGAAAAGATAAATTTCCAGCTGTTGGGAGGGGAAGGTTTGTTGAAGCCAAAGAATGACTTCTGGAAACAGCTGTTGCATACTACTAGGTAACTGGGGAAGAGAGATAGGAAGAAAGGGAGTGCCATTAATTAGACCAACTTTTAGTAAAATCAAGAGCAGGCTTATGAATGTCGCCAGTGTGTTGTGGAACATGACTGTGTGGGAGGGCAGCTCCAGTACTTTTTTCACAGCAGGAGTGATAACGTTATCTGCTGGAGAAGTATTTGCCAGTGTTGTATGTTGGGGGGAGGGGTTAGGGGGCAGGTATGACCCCATGATCTCTCTGTTAGGCAGGCTCACCTCAGACAATGACTGAGCCAAGTTCACCCACAGAACGTCATGGCTGATCAGGTATATGAACCCAGTTCTCCCCAGACTAATGCTTACATGTTGACCGCCATACCACCCTTTGCCCACTCATGCATTTTGTTTTTACTCCTTGGAGATGATGCTTAACTCTGAGGTTTTTATTATGGGTTCCTGCACTGCAAAGTTTACCAGCAGACCACTGTTTGGGACCCAAGAACCATATAATTGCAAACTCCTCACAGGAACAAGGAAGGAGTTGATTGGGAATCGCAGATAGGTAAAGCAGAGGAAGGAGCCATACAATGGTTTCAGCTCAGGATCCGTCTATTTTCTGCACTCTGAACTAGAGACTGGTGCACTAACTAGTGGACCAGCAGAAGATTCAGCCCTTCATGGAACAGAAAGCAGCTCGTTATTTCCACGTGCACAGGCACAACTTTGAAACGTTTTGTACAAAGGAATCTTGGTATAGTTCCTTAAAGCTGCCTGCAGAGAACAATGCCTTGTTTACAGTTACATCCTGAACTAATAGTGATCATCCTGTGCTGACTGATTCAGGAGGGCATGGGTGTTGTATTGCAGTCTGAGAAAGCTTTGAATCGCAAAGCAGTGGATGACTGCTTAGGGAGGTGAGTTAAAGGCGGTTTGATGACTTTATTCAGGAATGCTCCTGGCCATTAAGCCCCCTCCCCCAGACTATTTTTCTTTTTCTGCCAGTGTATCTGCATCATATTAATGATGCGATAATACATTAGTGGTGGATTTATCCTGGATTGTTCTCACATCATTCTGCTTTATGACTTGTTCTGCGGTGCTTCTTCAACGTTACAGTGTTCTTGCCATCTGGCAGGAGGCTCTTGCCCTATAGCGCAACAAAAGTGGGACAAAAATGTTGTTAAATGTTTTTATATTGCTGTACACCCCCCTAAAATTTTGCGAGAGGATGGTATATAAATACTCTTATCAACAAACAAATATAAAAAACCTGGGACATTTGTGGTATGAAAAGTTGCAGGATTTCAGCAAGAAGCTACAGGGCATGCCCGATTAGAAAACAAAGGAGTGTGTCTGCCCTGAAACGTTGGCAGGTGCAAACAGTATTAAAAGCAGGATTGCATATAACTGCCCTGATACTGTCATGAGCACAAATAATCATGAATGTACAATAAAAAGGGCATCTGAAGGTGCCCTGATGGAGGATTCATAGCAATGAATGAACTGCCTATGCTCTACAGCTGGTTTCCGCAACCTGGGGTCCTCCAGAAGTTTTAGGCCACAAGTGCTGTCATCTCTGATCATTGGCCATTGGCTGGGGCTGATGGGAGTTGCAATAGAACACCAGGTTGGATAGGCTGCACTACAGGATGGAGTTTGGGGTTCACAACTGGTATCTGAGCAACTTGGGCCAATCTATTAAGCCACAGCCTGGCACAGACTTCGCCAGTCTGATGTCTTCTGGATTTTTCTAGACTCCAACTCCCATCAGCCACTGCAAGCATGGCCAATGGCCAGAGATTAAGAAAGTTGTCATCCAACATCATTTGGAGGCACCATCACGTTGGAGAAGGCTCGCTTAGCAGGTTCCAACACTGGCCAACAACAAATCTGACAACAAAGCTTTTCATGTCCTCCACAAAGGCTGTGGTGACTCCAAAGCAGCAGAGAATGTTGCTGATGCTGACAATGACGATATTACATGGAGCTGGAACTTATCCCTGCTTACGTTAAACTCTTTTAAAATCCCATTTATTTCAATGAGAGACTTAGGCTGCAATGCTAACCGTGTCTACTCAGACGTACTTCTCATTGAATTCAATAGGGTTACTCTCAAGTAGAGATGGGGGAAAATGTAATTCAATTGTTATTTAAAGCCCAATCTATCAAATTCGTACTTTCTGAAGCAATATGAGAACCTAAACACAACCATCCTTTGAAATTTGCATGTATCCACATTTTGGGATGCAGTTATCCAACTAAAGAATGTTTGCAAAAATGCATATGTTTGGGGAAAGGGTGCATAAAAATGAATATCATAGTGAAAGTAACATACAAAATGCATTATATTATGAGAAATTGCTTGCAAAAATGTGTACATTAGTCAAAGCTACATACAAAAGGGTGGTTAGGAGAAATTTGCACTAAAATGCCAAAGATTGTCTTAAAAAAAAATCTTCAATTGCAAATTTCTACAGAAATGTGGAGGACTGAATTTAACTCTGGAAAAATTAGAAACAGAGAGAACTGAAATTGACAGCTCCTTCCATCCCCACTCTCAAGTAAGTGGTGTTGGGATTGCAGCCTTAAGCTTTAAATCATGTATGTATCCCACTACACTGCATTTAATGGAACTTAAAAGTGCTTTTTAAAAAAATCTGGTGCAGTTAATAATTAGTATGTTCCTTAAACATACAATAGGCCCTTTGAGATGTTTTAGTGGGAAGAGAACCAGTGTGGTATTGTGAATACAGTAGTTAAGTAAATGTTAGAAATACTAATCATTTTCCCCAATTCTTTTTTCCTAGTTTTAAAAAAACCCATAGGGGAAAAAACTTAATCCCCACCCTGCTTCCAGAATTTCTAGAATTTGTACATGTTTAAATCCAGCTAACCAAAATAGAATGATTGCCATGTTAATGTGTTACATTTTGTTTAGTTGCACTGCAGTTTATATTGAATATTGCCTCACTTTGATTTTTGTTGCTGTCGCTGCTATTTTCGCATACACATTTCCTCCTCATGTGGCAGGCGCGAATCAATGTTTCCCCATAACGATGACACCCTGAGGGAATATAGTGCAGGAAATTACAAGCTGTTTCTTTGTATTCCTGACAGTATGTATTCTTGACAAAATGGAACTGCCTAGCAGTTTTGCTGTGTTAAAACCAAGGGCCACCAGGAAGGCCACACTGTGGAATGTCAAGAGAAAATGGACTCATGCCTCCTATCACCTCCCTGTGGCTTAACACTTGGCAGGAGGTTTACAGCACCAATCCGTGGTGTTGCTGAGAGGGACTGAGATAACCACAATGATAGAGGAAGATACTAGATTTAAAAAGTGAAAACACAAGAGGTCCCCTGGCACACTGTTGTGAAAGATGGTGATAGACACTGACAGCCACGCTAGCGGGGATGATAGTGGTGGCAACTGAAGGCATGGATCCTGCAAACAGCACCATACTAATATAATGCAGGTGTAAGGAAAACTCTCATTGTGCAGCTTTGGGCCAACGAATACTGGAATCTGTTCTTGCTCTTTCCCCCCCAATTTCAGAAGAATAACTGTGTGACAGCTCATTCAGATAGCCAGGGAAGGAATATGGTACAGTCCTCCTGTGACTGTACAACTTCAGGATGCTGTTGTGTGGCAAAATCCCACATCTGAACTCTTCCCCATGCCACATTATTTCTCCATGCAGAAAGCTAGCATATTAGGGAGAAGTCCAGGTTAGAACCTTTGTCCCTGAGACCCTAGCCTTTTCATATGCAGTGATTTTAGGCACTGAATTGTCATGCATTGGGACAAAATACTGCTTTTCACACATTACACTGCATGCGTGGGGGCAAAGTGGGATTATACAGGTTGTCCCTGTGCCCTACCTCCGCACATTCAGCTTAATGTATACATCCTATGTACGTATAACTGTACATACGTACGGGTCAGAATTTAACTGTATAGAAAGAGTCATTAACAGGGGGTGAGGTGGCATTGCTCTCCTGGCTTCCCAACATGTAACTGCTGCTGGTAACCAAGAGAGGGAGGTGCAGGGGCGGAAGCATCAGATGGGCTCCACTGCTGCACCTGCATCGACCTCCCTGCCACCTCTCTCCTCTCCCTCGTGGTTACCTGCATTGACTTCTGCGTGGGGAAGCCAGGTGAGCAAAGTCACCTCACACACCCATACAAGAATATAGGGTTCTATATTCACATATATGGTTGTACATGCATAGAATCTGTGCCCATCTCAACAGCACATGCACTCCTGATTCCCATCCTCTTCATGTGTTTGGTGTAATCTCTGAAAAGTGCTGCAATTTTCAGATAATACTGGCCAGCATGCTTTGCTTTATTGTTTATTCTGTTTGGTTTTGTAATATTTGTCCTACTTTATTTATTAGATAAATAAATTGTATAATTTCAGTTTTAATTAGATAAACAGTTTCTTCTCCTTTATTTATTTTATCTGAACAAGTAACACACTGCACACGCGCACGCACACACACAGTATTGCAACAGGAGAACATTCTAAGGAATAATAAAAAGGAAATCTAGTTGCCTGAGTTCTGCAAGGGAGATCCACATACACAACTGGTAAAGAAGTGTTATCTACACTGTCCTGATGCTCACCCAGACCACCCAGACCACCTGGATGGAGCTGGGCTGCTCCCAGCATACCACTTGAGCTGGACCAAAGCCAACATATTTTAAAGAGGGAAATGTTTCAAAATAAGAGAAAAACATCTCTCTCTGTGTTTTCCCCCCTTATAAATCTAATGCATGCTGTGTTTTGAGCCAGAATTAGTAAGCACATTTGTAGCTTTTTAAACTCATTCTGGAGAAGCAAGGAATCCTGATTGCCAGGATCCTAGGGTGCTTCCAGACTGTTGCTATTTTCAGGAGGGATTAAATAGCATAATGGCAAACTCAGCTTGCACAATGATAGTTGACTGGGAGGTCTTCTGCAACAAATCTGTTTCTCTAAAAGACCGGACTTTTTGCTATAAGGAAAGTGATGGGGAAATGCACTGGAAAGTGCAGAATAACATTTGCCTTGACGCCATGCCATCTAACCTTCCCACAAACCAACCAGAATGAATGTTCGTTAAATAGCCAACACTGTCTAATCTCCCTGCAAACAAATCATGATGAATGCTGAATAAACAGGTCATCTGGAAGCACCCTCAGCCACTTCTTTCCTGTGTGCTTTCTAACTACTGTCTTTGCTCTGCTGCTTCACTGTAGCTCACTCTGTCTTATTATAAAAAGTACATCATAATATGCCTTGTTATGTTGTATGGAGGGTATGAATGACAAATCTGCCTTTATCTTGTGTAGTCTGGGCTTCATCATATTCTTTTGTTTAATAAACTGCTCTTCAAACATTGTCTATTGCTTGTCTGCAGCACAGTTGAGTGGCTTGAATTTCAGCTTCTGACAGCAGGAAAAACAATACATTTGTGGTAATAACCAAAAGGTGACCTTCCGTATTGAGAATGTCAACTTTCTCTAATGAGAGTAGAGAAACTTTCCCTAATGAGAGTAAATGGGGGTAATGAGAGTAGAGAAAGCTGATTTAGATTTCAAACAACAAATCCAGAATCTTAACATCTCTCCCACAGCCTAATTCCCCTCTGAGCCATTAGTGTGTGTATTCACAACACACAGGAAAATCAAAGTCAGAGCTAGGTGACAAAAGACAGTGAAATGGTTCTTACTTGAACAGCAAGGAGAAGCTGCTTTGGATCACTATTTTGTCTTTTAAGGGAATGAATTTAAACTTTCCTTTGAGCCAATACAGCTGCATAGCACATGAATTCCACAAACTGAAACAAAATCTGTTCAACAATTTTGCTGGCTCTTTCTTTGCTTGCTTTTGCTGTACAATCCAGGCCAGACAACCAGACAGACAACCCATTGCATTCCAGTGTTTTCTATATATCACATCCACACCATACATTTAACAGCCATGACTTTCCAAAGAATCTAGGGAACTGCACTTTGCTAAGGGTACTGGGAATTGTAGCTCTGTGAGGGGTCTTCTAACAACTCTGGCACATCTTCATTTTATACAAACTGAAGATTTTCCTATTTTAACCAGCAGTCCATCTGTATAAAGAGGATGAGAGACTGACCTGTCCAAAGAAATCCTGTATGTCCCTGAAATTCCAAACCAGATTTGAGGGCAGTGCATTATTTGCTATTGAACTGTGTGGTCCTAAGGCTTCAATTCATTTTCCTGGGGGAGTGTCATCATTCAGTTGTAGAACATCTGCTTTGCATGCAGAAGGTTCCAGTTTCAATGGCTTGCATCTTCCAATGCAGTTGGGAAAGAAACCCTGAAGAGCGGCTACCAGTATGTGTAGACAATACTGACCTAAGCTTAGTATAAAGCAACTTCCTATGTTCCTAAGCCTCATAGAACTCCAGAGGACTTACTTCTGAATAAACATGTACAGGATTGCACGGTGTCTCTTTACCTCAAAGACAGCACAACTCTCTATGTCCACTCAGAACTAAGTCCCATTGAGTTCAGTGGGATTCTAGATAAGCAGATATAGGACTGCAGCCTTAATCATGCCCGGTTGAAAGCAGAAACATTCTTTCTCAACAAGACCCAGAATGCAAAGATAGAAATTTTCTGTATTTCTAGGATGGAAAAGAAACTTCCGTCTCTCCACAGAGAGCTCATTCTAGAGATATGGGTCCCTAATCAAAGAGAGTTTACTAACCACGATTAAGGTGTATTGTTAGCTTGTTTGCTACAATCAAATACACAATCCAATAATATTGATGATATTCATCTGAAATATGATTGTTAAGACTCTGGATTTTTTCTTGCCTGTCTGTGAATTAAGTTGGCTAAAAAAAAAGAAAGACGCGCAATGTAATCAAACGCTCTTTGAAGTTCAATTGATTTCAGTGGAAGACATGAGCATGTGCTTGCCGCACTCTGAAATCAATTGGAATTAAACATGCATAATTTTAGTTAGATTATTTGCCAAAGTACATGGAACAGAAGCACAGTGAAAACTCAGGAACAAGTATACAGATTAAAATGGCAATTTAAAATACTGAAAAGTTGTATGTTAAAAAAGCAGTGTGTTATAGAGAGATGCACAAATTATTTTAACTGTTTAGCATTTTTTTCTTTTTAAGAGAGAGAATATTAACTTTCTCCTCAAATAATCATCTGTAATACTGTTTTCCCTTCTTCTCCCAGGAGTTAATCAAGCAGGTTAATCAATCAGTTAGGAAAGTCAAAGCTGAACATTTAATGAACACTTTAAAAGGGCTAATGAAGTGGCAGCACTAATTATATCTAGTTAAAACAGCCCTAACTATAACTATGTGGAAAAGGGCCCCCCAAAGAACTCTCACAGAATGTTCAAAGGGAAGACAAATTCCTATCGCCACTGGAAAAAGAAAAGCCAGCTTAGGCAGAAATCAGAAACTATCCCAAGGAAACAATTTGTGCCAGCCAGGCCTGGCCCAGAGGGAAAGTCCCAGTTGTTCCCAGAGTGAAAGGCGTAACAGCATGGCACTAAAGGGTTAGTATCTCTTTCACTATCTTTCATGGAAACCTCGCCGACAGCAAGATGTATCAAAATGAGGCCCCAAAGACTTTGCAAGAGAGAGGGAAAGGCTGAAGGCAGGTATATGGTTCCATGGTTTATCTTTTTATGTGCTGTTTGTTTGGTTAATACGCAGGGTATAAATGCTCCAAGCTAGATTCTAGAGATGGCTTACAACACATTTAAAACACAATAAAACAGACAATAATTACCAGATCTGGGCAAAGGTGTATATCAGGGCACTTCCAGATAACCTGTTTATTGAGCATTCATCCAGGGGCATCATTACCGGGGTGCGGAGGGTGCGGCCCACACCTGGGTGTCACCATGAGAGGGGTGACACCCAGAGCCGCCCCACCCCGTGCCGTTGCCCAGCAAGGCTGCTCCAACTCCTCCTTGGAGGCAGGCGGGTGGGTGAGACTGGGAGCAGCGTCGGCGGGGCAAGGGAGGTGCACTGGCGTTCCCAGGCCTTCTCCGGCTGGGTGCCCCTCCGGCACGCACCCTCCCAGGGGCATGGACGGGGTGGCTGGCCCCGAGTGTGCACGCATGTGCGCGCGCATGCAAGCCCAACCACCTCGTCCATGCCCCTGGGAGGGCGCGCACTGGAGGTCCGCACCCCCCGCACTCCCGCTAGTGACGCCGCTGCATTCATCACCATTTGTTTTCAGGAAGATGAGACAATGCTGGCTATTTAATTAGCATTCTCTGATTTGTTTGCAGGAAGGTTAGATGATTTGTGTCAAAGGAAATGTTATCCCATACTTTTCAGTGCATTTTCCAGTCACTTTCCTTATCACAAAAAGTCCAGCCTGCTGGGGAAGCGGGTTTGTTGCAGAAGTCCTTCCAATCAGCTGTAATTGCACAATCTGAATTTGCTGGCATGTGACTGAATTCTACCTGAAAATAGCAACAGTCTGGAAGTACCCTAAGTTTCCATATACATAAGAATACAATCAGAGCCTGCTGGATCAGGTCAGTGGCCCATCTAGTCTAGCAACCTGTTTTCATAATGGCCAGCCAGATGCCCATGGGAAGCCCACAAGCAGGACCTGAGTGCAAGAGTACTCTTCTCTTCTGTGGTTTCCATCAACTGATATTCAGAAACATACTTCTCCGACCATGGAGGGAGAGCATAGCCATCCATGAATTTGTCTAATCCTCTTTTAAAGCCATCCAAGTTGGTGTAGTTCTCGGTTGTTCCAAATGGCTCTCTGCAGCTGAATCTCCTGGCCTGGATATTTATTTATTTAGTACATTTATACCCTGCCTTTCTTTTCATGATGAAAACCCAAGGCAGCTATATGGTTCCCAGGCAGTCTCCCATCCAGGCACTGACCAAATCTGACCCTGCTTAGTGTCAAACACGGGGGTTCACAGAGGCATTCAGCTAATGAAAAGATAAGGCCAGACCATAAATCTGGCAGGCAGGAGGAACCAGGAGGGATCAGCCAGCATGTTTTACCGTTTAGAAAGCACTGAAGGAGGCAGAGAAGTCCTTAAGGGAGTCCAAATGTCCAGAAACCAAGAGATCCAATCAGGCAGGACAGGGTTCAAGGCACGGGTTTCACAGGAAAGCTGGAGTAATGTCTGCAGCAAGGCTTGACGTTGACTCTAGCAAGGAGTCTCCCTTTCCGTCCAGCCTTTTGTACTCTGCATGCTGGCTCAGGTGCTTCCAATCAGCCTGTGTTTTTGCGAGCTCTCCTGCTCCTTAATCACACTGATTGCCTTTGTTGCTGAAACACCTGCTGGAGTCTTTTCTCTGCTGGGGAAGGGGCAGCCTTCTGGTTGCTTCCTGATTCTGGCAGGCAGGCTCCCTCAGGGGCTTGTGTCTGGTCTGGTGAAGGGTCCTGAGCTGTCTCCCTGCTTGTCCTCTCTCCTGGGTCTGTGGTCTCCCATTCCTCTTCCTCCTCAGATGAGTCCTCTGAGGGGGGCATGACACTATCCCCCACCCCAGGGCCCTCCTTCCCCCGACCCTCCGGCCCTGGTTTGGCCGGGTAACGAAGGTGGAACCGGTGGACCAGATGGGGGGCATGCACCTGAGACACATCTTCCCAGGATCTTTCATCCGGGCCATACCACTTCCAGTCTATCAAATACTGGAGCTGGCCCCAATGTCTGCTGGAGTCCAGGATCTGGGACACTTCAAACTCCTCCTCCCCATCGACATTGACAACTCCTCCTCCCCATTGACATTGACAGGGGGTGGAGGCCACAGCTGAGCACTCAAGGGATGAGTTGGGTGAGCCAGACTGAGCAATGACCAGTGGAACACTGGATGGATACGCATGGATGCTGGGAGCTTCATCTGAAAAGCCACCGGGTTGATCTGGTGGGTGATCAGGAAGGGGCTGATGTGTTGTGTATCTAGCTTCCAGGTCGGCCCTTGGGGCCGCAAGTACCTGGTGGAGAGTCACACCTGGTCCCCTACTTTCAGTGGAGGGCCCAGCTGGTGATGACGGTCTGAAAAGCATTTGTATGCTTCTTTTGCCTGGTCTAATTGGTTTTTCAGGATTGTCTGGATGGCCCTTAATTTTTGCAGCATGAGATCTGTGGCAGGGACCAGCGAGGGAGGTGAGACTGATGGGAAAAACCAGGGGTAATAGCCATAAGTTGCAAAGAAGGGGTTTGTTGCGTGGATGCATGCAGAGTTATTATATGCAAATTCTGCCAGAGGCAGCAGATCCACCCAATTTTCCTACTGGAAGCTGGTATAGTATCGCAAGTATTGCTCCACCATGGCATTTGTGTGTTCCATCTCACCATCTGTTTGAGGATGATGGGCTGAGGACAAATGGAGCTGGACATCTAGAGTTCGAAACAGGGTTTGCCAAAATCGGGAGGTGAACTGGACTCCTCGATCTGATATCAGATGATCTGGAAAGCCATGCAGATGGAATACCTGGGCAAGAAACATCTGGGTGGTCTCGGGAGCTGAGGGAAGTCTGGTACATTGGAGGAAGTGGGCCATCTTAGTAAACAGGTCTACCACTACCAGGATAGTAGTCATTCCCCTGGAGGTAGGCAAATCCGTGATAAAGTCCAGGGAGACCAACTGCGAGGGTCCTGGGGGAGTCGGGAGTGAAAGCAGGGGCCCTGGTGGCTTCCCGGGGCAAGTATCACAGGTGGCTACATAGTCCTCGATGTCCTCATGGACTTGGGGCAACCATAAATCCCGCCACACTAAGTGGAGGGTCTTGTAGGTCCCGGAGTGCCCAGCTGGCCGGCTTTCATGGCACAGGTGAAGCACTTCTCGTCTTAGGACCCCCAGGGGCACATATAACTGGTTCTGGTGATACAAGGTGCCATGGTGTAGTGAGAGTGGACTATCAGTGGCTGGGGCTCCTGACACAAGGTCTTGCAGGTGCTTTCATGCATATGGGTCCTTCTGCTAGTGTTCTCTCACCAGGTCCAGTAGGGACTGGGGTTGCTGGGTGGATGCAAAATTTTCTGAGCATAGGATGGGGCACAGGGGAACCTGGCTTGACTCAGTCCGGTATTCTGGTTTGCAGGAGAGTGCATCTTCTTGTTTGTTCTGAAGGCCAGGAAAGTAGGAGACAGTGAAATTGAACCGGGAAAAGAAAGGGACCACCAGATCTGGCTCTGATTCAACCATTGGGCAGTCTGCAAGTACTCTAGGTTCTGATGATCAGTCCATACTTGCACCGGATGACTTGCCCCTTCTAGATGGTGGTGCCACGCCTCAAAAAACACCTTGATTGCTAGCAATTCTTTTTCCCAAATAGTATAGTTTTTCTCTGAGGAGTTGAGTTTCTGGGAATGAAACCCACATGGGAGCAGAGTCTGTCCCTTGTCTACTGGCTGCAGCACTACCACCGCTATGGCTTTGTCTGATGCATCGGTTTCCACAGTGAAGGGCCTAGCAGGGTCGGGCTGCTGGAGGATGGGTTCTGAGGTAAAGGCTTCCTTGAGGCAGTGAAATGCCTGCTGAGCTGCACCAGTCCAATGGAACTTATCTTTAGACCGGAGCAGATCTGAAATGGGTGCAGTTAGCTCAGAGATGAACCGGCGGTAGTAATTGGTGAAGCCCAATAAGCATTGCACGTCCTTGACATAGCATGAGGGCTGCCATTATAGTATGTCTCTACCTTAGCCAGGTCCTTCTGAATACTGGATGGGGAGATCCGGTGGCCTAGGAAGTCGGCGGTGGTCCAATCAAATTCACACTTTTCTAACTTGGCGAACAGGTGGTGTTCCCTCAGATGCTGCAACATAGCTCGGACGTGTTGCTCATGTTCTTGGGGGTTTCGGGAGTAGATGAGGATGTCATCGAGGTAAATCACCAGGAATCAGTCAAGTAAGTCCCGTTAGACATCATTTATAAAATGCTGGAAGACCTCTGGAGCATTGTATAGACCAAATGGCATAACAGTATACTCTAAATGCCCATATCTGGTGCGGAAGGCTGTCTTGCATTCATCCCCCTCCTGAATGCACACTAGATTACAGATGCTGAGGGCAGAGAGTGGTCAGACATATATAACACGTGGCCTGTCCTGCATCCCCTAAGCTAGTTTGCTGCTCTTGGCTGCAGTGGAGGCCTCTGGCCCATTGCTAGTGTTGAACTACCAGCCTTGTCTGCTTTGGCACATGGCTTGGAGAAGGTGTCATCTTGTCCTTTGACTTGGGGTGTAAAATGTCTTGGACCACCTCTGGTTGGCTCAGGTACTTTGTCATCCTGGGTGCATGATTCATCATGACTGCTGAGGTCCAAAGCTCTGCTGTGCCATGCTAGGCCCTCTGTGAAGTTGCTTGCAAAGTTTTCTAATGTGCAGTGGGCACTCTCTTGGGTTCTGGACATTCTAAAGTGGTGGTGGTGAGGCTGTGGCCCTCCAGATGTTGTTGGGTTCCAGTTCCCATTGGCTCCAGGGAAGATGGGAATTGTAATCCAGCAACATATGGAGGGCCACAGGTTCCCCACTGCTGTTATAGAGCATGCAGGAATGGGAGTAAAGGAACCTAAGAAGAGTCTGCTGGATCAAGCCAAAGGCCCATCTAGTCTAGCATCGTGTTATAGTGACCAACCAGATGCCCACAAGCAGCACCTGAACATTCTTCCCACTTGTAATTCCCAGCAAGTGGTATTTAGAGGCATAGTGCTTCTGACAGGCATAGCAGAGGAAAGCTGTTAGGTGGTTGTTTAGCATGGATGAGCAGATGATGATGCCTGCCCCTCTGGCTCCTCTGCTGAAGCATTTACCAGACAGAAAAAAGGGGTATGCTAGACAAGGGATTTTCTTCTTTGCAACCTTCTCTCTCTCTCTCTCTCTCTCTCTCTCTCTCTCTCTCTCTCTCTCTCTCTCTCTCTCTCTCTCTCCCTCCCCCCCTCTCTCTCCCTCCCCCCCTCTCTCTCCCTCCCTCTCTCTCTCTCTCTCCCTCCCTTCTTAGCTTTCTGATGAGATGTGACATGAGAAGAGAATTATTGCACTTGTGCACCTGCCTTTGACTACTCAAAGCCATTTCAAGCTGGAATGAGGGAGGGAATTGGCAGTTGGTGGTGATGATGGGAGAGCAGATGCCAGGTGCTCTTTTTCAGGGAGCCAGATTTGGCTCAGGGGACCACCAGTAGCTTACCTCTGGCATTGCCCCTTTCCACATGCTCTTTCAGACATAGGGGTGATAACAGGGAGTGCTCCCATGGCAAAGCAAGAGCACATAGCACAGCACAAGCATCAGCTGGATGATTGCTGGAAGGAAACCAAGCCCTCTAAATACTCTGAAAGAGAACATAGGAAGCTGTCTTATGCAAAGTCAGTTGATTGGTCCATCTAGCTCAGCACTGTCTACACTGACTGGCAGAAGGTTGCCAGGGTTTCAGGCAGAGGCCACTCCTAGCTCTCCTTGGAGATGCCAGGGATTGAACCTGGGACCTTTTGCATGCAAAGCATGTGCTCTGCCACTGAGCTACAGCCCTTCCCCAAAGAGTACTACTTGCCCATCACTAGGATCAGCTTGTGAATGTGATGCAGGTTTCATGACAGAATTTGGAGGGGGGGATGGGTGCTGTTGCTGTTTTTAATTGATACATTGCAATTATTTTTTTCAATATCCTCTGCCCCCAAGTCTCTCTAGGTTTTTGTAGGCTAGAGATAACCAAACTGCTGAGGGATTAACAAGGATCAGAAAGACTTTAATAGCTGCTGCTGATTGGAGCCGATGTATTTATTCAGCTTTTCCCTCTGCTGCCGAAAGGCTACGGAGTTACTTCAGGTAACAATAATGGGAACCCATGGAGCCCAGTCCACATTCAATTTAAACTTGACGGCTGTAGAGTTAAATAGATTTACTCCCTGTAGAAATCAAGGGGAGTGCATCTCTTTAAAATGAAGCGCCATTGTTTAACTGGATGACGAATCAGAGGCGGGCAACTTGTAGCTTAAATATAAGCAAGGCAGAGCTGAATCGAAGCTTTCAAAACAGGGTGTGGATCATGACCCATACTTCATAGCAAGACTTGTATAGATTTCACATTCTTTTTTAATATAGTTCACAGGAAATACTGTATAGCATATGATAACATTTAACTATGTAGAGGTCTGGACCAAATTCAAGTGCTCCCAGTGAAGAGATCAAAGTGAACTACATATATTTATGAATTTTATAGAGGAAACCTTGCAAAAAAAGAAAAGAAAAGGCAAGAAAAGGGCAATGAACATGTTTAAAGTCTATCTGGAGGGAAGAACTATATTATGAACCCCTTGTAAAACAAAGGAAGAAGCAAAGCTATGATTTTGTTTTTACTGGAAATCCTGTTTATTAGAGCACATGTGTTAAGATAAACTCAGTGAAGTTTTGTGTCTTTGTGTACATATATTTGGTTTCTTTGAAGCAAGGGATATAAAGGATGTGATTGATAAGACACATGATGATTAGAATTTTTGTTGTTGTCTTAACCGAATGCAGAAGCCTCAAAAGCTCGTTTGCTGTTCAGAAAATGGATTTCTGAATTAAATTTAAAAAGCCAATGTCATGGCTAAGTTTTAGTTTTTCACCTTTACAAGGACACTCTGGTTGCTGTAGGGTTAGGCCACAAATTAATTTGGTCACATCACTCATAATGGGAGGAGAGTGGAGAGAACTTTATTCCCTTCTCTGTCCTGCTTAAACATTGGCCAACTGCTTGCATAAATATTATTAAACATTGAGTGAGGCCTTTTAAAGAAGTTCATACCAGCCTTTAAGGATCCCATCTTGCCAAATGACTGTGGAAGTAAAATTTAAAAAAATAAAAGTATGTCTTTCCTTATCAAAAAGCTTTGCGTCTTTGGGTTGTTGCACACCAAACAGCTCTGGCATTCATTGATTATATTTGTATCCCAATTTTCTTACAAAAATTAACTAAGATATCATTAAGTAAGATACAGCCAAAATAATTACATTTATTATTAACTACAAAAGGAATTCAGTTTACAAATGATTTGATACACTAGATACACCAGATTCAGCAAGTTAAAATACTCAAGGGTTTAAGCTTAGCTTTTCATTTTTCATGGATGGATGGCTTATCGTAAAAACGTTTTAGCCAAAGCTAATAATGGTACAGCTGTGGGTGCTCATTTTTATTGGACAAAAGGAAGTTTTTTAATTCCTCCAGCAGTTAAAGTTTTTGCAGTGTCTGTGTGTCTGTTATTGTTTGGGATTCCAGTTTGGGTCAATGATAAAATTAGTATTTAAAACAAGTCCAGAATAGATCTTAAATAGAACCCAGGACAGAGTCCAGAAACCACTTTGGGGTACACAAATGCTAGCCAATACCATATCTGTAGGTTGGTTTACCACCTGTGGTGACTCCAGCATGGATAACCTTTCTAAATTGTTGGCTATATTTACTGTGCCTACAACCACAGGGATTATTACCATTAGTGCTTGCTGAGTCTTATGTATATCCTCTCTTGAAGACTTGGCATTCTTAACTGCTTGCTATTGCCCTTTCTAAGGAATTAATGGTTACTGTAGGGGAGGGGTGAGGAACCGGTGGCCCTTCAGATGTTGATGGACTACAGCTCCCGTCATTCCCAGCCATTGGCCATGCTTGCTGGGGCTAATGGAAGTTGGAGTCCAGGAACATCTGAAGGACTCCAGGTTCCCCAACCTTCCTTTAGGACAATGGTTCCCAACCTGGGGGCTGTGACCCCCAGGGGGGCACAAAATAATCTGGGTCGGGGCACAAACAGTAAAGCAATGCATTATTTATTTTTTAAAAGTCTTCCCTTCCTGGATGCTGGATGCTCCCCACTGCCACTGCAGACGACACCTCCCCCTTACTCCAAACAAGAGGGGAGGACTTTTGCTGAAGCAGCAGTGTCTTTTAGGTGCGCCACGGGCAGGTGCCTGCCTATAAAACATATGGCAGATGCTGAAGGAGGCTAAGGGTGGAGCTACCAGAAAGAAGAGGGAATTACTATCGCCAACTCCCATCTCCTTGCACTGCCACTGCTGAGGCACTGCACTGCCATTGCTCAGAACGAGAGGAGAGGGCTTTTCATGAAGCAAAAAGAAGCAAGGCTGCAAGGAAAGGCTGTTTTCCCCCTTCTTTCCTGGCAGCCGGCCTGCCTGCTTTTCTTGGCTCCTGCTTCACTGCCACCTCCTTTTAAAAATTATTCTTATTTGCGAGGCTGCCCAGATATTGCCTTGAGCTCAGGCAGAGCCAAGAAGCAGTGAGGAAGCGCAGGACTTGCTCACCCTTCATTTCTGAGGCTAAATGTGTGTGCCAGCATCCCTCCTTTCTTCCACCTACACTCTGCCCCCAATCTCTCTCTCGAAGTTGCTGCAGCAGTTGAGGGCTTCCCTCCTCCCACATGCCTGAATGCATGCACGCCTGCAGATGCTTGAAGAAGGGCCAGATGTGTTTGTGTGTGTATGTGCTGATTAGGGTTGCCAGGTTTAATCCCTGAGACTGATCCTGTATCTTTAGGAGAAAAGAAAGTCAGCCAAGAGCAGGTGTTCTTGCAACCCTGTAATGGGAAAAACCACAAGGTGGAATTCTCCATCCCCCCTGCAGAACTTTTAAAGATACAGAAGACCTTTTGGAGGACAGGCCTGGCAACCAAGAGGTCTTCTGTATCTTTAAAAGTTGTGCAGGGGGAAGGGAGAATTCCACCTTGTGTTTTTTCCCATTACAGGGTTGCCAGGACACCTGTGCTTGGCTGTCTTTCTCTTCTCCTAAAGATACAGGATCAGTCTCAGGGATCGAACCTGGCAACCCTAGCACTGCTGATCTGTCTTCTGCTCCGCTTTCATTCTCCAAGTGCACACTAACGAAGTCATCAATTCTGATGACCATCCTAAGGCCTAAAAGCGCTAAAAAAAAAAACCCTTCAATCTGTGCACCTTGTTGTCTGAAGTGCACAATCTAGCATTCCCATCACCTACACATTGTTGCTTCTTGATTATTATTTTTTAAAAAGGGGGGGAAGCTCAGCAGTTTGGCTGAGGCTGGGATCCTGGTATTGCAGCAGAAATGTATTTATTTATTTAATGATTATTGCATTTATTTCCCACCTTTCCTCCAAGTTGCTCAAGGTGGTGCACATGGTTCCCCCCCTTTCCGTTTAATCCTTACACCAACCCTGTGAAATAGGTCAGGCTGAAAGACTGTGTCTGGCCAAGGTCACCCAGTGGGCTTCATGGCTGGGTGCAGATTTGAACGTGGCTCTTAGTCAAACACTGTAACCCACTGGTGTTGGGAGACAGGACTACATATTCAGACTGGGGGGGGGAGGGGATACCAATTGTATTGGAACTTTGCATTAAGAAAAGAAAGCAACACCTCCCTCTCTGCAGGGAGCTTTTAATGGAAAGAGATATTTGGAGATATGATTTTGCCATGCACCATTTTTTCAATTAACAGAGACTAAAATTACAATTAGCATGGAGGGGGGTCACAATATTTTTTGAGCTTACAAAGGGGGTCCCGTACTCATAAAGGTTGGGAACCACTGCTTTAGGGCATTCTACACCTAAAATGTGCTTGAGGTAAAGATCTCTGTGAGGAAGTGTGGCTCTCCTTTTTTTTTTTTTAACTGCCCTAATCTTTTACCTTCCTCATGCCCAGCACCTTATTTGAAGATTTTGATGGTACAAGATTTAGGTGAGCTTTTTCAGTTGTTAGATTTAATGTCCTGCCGTCTGCTCTATTAACGTGTCATATGACAGGAATTCTTTCTGCAGAACGCCAGTCTGGATCTGAATAAGTGGAAAACCTGATTCATGTGTTCTTTCAATGCAATTATGTGAAGTGCTTATTTGTCCACTGCTCAAACCTTACCAGGAAGGTCAATTTTCTGTTAGCAGATATCAGGCCTTGTGTTACAGAAAAAACAAGTAAATTTTTTGTTGCTGCTGTTAAAACACTTAGCAAACTGACTCTTGGGAACAAAGGCATCTTGCCTTATACTGAGTCAGACCAACAGTCCATTAGCTCAGTATTGTCTACACTGACTGGCAGCGGCTCTTCAGGTTTTTAGGCAGTGGTCTCTCCCAGCCCTATCTGGAGATATCAGGAATTGAACCAAGTCAGGTGCTGTACCACTGAGCTAGGTTCCTTCCCCACTATGAGTTAATAACAAATTATCTTAACTATCTGAAGCATGTGTGGTATTACGGTAACCTCTGTTATCATTATCATGAAAAATGGATATAGGCTGCCTTCAAGTCGATCCCAACTTATGGGGACCCTATGAATACGGTTTTCATGGTAAGCGGTATTCAGAGGTGGTTTTACCATTGCCTTCCTCTGAGGCTGAGAGGCAGTGACTGGCCCAAGGTCACCCAATGAGCTTCATGGCTGTGTGGGGATTTGAACCCTGGTCTTCTGGGTCGTAGTGCAACACCTTAACCACTACACCACACTGGCTCTCATTATCATAATTAAATTATTAATTGCCTTTTACATGCACCTCACATTAAAGGAGAACATTTCAATCTCGACACTCTGCTACTGATCATAAGGTGGTCATACCTGAACAAAGGAATTTTAGAGGGAGGCTTCAGTATGAATATGCTGAACTGCAATTATTCAAGACGTTCAGTTCTGTTCATTTGGGTCTGAATAGAGACAATGGTTTCCTGTCCCACTACACGTTAGTTCAGCATTGCTATGTTTTATCACCTATCCCTGCTGTTGCAAAGGTTACTGTGCTTATTTTGCATACATTTCAGCTCTAATGGAATTGTCACTGCCTCTACAGTTTTACATTACATTCCTTCCTGACATCACAGCTTACTTCTTATGAAGTAGACTCTTGTCTCTTGTCTCTTGCCTGTGAAAGTTTTGTTAATCTTTAGGGTGCCACAGGAGTTAATTTTCTAGTTCACACTGTAGACTATGTCAGGGATTACCAAAGTGTGATCTGTGGGCTACCGGTGGTCTGTGAGATTCTTTCAGGTGGTCCACAGTGGTGACTCTGCAGAGCGTTGGAGCTATATGTGTATGAAGAAGGGGTCAAGAAGAATTGTGGGCCCAGCAGCTGATTGTCAGAGGAATAAATCCACAGCTGGCAGCAAGACAGGGAAGGCCTTGAGTGAGGACAAGAGGTTTGCCTTGTGATCTATTCCCATCCTGTCTTCTGTCTGATATCCAATGAAAAATGGACAGTGAAGGTATTCCTGTATTGCCTCGGCTCTTGGGCATCTCTGGCAGGTTCCCAGCTGTATGCATTGCCTTAAGCAGCTCTTCCTCTACCCATAGCCTCAAAACAAAAGTGCTAGGTAGCTTCTGGGCATGAGGCCTCCGCAGTCACATCATTTGGGTCCCAAAAGTTTGGCCTACACAGTCCTCTGTGCCTCCCATCCTCCTGCCATTTCATATGATGCCTGAGGCAGCCCCATTGGTTCCTTCCTGCAGCTGTCAGTGCATCTGTGCCACATGAAATGCTGTAACAGAAGCTTCCCTCCATTCTTCTTGCATCGACCACCAAGCATCCCATGGACACACCTTCAGGTGTTGTTGGAAGCTCCTGATTGGGATGTGCACATGTTGGGATGGCTGACGGAATCGGTATCAAAGAATGGTTAAACCTGTGCTTGGACTTTGTCTGACCCCTTTCCCTGGCTTTTTATTTATCCCTTATTTATTTAAACAGCCTCAAGCAGGGCCCTTCACGGCTATTTTGGACACTTCCTTTGGAGAGTTCCTCCAATTGTTTGGCTAGCATTGCATGAGTCACCAAGTCACACTTCCTGTAGTGCTCACTCACAGCTGGAAAATTTGCCTTCTGTTCATTTCTCTTTGTTCACCAATGCATCCTGAAGCCATTTGGACTGTACCTATATATATATATATATATTTTAAAAAAGGCCATGCAGAAACTTTCATAGTAACCAAGACCCTGCAGGTGTCTCAGTTTTGCAACAGTCTCTCATGCAAGAAGTAGGCCAGACATTCTAGCTCTTGGAATTAC
Organism: Rhineura floridana; assembly: GCF_030035675.1. Taxonomy (NCBI): domain Eukaryota; kingdom Metazoa; phylum Chordata; class Lepidosauria; order Squamata; family Rhineuridae; genus Rhineura; species Rhineura floridana. Next base: position 65,862,847 of record NC_084489.1, read on the forward strand.
TATTTCAAAGAGGCAAAGTTCTCATCTAATGGGCTGAAACTTTCTGGGAAACTGGCCAGAACTGATAAGGTTTCCCATGCTCAGCTAGACCAATGGCTTGCTTAGTACAGGGCCCTTCCAGATGTACTTTGCACATTCATGATAATTTGTGCTCATGATGCTATCGTAGTAGTCATGATCCTGCTTTCAGTACTGATGGCACCTACAAAATCTTTGGGGAGGTCACACTCCTTCCCTTCCAAGCAGTGCTTATATTGTAACTTCCTGCTGAAATCCCTTAGCTTTTTATACCACAAATGTTCTGGTTTATTTTTGTCCTGCTTTTGTTGCCCTGTAGCCCCCTCCAGACAGCAATATCATAGTCACATTGTTCAGAGAACAAACTAACGCGGAATACACCCGCCACTTGAGTCAAGAACATGTTGCAGAATACACCCGCAATAAAACACCAATCTGGAGGAGCTCACAGGGCTTGTATAGCGCAGGGGTAGGGACCATTAGGTACAGGGGCTGAACGTTGCCCTCCAGGCCTCTCTATCCAACTCTTCAGAGTCTCACAAGACCACATGCTTCATTGGTCCTGCTCTGCACTCTCCTTGTCTGGAATGTGTAACTGACCTATAAAAATGCCTCTTTCGTGCCTGGATGGAGAGATGTGTTTGTGTGTGGAAACCTCTGGATTTTGCATGGCTGGAACATAGCCAACTGCACAAAGGTAAAAGGTACACCAATTGCTCTACAGACTTTTACCTCTGGCCATGCCCACTGCAGCCAACACAGGCATGTGCTCCCCCCCAGAAAGCTGCCCATGAGGTAATGCTGCCCTCAGGCTGAAAAAACTTCCCACCCCGGTATAGTGCATTCTGCCAACTATGGCCAGCTAGATGTCTCAGGGAAATGTGTAATAATTGCAATATCCCTCTCCTACCATAAGCTGATTGTTACAGGTATACTGTGGCCACATTCACACCATACATTTATTCCATTATTATTCCACTTTAAACAGTCCTGGCTTCCCCCAAAGAATCCCAGGAAGGGTAGTTTGTGAAGGGTAGTTGTTAGGAGATGCCTTATCCCCCTCTCAGAGCTACAGTTCCCAGAGTGGTTTAACAGTCAGTTCCTCTTCCCCAGGAACTTTTATTTACTTATTGATTTTATACCCCGCCTTTCTTTTCATGATAGAAACCCAAGGCAGCTTACATAGAGTTCCCAAGCGGTCTACCATCCAGGAAATGACCACACCTGACCCTGTTTAGCTTCAGCAGGGTGCTGGCCTCATGTGCCTTCAGACCATAGCCTTGGACCAGGCTGTGAACTTTGAGAATTGTATCTTTGTGAGGGGAAGAGGGGTCTCAACTCATAGCACCCTTCACAAACTACACTTCCCAGGATTCTTTGGGGGCAGCCATGACTGTTTAAGTTGGAATAATAGTGGAATATATGTATGGTATGAATGTGGCCTGGCTCTAAACATGGATAATGCTGATAATCATATCTTCCATATAGTTAATCCTCTTTGAAAGCTAGATATACTATGGGCCAGAGCTTGGAAGTAACTAGTTACAAGTAACGAATTACTTGTAATTCATTACTTTTTTGAGTAATGAGTGGGTAATTCTTTTACATTTTGATTGTAATAGAACTAGGAGTAATTTTACTACTTTTGTGGAGTAATTGTAACATTTCCAGAATTACTTTTGGGCATTACTTGGGGGAGAGCAGGGGAAGTCTTCTGCTCCTCTGATTTGTGGATGAAAATCATGTGCCTCAAACTGGGCTTCTGTGCAGTGTCGCTCTTTCCTCATGCTCTGTGGATGAGATGGGCAGGAGGCGACAAGGGAGGAGGCGGAGAGTGAGACGGGGTGGAGTGGAGAAAACAATTATTTAAAAAAACGGATAGTGGTGGTGAAGAATGGAGTGGAGGGAAAAAGGATCCGGAGGTCAAGACCATGGATAAAGGAGAAGGAGGCAGCAGCAGAATGGAGATAAAGAACTGTGGAGGTGAAAGATGACAACGTGTGTGTGTGTGTGTGTGTGTGTGAGAGAGAGAGAGAGAGAGAGAGAGAGAGGGAGGGAGAGAGGAAGAGGGAGAGGGAGAATACTATGTTTGCACTTGGCACACAAAGTGGCTTCCACGACCCTCTCTGGCTACTGTGCTGCATTTGCAGTATTTTAACTTTTTTGCATCTCAGGGGAAAATGTTTGCTTGAGTGAGTGTCCCTTAGTTGGTGGCGGGGCAGGGTCCGGGAGGTGGTTAAGTGAGAGAGATTATGCTGGCTGGCTGAGTGTGTGTGTGTGTTGCACTTGGTTTGGCGTGCAAAGATCTGAGTAGTGGCCTCTGCCTCCCTCCCCACCACCCTTACCAGCAGAGAGACCACCATTGCTATCTTATGAATAAAAATAATTATTCTACTACCTCTGTATGTGTTTGTTTATTTTTAATGTTGTTTTAGGCTACTTAGATGTGTAGCAGCCAAGGCCAGCACCTTGTAGGTGGTTTTTTTAAAGTAACTGAAATGTAATTGTAGTGATTACTTTGGAGGAAAAGTAAAGTAATCAGTTACTTTCAGAGCAATTGTAATTGTAACGGTAATTAATAGTTTTTTGGGCCATGTAACTGTAACTGTAATTTATTACTTTTAAAAAGTAATCTTCCAAGCTCTGCTATGGGCATCAAATCACTCTTTGGGAATGAATCAAGGGAGGGACCACATCACAGTGAGTTTCCTGCCTAGAGAAATCAGTGGGAGGGAAATTCCTTTGGTTGTGTTCAACTAACTTTTACTCAGGGTAGACCCACTGAAATTAACAGCCATTAACAGTCCATTAATTTGAATGAGTCTACTCTGAATAAAGGGTAGTTGAATACAACCCCTTGTGTCTGGATGTGATGTAAAGTGACAGGGTCATGGCCATGGTCAATAGGGGATTACAAATGTGGGGTCCTTCCCTGCACTGCACTCCCCTATCCCTCTCAGAATATTTTAGCATTTCCGACAGCATATCTTTGCCAGTGGAACATCTACACCTGTGGGATGTTCTGCAAGTCTATCTGAGATGTTCTGCTGAAGTGCTTGTCATAGCTGCAGTGTATCTGGCATTCTGTCAATGTAGAGGGGCTTCTATTTTAATTAATTTTATTAAAACATAATAGTGTAAAAACAACACTCAGGCCAGCTTGCAACATAAAGCATTATAACTTCATAAAAAACTACAAGAGAGAGAGAGAGACAGACAGACAGACAGACAGAGAGGGAGAGAGAGAGGGAGAGGGAGAGGGATTCAGGGGTCAGTGGTTTAAAAACAATAAAACCGTTGTCTGCCTCCAAAAATAACAATCTGCTGCTCTTCAGTAACAAAAAATAGGGAGGGAGGGAGCCAACTGCACAGCAAAATGTTCCATAATTTGGGTGCAGCCCCTGAGAAGTCCCTCTCTCTTGTCCCATCTAGCCATGCTTCCACCCTATATGGGACATGGAGAAAAGCTTCTCCTTCTGATCTTAGGCAGTGGAGAGGATGGTATAGTTTCCTTAGCCAAGGTAACTTGTGTACAGGGTTGCATCCTAAATGTGTGTTTTCTTTTCCTACTGACTCACTTTGAACAAAGGCCCAATAAAACTCCCTTATTTCATTAATCCTCCGTGGTGCAGAGTGGTAAGCAGTGGTAATGCAGCCGAAGCTCTGCTCATGGCCGGAGTTCGATTCCAACGGAAGGAGGAAGTCGAATCTCCGGTAAAAGGGGTCGAGGTCCACTCAGCCTTCCATCCATCTGTGGTCAGTAAAATGAGTACCCGGCACATGCTGGGGGGTAAAGAAAGGCCGAGGAAGGAACTGGCAATCCCACCCCATATATACGGTCTGCCTTGTAAACATCGCAAGACGTCACCCTAAGAGTCGGAAACGACTCGCACTATAAGTGTGGGGACACCTTTACCTTTATTTCATTAATCTGTCATCTTTCTGAAATCCTTTTTTTTTTAAATCCCATCTGTTGGTATTTTTCTGTATAAGGAAATCAATAATTTGCCATTTTCTCTGCCTCATCTGGCTTTATGTTCCGTTCTTGAAATGAGCCAGGAGGAAATGCACCAAACATTCTGCAGTATAGAATTAAATAATGGTCTTATGATGCATGCTGTTGACCAGCTTTTTGAAATCCACAGCAACAGTCCCCAGCAATGTGGCTAACTCTTCTTATTGATTTCTTGGACATCATTACTTATGTATTATTTAAATTATGTATATATAATATAAAATATTTGTATATCCAGGCAGCCTACAATACAGATTAAAGCAATATATCATAAAAATGAAAGAGCATCAATAGCAGAGACCACATATCCAGCCTGTCATGTTAGAGGCCATTAAAGGTTCAGGTAAGCAAAATCAGGTAAGCACAATCCCAATCCTGCATGCATGGAATGGTGGTTGTGTCAGTCCTTTCCTCATGGTCCATGGACCATTGTGGTCTACTATAAGCCCCAGGAAGGAAGCTCCCAAAAGCCATTCAAGTAAATTCCAGCAGAAGAGGCAGAAGGAGAGAGCTCTACAGTTGATAATATGACATCACGAAAAAAGTCCTGCTCCTGATATCCAAAGGCATGGGAACTTAGAGATGAGCATCCAAAGTTGAGAAGACAGGATAAGACAGCAGAACCCTTTTTTTTCAAGCAGGTCCCTGACTTTAGAAATTGTTTCATTCTGGACTGGATAATGTGTCACCTCTTTGGTATAAGCCCCTTTACCTTTTGTGTTGGTCCACTTAAATACTGCTTTTAGAAGGCTATAGGGGGCCAGGTTGTGGCTAAAATTGGGTGAGTGAGGGGTGGGGCTTGTGGATTTCATCACTTCTTCCCCTTTAATTTGAGCACTGGTCTATAAACAGTTGTGCCTTAAGGAACCAGGAATTAGAAAGTTGTCTTCCTTTCAGGACGATGAACCAGAGATTGCAGAAGTGAACAAGTGACAAATTCCTGCTGCTGGGTTCTGCTGATTTGATGCAGTAATAAAAAATTGCATGTTTCGTTATATCTTGGTAGCATCCCTAATTAAAAGATGAGTTTCTTTTTGCTGTAAATACAAGGGACTCTCTCTAGTCATCTAGGGTGACGATGAAAGGGCCAGAAGGGCCCTCCCATAGGGTCTTTTGCTCAGAGAACACAAATAACCAAACCTAGCCCTAGGTATAGCAGGGAGAGTATCAAAGGTTGGCATGGCCAGGCATCTGCCAAGAGGCTTCCATCAAGAGCCTCCTGGACTGCTCCTCCTCCTCACCACTGTGACCTGCCTGCTTGTTCACCTATCTCTCACTATGGTCCAGAGGTAGTGAGAACAAAGAGCAGTCAGCAGCAGTCGGCCAGGCAGGGCAGGCAGGGTGGTGTTGCTCACCTGCCTTCTGAGAGGCACAAGGAGCTCAGAGCGGTGTGGACACGGTGGCAAAGTGTTGGATTGGCTCTGCCACTGTGCCCGCACCACACTGAGCTCCTTGTCCTCTCAGGAACTGGCAGCAATGCTGGGCATTGGGAAGGCAGACGAGCGATGCCACCCTGCTTGTGCCACCCTGCTGACCACTGGTGGGAGCAGTAGATGCCACTGCCTGCTTGCTTGTTGGATCTCTGCCTGGCAAGTGAGCAGGTGGAAGCCATGATGAGGAAGAGGAGCAGCAGCAGCTCAATTGCAGTGAGGCCTATGGAAGATGCCTTGATCCAATATATGTTTTATTTCTTTTTAATATTATATTTTAGACTTTGTAGCCTGCCCTGGGAACTATTGGTGAAGGGCAGAATACTACTGCTACTACTGCTACTACTACTGCTACTACTGCTGCTACTACTACTACTACTGCTACTACTACTAATAATAATACCTGGAGCCAACACCAAGGTGTAGCATTAATTTTACATTACTGTTGAGGGAATAACCGGGGATATTCACCCTACTATTTCTTTCATAAGCATCAGAGTCCTTTGAAATGGAAATGGACTGCCTTCAAGTTGATTCTGACTTATGGGCGACCCTATGAATGGGGTTTTCCTGGTAAGCGGTATTCAGAGGTGGTTTACCATTGCCTTCCTCTGAGGCTGAGAGGCAGTGACTGGCCCAAGGTCACCCAGTGAGCTTCATGGCTGTGTGGGGATTCGATCCCTGGTCTCCCAGGTCATAGTCCAACACCTTAATCACTGTGCCACACTGGCTCTCAATGAGCAGAATTATATACACTCTTGAGTTGCTTGTTGTCATGGATCTGATACAATCTGTTGCATATGGCAGAAAGAGATGTAAATCAATTTTGTGTCCTTTATGTGGAGAAATGTCAGTTGATGTCTCACATTAAATTACCAGATTGTTAGATGTTTAACCAAGCAGCATATGACAAAGAAAGCTTGTGTTTGAAATCACACCTCATCTGTCTTAAGAGCTTGCATATGCTGAAAATTAGAAACATCCACACTCAGATTCATGGGAAAATGAGCAAGTAGGGGTGGGGGGAGGTTTAGCTGCACTTTGTCTACTTTCTTTTGGGGAGAAAAAAAGAGAGTAGATACTAAGAGCAAATCAGTGGATCACCTACAATTGAAATGAGTTCCCTTCTTCCCTTTGTAGTTCAAGCACTGAACATAAAGTGCATCTGTGTGGCATATGTCACCTGGCCCACGTGTTTTGAACATGCTAGGAAGCTTTAGCTCTGATGAGCTGCTATGGTATGGATGAGCAATAAGGGTGCCTAAAAATACACCTAGCAATTCTATTTTATATTCTTGTGGAATGCAGTTCTGAAACTGGTGCAAGAAAGAAATATGGTCATGAACTGATGTGTGCATTTTATATTTCTTTTAAAGCAAAACAAAACACCTGTTTCTTATTGTCAAGACTAGGTAGACCTAAACTCTGTTCAGCCATTGAAAGTGCATACAGTAACTACTGGAAGAGGGGAGGCTCTGCCCCTCAACCTGTGTGCCTTCAATAGAGCATCTGCAGGGAGCCTGTCATACACACTCACCACCACTCATGCACTCATTGCACACATTTTGAATGCTTGGATCTTCTCTCATCACACTTGTATCCCACTGTTCCTCTGAGAAGTGAAGGTTGACACTCACATACGGGCTTATCCTGTACTGCTTGCACAATAACCCTGGTCCAACCAGTAAATGGTGACCATTTTGTGTGGGAGGGTGTTGAAAAGCCAGCAAATGCCCGATTTTTCCAAGACTCTACCCATAACCTACTTAACTCCTTACTGGCTCCTTTCCTTACCCACCAGGCTTTGCTGGTTTTGGAGGGGCCATAATTCAGTGGTAGAACACATGTTTTGCATGCAGAAGGTCTAGCCAGCATGGCCAGTATTCACGGATGCTGGGAGTTATAGGCCAACCACATTTGAGGGTGGCAGCAAGACCTGTCTTAAGCATACATAACTGTCAACTAGACTGCGGACAGAATCAGTATGTATAAGGGAGTCCCAATTATCTGCAATTAAACTTCTGGTTCCTTGGCCTGTATTTGGCTTGGGGCTGACCTGAAACATGCTGAGGCCCTACACGATGTCAAGTTTAAGAAGCCCCATAGCAGTACCAAAAATGTGTATTATTCTAACAGAAAGAACAATGACAAGACAAATAATAAAGTTTTGTATTTGCGTATTACTGGTACATAGGCAAGAATACAACTGCAAAGTAACTGTAAATGAGGCAAATATCTTGCACTAAGCCTATTTGCACATACCTTTAAATGAAAATATCTTATGACTTCCTGCTTAGCATATCTGATTAGTCTGTTCCCTTTATTTTTAACCAATTATGTACATTTTAGTAATATATTTTTAACAAAAATATTTATTATACGTGTTAGTCGCCTTGTTACCTGAATGTCTCCAAGCCTTGTTACCCAGAGATTTCCAAGCAACTTCACATTAAAAACCTAAGTATAAATACATAAATACATAAAACTATACAAACAGAACAAATAAGTCCTGTAAGAGCTACAGGAAGCTCAGCAGCACACTAACAAAATATCATCTGTCTATACCTGATGCCGAAAATGTGCCAACAAAGGCACCAGGCAGATTAGGAGCCATAACTCAAAACCTCTCTCCCTTGTGAAGCTTCTGTCAGAGGCGGGACCTGGAGAAGGGCCTCAGAAGAAGTTCTGAGGGTCCAGATAGGCTCATATCAGGGGAGGCGTTGCAGGAGGTACTGAGGTTCTGCTCTGTAAAGAGATTTATAGCTTTAAACCAGCATTTTGAATTTAGTAATTTTAATGTACCAAAATTAGTATTTATTTTTTATTTAGAGGTTCCTCATAGTTTAAGACCTTAAACTGTAACTTACTTGGCTTGTGTGTAAATCCAATACTAATTTGGTTCTCTTGATGACATGTTTATTCATCAAAGAGTCCTCTCTCCTGCTAAATTAAGTTTAGCTGTTTTGTATGGGATCAATTACACAGGGAAAATGCTTTCACATTCTCTTAGGTTTCTACTGAAGAAACCAATTCTGAGTCTGCTGCCGGCTGGGATTTATCTTCAATAAACTATGAGAGTTTTGCCTCTAGGAAGAAGACACTTAAATCATCACCCATTTGTAAGGAGTAATTATCCTTTCTACTAAAGTGACTCTAATGTTTCTTGTTAGTATCAACAATGTATCTGCAGGAACCTAGATTCAAAGAAAGCAGATGGTAAAAAGGAGTCCTGAGAGAATTAGAGTGAAACAGAGTTTGGATGTGTTTGCAAGACTTATATATTGCCTTTCTGAAGACAGCATGAATATAAGAAGCTTGGCTATTCAGAAAAGAAGGGAAAAGGAAGCCAGTCAGAAGGAAAGAAATGTAAGGAAAGGGACTGTGTCTGGTTGAATCCTGTTGCAAGACCCATCATCTGAAGAAGTGACTGTAGCAATGTACTAAACATATTATGTTGCCTGTTGAATCTGATTACTCATTTAGGTGTCATAAGGTGTTGGTAATACAACTGGTTTATTTAATGGGTTCATATACCTGGCAAGCCTCTAAGCATAGCCTGCAGTAGGGACTTAGTGCCAGATCTCAACTGAAGTTGACAGTCCGCTATCTTTTCAGACCGGCACTGATTTCTTATGGCAGGCTGCAGCTGTAATGAGCATGGATTTTTCGTGGCCACAGCTGCAATCGGCACAGATCCCCCCCCCCCGATTCCCCCTCCTATGTTATGCAAGTATCTTTGTTATTTCCTCTAAGTTGCTGCATTTGTAACACTGTTTTTTAATTAAGAAAGCTTAGAATTTAGCAGGAAAAAAGATGTTAAAATAGCACTTCAAACAAAACAAGGATAGTGAATAGCGAAAGTGAGGGGAATCATTAAGCAGCACATCAGTTAGCCCAAGGCAAGAGACAGACTCAAAAGCAATTATCTGCCTCATTGATGTGCAAATAGGGGGGGAGTGGAACACTGTGATCATTTACGTAAGTATTTACGTTAAAAATTATGCAATTTATTTTCACCACCACCACCAAAAAAAAGTGTCTGGAATCACCCTCACCCCCACCCCCCAGTGCATCAAATCGGCAAGTGCCAAAGCAAGCAGAAACAAAAAAAGGGTGGATCGGGATCGAACGACGAACTATCCAAACTATCGGAACTAGGCAGTGAACCCCATCCCTAGAGTTGTAGTTCAGCAATGTCTGGAAGTCTAAAGGTGTTAGGAACTGTAGCTCTCTAAGGTGGTCTCCTAACAGTTCTCAGCATCCTTAACAAGCTACAGTTCCCAGGATTCTTTGAGGGAAACCATGACTGTTAAAGTGGTATAAGAATGCTTTAAATGTATGGTGTGGATGTGATCTCTCTCTCTTTGGGAACTCTCATTAAGTGAAAATAAGTTATGAACTTTCTTTGTGAGTCTTTGTGACAGTGAGTCCCTGGCGATGGAGTAATGAGATAAGATGGTCATTTTAACAGGCTTGATTTGTCAGTATCACAACTAATGAACAACAACAGCAATTGGGGGGAGATAATCATGAAACATATTTAGATCTAGATGGATACATAACAAAAGCTGGTGGCATTGGCTCGTATTCTTCAAGACCTTTGTTCTTGAAAGATGTGACCAGTCTCTCTCTACAATTTGTGCTTGCGTGCACATGCACATGCAAGCAAACACGCACACAGGCTCCTTTTTAGAACTATGGCTTTGTAGTAAAGCTTGACTGAGTGCTGGTTAACCTTTTGCCTTGCTGAGCTTTAAGGCACGAAAGGGAAAAATGGTTGTTGAGATACTACTGGCACACTGCACAATATCTACAAAATGGAAAGATAAATCATCTTCTATGATGCTGTTGCCCAGGGCAACTCTTAATGGATGGGCCTATTCAGGCAAAATCTTGCTGTCATGTCTTTTAAAAAAACAGTCCAAACAAACATAAGATGTATTGCCATGTGAAGGGGTTAAACACATGTAGTGCTTCACTCAAAAATGTGTACAGTTCCCTCACTTGTGTTGTCATCGTTCAAAAATGTTAAAAGGCCCCAAGAAGGCCACCAGAACTCATTCTCTCTTGCTCCCTCAGCCAAGAAGGGGGGCTCATTGATAACTAGTAATTAAATGCTGCTGTCAGTAGGCCTGGATCCTATTCTCACACAGCGCCAAGTGATTTTGACCAGGTACAAAGAATTAAGGTCAGTTCAAAAGTTCAGTCAGTCATGACATTGCAAGTCACCACCAATGGGAGCCTCTTAGCTCTCACATCCAAGCTTGGTTTCCATTTTGGGCATCTTACTTGCCTGAGGTGATTGGCAGGAGTATCTGTGGTGATTCAAGGGGAGATGACTGATTCCCACAGCCAGGTTTTAAGTTTGCCCTCTTGGTTTCTGTAAGGTGAAGAAGTTGGGATTGAAAAGCTTGATATGGTACCATAACAAGTTACCACATCCTAGGGGAAAAACACCTCATAGCTGAAAATGGAATGGCAAATCACACACTGTGGCATTTCCTCCCAGCCTAGATGGGTAGGATTTGTTGCCATGTTTATTCAATGCTGGGAAAAAGACACAGGGCCCTTCCAGACATCCATTTTATTGCACAGTTATCATGATTTGTGCTCAAGATGTTATCAGGGCAGTCATATGCAATCCAACTTTCAAAACTGTGCCTGCTAAAGGTTTGGGTTGGTCACCCTGCTTCAGTTCCAATCAATGTGTATCCCACAACCTGCTAAAATCCCATAACTTTTTATACCACAAATGTGGTTTATTTTTGTTCTGCTTTTGTTAAGCTGTAGCCCCTTCAGACAGCAATAATGTGGTAGCACTGGGGAAGCATTGCAGGTCAAACTAAAGCAGAATAAATCCACCACTAATGCACTATTAGGCAAGAACATGTTGCAGAATATACCCACAATAAAATACCAGTCTGGAGGGGTCCACAGTCTGCACATTCCCAGATGACTTCCCTCCTTACTACTTCTCAGGTTCCAGGACTGAGGCTTAATGTTAAAAAAGCTTTTCAGCAATAAGCATTGTTGATTCCTTACTGAGATTTATCTCCCAGTAAACATGGAGGATACCTTTTCTTTCAAAGCAAAACTTCCCATTTCACTGTTGCCCTACCTCACAAAATATAGAGACCCTTGTTAAAAAAAAAGTAAAGCAGGCACTATTAAAAATTACAGATTGCATTTTTATATCACTTTTCTTCCAACAAGCTCAGAACAGCTTACATATCTCCCAATTTATCCTCACATCACCTCTTGTAGGTAGAGATATAGTGATAGATAGTGACTGGCTGAGGTCACTTGTGAGTTTCGTGACTAAACAAGGATTTGAATTTGGATCTTTGTGCTCCAACACTGTAGTCACTGTGCCACACTACACCATGAAAATTTTCGTGTTTATGGACTTCACCAGTTTATTCAGTCTCTGGACCCAATTGCACCAGACATTTAAACCCCTATGATACCACTTTAAACAGACATGGCTTCTTCCAAGGAATCCTGGGAACTGTCGTTTGTGAAGGCCACTGAGAGTTGTTAGGAAACCCCTCTTCCTCTCACAGAGCTATAATTCCGGGAGTGGCTTAACAGTCAATCCCTCATCCCAGGGAACTCTGGAAATTTTAGATCTATGAGGGGAATAGGGGTATCCTAACAGCACCCTGAACAATGACAGTTCCCAGGATTCTTTGGGGGAAGCCATGACTGTTCAAAGTGGTATCATAGTGCTTTAAATGTCTAATGCAGATAGGGCCTCCAAGATGGATTTTGAAGAACCTTTTCTGCTCAGTATCCTATGCTCTCTAATTGTAACATCATAATGAGGCAGTATTTTATATACAACGATCATACCTTTCCCTTATGAAATCATTAATGCGTCAATGATGTTATATACTTAGTCTCAAAAACAAACTTGAGCATCTAGCTTAACCTTGCAAACCCGTGAAATTTGAAGGATGAAATTACATCTGTGGACCTTCTCTTGGTGCTGTTAAATGGATCACTTTATCATAATGTTGAGGATGTTGGAGATGTATATTATTTCCTCTAATATTCTACAAGATTTTGGGTGAATGGAATTAGGGAAGTGTTATTTTATAGTTCCACATATATATTTCTATGGAGCTTTTTGTATGCCTGTCGTAACTTTGATGGTCTTAAATATTCTATACATTTCTCTCCATGAACTTTACATCTGTAGTGACCATTCTTGCCAAGTATGAAGTATTTTGTAGAGTTCTTGAAATTCAGTATGTTCCCCACTTAGTTGAAATTTCAGGCAAAAAAATCTAGGCTCCAATCCTAACCCCACTTGCCTGGGAGTAAACCCCATTGTATTCAATAGGGATTACTTCTCAGTAGACATTGTTAGGATTACACTGTTAGGATTACACTGTTGTCAACCAGTGAAAAGTATATTGTTCTTCATAATCTACATTATCAAGAATTCACACAAAGCTTTTAATGCTGGTCTGACATCATTTAGGTCTGCATGACTTCTGCTGGTCTGACATCATTTAGGTCTGCATGACTTCTGCTGGTCTGACATCATTTAGGTCTGCATGACTTCTGCACTATTTCTTTGCTCTTTGCTGTCTGTAGCTCTTTCTACCATTGATGAGAAGAGTCCTGATTTTACTCTGCTTTGCTTCTTAACAGCTCTGAATTGTATGCTTTACAACTCAAGTGCACTCCTTGCAAATTGTTTCCTTATAGATGACTTGGCCATGTGAAAATACATATAGCACCTGTGAGTTACTGGCCAAAGCAAATCGGTTGACCCTGATATTTGAGCATTGGTCTTCCCTAACCTGGTGCCCTCCAGATGTTGTTGGACTACAACTTGCATCAGTCCCAGCCAATGGTCAAAGATGATGGGAGAAGTAGCCCAAAACATCCGGAAGGCATCAGATTGAGGAAGGTTGTACTTGAGTATTCCCAAGAGACCTCTTAGGATGCTGCCAGACAGGGACTTTATACTGCAAATGGTCATTCAGATTTTTCTGTGTACATGTGTGACATGTTAGCTTCCATGCATTCTCTTTTTTTTCAGTCATAATATTCATTCATTGATATTCTGTCACTTGCAATCCAACCCAGTGGGCAGAGAGTATCAGAATGTGGGCAGATATTTCTGTACCTGTGTGCACCCATCTTTAAAAAAAAATCGCTAGCCTCCATTTTGTCCATTGTGAACATGATAGCTAGCTGAGCAAATATGAGTAGCTTTAAGCAGTGATATCATAATTCACAATGGGCAAAATGGAGGCTAGTGTTTTTGTGGGGAAGGGCCAATATCCATTTCCATTTGTCTTGTAAACTTCTCTGAGGTTTTGTGCAAGAGCAATAAAGAAGTCATGTGCAAGACCTCTGTATTTCATTTTTTTTTAAGCCCAGAGCATGTACTACAATTAGGGATGGGGGTAGGGTTGCCAGGTTGTTGGCCTGAGACTGATCCTGTATCTTTAGGAGAAGAGAAAATCAGCCAAGTGCAGGTGTTCTTGCAACACTCTAATGGGAAAAACCACAAGGTAGAATTCTCTCTTTCCCCTGCCCAACTATTAAAGATACAGAAGACCTGTCGGTTGCCAGGCCCAGCCTCTGAGAGGTCTTCTGTATCTTCAAAAAATTGTGGAGGGGGGAGGGAGAATTCCACCTTGTGGTTTTCCCCATTACAGAGTTGCAGGAACACCTGCACTTGGCTGACCTTCTCTTCTCCTAAAGATACAGGATCAGGATCAGGCCATGGACCTGGCAACCCTAGATGGGGGAGAATTTCAATTCAGTTTGCATTTAAAGGTGAATCTATCAAATATGCATTTTCTAAAACAATATGAGAACCAAACCCCAACCATTCTTTGAAATGTACACTTATCTGAATTTTATGATGCAGTTGTCCAAACAACCAATGTTTACAAAAATGCATAAATTATGAGAAAGCATGAATAAAAATGAATATATTTGTGAAAATAACATACAAAATGCATTATATTAGGGAACATTGCTTGAAAAATATGTATACTAGTCAAAACTGCATATGTATTTGTTAGGAGAAATTCACACTAAAACACTGAAGAATTTTCATGAGAATTTTTTTAAAATCACACTTTGCTACAGAAATGTGAAGTGAATTTAAGATTGGAAAAATTAGAAACTGAGAGAACTGACACTGACAGATCCTTTTATCCCTAGCTTCAGTTAAGTCTTCCAGGTAATTCCCCCCCCCCCATTTACCATGTGGAGATCTTGAGAGAATATCTCCTCTTACCTGGGCATGCACGCTTTTGGCATACAGCAACCAGTGAAAAGAGGTGACCTTTGTTTGGGAGTCACTGGAAACAAAATAGCTAGGTTGTGGTTACATGATGATCAAACCAAATGGAAGTAGGGAAGTGTTGACAGAGACCACCTGATGTACCAACACATCACCATACACACAACCACACCTGCAGTGACTGCAGATGTATAATGGGTTATTTTTACTTATTAGATATTCCGTGGCAGAGCTTGGAAAAGTTACTTTTTTGAACAACAACTCCCATCAGCCCAATCCAGTGGCCATGCTGGCTGGGGCTGATGGGAGTTGTAGTTCAAAAAAGTAACTTTTCCAAGCTTTGTTCCGTGGTAAGTGGATATCCAGAGCAAATGTTTTTTTAAAAAGTAAAGACTGGCATTTTTATGACAATGACATCAGGTGGGTGCCACAAAAAAATGGTGGGCATGTACAATATCAATTCCACAAGAAATTCCCATTTGGAAGCACCTTTATGTGAGGCAGGTATCAATATTCTGAGCAAAGAAGTATTCTTCTGAATTAATCCTGAGATGTACCAGGCATGAACTCTAGGAAGCTCATCCATATTAATAAACTTGGTAGTTCTGCAGTGCCTAAAAACATGGCAGCTTTCCCACTGAGGATAAGAAAGTTCACAAGACTTGCAAAGTATGTTTTCACTTTGCTGTTTGGTGCAGTTAAGTTATAATTCACAAAGTTCCATAAATATTCTCCTTTAGCTATGCAGAAAGAAATTTATATATTTATGTAGTTCTGATTCTGCCTGCCTCATCCCTAGGGCTTGGAGTGGGCCATAGTTTTAAAATAACACCAGATAAAAATCAGTCTTAAAAAACCAGAATTTGTGCTAATAGCTTAATCCTGCTCACCAAAAGCCAAATAAAAAGGTTTCACATTGCTTCTTTAAAATGGTGAGATTTAGCTTTGGGTGACTGCTGCTTCACGTATCATGTACTTCCTTACAAAGAATATTTTATGTGTAGGAAAGTGGATAAAATCTGTGTGAATGATGACCCGTCCTATAAGTTTTCACCTATTTCAGACTGGGACGTGATTTCAGTTTTGGAAATGTGGAACATTTGAAAGAACCAAGATGTTTCTGAGGAATAGAGTTCTCCCAGGACAGTGTTTGAAGAAGATGTTCCCCCACAGCTGAAAAAAGAGGGAAAGTTGTCACTATTCTCCTGTGTATAGATATGAAACAGAGGGCTCTTTCACACATTGCAGGAAGTGGCCAAAAAACAGAGGAAGCACAATTGTCTTATGTGCTTCCATTGCAATGTGTGAAGTGGAAACTCATGCATCTGTCGCACAGAAAGCATGAAAAGAAGAAGTATGGCCAGTGGCAGCTGGTGGCTCCCATGTCAGTGGGGCAGTGGAATCTGCTCCAGGATTTAGTCCAAACTTTCAAGCTGTCTTGCTCCTTGAAAGTCTGGACTAAAACCCGGAACAGATTCCACTGCTCCGCTTATATTCATCCTGCAGGGAGATTAGATTTGGTGGCAGGAAGGTTAGATAACGTTGCATCAAGCAAATGTTATCCCACACTTTGCAGTGCATTTTCCTGCTGCTTTCTTCATCAGAAAAAGTCCGGTTTTCAGGATGGGAGAGCTGATTTGTTGTGCAACAGATCCAAATCAGCTTTAATTATGCAACCTGACATAGCAACAGTCTGGAAGCACCCCAAGAGCAATTCATACTGTCTGTTTTGTTGCACGCCTTACAAGGGAGCTGTCAGAAACATGCCTAGTGAGTGTAGATTAGTAAAACGAGACCTGCCAAAAAGAAACAAACTCACTGTTTGTCACCTTTGGGAAGAAACTTGTTTTATTTTATTTTATTTAAAAAAGCCATGTATGCTTTTGACATACGACCATAGTAGAAGTCAATTAATGTAAGACCTTCTTGCCAAGTATATGCATGTAGAAATATTTGGGGTGATAGGATGATTTTGCAAGTTGATTGCTCTCTGTTCTTTTCTTACGCTGCGAAAGAAAAATTTTCAACAGTCATTCCTTTTTTACCTTAGCTCTGTGGAGATGTTTCATCAGGATACACATGAATGCATAGGGGTGTAGGCTTGTATCTGTTACCTTGCCCTCACCCCCAGCCTCCATACATTCATCAGAACATCTGCACAGAGGGCTATGCACATGTATCCCATTACATGAAGGCTCTGTACACATGGTCTGTATCCTCAATATTTGCAGGGGCTAATCTCTATTGAAGCTCGTGCTTGGATTCTTAGGCTTCATTATTGATTGAAGCTGATTTTTTCTCCTGTGGGTTTGGCCCCTTTGACACTGATTGAGGCACATCCATCAAGATGAAAAAGCTCGTTGTTTGAGAAATTGCAAAATCTGGGATTTACCCCTTGTGCTGTTCTTGTTCTTGGATATGCTAAAGCGAAAACCACTATCCAACAGCGAATTTGGGATATAGAACTACAAAATAATTTGAGTCTTGCTGGTGGGCACCCTGAGTTCAGGGATAACGGTAGGACACTGATGCCCATGCATTACTTAACAAATTTGAATACCCCCCAAAATAGAAGAGTTTTTACAGCCGCCAGGTTTAATGTACTTCCATCCGCCCTCCTGGAGGGAAGATATACAAGGGTATCTTATCACGAGCTGGTTTGTCCATGTGGAATGGAGGAAGTGGAAACTGTAGGTCACATTTCATTGTATTGTACCTTTTATAGGGATCTCCGCCACTCTTTTATTACCACAATTTTACAAAGCACCCTGGACTTACCTAGTTACTTAACACACTTATTGGCAGACAGGAGTCCACAGGTTACAGTAAGAGTGGCTAGTTTCTGTGCTGCTGCTATCTAATGTTGGAAAACAATGATAAATGACCTTATATGGGAAATTTGATACTGATTTTAATTTTGTACTTTTTACTCATTTATGGTTTTATGTACTTTATATGGTCTTGTTTACTCATGCTTTTTATGTACTGATCTTTGATCAAAATAAATCATTCATTCAATATTTGCAGGGTACAGATCACACACTCAGATCTGCATTTTATCCTATGCACTTTTAGCATGTATGAAAGTACATTTTTCCTCAGTTCAGCACCCAAAGCTCATTATTATATGAACTTTAAATTCCACAATAAAAAGGAACATATCAGAAGATTTAAAAACATTTTTAAAAACTACAAAATAGAATTGTAATTCACCTATTTCACATTGTATTATAACAAATAAAAAAGTTCAGTGCCATCACTTGTGGGTTAAATTGTGAGAAAAGATTTTCCTCACTTTTGCAAGGAAAGTGACTAATTGATGATGATGATAATGATGCCCTGCCCTTCCTCCCAAAGGAGTCTAGTTGCTACTGTTAAAGATTAAAGTTGTGCCAATTCAACATACATTTAAGTTCCAATTATTGTGGGTTATATCTAATGTTCATTCTACTCAGAGTAGACCTACTGAAAATAATGGTCATGACTTACACAGGTCCATTAATTTCAGTGGGTCTACTCTGAGCAGGACTTAGTTGAATGCAATCCATTGACTGTAGTTTTTGCATCTTATTGGCATTCAACATCCACTCTACAATTTTCATCTTTATATACCTGCCAATTATATGAAGAAATCTGCGAAAGATTTCACTTCATAGGAACACAGGAAGTTGCCTTATCCTGAGTAAGACCATTGGGCCATATGGCTCAGTATTGTCCACATTAACTAGTGGTATCTCTCCAAGATTTCATGCATCTGACAAAATGGTCTTGAGTCCACAAAAGCTTATTCTATAATAAAACTGTTAGTCTTTAAGGTGCAACAAACCTCTTTGTTGTTTTTGAAAATTCTTTGATATAGACAATCATCTCCCACAGTTACATTTTGCGGAGGAAAATCCTGTTTAACTGTGCAAATCTCATTAACATCTGAGACCAGGTTTATAATATAGGTATATCCTAGTGTCACTATCATTGTCATCATCTTTGAGGCAGGATTGCACAGCCAAAGTTTTAAAACACAGGGGGGATGTTATTCTTTTAGTGAGTGGCATTTTCTCTTCAAGTGATCCACCTGTGCTGTAATGAAACCAAAGATAATGTAGAAAATCATGAAATCGCAAGTGTCACTTTCTGTGCTAATATGTCTTAATTGTACATGACTTATACAATTTGGTAGGCTTCCAGCTTTGTTTGCCTTCCACTTTCATTATCCCCCCCACCCCCGCAAGTTATTCTTTATATAATTCCAATGTTCATTCCTGACAGATGGGTTTTTGGACTGTCTAGAATTCACATTTTTTGAAAACAATTAGTTTTAGTGCTTAGAGGTTTTCTACAATCAAACAGTGTATCAGTTTTGTTAAATAAATAAAATAAATTTGTGTTTTGGACTGCCTGGAATCCACAATTTTTGGAAACAATTATAACATTCCAGACAGTTCAAAAACACAATTTTGTTTTATTTTATTTTATTTGTTTAACAAAATTTATATGCTGCTTTATTGTAGAACATCTCTAAGCACTAAAACTGGTTGTTTCCAAAAATTGTGAGTTCTAGACAGTCCAAAAGCACAAATTTATTTTATTTATTTAACAAAATGTATACACCATTTTCTTGTAGAAAATCTCTTAGCAGTTTACAAAAAACATTAATATTATCAATAAAAACAGTTAAAAACAAGTAATTAAAACATTTTAAAACAATTAAAACAGCAGTAGATTAAAAAGATTAAAACATCTATGTGTCTGTCTAGATAGGCTTGCCTAAACAAAAAATTTAAAGCAAGAGCCGAAAATAATATAGCAAAGGCGCCTGCCTCATGTCAAATAATTTATGCAGTACATGAGAATAAAGGCAATTCATATTTATCACTACTTTTTAATGTGTGAAACATCAGCTTTGAAAAAGGGGTTTTTGGGGTGGGGGTTGTATTGCTGAGTCAAATACATCTTTAAAGCAAAATGGAAAATGGAAACGGACTGCCTTCAAGTCAATTCCAACTTATGGCAACCCTATGATTAGAGTTTTCATGGTAAGCGATACTGAGAGGGAGTTTACCATTGCCTTCCTCTGAGACTGAGAGGCAGTGACTGGCCCAAGGTCACCCAGTGAGCTTCATGGCTGTGTGGGGATTCAAACCCTGGTCTCCCAGGTCGTAGTCCAGCACCTTAACCACTATACCACACGGGCTCCTTTAAAACAAACTCACACAGAAAACTGCAACCCACCTCAGAACAGGGTTTTTTTTTCCTGATTTCCCCCACAATTTCCTTGTGATGAATTAAAAAGACCATATGCTTGAGACCAAGATTCTTTTCTAAAAGTCTGACTTAAAATAAAAATATTTTCCTTCTGCAGAAGGTAGATATTTTAAAGTGTACTTACCAAAATAGATTGATACTTGAGCCTTCAGCTCTTATAATTATGTAAAACACACTGGGTGGTTTCTTCTAAAAAATGTAAGTTGGAAAGGACAGAAGGCAGAGTGTTTTTGTTAGGTATTTGTTTCTTTTTATGCTTCCCCCCACCCCAGCTTCTAGATAAATGTTGAAAGCTACATTATACCTCATGGAAGAGGGGCATTGTAGTACATGCCAGGTTGCTTTTGAGAAGCAGGGTAAATCAATCTGTGAAAAGGAAACATTAGAAGTTGAAAAGTGCAGGGCATGATCCACAAACCCTGATACGCAACTCTCCCAGTGCCCTGGCACCAGAAATCCCAGGGATATATCACAGCCACACAGTGCCAACACACAGGCAGCTTGGTCCTGTGAAATGCCAGAGATACAGAGACTCACAGTGTCATCCACCAAGGCAGCCTAACTTAGCAGGGAGTTACAAGACCACAAGCCAATGGCTTTCTATTTTTTTCTTTTTCTTTTTACTTCCCCTGCAAATGGCAGTAGCAACAACTGTGCTGGCTGCTTGACTCACATTTTGCATCTTTCACAGTACCCTGGGTCTAGCATTGTTCCAGGGCATTATGGAAATGGCAGCCCACACAAACCATGGTGGAAAATTTTCAGAGAAGATTCTGCAAAATGCCCTTCTTTTTCTAAAGAAGGATGGTGTGTGAGAGAAAAAGAAAACATCTGAGAATTATCCTTAGGATAATTTTCTGCTTAACAGATTCAGCTCAGCTCTACCGAGAACACACCCAGCAATAACAGTAAGCTGCAGCTACACATTGTAAAGTAAGTTTGGTAGCGATAGACAACCATCTTTGTGGGAAGTGGGTTTGTCATTACTTATCTTTACAGAAAAGAACCTTGATAAGCTTTCTGGCAATCCCAAATCCCAAAGAACATAATGTGGAAACCACTTGTCATCAAATGAATAAGATGTCAAGTAGTTGATAGAAGAAAGCCCTGAATGGTTTTTGGGGAAGCATGAAGGGAGTTGTTTTCCTTTAAGGAAAAAGAAAAGCTCACCCTGTCAAAGTCTAAGGTCTTTTCCTTTCCACCAGGACTGGGAAACCTTTTTCAGCTCAACAGCCACTTTTCCTTCTGGGCAACCTTCTAGTGGCCATGTGCCAGTGGTGGGTGAAGTACAGTAGGCTAGGTTCTACACACATTCAGACACCACTCTCTGTCCCCCATCCTGGCAAGCAGGACACATTATCAGAGCTCTTCAAGGGCACATTCCATCCAAGCAAAACACTCAAGGGGGGTGCAAACCAGGGCCAGTAAGAGATGTTGGCTGGGGAAAGAGGGTGTGACCTGGAGAGAGTCCTGATGGCCAGACAGAGAGTCCTGGGTGATCTCCATTTAGTCCCGGGACCTGAGGTTCCCCATTCCTGGGTTATTTGTACACCCAGACTCTGACTTTAAGGGCTTCACTAGGTAATATGGTGATGTGTGGCTGACATTGACTTGCATCTCTCCCCGCCTTCGTTTCCAGTTATGTCCTTAAAAGAAACACAATCCAGTTCATTGGTGGCAGGGAAATTTTGAATGAGAGACAATAAAACATCATGCATTTTACAAGACATTACTGGGGAGACAGCATGGAGATGCAAATTGGTGACTACCTCATGTCCCCTTTAACATCCACGTAGGCTTTGAATCTTCAAGAGTTTTAGGACAGGCTGTGTCTAACCTCCACTTTGTTATCAGTGAAGGCAATGTCTGCTAGTTTAGCGGAGGCTACATTGTTTGTAAAGTTCTGATGCCATTTGTAGTGGGCAAATGGTAGGTAGATGACAATGTCTGGCCTATTTCTTGGTTTTATTTAAAATGCTGATGTATCAATCAAATAATCTACTAGGATGAAAGCGGGAAGTAAGGAAGCACAAAAATAAACTCCAGCTAATGGAGAAAAATGAAAGTCTTTGAGATAACGAATAGCCTTGAGCAAGTTATTCAGCTTCTCTGGGGCTTAGTTCATTATCTGCAAAACTGGGATATTGACATGGATATGCTGTGGATAAATTCAGTGACGCCTGTGAAATATTTGGAAGGAGGCCTTTCACTAACAAGGAAATACCACACTGCTGTGGCTCCCTTCCTATTCTTCCACAGTCCCCATAATCATTGTTCCACAAATGTTCATTCTTCAATCCATTTAAGGCCACATCCACACCTTCCTTTTAAACCAGTATCATACTCCTTTAAATAGTCATGGCTTCCCCCAAAGAATCCTGGGGACTGTAGTTTGTTAAAGGTGCTGAGAGTTATTAGGAAGCCCCTATTCCCCTTACAGAGCTACAATTTCCAGAGTGGCTTGACAATCCATTCCTCTTCCCTGGGACCTTTGGGAACTGTAGCTCTGTGAAGGGAATAGGGATCTCCTAACATCCCTCAGTACCCTTAACAAACTACAGTTCTCCTCTTCCCTGGCACTGTGAGCCTGATCCAATAGAGATACTGCTTTTAAAAAAGAAAGGGAAAGGCAGGAAGTCAAATTATAGCCCTTTGACATCTCTGATTTTGTTCACAAACTCTCAGCAGTAATAACTGGAGTTGTCACTTTGCCCATTAAGAAATTGATCAACAAATTCCTCTGGCCACTAGGTGGAGTAAAAGGGCAAGCGAGGCTTTGGGCTGAAAGATCTAACTGTTTTGTGATTATCATTAAGTAAATTTGAGCCCTTCCCTTAATTGGAGGATGCTGTTTGGAGTCTCAGAGGAGCTGTACATGTTAGGCTTACACTAGCAGAGGACTGGCTCTCTTCCACCATGTCATTTTCACTAGAGTTAAGGGTATTAGTCTTGACATATTGGCCCAGTTCCAGGGTAGATAATTACAGTCCGTTCAGCTTCTTTAAATTCCCCTTACAGTTTCAGCCGCATTTGCTGTCCTGTCCTTCTTACCCTGGTTGTGGAGCATTCTTGCATCTGTGCTCTGCTTGTGACTAAAGAGATGCCTACATTTTTGGGGTGGGTGAAATGACGCCTCAGTGTGAGTGCTTATTTATTTATAAATCTGGATTTTACTCTAAATAGTGCTAAAACCAAGTGCTTTTGCTTCAAAGGACAGATTCAGATTGACTTGTGTTTTCACTGTGTCCGCCCCCGCCCCCCGCCCCCCAACAAACTCATGGGTGTGCTTTTTATTTTATTTTATTTTTAAGGTATTCGTCTGGGAGGACAGAGTGCTATTAACGGCTGTGGTTTTTAACAATTGCTTCTGAGGTGTGTACGGAAGCGCGAAGCTGTATTGCCATGAAATACAGTAACATTAGGCATATATTTTCAAAAGCCTAGGATCTATTCCAGATGTTCCAAACCAGTTTTGCAGGACCAATTTCATCCTTCCATTCAATTAGGTCTGTAATTATTTCTAGTTCACATGCCTGTGTTAAAACATGTTAGCTGCTTCTTTGCTCTTGCAAGTCAGAGATTTTGCCTACATTCTGGCATCCAAATGTGGAAGCCTAGGAAGTGCTTTTTGACAGTGTTGCTTTATAGGGCAAGTTTGCACAACCAGTTGGCAAAAAATGTCAGGACTGAGTCTGACTAGATTTTTCTGGCCCTTTGTTCTAGTCACATTATGTTTGTGGGCACAGTGATCCACCTTGTTCTCCCTTAAAAATTAGATAGAGCTGAAGGGGGAAGTTGGAAGAGTGATGACTATTATCATTATCATTATCATTATCATTATTTAATGTATATACTGCTTATATGCTATAATTAAACTGTACAAAAACAATTCAGTCAGAACAATAAAACATGCTGAATTACAGTATACAATAAAACAAGCTAGTTAAAAAGCATGACAATTAAAAAAGTTTAAAAAATTAAAAGAATAAAATCAGAATGTCAGGTTCAAAGGAATGCTTGCCTAAGCATTCCTTCAAGAGCCAGCAGAATGCCAACAGTAATGGGGTCTCTCAGATTTCGGCAGGGAGGGCATTCTACAACACTGGTGCCACCAGTGAAAAAGCCTACCTCTGTGTTACCCCAAGCTGATAATCATCAGGCTGTGGCAAAGCTAACTGGGTTCCATTTGCTGAATGTAATGCCCTTACCAGGCAATGGAGTGGAAGACAGTTTTTGAGGTAATCTGGTCCAGGGTAATTTAGGGCTTTTTATGATAGCAGCAGAACCTTAAATCTGGCTTGGTGGCTAATAGGCAGCCAGCGCAGACTCCTTAGCCCTGGCGTGACAGGGGCCTGATAAAGAGCACCACTCACCACCCAGGGTGTGGCGTTCTGCATCAGCTGCAGACTTTGGACCAGCTACCAGAGAAGCCCCACACAGAGCTCATTACAATAGTCCAAACATGAGGTTACCAATGCATGCAGGGCCGGCACCAGAGGGCAACCAAGTCGGGCCCAGGCCCAAGGGGGCCCTCCTTAGGGTGGGTGGCACCGGAAGGGAGCGCTACCCACCCACCGACCCCTAGGAGGGGCCCTTCAGGGGAAAGGTAGGCAGCTGGGGCATGTGTGCAGGTGCTGGCCCCTGGCATGCCTGGCACCGGCCCTGGGGTGGAGCTACGAGAATGGGATGACAGTTCCAGCATTGGGCCAACAGGTGCACTGGATTCGGAAAGCTCTCATGCCATGGACAGTGATAGCTCCGTCCCTATAGCTCTGCTTACCCATGAGGAAGCTCAACCCAGTCACGCAGCAGCCTCTCTGCTCAAGATTCATCCTCTTCCAATGCCCGCTTTGCTGCCAACCAAGCTCAGCCCCCGTCCCTCTGATGAGGAGGATCTTGCTGAGGTAGAGCAGCCACCCTCACCTCGTATGTGGAGGCAGTTCTGCCGGCAAATTCAATGCACCCCTACAGCCTCTCTGAGGAGGAGCATTCATGTGCACACGTGTTGTCAACAATGACAGTTCACAGAAGTAGGGTGCCTGTCCATCCTTACTTAAGCATGGTGAGGGGGCGTGACTAGTTGCTGTGACAACATCTTAGCACAGTATAGTCATGTCTAGTTACTACTAGAAAAGGTGCTGAATTCTGTGTAACTTGGAAGCCAATTCATGAAGCACTCTGAATTGAAATTTTCTGTTATATCTACTAAAGAAAAGCACACCACCACGTTCATGTCTGACTTCAGTGGGTTTGGACAGGACAAGGAGTGCATCCCAGCAACTAACTTGGAGTTCCAGTCTTGACTTACTTGCTTTGCTTTCCTGAGGGGATGTGCTTGGGGACTCCAGTTCACATGACTCTTTGGGTTTTTCCACTGGAATTAGCTCTGGCCTGTACCTCTGGGGCTAAGTCCTGCCAGGATGCCCCTGACAAGTAGCACCTGTTTTTGTTGCTGCACAGTTAATACCATGCATACTGTGAATAGATCATCCAAATCAGTCCACACAAGCACAAACTTCAGTTTTACACACCTCAACAGACCTTCCAAATGTGAATCAAACTGTATGTTCTAGTGAGCTTCCTCATGAAGGATGAAGTAACTCAATTTTCCAGGATAACTTCTCATGATCCCTTAGGATTTACAGAATGTGATCTGGCATATTATTATTATTATTATTATTATTATTATTACTACTACTACTACTACTACTACTACTACATTTATATCCCACCTTTCCTCTAAGGTGCTCAAGGCAGCATACAAACATGGTTCTCCCCGTCTCGATTTTATCCTCACAATAACCTTGTGAGACGGTTAGGCTGAAAGACAGTGACTGGCCGAAGGTCACCCAGTGAGATTCATGACCAAGCAGCGATTTGAACCCTGGTCTCCCAGGTCCAAGCCCAATGCTGTAACCACCACACCACACTGGTTCTCATGTACAATCTATCTATATCGTCACTGGAGACTCAGGTGGCCTCAGTGGTTAGGAATCCATATTTCCAGCTCCAGCAGGTTAACCAACCTCAGCCCAGTTTGCACAGAGATGACCTGGCAACAGTGTTCCACACTCTGATAACTTTCAGATTGGATTATTGCAATGTGCTCTACGTGGGGCTCCCCTTGAAGACAACTCGGAAACTGCCAAAATGGTCCAAAATGTAGCAGCCAGATTACTGGATAGGGTTGCTTTTGGAACTCATATAATCCCTGTTCTAAAACAGTTGTATTGGTTGCCAGTTCATTTCTGGGTCCAATTCAGGTTGCTCAAATTAGTGTTTAAAGCCCTAAGCAACTTAGGCCCCAAATATCTAAGAGATCCTCTCCATCCCTACGGAGCATCTCGGGTGTTAAGATCAGCAGAGGGGGCCTTCTTGCTAATTCTGCCAGCCTCCGAAGTTTGGGGGAAGGTGTCCTGGGAGAGAACTGTGGCAGCCCCTAAGTTATGGAATTCCCGTCCTACAGAGGTGTGTCTGGCACCTTCGCAATCCAGTTTTCAGCAAATACTAAAAATGCACCTCTTTACCCTGGCAAATGCTAAAAATGCACCTCAGCACTTGAGGTGTATGTTTTCAGGACTCACCCTATTGCTGTGAATGTAATGTGTTTTAATGTTTTTTAATACTTATTTTAAATTTCTATAACCCACCCTGGGACCTAATGGTGAAGGGCAGGCAATACTACTACTACCTACTACTAATATACTGCACAAGTGCAGCAAATTGAGTAGGTCACCAAGGGAAAGGTGCAGCACAATTGCCTGGGATCATGCACTGAGTACCACTTGGATCATGCACTGCTTCTTGGTACCATTAAAATATTGCCACCCCAAGCAACCACCAAGGTTGCTTTCACAATGAGGCCTTTCTCATTGCATCATTTTAATGTTTTTAAGTATTACAGAGTTGGAAAACACTAAAACACTATTATCTCTGGAGGATATTAACAATGGAGTGAACCTACCATCAGGGTAATGTTCCATTTTCCCTTGGGATTTCATTTCTTAGGAGAAATAATTTATAGATAATAAACTTGATCCATAGTAACTTGGGATGAAATAATCTGTCGTTTTCAGTTCTCTCTGTGTCTCTGTGTCTAATCTTCAATTCAATTCTCCACATTTCTACAGCAATTTGCAATTTTTTAAAAAAAATCCTCATGAAAATTCTTCAGCATTTTTAGTTCAAATTTCTCCTAATAAATACATTTTTGTATACACCTTTGACTAATGTACACATTTTCTGCAATCAATTTATCCTAATATAATTCATCTTTGTATGTTATTTTCACCAATGTATTCATTTTGTGTACTTTCCCCTAAATATATGCATTTCTATAAACCATGCTTGATTAGAGAGTTTCATTGCAAAATTCAGATATGTGCGAATTTCAAAGGATGGCTGTGTTTCAGTTCTTATACTATTTCGGAAAGTGCGGATTTGATAAATTTGGCTTGAAATGATAACTGAATCAAATTTCTCCCCCATCCCTAATAGTGCTACATTTCATTATTGTCAGGAACTGCCTGGGCTAGAGCCAGGAACTTTTCTGTTTTCTGTGCAACTGCTCTATGTGGTCAAAACTATCAGAACTGCAATATGGAACATTTTCCTGGCAGTGAAGCGTATATAGACTCTGGACTGACCCTGCCCACTTAGGCTGACTACTGGATCTTCCTGGATAGGAAGGGTTATCAAAGGGTTTCTGTCTGGGTTGGGACTTCATCTGAGCAACAAGGTCTTCCTGGCTCCGATTCCCAGCTCACCTCTGCTACCTGTCTACAACTCAGCTTTGACAATTATAGACAGATCTCCCAAAAAATGAGGAAACATTTTAAAATGTTGAATTGGTGGTGCCCAAAACATCCTGTCGTGCATTTCTGCATTCAGCTGAGACGGCAAGAAGCTGTTGTGTGGACATGCCCCAAGCATACAGCTGGGTAAATTTGTCAATATTTTGTTTCTCTCAGTTTCTCAGTTTTCCAGTCTTAAAGTTTGGTTTGCCATATTTCCACATCAATTTGCATTTTTTTAAAAAAATCTGCATGAAAATTCATCTGCATTTTTGTGCGAATTTCTCCTAATATGCATGATGTATACATTTTTTTGCTAAGCCATTTCTTGCAATACATTTCTTTATGTTATTTTCATATTTCATATTTTCATCAATATATGCATTTGTGTTCACATTCTTTGGCTGGAGATCTGCACTGCAAAATTCAGAGAAGTGTAAATTTAGAAAGATGGCTGTGTTTTCTCCCGGATATTGTTTCAGAAAGTGCAAATTAGGTAGGGTCACCTTTAAATGTAAACTGAATTGCATGTCTTCCCTATCTCTACTCAAGAGTGACTCATCAGATGGATGATATGGCGGCTGAAACGCTCTTTAGCAGGTGCTGGGGATGCTTTTTGGTCAGGTACACTTGGGTGTCCGTACATAGGTCAGCTCCCATGGAGCACATCTGCTCAGCCTCCCTTGTGTCAGTCTCTGGCATGAAATTCCACACATGCCTTTTATTTAGGAAAGAACACGAGCGTTATGTTATCTTACTCCTCTGGAATTTTACAGTTCCTTAGCATGTTGGTTTAGGCATAATTGGCTTGTGGGGGTCTCTTGAAATGTATCTCTTGACACAAAGTTCTTCTTTCCGTGGAGCTTTAGGGCTGGCTCACTTCTCCTGCAGTGAATGCGAAGCATTAGATTGCAAACGTACCTAATCCATCTCTCCTCCCCCATGACTAGAAATCCTGCGGTTAAAATAACACAGCCTCTATTCAGAGCACAAACTTAAGAGTCAGTAACCAAAGTGGGATTGAAAGAACTCTCGGCAGATGGGACTGTGTTAGGGGGTGGTTTTTTTATCCTGCCTCTTCTGATCCATGAGAGGAACGCATTCAAGGTAATGCTTTTCTGGGCTCTGTGTGTGTGTCTGTCTGTGTGTGCTTGGATGTGGCCATCAAACTGTGGTTGCTATTACTATTGTGAGAAGCATTTACGGCAAAAGCTTCAGGACTTTGAATGGTTCATGACAGGTCTTATGGCTCTTTCTGTGCACACAACCTGAGTGAAATGATCACAATGCCCTGGGTGGACAGGAGCACAGAAGCACTTCTGTGTCACATGGAGAAGAGGGCTGTGCATTTAGGAAACTATCTGTGTGCCTTGGGATGCCGATGGCAAAACTGGATGTTGTGGCAATGAAGTCATTCTGATGTAATACTCCACCCCAGCCTGGTTTTGTTTGGTCGAATATGAAATGCAGCCCCTCTTGAGCACTAATCTCTTCAGGGCTCTCAATGTAATCCTTATGCCAAAGGCTAAAGCTGTGCCTGACTTGGATCATACTAGCTGTGTTTACAGTGTACGTCTTAATGCTGTTATAGTAACCACAACACTGCTTTGTCTTCTGGAGTATTTCTTGAATGCAGCCTTGCCAGATAATTAAGCACCTCGCTGTCCACTGGGTTGCTTTTCAAAGGCACAGTGAGGGTTTGCTTCTGATGAAAACCTCTTTGATGCAGAAATGCAAACAACAAAGCAGTGTTGCAAATGCAGGTTTAAAAGAACTCTATGCATAGGGCTCAGTTGGGCAAGCAGTACCTGCTCTTTCCTCCTCTCCATGCTGTGCAGCTAATCAGAGAGAAATCTTGAACCACTTTCTGGTTCATGACTGGGAATCCGTGATCTTATTTTTTTTTTTAATAATGGGGAGGGGGAAGGGACTTGCTTCACTAACTTTTTAAGGAGACTTCCTCAAAAGTGCCATATGCCCAGACACCTCTGTATGTGCTTATTCAATTGATGTCCACTGTGCATGACAAAATGCTGTTGCTGATAATAATAATAGCAATAACCAAGAAATAATTTACAAGGGCTTCTGAGTTTTTCCCTTCAATAAATATGTAGTTATTATTCATATATATATATATATTTGTGCAAACATATCCCTTCAAGATATAGAATTTCTGTTGTAGGAAATCCCAGATCACATTATTTGATACTAAGAAAATACATTTTTTACACTAAATAGTATTAACATTGATGGCATACACACCATACATTTAAAGCACATGGCTTTCCCCAAAGAATCCTGGGAACTGTAATGTACCCTTCACAGAGCTACAGTTTACAGCACTCTTAACAAACTATAGTTTCCAGGATTCTTTGGGGGAAGTCAGGTGCTTTAAATGTATGATGCATACCAAGCCATTGTTAACATAATTGCCATGTAGGATGTGGTTATGTGAAACAAACCCACAAGGTCTTACTAGAGGTTGTTGTTGATGACATGAATTATGTCGACTGAAACACTCCCACACACCCACGTGCACATATGCACGTGCCATTTTGGAAATGTTTTAGCTGTTCCTCCCTTTTCATCCATGTCCAGATGAAAAGTGACTCTCTGAACACCATTTGAAGGATAAGAAAAAACTACTTTGCTGGACAAATGCAATTTCCCCACTCCCTCATCTGGATTTTGTGGATTACGTTTTCAGTTTGCTTTACAGTGTGCAGTTGCACAAGTGTCATAGACATCCACCGGCTAGTGTCCATAACATCATTCTCATGAGCAACATAACAACAGGTAGTGCCATTTTTAGAAGCTGAACTATATATCAGTTCAGTACTGGAGTAAACTTGTAAAAAGAAAATTCTGTGAACCACCAGACCAGTTACTCTGATAGAAACAGGTTTCATAAATCCACTCCACATCCCTACTAGAATGTGAATAATATCACCTGTTTGGGTTTTTTTTTTTAATTGCTACCGTCACAGACACCAGACTTTTACCCTGTGTAATAGACTCCTTTCCTCACTATTGACTGCATGAACACGTTGCATTTGATTAGGGCTACTATAGGTTGGATCCAGGCTAAGGACACAATCCAACCCACATTTATGCTGGGCTGAGGGGAGTTGGATGTGGCGGATCTCCTGCTGAGCTAGCTGGGTATCGGCTCATCCAGGCGATGCCAGCATAAGTCCCTCAGCCAGCTCAACCAGGGCTCAGCCAACTCAGCTGGGAGCAATGTAAGTGAAGCCGGCGTAAGCCAGCATAAACTCTGAAAAAGGGGTTTTCTGGAGGTATGTCAGGGGAGGGGTGAGGTGAGGGGACTTAGGCCAAATCCAACTCACGGAGTGCTCCTGCAGGTCCCAATTCTGGCAAAAGTTATGCTGGGAAAAAGGTCAGTCTAAGAAAATAAATACAACAGAAGTCAATGGAGAAGGCTTACTCCCTGGTAGGGGTATTTGGAAGAGCAGGCTTTTACTGTCTGGTCCCTGTGCACAGCTCCTGCCTGAGCTGGCATTCAGCCGACCCAGAGGCTCCTGAATGGCAATTGGATATGGCGGAAATTTACACTGGCTTCCCCTGCATTGGATTGCTCTGCCAGTTAGTTGAACCTGCTTCCCACTGAAATCAGTCAGACTTAAGTCATGTTTAAGTTGCCCCATTGATTTATATGGAAACTAATTTCAGCTAACTTAGTCTGGATCTAACCCATAGTTTTTGGTACTGTGGGACCATTGGAGGCATCCTAGTCTGATCCAGTCTGCACTATATGTGGCTGCTGATGTGAGTGCCTGCTTCCTTCGTTCGCAGCTAGGTGCATTCTCTGCTCCAGATCTTAACATGATGGCACCAACCTGGGGTGAGACTGAAGGCTTCCAAACAAGTGTGCCATCAAGGAAATGGGTAAGCTCCCACCCATACAGGCAGGGCCAGAGCCAGACCCTGGCATGTCTAGCCCTTGGGCACCAGCCTGCCCCGGACCCGTGATGCTCGCTCTCATGCCACACCTACCTCTTCCATTGCCTCAATGTGAATGCCATGCACACTATGCATGCACAGCTACCATCAACCAATATGGCAGCAGGGACTTCCCTAAGGAGCTGATGCCCCCACCGCCATCTTGGTTGATGGCACACATTCACGTTACGCTACACACACATATGCCTGCCATCAACCAAGATGGAGGCAGGGCATCAGCCCCTTACGGAAGCCTCTGATGCCATCTTGGTTGATAGTAGATATGCGTGCACAGCACACACAGCATTCACTACAACAGGAAAGGTAGATGGGGCATGTGGACAGGCGTTGCAGGCCCTCATGGTTTGTGGGGAGGAGCCCTGGCAACTACCTCTCTGCAATCTGCAGCAGGGTCAGGAGTCGAAGCTGCTGCGGATTGCACAACTGGAGTGCTACCCTCCCACCCTAAGGAGGAGCCCTCATCCAGGGCACAACCTGGCTGCCCTCTGGCACCAGCCCTGCATACAGGAAAGCAGCTTGGGGAGTTTAAGTGGAAGAAAAGTGATGGCTTGCTCCATCTGTTCCTGGTTCTAGGGTGTGCCTTCTGCTCTGCCAATGGCCTCGCACACAAAACTGTTTCCCTTCCAAACCCCCTTTTTTTGCTCTCTGGCTCCACTCCTCACTTGGGAATTCTTGATAATTGTGAAAGTTCATGCCAGATAATGCACGTCTGTGTGGCACATCACAGTCCTGCATGATGCCAAGCTGATATGCTTGGAACAAAGATAGCTATTAAGACCAGCTTGGGGTGTGTGTGTGATGTCCCTGTATATAGATATTACTGTAAATATGGTAAGTGCAGGTTTATTAAAGTATATATGGTAAGTAGACTGAGTGAGAGGGGGGCTAGAATGCTGTATGATGATTGGCTGAGCATTTGAGTGGCTGAAGGTATAAATGAGAGGATGACAGTTGAGAGAAGTTGTTGTTTTGGGTTGTGAGGAGTTGAGGGAGTTGTGGGTAGGACTGCATTAGGCTAATATTGAAGCAGATTATATACGACTAGAAACATAAAGAGTAACGCAATATATGAAGCCATATGCTTGTCAAATATATCTTAAGTAATCTTGTTATTTCCTGGTGTTTATAAATAAATATTTTCTTGGTTTACCAAAAGCCTGATCCTTGGCTGGGGCTTTCACAGACCAGAAGAGTGGGCAGGGTATTTACCAAGGTGGAGAAACAGTATCAAATGGTGGCAGTGGTGAAGAGATAGTGTAACATCATCAAGTATCCCGAGCAACCCAGGGCTGAATGTTTTATAGACACAAAGATACAGGGGGGTTGTGGCCTGCAACTGCACCCAGACACAAAGTAACAATAAGCCAGAAGGAGACTAAGGCAAAGTCTCAAGGCAATATTGTGAAATAGGGAGTGGCTGGTGGTGCTGCCTAGCAGTGGGATCTTGCGAGATCTGTGCTAGAGCCAGTGAGAGAACAAATAAAAAACAGGATCCTGACTGGTGGTGACCAGAGCTGGGGCACACAAGGTGTGTCCTGACAGGTGGTGGCAGCAGGAGGGATCCTGACAGGGGCAAATGTGGCCCTCCAGTCCTCTTTATTTGGCCTTTGGGACTCTCCCCAGGCCACACACCCTCATCAGGCCACACACCTCACTGGGTGCTTTTGCCTGGCTGGAATGTGCCCTTGAATTGCAGTAATGCCTCTGGCTTGCCTGGATGCAGAATTTTTGTTTGTTTGCACCAAAATTCTTGTTGCCAAATTCTTCCAAGCTACGCAGGAAGTGGATTGGACTGTGAAAGACCAACCCAAATTGTGTTTGCATTTTGATAAATTTGTAGGGCAGTATGATATCTCAGAGAGGAGGTCAGGTTTCCTGCTACCCTGGTACATTCACTACACCTGCCCAATTTCCCTGCTTTTTAAAGTTTGATAGAAATATCTGTTGGTTATAGTTACCTTCTTAAACCCCAAGGGTGTTTTGCCTATTAGTGAATTTCTCTGCTCTTTAATCCGGGAGGTAACAAATGGGATCCTGTGCAAGTTTGCTGAGAATGGATTGATCATTTGCATGCTTACTGAGTTCAGTGGGATTTACTCCTGTGCAATCATGCTTAGAATAGGTGAAATTGACCATGGGGGAGGAGGAGAAGGTGACAGGAGAGGGAAAGAGGAAGGGGGGAGAAGGAGGGAGGAGGGGATTGGAAGGGGAGGGGGAGGGAGGGGAAAGGAAGGGGAGGGGGCAAAAGGGAGGGGATAGGAGGAAGAAAGAGGGGAGGACAGGGTTGATCATTTGCATGCTGTTTGAGTTCAGTGGGATTCACTCCTGTACAATCATGCTTAGGAAAGGTGAAACTGACCTGCAGGAGGGGCAGGGAGATGGAGGAGGAGGAAGGGTGAGAGGTGAGGAAGAGGAGGGGGAGGGGAGGAGATTGGGTGAGTGGGCACTGGGCAAAGGGGAAGCCCCTTTCCTTTCCAAAAGGAAAACATTGTGAACAGTATCATTGTTTTTCAGGGTTTTCCCCACCTTTTTATTCTACAGCAGGCACGTGTAGTCTCCCACCCAAACTTAAACCAAAGCTGTCCCCAGAAGAGGGGCTGACTGTTAAACCACTTTGGCCACTGGAGCTCTGTCAGGGGAATAGGAGTCTTCTAACAACTCTCAGCACCCTTCAAAACTACACTTCCCAAGATTCTTTGGGGGAAGCCATGACTGCCTCAAGTGAAATAAAGATCTGGCCTGGGTGTGGCCCCCTGATTAGCCAAGCCAAACAGATGTGAGGCTGGTTTTTGGAACACTGACAGTTGGTTCTTACTAAGCATGCCCAACGCTATAATAGACTTCAATGTTAAATTTCTTACATTAATTAAACATCAGCCATGCATTTTTTTTAACTTTTAAACTGCAGAAGATGAAGGTCAGAGTATGGGGCAAGATCAGTAATAGGATTACAGGTACTCTGTGAACATGGCTGATTTTTAATTAATTTCAACAAATTATGAGACCACTCTTGCTTCACACTTTGAACTTTTGATTCTCTTGGAGTGTTTGTGTATCACCATGAAAACTTAGAGGGTTGTTAACCAAGTGTTTCTGAGTTCACGACTATAAGTTTTGTAAGGTTTTGTTTTGAAATGAGCTTATGGGAAGCAGCAGAATGGCTTGGGGGTATTTTCAGTTTAACATTGAGGAATGTGAAAAATCCATGCTGGCTATAGTACACAACAGCCACTCTTGTGGCTGAATAATGTCCGTCCCCTAAAACACACAAACTTTGTTTTTATTTGTGGAGAAGTTTCAGGTGCCAGTCTTTAGTTTCACTGTTTTGATGAGACTTGTGGTTGATTCAGGATGCCAGAGATTTTCTTGCCTGGGAATGGGCAACACTGCTATGAAGCAAGCCAGGGGCAGAGGTATGCACATCCTTAATGATCATGGTGCTTCTTTGTTGTGTTGAGAGAGAGAGAGAGAGGGAGCACTTCAGGGTTTCCTACTTCTTTTCTGCGACACAGAAATCAGGGTGGCTCTGAATACAGACGACCACTTTGCAATCACATGCTATTTATGGTAAGGGCTGCATGAAAGATGCAAAGCCAATGCGTTCAGAACAAAGAAATGTGGTTGCATTTCAATACACAGTCCAGCTGATGTCATTTTAACTCCACACAATAGTGCCAAGAATTTTCTAAGTTCCATATCAAGACTTAGTTTAACACACACACACACACACATACACACACATGAGTTTGCTTATGTGGAAAAATGAACTTTTGTGGAAAATATTTATGGGAACCTGCCATAGAAATATGCTAGCCCTTGTAAAATGTACTTTGATAACAGATATAGCAAAAAACAAGGTGTGCTTGTGTGATTTTGAGGGGATTGATAAAAAGAAAGCTGAAAAACAAAGTCCAGAGGGTCACATCACTCAAAAATGCTTGGAAGTTGTTTAAAAACACTATATTAGAAGCTCAACTGGAGTGCATACCGCAGATCAGAAAAGGTACCGCCAGGGCCAAGAAGATGCCAGCATGGTTAACAAGCAAAGTCAAGGAAGCTCTTAGAGGCAAAAAGTCTTCCTTCAGAAAATGGAAGTCTTGTCCGAATGAAGAAAATAAAAAGGAACACAAACTCTGGCAAAAGAAATGCAAGAAGACAATAAGGGATGCTAAAAAAGAATTTGAGGAGCACATTGCAAAGAACATAAAAACCAACAACAAAAAATTCTATAAATACATTCAAAGCAGGAGACCATCTAGGGAGGTGATTGGACCCTTGGATGATAAGGGAGTCAAAGGTGTACTAAAGAACGATAAGGAGATTGCAGAGAAGCTAAATGGATTCTTTGCATCTGTCTTCACAGTGGAAGATATAGGGCAGATCCCTGAACCTGAACTAACATTTGCAGGAAGGGATTCTGAGGAACTGAGACAAATAGTGGTAATGAGAGAGGAAGTTCTAGGCTTAATGGACAATATAAAAACTGACAAATCACAGGCCCGGATGGCATCCACCCGAGAGTTCTCAAAGAACTCAGATGTGAAATTGCTGATCTGCTAACTAAAATATGTAACTTGTCCCTCGGGTCCTCCTCCGTGCCTGAGGACTGGAAAGTGGCAAATGTAATGCCAATATTCAAAAAGGGATCCAGAGGGGATCCCGGAAATTACAGGCCAGTTAGCTTAACTTCTGTCCCTGGAAAACGGGTAGAAAGTATTATTAAAGCTAGATTAACTAAGCACATAGAAGAACAAGCCTTGCTGAAGCAGAGCCAGCATGGCTTCTGCAAGGGAAAGTCCTGTCTCAGTAACCTATTAGAATTCTTTGAGAGTGTCAACAAGCATATAGATAGAGGTGATCCAGTGGACATAGTGTACTTAGACTTTCAAAAAGCGTTTGACAAGGTACCTCACCAAAGACTTCTGAGGAAGCTTAGCAGTCATGGAATAACAGGAGAGGTCCTCTTGTGGATAAGGAATTGGTTGAGAAGCAGAAAGCAGAGGGTAGGAATAAACGGACAGTTCTCCCAATGGAGGGCTGTAGAAAGTGGAGTCCCTCAAGGATCGGTATTGGGACCTGTACTTTTCAACTTGTTCATTAATGACCTAGAATTAGGAGTGAGCAGTGAAGTGGCCAAGTTTGCTGACGACACTAAATTGTTCAGGGTTGTTAAAACAAAAAGGGATTGCGAAGAGCTCCAAAAAGACCTCTCCAAACTGAGTGAATGGGTGGGAAAACGGCAAATGCAATTCAATATATACAAGTGTAAAATTATGCATATTGGAGCAAAAAATCTGAATTTCACATATACGCTCATGGGGTCTGAACTGGCGGTGACTGACCAGGAGAGAGACCTCGGGGTTGTAGTGGACAGCACGATGAAAATGTCGACCCAGTGTGTGGCAGCTGTGAAAAAGGCAAATTCCATGCTAGCAATAATTAGGAAAGGTATTGAAAATAAAACAGCTGATATCATAATGCCGTTGTATAAATCTATGGTGCGGCCGCATTTGGAATACTGTGTACAGTTCTGGTCGCCTCATCTCAAAAAGGATATTATAGAGTTGGAAAAAGTTCAGAAGAGGGCAACCAGAATGATCAAGGGGATGGAGCGACTCCCTTACGAGGAAAGGTTGCAGCATTTGGGGCTTTTTAGTTTAGAGAAAAGGCGGGTCAGAGGAGACATGATAGAAGTGTATAAAATTATGCATGGCATTGAGAAAGTGGATAGAGAAAAGTTCTTCTCCCTCTCTCATAATACTAGAACTCATGGACATTCAAAGAAGCTGAATGTTGGAAGATTCAGGACAGACAAAAGGAAGTACTTCTTTACTCAGCGCATAGTTAAACTATGGAATTTGCTCCCACAAGATGCAGTAATGGCCACCAGCTTGGATGGCTTTAAAAGAAGATTAGACAAATTCATGGAGGACAGGGCTATCAATGGCTACTAGCCGTGATGGCTGTGCTCTGCCACCCTAGTCAGAGGCAGCATGCTTCTGAAAACCAGTTGCTGGAAGCCTCAGGAGGGGAGAGTGTTCTTGCACTCGGGTCCTGCTTGCGGGCTTCCCCCAGGCACCTGGTTGGCCACTGTGAGAACAGGATGCTGGACTAGATGGGCCACTGGCCTGATGCAGCAGGCTCTTCTTATGTTCTTATGATTTTGCTTTCCAGTTTGTTTGCAAAACCTTCTGGTTTTTAAAGTCTCTCACAACCTTCATTAGCATTTTTAAGGAAAATGGCACATGTTGCTTGCATTCATTCTTTTGGAACTGCAGAGCCGTTCCTTATAACCAAGACCTCTCTTAGAAAACTGGGCCAGAGAATATGAGCTCCACTGGGTTAGGATGGGAAAGAGTCTGGGTGGCTCTGAGCTTAGCTCATTGTATTAGCCAAGGATGCCAAGGAATAGTAGGACTCCACCATCCCACCCACAAAGCAGCTGCTCCCTTTACAAAGAAGAGGGTTATCAAGGTCACTCTGGAAAAGTAAAAGGCAGATTTGTTCATTAGAAGGATTTCTAATTTGCAGACCTGGTGTCAAAGGTCGGCATAGCTGGGCATCTGCCGAGGGCCCACACCCCAGCAGGGGGGCCCACTAACAAGGCCCTTTGGACTTGCTCCTCCACTTCACCTTCTTGTTCTTAAGCCTTCTTGTTCACCCATCACTTGCTCTGTCCCAGACAATGGTGGCACATTAGACAAAAGAGGACCAGGAAATGCCACTGCCTGCTTGTTCATTGGTTCTCTGTATGGCAGGTAAGGAAGAGGAGCAGGAACAGTGGCTGGTGATGATGATGATGGTGGCAAGGAAAAAGACCCATGATGGGAGGGGAATCCATGGTGCATATCTTGCCCAAGGGTCCTCCAAAAGTGCTGGAGCCAGCGCTGCCAACCTACCTTTCAGGAGGCAGTTCCCAATATGCACTGAGGTGCGGGTGGAGAATAATAATAGATTTTTTTTACTACATTTATAGACCTGCCTCATATTAGAAGTTCTCTGGGAAGCTCACAAAGCAAACAAAACCAAAACACTACAACATTAAAATATAATATAAAACAATTTAAACTATATCAAATTATTATTATTATTATTATTATTAAGTGTCACAATTAAAACACAACTGAAAATGGAGAACTCCACACTGTGAAAAGTAAGGTCTTCAAAAGGCCTGGCTGAATAGAAAGGTCTTCACTTGGTGACAAAAAGACCATAAAGATGGCACTAAGCAACCCTCTCTGGAAAAACTATTCCATAACTGGGATGCCACTACTGAAAAGGCCTCCTCTCTGGGGATTCCCTGCAACACTTCATTTGGCAGAGGCACTCAGAGTGGGGCCTCTGTAGAGGATCTCAAGGAGCTTAAATTTTCCAAACAGCAAAAAATAAAATTCAAGAACCAGGACATCAACCATGTCTTCCAAGGTTCTTTTGAAAGCCGGTATTGATGAGTCTGAGCATCACCCTGTGGGAGGGGGGAACTCAAAAGATGATGTGGGTCACCACTGAAAAGGGGCTGCCTTTGGTACCCACCAGTCTTGGAGTCTGCATTGTATTGTTGGTGTTTGTATTGTATTTGGCCCCTGGGCCTGAGGCTATCCCTCTGTGCTACCTGCCTGCTTACCTGCTCCAGGTATTTATCAGTCCTTGGAACCTCAATTCCAGAGATTTTGTCAGAGATTCAAGCTGCCTAATTCTTAATGACTTTCACTAGGCAAAGCCTCTAAATTATAATCCTGAGCAAGTCTGACTAGATCAAGCAGAAGTTTGTACTGATGCTGTGCTTTTGTGATTTGTATTCCATTTTTTATAATCTTGAAACTGTCAAGCTGTACATTCATGAACCCATTAAAAATTAAAAATAATGAATTATTCACTAAAAGTTATCCTGTCTTGTAGAAACGAAAATAAACTGGGTAAATAATTTTGCATATGTGGTGTGTGTGTCCGTGTGCGTGTGTGTGAGGGAGAGACAGAGAGAGAGAGAGAGATGATCAGTATGGTTCTCCTCCTCCACATAAAGAAGAATTAGTCAGGATAGCATCTACCCACAAAACTGCTGTCACTTTAGCTGCATAACTTAACACAGAACTAACTTTGGATCGCTCATTAAATGAATTTTTGGAACTCATCAAAATAAACCATATTGCTATGTGGAATGATAAAGAGTCAAAGAGGATTGTGGATTCTTTTTTTAAAAATTGCTTTTTTAAAGTGCACCAGCTAAACAGTTCTTTGATCTGACTCCAAAGACTTAATTTCTTATAGGTTGCTCTGAGGGCCAAAGCTTTTTTAATAGTTAAAAATACTTTCAAAACAATGGCTAATCGAGGGGGTCACCAACATGGTTTCCACACAGAGACACTCCCTAGTGCCCACAGGGTATCCACCCCTTCCCTTGCTGAGATTAGTCTTGATAGATGCATTCTTTTCCAGCCAATATAATAGGTTGTGGGATATGCTTGGTTGTGGTGTGTGTATGGTGCCCATAACAGTTTCTCCATTTTGCCAATGTGCCCACAGGCCCAAAAAAGCTGGTGACCTCTGGACTAATCAGTCATTACTTTTTTTTGGATATGAGGTCTGTATTGGTATCACAAGGATTTGCTCCATGGCTAACAGAGCTGGGTAACTGTTCAGTGTTGTTTTCCCAAGTTCCCTATTTCAGTAGTTGACTGGTGGGTCAATGTGGCATTGCCAGTTCACATATCTACCCATATATAGAAACATGGAAACAACATCTGTATCTGCAAATGCATCTGACTCTACCCTGTACTTTCTCTTCTGACCTCCACCCTGCTTCCAAAATGAGCCACACTACCAGGAGATGTTCTTTTCAAGGAGTTCTTATCTATTGCTCCAGGAGCAGTTATCTCAAGACTAGCCTGCCCTGTGCCCTGCCTACCTTTATCAGCTTGGGCTTTAAATAATTTGGGGTCAGCTGAACTTTCTCAGACCCAAATGACCCCAATCAGTTTGCCAGCTCCAGAAGCAAAAAACAAACAAACCCTAAGGTTTAATTTCCATCATCTGAGAGCTGACTGGAGAAGAGTGTAGCAGATGGACTATTGACCCTTGACCAATTAATTTGCCTGCCACCGCAGGACCATCTCCCTATAACCCACCCAAATATAATGAATATTTATTCATTTTTGAGTGCATTCATTACCCTACCTCTTAAGCTCAGTTCAGCTCAACAGAGTTGAAATCCTAAACTATCAAAAACTCTTAAGATCAACAAGCAGCCAACACAATGAACACACAGGAAGGATTCGTCATATATGAGATTTGTATTTCACCTTGCACCTTCGGCATTAAAAATAAAGTAAATTTTAAATGGTCACAATTAAAACTATGGCCCTTCATCTCAATCCACTGGGTGATCTTCCATGTTAGCCCTGCTCAGAGTACCAGTAGACCCATCGACATTAATAGACATGACTAATTTAAGATCATTAATTGCAGTGGGCCTACTCTGAGTAGGACAGTTGAATACAGCCAGTATATTTTCTAGAATCAAATCTTTTCTCTTGTTGCACTCAATAATGCTCTTCCCCACTATCCTTTCTTAGGAAACATTGGGGGGGGATTCCCCCTCCTCAAGCATCAGAAGTGCCATTCAAAAAGTGATAAAACAAAAAAGTCTGGCCTGTGGATCTACTGAATGGCGTGCACAGCAGGACGCTAGTTCTGTCAGCTGC
This sequence comes from Rhineura floridana, assembly GCF_030035675.1. Classification (NCBI taxonomy): domain Eukaryota; kingdom Metazoa; phylum Chordata; class Lepidosauria; order Squamata; family Rhineuridae; genus Rhineura; species Rhineura floridana. The sequence continues at coordinate 65,904,321 of NC_084489.1, forward strand.
TTGGCATCACCGTTCCTAAAGTAAGATAGTGAAAGGTCACAGAGAGCCAAAGGAATCCAACTCTGAGCTCCATTCTCCTTCTGCTTTGAGAGGCCTGTGTGCTTTATGCTCAGACTTTCAGAGAGAGAGAAGAATCCCATCCTTAGTTCACTCCTTCTATCAGTGCATTTTGATCCACAGTATTGCTTTCTGTGTTATTTCTATGAACAATCTTTGATGCCTCCAACAATTATGTTGTTTCTTTCACCTTCAAGGTTCGCTTCCCTGCAAAGACGAGAATTGCATTACAGCGAGGACAGTTAAAGTAAACTTAACTGAGCTTTTCCAACTGCTGTTCATTTTGAAACTGAACTGGAAAGGTAGAAGACCACCAAGACTCATTGTTGATGTACCTCTTCACTGTAGTTTGATAATATATATAATTCAAAGCAGCTTGAAAGAAACAAAAACAAATCCATCTATATAATAGTGCAAAACAAATGCATTTAAAAACATGCTGTCTATAAAACAAAAACAGCAGCATCCTGAGATGAGAGCCAGTGTGGTGTGATGATTAGAGCACTAGGCTTGGACCTGGGAGACCAGGGTTCAAATCCCTGCTCAGCCATAAAAGCTCACTGGGTGACCTTGGGCCAGTCACTGTTCCTTAGCCAAACCTATCTCACAGGGCTGTTGTGAAGATAAAATCAGGAGGGGGAGAACCATGTTTGTACCCCATCTTGAACTCCTTGGAGGAAAGGTGGGAAATAAATGTAATAATAAATACATATCCTTGGGAAATGAGTTCCCACACATTAGCAAGGAAGAGTTTGTTCATATTTTTCCCCAAGAGAAATTTCAGCAAAGAATAAGTACAGATACTCATCTTTGCCCAGTAAAGAGCACAACCCAAAGGTATTTGGTTTTCAGTGCACAGACTTGGTCCGATAAACGATACCAGGGATACCTATTCTGTTTTTCTCGTTCTGTGGCAGCAGTCCAACAGCAACACTTTGATGATCAGAGGCAGGGATTCCTCACCTGCTTTGTGTCATGCCAACACACGGCAAGACTAATACATTTGATTGGTTCAACCATTAGCACAGGAGTGGGAGCCTTTTACAGCTTGAGGGCCTCATGGGTGACCTTCTGGGGGCCATAGCCCAGTGGTGGGTGAGACAAGAGGCAAACATAGGTGGAGTGATGGATGTAATACTAACCTTTGTTCAGTAGGCAACATTCCAGCCATGCAAAAGTCAGAGCTTTTCACTAGGGCTGTGCGCAATCCCCTAATCTGTCCCGTGGACCTTATGCAGGCCCCCTATATCGAGCCAACCCAGGGATCACCCACCCCGGTTCTAGGTCTGAATTACATCAGTGACAGAGCTAATGTTTAATTAGGATTTTTAAAAATTAAAACCCCAATTAAACCCTATGGTCAGGAGGGAGGCAGGGGAAGGAGATGTTGTGTCTCCTTTCCCTCGCAACGGAGAGCAAGGCAGTTCTTTCTCAAACAGCTTCTCTGCAGGAAAGGTGTGCTTGCCAAGGAGCACCCTGCACCCCGCAGGATCTATACCTCCCCTCAACAGCTGTTGAGTAGAGGCATCGATCCCATGGGATGGTGCTTCAGGGGTGGGGTGGAGAGGACAGGAAGGACAGCCAGGTGGCAAAAGGCTCCTACCTTCTCCTGGGAAGAAATCAGAGTTTGGAAAAGTTACTTTTTTGAACTACAACTCCCATCAGCCCAATCCAGTGGCCATGCTGGCTGGGGCTGATGGGAGTTGTAGTTCAAAAAAGTAACTTTTCCAAGCTCTGGAAGAAATAGCCAGCAGTCAGATTGGTCTTAGTCTTTTTGCAGGTTTTCCTGCCCAAAGTCTGCCTCTTCTTCCTGCCTGATGCCCTGCCCCCTGACAGCCCCAGATTGCTCTGGGCCACCTGACCATACCTGCAGCAATCTGGGGCTGTCTCAACCCAACTTGACCAATGCCCAGATTCCCCCCCCCCCAAAAAAAAATCATCGCAATTTGATTTGGGCCTCAGCAGAATCCAGTGCACAATCCTAGTTTCTACATCTGCACAGACACACACAAGCATCTATCCATCCCCCATGCAGACAAGATAAGACACATTCCAACAAGACAAAATGAGGAGGGTGCAGACTCCTAACCTTGGCTATAACGTGTAGCTTGTCTGGAGCAAGGCAAACTGGACATAATGCTAAGCCAAACCACGGCTTAGCTATGTGTAGTGCAGCAGCAGCAGGACCGGGGGATAAAGCAAGTGGCCATGGTTTTCATTCAATCACATACGTTCTTGATCACACTTAGCCATGGTTTGACTTAGTGTTGTGCGCAAACTCGCTGAACTCAGATGCAGTAGCGTCCATGACTCCCAAGTTTCCAACATGTAACAGATTCAGACATTACATTGCTGACACACTGATAACTGTGGATGAAAAAAGGCAATTGAGATAATGAGTGACCCAACTTAAATTAAAGCTTGTACACCGAGGTCAGACCAGAAACAATGACGAGCCTTTGGACTGAGGGCAATAGTATGCTGGAGATTCATGATCAGACCTCCAGTCTCTTAAAAAAAAAAAACACTCCTAAAGCAGCAAATAGCAGATGAGAGTGGGGACATGGCAAAACAGTATGGCACCTGGGGTTAAATCTGAGTGCCGTGGCCTTGGTCCAAATTGTCCACTGCAGCTGCTTTTAACAAAATTAGACTGATCTATTCATAGCTTCCCAGCATCTCATCTAGTTCGGCCCTGACCGGTATGAACTGCATGGGTCAAGGGGCAGATTTACAAAGCAGAAACTCTTTGGGGGTCATTTGACACATTATGCAAAACAAACCTGGAGTTGCCATTCAGTGTACACTTAACAAGGAGCTACAGCCAATTGGAGATCCCTGGTGCGTGTACGCATATGATATACATTTTTGTCATTTTTAGATATACAGTCAAAACATCATAGGCATATGCCTTACATGGTCCTTATCAATGGGGTTTCAAACCTCAAGTATTCAAATTCTAGGATTATTGTTATTGTTATTGTTGTTATTATATCCTGCCCTTCCTCCCAGGACAGCAAACAAAAACACTAAAAACAACCTAAAAATCTTAAAAACAGACTTTAAACTATATTAAAACAAAACATCTTTAAAAAAGCTTTTTTTAAAAAAGCTTTTAAAAACATCTTTAAAAGCAATTTTAGGACTATCTCACTCACACAGAAGATACAGGCTGCCTGCACACTCAGTATTTACTGTGGAATAGACATACAGTATTTTGTTCACTCACTTTTACAGGACACCTGCACAATATCCTGAACAAACCATTCCCATGTCATGTTTTCTCTGTTCAGCTGCTGCTTATTTTGCCAGTGCTAACTGAAGCCTACCTTAAAAAAAAAACCCTCAGTGCAATAGTGGTGCAATTTCCCCAAGCCTATCACACTGCTATTCTGGCCTAAAGAAATTGCTCTTGTCATTAGCTTGTCTACGGTCTATCTTTCCACTCTAGCATTGCCTTTATATGCGTTTTCTTTCTCCCCACCCCCAAAACCAATCTGCCATAGTGGGGGAGGGGGCAACAGGGAATCAGATTGGAAGCACAGTGATGAGAAAGGAAATATTCAACCCTTTCCCCATGCATAATGGTCCCAATGAAAATTGTCCCCCTCTAACATTTAGGGCCAGGAAAAGGGGGGGGGTACCCGTTCAGCTACAGAGCATTAGAAAGCTGGAAGTGGAGCTGCTATTACACTTCCAGTTTAAAGCAGTGCAGCAGTGACTGGGTGCCACTCAGTCATCCAGATCTGGAAGCACCCACAGTTCAGAGTTTGGGTGTGATGATTTACTTATTTTTCATTCACACCAACCATCCATATAACGGATGCACTGCAAAATTATTGTATACACAGTAGTAAAGATAACTGCTCTGCCTACAAGCTGCCATAACAAAGATTTGCAGAGTTTCAATGCCTGCTCAGTGCCAGATATGCATTATCTCATCACATACATATGCTGTAAAGGAGAGAGCATGACTGGTACCACCAGTTTGTGCTGACATAAATAATAACCTATCCAACTCTCTCCCATATCAGGCTGTAGGAAGGACGGAGCAGAACAAATGCTCCAGGTAGAAACATAACTGGAGCCCACTCATCTGGCATGTCACTTATGTAACAAATCCCCTTGGAGACGTGCCAACTCCTCTGAGTCTTTTTAATCCCTATGATATGCAGATCATATACATTAGTTGTGCAGGTGCTTAGAGGATGCAGTTGTGTGTTGCTCCCTTCTTCAAATGCCAGCCTACCCTGTTCAGGAATATGGCAGCAGAGACTGGTGGATCTTCCATTCCACCTGCGCAGGGGTTATGCCTACACAGAGTGGAAAGTCCTGCCCTCTTCTGTGTTGGCATAGTCTGAAATGTCATCTGGAGATGGAGAAAAGTGAGCAACATTGAAAGACTCTTTGGACCTTAGCCACTGAGAAGGCTTGCTAGAAGGAGACGAGAGAAGAAATTGCAACTCAGTAACTCCTTGCCCTCTCTCCCATAAGTTCCTTGGGCCTCTATAAGCCTTTTCTAGAGGCGAGGCTTTTGCTAGTCTGCTGTCATTACACAGGACTTAGGCCCTATTTGCACATAACTGGAGCACACTGACATCTTTTAATGCAGCTCTGCACCATTCATGTCTAAAGTAGGATGCTTTAAAGGACCAAAGGAGCGCATGGGTGTGCTTAGCTGTGGCTCACTGGTAGAGCACATGCTCTGTGTGCAGAAGATCCTAGGTTCAATCCCCAGCATATCCAGTTAGGGCTGCAAATGACCCCTACCTCATATGAGGGAGAGCTGCTGCCAGTTACTGGGTTGTCTCTATTGTTAGCTCTGCTCAGAGTAGACCCACTGAAAGTAATTAACATAAGTATCGATTTCAACGGGTTAACTCTAAGGAGAACTTGACTGGACGCAGCTCCCTATAGATTATACTGGGTAAACTGGTGATCTGATTCAGTATAAGTCAGCTTCCTATATCAAACTCTCCTGCCTGCAACTTTACCCCTTCCTTCAGCTGTTTTTCTCTGAGGCTGACTTCAAGTATCACAACAGACTATGAGGATAAGAATGGAAAATCAGGGAGGAGTCAGCACTCTCTGTCCACATGCCACTTTGGCACTACACATTGGACCCTAACCTTGCCAAACACATCATCATCATCATAATCACCACCACCACCATGTAAGAACTGCCTGGTGGATCAGGCCAATGGCCCATCCAGTCCAACATCTCACAGTGGCCAACCAGGTACCCCAAGAGAAAGCTCACAAAGAGGACCCAAGTATTTGGTATTTGGAACCAGTCACAAGCAGAGCATTGCCATCATGGCAGCCTTTTCCTCCATGAATTTATTGAATCCCCTTTTAAAGCCATCCAAGTTGATGGCCATCACAGCCTCCTATGGGAGCAAATGTTTCATGGTAAGCAATGCTGAAAGTGGCTTGCAATATCAATGTGTTTGCATAATTCACTAGCAATTACAAATCATAACACAATTTAAATAATAATATAAATAGTAGTCGAATGAACAATCTCATATGAATCAATATACAATAAAATTAAATAATCAACTGATAATTCATAATAAGATCTGACAACAACAATACAAGAACAATGTAGGTGTCACTAAATCATCCAGGCCTGGAAGTACCCACAAACTCAATCTTGATTCTGGCAACAAACCCTAATCAATACCCCTAATCAATACCCCTCCCTAATGCTCTCTCACCATCAGGAATGCCACATAAAACATCTAAAGATGTTGATCTACTGCCATCATATTTAGTAGGGACCTCAGGCTGGAGACTATGATGCACTTATTTCTTTTGCCCCTCTGTTGCCTTTGGTCACACAGATTTTGCAGGGTTTCGAAGCACCTCCAGAACCTGCAGACCAGAAATAATAATGGATTGGGTGTCCATAACACAAGCAATAATAGGAACATAAGAACCTGCCTTATACCAGGCTAGAGCATTGGTCCATCTAGCTCAGTAATGTCTACCTTGACTGCAGTGGTGCTCCAGGGATCCAATCAAGGATTCTCTCTCAGCCCTACCTAGAGATGCTGGAGATCAAACCTGGGACCTTCTGCATGCAAAGCAGATGCTCTTCCACTCACCGACAGCCCTTCCCCATGATATATGATAGACATCTTGATACCATATGATAGATGCCTCTATCATGCCTAGGATTGCCAGGCTCAGGGCCTGAGACTGATCCTGTATCTTTAGGAGAAGAGAAAGTCAGCCAAGTGCAGGTGTTCTTGCAACACTGTAACGGGAAAAACCACAAGGTGGGATTCTCCCTTTCCCCTGCACAACTTTTAAAGGTACAGAAGACCTCTTGCTTGCCAGGCCCAAGAGGTTTTCTGTATCTTTAAAAGTTGTGCAGGGAAAAGGGAGAATCCCACCTTGTGGTTTTTCCTATTACAGGGTTGCAAGAACACCTGCACTTGGCTGACTCTCTCTTCTCCTAAAGATACAGGATCAGTCTCAGGCCCTGAGCCTGGCAACCCTAATCATGCCACTTTCCAGCTCTCTAGAAAAGTCTTGAGGCTTGAGGTGGAACTAAGTGTTAAAAGAAACACAAGGCTGCCACTGAAAATGGCAGCTTGATCTCAAATCATCTAGTTTACCCTATCACATGTGTAGGCGCATATCTGCCAACAAAGGCTAACGCTCCATGTATCTCTGAAGTAGGCTCTTGTCCACAAAAGTGACGTAGCAGTAAACTCAGAAGTGCAGATGCCCCCGAAGCTATTGTCCCTTTCTAGGACTATACAACAATAATGGGCTTTTGACCATTACAGACTTTACGGCTTCAATACCAAGCCAGCTTTCTCTCTAATTATTTTGTGACATGTTTGTTAGTCAAACTAAAGAGACTTTGGAATCCGGCAGTTACCCTCAGCCATGCATGTTAATCTGTCTCTTCCTCTGCTCAACTTATTTGGGTGAGTTTGTTTGAGAAAAGCTTATTTATCTTGGCATGCAGATGATCAGCAAACAGTGCCCCAAAACATGATCACATTGTCCTTGCTGTGAAATAAGTGGGGGTGCTTCTTCCTCGCCTGTCCCTGTTCCACTACACCTCTGGTCCACAAGCACTTATTCAACAATAAATATATTAATATCTCTTCATTTAGAGATTCACAGATTCCCTTGATCCTCAAAATAATGCCTGGTGTTCTGTTTTGGAACAGTCCATTTTCAAGAGATGTTAATCCCTAGCATTTTTCCCCATTTTGCCAGCAGCACTTTCCTTGGTGCCTTTCTTTATTAACCTCCAAGATTAACCTGTAGGTGATTATGTACTGCTGTTCCCCTTTGACCGAAAGCAGGTTCAAACGGCTTGCTAATTCCACCTATACCTGAGCTTAGCTAATAAACAGCTGCATCTGGATCAAAGCTGGAAAGAGTTGTACAAAATACAACCCTAACTGACAGAGGGGCATATTGCCATTTCTCATATTAGTCATTGCTTTTAAATGGAGGCAGCGTTGCACAGTGGCTAGAGCAGGGGTAGGCAACTTGTGGCCCTAGGGCTATATATGTCATTTGGCCTAATTTTAAAAACCCACTGCAAGCCATCATTTCAGACCTCTGTGGAGAATGTTCTGCCCCTTCCCCCAGAGCCTGCTGGGCGGCAGGAAGGTGGGGAGGAGGCAGAAGGGGAGGACAGAGGAGTGTGGTGAGCAGTGGGAGAGAGGCCACATCTGCATCTCAGACTTAAAGCAGTGTTATACCATTATACAAGACTCCTCACTCAGCTATGACGCTCATTGCGTGAACTTGGGCCAGTTATTAACCCTCAGCCTAACCTACTCACAGGGTTGTTGTGAGGATAATCAGAGCAGCGAGAGAACTATGTAAGTCTTCCTGAGTTATTTGGAAGAAGTATGGAATACAGACAAAATAAATAAATCAAACTGATGGGTAGAATTTGCCATACTGTTTCAAGCTCATCATTCACTTGGCAAAACCCAATTTTGTTGCAAACTGGATGTGCTGTTAACTGTGCAGCTGCATTAAGATGCAGTTTTTTTCCCAAAAATATGGATAGCAACTGTGGGATCACCTGGGGTGGAGAGGGAGAGTTTAACCTTGCTCCTGATGAAAACTGTAGTAGAAAGACTTGTCTTCTGTCCAGCTAGATAGTGTGATCTGGAAGGGAAAGCTTTGTTTTAGAGTTAGGTTAGTTGGAATGAAGCACTTGAACAAGTCAGACCTGCCCCAACTGTCTTAGTAAAACAAAAATGGTCTCTCGGAAGCTGTTCTTTGCATCAAAAGGTAATCCAGCATTTTGGCTCCAATAATGGAGAGCCAGTGTGGTATAGTGGTTAGAGTGTTGGACTACGACCTGGGAGACCAGGGTTTGAATCCCCACAAAGCTCACTGGGTGACCTTGGGCCAGTCACTGCCTCTCAGCCTCAGAGGAAGGCAATGGTAAACTCCCTCTGAATATCACTTACCATGAAAACCCTGTTCATAGGGTCGCCATAAATCAGAATCAACTTGAAGGCTTTCCATTTCCAATGGAGTTCAGTGAAACAAATGCATTTCAAAGGAGACCATTCACACCTTCGGATGTAAGGCATCAAGTGATGTGCAGGCTTGTGTGAACTGAAAGCAGCAAGTCCTATTCTATGTCCAAATTCCTCATCCATGCAGCACAGCATCTTATTTATCCATCTCCCATCAAAGGGTAAGAAACCTTCCACTGCAAGCTACATTGGTTTACAGAGATGATCTACTGAAAACATGAGCCTATTGAAACAGTTGAGATGATCTGTTTAAAAGATCCAGCCTAAAGGAATCAGAGTAACAACAACAAAACTCTTACCTAGCAGCTCTGACTTCCAATTAGTTGCTGTGCAATGTATTCTAGACACCACTGCAAGGTGAAATCCCTCCAGGGACGGATTTGTGAGATTCTGTAGGAAATTGGTATTACATGTAATTGTTTCCTTCTGAGAAAGATCTAAGAGAAAGTTGAAGAAAAGCTGCTATGCTTTTCAGCAATCACCTCTCAAACACAGATTGAAAATGAGTTTCATTTGCTATGTACCTACCACAGGGCCCCCAAAGTACATTTTGCCGGAATAATGGCTCGTTACATAATACTGGTGAACTGCAAAATAATGTTACCCTGTAAATCAGAAATCTACTCCAATAAGCAAGGTGTTAGTTAACATTAACTGTAATGTACTGCCTTCAAGTCGATTCTGACTTTTGGCGACCCTATGAATAGGGTTTTTCATGAGGCTGAGAGGCAGTGACTGGCCCAAGGTCACCCAGTGAGCTTCATGGCTATGTGGGGATTCGAACCCTGGTCTCCCAGGTCGTAGTCCAACACCTTAACCACTACACCACACTGCTGCTTAGAGTATTTGACTGGGAAAAAAAGAGAGAAAGCTAAGAAAAATGAACAGACTTGGAAAACAAGCCCTAGTTACAGCTTCCAGAGTGAGAGTCCTGTTAGTGAGAGCAAAAAACAATAACAGCTAATGATACCTTAAGGGTGAACTAAGTTAGAGCTGGCCCCAAGATATCTTGATTCCTGAGGCAAAGGTGAGTTCACCATTCCTGCAGACTGGTACCATCAGAGTGCTGGCTCAGGATGATGGGAACGGCTGAGGGGCTCAGCAGGGGACAAGGAGTAGCTGGGGGAACTGTTGCCACCACTGTCCAACATCATTGCCAAAGGCAGCTGCCTCACTCTGCCTAATGATAGGGCCAGCTGTGTAACAAGCTTTTGTGGACTAGCGTCCATTCCACCAGACGCATGAAGTGTTATTCTAATTCAGCACATATACATGCTGAAGTACTAGGGATATGCAGTAACTTCAGAGGAATCCCAAATGCTAAGCAGAAGCGGAGGGGATATTGGGCTTATCCAAAGTGAAGTAGGGTCTGTACAAGGTGCCCCAAGTTGAAATGGGGACCTCCCACCTAAAGTGTCACATGGTGACTTGGATGTCCCCCCCATAAAGGCCAGCATTATTCTCCTCATATGAGACTGAGGCAGAAAGAAAGGCTTGTCAGATACTATCAAATGAATTTAGAAAAAAATGCCAGAGGTGAGATTTTTAACTGGTCACTTCTTAATTTGTGGCTTGGTCACTCAACCATCATGCTGCAAAGAACATTTAAACTGGAGGAAATAATAACCCTTTGCAAGATGCTCTGGGAAGCAATGAGATGTGTACGTTGCATTGGATTTCAGGAGAGAAGAAAGGCAGGATATAAACGTAATAAAAAACAAAAACTTTGTTGTTGTTATGTGCCTTCAAGTCGATTACAACTTATGGCGACCTTATGAATCGGTGACCTCCAATAGCATCTGTTATAAACCACCCTGTTCAGATCTTGTAAGTTCAGGCCTGTGGCTTCCTTTATGGAATCAATCCATCTCTTGTTTGGTCTTCCTCTTTTTCTACTCCCTCCTGTTTTTCCCAGCATTATTGTCTTTTCTAGTGAATCAGGTCTTCTCGTTATGTGTCCAAAGTATGATAACCTCAGTTTCATTATTTTAGCTTCTAGTGATAGTTCTGGTTTAATTTGTTCTAACACCCAATTATTTGTCTTTTTCGTGGTCCATGGTATCTGCAAACTCTCCTCCAACACCACATTTGTGGATTTTTCTCTTATCCATTTTTTTCACTGTCCAACTTTCACATCCATACATAAAGATTGGGAATACCATGGCCTGAATTATTCTGACTTTAGTGTTCAGTGATACATCTTTGCTTTTGAGGACCTTTTCTAGTTCTCTCATAGCTGCCTTCCCCAGTCCTAGCTTTCTTCTAATTTCTTGACTATTGTCTCCATTTTGGTTAATGACTGTGCCAAGGTATTGATAATCCTTGACAAGTTGAATGACCTCATTGTTGACTTTAAAGTTACATAAATCTTCTATGAACAAAAACTTAGTTCTATGAAAACTTAGTTCTATGGGCATAGTTCTGTGCAAAATGGTGCCACTTCCTTCTTGAGAAAAATCTGCTGTTTATAATCAACTTAGGTTTCTAACTAAACGCTTTCCATTCAGTTTCTTCCCTTTTCTAAGCAAAATAAGCCCAAACACACAACTATCTTCTCCCATCTAGGTAGATATATATTATATTCAGTGCTGCTGGCTTACAGTGCAATCCTAAGCATGTCTACTCAGAAGAAAGTCCTACTGAATTCAGTGGGGTTTACTCCCCCAAAAATGGGGTTAGGATTGCAGTCTTATTACCCAGTTGCTTCTTTCAGCTGTTTTGCTACTCATGGGTTCCTGCAAGTGAGGCAGAGCTGTTTTAACCAGGAAAGTGTCCTGTGGTACACTGGCTTCCACATCTCCCTGTAGATTTGCGAAAGTAGGCCACTGCCAGCCAGCTGCTGGTTAGGGTGCCCCTCCTTGTTGAATGCAGCCTCTGTATTATTTATCTACCCGTGTAACTTTTCCAAAGCTGAAGATGTTGAACTCGACAAAAAGGGGGAAACTAGCATGCCACTGCTGTAACTATTGCAAACAAAAACAGAATTTTTAAAAATGTACTATTAGTAGTAGTAGTAGTAGCAGTAGCAGCAGCAGTAATACTAGTACAACTCACTTTCCTGCTTCCAATTGATGCCAGATTTATGTCCTTAGATCTCAAAGAAAATTGCTACTTGGACTTTGTTCACTCAAACACAAATATGCATTTACTCTCCAGAGTGTGTTTGCTGGCTCCACAGCTTTTGGTAATTTTAGGAGGAATGACGGTCCCTTAGAAACAGGGACTCTAATACCAGAGTAGCACAGCAGCAGGCTGCAGGAAATAAACTGTATAACAAGTACAGAGCACCACAAGACTCTTTTATCTTCAGCTCTGTTCTCTGTCATGCTACTCATTATTTTGTCTCCCTGTTGTGTGCATGTCTGTGCATATTTTAAGCAAGGGTGCATTTATATGCTGGCTGGCAAAGAAGGCGCCAGGTCTGAGCATGACCGCATAAGATGGAGGATATTTTTTTTCCCTCCCAAGCTCCTGCTCACATTCTTAACTAAGCTGCAAGTGCATTATCAGGAGGACAGATTGTTTCTAAATGAAAATGATTCTGTTTCTGAAATATGCCCACCCACCATTAGGGTAACTATGGAACTCATTGATTGGAAAGACCTGGAAAGATGACAACATCGAAGTTCATGTTTGTCGATTTGTTGATTATTACATTTATATCCCACCTTTCCTCCGAGGAGCTCAAGGTGGCATCCATGCTTCTTCCCTGTTTTAACCTCACAAAAACCCTGTTAGGTAGGTTAGGCTAAAAGACAGTGACTGACCCAAGGTCACCCAGTGAGCTTCAGGGCTGAGTGGGGATTTGCACTGGCAGTTTCATAAAATTTGAGAGAGTGTGTGTGAAGACAATGGGCTCATCTAGCTCATCTACATGAGAGCATCTCTTTGTAGAAAATGCATTTCTTTTACCCTCGTTTTCATTTTCATCGTCCTGCTCAAATTCATTTTTTCCCATTCACACAAGCAGGCATTCCTCTGGGGAGAGATACTCTTGCTTTTTCCTTGTGGCCCCACTCTCTAATTATAAATTTCCACTCCCTCTGGTTGCTAAGGTGACCAAGCATGCTCAGTCTATTCTACAGCTGCAGTAAGGTTCCTTAAAAAAAACAAAAACCTGGAAATGCGAATATCTGTGTTTTCCCTGGTAAGATACAGCTGAAATACAAATCTTTGTTTGAGCAGTGTTATGCTTTTGTGCATAGAAGAAAAAGAAAATAAAGGTACCATTTGCAGCATCATAAAAAAGGCCAGCAGAACGGAGGAGAGCAACCAGAAGTTGCTTGTCAGCCTACAGGAAATAAAATGAACAAAGGGAAGAGGAGTGAGGAGGGTGTGGAGTGGGGAACGATTGACACACCCACCTAAAAGCATCAGAGCAAAGCATCCACAAGCACTTGAGAAAGGGAGTGAAGTTTTTTTTCTTCCCTTTTCATATTATTAGTGGATTGGGTTAGTACAGTTTTACAGGGAGAAAACTGTGTGATAGCTTCTCTTTGCCACTAACATCATGTGAACCATGCAAATTTAAAGGAGATGTGAGCAGCTCCAAACACACAGTAAACCACCATGTAGATGAGCCCTTAGTTTCAGTCTGCTTGTTTTTTGTGCTAGAGTGCCTCATAAAAATCACATCTAATTGGTTGAGATGTGGATTTGTGGCCGATAGGTATGAAACATTATAATGAATAGATGTGTTTGAGGAAGATGTTGGTGTCTTTGCAAAGCCCTGGTGGGCTGGGCCAAAGGTTGTCATAGGCCAGCATTCTGTTCCTCATAGTGGCTGCTCTCCAGCAGCTGGCATTCAGCAGCATCCCACCTCTAATAGCCTCTGACAGACATCCTCCCTTTATTTCCTTCTAAAGCCATCTGACTTATTGGCCTTCACCTTAGCTTTTGACAATGAATTATTTTGTCCTTCCTTACTCTAATACTCATCAGTCTCACTGAGTGACCCACAATTCCTGTATGAGGGGAGGAGAAAACAAAGATCTCTCAGCATCTTTCTGGCTTCCCTCTTTGAAGAGTGGCTCTTGGGCAGCAGCAGGGTCACATGTATTCTTCTGGTACTAGCCAGGGTTAGGCTGCAAGAAGGTCTCAGTGATGAATAGTCCTAAATAGGGTTGCCAGGCTCAGGGCCTGAGACTGATCTTGCATCTTTAGGAGAAGAGAAAGTCAGCCAAGTGCAGGTGTTCTTGCAACCCTGTAATGGGAAAAAACACAAGGTGGCATTCTCCCTCCCCCCTCCACAACTTTTAAAGATACAGAAGACCTCCTGGAGGTTGGGCCTGGCAACCAAGAGGTCTTCTATATCTTTAAAAGGTGTGCAGGGGGAAGGGAGAATTCCACCTTGTGGTTTTTCTCATTACAGTGTGGCAAGAACACCTGCACTTGGCTGACTTTCTCTTCTCCTAAAGATACAGGATCAGTCTCAGGCCCTGAACATGGCAACCCTAGTCCTAAACCTCATTTCTCTAAGGTCTGCAGTTCAATGCCCAGTGGCTGCAGTACAGAACTCCTAAGGAGCAGCCAGTGACATATTAGGAAGAACGTCCCAAGAGTAGGAGCTGTTGAACAGGCTGCCTCAAAAAGTGATGGACTCCCAGAGGTTTTTAAGCAGAGGCTGGATGGCTACCTATCAGGGATGCTGTAGTGGTAGGTTTCTTGTATAAGCAGGAGGTGGCACTAGATGGCCTTTTGAGGTCATAGGAACGTAGGAAGCTGCCTTTTAAAGAGTCAGACCCACTGGTCCATCTAGCTCAGTATTTTCTACACTGACTGGCAGCAGTGCCTCTCCAGGATTTCAGACGGGATTCTCTCCAGCCCTACCTGGAGAGGCTGGGGATTGAACCTTGAACCTTCTGCATGCAAGGCAAGTGTTCTTCCACTGAGCTTCCAACTCTACGATTCTTTATGTGCTTGAAACAGCTGGAGACATTAAGACGCCAGGAAATGAAGTGGGGCATCTCTTGCTTCAGACCTCTGGCAGTTCCACATACCTTTTGTGCGCTCATGAATGTTTAGAGCCCCATCAGGGTTCCAGACTTTGAACCAAGCTCTGGCATTCTCAGCCCAGCAGCCTGGGTTTCCTCCTCTCCCCCATGTTAGAAAAGGCTGGAAAAGAGATTATCCTACACCCACACAGAGTATCTGATTATCTGTCTACCCAGAGATGTGCTGCTCATTCTTCTTGCCATGAAAACTTACAAGTGAAGGTAAGACAATGGTGTGATGTGGTGAGTAGTGGCGCACATGTGCATGCTTATCACTTGCTGACTATATGAATCTGCCTTATATGCTGAGCCAGCCCATCTAGAATTGTCTAGTCTGGCAGCTGCTGTGCAAGACAACGGAGGTCTTTCACATTATCTGCTCCCTGACCATCATTCTTACTGGAGATGCCTGGAATGGAAATGGGGACCTTCTACATACAAAACATGTGCCCTCCCACAGAGCTATAAGCCTTTACCCCAAAGAAATACTTGCACCTTTCAAAGACTGCAATATCAAATGATGACTTAACACAGGGGTGGGCAGTCTTCAGGTTTGTCAGAACTACTTTGTTTGTTTGTTTGTTTGTTTGTTTGAACTAGAACTGCTAGATCTGCAACCAAAGGCAGGTGAAAAAAGCAGGTTCAAAAGACATGCTGTTATAATGAACGAACAGGGTGCCTCTGAGAACATCCTGAGCCTAGAATTTGTTTTCTGTTCCAGAATGGAACTGAAGTCACAGTCCTTTCACACAGAAGGCCACTCCTGCTTATCTTTCTTCATTTCAGCAGCCTAATTTAGATCATGTTGGTGATGCCATTGTTAAACATGTGGGAGTGAGAGAAAAAATACCCTGTTGATCTGCCACGGATCACCCAAAGATCTACCATACAAGGGTAGCCAATATGGTGCTCTCCAGATGTTGTTGGACTACAACTCTCATCATCCCTGACTATTGGCCATGCTGCTTGGGGCTGATGGGACTTGGAGGGCACCACATTGGCTACCCTTGTACCAGCAGATCCCAGTATACCTTCTCCTCACCTTTGACTTAACATATGTGAATTGGCATTAACAGGGGCGTCACTAGGGGGGTGCGGACCGCACCGGGTGACACCATCAGAGGGGGGTGACTCTCAGCTTTAATTTTAAAAAAAATTAAGTGTCTAGATGGTCCGGTTCTCGAGATATACATAAAAACGTCAGCCGCCCCCTAGTGGAATCACGTGGGGGGTGCGGGGGGTGCGGAGTGCACCAGGTGACACCATCAGAGGGGGGTGAGTCTCAGCTTTAATTTTTTTAAAAAGTTAAGTTTCTAGGTGGTCCGGTTCTCGAGATATACATAAAAACATCAGCTGCCCCCTTTAAATCTTTTTTTAAACTACTGTATAGCACTTCGTAGCTTTAACCCCGCCCATTCAGGATTGCAGCCAATCAGTGAAGTGTTTGTTTGACCTGTGGCAGTGTCTAGTAAACCTCATTGCAAGGCCAGAAAATGGTGGTCCCCCCCCCGTTTATCTGAAAATCTCATAAATTGGGTAAGTATATACGTTTCAGTTTTTTCCCCTCTTATGTGTAGGAGTCAGATCCTGGCAGAGCTTGGAAAAGTTACTTTTTTAAACTACAATTCCCATCAGCCCCAGCCAGCATGGCCACTAGATTGGGCTGATGGGAGTTGTAGTTCAAAAAAGTAACTTTTCCAAGCTCTGGATCCTGGGCAGTGTTTTCAAAACCTTCCCAGTACTTGCTTTTGTGGGGGTAAAAGCATTGCTAATCCCATATGTCCAGAGTAAATCCCATTGAATTCAATAGGATTTACTTTTGAGTAGACATGGTTATGAATGTGCTGAAAATCAATGGGACTTTGGAGTGAATATAAAAAAGAATTGTGTTTGTGTTGTCTTTCTGTCCCTCCCTCCTCCAGTCCTATTTTAAAGCAAGTAGGCAGGGCTTACTTAGGTATTACAGTTTTTATTCTGTAGGAAACGAACACTGATTTTTTAAAAACTAATACTGATTTTTCCTCAATGACCAACTGGTTTGACAATAAACTATTATATGGGCTGTATGTATTTATACATCTGCAGTGTGTGTGTGTAGTCTTTCCAACAACCCTGTGAGGTAGGGTTGGAAACCAAGGCAGCTCACAACAAGAAATAAAGCCATTTAAAATCCAATAACCATAAAGCAAGAATAAACAGTTGGAAAACAGCCTAAAGAGGCATGATTCTGAATTTTGGGTTGGGTGAATGAAGTTTATTTATTTATTATTTGATTTATATCCGCCCTTCCTCCCAGTAGGAGCCCAGGGCGGCAAACAAAAGCACTAAAAGCACTTTAAAACATCATAAAAACAGACTTTAAAATATATTAAAACATCTTTGAAAATATTTTTTAAAAGCTTTTAAAAAAAGAAAAGGCTTAAAAACATTAAAAAGCAATTCCAACACAGACTCAGACTAGGATAAGGTCTCAACTTAAAAGAACAAGTTCCTTATCACTTGAGGCTGTAGTTCTCTGCACACTTCCCAGTTTGAGTAAGCCCCATTGAATACATTGGGACTTGCTTCTGAGTAAACAAACATCGGATTGCACTATAAATATATTTAAAGATTGTGTAATTCATAAACATATTTGATAGTCATGTTTATATAAATATTTCTTCATACTGTGTCCCAATAAGTATTTGATTTCACACTATGGTTGTAGATGCTTTTTCCCTCTACGTTTTAAGTGTGCCGGTCTTCCTGGGGGTGGTCATGGTTCTCCATTGTTTTCATCCTGAGGGGAGGATAGGCTGAGAGATGGTGAGTAGCACATTTAAGGTCTTTTCACCCCCCCTTTTTTAAATTTGTATTTATTTTATATTTCTCCAATATCTTCCCCTGGCTGTTTTTATGTATTTTAAATATTTTTAGATTAAATAAATAGGAAATCATAATTGTGAACCTCCCTAAAAGCAATTTACCTATCCTTATGTTTTGGCAAAGTGATGGTGTGAAGGCATGCTGGTAGAACAAGAGACCATGTTTGAGGCATGTTATAAAGTGTTTGAGGACTTTGTCACACATAACTTTTTGAGACCTGTAGATTCATGTTGGAAAGAACACGTGCATGTATTGAATGGTGGCTTGGTGCTGTTTTTTCAGTCTACGCTGCATGCGTAGGGAAGGTGATACATCATCTGGCAGCTAGCTTCATAACGTGAGAATGAAAAACATTTGGATCACCATTCACTTGTTTACTTTTCTCACTATTGAGACCACTTCATATATTACTTTTTCATACACAGAAATTTAATCTTTGTATAGGAAAAAGTGTTTTGTAAAATGTGAAGGACAGTGGCTGCCCAGTCAGTATAACCACTGTACAAGATCTACTCAGCCACTGTAATTACCTTTTTGTTTTGAGTGCCCTTTTGTCTGGGTCTTGGTTCAGGTGTGTATCCAACTTTCATGTGCTTATGGAAGGGGTGTGCAAGTAGTGCCCCCCCCCAGTGTGGAGGCTTGGACAAACATTGTGTTATGGAAAACCAAAGTCTGTGTGAAAGTACATATTTGGGAATGCCATCAGTGTAATTCTAAACACACTTAATAAATAATATTGAACTTGCACTTTACAAAATATATTACGGTCATGTCCATAAGCACCAGGAGGGTAGTCGCCCAGGGGATCTTAGTCCCTCTGCTTTTTTGGGAGCAGGGTCCCTATGTCTCCAAGCATCCTACAGTCAGCATGAAAAGGGAGTGTGTTAGTCACTGAGAAGAGTCTTCTAATATGCTTCCTTGCCTTTTCTGCAGATTGGAGCCAATCAGAGTGAAAGGAGGTGAGTCAGCCACTGAGAAGACTCTTCTCAGTTGCTAACGCTCTCCACTTTCATGCTGATTGGCTCCTAGAGATGTTTGTTGTTGTGAGAGAATGCATTAGCAAAGATCTCATTCTTAATCCAGGAGCAAAAAAGGGTGTATGTGGCTGTAACTATCATGAAGGGACTCTGCACTTCTGAATTTTCTACTAAACAACTGAAAAATACCTATGTAACTTTGTGTCTGGAGACTTATTATTAAGAATCACTTTCCATAATTGTAAGGAGGTGTGTCCACACGCAAGCATCCCAGGCCCATAAATGAGGGGAGAGAGCAGCATAGGGACATAAGCAGGTGTCTTATTCCAGGGGTTCCCAAACCTTTCTTCTACGTAGACCACTTGAAAATTGCTGAGGGTCTGAAAGTATCTGAAAATTTACTATGGGCATATGCAAGATAATTAACTCCCATTAGTAATAAGAGCAAGAATTTGAGCTGTGCATATGATATTGTAATTCAAAGGTGTAATTTTAATTTTGCTAGTTGTTTATGTCACTACTATTGCCATTACATTCAGTGATATATGGGAATTACGATTTACGAGTAACATTAGTACAAAAAACATTACTAAGGATTCTGTATGGTCTGATACGGGAGGAGGTCCATGGGGGTGACACCATGAGTTACCGCACCAGGTGACACCAACCCTAGTGACGCCACTGGGCATTAATAGATAAAAGGTCCTCTCTATTTATCTCCTCACCAGTAGTGTAGTGGCAAATCCAGAAGTGCAGGGTCCCTTCATAACAGTCACACCACACCCCCTCACAGCCATGCCCTTTTTCCACTTTCCCTCATCTCCCTTGCTGTCCGTGTCATCTCCAGGCCCACACTCCACTACAACAGATGTCCCTAGGAGCCAATCATCATGAAACGGGAACCTACTGCGAAGAGCCTTTCACTGTGATTGGCTTCAGCCAGCACAAAAGAATAAGGACTCTTCTCAGTGGTTAACACACTCCCCTTTCATGATGATTGGCTCATATATAGAGACCCGGCTGGGACCCTGATCTCCAAAATATACTGCTCCTCATGTCATCTCAAACATGTCAGCTCATACATTTGGCAAAAGGGGAGAAAAATCACGTGTGCTACATGCACGCATGACCCAAGCCTAGGTGTGGAGTAGGTCAGCAATGAAAGATCTCATGAAATAACTGCATGTTAGAATGAGTCCTGAGTTGCTAAATCACCCAGGCTTTTCTACAGTCTAGAGTACATTTATGGAGCCTACACTGAAAGATCCCCAGACTGCATGATTTAATGAATAAAGCATATTGTTCACAGACGTTCTTACTAGAGGCAAGTATTTGAAAAGTGCAAGAGTCACCATTTCATGGACCTCTAACTGCTTTATCATATGGGCAGAGAAATCTGGCAGTTCTCATATGGCAGTGTATGAACTCATTTGAAAGATTTCTGTCAGATCACCCAAACAGATAGTTAAGCTGTAGCTAAGAGGCATGGCCAGCAGAACAAATGAGCTCCCTGCATGCATTTCTCAACCTTTCATTCCTTTGTGAGGCTCACATAAAAGGAAATTATTTTTCCTCCCCTATTCAACATAGCAAAAAAGTCTGAGTTCAAGAAAGTTGGCGGCCCCCACATAACATCATCCAAGCTCAAACTATTAACTGAGCATCAAGCTCAACAACAGTTGAATTCCTTATAGTAATACCACAGAGTCCTTTACATGTACTTTGAGACACTGTCAGTTCTAACGTGGCTCTCTGTGGCGCTGAGTGGTAAGCGGCGGTAACGCAGCCGAAGCTCTGCTCACGGCCGGAGTTCAATTCCAACGGATGGAGGAAGTCGAATCTCCGGTAAAAGGGGCCGAGGTCCACTCAGCCTTCCATCCATCTGTGGTCGGTAAAATGAGTACTGGGGGGTAAAGAAAGGCCGAGGAAGGAACTGGCAATCCCACCCCATATATATGGTCTGCCCAGTAAACGTGGCAAGACGTCACCCTAAGAGTCGGAAACGACTCACACTGTAAGTGCGTGGGACACCTTTACCTTTTTACAGTTCTAACGTGGTTGATCTAATGCAGCAGTTAAGGAGCTCATGGTCCTCCAGCTGTTGGATGGTCGGGGATGATGGGAGCAGTAGTCCAGCCACATCTGGAGGCCCACAGGTTTCCCATCTTATGTTTATCTAAGGATAAACATATAAGACACACTAGTTGAAATATGTCTAATGTTACATATGATCAATATAAAAAGCCATACCTTTCACCGTGGCAGTCTATGACAAAAGAGTAATCTGTTGCTATCTCAGATATATGGTAATCTTTATGGAATGTACCTCTATAGATATTTGTGAATGTGATGTGTTGATCATGTTGAATAATCTTGAGGCAAGTACATGGGCTAGTTTGCACATCCCTACTCATCAGCTACATGCTGCAAAATCATGATCTGCATGTGTGATTAGGCAGTCACAGATACCATAGCACAAATGGAATCAACTCAAATGCATTTAGTCAGTTTGCACATTCAGGCCCAAGTCTCCAGTGACGGGAAATTAAGTGATGCACATTCCTGCATGAGCAAGTCCCAATGTGTGGACTTAGGGACATTGCAATAATATTCATGCCACAATATCCCTACATGCATGAACCATTTTCATCCTGAAGCCATCTTTTTGGAAATATTGTAGAAAATTTTAATTGGGGTGGTGGCTTTGGCTATGTGTTAAGCTGCTATGTTAAACTGCTATGGGGTTGGAGATATAGTTTGGCTGCTTTAAGCTCCCAGTCCCACCCCACTTTCCTTGTTAACTGTCTAATATACAATTTTATATGATTGCCTAGGGAGGTAGTGGGTTCTCCAACATAGAAGGCATTAAAGAGGCAGCTGAACAGCCACCTGTCGGGTGTGCTTTGATTTGGATTCCTGCAGGGGGTTGGACTCGATGGTCTTATAGGCCCCTTCCAACTGTATTATTCTATGATTTTGTGATCTATGATTCTATAATGGGTTTTCAGAATTCCATCACCCACCGCAATACTGAACATCAGATATGAGTACACACAAGGCCAGCACGATACATTTTCTGCTGGAAGGTAACAAATGATGGCATCTCCAAGTCAAGATGCAAAGTACCCAAGGCTAGCTGTGTTTTTTGAGCATCTAAGACAGAAAATCCTACAAGTGTCTCTTTATTTAATAAATTACAGCGCAATCCTTACCATATCTACTCAGAAGTAAGTCCTATTGGGGCTTACTCCCAGGTAAGTGAGGTTATGATTGCAGCTTTAAATAGCTAACCACTTGTTGTTGCATAACATCCAAAATTAGCTGCCTGAAGTGGCATCCTCATTCTGTCTAATTCTGGCATTAAGTTGTATGTTAATCAATTAATGATGGCAGAGCTGGGCCTGCAGGGATCAATAACATACCGCCATTGGCTGAAGTCTAGGTCACTTCTATTAGCCCCTTCTTTTGCAACTAAACAGTATCCACATTCTGTGTTAAAGGATAAAATTGCTATGATGGGCATAATGGGTAAACCCTGGAAGGTATTAATACTTCTGTAGCAAGGAAGTATACAGCCCATCTCTTCTGCCATTTGCATTCAGGAAATGACCTTTGTATGTATCTGTCAGTCTTCTTGCTGTACCAACATGTTAAAATACAAAGAATATAGATTTAGGCCAGTTATATAAATAGCTGATGGCAACTAGGAATCACTGTCAAGCAACCAAGAAGGGCATCTTTGCAAACATTTGGAGGGTTCATAAGAGCCCTGCTGGATCAGGCCAGCAGCCCATCTAGTCCAGCATCCTGGTCTCACAATGGCTGACCAGATGCCCATGGGAAGTCCGTCAGCAGAATCTGAGTGCAACAGCTCTTTCCCCACTTGTGATTCCCAGCAACTGGTTTTCCTTATTTTAGGACACAGATGACTAACATAGATACCAATATATTGTGGGCAGGCAGGTCAGGAATATTTTTTGTAATTTATGTTTTATTTGCAAAGATCATTTTGCCTAATCCCCTCCCAATAATTCCCTACTTCCTGAATGAAACCCATATATTTTGTTTAATTCAGAAAACGATCCTAAACATATGTTGAAAATTATATATATAGCCACACTACGATGCTATATTTTTGACTTAATGGTAGAGTTAGTTTTTTGTTGTCGTTGTTTGTCTTCCGGAAAGTTCTACGTGTAATTGACTTGCAGTTGACCTCTTCTTAAAATTATCTGCTGCATCTTAATTGATGTATAGTTGACCTGAGTACTTTCTCTGAACTCTCCTTTGATATTGCAGATCAGCTTTTGCACAGCTTATCTTAATCACCCATCCCCTTGTTTAGGGAGTCTCAAAAAAGACTCCCCAAACAGGCTTAGGGAACTGTTTAGATGAAACAAGGACAAATTAATGACCATTTGATAAGATTCTTAAGGGGTGCAGAGGTAGATCAGTCATTTATGTTGTGGCTAACTGCATAGAGTCAGTAGGCATGCTCTTTGTCTATGTAGTCTCCTATATATGCCATTCTTTGTTTAGATTAGCAGAGAGGTGAGGTGGAGTAACAATAGCACCAGCTTTTATATATCTCTCTATAGGGTTTCAGTGAAGCCTGATCAGTTAAGGGAAGTGGTCTTCTAGGCATTTTCTCTCCTGCTGAAGAGAATTACGATTATTTATTGAATTTATATCCCACCCTTCCTCCTGAAGGAGCTTCTGTAGCTACTAGGGATGGGTGACAATTTCGATTCAGTTCACATTTCAAGCAGAATTTATCAAATTTGCAATTTTCAAAACAATATGAGAACCGAAACACAGCCATCCTTCAAAATTTGCATTTATTACAATTTTGGGATGCAGTTCGCCAACTAAACAACATTTATAAAAATGCATATATTAGGGGAAAGTGTGCATAAAAATGAATACATGAGTGAAAATAACATGCAAAAAGGCATGGAATGATGAGAAATGGCTTGCAAAAATGTGTACCTTTGTCAAAACTGCCTACAAAAATGTGTTTATTTGGAGAAATTCACACTAAAATGGTGGAGAATTTTCATGATAATTCTTTTTTAAAAAATTCGCAGATTGCTGCAGAAATGTAGAGAACTGAATTTAACACTGGAAAAATAAGAAACTGAGAGAACTGAAAAGACAGATCTTTCCATCCCTAGTAGCTACTGATTATCTTCTAATTTGTGATGGAAAGTGGGATAACCAATTTATTATTAAACAGGAAAAGGATGTTTATTTACTATGGCTGGACCCTAAGATAAATTAACTTAAGCGATTTCATGGAAGGAGTATCCTGTCCCCTCTTGCCCATGTGAACCCCATTCCCAGAGTCAGGGGGTCCTCCCAAAGAGTGTGTGGGGCTGTTGGGGAGGGAGGAAAAATGGGAAAGTTTCCTTCCCATGAACTTCCTTAAGTTAATTATTTTCCAATTTGGGATCCAAGCCCCAAATTTAAGTGTTTCCCACCTTCCCCAGCAGCACCTACACTCCCAGCTGCATTGCTCGGGGACCCCCCCAATTCTCCAGAGAGGCCTTTCAGAGACTGCAGATGGTTACAGGGGAGAAGAGGGGACAGTGGACCTCAAGTTAATTTATCTTTGGATCCAAGTCTCTCTCTCTCTCTCTCTCTCTCTCAGCGGCGTCACTAGCGGGAGTGCGGGGGGGTGCGGACCTCCGGTGCGCACCATCCTAAGGGCATGGACGAAGTGGCTGGGCTTGCATGTGTGTGCGTACGCATGCGCATGCACGCATGCACTCAAGGCCAGCCACCCCGTCCATGCCCCTGGGAGGGCGCGCGCTGGAGGGGCACCCAGCCAGAGAAGGCCTGGGAATGCCGACGCTGCTCCTGGTCTTGCCCGCCCACCCGCCTCCGAGGAGGAGTTGGAGCAGCCTTGCTGGGCAATGGCGCGGGGTGGCTCTGGGTGTTACCCCCCTCAAGGTGACACCCAGGTGCAGGCCGCACCCTCTGCACCTCGGTAGTGATGCCCCTGCTTCTCTCTCTCTCTCTCTCTCTCTCTCTGTGTGTGTGTGTGTGTGTGTGTGTGTGTAGTTACTTGATTTGGCATTTGAATGTTTATTTGCATATTGCAACTGTTTATTTGCTTGTTACAAATGAACTCTTGTATAAAAACTAGCCAAATATTTCAACATAAACCATACCCAAAGAGTGGCTGTCCTGCTGCCTCTTGAATGCCTCTAGTGTTGGAGAGCCCACCACCTCCCTCGGTAATTGGTTCTATTGTTGTACCACTCTAACAGTTAGGAAATTTTTCCTGATGTTCAGCTGAAATCTGGCTTCCTCAGCTTGAGCGCATTATTCCTACATATTGTGCATTTTATAACTTAGGGCCTCTCCAGATGT
Source organism: Rhineura floridana (assembly GCF_030035675.1). Lineage (NCBI taxonomy): Eukaryota > Metazoa > Chordata > Lepidosauria > Squamata > Rhineuridae > Rhineura > Rhineura floridana. Next base: position 65,929,122 of record NC_084489.1, read on the forward strand.
TCTTTTTACTGTGCATTCATGATGATCTGTGCTCATGATGGTTATGCGCAATCCCACTTTCAATACTGTTTGCACCTGCAAACGTTTTAGGGCAGACACCGTGCTTCATTTCCAATCAGTTCATGCCTTGTAGTTTCCTGCTGAAATCCTTTCACTTTTTATACCACAAAAATGTCCTAGGGGTTTTCGGGGGTGGGGTGGGGGGGGTTTGGTCCTGCTTTTATTGAGCTATAGCCCAAGAGTGCCACACCAGACACCAATAATGTGGTAACGTTGGGAAAGGATCGCAGAACAAACTAATAAAGCAGAATGTTGTGTGGATGGTCCACTATAAACCCACCACTAATGCACTGTCATTGCGTCAAGGACATGTTTCAGAAATTCAGAATACACTTGCAGAACACCAGTTAGGAGGGGCTCTTAGATAAATATTTAAGTAATATGCTGCCCAAACCTATGCATTTCTGTTTGGAAATAAATCCCACTGAGTTCAATAGGACTTACACTCATGGCTAGAGCCTAACAAAGATTTGACTGCACATTTAACTGACAGATGCAGGGGTGTGTGTGTGCGTGTGCGCGCACCATATCTCTGAAACTAAAAGCCTACATAAGTAAATACCTATTGATATCTATCTTATACAGGATAAAAGTCTATTTGTATCACGTCTACTCAAAAAAAATGCCTGCTGCTTTTTGTGATCTCATATATGTGCAAATTTATTTTCCTGAAGCTTTAGTTCATATGGCAGTCATTTCTGCTGCACCCAGGTCTTCACAGATGGGACTCAAGTCCCTTGCAGGTACTTAATATTTCTATGGGAACTGATTTTAGAGAACAGTTCATTGATGATGCCCTTGCTCAGAAGGAGAGGAGAGGGCTTTTTGTGAAGCAAAAAGAAGCAAGGCTGCAAGGAAAGGCTGCTTTCCTCCTTCCTTCTTGACAGCCAGACTGCCTGCCTGCCTTGACTCCTGATTCTTATTTGCGAGGTCGCCCAGATCTCGCCTTCAGCCCAGATGGAGCCAAGGAGCAGTAAGGAAGCTCAGGACTTGCTTGCCCACCCCATCTCTGAGGCTAAGTGTGTGTGCCAGTGTTGCCCCTTTCTTCCACCTATATTCCATCCCAACCTCTCTCTCCAAGATGCTGCAGCAGTTGAGGGTTTCCTCCCTTCCACGTGCCCAAATGCATGTACGCCTGCAGATGCTTGCAGGAGGAGCAGGTGTGTTTGTGTGTGTTCGTGCGCTGATCTGCCTTCTGCTTCACTCTCATTCCCCAAGTGCACGCTAACCAAGTCATCAGTTCTGATGATCATCCCAAGGCTTAAAAGCACTAACCCCCCTCCTCAACCTATCTACCCTTTTGTCTTCACAATCTAGCAGCCCCACCACTACCACATTGCTTCTTCTTGATGATGATGATGATTTTTAAAAAGCTCAGCAGGTTGGCTAAGGCTGCGGTCCACATACTGCAGCTGAAATTTATTTATTTAATTAATTATTATTGCATTTATATCCCACCTTTCCTCCAAGTTGCTCAAGGTGGTGCACATGGTTCCCCCACTTCCATTTTATCTTTACACCAACCGTGTGAGATAGGTCAGGCTGAGAGACTGTGTCTGGCCAAGGTCACCCAGTGGCTTCATGGCTGGGTGGGGATTTTGAACCTGGATCTTAACTCAACACTGTAACCCACTGGTGTGGGGAGACAGGACTGTACAACTTCAGACTATGTGGGGAGGGAGGGGGATCCCAATTTGATTGGACCTTTGCATTAAGAAAAGAAATCAACACCTCCCTGTCTGCAGGGAGCTTTTTATGGAAAGGTATATTTGGAGATGTGATTTTGCCACACACTATTTTTTCAATTAACAGAGACTAAAATTACAATTAGCATGGGGGGGGGTCACAATATTTTTTGAGCTTACAAAGGGGGTCCCGTACTCATAAAGGTTGAGCTTTAGGGCATTCTACACCTAAAATGTGCTTGAGGTAAAGATCTCTGTGAGGAAGTGTGGCTCTCCTTTTTTTTTTTTAACTGCCCTAATCTTTTACCTTCCTCATGCCCAGCACCTTATTTGAAGATTTTGAAGGTACAAGATTTAGGTGAGCTTTTTCAGTTGCTAGATTTAATGTCCTGTCGTCTGCTCTATTAACGTGTCATATGACAGGAATTCTTTCTGCAGAACGCGTCTGGATCTGAATAAGTAGAAAACCTGATTCAGAGACTAAAATGACAGTGTTTGTGTGGGGGGTCACAAAATCTTTTGAACTTACAAACTTATAAAGGTTGAGAACCACTGTTCTAAACTATGATTTAGCACTACTTGAACAAACTTAGCCTCCTCCTGGGCTCACAAACAACTCCCCTTTTTTTCCTTTCGCATGGGTAAGCCAGGTGGTGTTCAGAAGCTTTTGCTTTTAGTTAACTGCAGTTTGTTGTCTTGAGTGAAATAACAAACTGTAGTTAACATTGTTTGTTTAAAGCAAGCCAAATTCAAACCATGGTTTATGAAGATAGCTTGTTTAAACTAATCATATTGAATGTTAACCGCAGTTCCAAGTGTGAATGGAACAACAAACTGTGGTTAAGTAACAGTGGAAGCTAAACCTTCTAAACTGCTCCTCTCAACCATATGGGAGAAGAAGGAGGCGTGTGTGTGAGCCCAGGAGGAGGCTGAGCTTATGTGCACAGTGTTCAATCATGGTTTAGTGCTACATCCAAACACAGGCTATGTTTATCTCTCTGTTTTATGCTGTCTAGTTTTGAAAGTGAAGTTGAACATTGTTATTGATTATGATGTTAGCCACCTTGGCCTATGTTTAGGAAAGCTGGGCTATGCCTTTTAAAAAACAAAATACAACATTGCATAGGATTGCAACCTTTGCCACTAGACTAAACCAGCATTAGGTGAAACTAGGAGGGGGGATTCTAAGCAGGTGGCAAGCCATTTAGGGGCATTTTTCTCCAAGAAGGATAATGGCAATGCTGTTTTTGAATAGCATCTGTTGAACATATAATATATTTTGGCTCTAAGATCTGCTGTGTAGGGAACAAGGGGAAAAGAGCTGTGCATTCAGTCTACATATGTGATGAGTTAGTTATGGTCACCTTCAGGTATAGGCAGTTTCAATATATGCTCTGAAATGCACACCAGACCTCAAGGGCTGCAGAGAAAACTGTAAAAAAAGGTTTTGAATGAAAAATTAACACACATTAACTTCTGCAAAGTGAAACCAGATGCCAGCTGTTCAGGTCTGCAAGTGTCATTGAGAGACTACAACCCTACTCCCACTTTCTTGGGAGTAAGTGTCCTTGAACTCAATGGGACTTATTTTGGAGTAGATATGTATAGGGTCACTCTGTTAATCCTTCTTTCATTCCAAATTGTGGCGACTTGTTAGAAATATATAAGCACAAATTCAGTTCCAGAAATGAGTTGCAATAATGTTATGAGTAGGGATGAGTAAATCTATCCATTTCAGTTTCTCATTCTTTCAATCTTAAGTTCAGTTCTTCACATTTCCATATCAGTTTGTGATTTTTTTAAAGTCCTAGTGGAAATTCATTAGCATCTTAGTGTGAATTTCTCCTAATATAAGAATTTTTGTACACAATTTCCCCTAATATATAGTTTTTCCTAATATAATGTGTTTTATTTTATGTATTAATTTATATATTTCACTAATTTTTGCATTTCTATGCACAGTTTACCCCAGTATATGAATTTTTGTACACATTACTTGGCTGAAGAAATAGATTGCAAAATTTGGAGAAGTGTGAATTTTGAGGGATGGCTGTGTTTCAGTTCGCATACTGTTTAGGAAAGTTTACATTTAAATGCAAACAATCAAATTTCTCCTCTATCTCTAGTTATGAGCTTAGCCACTACTACTTCTCCTGGTATTATTATTACACTACAACTAGACATTTTACTTTGAAGAGGGAATCCTACAAAAGATTCTGTCTCATAATCTTAAAAAAAGGTATGACATATAAAGGGAAGAAATTAGGAGTTCTAAAGCCCAGTGGGCTCTAAAGATGGAGGAAAATCACTGACCTTGGTCAAACATAGCTGGAGATGGGACAGCATCTGCAAATGTAGGTGCCTGCGACGGAGGCAACAACTGCAAGGAGCCAGGCCTTGATCCCAATGAAGATAATGCTATTACTCATCTTGGTTTTAAGAGGCTCACCACCCTACTTGCCACAACGTGACTCATAAATGCTAATGCATGATAAGGGGACACAATGAGAGGAGGGCTATTGTTCAATCCCCCATCATCTCTCGCCTTAGGAAACCCCAACCAAAGACCCACGTGCCTAGTGACATCTCTGGCCAAATTGCCACCATTCTCCAGATAATTCATTTATTAGGGAACAGCCTTAAATTTTAATTCCCCTCATAAATCCAGTGTAAACAATGGCCTTCCATTCCATTTCTCCTGCTTGTTGGAAAGATTTGCTAGCTTTCTTTGGTACAGTGGCTGCATACACACCAAACATTTAAAGCACATGGCTTCCCCTGAAGAATCCTGGGAACTGTAGTTTGTTAAGGGTGCTGGGAATGGCAGCTCTGTGAGGGATAAACTAGTCCCCAGGATTGTTTAGGAGGAGTCATGTGCGTTAAATGTATGATTGTGCAGCCTGAAGTCTTTCTTCTTGTGCCTTTAACAGCATCTGCCCAAAGAGAAATTAAGCAGAAGAAGCTTCACCTACTAACTTTGTGTTGTATTCTTGTTCAACAACAATGAAAAGACTAAATCTGAACGATGCTGAAGAAGTGTCATGCTTTTTATTAATGTTCAGTGTGTTTCGTTTCCCAAAGGCGTAGAAATAGGCCCAGTTTAATTAATAATTATTAAAAAGTAGTAGCCCCCACATCAGGGTTGGGGGAACCTCATCTTCGGAGGGGGGGGGGCAAATGCAGCCTTCCAGGCCTCTATCTGGCCTTCAGGACCAATGGCAGCTGGTGCTCATTGGGACTGGTGGGGCGGAAGGCAGAGAGTCCAACAGCAGGTGGAGCCACAGCCAATGACAGGCACAGCCATCCTCTGATTAGCTGTAAGTAAGACGGCAGGCAGGTGGGAGCCGACTGAGAGCAGACTGCAGTTAGTGGGAAGTGCCCCAATTGCTCTAATAGACCAGCTCCACTGCTAAGGACTCTCCTCACACTTGACCACACGCTGCCCTTGTCTATCCACACCTGTTTTCCACAGGCCATGCCCCTCACCAGTCTAGCTTTCCACCCTCCTTGAGTGTTTTTGGCTTGGCTGAAAGGGTGCAGACAAACTGGAACGAGTTCAGAGGAGGGCAATGAGGATGATTAAGGGACTGGAAACAAAGCCCTATGAGGAGAGACTGAAAGAACTGGGCATGTTTAGCCTGGGGAAGAGAAGACTGAGGGGAGATATGATAGCACTCTTCAACTACTTGAAAGGTTGCCACACAGAGGAGGGCCAGGATCTCTTCTCGATCGTCCCAGAGTGCAGGACACGGAATAATGGGCTCAAGTTACAGGAAGCCAGATTTCAACTGAACATCAGGAAAAACTTCGTAACTGTTAGAGCGGTACGACAATGGAACCAATGACCTAGGGAGGTGGTGGGCTCTCCAACACTGGGGGCATTCAAGAGACAGCCGGATGGCCACCTGTCAAGTATGCTTAAAGCTGGATTCCTGCATTGAGCAGGGAGTTGGACTCGATGGCCTTATAGGTCCCTTCCAAGTCTATGATTCTATGATTTAAAGCAGTATCATACTGCTTTAAACAGTTTGTGACGGGTGCTGAGAGTTGTTGGGAGACCCTCTATTCCCCTCACAGATTCCCAGAGTTCTCTGGGAAGGGGGATTGACTGTTAAACCACTCTGAGAACTCTACAGCTCTGTGAGGGGAATGGGGGGGAGGTGTCTCCTAACAGCTCTCAGCACCATTCACAAACTACAATTCCCAGAATGCTTTGGTGAAAGCCATGACTATTTGAAGTGGTACTAAATGGATAGTGCAGATGGGGCCTTGGATGAGAACATTATCATTTCCTTCTGCAAGCATCTTGGCTCCCTCTGAAGCAAATCTCTGTACTGAACTTTGCTGTCTTGTCCTGGGTGCCATCTAAACACTGTCATACTGGGTTAAGTCTGAAAACGCATCCTCTCTTCCTGAGATGCTCTCATCTTTCTATGGTTTCTCCAGAGAAGCTGAGATGGATGCCTTTTATTTTCCTTTTGGAGGCTTAAGAAGTCTTTGTCTCTCCTCCAGTGGAGATCTGGAAGAGTTTGTTGACCAACTTCATAAGTTGTCTTCCTCCTACCGTTGCTTACAAAAATTTGGTTGCTGCTGTTGCTGCTGGCTTAAATCTTGATTTGGTGGCTGGGGGAGCCTTAATCGTGGTTTTTCTGAGAGGATGGCTACCACTTTTCACACAGTACTTGCCTTTGGCTCCTGATAGCCAGATGTCTGTGGAGCTGTTAGTGATGGAGAATGGCGCTTGAAGCTAGCCAGCTCACAGGGCAACTCACTTTTTTGGGGGGTCCTGATGTGGAAGCATGGGCATCCAGTTCACAGGGGGGTACAAGGGAGCAGTTGCCCTCCCTCCCGAACCATAATCCTCAGATTCCCAGTTTTCATTTGTAAACAAAGAGGAAGTTTCTAGCATCTGTAGAATCTGAGATATGAGACAAAATGTACAGGGAGTATTCTTGTCATTATTTGGCTTCACTTTGCCCTACTACAACTACCACCAGGAAAAGATTCCATAGACTCCCACGTGTGGAAGGCTGTCTTCCTCTCCTGGTGCAAGTCTTAGACTTTTTTCCTTGAAGAAGCAACTCTTCCATGGATTTTGACTGGAGCCAAGTCAGTGAGCCTGAGCTGACAGGAAGCCCATAAACTTCTGCATGGGAAAGTAGTTGTTGCTCTGCATAGATAACGCAAATCAAGATGCAAGGCTGAGGGTGGAGGCTGCATTCACAGGAAATGAATCTACCATAGGCTGCATTCACAGGAAATGAATCTACCATAGTCTGGAAATAAAAAAACATGGGGAAAGATCAGGTTTTAGCAGTAGCAGTGGATGGAACAATCCATTTCTATTTTCAGCAGTGGTCAGCCTGATGCCTTTAGGAAGCTGAGAATCATAGCCAACAATGGCTGCTTTCACACTGTACTTTATTCCGTTATTCTGATGATTTCTTACCGGGTAATTTGTGCATTATATTTGATCTTTCACATGATGTACAAGCTACTTCTGGAATTCTAGTGGAATATAATTTAGCGCTAATCTTTGTGATAAATAATACCAGAAATAATCCATTTGCAAGCTTGGGAACTCAGAAAATTGCAGGGTTTTTTTGCTAGCTGCAGCTGCTCACATGACAGGCATCCCAACATGCAGTGTGTTCCTGCCCTTTAAGCATGCAGGGGGGTTTTTTGTTTGTTTTTTTGCTTGATGAAAATCATTATTACACATTTAGCTCCAAATGTTTTAGCTTCAATGTCAGCAAAATGATTTGATCTGATACCTCAGCAAGAAATTCAATATTGTGTTAACTGGAAAGGAACAAAAACTGTGTTTCTGGGTACAATTGTAGCACACGCCAGTATATATTTTTAATTTTTATTATTGTTGTTGTTATTGCACACACTAGCATGTTGTTGTTGTTGTTGTCATCACATAAGGAGTCTCTAAACAAGAAAAGTTACGACAAAGGATCTTGTAACCTATTCAAACAATGGAGACGTGAGGCTCTGATGTCAGTGGGGCAGTGAATTTGCTCTGGGTTTTAAAACCTGTAGTGGATTCACTGCCCCACTGACATCGGAGCCACCAGTCTCCACTGGCATTGAAGGTGACTGAGGTGTGATGTAATGTCCTAGCTCAGGAATTGGGAACTTGTGGCCCTTGGCCACAGCCAAGCATGGCCAATGCCAGGAGCAGTGGGAGTTGTGATCCAACAGTATCTGGAGGGCCACAGGTTCCCCAGCCCTGCCTTTTGAATGCTGTGGTGGTGCTGGTGGTGGGGAGCGGCTTTTGAGTGACAGGAGCATTCTAGGCTGTTAGAAATCAGTTGAGAGGAGATAACTAAGGGATGCTGAGGAATGAAGAGAAGGAAGAGCTTGTGAGGGTGAGTCAGAGTTGAGCATTGTTGGGATGGGGCACCCAGGGGACAGAGACCAGGGTCTTTTTTAGTGGGCGGGCCCCAAACCTCCTGCCGAGTTCACTTTTTTTTCCTTTAATTTTTTTTGTTCTTACTTTGCTTATAGGGTGGGTGGGCACAGTGTTGGTGAGACCCTCACCGACCAGCTTAATTTCTCAGAGGCATCTATACAGGGGCGTAGTCATTCTGAGTCACGGGGAGTCACAGACTCCTTAGTTTTTGGGGAGCAGAGTCCCAGCCAGGCTCCTATGTATTAGCCAATCAGCATGAAAGGGGAGTGTGTTAGCCATTGAGCAGAGGCCTTGTGCTTTTGTGCTGATTGGAGTCAATCAGAGTGAAAGGTGAGTCATACACTGAGAAGACTCTTCTCAGTAGCTAAAACACAGCCTCCCTTTTCATGCTGATTGGCTGCACTACAGGGACATCTGTTGTAGTGGAGTGTGGACTCGGAGATGACATGCAGAACAAGGAAGACGAGGGAAAGTGGAAAAGGGGGCTTGGCTGTGAGAGGGCTAGGATGACAATCATAAAGGGACCCTGCACTTCTGAATTTGCTACTACACTACTGCATCTATAGCAGCGGTTCCCCCAAAGAATTCCCCCATGGACCACTTGAAAACTGCTGAGGGTCTGGGCAGACTACTTGGCAGATGTTTCTACCTGTTGTAATGATTGTAATTCACTGTGCTAGATGCTGTATTATTTTAATGGTAATTTTAATTGCTTCATTGGTTTATTTTTATGTGTTTGCTTCCTCTCGCCCTGACTTTCGCACTTCTAATCCTTGCAAGGGCTTCCTACCCCCACCAACCCACTTCTGGTCCATTCCACCTTGTAGGCAGACTGCCAGGTTCTTAGAACAACAGAGCAGCCTCTGCGCCCACCGCTCAGAACTGCTGCTCCCACATTCTTCACAGATATGCTGTGGACCACCAGAGTGAAGTTTGTGGACCATTGCTCGTCCACGCACCAGTCTAGGAACCCCTGTCCTTTAGCACAGTGCAAACGTTATGCATATTTGTGTCATGGGCCTGAGCCCTGAGTCCTTTAAGTACCCTGAGGTCAGAGTAGGAAAGAATGAGTGATTCTTGAGATAACACCTGCTTGTTTAATTTGTTTCAATAGTAATCCACAAGTTCTTTGGCAAAGTACTGGGCCTGCATCTTCTAGAAGTTGGGAACAAATTGCTGTCAGCTCTCTGCTTGCGCTGAAGTAATCTTCCAGAGCAGCATTTTCCCAGACATTTGTTCTCTGGAGCACAGGTGTGTCTGTGTTTTCTCCTGGATTCCCGCTGAAGATGTGCTTCATTTTTACACGCAAAAAGTTACATAAATTATTTTCTCAGCCAGCTGGGACAATGGACAGGTGCTTTCCTTGCAGTTATGGGGCAGCCCACTCCATCTTGCATCCTCCTGACATCCCACACACCCCTTTTCCTAGACTGTTTGGGTTCAAGGATGGGGCAATAATGATATTGCTGGGCTGTAGGGCAGGCTGCATCATCACGCAATCCCAGAGCACCCTTACTGCCTCTTTTGGGATGATGTTGCTGCCCATATTATAAGCAGCATAGGGATCAATGCTTTGTAGAGTGGTGATTAGTCCAAAGCAGCGTATTCCAAGGTGGGCGGGGAGGCTCTGGTGGCACACGGTTCACAAATCTTTGTTCCAGAGAAGCGTGGAAAACCCCTGCAGAAGTTTACAGGTCTTATCAAAAGTTTTTTATAGCATAGGAACAAAGGAAGCTGCCTTTGACCGAGTCAGACCACTGGTCTCAAAGTAGCTTAGCATCTGGTAGTAATTCTGCAGTGCTTCAGATGGGGGGGGGTTCTATCTCCCAGCCCTATCTGGAGATGCTGAGGATTGAACCAGAGAGCTTCTCCATGCAAAGCATCATGGTCCTTCCCTAAGCCTCTTTACTCAGAAGTATTTCCTACCATGTTCTATGGGAATTACTCCCTATGTATATGGCCACATCTACACCAGACATTTATTCCGTATTAATCAGCATTGGCTTCACCCACAAAATCCTGGGAAGTGTAGTTTGTGAAGGGTGCTGAGTCTTAATAGGAGACTCCTATTCCCCTCACAGAGCTCCAATCGCCAGAGTAGTTTAACAGTCAGCCAGTTCCCAGAGAATTCTCCTAGCAACTCTCAGCACCCTTCACAAATGACACTTCCCAGGATTCTTTGGGGGAAGCCATGACTGTTTAATGTGGAATAAATGTCTGGTGAGGATGTGGCTGTGAGAGTACACACTTACTTGGGAGGAAGTTCCACTGACTCTTTTCTGAGAAGTTATGTGCAGGATTGTGCTATTTTTGTCCCTTGAAATTCCTAGTTGTTCCACCTCAACATCTCCTTCCAAATTTGCCTTAGTTTTGCTTTACATAACATAAGGTTGAATCAACTTTGAACTCCAATAATGCCTGTTGCTTGCCTGGAGGGAGGTGTGTGTGTGTTGTGTAGAAACTAGCCTACTGCACAAGAGTAAAATGTAGTTGGTGCCCTGCCCACTTTTACCCCTGGCCCTGCCCACCACTGACATGCGGCCCCCAGAAAGTTGCCAAGAAGTGAATGCGGCCCTTGAGCTGAAACGAGTTCCCCATCCCTGACTTCGATGATCTGCGGTCTCTCTTTCAAAAACCTGATCAAGCCGTCACGTGAAGTTCCTGTGCCACTTTCTGAACTTAGGGTGCCACCATCCCTGCTGAATCACAACGGTGCAGATTTCTGCAGATGTCCTCGGGCTAAAATAAAAATGATGGGAGCGGGTGAGTGGGTGGCTGCTGATAAACAACCCAAGGATAGAAACTGGAATTATACAAGGCGAAGACGGATGCAAAAGAGGATTGGCTTCCTTTTTAAAGACGGAGAAAACTTACGGAAGCCTACAAGGTGCTCAGGCAGGAGGAGGAGAAGGAGCGTTTGAGAACTTGCCGGGAGAGTTCCTCGCTCACCTCAGAGTCAGTGTAGCGCTGGGGAGGGGAGGAGAGGAGAGGAGAGGGGGGAGCCTCAGCATGTCTCTGTCTTCCTCACCAGGCATGCTCAGCACGGATTCTTCCTCGCAGGGCTCGGACGCCGCGAGGGAGCCACGGGGGACGACGATCCAGCGGGTAAGTCGCCGACCGTGTGGTTTCGCCCTTCGCCTCCTCTTTAGGATCGGGGCGGTGGGTTGTGCCGCTGTAAAGAGGCCTCGGGGGAAGAAACGCCCACCCCGTCTCCAAGCCGGCCTCGCTGTCACGTAGCTGCCCGCGTTTCTCCACCCCAGCGCCGCCAAAGTTTCTGCCGTCTTGCCGGAGCCGAAGGGTGTGGGTGGGTGTCTCTCTTTTCTGCCCTTTCTCTCTCCCCCCCCCCCCGCTGTCTTTTCTTTTCTTTTTTGGAGGTCCCAGAGAGGGTGCGGCTCTGGCTCCATGTACTACGAGCGGGACAGTCCAGGAGATTTCGACTGTATTCGGCCGGCGATAGTGGGGGGCAGCAGTGAACCTCTCCCCCCCCATCTCGTGTTATGTACAAATTTGTGTGCCGGGAAGCCTCTCCACACGCTTTGCAGTTTGGCTGGTTGAGTGGTTCACTCAGAGTGTGTTTTTTTGGGGCGCGCGGCGCAGAGATCTAATTGTGGCTTCCCTTTTCACTCCTTTCTTTGCGGGAGGGGGGTTAGGATCCAAGAGATGGATTGGGCCCTGAGGAGGTTTTAGCCCTGGAGTGGGTTTTCACTACTCGATTAACAGGTAATGCGTTTGAGCATGTGCAGAGTGCCCTTCCTCTCACCACAGAGAGCATTCTGCATATCTGCTGGACGGTTTTGAGGTCTTTGGGTTTGTCCTTTTTTATTATTATTATTATTAAAGGTATGTATGTATCTTTTCTGACAACCCCCCCCCATTGAATTTGAATTTTTGGGCGGAGACATGAATAGAGATTTTAGATGAGATTTTATTTATATCACATGCCCTTCTGGAAATCAGGGCTGCCATTCATGCACCTTTGTCTCACACCCTCCTAATCTTATCCTCACGACAACCCTGTGAGGTAGAGAATGTGATTTGTCCAAGGTCATGCAGGGAGGCTTCATGGATATCAAGTTTGCTGCAGGAACACTGTCCATTCTGCCCAAAGCGTGCCTAGCAAATGTTCCTCTCCATAAGATTCAGAAACAAAAATGTTACCTAGGTGCCAAAGGTGAAAACCTTTTTCAAGGGGGAGATTTTATATTAGTGAATGTGTTTTGTTTCTGAATCTTTCTGTTTGAATAGTTAGGTATGTCTTAGATTGAATAGTGATTTAAAAATATTGGACCTAAACTTGAATCGAAGTTTGCGAGAGCCCAAGTCTAGATCCTGATTTAAATTCTAGAGCTCAGATTGAAAGATCCAAAGCAGTAATGAAGGTGAGTGCCTCTGACCATATGCAGAGTGTCCTCTCTTGGCCGCTTGCCAATATGTTATTAATAGCCCATGTACATTGGTTATGGGGGGGAGGCTTTCTGTATGGTTTGAATGCTGACACCTCTCTCTACACTGTTTTCACTATAAAGAAATCAAATTGGAAAGAAACAAAAATCAAATGTCTCTCCCATACTGCTTTTTAGCAAATTACATAAATGCATGCAGTACCCCCTCCACCTGGCCATGCAGTCTGCCTCCTTCCTCCACCCTGTCAATGTACTTCCTCTGTAGTCTTGAACTGATCAGAGGAACCCAGGAAGCTGCCTTCAAACTGCTGGTCCATTTTGTTCATCATAGTTTACATTGATTGCCAGCAGCTCCGGGGTTTCAGACAGGGGATATTCCCCACTCTGCCTGGAGATGCCAGGGATTAATTTTTTTATTATTTACCTATTTTCTTACATTTATATCCTGCCTTTCTTTCATCAAGAAACCCAAGGCGGCATTTCATGTGGTTCCCAGGTGGTCTTCCATCCAAGCAGTGGCCAGATGCAGATCTGTTTAGCTTCAGCAAGGTGAAGGCCTTGTGTGCCTGCAGACCATACCCCGGGACCTTTCTTCATGCAAAGCTGATGCTCTACTGCTGAACTAAGACCATTTCCTATTGACAGCAATTATGGACACTGTATTATTCGCAATCCCTTTCCAGACAGGTTTGGATTGGTCTGTGTGCTCTTTAAATGCAATTAACTTGGGGCATGAGACACATCTGGTACTTGCAGGGGGTGTTGGGTCTTAGTCATCCAACCCTTAAAGCAAAGAGGATGCGCAAGTGTACTAAATTCTCCATGCCAGGATCCTGCTGCCACTGCATATCCTGAGTGTTTGTTGTTTCCCAGCTAAAGCTTTCTCCAGGACTATGTGCTATAAATGTATTGAATGAAATGGTTGTTGAAGACTGCAGTGAACCCCATGTCTCCCATTCTCTGGGCCTCTCTCCCAAGATGCAATCAATTTGGACTGTAAAATGCCACACACTTGTCTGCTGATTTAGGAACGTTGCATTTCTAATAGGAAGAATGAGTAACTTCTCCTCAGCAATGTTGACACAGTCAGCTTTAGGGTGTGCGTGTGCTTAATAGAATTGCAGCTATGAACAAGTACGGTAGGGTTTTAAAACTTCATAACCTATGGGAAGTGTTTAATGAAAGGTACGGTTCCTTTGATTGGGATGTGCAATAGGGTTTGGGTGCATGGTGAGCAGCTGAAACAAATCTTCTTGTTCACCACCATTTAACAACCTCTTTTAAGATCCATTCATTCCAGGGTCAGTCCAAGACAATTTGGTGAAGAAAGATGAAACCCTTCCCACTAATGAACATGCACCACAAGCCACTGCAAAACTCAGTGATAGGAATGAATGGGAGAGGGTTTTTTCCCCAATGCAAACTGCAGGCGTGCAGGGCACTGATCCTGATTGGTACCACGGGGGGGGCAAAGGGTTTAAGCCCTCCTACCCCACATGTATGGGTCCCAATCTGGCTTGCTCTCCTGTGCCTGTAGTTGACTAATTACAGACCATTCATGCAGTTGCTAATTGTGTGGATGTTGCCAGATGCGGACGGCGTGGCAGAATGGTCCTGCTCACCTGACCTCCCGACAGCTGAGTCGCTGCTGCTTTTTGGGAAGGAGAGTGGTCAGGGAGTTTGGTGCAGTGCAAACCCACCAGCAGAGCCAATCCGGCACCTCATCCAGTGAGGCTAATGGTCAGGGATGAGGGAAATTGTCGACAACAATACCTGGAGGGCACAGGTCCTTGTATGAGACCTGATGCTCTTATATTCTCTGGTGAGGTATTCTATGCTTAATTTGCTCCTGGGAAGGTCTGTGATAAACAGATTCAGCGAGGATGCAGTTGGCATGCCGCCCAGTGTATAAAGTTGATTGTGACTTTATTAGCACTTCTACCCCCAGATTACTTATTTTGGAGTAGCAAACAGGACTAAAGTGATTTGAGGATCGCCACCATAGGGTCACCATAAGTCGTAATAAACTTGAAGTCATATAACAACAACAACAACCTTATCCTTTCCAGTTTTGACAGATTACAGTGGTGCATTGTTCTGTAGATACGTAATTAGACTTGTCTCTTATGATCTAAAGAACACAATGGGTGGAATAAACAAAGAACGTTTTGTTTTATGAAGAGGAAAGCAAATCATCCCTGAAAAACTGCGCTTAATTATGGCGAGATCATTGGACAAATGCTTTTTTTGGACTGCCAAAGCAGCCACCTGCACAAATGCGGGCTTCATTTGGGCCAGAGTATATTTATCTTCAGGGTGATGGTTTCTGAAGTTCTTGGAAGAGGTGACCTGCTCTTTGTGAAACATGGCCTGAGTCTTCCCCGTTAACAGATTTGGCTGAAGTCCACCCTGATTAACTTTGAGCTGGAGTGTATGTGTGTTTGGTGGAGGGGAATGTAGCACAGCGTGCAATCATTCCTGCCTTTTAACTTTTCTTTCTTGAGCTTTCTTAACTCATCAAGAGCTGCGCCTCCAAAGCCCTTTGGGCTTTTTAGCACACCCATGTATTTGGGTTTTAACAGATGTTGCTTTCCACTCCTTTAGTGGAAAAGGTTATCTCGCCTGCTATTGTGCATTGTTCGAAAGATCTGTGTTGGCCTGGTGGAATGCTGGGGGAAGCTTACAAAGAAAAGTGTAAGTCGGTCTTCGGTGGCCTCAGTGAAATCTGTAGAATCCTAGTGTAGATACCTCTGTAGGCTGATGGGATGTGTTAACATCTATGGAAGGCCTGGCCAAATTTGTCTTGAGAGCACCATAGTGTAAAATACAATAGAACAGAGATCGTAGTAACGTACTGAAAGATGTCTGTTAGTACATACGTTTTGACCTATAGAGCAACATGGTTCACAGCATCTACACATACCCAGCATACATTTACAAGTCAGTCTGTCACTGACAACTTGGTACTTTGATTTGTGTTGTAATGGCTTTCCAAAATTAGTGCAAGAATAAAAGTGCTACCCATACTGGTAGTTCTACAGAAATCATTCCTAATTTCTGTAGGGCACCCAGGATCAGTAGTGTAGTAGCAAATTCAGAAGTGCAGGGTCCCTTCATGATAGTCACAGCCACACCACTTCTAAGATTATACAACCTTCTAAGATTACAGACATCCCTAGGAGCTGATCAGTGTGAAAGGGGAGTGTGTTAGCTACTGAAAAGAGTCTTTGCAGCGGCTGACTCACCTCGTTTACTCTGATTGGCTCCAATCAGCAGGAAAGGGCAAGGAAACATGCTAGAAGACTCTTCTCAGTGGCTAACACTCGCCTTTCACACTGATTGGCTCATAGGATGCTGAAGACATAGGGACCCTGCTGGGACCTGGCTCCCAAAAAAGTAAGGGGTCTAAGACCCCCTGAGACCCTGCATGACTACACCTCTGTCCAGGTTAGATAATGCTTTTAATTCCTTCTGAACCAGCTTGACCGGTAACGTAAGTTGCTCTTGCGTCCATTTTATAGCTGGAGAGCAGAGGCTGACAGAAAATGACATCTGAATCTCCCAAGTGGGTAGGGATTTGAGCAAGGTTCTAGAGCGAAGTCCCTTATCTGTGGATGATTCTGCTTCTTTTTCTCTCCTGTCTTCCTTCCGTTGGATGTGTCTAGAACCGACTCTCTTCCCACCTGTCTTTTCATTTTATTTTGTCCTCTGCTACCCAGGTGCAAGTCTTGAACATCTCTTGAACACATGTGCTGCCACCTCATTGTTACATAGGCTGTACCTATGAAGTACAAAGAAGGTATGTTAGTGATATTTGAGGGAAGATCTTGCTTCTTCAGATAGTAAATGAGAGGGGTGACATTCAGGGCTCAGGCTTGCAGTGGGTTCAGGACCTGGGCTCTGGAGGATGTCCAGCAGGGATTCAGCCTGTATGCCACCACCACCCCAAGCCAGGAGGTGCAGAAGAGCCAGACAGCCAAACAGGGACCCCTCTTCACTTCAGACTGCCACACGGGGCCTATTTCTATTAACCACCCTTTCCCAAGTGTATCCTTATTTTTCCTTGCCTCTAAGAGCTAGGGTCAGGGTGACCAGTTGAACAGGACCTTAACAGTTGCACAAAAGGTGGAATTTTGGTAGTCATATCCTGAGTGAGAAATTGACACATAGATTTTGCTCACCTTCACAACTATTAAGCATAAAAGATCTTTCATTTTAAATGCCCTCAGGGCCAGCTCAAGAGGCAGAATCATTTGGGGTGTGTGTGCAGGGTGGTGTGGCTCTGCTGCTGCCAGGGCCGCCTCCTCCTCGCCCCATGGCAACATGGCAGTTTCTCTGTGTCACTCTCCCTGTCTTGCTCTGAGGAGGGGCCAAGGGAGTCTTACTCAGAGTGAGGTGTTCCGGCCAAGGTGGCCAGGAGGCCTGCACTGCTCCTGCATTTCGTGGTGGCTAGAAATTCTGTTTGAACTTGGTTAAAAGGTTTTAAAGTCATTTCCCTTGGGGGAAAGTGCATAGGGGCCATATACTGATGGTGGGCAAGGCCAAAGCGGGCGAGGATGCCCCATTCGCACTCCTGCATCCATCACTCATCCGTTCATTCACACGCGCCCCTCCTTCCCAAGGCCTACCCATCAAAGCCTTTTCTCAGCACCCAGCAGAGGAACACAGTGAGCTGCTAAAGGAGGAAAGACAGCAATCTATGTGATTTTTAAAAAAGAGGCAAGGTGAGGGATGATTAACCTTTTCTTCCCAGTTGCCACCCCCCTCCTTCCAAAAATTGCACTCTGCTGGCAGACAGGCTTAGGACACACACAAAAATAGAATTCACCTGACCGGGGCCTTTTTTCTAAGCCCATTTGTTGTGTGCAGATAAGGCCAAGGAGAGCATGGGCCAGAAGTTCCCAACCGCTGGTTTAGAGAAGACTGTGCCAAATGGGCCAATGGTCTGACTATATTGCCATGAGCAGAGTCACACAACCAATGACCATTCAAAAGAAGGGTTTTCCTCTGCATTTGTGCAGGGGGGGGGCTTCCTGCTGACATTCTAATGAGTATGCATAGTTTGGGGCACAGCCTGCTGCCACAGTGCCATCCCCATGCGTACGTCCGCTGTCCACTAATGAATGCTTGACAATTGCATTCTTGTACAAAACTCTTTAAAAATGGTGGTGGCTGCATTAATGTGACCCACCTTCAATCAGGTGTGATCCTATCGTCCACAGCCTACCAATGGGAATCCAGTTCTTCTATCAGTAATAGGCCAGAGTGAATCAGGGGGTGCTTTGATCCTTATAAAAGCATCTGGCACATGTGTGCTCACTGCACTGACAAAAAAACAAAAGAAGGTATGCCTCCAAGTAAAGCCAGGAAAAGAGTGGGGGGGAAATCACAAGATGCTGTAAGTAGTTTATTTTATCAAAGAGCCCAATGCATTTCAGCTATATAAACGTCAAGCCTCAAGGCTAAAAGGGTAGGGAACAATACATCACAAAAAGAACTATCTTAAGAGCAAAATATCACAAAGGATTAATTATTAAAAAGATCTCTACTTACTCAGTTCAAACAAGGAATCTAAATCTTAGAGATCTCTTGGCAAGTCATATAGTCTTTGATAACACCTCATATTACTGTCCAAAGGCATCCTTTTTTATATACTTTAGTCAGCCGGTTCACTGAATTATACAATTCTTTAACGGATCTAAAATTCTGAATCCTAGAAGTTGTGCTTCACATGAAAAAAAGTTTCAAGAGGTATGGATATTGAGATTTAAAACTCTGACACCTTGTGGCTTGAACGAGGAATTGGATTTGCTTCCTGTAAAATCAAGAGATTTGTGGATATTCCCTCACTCCCCTTCTTTCTTCTTGCCGTCTCATCCCTAAAAGAAAAAGACCCTGAAACTCTTGGTTTGTATCAACAACACCTGATTATGATTTCTCATTACAGTATAAAAAATGGAAGCCTTTGGACAGTAGTTTTAGGCATTATCAAAGACTGTATGATTCGTCCAGAGATCACTGCTCGGAGCCACTAGGGGACTCTGCTTCTGATTAGACTGCGGAGGGCCTTAGCTTCATCCTTTCTCCACCCCACCCCACCCTGCCAGGAGCTGGGACTCTGGCACAGCTCAGCAAGAAGGAAGTCCTCCAGCACAGCTTTGTGTAATCATTTCTGCTCTTACGTTGTCCCTCCAATTTTGTGAGACCAGCAGAGCCTGCCACTCTTTCCATGCTCCAGTGACTTTCAGCTTAGCATCTGAGATTAGCTGCAGTGTGACCTTCCTGCCGTGGTTTGTGGTGAGTCTGAGATTCTCTGTGAAATTCAGCAGAGGCAATTGCAGGTCTGCTGGAACTGTTGACTATTAACTTTTTTTTAAAATGCTATCACCTAGAGCTATTTCCTTTATGAAATTGTGTAACGTAGCTCTTGTTAAAAGTTTGAACCTATTGAATTTGTCTTCTGATATGTCAGGAAGTTTGAAAATTGGTGGGAAAACTTTGCTTCCTAACCCTTGTTTCATTCATTTTGTAGGATATTTAGCTGGATCTAGTTACTGCTGGCCAGTTCAGTTTATTTTGATATTTTCTCTGTGCAGAATCTCTGGTAATAATGAAACTTCTAAAGTCCTGGCCTCATCTGCTTTTTGAATCCAAAAAAATGGTCTAGTTTTCAACTTTATCAGACAGACTCAGGGGATGTTCATCTTTCATCCCAACCTGAAGTATGGGACACAGTTAACACTATGCGTCCCCCTCCCCTCATATGATCAGAGGAGGAGACCCTTGACAGTTATGCAGACAACAGAATTTCACCAAATACAGTTTGCCTTACAGATAACTTCCAGAGGGGTAGCTGTGTTAAATTAACAAGGTGCATCTTGGACAGCTCCGTGAAAGTTCAAACTAAAACCTGGAGTGGATTCACTGCCCCATTGACATCAGAGACCCCAGTATCCACTGGTTATATTTGCAGATTTTAATATGACTGCATGGATTTTTGGAGTAGTGACAACATGTTTACAGTATTTTTAAAAGGCTATATCAATGCAATAACAAGATAAACAACAGAAGCATGTGAAATTCACTGTCAAAGTGAATAATATTACTGTTTATTAAATTTCAAAGCTGCCCTTCCTTCCAAAGAAGCTCAAGGTGGCAAACAACAAAGTAGGGAAACAATGTAATTAAAATTAAAAACAAACTTATTTAGAACATTTGAAAATACTAAGAGCATCTAAAAGCATTTTAAAACACCAAGAAAGTCTAAAATATGTTAAAAGTCACATACCCTCACATATGATAATCTCAAGGTTGCTGGGAACAGTCTCTTTCAGACCTCAAATGCCTGGGGGAGCAGGAATGTTTTTAAATCCCTCCTGAATGTTGTTAATGAAGGAGACAGGCACACCTCACTGGAGAGGACATTCTGCAAATGGGGGAACCACCACCATGAAGGCCCCATCGTGGGTCAGCACCAACCAGGTAGCTGGGAAATCAACAGTTAGGCAAAAAAACTAATGGATTATGAGATTGTCTCTTAGCCCTTACTCAGAGCTAGGTTGATGTTTGCTTTATTGTGTCAAGTCACTCTGAAGTGTACAGTAATTAAGCATCCAAATAAATACATCAGATAAATCCTTTCTGTACCCCTGATAATCTGTACTGCTAATCCAGATGCCTAGCAAAGCGATTCACATCAATATCGGGGCAAGTGAGCAAGCAGAACACTTAGATCTTTGTCTCTTGGCCTAGTGGGTTGTCTGTTTCATCTCCATCCATGTCCCAATCAACAAGTGATTTTGTTTCACAGCCCCCCCCCCCGAATCCAAACCTGAATGGCTAAGTAATCCTGTTGTGATTAGTAGATGTATGTGTTCCTTTTGATCATGGCAACCAATGTTACTTGCCATATAAACTCCATGTTCAATTCCTTCTTAAAACATTCCCTCACACTCAAGGTTCAATGCAGATTGTGTGATCTTGTATAAAATTGGACAGAACTCTGAATCGTTTTTAATGCTGTTCATGTGAACAAGTTTTTTTTGGGGGGAGGGGCTTGATGTAGTCCTCAGAATCTTACAAATTAGGTGGCAACTGCAATCAATAGGAAAGACTAATCTATTTAGTTTAATGGCTTTTCTTGGGGGGCGGTTGACTGTATATTTCCATTTCTGATTAACATACACTTCAAACATGTTCATCAAAAACTGTGAAAGAGAAGTTGTGCCTTGAGGAAACACATTCTGCTGTGCCAAAGAACTCGAGGAGGCTGTGACGTTTTCCCTGTGGAATGCCAGTGGAGGCTGCTTTGACATCCCCCCTTTTTTTCTCTTTTAAAACCAGTGGAATTCATTCTGGGGTTTCCCCCCCAAAACTAGTAAAGATGGATAAGAAACAGTAAAATAGTTTCTTCTCATATCTCTTGAATTGGTTCTTCCAGAGGGGAAAGAGTTCCTGACCTGTCCTGTACTTTCAAAAATTGCAGGGTGTTGGTTGACGGTTTAATTAACGGGATGATTAGGAGGCATGGGTGAGGAAAGGGAAGACTGTCAGAAATATGAGCCTGAGGCCTACTGCAGCCCTAATAGGAGGGAAGAGGTAAAAATGTGGGAGGGGTGTTGAGAGTTTGGAGAGGGGTGGCTTAGGGCACATATGGGGAACCTTTTTCCACCCAAGGGCAGCATTCCTTTTTGGACAGACTTCTGGGGACCACATGCCAGGGGTGGTTAAGGATGGGCTAATCTGTCAGTTTTAGTTTCTCTGAATTTCTTATTTTCCCAATCTTCAGTTTTCCTCATTTCCACATCAGTTTTGTGATTTTTTAAAAAAGTCTTTATGTAAATTCATTAGAATTTTATTATGAATTTTCTCCTAATATATACGTGATTGTGTACAATTTTGCCCAATACACACTTTTTTGCAAAGCTATTTTCCCTAATATAATGCACTTTGGTATGTTGTTTTCACCAACATAAGCATTTTAATGTACACTGAACTAATATGTGCATTTTTGAACATACATTATGACTGGAGAACTGCATTGCAAAATGCGAATAAGTGCAAATTTTGTAGGATGGTGGTGTTTCGGTTCATGTATTGTTTCAGAAAGTGTGAATTAGGTAGGCTCACCTTTAAATTTGCACTGAATCCGATTTCTTCCCCATCCCTAGCCAAACGGTTGTTTTGCAGGTTTTAAAAACAATCTGAAAACCTGTTTTGCCAGCAGGAAGAGTAGGATGAAAGTTCGTACCCCGAGCCACATCTCTGTGATAATGCCCACAACACTCTTAAAAAACCCCATGTACACAAACCTGACTCCAGCCTTCCTTGTCTTAACAGCCGTTTGTATAAGACGGGTTATTATGAGGATAAGGAGTCAAAGCCAGCATCTGACCTGGACGTGTAGAAACTGGACAAAGATACAGCTTTGCAAACAGGCCGTGCCAAAGATTTGGTGCTATTTCCTTTGGGTGAACTGTGCCATCTGGGCATACTCTGAAATGTCTGTCTTAATCAGAAATCAGACCCTGCCCTCAGGCTTACAATATAAAAGACATGACACAAGAGGCAAAGGGATTGGGAGGGAGGAGGAAATGAGTAAACTTGGGTACTGTTTCTTAGTTACACAGTTCTTATAATAACTAGCTGGAATTGAAGGATTTCAAGGAGAGAAGAATTAGTGCTTAATGATTTCTGAAGATGACGATGGTCTTAGATTTTATATGAAAGTAGAACATGGCATCCTGGGATAAAAAAGAAAGCAGAAACAGATTTCTCTTTTTCTCTCTGTGTCTCAAACTGCAGTGTTGGAGACTGATGTGCTTTCTTTATAGGCATCAAAGAAGCTTCAGTAGTTATCTTGGCTGCTGTTCACTGTTCTTTTTTTAGGCATGACCTGATGGGTATCTCTGATTCAGCACCACCCATCTACTAAGGAATCTGCTGTTCACCTCAAGTTGACTTCATCTGGCTGTGCTTGATATTACTTTGTGTGTGTGTGTTGTCTCATTCCTCATTGTAACAACCACAGGCCATTCTTTGCTGCTTTTCCTTTAAAAAAACACAAATTTGTGCCCTTTGTTGTAGTTATATAGTACTACTCGCCACAATTGAATGTGTGTTTTGTTTTTCTCCCACATTGACTCTTTTGCTCCCGTCCTTTTAATAATATTTTTGTTTTCTGTGAAAAATGGGAGGGTGGGGCTTAGGGATAGATGTTACATTGTTTTCATTATATTTCCAGTTATTTAGACAACTCCCGGGGCACATCAGCAAGGAAAGTCTGTGGGTGGTACTTCATAAATTAATGTTTCGTTTGATCATTCCAAAGAGTAGGAACACATTTGTTTTGTTTGCCTTTTGTTAGAAAAGGAAAAATCCAGGACTCTTAATGAGGAACACTTTCCCGTGAGGGAAAACTATATGACTCCAGCGGATGGGCCCTCATTGGGGGCTTAAAATGCTTCACCAGAGGAGCTGAAATTCTGCACCAAGAAAAGCTGGATTCTGTGACTTGTATAAAGGATGTATTTATTTATACTTAAAACACTTATATACCGCTTAATATTTGCATTTCTAAGTGGCATACATTAAAGAAAGCTATACAGAAAATAAACAATAAAACAATAAACCTTCATAAAACCAAAAACCTGCTGGAACAAGAAAGTTTTAGGCATGTGCCTGAAGTTCAACAGGCGGGTGCCTGTCTAATCTCAGTTGGGAGGGAGTTCCACAGGTTTAGGCCCACTACACTGTCCACATGGCTTTAAATTATGCTAATTGAGGGGATGTGCTTACCTTTATTTTGCATTATCTTGCTCCTCCTTCTCTTGTGGCATTTCAAGGAGTTACGCAGAATAATAAAATGTTGCCCTCTCACGCTGTGAAAGTATACTTAGTTCTTGTGATATTCCTTTAGTTGAGCCAAAAACCAATATTTTATTGTGATTTAATACAAGCAACTTCCATCTTAATCTTCCAGCTAGTTTTGCCCCACTTCTTCACTCCTTGTTCCTTCCAGCCCTTCTTTTAAAGGAGGCTTACCCTTTCAGTCCTGCATTCCTTAGACGTTGGAGAGCTCCCTAGGCAATACATGGCATTTTTATGTGTTTCCTTGTGATCATATGGACTAGAAACTTACTTGTTTGTTATTGACAGTTACTAGATTTATAATTTCAGTTCAACTATAAACAACCATGTACATCCTTTTTCTTCCCAATCATAATGCTTTCCCTCCCCTGTTTCTGCCAAGTGATGTTTGACATGTTGTCTTCATCCTACTCTCTCGTATGTCACTTCACACACAGTGTGGCAGGTGTGTGTGTGTTTATATGGGACAGTGAAAGACAAGCTGCTGTGTCCAAATAGACCCAACTCAAATCCAAAGAAGGTCATGCTTCATTGCCGCCCTGGGTTCCTTTGGGAGGAAGTGCGGGATATAAATTTAATAATAAATAAGTGCCACAGTCCCATTGAATAGCAGGAGACTTAAAGCAGTCACCAGCCACTAATTTGTTCTGAATGGAGCAAGTATGGTTCACTTTATCTGGATTTGGGCCATGTTATATTTTAACTAAAAGTGGAGGGTTCTGAGGATGCTGAATGATAAATGCTAAGTTCTTTCTCTTCTCAAACTATAGGCAGTCCCAGTCTTCTTTGCATTGTGGCTGGGAGCGACACCATTGCAGTGCTGGTACTTTGTTGCAGGGAGTGAAGCAACATCCAGGATCAATCCTATCATCTCTCTTCTTGCCTCCAATACCATGTTAAGAATGCAAGTTGAGCCCTGCTGGATCAAGCCAAGATCCATCTAACCTAGCAACCTGTTTTCACAGTGGCCAAATAAATACCTATGGGGAGCCCACAAGCAGGGTCTGAGCAAAAGAGCACTCTCATCTCCTGCGGCTTCCAGCAACTGGCACTCTTTCTCCAGCTACTCCTGCTGTATATGTTCAGAATAGGTCCATCTGCTTGTCATACATACAAAATATCCTCCCTCCCCCCCCCAAAAAAATCTTCTCTGTGAAAAGTGGCTTTCATTTAGCTCTGGGGTGGGGAACCGGTGGCCATCTAGATGCTGTTGGACTCCCTACTCCCATCAGCTCCAGCCAGTGTAGCCAGTGGTCAAGGATGGTGGGCTACAGGTTCCCTGCACTTGATTTAGATCTTAAATGTTTGGGGATCTTGTTGAAGGGAGACAGCATTTAGAGAAATGGCAACAGTGTTGAAATGAATGGGCAAGTGAAAAAGTTTGGCATTTGAGAACAATATGCATTTTGTTTGACCCTCTCCAGTCAACTTTTGGTTTTTTTGCTTACATATTAGAGAGAGAATTGGTTATGAGAAATTCCTAAGCAGAGTGTTTGAATGCATCAAGCAATATCCTTGCTAGCACTCACATGGCTGGGGAGGAATGTGTGTTGCTCCAGAATGATTGCTTCTCTTTAAAACCAATCATCTTAGTGAGTGTTGTTCTGTTGCAGGAAAAGGAAAAAAAGGTCAGTAGGAAGAGGGTGATCTCACGGCTTCCTCTCTTTTCTGCAAGGGCTGTGTGAGCAAGTCTTGAAGAGAAAAAAAAACTTAAGCATGTCCAGTGCAGCTTGGAGATAGCCAAAGAGGGTCTGGCTCATGTTTCCAGAGCTGCCCTGGCTAAACCTTGACAAGTCGGAAAATCTGGGGAGATAGCCAGCATCCTGAGGAAGTGAAATCTCTCTGAAATCTGTGATGTCATTGGCAAACAAAACAAAGGAGCCCCTGGAAGGCACACTGTTTTCCCAGCCGTTTTACTTTTGCTTCAGATTAGGAAGGCTGCACGTTCAATCTCAGTCAGCTTCTGATGGGAAGAGGATTTGAAAGAGGGAGGTGGTCCGAAGTCAGTTTAGGTTTTGTTTTTTTGTTGCTCAGTGGACATTTGCTTTTAACACACTACACGGCTTTCTTGAGAGTATAGTTATGGGACCATCCAAATGTCCTTTTTATTGGGCTTTGTGCTGATGGTTTCAGGGCAATGATCGGCAATCTCGCTTTCAATTCTGTTTGCGCCTGCAAAGGCTTCAGAGCGTACATACTGCTTTGCTTCAAATTGGTGCGTGCCCCAGAGTTTCCTGGTGAAACTTTTCATATCCCAAATATTTCTAGGTGTGTGTGTTTGTCTCACTTTTGTTACACTAATAGTGCAGAAACTTTGGAGTAACATTGAAGCAGCACTGCAGGACAACTAATAATGCGGAATGTTGTGTGGATGATAGGGATGGAACAAACTTGTCTATTTTGCTTCTCCCAGTTTCTCATTTTTCGAGTCTTAAATTCAGTTTTCCACATTACTGCAGCAATTACAAAAATCCTCATGAAACTTTTTCAGCATTTTAGTACAAATTTCTCCTAATAAAGGCATCTTTGTATGCAGTGTTGACTACTGTACACAGTTTTGCAGGCAATTTCTCCTAATATAATGCACGTTTTATCTGTTATTTTCATGAAGGTGTTCATTTTTATGCACATTCCCCTAATGTATGCATTTTTGTAAACACTGGAGAACTCCATTGCAAAATTTGGGTAACTGAGTTTTGAGGGATGGTTGTGTTTCAGTTCTCATGTGGTTTTGGAAAGTGCGAATTTGATAGATTCAAGTTGAAATGAGAACTGCATTGAATTTCTCCACTATCCCTAGTGGACAGTATAAATCCACCACTAGTGCACTATTATTCTGTCAATGGCATGTTGAAAAAACAGACCACTCTGGAGGGGCCCTGGGTTGAAGAGTGTAAAGGGGGCAAATGAGATGGGGACCATATTATTCATGTGCACTTCCACAAACTGTAAGACGCTTCAGGGACAGTGAGGTTTATGTGAGGAGAGAGGAGTCAGCTTAGGGCATTTCTGCAGTAGCTGCTTGTTTTCAGATATATAGGATGAGCAGGGGAGCAGGCAAGCACCTAGACTGATGGCGCTAATCTTGAAAGCAGCATCAGTTCAGTTCTCCAGAAGCAAAGCATTCTGTCTGCGAAGCCATCGAAGGTTCCTTCCGGCTAGCTGAAAACACGCATACCCTTTTTGCCAAAAGAATTCCAACTCTGCGCAGCGCCCGCCTGGATATGTGTGGTGTCTGGTGTGCCACAAAAGTAGCCTCATACTAGAAATTCTCACTTGAGCAATGTTTTCTGGTCAGCAGAAGCTACTGAGCAGACATTGGCAGCCAGTTCTAGAAATGTCCACTGACCGTTCACAAACGATCCACTGTACAAAAATAGTCTTGTCTCTCTTTCCTTGACCCTTATCCATGTAGCCCGTTTGCTTACAGCATCATTTAGCTGCAAATGAGTTGCCTTTTTACATCTGTCAGGAAGCTACAGACAAGTTACCTGCTTAACACTTTGCGTATCATTTTCTTGAGCACAAAGGAGCTGTTGGGCATGCACAGGACAAAAGTTCTTATGCCAGTCCTGGGTTCTTTAGACACTTAAGAGATTGAAGTCTAGCCAGATGGACTTGGAACTCAGATCAGAAACGCCTGAGTTTGGGTCACTTGTTACTTGCTTCCCTGTTTCTCATCCTGTGCGTGTTTGTGTGTTGCACCGTCTCACTTTGAGGCTTAATTCTGCAGTGTTTAAAAATGCAAAATTCCATGGGGAGGAGGGGATTTTACAAGGGTTTGGGTCAGCATTTTGTGAACTTCCACATCCAGTAATACACGTCTAAAAATACTGACCCTGCAATCCCCCCCTTCTTCTTTTGGTAGTTCAGTCCACAGTAGGAAATTGGTCAGAAATTAACACCACTCATACTACTGGTTCTCATAGAAACATGGGAAGGTGCCTTATAATGAACCAGACCATGGGGCCATTTTACTAAGTACAGTCTACACGGACTGGCAGCAACTCTCCAGGATTACAAGGTAGGGGTCTCTCTGAGCCCTACCTGGAGATGCCGGGATTGAACCCGGGACCTTCTGCAGGAAAAGCAGATGCTCTACCACTGAGCTACAGCCTTTCTCTTCGGCTTGGGTGTGTTGGGAGCGATGGCGCCTTTACTGAGAGACGCTTCTTGTCTTCCTTCTGTGCTTCCAAATGCTGCTGTGCACTAATCGGAACCTGCCTATCATAAAATATGAACATCCATGGTATAGATATATTTATTTGTAAATGATGATGCTAGATTTGGGCTCCGTGAATGCCTGTATGACACCTTTACAATACGCACACGCACACACACACGTATATATAGCCACTCCAGGAAGGTGGGGAGAGCATTTTATTTATTTATTTATTGCACATGTATACCGCCCCATAGCCGAAGCTCTCTGGGCTGTTTACAGCAATCAAAAACATTAAAACAAATATACAATTTAAAACACAATTTTAAAATTAAAAACTATAAAAACAATCATAAATGGAGTATCTGCCATGATGACCTGGTTCACATCTAACACTAAGCAAAAGTATGGTTTTAGAGCCAATGAACAAATGTGTGGACTCCTAGAGGAGATTAAGGTCCCTTTGCGCCTTCCAAGTGATTCTGCTGCTGTGCTGAGCATAGCTGTGATTAGGCTTAGCGTGTCACCCATACCTGGGCTCTCGGTTTAGCTCTTTCCAGACAAACCACAAACTGTAACCAAGCTTTCTCATGGTTTGTCTGGGAGAACTAAAGCAGGAGCGCGGGTTTGGACAACACACTTAGCCAAATCACGGCTTAGTTCAGTGTAGTGCAGCTGGCATATGACCAGAGAAGGAGCAAAGCACTGTGATCTAGTCTCCAGGAGCCCACACATTTGATTTGGCTTAGTGTTATGTGTGAATGAGGGCACTGTGTCTATACGGTAAATACTGAGCCAGGTTCAAGGTTCTTGTGCTGATAATCAACTTGGGCCCAGGATACCTTAAGGACCACCTGAGCCCTTATATCCCAACTCAGTTACTGAGATCATCTGGAGAAGTGCTGTTGTCTTCGGTGTTACAGAGGCATAATTGGTCTCAACTAGAAGTCGGTCATTTAGTGTTGGTGGTCCCATGCTATGGAACACGCTTCCATCCTCGCTTTTGACTTTCAGATGTCTCTTGAAAAACTTTTCTGCCGACAGACCGTTGCAGCTGTTTAACTTTATTTTTGATTAGCCAGCCACCTTAACGATTATCTGTATGTTAACTTTTTAATGGTGTTCTATGTTTTTAACATTGTATACCGCCTTGATATTTTATGATATGGTGGTCGGGAAATACTTTTATAAATAAATAGAATAAAATATCTATACATATACAGAGAGAGGAGGGAGGGAGAAATATACAATAAATAGCACATACTATTTAGTTTCCATGAAGTTCCGCTTTAAAGGGAGGAAGAGAGGGAACAATGAAAGCAAATAACATGTCTGCCAAGCTTAATTACAAAGCTCTCAGTAGATTATAAGCCTGCACGCGATCTTGCATTTTTGTTATTACCAGTACCTAGCAAAAGTGACAATTTTCCAATAAAGTTCTTACTTCTTGGTCTATCTTCTCAGAAGCCATATTTTTCTTTAAACCACATGAAGAAAAGAATGTGCATAAGGAAATGTTCCCCTCACCATGCTTTTTTTGTGTAAAAATGCACCAATGAAAATTCCTTCTCAGCACATCTCTATTTCAAACACAAACAGGTTCAAGTGTCTATAGGTCCCTGCACATTTCCCTAAGTACTTTGGAGATTATAGTTCCGTGAGAAAGCTAGGGTATCTAGCAGAGAAACCTCAGCATCAGCACTAAACTGCAGCTCCTTGTGGTGAGCTACAAAAATGAAAGTTGTGATGGTGATGATATATTGTCTTATCATTTACATAGCACTATTTGAATGTTCAGGGTACTTGGCATAAGTTATCCTCACCCTATGAGGTAGGTCAATAGAATAATCCTCCCTGGTAGACTTGGTGGGAATTCTGTGGTCATAATACATCTCGACTTCAGCAAAGCTTTTGAGAAAGTGCCCCATGATAATCTGATCAGCAAGCTAGCTAAATGTGGGCTGGACGGAACAGCTATCAGGTGGATCCATAGTTGGCTACAGAATCGTATTCAAGGAGTGCTTATCAATAGGTCCTTCTCAAACTGGGAGGAGGTAATGAGTCGGGTACTGCAGGGCTCAGTCCTGGGTGCGTGCTTTTCAACATTTTATTAATGACTTGGATGAGGAGGCACAGGGAATGCTTATCAGATTTGCAGATGATACAAAATTGAGAGGGATAGCTAATACCATGGAGGACAGAAACAAACTTCAAAGTGATCTTGATAGGCTGGAGCATTGGGTTGAAAACAACAAAATGAAATTTAGCAGGGACAAGTGCAAAGTTCTGGTTATAGGAAAAAGAAACCAAATGCACAGTTATAAGATGGGGAATATTTGGCTCAGCAATGCTGCATGCGAGAAGGATCTTGAAATTGTTGATCACAAGCTGAATATGAGGCCAAAAGTGCAATGTGGCTGCAAAAAAGGCAAATGCTATTTTAGGCTGCATTAACAGAAGTATAATTTCCAAATCGCATGAAGTACTAGTTCCCCTCTATTGGGCACTGGTTAGGCCTCATCTTGAGTACTGCATCCATTTCTTGTCACCATACTTTAAGAAGGATGTGGACAAACTAGAACAGGTGCAGAGGAGGGCAACGAGGACGTTCATGTGACTGAAAACAAAGCCCTATGAGGAGAGACGGAAAGAACTGAGAATGTTTAGCATTTTGAAAAGAAGACTGAGGGGAGATATGATACATAGAGGAGGACCAGGATCTCTTCTCGATCAACCCAGAGTGCAAGACATGGAATAATGGGCTCAAGTTACAGGAAGCCAGATTTTGACTGAACATCAGGAAAAACTTCCTAACTGTTAGAGGAGTATGACCGATGGAACCAATGACCTAGGGAGGTGGTGGGCTCTCCAACACTGGGGGCATTGAAGAGGCAGCTGGACAGCCACCTGTTGGGTATACTTTAATCTGGATTTCTGCATTGAGCAGGGGGATGGATTCGATGGCTCTACTATTCTATCATTCTGTGTTATGATTCTATGATCCCTGTATTGCAGACGGGCTGGGCTGGGGAGGCTGATAGAGAATGGTTTGCCTAAGACCACCTAGGGGATTAATGGGAGAGATGAGATTTGAACACAAGATGTCTAATTCTCTGTGTATTCTCTTACCTAGGGAGGGAAAGATCTGACAATTTCAGTTATTTCAATTTCTCATTTTTCCAATATGAAATTTAGTTCTCCACATTTCTGCAGCAATTTGCAATTAAAAAAAAAAAAACCTCATGGAAATTCTTAAATTTTAGTGCAAATTTCTCCCACTAAACACATTTTGTGTGCCACTTTGACTAGTGTACAAATTTTTGCAGGCATTTTCTCCTAATATGATGCATTTTGTATATTATTTTCCCCTAATATATTCCCTTTTATGCACACTTTCTTCTAATATATGCATTTTTGTAAACCTTGGTTGGAGAATTCCACTGCAAAATTCAGAGAATTGCAAATTTTGAAGGTTGGCTGTGTTTTAGTTCTCATATTGTTTTGGAAAGTGCAAATCTGATAGATTCAGCTTTAAATGCAAACTGAGTCTAATCTCTCCCCCATTCCTTCTCTTACCTGCATTACTACATCAGTTCTTCAGTTTAGGTTTGTAGTGCAGGTTTTGGTCTATTGATTCTTCACACAGTAGTGACCTCTTTTCTCCAGGCAATATGAAACTCAGAGTACTGTTTCCAGCTTCCAAGATGAGTCTTGGACTTGTTTGTTGTCTTTCAAAAAGTATTTGTTTTTAACCTTTCACAGCCAGAGAAGGAAAGTCTAGCTAGGCAGGGTTCTTGAAAGTCTGCATCGTTATCTGGGGCACATTTTCCTCACTTTGCAATTGTGTCTCTATTTACTTCCATTGCCAATCTGCTCAGTTGAAGGGACTGTCAAGAGGCTCTTACGTTCTATTTTTTGCCCAGACAGCAGTGTGTCAATGGCCGGAAAATGGATGTTGCACGCATAACCGTTGCCGTGAATTTACATATCACTAGGAAAAGCACATTTCTTCCTTGCACCTGTGACCGCTCAACGCCATGCTGTTGTTGACAGTAGTCGCAGTGGATCTTCCTTTTTGAGGGTGAATTGTTTTAGCAGCCAGCTGTTCATCCATGTTCTGTGCTTACGTGTTCCTCACACAGTCCCGGGTGTTTACGTTTGAAAAACAATAAGGGGATGGGAAAATCATTTAAGTTGCCCTGAACCAGCCTCCCCATCTGTTATAAGACTGTTTCAAATTCGGCAGTTCTTACTTCTCTTCACTGCCTCCCTTCAAGAAAGGGGGCTCCTCTCCTTTGCAGAGCCAGTTACAATTTCAGAATGGTTTTCTTCTGTGTGTATTTGGGTGCTTTTAAGTATAGCTTTTTTGTGCCTTGGAAGACTACTTCGATTAGATCTGGGATGGGGAAGCTCAGGCCTAAGGGCTGAATGTGGCCCTCCAGGGTTCTCTATCTGGCCCTCGAGACTCCCCTTAGCCAGACACCCCTCTCCCCAGGCCACATCCCTCCCTGCCCTGGCTTTACACCTTCTTCAAATAGTTTTGCTTCGCTGGCATGTGTTCTTGAACTCTGATAATGCCTCTTGTGAGGGGGGGGATGTAGAAAGTAGTCTAATGTAAAAAGATAAAATTTTACGTGTGTTGCTCCACCCACTTTTGTCTTTGGCCCCACCCACCACTGGCATGTGACCCCAGGAAGGTTGCCCAGAAGGGCATGTGGCCCTCAGGCTGAAGAAGGGCCCTCCCCCTTGAGATGACTCATGGGAGCGATCCTTTTTAAAGCAAAGATGTTCGCACCAGTTAAACCACATTGTTATAAGTTGAGTCTGTGGTTTCTTTCCCCCCAACTTGGTCCTTTATAAGGCATGTAGGGAAACTATCTAATGTCTATGATTTAATGTCTTTCTGAAAAGTTGGGTGGAAGTCTAACAGATTCAGCTGTTAAAGCTTATTTCATTGAAATATAGCAAACTGGAAGAGGAGAGACGTGCAGAGGAAAGGACTGTGAGCCGAGGGAGCCCTATCTGCCATTGCCCCCCCACCTCTCACTAAGGCCCCATCTGTACCCTTCCCCCAAAGAATCCTGGGAACTGTAGTTTATGAAGGGTG
The DNA here is from genome assembly GCF_030035675.1 of Rhineura floridana. Lineage (NCBI taxonomy): Eukaryota > Metazoa > Chordata > Lepidosauria > Squamata > Rhineuridae > Rhineura > Rhineura floridana. Next base: position 65,961,829 of record NC_084489.1, read on the forward strand.
CTGAGATTGGTTAGGAAAGCCATATTTCCATCTCAGAGCTACAATTCCCAGAGTTCCCTGGGGAGAGGGACTGATTGTTAAGCCCCTCTGAGAACTGTAGCTCTTTTGCAATATTTTATGCAACAAAATTACCAGACTGAGCCCAGTAGAGGAAAAAAAACCTTAAGGTGCCAAGATCAAACAGAAAACTATTTAAAGTGGTATGATACTGCTTTAAATATACAGTGCAGATAGGGCCTATGCCTACTGTAGCCTGGAACTGGGAGTGTGGGCTGCAGCTGACTGAGTGCTGAACAGCGCACAGCTGTGGGCAGCTTGAGAAAGCTCTGTCAGACCCTAGAGTAGCCTTTCCCAACCGGTGTGCCTCCAGATGTTGTTGGACTACAACTCCCATCAGCCTCAGCCAGCATTGTCAATGGTCAGGAAAGATGGGAATTGTGGTCCAACAACATCTGGAGGCACACTGGTTGGGAATGGCTGCCCTAGAGGGAGACACTAGGATGAGGTCAAGCAGGTTCAGGGGAGTCTTTTGGTTGTGAGAGATTTTACAGTGTCCTGTGAGTTTGTTTGGGGCCAGGGTAATAGCCAGCATGAGTGGATGGAGCCCTGGGTGAGAACCAGGAGGCCCAGAGGTGTTGAATGGGAAAGTGTTTTAGAAGTAGAAGAAGGGGTTATTATCAGTATTATCAGTACTCCATTATAGCACTGACATCCAGCTGTGTTGGAATTGCTTTTTAATATGCTTTGAAACATTTTTTTAAACAATATGTTTTTAACCTTTTTAAAAAATATATCTTCAAAGCTTTTAAAAAATGTTTTTAAAGTTGTTTTGTTTTAGTGTATTTAATGTTTGTTTTCATGATGTTTTAAAGTGTTTTTAGTGCTTTTGTTTGCCGTCCTGGGCTCCTGCTGGGAGGAAGGATGGGATATAAATCAAATAATAAATAAATATCAGTATATATTTATTAGTATTATATTGATGGTTTTATTGTATACTGTTGTAATACTTTTTTAATTTACTGTACATTTAAAAGTAAAATTAAAAAATGTACTTGAGATATTTTATATATTAAGTGGTATGTTGTTGTTGTTGTTGTGTGCCTTCAAGTCGATTACGACTTAGGCGACCCTATGAATCAGTAACCACCAAGAGCATCTGTCATGAACCACCATAAATTCAGATCCCATAAGTTCAGGTCTGTGGCTTCCTTTATGGAATCAATCCATCTCTTGTTTGGCCTTCCTCTTTTTCTACTCCCTTCTGTTTTTCCCAGCATTATTGTCTTTTCTAGTGAATCCTGTCTTCTCATTATGTGTCAGTATGATAACCTCAGTTTCATCATTTTAGCTTCTAGAGACAGTTCTGGTTTATTTGTTCTAACACCCAATTATTAGTCTGTTTTGGAGTCCATGGCATGCGCAAAGCTCTCTTCCAACACCACATTTCAGATGAGTTGATTTTTCTCTTATCCACTTTTTTCACAGTGCAACTTTCACATCCATATATAGAGATTGGGAATACCATGGACTGAATGGTCCTGACTTTAGTGTTCAGTGATGCATCTTTGCATTTGAGGACCTTTTCGACTTCTCTCACAGCTGCCCTCCCCAGTCCTAGCCTTCTTCTGATTTCTTGACTATTGTCTTCATTTTGGTTAATGAGGTATTGATAATCCTTGACAAATTCAATATCCTCATTGTCAACTTTAAAATCTTCGGTTGTCATTACTTTAGTCTTTTTGACGTTCAGCTGTAGTCCTGCTTTTCCGCTTTCCTCTTTAATTTTCATCAGCATTCTTTTCTGCTAGTAGTATGGTATCATCTGCATATCTTAAATTATTGATATTTCTCCCTCCAGTTTTCACACCTCTTTCATCTTGGTCCAATCCCGCTTTTCATATGATATGTTCTGCGTATAGATTAAACAAATAGGGTGATAAAATACACCCGTTTCACACCCTTTCCGACTGGGAAACAGTCGGTTTCTCCATATCCTGTCCTTACAGTAGCCTCTTGTCCAGAATATAGATTGCGCATCAGGACAACCCGATGCTGTGGCACCCCCATTTCTTTTAAAGCATTCCATAGTTTTTCATGATCTACACAGTCTACAGCCAAGACTTTGACTATAAAGTCAAATATCTATAAAGCACAGGGTGATTTCCTTCTGAAATGCCTTGGTCCTTTCCATTATCCAAAGTATGTTTGTGATATGATCTTGGGTGCCTCTTCCCTTTCTAAATCCAGTTTGGACGTCTGGCATTTCTTGCTCCATATATGGTAAGAGCCTTTGCTGTAGAATCTTGAGCATTACTTTACTTGGATGGGATATTAAGGCAATAGTTCAATAATTACTGCATTTCCTGGGATCCCCTTTCTTTGGAATAGGCTTCCTTTTGGCTTTGACCCAACTGCGTCATTAGTCACAGCGCTACTTGTCCTTGTCCTTTGTTCTTCCCCAGTGAGTGAGTGCTTTCTGACCTGGGGGTCTCATTTTCCAGCACTATCTCGTGTTGCATTTTGGATACTCTGTTCATAGGGTTTTCGTGGTAAGAGATATTCAGAGCTGGTTTACCATTGCCTTCCTCTGAGTTTGGATGCATCTTGGTCTGGTGTCTCAGCTTTGACCATTCTGCCGTGGGTGCCCCTGCTAGGAGTCTAGCCTCTTGGTCTAGACTGATGGCATTGCTCTTAGCTTCTTCAACACTCTCAAACCTCCTCACCATGTTAAGGTGTGTAAGGGGGATTAAGTGGTATAGAAATGGTTTAAAATAAGTATAAATAAAACCTATGCGCCAAGTGTCGGTGTTAGAGCAGTATTGGCCAATCTGGTGCCCTCCAGATGTTCCACCTGGGCGTGATGTGGGAGCAGTGGCTGTCGTATACTCTCATCTGCAGAGTCAGACCTCACCTTTTGAAGGTTTCTCTCTCTCTCCCCCCTCCCCCGCCTTTTTCCTACATAAGCCTTTAGGGTATATTTGTAGATGCATATTCATCACTGAAGGACTGTGATGCCTGACATGGTGAATTAGCCATTGCGGATAAGACTCTATGGACGACGCTTATCTAGCATCTGCCGTTCCCTCAAATACAAGTTTTTGCAGAGGAAAGTACTAAGAGATGTCCATGCATGTGTAAATCTCCTTTCAAAAAGCAAATATCCCCAGAGTTTCAGAGGATTCAGGAAAGAGTGCAGTGAAGCAAGCAAGTAGACCGAGCCACATGCGGTGGGGAAAGGCACATAACTTATACATGGCCCTGAAAGATAGTCATGCTAGGAGAGGCATTTGATGTGGTCGACTTTGAGTTATTCCAACGTATCATTGCTGGGCTTTTGCCTTTGAAATGTACTTATTGCTGTTCTTACATTATGCATGAGGAAGAGCTATAAAATGTATTAAATCTCAACCTCTTATATTGGTCCAAAATTATTGGAGAGAACTATATCTCTTTACCATTAAACACCTTTACCAATGATCTGGGTTAAAATCCCACCTTAGCCCCTCAGTGAGTTAATGGGCAAGTCATTGGCTCCCAGCCCAGGTTCACTAAGCAGCCTACCTTGCATGGAGAGTGAAAAGATTAACCAAGTAAAGATTGTAAAGAATGCTTCAAAGTAACTGTATTCTATGAGTGACAATTAAGAGATGGCCCTAGTGATTTAGTGAAATCTCTGTGCATATGCTTAGATCGTACTTTTTGTTGTTGTTTTGTTCTGAGGTTGGTCTTCTGCTTTGGAGTTAAGCTTGCCTTATTTACAATAGTCCTTTACCTCTCTTTCAGTGATGGGCCCGGTTCCAGAGAACGTCCAGGGGTTCCGAGGCAAATGAAGCCAGTGCAACATGTTCAGTGTAGAGGATCTCCTGATTTCTCATGGATACAAATTGCCTAAAGGCTCCACAAATTTGTATGAGAACAGAACTGACGGATTCCAGCATGAGATCACAGACAGGAGAGCTGCTCATAGAACTGTGAATGGGTTCCCTGCCAGCTCTGGAGCTCATGTCAGCAGCAAGAAGACGGTAACCAAAAGCTACCTGGATGACAGTGAAAGTAGTCCTGCCATCCAAGGGAGGCAGTTGGGCCCCAATTACCATAAAGACTTCCAGAGGTTGGCCAATGCTGGTGCTTCAGAGGGAGGGTAAGTCTGCCCCCCCCGGGTTTTCTTAGACTTTGTTTTGCTTTGCAGATGCCTAAGTTTAGATATCCAGCAGCCTTCATTTTGTTGAGGACAACTGTTATCTTGTTCAGCTTCGTAATCTAGCCTTTACAAATGATGCAATATGCCCAGGTTGTTTTGCTAGTAATACCCTCTTGGTGTGTAGCCTTAATCAAAATAGGAAGAAGAAAGAGAGGTTTTGAAAACAGTTGAAGCAGCTGTCAATTAGTGAGTTTCCTGGCCTATTATATGATCAGTCTGTGGATGGGTCAAGTGTTACAGCATCTCAGCAAGAATAAGATGCTGAGGATATCCAGCGAAGATTGGACTTTCCTTGTTAAAGCTTGGTGGATGGGAGGGAATGAGGGTTGAGGGACATGGGATAATAGGAAGATAGGAAGCTGCCTTATACTTAGAGCATTGGTCCATCTAGCTCAGTATTGTCTGTGCTGACCGGCAGAGGCTCCCCAAGGTATTCAGACAGGGGACATCCCCAGCCCTACCCGGAGATGTTGGGGATTGAATGCTGGGGACCTTCTGCATGCAAAGCAGATGCTCTACCACTGAGCTATGGCCCTTCCCCATTGGGGTAATGGCTGGCATAAGAAAATGTATCAAGGTCACAAAGACAAGCGAGCCATTCTCCTCCTGGATGCTTAGGGTTCGAGATTAGGGTTGCTCCTGGTCATAGACAAATGGATCCAGAGGTCCTTTCCCAGGAGAAAATATTAATTGTGACGTTGTCAAAGCCAGATAGAGTCCACGATGGTTCCAGTTATAGCTTTCACTCTATAAAAGAGATGCCAGGATGACATTCATTTTGGAGGAACCATATGATGAATAACCAGAAATTTTAGAATGTGAGGTGAAAGCTGCTCTTAAAATACTTGGAAGAAACAAATCACCAGGAACAGACGGCATACCAATAGAGTTGCTACAAGCTACTGGACTGAATCTATCCAAATTGTGACAAAAATTTGTCAACAAAAAATGGAAAACTAAACAATGGCCCACAGACTGGAAGTGTTCCATATACATCCCAATTCCAAAGAAAGGGGATCCCAGGGAATGCAGTAATTATCAAACTATTGCCTTAATATCCCATGCAAGTAAAGTAATGCTCAAGATTCTACAACAAAGGGAGTGAGAAATGCCAGATGTCCAAGCTAGATTTAGAAAGGGAAGAGGCACCAGAGATCATACCGCAAACATACATTGGATAATAGAACAGACCAAGGAATTTCAGGAAACACCCTGTGCTTTATAGATTACAACAAAGCCTTTGATTGTGTAGATCATGAAAAACTATGGAATGATTTAAAAGAAATGGGGGTACCACAGCATCTGATTGTCCTGATGCACAATCTATACTCCGGACAAGAGGCTACTGTAAGGACAGAATATGGAGAAACCGATTGGTTCCCCATCGGAAGGTGTGAGACAGGGGTGTATTTTATCACCCTATTTGTTTAATCTATATGCAGAACATACTATACGGAAAGTGGGATTGGACCAAGATGAAGGAGGTGTGAAAATTGGAGGGAGAAAAATCAATAATTTAAGATATGCAGATGATACCATACTACTAGCAGAAACCAGTAATGATTTGAAACGAATGCTAATGAAAGTTAAAGAGGAAAGCACAAAAGCAGGACTACAGGTGAACATCAAGAAGACTAAAGTAATGACAACAGAAGATTTATGTAACTAAAGTTTACAACAAGGACATTGAACTTGTCAAGGACCTTGGCTCAGTCATTAACCAAAATGGAGACAATAGTCAAGAAATGAGAAGAAGGCTAGGACTGGGGAAGGCAGCTATGAGAGAACTAGAAAAGGTCCTCAAATACAAAGATGTATCACTGAACACTAAAGTTAGGATCATTCAGACCATGGTATTCCCAAACTCTATGTATGGATGTGAAAGTTGCACTGTGAAAAAAGCAGATAAGAGAAAAATCAACTCATTTGAAATGTGGTGTTGGAGGAGAGCTTTGCGTATACCATGATGGACTGCGAAAAAGACAAATAATTGGGTGTTAGAACAAATTAAGCCGGAACTATCACTAGAAGCTAAAATGATGAAACTGGGGTTATCATGCTTTGGACACATAACGAGAAAACATGATTCACTAGAAAAGACAATAATGCTGGGAAAAACAGAAGGGAGTTGAAAAAGAGGAAGGCCAAACAAGAGATGGATTGATTCCATAAAGGAAGCCACAGACCTGAACTTACAAGATCTGAACAGGGTGGTTCATGACAGATGCTCTTGGAGGTCGCTGATTCATAGGGTCGCCATAAGTCGTAATCGATTTGAAGGCACATAACAACCACCACCAATGCGCCCTGATGTGCTGTAGAGAGTTGCCAGTTTAGGAATTTGCATGGGTTTCTCACTAAGAGCCAATTCATACACTGCACATGCTCAACACAGAAATCACTTCCGTTTTAAGAAATATCACAAAGTTTAGAAAAATGTGACCTTCATAGAGTCGTCAATAACAATTTCACACGTGCCTGCTTTTCTCTGCATGTACAGGGGCTAAGAAGCTGCAGACAACTGCATCTGCAGTTACATATGAAAACATCCTGTTCTCATGGGACTGCAGCTCTCCTCCCCTCCCCAGTTTCTTGGGCAGATGCAATTCATAGGGCAAATCTATAACACTACACATCTGTCAAGAAAGCCCTCTGGCTGGCATAATATTGGAAGCGTCTGAATCCCGACTCTGGAGTACTTCTGCAGGGTTGGTTTCTGCCTCACAAATTACAAAATCTAGTAGTGCAACAGGTTTGCCTCCCCCTCATGCACCCATATTACTCATTTGTGGCACAAAAGGCATGGGGGCAAGAAGGAAATATCTCTTCCCATTTACAAATGATTCCTTTCCTGGTTGCCTGGAGATATTTAATTGCCTCAGGCTTACCAGGTGAGTTACTATTTTTATTTATGTATTAATACATTTATATCCCACCCTTTCCTCCAAGGAGCTCAAGGTGGCATACATGGTTTCCCCATTTTGTCCTCAAAACAACCCTGTGAAGTAAGTTAGGCCAAGAGATGGTGCTTAGCCCAAGATCACCCAGTTGGCTTCAAGGCTGAGTGGAGGTTTGAACCCTGGTCTCCCAGGTCCTCGTCCAACAATCTAATCCCTACATTACACCGACTCTTTTATAAGTTGGATCTGTTGATGTCCTGCACTGGCCTAGGTGCAACCAAAGCCAGACATCTCGCAGTGAGGGAAATACAATTACTACCTTTAGGGTCTGAAGGAATCCTCTGGGTTATGTATTCAGCAAGCTGTCCTGAGGAAGGATAACTAAACTTCCTAAGATTTGCTCTTAACTTGAATGTCCATCCTTAAGAGTTTTCCACAGCCTCCTTCTGCAGCTTGCCCAGTTGCTGAACTAGTCATAATTTTGTTCCATTTATGTAATTTGAAACTCTGTTTTCAGAAGATGTTGGCGAAATAATACTCTTATTTCAAGTATTTTGAGGCTTGAGAAACAATATTTACAATTTGTATAGCTTTTCGTATACTCACAGTGGTTCACATACACTGTCTTGTAGTCCTTGCAAGGTAGATGAGTATTGTTACCCCTATATTGCAGTTGGGGGCAGGGGCTGAGGGGTAGTAGGTTGCCTAAGGGTAGAGAGGCACTTGCAGTTGTGCTGGCTTCAGTACATCTCCAGCTCTGTTTTCTGAAGTTGGAGACACATGACACTAGTCAAATTCTGCCCCCTTTTAAATCTAAAATCTGAGAAATGCAGCTCCAGTACATTTCTCCGTCAAATGAACTTCAAACAGAAATCAAAACTGTTTGGTAGATCAACTCGTTGCCTCTGTGTGGTGTGTCTAGTGAAAACGCTTTGCTGTAGGTTGAGCAGAGACAGTGATTGGCTCAACGCTTTGCTGTGAGCAGTCCTAAAAGGTCTGAGATCAGCAGCAGGGAAGGGAAGTGTGTCCAGCCATGGGCAAACACATTTTAAACAGAAGCCTGAGAAAACAGTCTGGCTTCTTTTGAAGCAGCTAATGGGTCTGCAGCCCAGATTCAAACCAAGAACTTCCTGATTTATTTTACGGTGTCAGGCTGTCAACATGCTGGTCGCCTACCCCAAAGCGTTTCCATTAGCCACACCTGGAGGGGAAATGGGTTCATTTGTCGATCAGTTGTGAAATCTCTTTCAAGCTGATTAAAAAAAAAAATTGCCCTCAAGGTGCTCCCACCAGGTTTTACAGTAAAAAGGGGCAGGGTTTGGCTAGTGTTGTGTGTTAAGGTGGAGACAGACTGGAACCAGCAGAACTGTGAGTGTGTTTCTGCCTTTAGGCTGTGGGCACACTACTTGCTTCAAAAGCAGTGAGAATGGTTTTTCTGGCTGCGTTTTGAAGCGACTCTGCCCTCTGCTGGATATACCTCCCTTCCCCACTGCTGACTTCAGACCTTTCAGGACCGCCCAGATCAGTGTTGGGGCAATCACTGTCTCTGCCTGAGCATCCAGCAAAACGTTTCTATTGGCCACACCTAGAAGACAGACGGGTTGATCTACCAATCAGTTGCAAAATCTGACTGAAGCTGAATTTTAAAAAAAACATACTCGAGCTGATCTGACCAGAGTTTTAGAGTTAAAAGGGACAGAGTTGGACTAGCGTTGTATGCCTCCGTTTTCAGGAAACAGAGGTGGAGACACAGTGGAACCTGCACAACAGTACGTGCGCCTCTACCCTTAGTCACTACCCTCCAACAGAAGTAACTGGCCTCAACATGTGTTGGGACCAAAGGGCAACATCCTTGCAGAATCGCTCTTGTCATGACCCCCAGACCCTCAAGGTACTGGGTTCATGCATCAGACTCAGACCCCCACCCTTAGGGAAATGAGACTGGAACCAAAAAGCTATTACTTCACCCTTGCCAAGGCTGTGTACGCTCACAACAACCCTGCAAGGTAGAAGGTAGGCTGCCACCACCCCTGTATACTGGTCCACTCAGAGCCAGGGGATCTCTGAGCCCAGAAGATATATAAAACCAAGGTCCTAAAAGGCAAGAGTCACAGTTACACTCCTTGCCAGGCACCTCTGGTTTAACACTTAAAATCCAAGCCTTTAACTTCTTAACCCTCTTTGGTAGTTAGTGACTGAGATTGGTCAGGGTACTGAATCCAGAACCACCCCTTCTCTCAATTGAACACACCAGGTTAAATAGAAGTAGCTTTATTAAGATATATAAGTGCACATAACATATAGCAGCAAGTAATCCTTTAAGACCATTCACCCAACAGGGGTTTAGGTTCTTACAAGAGAATTCATACACACAACAAGAAAATAACAAACTAACTCACCTAACTACTTACACACGAGGTAGTTGGTTGCGTGGCACCTCTCCTAAGAGAGATGGATGTTCAACATAAAGCAATGGAACCAGACATAGGTTGCCTTCCCATAAGCAACCCCTGGAACCATAAGGCAGAAAGGTTTGGAACTCTGGTGCCAGTCAGCATAGGCAGAGAACAGAGAACAAAGGCTATGGGTCTCTAGCCCTATACTTAAGGGAAAAGGATCCTAACGGTCCAAAATTAATTGACCAATCAGGAATTGGCTGATGTAACTTTCTTCTCGATGTTTCTCACATTTTTGCGCCTTCAGGCCCCCCTCCCAACTGTGTTTTCCAACTGTACAGGCCAAGGATGACCTTGAATACCAGGCACTTGCTAATCAGCAAAGATAAACAGGTGCAGCTTGTTAAGGCTTCTCTAACCATCTTCAGCTGGGAAGTGAAACTCAAATTTGCAAATTGGCAAAGGCTTGTCTTTTCTAACTGTAACCGTCTCCCAGAGTCCCTTACTAGAGCCAAAGTATTGCTATTAGATTTTTAATAACTCATGACCATTACAGGTTCATGACATTGGAGTTGTTTTTTGTTTGTTTGCTTGTTTGTTGTTTTGTTCTATGAATCCTGTTTACTGCAGTTTCTGCCTTGGGGCCATTTTACACATTCCAGAGGGGCAAACCCAGATGAGTCACTGAGAGGGGACACCCTGCAAGGAGGAGATGCCCAACTTTTCTCCCTGATGAGCATTTATTTATTTTTATTTTATTTATTTTATTTAATTAAGCTTATATACCGCCCGACTAGCAACAGCTCTCTGGGCGGTGAACATTAAAAATACAATAAAAATAACACAATACAGTATATCACAATACAAAACTGTACAAAAAACTGTACAGTCTAAAATCAAAATATAATAATTTAGAATTAACAGGAATTAAAATGCCTCAGAGAAGAGAAAGGTTTTAACCTGGTGCCGAAAAGATGATAGTGTCGGCGCCAGGCGCACCTCCTCGGGGAGACCATTCCATAGTTCGGGGGCCACCACTGAGAAGGCCCTAGATCTTGTCACCACTCTCCGGGCTTCCCTATGAGTCGGAACCCGGAGGAGGGCCTTCGTAGTAGACCGTAGTGTACGGGCCGGTTCATATCGGGAGAGGCGTTCCGACAGATATCGTAGTCCCGCGCCGTATAAGGCTTTATAGGTACCAACACTTTGAATCTGGCCCGGAAGCATATTGGAAGCCAATGTAAACGGGCTAGCACAGGTGTTATATGCTCAGACCGCTTAGTTCTTGTTAGCAGTCTGGCCGCCGCATTTTGCACTAGCTGTAGCTTCCGAATCGTCTTCAAAGGTAGCCCTACGTAAAGCGCATTGCAGTAGTCCAGACGCGAGGTTACCATAGCATGTACCACTGATGTGAGGTCCTCCTTACTCAGATAGGGACGTAGCTGGGCTACCAACCGAAGTTGGTAGAACGCATTCCGGGCCACCGAGGCTACATGAGCCTCAAGTGTGAGGGAAGAGTCTAAGATGACTCCCAGACTACGCACCTGTTCCTTTAGGGGGAGTGTAACCCCATCCAGGACAGGGTATATATCCACCATCTGATCAGAGAAACCATCCACCAACAGCATCTCAGTCTTGTCAGGATTGAGTCTCAGTTTGTTAGTTGTCATCCAGTCCATTGTCGCAGCCAGGCAACGGTTCAGCACGTCGACTGCCTCACCTGAAGAAGATGTAAAGGAGAAGTAGAGCTGCGTGTCATCAGCATACTGATGACAACGCACTCCAAAACTCCTGATGACCGCCCCCAGCGTTGCCCGGATGTTATGTCTTTCTCACAGTCACACTTCTGAATTTCTGAAAATGTGAAGTAGCTTTCAATATAAATGGCGCTCCAAACTGTGAGCATACGGCTCCCTCCAGTAAAGAACTCTGGTGGTAGAGTGTTGACAGAAATGGAAACAAAATGGAGCCATTGAGAAGCAAGGGGCAGGCATCAGCATTCCTGAGGGAACCTGAGGTTTGCAGAAGTGCACAATATTTTTTAAAAACCAACAACCCTGAAGGGGCATTTCCCCCCCCCCAAAAGCCCTCAGTAGCTGAGGAATGCTGGGTGTCAGTTGGGAAAAGGGGCTGAGAAACTGGAGGGTAGTGGTGGTGGATACCTTGCTCCAGCCCTTTACAACCTATTGCAGGATTGGGGAACCTCAGGCCCGGGGGCCAAATGCAGCACTCCAAGCGGCCCTTGGGACTTTCCCCAAACCCCATCCAGGCCATACCCCTCTCTGACCCTGCTTTGTACACTTCTTGAGTGTTTTTGTCTGGCTGGAATGTGATCATGAACGTAGGAAGCTGCCTTATACTGAGCCAGACCATTGGTCCATCTAGCTCAGTGCTGCCTGCACTGACCGGCAGCATCTCTCCAGGGTTTCAGACGGGAAGTGTCTCCCAGTCCTACCTGGAGATGCCAGGTGTCGAACCAGGACCTTTCTGCAAGCAAGACAGGCGCTCTGCCACCGTGCAACGGTCCTTCTGCTCAGATTGAGAATGCTTCTTGCTTGCTTGGGTAGAGGATAGAAAGGTGTATATGTGTGTAGAACCTAGCCCTACTGATCAAAGGTAACATTCACATTTGTTGCTTCCCTCAGTTTTGCCTCTGCCTCACCTACTGCTGGCATCTGGCCATTAGAAGGTTGTCCAGAAGGGAACGTGGCCCCCAGGCTGAAAAAGGCTTTCCACCCCCAGCTTATAGGATTCTGGACGGTAGGGTATGGCTGGCTGGAACCCTGAACAGGGGCTGAAGACATGCCACAACAACATTGGTTACACAAAAGTTCATAAGTGTGTTTATGCAGTGGGAAAGTTCTCTAATATGTGTGCACTGTAGTGTTGTTGTTGTTGTTTAGCAAAGTACTGCTTTGGCCAAAGCTCTTCTGTGGTTTCTCATGGAAAGCCCACATGCATCATTTCTGCAGAAATGCTAGGGTAGGAAATCAGCAGGGTGGCTTATGATTCTGGGTGGCTGAGATTCTTTACTGGGCTTAGTTATGGAGAAAAAAGAAAGCATGTTTGTTTGTAGGAGCTTTTTCAGTGACACTTCTTTTATTTTTCAGGTTTTATGACCGACCACAGTTAGCCTGGTCTTCGTGTCCCAAGACGGATAAAGATCTTGCCTACTGGAGAAGACGAGGCCAAGATTTTAGTGCACTGTTAGGTTATACTGACAGAGGAGACTCCGAAATGAAAGGAAAGGCATTGCCCTGCGCCTTCTATGGGCATGAGAAGGAAAGTCAGTGGGAGGTAGGAGGTGAGATGGTGAATGTGAGGAGAACAGGCGTGCAGGAGAACTGGAACCCCCCTGGAGACTACCGGTGGCAAAGTTTAAAGACAGAAGGGTGGAGCCAGCCAACCAACTTTGGAGGACTCGTGGTTGATGGTGACAGAGAGAGGCTGCTTCAAGATACATATTTGGTGAGACAAGGAGGCATTGCCGTTTCCTCCCATGTAAAGGGGAAATCGCAATCTTTGCCAAGAGTTCTTTCACCGGAGAGCCTGAGGTATGTTGAAATGCCCCCCTTGGTCAACAGCAAGCACTCGCTCAGTGGAATGAAATCAACTTCTTGCCCCCCAACTGGATTGGGCTTGGAACTCTCTAGATCATTTGAGCCCGCAACCCACTTCCTTCCTTTGCCCAAGCCCAAATATGGCAGACCCCTTAAGCCCCCTTCATATGAGCTTCATCAGCAGACCAGGGGAAACCTGGACACCGGTTTGCTTCAGGATGACCAACGAAAAGATGAAGCCATCTCCTGTTTGGCCAAAGTGAGTGAGCAGATTCAGGATCCTTACAGTCAAGACTCTGGTCTGGGGCCCCCTTTGTACATACCCCCTCCGTGTTACAAATCCCCAGCTCAGCAAAGTACAAACCAACATTTGCCTGGTGAAATGCCCGACTATGATGTGTGCTTTAATAATGGTGTGCAGAGTCCTGTGGAAAGAGAGGGAGCCGTCCTTGGTTACCAGCCCTCCGCTAGCACCATTAAGGCTGGACGTGAACACTGTAAAGATGAACAGGTTCCTCTCAACCAGAAACGCCACCCGAGGCATGTGGAGGGCCACCTGTCTTCTGTCCAGTACATTCCTTTTGATGACCCTCGAATACGGCATATTAAAATAGCACACCTGGACAGTCTTCGGGAGGGTGACAAAACTGCTGGGGATACAAATAGGCTAAGTCCGTGTGCCTTCCAAGATTGTTCTCTGGAACCAGAGTACAACAGTGCCTTTTCAGACTTGCTTAACACTGCTGGGAAATGCAACCAGAGCCCTGGCAGCTCTGCACAAAGCAGCAGATGGTCCAGCATAGATCAAGACAGTTGTGCCTTGCCTATCCAAAGAGACAGTTATGATGCAGGTAATGACTTGAATCACAAATACTCCCATGGCAGGCAGGCTGCACAGAGCCCGCTAACGGAACCCCCCTGCAAGACGATCACTAAAGTGAAGACGTTTGAACCTGGGACCGAGATCCAGAGCAAGAGGAGTTCAAAGAAGAAAACCAACGAGACAATATTTTGCTTGGTCTCCATCCCAGTTAAATCTGGACTGGACCTGCCAGATACTGATAGGAACAACAACTTAACACAGGGAGCCGATGAGAAGAATGGGCTTGATAACAGTGTGGTTCTGCAGGAACAAAGTCTCCTAAGCACCTCCTCCACAGACTTGGAGCTCCAAGCCCTTACAGGAAGCATGACCAATAAGAATGAGCTACAAAAACAGGAGCGGTGGTGGAGACCGGAGTTCAAACAAACAAATGACCTCAGATTCCTGCAGCCTACAAAGCACAAGGAGCTCCAGTACTCTGGCTCATGGCCAGGCGATCAGTACAAAGACCAGCAAACGCAGACCAGCTTCGTGGAAGAACCCCAGATCTTGCGGCGGCGTCTCCATGGCTTTGAACCTAGTGGGTTAAATATGGTGACGGTGCCGCAGTTGTTAAGAGATGGGACATCCACTGCAGAGGCAGAACAACCAACTATGTTAGCTGCCGACAACAGAAAATGTAGGCAGGCTGCATCCAATGTAAAAGCTCCAAGGTGTCTTGAGAAATCCAGCAACAGTGTGGGTTCAAGGAGTGTAGTCCATAGCCCAAAGGCATGCCGGGACCTGCCTTGTGTGTCATGCACCACTCTTCCTAGGCAGGAAAAGGAAGCTAGATCTGTCCTCGAGGAAGGAAGCGTCCCTTGCAAGAGTAAGGAGCTGTTTGGACAGTTCCTCTTGAAACCTGTCAGCCGCCGTCCTTGGGATATAATAAGTGAGCTGGAAAGTTTTAACAAGGAGCTTCAAGAGCAGGAAGAGCATAGTGAAAATGGTGTGGAGAGTGAGGAGCATCAGGAGAGAGAAGAGGAGAAGGGAGGGACGACAGAGAGTGAGACCTGTAGGACTGATGGGCCAAGCCAGGACCATAGACCTGGTATGCAGTCAGCAGCTGTCATATCAGTCACTCCCATATTTAAACAGGAGAGGGATAAAAACAAATCTGACAGTTCAAGTGCATCTGAAAGTTCAACTGCAAGGGTCGTGTCGAGAGACCTTTATGTACGTGCCAGGTCACAAAGTTGCTTGCAGGCAAAAGAGATGGGTGGTTCAGTTAAGGCCACAAACGAACGTGTTGTTGCAGAATCGAGAAAGCATGAATCTGAAGAAAGGACAATAAAACAGGCTATGAGTCCACAACCAGTTAAAAAAGTTCTGTCAGGTAGCTACGGAGATGAGGATCGCTGCAATCCGTTCAACAGCATCAACTTCAGGGAGGAAATAAAAGTTAAAAATCAAAGAGACAGTGTTGTTGACTTTGATAAGCTGAAGAAAAATGCAGCAACGAGGAATAATTTGGCTTTGGAAAGGGGATCTGTAGGGCTATTGTATTTTACAAATAGGAATCAAGGTCTCTCTGAGCCAGATTTGAGATCTGTGGGATTTGATGATGGCCAAGGGCCTGAACTAGATAGTTACGGGAAGACCATCCTCAGTGAGATTCCCCCAAATGAATCGCTTCAGGCAAGAGCTGCCCGGATCCTGGGCATAGAGGTAGCTATGGAGTCCCTCATGCCTGACAACAACACTCTTCAGAATGAACACTCTGACTCTGACAAGGCTCCCCAGAGCCTTGAACTGCCAGAAGAAATGGTGCTAGAGGGCAAGATCGAAGCCAAAACGGCTTCTTACGAAGGGAGGCGAAAGTGTGGCTGGACAGAAAGCTCCCTCTTTTTTGGAGACAGAAAGATCACATTGGGATCTATTGAGGATCAGAATGCTGGTCAAAAATCTTTGATAGCTGAACAAAGCTTTGAGCATCTTAAAGGTCTCACCAGAGAAGACCAAACTCCTTCTCTTGTGTCTGTTGTGCCTCCATGTGCTGAAAGAAACTTGGTTCCACCCAGTGTGGAAAAGAGAGCTAGGACTACTTCCAAGGTGATTGAGACTTTGCAAGGCAAACTTGCATCTGCCCCTAGCCGAGCTGCCATGGATCGTTTGGTGAGGATGAAAGAAGTTGACTCGGTCTCTCGAATGAGACGTCTGAGCATAAAAAACACAGATTTGGGTGAGGATGGAGATGAAGACAAACAGCCAAAAGGTCCAGAGGAAAGAGGAAGTGACATCTCCTTCAGTCAAAATGAATTGCCCCGAAAACTGTCCCACGGGAGTTCCGTCTCTAGGCGCATCATCTCTCTGGGTGAAAATGGACTCTCGGGCAACATGAATGAGAAGAAAACTGGAAGGGATTTAGTTTGTTTAGGTAAGATCAAAATTTCCCCAAGGTTTGTGTAGGTGGTACTTTTGCTAGGTGATGACTATACACTTCATCTGAAGAGTCCTTGAAAAGAAAGAGTCTTTTTCTGTTTCCATCTCAGATATGAATTTTGCTGCTGTTGTTTAATTGCAAGTAAGCAAACAAGCAGAAAAAGCTGCCAGTCAGTGCCTGGGATATTTACCCTAGTAAAATCCATGCCTTGCATGTCAACTAGATATACACACACAAGAAAAATAACACCCCTTTGACAGTTGTCGCTCTGTGTTCCAGACATATTCTTGACATATTTGACATATAAACAATAACTGAGCACACCCAGCAAGAGGAAAGTCCTGCTTCTCACTGTTGTTTCGTCATGGTTTAGGGAAGGTGAAAGAATGAAAGAGAGAGAGAGATGCAGAAAGCATCCTGTCAAATTTCCTGGGACTCCACTCAAGTGATGGCTAAACCATCACTATAAGGCTTCTCCTTCCTACTAATTGCTAAGTTCACAGCAGCTGTTTTGTGGATGAAGCCGTGCTG
Organism: Rhineura floridana; assembly: GCF_030035675.1. Taxonomy (NCBI): domain Eukaryota; kingdom Metazoa; phylum Chordata; class Lepidosauria; order Squamata; family Rhineuridae; genus Rhineura; species Rhineura floridana. Next base: position 65,978,662 of record NC_084489.1, read on the forward strand.
CTTTTAGGAAGGAATTATGATAAATCAATATGGTACACTCTCTGGACTTCTCTTTGAGGTTCAAGTGCCATTTTGGGGTTCAATCTCATACACAAGCAAAACCACATGAAGATGTAGGGAGGGCGGCACAGCCAAGCCCCACCCTCCCTAGCCCTCCTAGACATTTTAGAGCCCACTATGAGTTTGAGGATGAATGTCAGACGTGTGGAGTGGAATCTGAAGTGTGGAGCGCTGTCTATGTACTCCTGCAGGATTCCCACAGGTTCTAAATCACACACGGATCCTCCATGAGTACAGGAGACTCCCTGCTTTAGAGCCCCCCACCCTCAAATTCATGGAGGGCTCTAAAATGTGTATAGATAATGTCCTCAGGGGGGTGGGGTTTGACAGTATGTCCCTTCACTTCTCACAAGTTTATTTGTATGTGAGGAAAAGATCAAATGCCTGAATAGGGTTCAGCTTACACAGAAAATGTTAATAGGCACGCATGTTAACCTAGGAGTCTTTAGAACGCCAATGTACACCTAAAGGCTCACTCCTCTACGTGGAACCTCTTTCTGTGTAGAAAATCATCTTGAAAGAAGTACCCCTCAGTTGAATGGAAGGGGAACCTCTCCAATTCTAGAAGGTTCTTTTGTACTTTTAGACAGGACTGCCATTATCGGTTTGGACTGTGGTGAGAAATTTGAGTGCCAGAAGGGAAGGAAGATTTGTAGCAAGCTTCAAAGATCTGCCCAAAAGCTGTGTTTAAAATGCATGTATTGTGGGTCTGTCTTGTATTCCTCATAATAGCCGGTTGTATAGGTACTGCTGAGGAATAATCACATGTGATTGGAAATGTGGGGTGGGTCTCCTTCCTCCCCTAGCGGTTCCCCCACTTCAAAAGACATTTCTCATTTTATACTGTAACTTCTAAGGTGACTATAAAAAGCACCTATAATTTTTGAAATGAGAGAGTAGACCTAAGAGGAAAGCCACACGGGGGAGACTAATGTCTGTCTTACTCAGCCTGTGGTCTTAAGAATTCTCCAGATTGTCAGAGCACCCTTCTGTTCTGCCACCCTTATCAACAGGCAAGCTGGTCTTCATTGCTTTTTCTCAGTGATCAAGGTGAAGCACATACCACATTATGTTTTGATCCAACAAAACACTGTGATAATCTCCTCTTGAATGTGAGGCTCTGTAGCTAACTTAACACATGAGTTCTCTGATGCAGCGATGGATTTTGAATAGATTTAGTTATGTATGCAGGAGGGAGGGAGGATAGGCCAAAGTCAGTGCCCTTGAAATGTCCATGGACAGGAACAACACAGCATGCCATCTTCCTTCCCTCCTCCACAGCCCCGTCATCAGCCCCCCACCGCCTTCCTCCCCCCCACAAGCCAGCTGCTACTCCTGCTGCTGCTTCCTCCAACCTGGGACCTCCAACAATTGCCTCAAATCGTGCTCTGAAGAAGAGACAGTTAAACTTTAGTGTTGCTGCTATTGTGGGAGAGCAGCAGCAGCGCAGGCACACTGTGAGCACCTCAGGCACAATGCCTCCTGCTGAAGAAGGACCCATTCCTCTGAGTGAAGACTGGTGGGCCTAGAAAACCCTGCCGGAATGCCAGTGGTCACTTTTCTGCGGTGGCTGCAGTGGCTGGCGGGCAGAGCAGCAGGTGGGTGGCAGGCTGGCTGCTGGCCATGATGGCAGGCAAGCCCATGGGCTGTGGGTGAAGGACACAATCTGCCGTCCCTGCTGATTGGCCGCCTGAGGCACGTGTCGCACTGCACCTCATTGTAGAGCCAGCCCTTTTCTTGGATAAAACTGGGGCGCTTTGTACAGTGTGTTGCATTGCACTGTACGTTCACCAGATCTGACTGGGACTGCTTTAGTTCTCAAGATGTATGTGCATTGAAGAAATGATTCTCCAGCCTTTGGATTGCACAAAGGGGCGGAAGCCCACAGGTTTTTAAAAGCAGAAATATGAACGCCTCTTCCAGAATGCAGATCCTTGAAGCTTATATACCTGCGTGATGAACTGGAGATGGATAGGCCCATTTCTCCACCGGTCCAAGACAATGAGCCAGGAAAAAAAAGTGAATGTCTGGATGATATGGAGACATCCCACCTTTGAAACAAAATGGCTGTGCTATAGCAAGAGGGTAAGCATTTTACAGAAGAGCGTGTTGTCAATAGCTTCACATGAATCAAGTGAGTGAACCAACGTACATGCTGAACCCAAAGACCTCACCCCCAGTTCCACTCTCCACTAAGGATGGATGGACCAGTCTGTTTCCAGTGTGTATCAGTTCTGCATGTGTTCATTCATAAATCCATCCCATCCTGTTTCTGCATTGATTTGCATTAAAACACACACACACACACAAATTGTAAATCCTGGTTTGTGATAAAACACAATTTAATCTCAGCCTCAATGTATGCATTTCTAAATGTATGCCCTTTTAACACTTTTTGTTTTTGTTTCTTTGAGCAGAGAATTGTTTTGCAAAACTTGGAGACGTGCAAAATCCATTTTTTCCAAGCCCACCCTTACCTGCCCCATACTTGAGGTTGTAAATTTGGCCTAAGGGTCAAAGATTCCCTCCTGTGGTTTAGTATTTAACAATGATTAAATCCATTCATTACCAAGAAGCATAGGCAAAGCTTGCAGTGGGCGTTGGGGCCTAGTCCTCCTCTCAATTAGGGCTGTTGCTTGCCAACTTACAGTCCTTGGGCAAGAAAACACTACAGCTTACCTGCAAGGACTTCTGGCTTTCATTTAGAGTCTATAAGCCACTGCCCTGGAAGGCAAAAGATTACATGAGTTTAATGTTTGTTGTCCACCAATCTTGAGTTATATAAATTAATATGTTGGGGGCCCTCAGCTTTGTTGTTGTACCTCCACTGTTGGAGGCAATATGCCTCTCAGTACCAATTGCTGAGAAGCTAATGGGGAGAGCACTGTTGTGCTCTTGTCCTGCTGGTGGACTTCCTGTAGGCATTTGGTTGGCCACAGTGTAAACAGGATGGTAGACTAAATGGGCCTTTGGCCTGATCCAGCAGGGCTCTTCTTATGATGTCCCCAGGACAGGTTGTCCCCTTGCCCTGCCCCTATCCGTGCCCCTGGATAAGAGCAGTATAATGTGTTGGCCTGATTTGTGTGAAAAGGTTCCCATTGATCAGCTATAGTTTTCCTCCTTTTCATGTGTATGCTTCTTTTGCTGAAGATAACTCCACTTTGCTATGAAAGAGCTTTCCTTTTGCTATGGCAGTTTTCCATTCTGGCTGGACTGCCCTGCTATAATCAATCTGCAAGGCACACATGATCACTTTGCTGTCAGAGTGTGGTGGCTCTTGTAGCATTTGTTTTAACTATTAACTTCCTGCATTCGCACGTAGACATGCTGAAAATGTAACACCACGGGGGGCCGACTATCACCTCACTGCTTCTAAAACATCATGAATTTGTGAAGTTCCCTTTGTAGTGGCTGGATCTGAAAACAAAATAATTTTGTGGTGAGTGAAGAACAGAAAGAAAATGTAACCAAAGTGCTTACAAAAGCCACAGCTTACCCTTTCTCTGAGCTCGATATCCAAATAATGAGTGGATCTGGAAATCTAGGTAAATTATTCCTTGTATGGTTCTCTTCATCTACAAGGATATGGAAGTCATTATCCTACAAAAAAAATAAAAGTATTCTATACAGTTTCTGTGATCTGTTCACATTTCCTGAGTTACATTTTGATGGCAGCTATGTGGATAGGGAATAGTGAGTTTTGATTTGGATGAAAATGGTTAGCTTTCTGTTCACAACAAACACACCATAGTATTACAATAGGCAGGTGCATAGGTTAAAGCCAAATTAGGGATTTGTGGTGAGATTCAGTTCAGTTTGCATTTTGATATAAAAGTACCTAATTTACACTTCCCAATACAATGCATGAACCAAAAGCTCCTTTGGAACTCACACTTCTCCAAATTTTGCAACACACTTCTGCAACCAAATAATGTGTACAAAAATATGTATACAAGAGGGAAGTACATATAAAATGCACGTATTCATGAAAATATCACCCTGAAAAGCATTACATTAGGGGAAATTGCTTGCACAGTATGTATATTTGGGCAAATGGCATGCAGTGATGAGAAATGCACATTAAAATGCTGATGAATTCTCATGAGGACATTCAGAAATCATCATTACAACCACAAAGTAATCCAAAAATGTGGAGAACTGAATGTGCGACTGGAAAATAGACAAAGGTGAGAGAACTAAAACTGACTGATCTATCCCTAAGCCAGATTCCCACAACTCTCTCCCTGTTTTTCTCTGCAGCATGAACACTTGCTCTGTTTGTCAAATAATTGATATGGTATCCACAAAAGCTATTTGAGCTATTTTGGAACCTTAGGAACCACGTATTCTCCCCCTTCGATACTCCCCTTAGCGTGCTGTAACATTACCATGACTAAATATCCTTAAAAGTTTCATATGAACAAGAAGCAATTGCTTGTAACATGGAGGCAATGTCCTGGAGGTGTGTTCTGTGTCTGCTCTCTAGCTTTGCTCTTGGTTTACTCTTAAATTTCAAATCTTTGTTAGATGAGGAGATGAGGACCTTTTCCTATTCCTTCCCAAGGTCCAGCCAGTGAAGGGCTTTCACAAGGACTGAGCAACTTAGCCCATCAATAATACTGAGAACTGATGTCCAGTGGCCCAAGTTTCAAGTTTTGTTGTAGCATGTAACTCGCTGGGCATTCTTGGACAAGCTGTGGTCTCTGTGGTTGATCCTGTAAAATGGGGTTGCCACCAGGCAGGAATGCTGTCAAACACTCTATTTTAAATATTTAAAAATGGGGGCAGCAGCCATTTTCTGTCTTCATCCCAGAATCGTAAGTTAGACTTGATATATGAGCACCTGGCAGAGAATTAGCCTGCCATCTCCAGTTCAGACTGAATCTGTAAGTGGACCTCATGGCTGTAACATGCAGCCTGATTTTTCTTTTTGTTGTTTTCCCTCATCCAACCACCCCCTAATTCATCAGGATCAGCCTTGCGGGCCAAATTTAATAAGTGGGCAGGACCTCCCACTTGTCAATCACATGACATCATTATGACATCACATGATTGAGAAGTGGGTTGCCCAGCCCATGTCACAATCCCTTGCATGGGATTCCCAAGCACTGTTGCCAGCCCTAGGCCTGGCACCTCCCAAAGCACCAGGCATAGGGCTAGTAAAGTGTCTCTGTCCCCACCCCTTGGGTGGGGAGAAAGATGCCGGTATTTTACAGGCACCGCTGCACATGAGAGAACTCCCTCTCATAGCCAGTCCGCAAGAAGCAGGAAGAAGGAGCCCGAGTCAGGAGGGGGGGTTGCATGGAATCCTGCCAAACTGGAGAGGATTTAACCCCAAGTCATCAGCCAATCAGGCTAAATCCTGAAGCCTACACTGCATGTGTCTGTTCCCTGCTCCTGCAGCCAGTGCAGGATTTAACCCTGCCCATCAACTAATGTCATGAGTGACATCAGCAGTTGGCCATGGTTTGAAGAAAATGGCCTTGCAGGCCACATTAGACTCCTGGCAGGCCAGTATTGGCCCACAGGCCAGAGGTTCCCCCCCTTCCCGAACTTGTCTAGCATCTTGCCTGCTGAAGAGTCCTGGAGAACTCAAAAGCTTGCTACATATTACCCAACTGGGGGCTTTGGTGTTTTAAATGAGTTATCAACATGCCATTCCAGCTGGCCTGCATAGGCATGACTGAGGAAGGGGGTTGATGATAAATTGCTAGCACTTCCAGTAACGGCCACTTTTCCTCTTTTACAGGTGCATACGATCCCACCCGAGTTGAAAGGGTGTGATACGAAAAAGAGACGAGCCTCAGGAGATGTCTGCCTTCCGCTGAACATTTTACTGGGTGCTAACACATGGAAATGGCTTTAAGCTTTGTACAGTGCACTGACAGTAGAGCATACTGTCTCTGCCGGTAGGAGGAAAAAGTACTTCCTTTTCCACTCCTTTATGGAGCCTGTATGAGAACGGGGAGAGAGAGCACAAAAACCTCTCACTTTGGAACCATTTGCTTCTTGTAGCATTAAGACTTCCTGCCTCCACTTGGCGCAGGTGGTCATTTTTTAAACTCTGCTGAGCAGCATTCAGGCAGGATGGGAAACAGAATGGAGGTGGGAGGGTTTATTCCTCTGTGAAATGTAAACAAGGGGAGATTAGCAAAATCATTTTGGAAAGTGAGTGAATTTCTGAGCTAACCCTCCAAGCCTCCGCACCCTTGGCTTTGTTTAACTTTAGTCATTATGAGAGGGGCTCTTTTTAGCTCATGGGGATGTGCGCCAAAGGGGATGAAGGCTGAGCAACTGGCTGTGGAGTCAGCTTGGACTTCTGCCATTTGAAGGATTTTTAAGTTTCTTACTTGGCATCTGAAAAAAGAAAAGAATAAAAGCAAATCCTCCTCACACAACACAAAACAAAGCCAAGGTGTTGTTCTACATGTAATTATGACCTGTACAGCCACTGCCACCCATTTACTGTTTCAAACCAACCCCATAACCACCCTGGCTCTACTGTTGTGCACTCAGTATTATCGAGTCGGTTCTGCCTTTCTTTCCTTCCAGTATTTTGTTTTGTAGCTTGGACTAGAAATTTTTTGTATGACAGAATAGCTAGTTTTATATAGCAGACTCTTTAAATGAAGCAACTTTTTAACAGAAGATCTTTATTTTTCTACAGTATTAAGCAATTTGCTAACTGTTGATGAGTTGGTTAAGATAAGGCTTTTCTTTTTTCTTTCTTTTATAAGCTACAGGCTTTTCAGAGAAGATAGCCAATAAGGGTTTACTTTTGTATCTAGTGCGCATTCCACGTTAATTCTATTTGCAACTGCCACTTTCTCTATTGTAAAAAAAGGTATGTTATGTGCATATGTATATATCTCTTATAAAACAAATATGTATGTTTTTAGAAAAGTGTAATGTTTTCATTTTCTAATTGGTTAGATCATTGCTTTTTTATGGGAACACTGTTGACACAGCGGTCCAGGATGGTCTTCCACTCATAATATTCCACAGGTATAATTTCCAAAATGTAGGATCAGCTTAATAATCTAGTGGCCTGATCCCAGTGTTTCTGCAGTGGCACAAAAATCAGACTTGAAGTGCAAATTTAATTATGGAATATGTCATCCCTTAAGTCCAAGATATGAAGAGTGCCGTTTTACAGTTACCTTCAAGGCACCTGTGGCATGGAATAAGTCACACATGAAGATACAACGTCACCCACAGAGGCTTCCTGGCTGGCACTGTGGTGCTGTTAAGGGGCTAGGGAAACATCAACTTGTGAGTCCAGGGTCAAGTCCTTATACCAGATCTTACAAACAACTCCTAGCATTGGGCTTCCATGCTCTGTGTTTGCCTTTTTTATATTTACATTCATTTTATTTTTTAAATGACAACTCCATGTCTGATCCACTCCTGTGGCCTTACAAAGAGCTATTTTTGACACTTTTTGAAAGCATTCCTTTTTCAAAATATGCCAAGTGTATTTTAAAAGAACCTTGTACATTATTATAGGATTGAAAGTGATTTAACCTGCATAACACTTTTTTTTAAAATTACCTTTATATTCCACCTTTCCTCCAAGGAGCTCAAAGTAGTCTACGTGATTCTTCCTTTTCCATTTTATCTGCACAACAACTAGGGTTGCCAGGTTCATGGCCTGAGACTGATCCTGTATCTTTAGGAGAAGAGAAAGTCAGCCAAGTGCAGGTGTTCTGGCAACCCTGTAATGGGGAAAACCACAAGGTGGAATTCTCCCTCCCCGCTGCACAACTTTTAAAGATACAGAAGACCTCTTGGTTGCCAGGCCCAGCCTCCAAGAGGTAGGTTAGGCTGAGAGACAGTGACCAACTAAGGTCACCGAATAAGTTTCATGGTCAAGTGGGAACTTGAACCTTGGTCTCCCAGGTCATATAGTTCAACACTCTAACCACTATAAATAAGGCTGTCCATATATGTACTTGGTTGTCTGTTATTCTCCAGTTTTTGTTTGCTAACGTACGTCTGAAAATTTTTCTCTTTGCTTTGGACTTTTTATATGTTTACCCTCCTAAAGCCATGTTATCTGTTAAGCATTTCAAGTTCCAAATACCTTATTTGGGGGTGGGTGAGTTCTATTATCTGGCCAAATATACTAAATCTCCATCTACTGTTGGCAACCACAACTGTTTATCTGTAATGCCTGATTCTATTACTCTGTATTGAATATTTAAAGTTTGTTACACATCTAATCAAAATAGTTGTATAGTTTCCTTTCTTGGGAAACGTGTGTTTTCTTTTACAGCTGTAGGCAGGCTATCAGTCTTCTCCCTTTTAGTCCTTCAAATATTTTGATATCATAGCTGCTGAACAGAAGGGAAGAGCCTACTCAGTTGTAGTATTCTAGTGATTCCTAAAATAAATTAACAAATATAATCATTCATTTGTTCAATGTTCACAGTTTTTAAAAAGGTGCTCTTCTGCATAAAAACTCATGCAAAATGGTTTGCAAAATAATAAGAGCACAGCAAGAAAATCAATTAAAAGAAAATACAGAAAAATCACTTAAATAACTTCTAGTGCAATCTTACACATATCTAACTCAGTAAGCCCTCGCTTACTCACAGGTGAGTAACTATGCTTTAAGTAGAATTCCTGTATCAAGTAGGGTTGTTAGGTCTCTACTTTTTGCCCAAAGACTCTGGATTGTTGGGGTCCTCTCTGGGTCTCCAGGGAAGTCACCTTACACTTTGGACTATCAGCTTTCATTTTTTTAAAAAAATAAGTTTCTAAGTGGTCTGGTTCAAGAGATATACACCAAAGCATCAGCCGCTACCCCCGTAACTTCTGTTAAATGAACTGTAGCTGGCTGCTCTAACCCCACCCTTTCAAGTTTGTAGTCAATAAGTGAAGTCAGGGTTGTTGATTGACAAGGGATATGTTGACCTTCAGGCAGTACCTAGACCCCATTGCAACGCCAGAAAACTGTTATCTGAAAATCTCACAAATTGAGTAATAGCTTTCAGTCTTTTTCTCTCTTGTGTGCAGGAGTCAAACAAGTTTAAATTTTCCTGGGCTGTTGAAGAGGTCAGGGTTTTGAAAACCTTCCCAATATGAAGCTGTAATTCTACACTCACTTTTCTGGGAGTTAAGCTGCAATGCTAATCCCACATACCCAGAGTTAATCCCATTGAATTCAATAGGACTTACTTTTGAGTAGACATGGTTAGGATTGTGTTGAAAATTAATAGGACTTTTGAGTGAACATAGCAAAGAATTGTGTTTGTATTGTAAATCTATCTCCCCTGCAATCCTATTTTTAAAGTAATTAGGCAGGGCTTACCTAGATGCCACTGCTTTTGTTATGTAGGAAACTAATACTGATTTTATTTTTTTTAAAAAAATGTTCTGCAATGATCAACTGGTTTTGACAATAAACAATTGTATCAGGTGTATGTATTTTTACATCTCCAGTGTGTGTGTGTATATGGAGTCTTCCCAACAACCCTGTAAGGTAGGGTTGCCGACTGGAAACCAAGGCAGCTCACAACAAGAAATAAATCCCTTTAAAATCCAGTAACCATAAAAACAAGTATAAACAGTTGCAAAACAGTTTAAAGTGGCATGATTCTGAAATTGGGGTTGGGCGAGTGAAGTTCCTTATCACTTGAGGTTGCAGTTTTGTGCATGCTTCCCTGTTTGCGTAAGCCCCACTGAATACATTGGGACTTGCTTCTGAGTAAACATGCATAGGATTGCACTATAAATATCTTTACAGGTTGTGTAAACGATAAACATCTTTGACAGTCTTGCTTACAAAAATATTTCTTTGCACTATTTCCCGATAAGTATCTGATTTCACACTATGGTTGTACATTATTTCCTCTACATTTTAAGTGTGCCCTTCTTTCTTGGGGTGGTCATGGTTTCTCTCTGTTGTTTTCATCCTGAGGGGCAGATTAGGCTGAGAGATGGTGAGTAGCCCATTGTCACCCAGTAAACTGTATAGCTTATTTTCGTTTAAAAAAAATAATACATGCAGGCAACGTTTATTAAGTAGATCCATACAATATGTTTAAAGCACATCCAAGTCTCATTTAAAGTGCATGACTTCCCCTAAAGAATCCTGGGAAGTGTAGTTTCCCCCTCAGTTATAGTTCCCACCACCCTTAACAAACTACAGTTCCCAGGATTCTGTGGTGGGATTAATGTGCTTCAAATCCAAGGTGTGGTCAACACATCATTGTGGGAGGGAGTGGTTCCAGCTGGCTTGAAAGAGGCGGTGATCCAACCGCTCCTGAAAAAGCTGACCATGGACCCATTGGTTTCTGAGAAGTACCAAACGGTCGCAAATACCCCCTTCTTAGGGAAGATGATTGAGAGGGTTGTGGCGCGGCAATTGCAAGTACACTTGGATGAAACAGATTCTCTTGACCCATCCCAGTCTGGGTTCAGGCCTGGTTATGGGATTGAATCTGCCTTGGTTGCCCTGATGGATGACCTTTATTGGGAGAAAGACGGGGAGTGCGACCCTGTTATTCTTACTTGATCTCTCAGCAGCTTATGATACCACTGACCATGGTATCCTTCTGGGCCGACTTGGTGGAATGGGTATTGGAGGCACTGTTTTACAGTGGTTCTGATCCTATCTACAAGGTCATTCTCAGAGAATAGCATTGGGTGACTGTCTTTTGGCCCCCTGGCAGTTGTGCTGTGGGGTGCAGATGGGTACCATTTTGTCCTCCATACTGTTTATGAAGCCCTTGGTAGTGGTCATCAGGAGATTTGGGGCGAGGTGTCAGGAGTATGCAGATGATACCCAGCTCTATTTCTCTGTAACATCTGAATCGCTAGAGGCCGTGCAAGCCCTGGACCACTGCCTGGACTTCGTGGTGGGCTAGATGAGGGCCAATAAACTGAGTCTGAATTCTAGCAAAATGGAGATGTTGTGGGTTGGTGGTTCCTGAACTCGGATAATAGGTCAGTTGCCTGCTTTGGATGGGGTCATACTCCTTCTGAAAGAGCCGGTTCGTAGTCTTGGGGTGCTTCTGGATCCATCTTTGTTGCTAGAGGCCCAGGTGACCTCAGTGGCTAGGAGTGCCTTTTACCAGCTTCAGCTGGTAAGACAGCTGTGGCCGTTTCTGGACTGGAATAGCCTGACCACTGTTGTCCATACACTGGTAACCTCCGGGCTGGATTACTGTAATGCACTTTATGTGGGGCTGCCCTTGAGGTTGGCCTGGAAGTTGCAGCTGGTGCAAAATGCGGCAGTGAGACTGCTCACTGAGGCATGATATCGCCAACATGTCACCCCACGGCTGAAAGAATTGCACTGGCTGCCCATTTCCTATGGGCCAAGTTCAAGCTTCTAGTTTTGGTGTACAAAGCCCTACATGGAATTGCTTTTTAATATGTTTTTTAAAAAACTTTTTTTAAAAAAACTATGTTTTCTAACCCTGTTTTAAAAGATGTCTTTAAAGCTTTTTTTGTAAAAAAAAAAATGTTTTTAAAGTTGCTTTGTTTTAAGGTCTGTGTTTATGATGTTTTAAAGTGTTTTTAATGCTTTTGTTTGCCGCCCCGGGATCCTGCTGGAAGGAAGGGTGGGATATAAATCAAATAATAAATAAATAAATGTGTGTTGAATGGGCTTTAAATGAATGGTGTGGATCTGCCCTAGGTATGATTTGCATACATTAATGAATTGAAAAGAACAATTTTAAAAGATACTTTTTTAAGCAGTGGAAGGGTTGTAGCTCAATGGTAAGAGCATATGCTGTGCATGCAGGAGTCCAAAATGCAGTTTCTGGAAAAGTCTTTTGCTTGGAATCCTGGAAAGCCAGTGCTAGTCCATGTGATCAGTACTGAGCTAGATGGTACCAAATGGTCTCAGGTATAAGGCAGATTCCTTTGTTCCTTAAAGTAGAAAGAGACCCAACAGCCACAGTGACACCAAAATTTATTGATGTATTTATTTACAACATTTATATACTACTTTATTGTAAATAAACCTCAAAGTAGTTTACAGAAAGAATTAAAACAATAAAATTATTAGCAAAAATAGTTAAAGAAAAGTATTTAAAAACATTCAAAATAATAAAACCAACAATGAGTTAAAAACATTAAAAACACAATAGGTTTACATGCCTGGGTAGGCTTGCTTAAACAGAAGTATTTTTAGAAGGGGCCAAAAAGAGTACAATCAAGGCTAATGTCAATAGGCAGGGAGTTCCAAAGCATAGGTGCTGCCACACTAAAGGACTGGTTTCTTACAAGAGCAGAACAAGTACTAGGTGGCACCCATAACATGGAAAGCACACCTTGAACTTGGCATGGTAGCAAACCAGTGCAGTTTTCAGAGCAGAAGTATGTGCTGATAGGGTATCACTCATGTCAGCAATCATGCCACAGCATTCAGCACTAACTACAGCCCCTGAGTCAGGTTGTGTTACATGGGGATTTCTGTGACCTTGGCTGACTGGCTGCCAGGATTGTTTTAGTTTTGGGTTTTGGTTAGGAATCCTGACGTCGTGGGATGCAGAGTTTTCTGTCTTACTCATAGGAATCTTCTTGTGGTTGGTATAGTATTGCATTTAGGAAATCATTGCTGCCTTTGTTTTCTGTTTGCATTTGATTGACTTTCAACCTCACTCCCTTACATCCATAGAAGCAACAACAGTGGTTCCAGGCACTCAGCTCAACCCCCTTAAACCCACTGATGATGCACTTTGTTGTTTGCATGACGGTTTCTTTCTTGCACAATAGTGGTAAAAGAGAATTCACATCCTAGAAAGTGTGGCTGCAATTGTTTCCAAGCTGCTGTCTGTGAAGGTAGACCAAACCATGTGTGTTTTCTCTCTGTCAGTTATTACTCACTGGAATTGGGTTGGCTGTCAAAGTGAGTTTATTGCAGCCCACAGGGTAGACAGAAAAAGGTAGAGAATCTTCTTACTCTTACTCATTTCTCAGACCTCTTTCTGATGTGAAGAGTCAAATCTGTAAAGAACTTTGGAGCAGCCATGTTAAAAGGCAGGCAGGGCATTCCAGGCAGGGGGTTGCCAACCATGCTTGGATATGGATATCTTTGCAGAGGATCCCTAGTCAATCTTTACCAACAGCACAATCCAAACTATATCTACTCAGAAGTAAGTCCTATTGAGTTCTGTGGGGCTCAGTAAGTGTGTTTAGAATTGCAACCTTCAGGGGCATCCATCTTTACTCCTGAGTGCTCCTATCGAACATCTCCACAACACTAGCCTCCTTTCTTCCTACGATGGCCTTCTGGTGACTGGCCTGGCCTGGCCTGAGGGCACTTAAATCGTTCTTGCCAGAATCAAGTAGGCTAGATTAAATGTTCCCTACCCAGGCTCTATCTTTCAGCTAAGATTTCTATCTTAATTTCCAATCACAGAAATGTTTTTGTTTGAATTGTATGCTCCAAGCAACTGTGGTTGATGCTTAATGTATCATGCTTAATAACATCACTCAGGCCCGTCCCTTTGACATCACTAGGGCCCACCTGGTGACATCACTAGGGCCCACCCCTGAAATCTCAAGGTTTGGAATACTTCTGACCTGGCAACCCTAGTATCGAGCAGGGGGCTAGACTGAATGGCCTTATAGGCCCCTTCCAACTCTACTATTCTTTGATTCTATAATTGACCATAGGATTGCAGCCTCAGTGAAAAAGCAACTGCAGCAGATGGTATGAACTGTTAAGAAGCAATTAAATGAAACACCAAAAGCCTGTCTGAATAAAATGTCTGCCTAAGTGCAGGAAGACAGGGAGTCTGTCAATTCTCACCAGGGAGAGCAGTCCATAATTGTAGTACTAATACTGAAAAGGCCCTGTCCCTGGAGCCCTTCCAACAATTAGAAATCATACAGCATCTAGCACAGCACATTATAATTGCTACAACAGGCAGGAAAAATAATTAAATCTCTGTCAGCTCTTCACTGAGACAGCAGTGTCGGTGGGGGTGCAGACAGGGCTGGAGATTCCTTGGTAATTGCCAGGCCGTAAGTCCTCAGCCGGCAGCTTGGCTATAAATCTGCCAGGCTAGCAAGGAGGAAGCAAGATAAGGGCAGAGGCCATTCGAAGCTTACGTGCCAAGCCAGAAATCCAGAAGTGACATCAGTGAAGGTCCGGGTCTAGTTTGCTGAGAGATCAGTCCAAGTCAAGGTTCAGGGGATAGGAAGACACACAGTGGTCACGCCTGACGCTGTAGTCAGCAACAAGCTGAAACCAAGGTTTGACTTTTAAGGAGCAGGTTTGTCAGCAGGTGTGAGCCCTCAGCATTTTGGCCTTAAGTGGACAGGCCTGCCCCTCTTCTGCCTGACCTTCTGCTGTCTACGTTCTGCAGGTGAGGGGGGAGTATCCTGTTCACTGGCTGCGTCTGGCTGAAGGGCTTCAGCTGTGTCTGGGGTGCTCTGCAGCTGAGGGGGAGAAGGAGCTGGGTTCTCAGGAGTTTCCTCCATTTCTCCTTCTGGGTCTGCTGCTTCTGGGTCTGCTGCTGTTACTCCTGAGTCATCCTTGTCTGATGAGTCCTCTGACGGGGCCATGACAATCTCCACCAAGACCATCAGCAATTTTTAAGTGGTCCATAGGGGAAGGAAAAAGGCCTTGAGGTGCAGATTCTTTGTTTTCTTTCTAGGCTCTGGCATGGTTGCATGAAGGCAGAAATTGCACTGATAATGCTTGGGGACACACTGCCTGCACATTCCGTACACACACACCATACCTGTTACACCTGTACATAATTCTGGCTCCAGCATTTACATGTGTGTAGATTGTGTCATTACAGAGTTTCATCACTAGGTGGCACTGGACTCAGTTGCATCTGGGTGGAGTTGGGCGTGTCCTGTGTCTGTTTTGTTCTCATTTGAGAGAGACAATAAAGTTCTTGTCTAGCTTCCTGATTGGTATGTCCTCTAAACTTTCCATGATGCAGGCTGTTTAGTAATCGTAAACCAGCCACCACCACAACCCTACTTAATTACAGACCCACCATATTTCACCAGCACCCTTTCCTTCCGCAGAAACTGACCTTTAAAAGGCCATCCTAAATTTTCAACCATTCAGGGGACTAGAAGGGAAATACATACATAAACATACAAGAGTGACATTTTCTTCCCACCACTCTCAGGCCTTCCTTCTATCTTGCTCTTAGAGGCAAAGATTCATGACTGACAGCACAGATTGAATGTCAGTATGAGAAATTATGATAGTTAATGCCCAGTGAGTCTGCAGATATTGGTTAACTTACTAAAGCCAGGCACCGCTGGTTGTTTATTGCTGTTATTCACGCAATTATCCACTCAGTCTCTCTGTAGGGGAGTGGAACAAATATTACATACCACAATTGTTCGTTTTCAGATTGCCAGAAAAGTCCAGCCCCCTTGCAAAGCAGCCTCCCACTCAGTTTGAGCAATGTGTTGGCAACATGGCTTAGAGAATTGCACGCACGCACATGGGCGAAGAGGATGGGGAGAGATTAGGCAAATTCCAGTTCGCATTGACCAACACATGGCAGAGATTAGAATTTTTTTAAAAAAGGAAGGCCTCCAGCCAAGGAAATAGCATGCTGCTTATGAAACAAACGAAGAAATTTCCATTCTAGACAGCAGAAAACTCAGCCTTCGTGCTGGAGTCTGTCAGTGAGAATAACCAGACCCATCCCAGGAGAAATGGCTGAACTTGGAGAAGACGAGAGCATGGAAACACTGGGCAGGGTCTTGACAGTCCCCAAGACCATATATTTAAGCAAAGCAGGTGGTTTTTCCAGAGAGGCCTTTCATATATTTGTGACTGGTTTCCACTGTCTAAAATAAGTAAGATTTTTATTCAAGGCAGACCATCCCAAGGAGGTCTCAGAGTTAGAAGAGAAGGGAAGAAAGGAAAGGGTAAAGCAATCACAGAAATGTTCGGATAATGCCGTAGAAGGGATGTCTTCCATGCCTCTGTATAGTCACATGAGTCTGCTTGAAAAAGCTGGGCAGCATTTGTTGTTCATCGACTTATACAGAACTATCAAGCATGTTGTTGCTGTACAATATAAGTGCTCCCCCCTCAAAGGCCCCTCGCCCCAAGGGTTTTACAGTCTAAACTTTGAAATCAATGAGAGGACAGATGAATGAATTGCAAGATGACAAGGAAGGAACTGCTTGATTTATTTACTTGTTTAGTATCACCCGTAAGCATAGCGCTTTAGAAATTAGAAAAAGCCCTGCCCCAAGAGGATTACAGTCTAAAATTTGACACATAGGAGACAACCGAGGAAGGGGAGGGACACGGAGGCAGGATGAATGGGTAGAATATTAGTTTATCTTGTTTATGTGCATTTTGGCTTGGCTACACTAGGAGGCTAGGACGGGGGGTTACAGAAAAGGTAGACTTTGAGGAGGTATTTGAGGGAAGTGGACAGTGAAAAAAGTGGATAAGAGAAAAATCAACTCATTTCAAATGTGTTGGAGGACAGCTTTGCAGATACCATGGACTGCGAAAAAGACAAATAATTGGGTGTTAGAACAAATTAAACCAGAACTATCAGTAGAAGGTAGAATGATGAAACTGAGGTTATCATACTTTGGACACATAATGAGAAGACATGATTCATTAGAAAAGTTAATAATGCTGGGAAAAACAGAAGGGGTAGAAAAATAGGAAGGCCAAACAAGAGATGGATTGATTCCATAAAGGAAGCCACAGACCTGAACTTACAAGATCTGAACAGGGTGGTTCATGACAGACGCTCTTGGAGGTCGCTGATTCATAGGGTCACCATAAGTCAACTTGGAGGCATATAACAACAATTGAGGGAAGTAGCGGTGGGTGGCAGCATGGATCCTAGGGAGCACTTCCCAGGTGTCATGGGCAGCAAGGGAGAAAAAGTGGAGACCTTTGAAGGAGCAGGAGGCCCATTGGACACCTGAAGCTGGAGGGGCAAAGGAGCTGGTAGAGGGCAGGAGTGTGTTGAGATATGAGAGGGAGCTACTGGATTATTCTTCCAATAAAAGATACAGCAGAAAATATGGGTACATATTGGGGGAAGTGTGAGAGAAGCCTGAAACACATTTTGGGGGAACCTCAGGCCTGGGGTGTACATGCCTCTGTCTGGCCCTCAGGACTCTCCTTGAGTGTTTTTGACCATTCTTGCTTGCCTGGATGGAGGATAGAGAGAGGTAGGTGGGTGGCAATGCTAGTCTGCTATGCAAAGGTGAAATTGACATTGGCCACTTTGGCTTCTTGGCCTCGCCCACCACTGATATTTGGCCCCAGAAGGTTGCCCAGAAGGGAATGCAGCCTGTGAGTGGAAAGAGGCTCCATGCCTGTTTAGATGCCCCAACCAGAAGAGAAAGATGGATGAAAGGGACTATCTTTGATGGGGTCAGGTTAGAAGTGGGAGCAGCTCTGATTTTCTGTCTTCCAGCTTGATACTCCTCCCTGTCTTCCCTCAGTGAACCTTCCCAGCTCCACCCAAGGCCAGGCGTTCAAAATCACACTGTTTAGATTTTCTGTTTGGTTCTCTGCTCCAGAGGGTCAGAACAGCTTAGTGGCTCTGCTGATGGACTCCTGATGGACAGTACAGAGGCTGGCTTGGCAGGTCTGAGGTCTGAAGGGAAGAGCCGTAGCTCAATGGTAGAGCATCTGCCTTGCATGCAGAAGGTCCCAGGCAGAGCTTGGAAAAGTTACTTTTTTGATCTACGACTCCCATCACCCAATCCAGTGGCCATGCTGGCTGGGGCTGATGGGAGTTGTAGTTCAAAAAAGTAACTTTTCCAAGCTCTGGTCCCAGGTTCAATCTCCGGCATCTCCAGGTAGGGCTGGGAGAGACCCCTGCTTGAAATCCTGGAGGGTTGCTGTCAGTCAGTGTAGACAATATTGAGGTAGATGGGCCAGTGCTCTGACCTGGCATAAGAATGAATGAATGAATGAATGAAGGCATAAGGAAGCGTCCAATGATCCAAAGTCCAGTTGCGATGGTTGAAGACTGCTTCATAATGACGTGAGCAGGGAAGGACTGAAGTCTCAAAAAGCTCTTCAGGAAAGAAGTGCTAGCAGGGGTGGGGGATCTCGCATGAAATAACTGGGAAAATTGAGGGTCCCATGCCAAGTCCCAAACAAAGGGTGCAGGTTGATGTGGCAAGCACTGGTAGAGTATCTCCAACAATCCCAAATACAACTCACGAAGTCAGGAGAAAGGGACAAAAGACTGTGTACACAACATACATTTAAAGCACATTCTTTTCCCCAAACAATCCTGGAAACTGTAGTTTGTTAAGGGTGCTGGCAATTGTAGCTCTATGAAGAGAGGTAAACTACATTTCCCAGGATGTTTGGGGGGAAATAATGCGCTTTAAGTGTGCGACATGTACCCAGCAGGAGCTGTTTGTCAAAAGTATAGATCTCCTGATCTCTCTGATAAGGCCCCTGATGCATCCACTGAGGGCAGAATGGCATGTCTGTGCAAACCAGGCACCCCGCAAGCACAACATTCAGTTGTGGGTACTGTCTGCCTCCTATTGTTCATGGAGACAATACAACCCACGCCTGTTGGAGGAAGAAGACTCACAGGTAAGTCCTTGTTTTCCAAGATAATTTCTTTTTTCTTTTTGTGTGCACTCTGGTTTATCACGAGGGAGCACAGAATGCAAGTTCTTTGTAACACTCCTGAGAAGCAGTGCGCAACAGTATTCAATTTCGAGTCAGGCTTCATTTTTTTTTTTTAAGAATCCTCTGAAATCTCCAAAATACCTGGCCAATCCTATTGCTTTCCTGCCTCCTCTGTCCCCAGCCTTTCCTAAAGCTGGTTTCTCACCTCTTTTTCCACAGGAGCAAGCCCTGGTATATGGCAATTCCCAGGGGCCTTTGCACTGGGAACTTACGAGAAACCCTGCTGCAAGCCTGTTTAGAGCCCTGCCAGTGAGCTGTATATAACCCTGCTTACAAAACATGTTGCCAACACCTGTGCGGTTCCTGAATCAGTAGCTAAGATTCTACAGGCAACGCCTGAATGCATGCATGGGAGGGAGCATGATCTCAGTAGCAGCCCTCGGTCATGCCCACCACGTTCATTGACTTTGGCGTAGACTGTGTATGTGTAGGCTCCAGTGGAGGCTGGTGGCTGCAATGTCAGTGGGGCAGAGACTCCGCTCCATGTTTAGTCTGGACTTTCAAGGAGCTATCCAAGGTGCTTTCTGCCCAGAGTTGATTCACTGCCCCACTGACATCAGAGCCACTAGTCTCCACTGGTAGGCTCCATGCTGAAGAGCCAATGGACATGTGGATGTTGGGGGTGGGGCCTGTCACCACAGTCTTGTTCCCTGTTCCTCTATGTATTCATTATCCCATTGGTCATGTGAAAAGGGCTCTAGATGTTACAAAAACACAGAGAACTGGCTGAGGCAGCACACAATGCTAAACCATAGTTTAGCGCTATGTACACAAGCAGCAGCAAACTTTCAACTCATGTGCTTGTCCCCACCCTCCTCCTTGGGCATGGCTACACGGAGGAGATGGGAAGTTCTTGCTTCCATTTCAATCGGGCTAAGGATCCCAGCTTTTTCCCTAGTTAGTTGGAAACAGAAGTGACCACTTCCAATCTCATTGGGGCTAAAAGAGGAGAGTGAACGTACAAGCCATACACTTGGGGATGTAACACTAAAATATGGTTTAGAGTTATGTGCAAACTAGGCAACTGTATGTCTCTTAAACAACCTTTGCCCAATAAAAGTTGGAGCATGCATCCAATTTACATTCTCTGCCTTTTTGATTCCTTCTCAATGCGGGAATTTATGCCAGTGGAGTAAACGTTTTGCAATAGCACCACCTGCTGGATGGTTATTAGAAACATGCAAGGATAATCTCCCAATGCCAGTAAGAGCAGAACTGTAAATCTCCCGAATGTTTCCACTATAACTCCTCTAGCTATTGTGTTTGTTCTACTCCATAATTGAGTTGTAGACGAACCAATGCAAAGAGAGACACGGAGAGTGAATATGGGTGCGAAAAAACTGGTCGGGTTTCCAAACCTTGTCCTACCTGTCATTACTTGACACCTTTCATTTATTCTAGAAGAGCCTTTTTGCCAATAAATGAGCTTGACTACTAGGCGCTGGGATAATCCCACAATCAGCAGATGTTGCTGTGAACAAACAACGCTTCTTTGTTCCTTGCCCCCTTTACAGATGCTGCCAAGGTAGCAATTAAAAGCAGCTGGGGGTATCTTCAGTGTCCTGGCTATGTTACAGTATGCATCAAATTGTTAAAAAACAAGAAAAAACCTTGGGCCAGGCAAGAGACCAAAGAAATCTGATCTTTGCAAGGTATGAAGCCTATCCAGAATTTCCCGTAACACCCAAAGATATTCAGAAATTGCCTCAATATGTTTTGATCTGCAATATGTGATTATTGTGCTTCAGGGTTTTAGTAAATGGATGGCAATGGAAATGTTCAAGATGGAAAGCCTGTACAGCTGCCAAAGAGAGAGAGAAATTTCCCAGATACAGGGGCATGAGGAAAGTAGTATTATACATACTGGGGTGGATATTGCCCCCTTCAAGCTCTGTGCTGTGTTAGTTTTGAAAAGTTTGGTCTAGGGGGTGCCTCTCTAGACTGTCATTATTTGTGGGAAGGGATTCAAGCATGCACCAGAACTTTAGGTCTCCGCAGTTAAATTGGATCAAAGTGCTCTTTTGCCCTAGCATGACAAATCCACTAAAAAAATAAAAAAGACTTGAAATGTGATAAAACAATGCATTGCAAAACGTAGGATGGACAAACAATAATTAGGAATGCATAAACATCCCACAAGCAAAGCAGGATGAATGCTTATTGTCATATAACCTCCCTGTAAACAAATCAGAATGCATGCTCAATAAAGACCAGATATAATCTAACCACAGAGTAAATTTTCTGCAAGCAAATCAGGATGAATGCTGAATAAACTGGTTGTCTAGAGGAGACCTACGTAAGGTACACAGCTTGATGGTGACAAATTCCTGTATAGTAGCCATGTTAGCCCATTGTAGCAAAAACAAAAAGGAATATTTCGGCATAGGATTACATGGACTTTTCATGGAAACTTTTCATGGCTCTCATCCGCAAAAGCATGTTTAATCGAATAAGAAAATTAATCTATTAATGTCAAAGGTGGCAGCAGATGTTTTCATGGGTGACTCCACCAGGTGCGCAGCCATGGACCCTTAGTTCATGGATAGGGAACCTGTGGCCCCACCAGATGCTGTTGGACTGCAGCTCCCATGATCCTTGACCGTTGCCCATACTGGTTGGGGTTGATGAGAGATGGAGACAAACAGCATCTTCATCCCTGTGCTAAGCCATGCTTAAGTGTTACGTGCAAGTGTGGCTTTGATAATTGTACACGGGTATGTCACTACAATTTTTGCCTTAAAGTGATGGTGAGTCTGGGATATGATGAAAGAATGTTCCATAATGATCAGCTGATGTTTCTTTATGACATCTAATTGTTAGAAGATGAAAAGCACATAAAAAACAAAGCGTTGGTCCATAAGAAACAAAACTCCGAAATTCACGCTTGAGCAATCAGAATGTCACACACATGTGGCACAGTTTTGAGTTCTTCAAGACTCTTTAGCAGCTGCAAGGAAGGTGTTACAAGGAAAAATAAAAATCAGAAAAGTACAAAAAATAGGCTTATGTTGCAGCCACATGGTCATTTTGTAGACTCAGTTCCAAGATGGAGATTGCAGATTAAATAAAGCTACTTCCAGACTATTGCTATTTTGCCGGTGGGATTCAATCACATATTTGCACATTTAGGCTGGACAATTAATGTAGTTTTGGTGCTATTGTGCAACAAACATACTTTTTTTAAAAAATGGACTTCCTACTGTAAGGAAAGTAATAGGAAAATGCACTGGAAAGTGTGGGCAAACACACCAGGATTTGGGCCATAAAGACTTCATAACCCATCTGATGACTGCAGCAAGACTTACAATAGCAAACCTTTGGAGATCTCTAGATACTAATCTTATGACAATTTGGCATCAGCAGCTTGGGACTTGGGACTTAACGGACAAATTAACTTGTCAGCTTCGTGCGCGAAGGAAGACGCAAAACACAGAGAAATTTTATGAGGTTTGGTTCAGTGTTCTTTCTTATGCAGCAATGAAGGAACATAGATACAGACTGCCAGGCTCCCATGGACCTCTTTGGAAGGACTCTTTTCAAGGACAGACACGCCTGATTTAAACTTTACTGGAACTGACTCTCTGCTCCCTGCTTCTTGTTTTGCTTTGTGCTGTATTGTTTGGTTTCTGAAAAATGAATAATATATATATATATATATATATATATATATATATATATATATATAAAAGAAGTGCGGGATAACAGTCTCTTGATGGAACCTCATATGACAGGAGTGAGGACCCTCCAACCCATGGGCCAAACTTGGTCCACCAGGCCATTTTTGGGAAGCCATGGCCACCTGCCCTACAGTCATGATGTCCCACTGTTCCAACAGGGGCTGGGTTGGGGTGGAAGTGTTTGACAGATGAGGAGGAGGAGGAGGAAGCAGAGGGTATGAGTGAGCTGGGACAAATGGAGAAGAAGGATGAAGATCTAGCCCCTCTACTCTAGAGGTTAGGGAAAGGCCGGCTCTCTTCTCCGCCATGTTCCCAGAGTGGGGAGCTTCATTGGGAACTGGGGAAGTCATTGACCAGTTGGGAGGAGCAGCACGGCAGGATGAAGAGGAGAGGGAGCCAGAGGGATGGGTCACTGTTCCGTCGCCAAGGACTCAGTGCTGCTTTTGTCAGCGCAAGCAGATCTGCAGCCCCTCGGCAGAAGTCCACGCCTGCAAGTGCAGTATTCTCGTATGGGACGAGAGTTACACAAGTGAACTTGCCATGCCTTGCTCTTTGAAAACTTGGTGGGAAGGGTGTGGCAACTTGTTGGGACATCTCTGGTGCTACTGCGCAGTCTCAAACTCCGGACCCTGCTCTTAGATTCTTGTATTGCGACCCCTGTAACCTGAACCTACTGCTGGATCTGCATTTTAGCCTACTGGAATAAAGCTCTCTCTTATACTTGAAAGTGAAAGCCTTAGCTGTGCTGTTTTGGGAAAGTGAGCCAGGACAATGTCAGGAGTGGGGTGGGTAAGGGTGGGGCTTCAAAGGAACAACTGGGAGCTTAAAGTGCGCTCCCAATTGTTTATTTGCTGGGGCAGGATGCACTTCCATACCACATCCCCGTGCTGTTCTTTGAGCCTCTGAAAAGCAGAGGTGGAGATGTTTACACAGGACTGTTTGAAATCCTCACAGTGCACTTTGAAGCCGACAATCGGGGCTTCAAAGCGCCGCATCACCTGCCATCACTATGACATCAGGTGATTGACAGCTGAGTGGCTCCACCCACGTATCAAATTTGGCCCACCAGGGGTCAGGGAGATTAATATCTGCCTTGCTGGCCAGAAAACGTTCCCCACCCTCATCATATGACCTCCACACAGACAAATCAAAATGAGTGCTCAGTAAATAGTGTACATCTGTATACATCTGAAAACAAATCAGGATGAATGGTCAATAAATAGGTCATCTGGGAGAGACCAAAGTCCTTCCCAGGTGCTACAAATATCAGCTTATACACCCAGGATTCTGGGTTGAAGAAACAAAGGCTGCTTCCCTACCCCTGAGAAATGTCATGGTTCTAGGAATAAATGGTTTCTTCAAACAGAGAGGTCTCTGGAAGGCTTGGAACAGGGAAACCACCAGAGTTTGGTGAAGGTGAGCTATACCATTCCTTCCAGCTAAAGGAGGAGGCAGGTTGTGTATTTACGTAAAGACACTAAAGAGGCAAATTTGGGACTGAGAAAGAGAAGCAGAGAGCTGTGAACTGAAAGCTAGAAGCATCTTTGGTCTTTGGTCTCTATTGGTTCTACTGGACCTCTCAGTGGCTTTCGATACCATTGATCATGGTATCCTTCTGGGCCGCCTTGCTGAGATGGGACTTGGGGGCACTGTGTTACAGTGGCTCCAGTCCTTCCTGGAGGATCAAACCCAGAAGGTGGTACTGGGGGACTCCTACTCAACCCCCTGGCCATTGACCTATGGGGTCCCCCAGGGTTCAGTTTTGTCCCCCATGTTATTTAACATCTACATGAAACCGCTGGGAGAGGTTGTCCAGGGTTTTGGGGTTCGGTGCCATCAGTATGCCGATGACACTCAACTCTATTTCTCTTTTCCACCTGAAGCCAAGGAAGCCGTACAGGTCCTAAACCAGTGTCTGGCATCAGTGATGGACTGGATGCGGGCAAACAAGTTGAGATTAAATCCTGATAAAACAGAGGTACTTCTGGTCAGTCGGAGGGCAGATCAGGGAATAGGGATTCGACCGGTGCTGGATGGGGTCGCACTCCCCCTGAAGTCTCAGGTTCGCAGTTTGGGTGTGTTCCTGGACTCAGCTTTGAATTTGGAGGCCCAGATTGCTGCTGTATCCAGGAGCGCATTTGCCCAATTAAAACTGGTGCATCAGCTGCGCCCGTTCCTGGAGCTGCCTGATCTGACTAGGGTGATGCATGCCTTGGTTATATCCCGCTTAGACTACTGTAACACGCTCTACGTGGGGCTGCCTTTGAAGACTGTTCGGAAACTTAAATTGGTACAAAGAGCTGCAGCCAGAGGGTTAACTGGGGCTGGTTACAGGGACCATACAACTCCCCTGTTACAACAGCTCCACTGGCTGCCAATTTGTTTCCGGTCACAATTCAAAGTGCTGGTTTTGACCTACAAAGCCCTATACGGCTCAGGTCCAGGCTATTTGACAGACGTATCTCCCTATATGCATCTGTCCGGGATTTGAGATCTTCAGGTGAGGCCCTTCTTGTGCTCCCCACACCTTCACAAGTACATATGACGCAGACACGAGATAGGGCCTTTTCAGTGGCCGCCCCTAGGCTATGGAACTCCCTTCTGAGTGATGTGCGATTAGCTCCCTCCTTGCCGTCTTTCCGGCAACAAGTAAGGACTGTTTTATTTCATTGGGCATTTGGGATAGAGAACGACCAGGATTAAGTGTCATAGGATTGGTGACTATAGTATATGATTTTATTATTTTAAATTGTCCGCTGTTTTTAACGTATGTTTTATGGTTTTAATTTTTCTCATAGTTTAATTCTATTTTTAATTGTATATTTCTGTATGTTTTAATGGTGTTGTTTTTTAGTTGTAAGCCGCCCTGAGTCCTATTGGAAAAAGGGCGGGGTAGAAATAAAGTTTATTATTTATTATTATTATTTATCTTTCTCTGGGGATCTGAGATGGGGTAGTGGATCTGCTGCCTGGTAGGAGCACATGCTGATTGCCTCCATCTATTCTTGTAAATGATGCATGTATTACAGAATCCCCAGTGCGCAGTGATCTGAAACAGCCCAAAATCCAGGTGGTGCTGTCCTTGGAACTTCTCATTGCTCTAGAAAGTGGGGGCATGTGCAGTGCTATATTGCAGTCACCTCTCGCTAACTTCGCTTTCTGCCGCTTGTATTTGCTCCCAGCGGTGCGCATTGCAAGAACCTGAACTATATGAAGCTCATCTCATGAAAACAAGACTCTATAAGAAAAATCCTCTAACACCAATAAATCTTTTTTTAATGAAACAGGCCTCTGTTTTGGTTTTCCAAGCTGAAGCTGAGCTGGGCTGTCTGGCGCAGGCCAACAACAATACTAGAGCTAATCATTGTCATGAGAATATCGGGGGAGTTGTAGGAAAGGCTGGGCTGCTTCTTGCACACTTTCACATCTGCATTGAATTAGAAGCCCATCCAGATGATTTTGCTACAATCAGCACTGTTCTTGGGCATATTTGCTTTATCAGATAAGGCACCACTAATTTATTTGCTCAGTCTTCAGCAGAAATTGATTGAGATCCCCACTGTGAAATGCCTTGTGTCCCCCCAATCCCTGCGTCACTTTTTCATTTTTTCATTTTTGTTATTGTTACTGCTTTAGGCCGGATTTTAAGTTTTTCCAATATGCATCAAAGTTAACCTCTTAAGTTAGTCTTTGAATGCATGAGTTCACCTTCCAGTTCTTTCATATATGAACATATGGAGCTGCCTTAAAGTTTAAAGCACACTCAAAGCACATCCCCCATGCAAATAATCCTGAGAACTGTAGTTTAGCCTTCACAGAGCTACAGTCCCTAGCGCTCTTAACAAACTACAGCAGGAAAGGACAAGAAAGCATGTTAGAAGATTCTCCTCAATGGCTAACACACTCCCTTTTCATGCTGATTGGCTCGAAGGATGCCGGAGACATAGGGACCCTGCTGGGACCCTGGTCCCTAAAAAAGTATGGGGTCTAAGGCACCCGCCTCCAAGACCTCAGGTGACTTCACCCCTGTGGTGAGTGCAGGCTGTTATTCCCTGGAAAAGTTTCAGAAGCAGAGAGATCCATTAACTGACGTGTTATTGGGAGGAGGGATCACTGTACAGCTAAGGCAAATTCTTAATGTCTACTTTTTCAATTTTTAACAGAGACGCAAATAACCTTTTATTACATTTGACTGCAGCTGCAGAGTATCTTAAATAGAAAAGAAAAAGAAGAAAAAGAACAACCCACTTCATTCCAGAGAGGCCTGTGAGAAATTCACTGAAATCTTTCTGCTAAAATGCTCATGAGTGAGCCTGGAAAATATTGTGAAAATTGTAGGACCCAGATGAATTCAGAAGAGCAAGACTAGCACATGCTAGTCTAGATATGGTGTTCAACTTAATATATAGGCCACTTTGATGCAGGGAAGCAAACATTTCTACGTTAGAAAGAATGCGACCTGGGAACATGTGAAGCAAGTGCTATTTCAATTTGTTACATAACTGTAGACCCCAAGCAGAAAACTGATCTCCCTCACTTTTTGCAAGAAAAAGGCATTTTGGAGAACCTAAATGAGGTGAAAGTTGCTGCCTCTTGGTACGCTGTCTGTTACTGTTAATGTGTCTGGTTCTGAGCACCACAATTCAATAGGTCTGCCAATAATGGGATGTAGAAAGGATGTCATGGAGAGCTAAGAAGATGCTGATGGGCCTCAAAAGTACATCCAATGAGGAAAAGGGAGAAAAACTGGATATGCTGAGCCTATGGAAAATGTTTGGGGGATAAAAGTTTCCATATTCTTAAAAGCAAAAACAGGGAGAATACTTAAATCATCACATTTGACATTAGTTGCCTTTTCACCTTAGGGTCTTCTATACTTCTAATGTGTCTAGAAGAGGAGATTTCAGCTGGAATTGTTTCTCTTGCCTCTGTATGACAAGTGCGCCTGCTGAAATATTATCTTCTGCACAAGTCTTAAAAATACAGGAGCCCTTTCCTTCTTTGCCTTTGGTGACCCGGTATCTTTCCAGACAGTCCTTTTCTCACTTAGCACTCTCATTGTTGTGAAATCACTGTCTCCAGGAACCCAGCTTGCTGACTCCAACTGCTGAGAAACTATTATTCCTGATCCGGCAAGCATAACTATTGCACATTTATTCACATGAGAATGCTGTATATATTGGACAGTGCCCATAAAGTCATTGCCAAGTGACCTGAGTAGCATAGTTCCTGCTTAAACTTTCCTGCTCCTTTGTTTGCTTAACAGCATCATCCTTGGTATATAATGAACTTTTATACTTTGTTTTAGGATTCACAGCTTAACTTGGTGAGGGGGTTTGAGAGTGTTAAGAAGCTGAGAGTAATGCCGTCAGGAGTCTAGACCAAGAGACTAGACTCCTAGCAGGAGCACCCACAGCGGAATGGTCAAAGCTGAGACACCAGACTAAGATGCATCCAAACTCAGAGGAAGGCAATGGTAAACCACCTCTGAATACCTCTTACCATGAAAACCCTATGAACAGAGTATCCAAAATGCAACATGAGATAGTGCTGGAAAATGAGACCCCCAGGTCAGAAGGCACTCACCGAGCTACTGGGGAAGAACAAAGGACAAGTAGCGCTGTGACTAATGACGCAGCTGGGTCAAAGCTAAAAGGAAGCCCAGAGGCTGATGTGCACAGAGGCAAAAGGAGAGTCCGGAGTTGTACAACGCACACAATAGGAACATGGAATGTGAGAAGCACGAACCGGGGAAAGTTAGAAATTGTCAAGCAAGAAATGGAACATATCAACATTACAATCCTTGGCGTGAGTGAATTAAAATGGACAGGAATGGGACATTTTTAATCAGGCAACTACAAAATATTTTATGCAGGAAATGAGAAGTTAAGAAATGGGGTTGTTTTAATAGTGAGAAGTGATGTAGCAAAAGCAATTAGGTGCTACAATGCAAGATCTGAGCAAGAGATATCAATGAGATTAAACGGGAAACCTATCAACATAAACATCATCCAAGTCTATGCTCCAACGGCAAACGCAGAAGAAGAGGAATTGGAGAGATTTTATGCAGAAGTACAGGAAGAAATTGATCACACACCAAAACAAGATGTGCTGATAATCATGGGAGGCTTGAATGCAAAAGCAGGGAACAGAGAAGAACTAGGAATTGTGGGGAAATGGGGCTTAGGGGACAGAAATGAAGCAGGAAAAAGACTTATTGAATTCTGTGAAGCAATTGTTTCTCACAAACACATTTTTTTTTTAATCGAAAAGACGACTGTACACGTGGACATCACCAAATGGTCAAGAAATGAATCAAATTGATTATATAATTGGTAGCAGAAGATGGAGAAATTCCATACTTTCTGCGAAAACAAGACCAGGAGCAGACTGCGGTACAGATCATGAACTGGTCGTAACGAAAATCAGAGTAAAGCTAAAGAAGAACAACAAAGCAATCATAATGCCAAAATACAATTTAAATAACATCCCAGAAGAATATAAAGATCAAATAATTTGTCAGTTGCCTGCTTTGGATGGGGTTGTACTCCATCTGAAAGAGCAAGTTCGTAGTCTTGGGGAGCTCCTGGATCCGTCTTCGTTGCTAGAGGCCCAGGTGATCTCAGTGGCTAGGAGTGCCTTTTACCAGCTTCGGCTGCGACCATTTCTGGACCGGGATAGTATGACCACTGTTGTCCATGCACTGGTAACCTCCAGGCTGGATTACTGTAATGCGCTCTATGTGGGCCTGCCCTTGAGGTTGGTCCAGAAGTTGCAGCTGGTGCAAAATATGGCAGCGACACTGCTCACTGGGGCAGGGTATTGCCAACATGTCACCCTGCTGCTGAAAGAATTGCACTGGCTGCCCATTTGCTACCGGGCCAAGTTCAAGGTTCTGGTTTTGGTGTACAAAGCCCTATATGGAATTGCTTTTTAATATGTTTTTTTTTAAAAAAAACCTTTTTTCTAACCCTTTTTAAAAAAAAGTCTTTAAAGCTTTTAAAAAAATGTTTTAAAGTTGCTTTGTTTTAAGGTCTGTGTTTATGATATTTTAAAGTGTTTTTAGTGCTTTTGTTTGCTGCCCTGGGATCCTGCTGGGAGGAAGAGAACTATTACAATAGTTATTGTATAGAAATAGAAGAGGACAACAAAAAAGGAAGAACAAGAGCCCTATTCCAAAAGATTAGAGAAATGAAAGGGAAATTTAAACCAAGAGTTGAATAATCAACAGGGGAACACACTGACTGACCAAGATGAAATAAAAGGAAGTTAGAAGCAGTACACTGAAGAACTCTATAAAAGAGATGCAAGGATGACAGATTCATTCATGGAGGAACCATATGATGAAGAACCGGAAATGTTAGAATGTGAGGTGAAAGCTGCTCTTAAAATACTTGGAAAAAAACCAGGAACAGATGGCATACCAATAGAGTTGCTACAAGCTTCTGAGATTGAATCTGTCCAAATTTTGACAAAAATTTGTCAAGAAATATGGAAAACCAAACAATGGCCCACAGACCGGAAACATTCAATATACATCCCAATTCCAAAGAAAGGGGATCCCGAGGAATGCAGTAATTATCGAACTATCACCTTAATAT
Source organism: Rhineura floridana (assembly GCF_030035675.1). NCBI lineage: Eukaryota > Metazoa > Chordata > Lepidosauria > Squamata > Rhineuridae > Rhineura > Rhineura floridana. Next base: position 66,008,640 of record NC_084489.1, read on the forward strand.
CCCATGCAAGTAAAGTAATGCTCAAGATTCTACAACAAAGGCTCTTACCGTATATGGAGCAAGAAATGCCAGACATCCAAAATGGATTTAAAAAGAGAAGAGGCATATAATAATAATATAATAATAAATTTTTATTTGTTAGTCGCCCATCTGTCCGAATTAACAGACACTCTGGGCGACGTACAACAATATAAAATACAATATAAAACAATATACAGTCAACAAATCACAACATCAACATCAATTCATCTAAAACCATCTTTCAATTAATACAGTATAGAAACTAGTCCACCCCAGAAATCCCATAGGCCTGCCTGAATAGCCAGGTCTTTAGGGCTCGGCGAAAAGCCATCAGGGAGGAGGCATGTCGGAGGTCAAAAGGGAGCGAGTTCCAGAGGGTGGGGGCCACGATCGAAAATGCCCTCTCTCTGGTCCGCACCAGCCTAGCTGTTTTCACCGGTGGGACCGAGAGAAGGTCTTGTGAGGCTGATCTTGTTTGGCGGCATACTTGGTGATACTGGAGGCGTTCCTTCAGATAAACTGGGCTGAAACCGTATAGGGTTTTAAAGGTTAGTACCAACACTTTGAATTGGGCCCGGTAAACAACTGGCAACCAGTGTAGATCTACCAACACTGGGGTGACATGATCCCGGCGACGGCTCCGCTTTATCAAGCGTGCCGCCGCATTCTGTACCAGCTGCAATTTCCGGACCGTCTTCAAGGGTAACCCCACGTAGAGCACATTACAGTAGTCTAAGCGAGAGGAGACCAGGGCATGTATCACTCGTGGGAGCAGATGTACAGGAAGGTAGGGTCGTAGCCTCTGTACCAGATGTAGTTGATACCAAGCTGCCCGGCTTACTGCCGAAACCTGAGCCTCCATGGACAGCTGGGAGTCAAGAATGACCCCTAGGCTGCGGACCTGGTCCTTCAGGGGTAATCTCACCCCATTAAGCACCAGGTCTAAATTTCCCAGCCTTCTCTTATCACCCACTAGCAACACCTCGGTCTTGTCGGGGTTTAGCTTCAGTCTGTTCTCTCCCATCCATCCACTTACCCATCTAGAGATCATATCACAAACATACGATGGATAATGGAATGGACCAAGGAATTTCAGAAGAAAATCACCCTGTGCTTTATAGATTACAGCAAAGCCTTTGACTGTGTAGATTATGAAAAACTATGGAATGCTTTAAAAGAAATGGGGGTGCCACAGTATCTGATTGTCCTGATGCGCAACCTATACTCTGGACAAGAGGCTACTGTAAGAACAGAATATGGAGAAATGATTGGTTCCCCATCGGAAAGGTGTGAGACGGGGATGTATTTTATCACCCTATTTAATCTATATGCAGAACATATCATACGGAAAGTGAGATTGGACCAAGATGGAGGTGTGAAAATTGGAGGGAGAAATATCAATAATTTAACGTATGTTGATGATACCATACTACTAGCAGAAACAAGTACTGATTTGAAATGAATACTGATGAAAGTTAAAGAGGAAAGCACAAAAGCAAGACTACAGCTGAGCATCAAAAAGACTATAAGTAATGACAACAGAAGATTTATGTAACTTTAAGGTTGACAATGAGGGCATTGAACTTGTCAAGGATTATCAATACCTTGGCACAGTCATTAACGAAAATGGAGACAATAGTCAAGAAATGAGAAGAAGGCTAGGACTGGGGAAGGCAGCTATGAGAGAACTAGAAAAGGTCCTCAAATACAAAGATGTATCACTGAACACTAAAGTCAGGATCATTCAGACCATGGTATTCCCAAACTCTATGTACGGATGTGAAAGTTGCACTGTGAAAAAAGCAGATAAGAGAAAAATCAACTCATTTGAAATGTGGTGTTGAAGAAGAGCTTTGTGCATACCATGGACTGCGAAAAAGACAAATAACTGGGTGTTCGAACAAATTAAACCAGAACTGTCACTAGAAGCTAAAATGATGAAATTGAGGTTATCATACTTTGGACACTTAATGAGAACATGATTCACTTGAAAAGACAATAATGCTGGGAAAAACAGAAGAGAGTAGAAAAAGAGGAAGACCAAATAAGAGATGGATTGATTCCATAAAGGAAGCCACAGACCTGAACTTACAATATCTGAACAGGGTGGTTCACGACAGATGCTATTGGGGGTCACTGATTCATAGGGTCGCCATAAGTCGCAATCGACTTGAAGGTACATGACAACAACAACAATACTTTGTTTTGGTTTTTATTTTGAATCCTCAAGCCTTCATGGTCTGAAATCATGTTTTCAACATTTGTAGCCCTAGTTGGATCAATAAAATAATTGCCTCTTTTACTTCACATTTTATATTCTGTGGGAGCAGTAAGCACAACAAGGCTGTTTACAGTATCAGCTGTGGATAGTGTTATGTCAGTGAATATGAACTGAAACATGAACAAAAGAGTCATATGTTCAAATCTGGCCTTTAACTTGCCAGGCATCCACTTAGACTGGTAATTTTTTGTCTGCTTTCCTTGCATTATTTATAGGATATGAATATGATAGTACATAGTGTTTTTTTTTAATTAAGCATGAAAAGTTTTTACATTCATAATACATTACAAATAAATACACATACAAAATATAGAATATACACTTGATACCTCCCTGTAAACCAATGAGTCGATATTTCTTGTACATGTCATTCCATTTATGATAACCGCCAAAAAAGCCTTAAATAAACTGATGCCTAAACTAAAAGACTCAACTAAGAAATGATGCAAAAAGTCACTCTGACAGCATATTTAGTTAAATTACCAGTTGATTAATCAGTCAGAAGGCATATAATTGGCCAGCTAAAAATCCTTCGATCAATTCATAGCCTCAGTGGACTGCTAGCAAGCATCCTTTGGGCTTGGCTGAAATTCTCTGCTCCTTGCTACCTGATTTACTGTACGAGAGACTATGTTAGCACATCTGTGTTGCAAATTAAATTCATAGCTAGGTGATAGATTGAGACGGTGTCTGGACGGGAAACAGATATGTCATACTCATATCAAAACTCCCTCCACCTTCTGTCACTCAAGCATATAAGTAACCAAACACTTGCTGAAAAATGTGTCTGCAAAGTGCATCGGAGATGGAAATGGGTGTTTGTTGGTTTTTTAAAAAAAGCAATTCAATTTTATTTATTTATTTATTTATTTATTTAGCATCTGTTTGGCTCTATCATCCATTCCTCAGTTAAGTAGTACGTTTTAACCTCTCTTGGGGGCCCTTCTCACATATTCATCTAGGGACAGTCTGCATCAATTACGAAGGGTGCTAGCATATTCAAACTAGTTTTTTCTACCTTTAATACCAAAATTAGTGGCAAGCAGGAAAGGATTAGATCCCTGTTTTCATGGGTTGTGGCCAATGCTACTCCTATTCAGAGTAGACCCACTGAAATTAATGAACACGATGAACTTAGGCCCACTAATTTTTGTGAGTCTACTCTGAGTAGGACTAGCATTGAATAGAACTCCATGCACTTTGTTTAGCCATCTGGTACATCCCTATTCCAACTACAAAGAGCTCAGGGCATCAATTTAGCTCCACAGCAATCCTGCAAGGTAGGTTACGCTGAGAGACAGTGATGTGCACAAGGTCATTGGTGTACTTCTGCTGAGTGGAGATTTAAACCCACATTTTCCTGCTCTAGATCCAATTCACAATCATCCAGGGTTATTTTAGGATTTAAACATCTGATCTTGGGATCGGTTTCTACCCTTGCTGTTTTCCTGTTCAGCAGATTTCAAAGTCAGTGATATAAATGAAGAGAAAAAGGCAGATTGCATAACTTTATAAAATATATATTGTCCAATAAAGCATGATGTTTCAATCTGCTGTTGAGCTACAAGTAAGTTAAATGTATGTATAGTCAACACATAGGGGGGGGGAGAGAGCTACTCCACTCCACAATGTGTGCAATAGATCAATAAAGTGCCTTTAAAATTATTTTATTAATGTTCCATTTTTTTTACTATGAACATACAAACAAACACAGTTTGCACACAACTTGTTACATATTAAAATCCAATAGCCCAGGTGTGGGGAACCTTTGGCCCTCTAGATGTTGCTGGACTACAACTCTCATCAGCGTGGGCCATTAGTCATGATGCTGGGGCTTATGGGTGTTGTCGTTCAGCAACTGAAGAGCCAAAGGTTTCCCATGCCTACAATCCTTACTTATTATTATTTATTTATGTATTAGATTTATTAGTCACTTGATACCCGAAGGTCCTCAAGCGACTCACACAATGTTAAAACAAAACAAATAAAACACATAATAAAAACATAACAATAAACAACAAAACAATAGCAATTCCACCCCCATACAATGTTCAAACTAGATCATCCTACCTTAAACTTATGTCTTTAAAATAAGTATAAATATAATATTCTCTAAAATTTATGTATTACATATTTAATTTTTTATAGTATAAATACTCAAATAATCAATTATGTAATTGTGACAGCAGTGAAAAAGCTTTACATTATTTTAACTGATGTTCTCAGTACATGTACTTTATCGAGCAGGATGATTGGTTCTCAAATTGCTCATTTCTGATTCTACCTTCCCTTGAAGTTTTTTTTTTTTTTAATAATTTTTATTCAAATTTTTCCAAAAACAAACAAAACAAAGTCAAAAAAACATAACAATACATCAACAAAAAATGAAAATAAAATAGTTGACTTCCGATTTGTCGCAGATCAGCTATAAGTATATAATATACATCAAACCTGTCCCTTAATGTATACATACAGAGTCCCTTTTCTCCATAGGCTGTCTTAATTAATCGTCAAATCCCAGTATCATCATTTTATTTTGATCTTTCAACAAAAAGTCTAAGAGAGGCTTCCATTCCTTAAGAAATGTATCTGTCGATTTTTCTCTAAGTAAACATGTCAATTTATCCATTTCTACTAAGTCCATTAATTTCAATAGCCATTCTTCCATTGTTGGTGTTGATTCCATTTTCCACTTTTGTGCATATAATAATCTTGCTGCCGTAATCATATATAATATTATTCTTCCATATTTCTTTTCTATTTGTTTATCCATAAAACCCAATAAAAAAAATTCTGGTTTTGACTGAATATTTATCTTTAGAATTTTTTGCATCTTCCTACCTATCTGTGCCCAAAATGATTTTGCCTTTTTACATAACCACCACATATGATAAAATGATCCTTCTTGTTGTTTACATTTCCAACAAACATTAGAAACATTACTATACATTTTTGACAACTTTTCTGGAGTCATGTACCAACGGTACATCATTTTATAAAAATTTTCTTTAAGATTATAGCATAGTGTAAATTTCAAACCTTTTTTCCACATATTTTCCCATTGATCCATTTGTATGTTATGACCAAAATTTTTTGCCCACTTTACCATACACTCTTTTACTTGTTCTTCCTCCATATCCATTTTCAATAAGAGTTTATACATTTTCGCAATTATATTTTCATCATTTGTACACAATCCTATTTCAAAATCAGATTTACTTATTTCAAACCCATACATTTTCTTGTCCATTTTATATCTTTCTAACAATTGTAAATAGGCAAACCATTGAAAACTATATCCTTCCTTTGTCAGTTGTTCTCTCTCTTTCATTGTATATTCTCCATGTACATTTTCTAATAGTTCTTGATAAGTTAACCATTTCTCTTTTCCAGCCATTTCTCTTCTACAAAACGCTTCTTGACTTGAGACACATAATGGTATTTTCGAATAAAACCTTGGTTTATATCTATTCCATATTTTCAACAAAGGACGTCTTATAAAATGATTGTTAAAGTCTACATTTACTTTTACTTTGTCATACCATAGATATCCATGCCATCCCCACTTCAAATTATGGCCCTCCAAATCCAATAGTCTTTTATTCCTCAATAAAATCCATTCCTTTATCCAGACTAGACAGCAGGCAGCAAAATAAAGTCTCAGATTTGGTAATCCCAGTCCTCCTCTTTCTTTGGCATCTTGTAGTAGTTTAAATTTAACTCTTGGTTTTTTTCCTTGCCATACAAATTTAGAGATATCTTTTTGCCATTGTTTAAAAGGTAAATCAGAGGATATTACAGGTATTGTTTGAAACAAAAACATCATTCTCGGTAATACATTCATTTTTATCACAGATATTCTACCCATTAATGACAGTTGTAGTTTATCCCATCTTAGCAAGTCTTTCTTAATCTCTGTCCATAATTTTTCATAATTATTATGAAACAACTTTGAATTTTTATTTGTCATAATGATACCTAAATATTTCAACTTTTTCTCTATTGTAAAATCTGTCTTGTCCATTAACTCTTTCTGTTCCCTTAAAGTTAAATTTTTCACCAACATCTTTGTTTTTTGATTGTTGATCTTAAATCCTGCTAACGGTCCAAATTCTTTTAATTTGTCCATCAATACATTAATTCCTTCCAAAGGATTTTCTAGTACAATTATCAAATCATCAGCAAATGCTCTCAATTTATATTCTTCTTTTTTTATCTTTAATCCCGAAATTCTTTTATCTTGCCTTATATCTCTAAGCAGCACTTCTAAGACCAGAATAAATAAAAGAGGAGATAAAGGACATCCCTGTCTTGTACCCTTTTGTATTTCCCATGAATCCGTTAAATCTCCGTTAACAATTATCTGAGCCTTCTGAGATGTATAAATCGATCTAATCCATTTTATAAAATTGTCTCCAAAATCCATTTGCTCCAAAACCTGAAACATAAATTTCCAATTCAAATTATCAAATGCTTTTTCAGCATCTAAAAAAATCAAAGCTGCTTGTTTATCATTTCGTTGTTCTAAATATTCCAAGACATTCAAGACATTCCTGACGTTGTCACGTAATTGTCTTTTAGGTAAAAACCCTGATTGATCTTCCTGAATAAATTGTTGCAATATTATTTTCAATCTTTCTGCCAAGATCATTGTAAAAATTTTATAGTCATTATTCAATAGAGATATTGGTCGATAATTTTTTGTTTTAGTTAAATCTTGCTCCTCTTTAGGTATTAATGTTATATTAGCATTTTTCCAACTATCCGGTATCTTTCCCTCTTGCAGAATAAGATTCATTGTAGACTGTAAAGTTAGTAAGAGTTCTTCCTCCAAACATTTATAATACATTGCAGATAACCCATCTGGTCCTGGTGCCTTTCCTAATTTAATTTTGTTTATAGCTTCAGATATCTCTCTTGACGTAACAGGACCATTAATAGCTTGTCTCTGAAAGTCTGTAATTTTAGGCAAATTCTGTTTAGATATATACTCTTCTATTTTTTCAGATGGAATTTCCTGACATTTGTACAATGTTGAATAATATTGATGAAAAATCTTTTTAATTTTTACATTATCTGTCAACGTCTCATCTCCTTCTTGTATCTTTAAAATGATATTTTTTTGACGTTCTTTTCTTAATTTATATGCTAACCATTTCCCAGGTTTATTTGCAAATTCAAAAGTCCTTTGTTTAGCAAAATTTAGTTTTCTTTCAATTTCTCTAACTGTCAGCATTGATACTTGCTTCTGTAACATTTTGATTTGATTTACAATAGAAACTTTAGTTGGATTCTTTTTCAATTCTTCCTCTTTTTGTTTTATTTCTTCCAAAATTAATTGCATTTTCTGTTGTTTCTTTTTTTTTAATTCAGAATTACATTTAATAAGATATCCCCTCATAAATGCCTTACTTGTATCCCAAACGATATTTTCACTTGTTCCTTTATGTAAATTATGTTCAAAAAATTCTTTTAATTTCTTCTTACATTCTTGTACTACTTTGTCATTCTGTAATAAAGATTCATTTAGTCTCCATCTAAATCCAAGATTTTTCTTTTTTAAAGTTAATATCACAGGGTTATGATCCGAAAAAGTTTTTGGTAATATATCCATTTTAAAAGTGTCCTTCGCTAAAATTTTAGACATCCAAATCATATCAATCCTCGAGAATGTTTTGTGTCTTTCTGAAAAATAAGTAAATTCCTTTGCATTATCATTTATATATCTCCAGGTATCCACCAATTCTAAATGTTCCATCAGTTCAAAGCAAATCTTCGGTAATTTACCCTGTGTCTCTTTGATATTTTTTTCAGAAAGCCTATCAATTTTTGGTGAGATTACCCCATTCCAATCACCCATAACGCACCAATGGTCATATGAAAACTCTGACAATTTTTCCATAAGTCCTGTGTAAAACCTTGTTTTATCTTCATTGGGGGCATAGATACCCACTATCAAAATGTTTGTACCCTGTAGAGTAATTTCGACCCCCACAAATCTACCACTATCATCCAGTAATACCAATTTAGGAAGCAATTGTGGGTTAATGTAGAGAACAACTCCATTTTTTTTTTTTTGGTCCAGCCGAAATAAATTCTTCACCCAAATTTTTACAAATCAAATATTTGGAATCTTTCTTCTTAATATGAGTTTCTTGTAAACAAATTATATCCAATTTTAATTTTTTCAAATAATGAAACACTTTCTTTCTCTTCTGCGCCGTATTGGCTCCATTTATATTCCAAGTTAGATATTTGTAATCCATCTTTAAGCGTGTATTTTAAAATGTGCCTGATGCTCCTTTTAATCCATCATCTTCCTTCCCTTCCTCTGCATATCGTGTTGACTTTGTTCCCCAGGAATTATATCCATATCTTTGAGTTTATCTTCATCCATATCTTTTGAAGCTTTTCTCAAGAAGTCCCTTGCTTTTTGAACAGTATTCAATCTATATTTCTGTTCTCTGAATGTAAAGATCACTCCTTCTGGAACATCCCATCTAAATTGAATTTTGCGTTGCTTAAGTTTCTCTGTAAGGAAAGCATATTCTTTTCTCTTACGTAAAAGTCTAATAGGAATTTCTTTCATCACCAGTATTTCCTTACCATCAATTTTAAAGGTATTTTTAAAGTGTTGCTGTAATACCATATCTCTGGTCGTCTTCTTTATAAAATGAACAAGCACATCTCTTGGAATTTTATTCATTGTTGCATATCTGGAATTAATTCTATACACTTTGTCTATTTCAAATTCCATCCGATCTTCATTCAAATCCAGAAATTTTACTAGAGCATTAACAATTTTATCTCTGATGTCTTCACCTGTTTCCTCAGGAATTGCACGGAATCTCAAACAATGTTCTTTATTTCTGATTTCAGTCACAGCCATATAGTCCAAGTTTTTTTCTAATTCCAGATTTAATATATCTGTTCTATTCTCCAAGATTTGTACCTTTTCTTTAGTGTTTTTTGCATCCTCCTTTATTTGCCCAATTGTCCCTTTAATCTCATCCACTTGTGTTTTAATATATTCTTTTATATCTGTCAATTCAGTTTTCATATCCTGTTTTATATCATTAATCCCTTCCATTATTTTTTGAAACATATCTGGGGGTATAGCCCCTTCCTGTGGATCAGTAGAACCTCTTCGCTCCTGGGCCTTAGTTGCTTTTTTAGTTGTCATTTTCAAGAGAAGCCTTTAATTTCTGATATTAATCACTGTTCCAAAACCTAGAGGCAGTCTATTTCTTTTTTTTTCCTCCACCAACAAAAGAGTTAATATTCCAGGCCTGTTATTGAAGTCCAGCCAGCACAGCACAGTTCTTATCTACATCCAAGAATGCAAAACAATTCTGTTTCCCAACACCAAACAATTAGTAACATATACGAGCAGCAGATTCGTCCAAAAAGAAATAGTCCAAAGAGAAAAATAGTCCAAAATATAATAATTACCTCTCATCCGTTTTTAAACTTTAAAACTCCAAATTCAGGCCAGCTTTTTGTCGTAAAAAAAGTATATAAGTTGTTTACATTTTCTTTCTTCCTTAATTATATTTAAAAGAGAAAAAGTATGACTCACCCAGGTTTCTCAGTTGCTGATTCGTAAACAAATCCCTTTTATTGTAGTAATTTAAGCCGAATGATAAGATTTAGACAGAAGTAGGCTCGCTGGTTAAGAACGTTTTTTTTAAGAAGAAAAAAGAACGCTTCGCTTTTTTCCAGTACAGCTTGCGTGGAAATCCTGACTCCGTCTTCAGCCGATCGGCATGCCTTCTTATCTCAGGGATTTCCTGATCAATTCCAGCCGCCGACAGCTCAACGAAGTCTTGTGGAAAATCTGATCGGTTCTCCTATACCTTGGAGAACATTTAAGCCAGTCCAAGATTCATCTTGGCTGGCTTTTAACCTGAAAAAAGCTTCCTCTGAGGCAGAGCTCCCTCAGAGACAACCACCAGCCAGCACTCCTTCCGGGAAGTCCTACCTTCCCTTGAAGTTTGTCAACATCTCATTTTGCTGTTGTCAGCTGCCTGTGGCAATAATTAGGGAACATTTGGAAGTAAGATATGTGAAATCACATTGCTGGTGACCTTTTAGATCCTTTGCCAGGCCATGAGTTATAGTAACTATTAGCAGTATATTCTGAGGAGAATGTTCACCTCAGCCAGGAAAGGCCCACAGCCTGACCTTCTCATTTGATGATGGAGAGGGCTCAGGTCATGTTCTCAAGAAATAAGGACTGGATCAAACGTAGTCAGCTTCACTGTGAAGTGTCGTTACAGGCAACAGACTCCTGCTTACTCAACAGACATCTCTAATTAAGGCCATAAAATGCCACAAGTGTTTCTGGAAACACTGCTCAGTCAGTCAGATATTTCTGGTTTGTAGCCAAAATCCATTTTGCAAAAGGGCTGTTAAAGATGGACTTTATACATCTCAGATTTACCTGTGCTACATTTCCTTTGCTAAGTGGTGGAGAGCAAATGAGATAAGTTGTTTTGCATAAGGAGAACTATGATTTCAACGCATGGTAGCAATCTAGCTGCTTTTACAGGGTCTGATGAAGGGCATCTCTCATGTATGTAAAACATCCTTGTGGCACCTAAACGTTATTTTACTACTAAGCTTTCGTGGACTGCAGTCCACCTCTTCAAATGCATGAGGTGTTATCCTGAGTTGCAACGGCATACACCCATAGGTGTAAACAGTGAGGTCAGAAGGAAATTAAAGGCAGAAAAGAACAGACAATGATTGTTACAGCAGAGGCAGTGGTGTTTGGGATAGTGATGGAGGGAAGAGACAGCAAGGTCAGGAAAGCTGTGGGGGTGGCCCTGCAAGTGTGTGCACATCTGTGGGACTCCTGCCCCAGAGCTCCCCTAACTTCACTGCCACCACCTTGCCCTGCCCAACACCTGCCCTGACAAGGCAGCACTACTGCCAGCTGTAGGACATCACTGCCCTGTCACCCTCCCACCCTCATAAGCCAAAGCTGGACTATTAAACAGTGGCTATTCACCAAAAAAGAAGGTTTTTTTAGTTATTTCATATATTTATATACCACTTACTATTAAGAGTTTCTAAAGCGGTTGAAAAAAATAACAAAGAAAATACAAAACAAACATAACATCTCCAGCCCATAAACTTAATTAGGCCCCCTAGTCCTCCCCACTTGACCCTGAGTTTATTTTGGCCAAGCCATGCCCACCTGCCCTACACCTGATGTCATATGAGTGACAGGTGATTGACAGGTGGACAGTTCTGCCCACCTGTCATACTTGGCCCACGAGGGCCCTCAGCTAGAAAGGTTCCCAGCCCTGCAATAAACAAAAAAGAAGTTGTTGATAACAATGACATCCTGGCATTGGTAACTCAGTTAACAAATGCTATGCAAAGCCTTCTGTAATCTGCCTTACACATTTAAGACTAAACGATCAAAATTTTAAGACTCGGTGCAAACTAGCAAAACTGTAAATTGGGAGTGAGCCCAATTTATTTAAAAAACATTTATATACTCACCTTTTACTATTTTCATGGTAGCTTACAAATTTTAAAACCAAGTTAAATAACAACAAAACAAGCAGCAGATGAAAGCACAATTAATAATCAGAGATTTGGACATATTTAAAATATTAAAAATGTTTTTAGTGTCTGAATTAAAAATACATGTTTTGTCTCGCACCTAACAGAAAGCAAAGTTGGTATCCGGCAAACTTTCCTGGGGAGGGGATTTCATAACTAGGACACCACTAAGGAGACTTGTGGATGTGAGCCTCATCTCCAATGGACATTATATCTGGAGATGAGCATTGGCCAAAGACCCTAGTGCAACCTTCCCAAAGCTGGTGCCCTCTAGATGTTTTTGACTACAACTTCCGTCATCGTTGACCATTGGCAAGGTTGGCTGGGGTTGATGGGAGTTGTTGTCCAAAACATCTGGAGAACACCCAGTTGGAGAAAGTTTAAGAGGACTTGGTTCGAGAGGACTTGCCTTTCTGTGTGGGCAAGTTGATATGGGAGGAGGCACTTCTTTAAATTATCAGCTTCAAGGCCATCTAGGCCTTAAGCACCAGCACTTACCTCAGTGGGACTTACTTCCCAATAAATATGCGTAGGATTGAGCTGCACATCCTAGTTAAGATCCACAGAGTACTCAATCCCCATTGGTTTCATGCTGAAATCAATGGGTTTTATCCAGCCAAGTCATATTCAAAGGAGACCCATTGAAATCAATGGAGTTGAATTAGGCACGACTAATTTCATTGCTTTCAGTTGGTCTGAGTATGACTTAATCAGATACCATCCAATGGGGCTAGGATAAAAATACTTAACTTTGGCTGCATTATACCAATAACGTTGCACTACAAAAAATGTACAGTTGGCAGGCAAGTGCTCGAACCAGCTACAGTATGTGGCAGCAGCAATCTGAATCTTGTCACAAGCAAGCTGAACCTTTGGGAGGCCTGCAGCAAAGTGGGTTGCATGCAAAAGGCCCCAGGATGCCTGGATTGGGCTGGGAAAGCCCCTGACCCTAACAGAAACCCTGGAGAGCTGTCACCACTAGGCAGTGTAAGCCAGGGGTAGTCGACCTGGTGTTCTCTAGATGTTGTAGACTATAACTCCCACAATAATCACCTGGAGCTGATGAATGTTGTCATCCAGAACTCTCGGGGAGCACCACATTGGCTACCCCTGGTGTAAGCCAGTGTTTCCCCCCCAAAAAAACTCCCCCCACTGACGCCTTGAAGATTGCTGAGGGCCTTGGCGGACCGCTGAATGATTTTTTCTGCCTGTTGTAGCAATTGCAATGTGCTGTGCTATACGTTGTATACTGTATGATTTTTAATTGTATTTTTAATTGCTCCTTTTATTCCTTATATCGTATTTCGTTGTATTTCAATCTACATTCCATAGAATTCAAATGGTAATACAATATGAGAAATGACAGAAGCAATACAAATGCAATTAAAAATCAATATGAACACTTAATGTGGACATGCCACTGCTGAGGGTCCACGGACCACCGTTTGGGAACCCCTGGTGTAAACAATACTAAGCTATATGGACCCATAGCCTGACTTGGTTCAAGATAACGTCCTATGTCTGCAAAACAAGAAAACAGACACAGTGAATGGGAAGATATTAATATTGCTAAACAAAGGTTTCATTTCTTGTCGGGGTTTAACTTTATTAAAGATGTGTGTGTGCATTCATTTTGCATCTGTTCAGTTTTTCATCAGGTGTTTGGGATTTTTCTTGCATTTTGCAACTATGCTGAACATCTTTAAAGAAACTAAGCCCCAGGGCTAAGCAAAGCTTAGTTCTGAATTTGCTAAAATAAGAAAAAAAAAGCCCTGACAAGTGCAAATGGGCCAGGACTCTTGGAAACTTTATGTTAACTGAACCAAACAAAAGTGAAGATATGCTTTCTTTTGTGTTTTCTCACATTTCTCTGCAATGCCAGTGAACAAATCCAGGCCAGATCGCTGAGGTTTTGAAAGGACCCTGCTGGTTTCAGTGGCCTGTGACTTATCATCACCAGGGAGTTGATTATTTCATTGAAACAAGTCTTAGGGCCCAGCTATACCTGACTTTAAATGGGTCTTTGCACTGAACCAGCAGTGTTTAAAAAAATGCAAACTGTGGCAATGTAGGAGGGGGTGTTGAGAATTAATAGGATCAGAGCAGGCATGAAGGGGGGATTTAACCCCTGCTGCTGTGCTGAGGATTCTGAAAGTGTTTGCTTTCGGGGGGGGGATCTCCCATTGGGCCAAGCACTGCCAAAGACCCTTACATTTTCCATATTTGGTTAACTCAGGGAATAGAGGTAGAACTGAGAACAAATTAAAAGCAGGGTGCAGAAAAATGGGTAAGGCTTTGAAGGAATTGCACAGAGACCATTAAGAAGGTGGAGGCATTTTGTGTTATATGTGCGTCTGTCTCTAACAAGAAGAATGGTCCAGTCTGAATTTCCCCATCTAGGCTTAAGCAGATCGCCCTAGAAATTGTCTAGAAATAGCTAAACACTCTCTCCCCGCCTGTTGGTAATCTGTTTGTCCAGCGTGAAATTACTATCAGCTGTTTTTATTTCTGTTTAGTCACATCCTCTGAGATCTGTCTGTCTAAGTCCTCCCCCCTCCCTTTCCAGGTCATTTTGTTTAACCCAATTCACCAGTCGTGTAGTGGCAAATTCAGGAGTGCAGGGTCCCTTCATGATAGTCATAGTTGCAGCCAAAGAGACTTCTCAGTGGCTGACTCACCTTCTTTCACTCTGATTGGCTCCAATCAGAAGGAAAGGACAAGGAAGCATATTAGAAGACTCTTCTCAGTGGCTAACACACTCCCCTTGCATGCTGATTGGCTGGTAGGATGCTAGAGACATTGGGACCCTGCTCCCAAAAAAGGAAGTGACCAGAGACAACTACACCCCTGCAATCCATGAAGAAAGCACTAAATGCACTGTAAGGGGCATTCCTCTGAGAATCAGTGGTGAAAATAGGGGCACTGCAGACAGGTGAGGAGGCAAGGCAAGATGTTACATGCGGATTCATCAATGGACTTTTATGTTTATTATATTTTATTCCATGTTTGTCATAGGAGTGTCAGAAAGTCTACTTTCAGCAATGCTGAGAATTTTCACACAGATCTATGTCATGTCTGTCCTAGATCTTGTGTGCAGATGATCGTAACACTGTTTGTTTTTCTGATGTGCAGCAGATCCATGTTAACATGCTAACAGGCCCAGGTGATCTGCACCACACCAGAGTCATGGCACTGGGCATCAACTCTCAAGTGCCACTTAATGGCAATATAGAATGCATACCTGTGCTTCAATTTCCATGCTGCTGTGATTACAGAAATCAGTATATAGTGTACTAGTATCCTTAATGGTCCATGTGTTATTTAACAAGATTTATATACCACTTAATTAAAAAAACCCTCTAAGCCACTTAAATAAAACCATTCATTCATTCATGATTTTATTTGTATGCCGCCTTTCCACAAAAAATTGTGCTCAAAGCGGCTTACAATAAGAACAGAAACATCTCAAAAACAATTGCAAAAACAATTTCCTAATAAAAATAATAAAACAGTAACATAACAGAACATATAACAGCAAACAAAAACAACTTTTCAATATTATGAACACAGCAACATTACAGTGTAAAACGATGTAAAATATTCATAAGAAGATACCAATACATTCTACAGACTTTAAAAACAAGTAGACATTATTCTGTGCAGGATCCTGTACCATATGAATGAGCCCTAGTGTTCTGTTGCATGTGCAAGAAATATCCACTGTGTAGTTCATTATTTACTATCACCACAGGAAGTGTCAGCTCTGACAAAGGATGCCTGGACACCCCTCTACTCCCCTGCATTGATCATGCATTAGGCAGAAGAAAGGAGAAGGGAAGTCCTGGATGGGGTCCTGGTACCCTCCTGTACTTCTAGCAGGTGATTAATGCCGCCAGGAAGCCAATAGGCTGTTTTCCCTTCCTGGGATGACTAACATCACCGTCATAAAGACTTCAAACAGACTTTGGAAACAGTCCAGTTGGGTTCAGAGAGCAGCTGTTAGCAATACCTCCCTGCTTAAAAAACCTTCTCTAATGGAAGAAGGTTCTGCAAGGCTCCTTTTCCCTTTAATTTTAAAGAAATAACATTGATAGTTATTTCCAGTCTCCCCAGTCCTATTACCAGCAGCATGAAACAGCTGCAGAAAGCTTTCCAACTATGCAACCCCACTGGCAGGACAGCAGGCCCAGCCACGGATATGCTTCTGCTGTTGGCACGCAGGTTGATGCCTGTACATATGAGTCCCTTTTGCATAACTCCATTAATTCAGGATGTAACTCTCGAAATATGTTGGCACAAATGAATCCGGTATGCTGATATTGCCTCATGAGGTCTCTTCTAAAATAAATGCATTCCAGAATAAATGAGTTAGGCCTTAGGACCAAGACCCTGTTGTTCTTACAGACTAGCTCTTTCTGCCAGAACGATATGTGGATTATTCAGCATCATACCCAAAAGAACAAAATAGGCAGGGACCTCTCTGGTTGAAGGAACCTGGACAGAGCCTCACCAGCTGATCTTCATAGTACTGAAGGTTCATAAGGGACAAAATCCCCGAACTATACTCATTCTAATGCCATAGCCATCCATTGTAATCATTCATTGTGCTGCTTTCTGAACCCTTTACCAATTAGGATCTCCTGCTTGCCCTTATCGTCTTTTGTAGACCACTATGGCATTCATCTAGGACAGGGGTAGCCAACATCAATGCCCTGCTGATGTCGTGGACTACCATTCCAATCATTCCTGAACATTGACCATGCTGGTTCAAGCTAATGAAAGTTGTGGTCCATAACATCTGGAGTGCATCACATTGGCTACCCTAGATCTAGGATGTTAAACATTGGTGACTGAATTGCGTATTCATCTCTGTTTAGCACCCATCTGGCTTCTTAAGTTTTGATGGGCTGGAATCTACCTTACTCTGATTTGATCATATGTTGTATCTCTTGCATTTTACCTTTTAGCCTTACCATGTAAAAGGATTTCTCATCCATTCTATATGAACCTATCAGCATTCTGGGCCAACTCACACGTTTAATGAGATAGGCTGTAGCTTGGTATGTACAAATTTGTCAGTTTCACTTTTTCTGTTCCTCCTTATTTCAATTTTTAAGTTAACTTTGACACATTTTTGCATCAGTTTGTGACATTTAACAAAAGGCCTCAAGAAAATTTGTTTTGTTAGGGCTCATTTCTCTTAATATACAAATTTCTGTAAGCAACTTTTATCTATAATGTAGTTTCACAATACATGCATATACATATACATGCACACTTTCTCCAATGCATGCATTTTTGTACACATTTTATGGTTGGAGAAGCACTGCAAAATTCAAACAAGTGGGAATTTCAAAATATAGTTGCATTTTGTTTTGGGAAGTGGGTATTCGGCATACTAAATTTCTCCGTCTCCGAAATGGAAATGGACTGCCTTCAAGTCGATTCCGACTTATGGTGACCCTATGAATAGGGTTTTCATGGTAAGCGGTATTCAGAGGGGGTTTACCATTGCCTCCCTCTGAGGCTGAGAGGCAATGACTGGCCCAAGGTCACCCAGGTAGCTTCATGGATGTGTGGGGAGTCAATCCCTGGTCTCCCAGGTCGTAGTCAACACCTTAACCACTATACCACACTGGCTCTCTTCTCTAGCTGTGGCCAACGAAAGAAAAACAAGAAAACCATTGCTGGATCAGATCAAAGGTCCCTCTAGTTCAGCATTCTGTTTCTCGCAGTAGCGACTGCACCAGCCAGCAACTCTAAAAAGGTTTACAGATTAGCAGGTTGAATAAAAGTGGGGTGGGTGGGGTGAGGTGGGAAGGCTAGCTCCTGCAGGGCACAGAGGTTCTTGCTTTCCAAATTAGACTTTTGGCACACATGCTTTTGGAAGGACTTTGAAAAAAGATAAAACAAAAGGTAGGAGAAATATTACCATCTCTTCATACTTGCACATTTCTGCCTTCAGGGTAGATCACAATTTACAGATTAAATGAGCCAAGAGACTTCTTATGGCTTCACTGGGATAGGGTGCCCTGTTGCAGTTGTTTTGGAAATGCTGGCACAAAAGATGTCACAATTTCTACATAAGGACTCACAGGATAGGCTGGGAAATGTCGTGAGGCCCTGCGATTAAGTCCTGTTCAACAAGGGCCACCAGTGTGTGGAAGCTCAAATAAAGAGAATCCTTTGAATCTTTAGGCGTATTGTTGTTGCAGTGTGACTGATACAGGATTTCAAGTGATGCCCCTCTAGAGGCTGTTGACAGAACAGATGATCACTTCTTATGTAGTTGCTGTATGAAAACTTTCCATAGCTACAGAGGAAGCTGGTTACCTGTAGCATTCAGCCAGCTAGCGAGCCAAGGGTTAGCACGGTCACATGAACACAGTGAAACAGAGGTCAGTTCACTTGATAGATGAGGGGTGGGAGACCTTTTTACCGCCTGAGGGTCACATTCCCTTGTGGGCAACCTTCTGGGGGCAACATGTATTTTAAGGTTTGTTTTTATGATGTTTTAAAGTGTTTCATGTGCCTTGTTTGCTGCCCTGGGCTCCTGCTGGGAGGAAGGGCGGGATACAAATTAATCAATTAAATAAATAAATAAATAAATAACAACAACAACAACAACATACAACATACAAGTGGTGTGGGTGGCCAAAGTGGGTGTGGCCAAACGTACACCAATCTCTTATCCTTCAAGCAGGTGGGGAAGAGATATTACCACAGTTCAAGGACATATTACAGCCATGTGAAATCACTCCGGGGTGCAGAGCAGAGCGAGTAAGGGCATGGCCTGGGGGGACATTGCCCAGGCAGTGTCTTGAGAGTCAGACGGAAAGGTCTAGAGGGCTATATTTGGACCCCAGGCCCAAGGTTCCTCACCCCTATCATAGATGGAGAATCAGGAAGTTTCTCATGTAGACTGAGCAACCAGATAGAGCATTTTCAGCTTTAAACTTTCCTGGATCAGACCAACATCCTGTTTCTCACGCTAAAGTCAACATCCTACTTCCCGTAGTAGACAAGCAGATCCCTCCAGGAAGCCCATAAACAGAGCATGAAGGCAATAGTTCACTCCCAGCAAAACAGGTATCTAGTGGGATACTCAGGGCTGTAGTCATCTTGTGTCCTGGGGTGGTGGTGGTCTTAGACCCTTTACTTTCTTGGGAACAGGGTCCCAGCAGGCTCTTATGTGTCCAGGATCCGTTTCTGCTGATTGGAGCCAAAGAGAGTGAAAGGAGGCAAGTCAGTCACTGAGAAGACTCTTCTTGGTAGCTAACATATTCCTTTTCATGCTGATTGCCTCCTAGGGACATTTGTTGTTGTGAGAAAAGGGGGTATGCGCAGGAAGGACTGAGGAGTGTGGAGATGATGTTGGAGAGCTAGCAAGCAAGAGGAAGAGGAAGTAGGGTAGGGGGGAACTTGGGCTGAAGGGGTCAGAGTCTGTCTGTCTGCTGCACAGCCTTCAGTTTGTCTGTAAGCAATGATCTTATTCTCAACTCAGCAGCAAAAGGGGGGGAGGGGAAGATGTGTGGTTTTGTTTCAGCCCAATGCCAGGAGTAGTAGGGGAGGGGGAGGAGGGGAGAGAGAAAAAAATATTCAAGTGGGGCGGGGGAGAAAATGTGTGTGTGTGATGGTGTTTCAGCTTTTAATGATATTGTGTATATATGTGTGGCGTGCACGGTAAGGTGAAATGCAAATGAATATGCCCAAGAGTATGTGTGGAGGGAGGAAATGCAGCCAACACTAGAGGTTAGGATCAGAAATTTCCATGCTTAGGTTTCTTCCTAAAACTCATTAGCTTTGCCCAAATACAGTTACTCTGAGTCTTAGTATGACAACCAAGAAGGGAAACTCAGCAAAGGAAGTTCCTTACCTTACAGAATTTTAGTACATTTGCCCATGCAAGTGCACAGAAAATAGCAGATGTAGCCGGAAGGCAACACATGGAGATCTGCATTGATCATTGCAATGCATCAGTAAGGAAAAGTATTCCAAACAGAATGAAAGCTCATTTTATTATATAACCTTCAAAAGCTGTATCATCTTAGAAGAGGGTATGGCCAAGGGTGTAGCCATCCACGGTCTTAGACCCATTTTGGGGGCAGCAGGGTCCCTATGTCTCCAGCATCTGACAAACTAATAAGCATGAAAGGGGAGTTTATTAGCCACTGAGAAGTCTAATACGGTTCTTTGTCCTTTCCTGCTGATTGAACCCAATCAAAGTGAAAGGAGTGAGTGAGCCTGAGAAGACTCTTCTCAGGGGATAATACACTCCCCTTTCAGGCTGATTGGTTCCTAGGGATGGCTGTTGTTGTGGGAGAAGGCATGCATGGGGTGGACTGAGGAGTGTGAAGATGACGCCAGAGAGCAAGCGAGTGAGGTGGTGTGGCTGTGGGGGGGGGATGGCGTGACTATCAGGAAGGGACCTGGCACTTCTGAATTTGCCACTACACTACTGAGCATACTGCCTCTGAACCTTGAAGCTACACCTGTCAATAGTCATGTCTGTCATGAATCAATCTAATCCCCTTTTAAAGCCATCTAAAACTAATGGCCATCATCACATCTTAGGATGGCAAATTCCATGCATAAATGATGCTTTGTGTGAAGAAGGAAGTGGTAAGTGCTTTCTGCAAAGTTTGCAGCCTGTGAATAAGAGAGAAGAAGGTCTTAATTTCTTGCTAACAAGTACGTGTATATGAGCAAAACCAGAGTTGGGGGGGGGGGGAAATGCCAGTCTTGTGAACGTTATGACCTTAAATTGCTGAACTTTAGTTGGTCTCCATCCTGATAATCAACTGTATATGGTTCAAACAACAATGGCCCCTTTTATTTTAAACTGCCAACCCATGAATAGACTGTCAATAGCCTGCCAGGCAAACAAGAGGATTCCAGCCATTTGGTATTGGGAGGGGGGGGCGAGCAACAGAATAAGACAAAATTAATAAGCCTTTGAGAATGTTTTGTGTTTTTTCAAATGCAGAATCACAAGACTGAAAGCTAGATAAAGAAACCATATTTCTTCAAGAAAAGTTGAATACTTCATTGTCAACATTGTTTCATGTAATGGCTCCTTTCAGACAAGCTTTTTTCAAGCGACCCTAAACTCTGGTGTTAAAGAAGCCATTCACTTTTTAAAAAAATTAATAAAATAAAAAATACCAAACTAGATGAACAATGGACAGATGCTTCTATAAAATATTATACTTCACATCAACTAATGAAGAAATATTTCAGATAAATTACATAAACCTTTCAAAAATACATAGAAGAGCTGGGAAAAAATGGACAATATTACAGATGACTGTAATCCCCAGGACATTATTTCTGTGTGAGAATCAAATTAACAGATCTTAAAAAGTGGCAAAAAAATGTTTAATTCCTTTCTTTAGAACTGGAAAAACCCAGTTTCTGCTGTAAAGGTCAGGCTTTCAGCACCTTGGCCAGCTTCGTGAAAGTTCAGGCTAAAACCTGGAGTGGATTCACTGCCCCACTGACATTAGAGCCATCAGTCTCTACTGATTGTGACTAAGTCATTATTGAATGGCTTTATTAAATGTGGCACATTGCTATGGCACAGGATACCTTAGAACTCTTCCTGGACACATGGGCATGTTTGCCACAAACGAAGTCTGCTTATAATTTAGGAATGCTATTCTACTTTGATAGAACTGCCAATATTGCCACAAACGTTACTTTTAGTACATTTTAGCTGTAGCATTCCCCATTTAAAATATTACGATTAACAATAGTTAAGTTGAAATCTCTCACGCTCAAGCTTCTGATGTGCTTCTGATGGCAACTTCTGGTGCCCAATTTTCTTGCTTGTGTTTACAAAAAGGCACACTGGGCTGCAAACAGAAAATGGCAGCATCTTTGTGAGCTTAGAAAAAATATCAGGCATGTGAAGAGGACACCCTCATCTCACACATCTATCCTGAGCTAATTCAGCATTTTTCTGTCTGGATTCAAAACTTGTATTGAGGCTAGTAACATCCTGAGGTGCCCTGGATATCTGGCTCTTGCAGAGTGTCCAGAAAATCATAATATTTTATTCTTGATTAATTAATTAACTTACAGTTCAATCCAAACCCAAGATCTCCCGGATTGAGTGGAATTTAGGATAGGTGGATCTTGGGCTGTCATGCCTCTGCTAGCATAATTCCTTCATTCCAGCCCAGCCGGGGATACACCATTGTAATTTCCTCAACCCAGCGGAACCGAAGCTATGCTGGCTCAACCAGTGGAACTTACACCAGGGTAATTTCGGGGGGGAAATGATGTTCTGGGGGTAGGACAGAGCAAGGAGAGACTTACACCTATTCCAAACCTGGAGCCCAATCCTCACAATTCGGGTTCCTCCCAAAGAACAGAGCTTGGAATAGGGGTAGCTTAAGCCAGCCTAAGTTATGCTGGCTCCCTATAGTTAGGATTGCTCTGTTAGGCTATATAAGGCAGCTAGTTTTAGAACTGCCCACCAAGAATATCAAGAGGTCCACAGGTCTCCCTTCCTACAGAGTTTTAACACAAACATAGAGGCCTTGAGAGACAGAACATACTCTCCTCTAAGCAAATGTAAACTTATTCTTATAAACATGTCTCCCTCTCTGTGTTCAAACTGGTTTTATTTAGATAGTAACTTTATAATTGCTCTGGAGTTTTTATTGATCTTCAGAGTTTTGGTTACATCATGGATCGTTCAGTGCCTTGAGGGGAGGCCCCACTTAATACACAGAGTTACTCTCTTGCCTGCCTTGAGTGCGTGTTAAGGCAGTTTGATATAATAAATAGTGATGACTAAGTAAATGAGCGCAAATATACATTTCAACCACAAGGTTATTTACGTAGCAGTAACAAAAAAAGCAAGCGATCCCTGATGATTTCCTTTATTATGTTGGGAAATGGCCCTGACAATAAATCAGATTTTATAATGTAGCACAAGCTGTTAAAAGTAATGTACTTATAATGTTTACATATATGTAGAAATAGAATAATCCACTCAAGCCATGGTCTCAGGCGATCGCCTCCTAAGCCTGCCTGTTTCAGCTGCTGCAGAGCTCTTGGCTGCTGCAGCTACAGGCCCACAAAAAAATTACACATGAAAATAGGGACACTCCTGTTTACTCATAACAGCCTGATACTTCAGGGAACACTGCCTGATTGCTCAAAGACTCTTTTCTGCCTGGTGTATGTTAAATCTACCATAACCAATTTACTGAACTCAAATAAACAAACAAAATCTTTACATGTTTAATAGGATGTTTAATCTCCTAATGAATCTGGATGTATTTAGCTGCACCTCAGACAAATAAGGAAGCTGCCTTATGCTGGGTTAGACCCACTGGTACATCAAACTGAGTATTGTGTATGCTGATTGGCAGCTGATCTCTAGGAAATCAGACAAAGTCTCTCCCAACCCTACCTGGAGATGACAGGGATTGAACCTGGCACCTTCTGCATGCAAGGCAGATGCTTTACCACTGAGCTATGGCTCTTCCTCACTTAGCATCCTTTGCTATGGAAGGGAAGGATTGCACTATCATATTGTGTTCGTGAGTGGATGCATGTACATGCAAGTGTGCTAGACTCAAATGCAGCCTTCTTCTGTCTTTCCCCTTAGATTGAGCTAGGGCCAAGTTGGACACTATTTCTCCAGCCTCATCTGATCCAGTTGTATGGAAGGGAACATGCGCATGCTTGGTCTTCCCACCAACCTGCCATGCCATTCCCATGAGGTTACCGTGTCTGAATGTGATCTACATGCATAAAATCCAGCATGGATAGGTCAAAAACGTAGCTATTCCTCCTGAAGAAACATCAAGAACTGACCACACGATTTTGATCCTGGCATGTTGGATTTTACACACAGGACATAGACCATATTTGCACATGCCATCCTTGCACTCCCTTCTACCCAATGGGCTGTGTTGGAAGGAAAGTATAATCCAACCTAGCCCCTAGACACATGAGAGTAGGCTGAAATCTAAAATATTCCACTGTGCATCTATGCATGCTTACATTTTTTAAAAGCATCCCCCACCATCTCTCTGAAAGGCAAAAACAGGGGCAGCATTTTATTAGAAACAGTAGGGGCTGATGCTTCCATAGGTTTCATCAAATTGGACAGCTTTTTGAAAGTTTGGACAAAAACCCAGAGTGGATTCTATTGCCCCACTGACATGGAACCACCAGCCTCAACTGATTAGGGAGAAGTACTAGAAAATGGGGACTGTCCTAGTAAATAGATAGCTGGAGCATGCACAGCTGAAGTGGCACCCTAAGCATAGCAATCAGAGCTCTTCTGATCATGCTCAGTGCAACCAGATATCTTGGTCTGAGGGAAGCTGGGACTTAGGGTTCATTCACATGGGAGCTGAACTCCATTTTAAAGATGAAGCTTTTCTCATCGCGATAGAGTTTAAAGGTTTACACTTCTTACCTTCTTACCTTACCTTATATGAGCCAATCACAGGAGTCAGGGTTGTGCATTACTGCACACAACACATAGTTAAACTATGGAATTCACACCCACAGTGGCAGTGATGGCCACCAACTGGAATGGCTTTAAAAGAGGATTAGACAAATACATGGAGGATACTTGCCATGATGGCTATATTCTGCCTCCATGGTCAAAGGCAGCATGCTTCTAAATACCAGTTGTTGGAAATGGTGGGAGGGGAGGGGAGAGTGTTGTGCTCAGATCCTGCTTGTGGGCTTCCCACAGGAATCTGGGTGGCCACTTTGAGAACAGAAGGCTAGACTAGATGGGCCAGTAGCCTGATCCAGCAGGCTGTTCTTATGTTCTTATGTTCCTGTGCCCAAAGGATGCTCTGAGATCTGAGCACTCATAATTCTGGGCAGCAATCTAGGCTTGTTCCCGAGAAGTTCAAAGCTCAGATCCCCAGTACATGAGTGACCAAAAACTGTGTGTGCTTAGACCTCAGATATTTCATGTCAAACCCAACAAAGAATTGGGGTATCCAGCACTGGCTGCTGTGATAAGTAAGCAGCAAAAGACTTTTGGATTAGCGAAGCTAGACCTCAGTACCAAAAGAATGCACATGCCCTTACCTTGCTAAAACTCTCCTACCTTCTGCACCCAAAGTTCTGACTCCCCCAGCCCCATGTGAGAATGACTGCAGTGCCCTGAGCTGGCTTGGGTATCTCTTGCTCCAGACCTAGTCCTTGATAAGGCCACTGGCCCCTACAGCACCACCTTGACCCAAGACCCCAAGTATAGTAGCAGCCAGGAAACAACTAATGGAGAGTACCAGTGAATTTTTTTATCACAGCAGATATGCATGGAATCTTGTACATAAATACACTGCTAGAAGAATCCTGTGCCCATTTATTCAAAAGAAGTAAACACCTCTGTATTCAGTGGCACTTACTCCTTAGTAAGTGTGCATAGGAACCTGTGACCTTCCAGATGTTGCTGGACAATTCCCATCAGCCCCAACCAGCATGGCCAGAAGTCAGGGATGATAGGAGTTGTAGTCCAGCAACGTCTGCAGGGCCATATATTCCCCTCTCCCACTATACCAATAACACTGATGATTATTATAATCTGTAGCTCAGTGGCAGAGCATCTGTCTTGCATGCAGAAGGTTGCAGGTTCATTCCTCGGCATTTCCAGGTATGGCTGGGAAAGACTCCTGACTAAAACCCTGGAGATCCACTGCCAGTGAGAGTAGACAATACTGAGCTAGATGAACCAATGGTCTGATTCAGTAAGGCAGCTTCCTATGTCTCCTATTATTAGCCAAATTAAAAACAGATTAAATAAAGTCAGGGGATAATAAGGAGAAAATGCCAGATCTTCCATAGCATAAGAATAACTCCTGCTTAGATTTCTCCAAACGCTCCACTTTTATTGAATCCACATTTTGTAAAATTTCCACATTTTATAAAAGTCTTTCTTGTGTTGAGGCATTAGGAGAATATTGGGGGATCAGGAAATCTTGCAAAAACACCCTCTCCTGGTTTTCTGTTTAGCAAGTGTTCAAAATGAAGGGAGGCAAAATTTGTTGTCATTCTTCAAGAAAAGGAAAGGAATTTCTAGGAAAATTAATCAAAATATAAGCTTAGGAGGATCCAAATAGGATTAGGCATAGATGAAAACATAAGAACAAAGTATTCAGAGTTAAAAAAAAATTACAAGCACTCAGAAAACTGTTGTGTAACTTTAGGTATAACTTTTTAGTAATTATGTGCAACAGCAGTCACCTGATAGTCACCACCTCACCTTATTGCTCGGTTTCAAAGAAGATTTATTGTGTATCAGGAAATAGCTTATTTTCCTGCATTTCAATTATTTATTTATTTAACAAAATGTATACACCTCCCTTGATAGTAAGTAAATATCATTGTGTCACTGAGCCTTAACTCTGGACAGGGCCCAAGCAGAGACTGGGAGACAGGGCCATTTATACATCAGCAAAAAAGAGATTAATCACCAAAAAACCAGGTGTTGGACTATGACCTGGGAGACCAGGGTTCGAATCCCCACATAGCCATGAAGCTCACTGGGTGACCTTGGGCCAGCCACTGCCTCTCAGCCTCATGAAAACCTGATTCATAGGGTCGCCATAAGTCGGAATCGACTTGAAGGCAGTACATTTACATTTTAATTTAAATTATAGATGCACATATTGAAATAATTCCAATAATTTAAACAGAAATACAATACATTGCACAGATGGCGTACATCTCACAAGAGTGGGGAAGACCATGATCAGATGACCTGTGTGCCTGCTTGGATGTTAACTGTCAATGGGCAGCTTCAAGGCCTTTGCTCCTCTTGTGCATAGTATCTATTCATGAATACCTTGTACATGTGTAAGCTCTGTGCAGAGGGCCACATAAACACATGGAAGTCAGGGTGAGGCTAGCAAGAGTGATCCTGCTCCCCCTTCTTGCATTCATTCACTCTGCACAGGATTTCATCTCCTGTATCTTCAGTTAAAAGGGTTAAGTAGCAGATGATGTGAAAGATGTCTGCCAGAGAGCTGCTTCCAGTTGAAGGAGAAAATACTGGATGTTATGGACTGAAGGCAGCTTCCTATGTTGCATCTTGATTCATACCCAGGACATAGAATTGTGTTGTGAATGTATATACCAGTTTTCATTCTGAAATTTCAGTCTTCAAGCGAGATGTATATTCCGTTGTTGTTATATTGTACCCTTTTCTCTCCACTTTGAAAACAGTTACAGGGGTTGAGCTGGTATCTGAATCTGAAACATAAGAATTTTACCTTGAGCCTGTAGGTTAAATTTCATTCCATGTTGTTCATGTTCAGTCAAGTCAATGCATTACCAGAAAACTTGCAAACAGAACGTGTAATAAGTTAAATTCAAAAGTTTACCAGTATTTATAATCCAGGCCAAACTTTGGATGGAAATCACATAGGAAATCATATCACAAGATAATATAAAATGTATTTTTTAAAAGAATAAGAAAGAAAATGACTGAAGTACTTGAGTGAAGGCAGGTTGTGGACAGTGATGCTTTGTTTCCTTATATTGCAGGGGGGTTGTACTGAAAAGTATGGCAACACATATTTTTAGAAATAGTGTTATTGTGCTATTGGTTTCTCACTTAAGAGTTTATAAATTGTTCTACTCCACTGCTTGTTTCAACACAGGGCAATTTTTATATCTAGGGTATAAATCTTTGGAAAGGATTTACAGTCAAGATGCTAGAAATAAGAAGAGGCACATGATGCCTCCAACAGTGTTTTAAGACTTTGCAAAAAGTCCCCAAATCAAAGAGGGCATTCACATTGGCAGTTTCCTACTGATTTACAGCTAGAACTGCTGCTGGCTGTCTCCCTGTCCTATAAAGAATTGGACTTAACCATCTGTTTGGTGGTATTAAATTACTGGTGGATGATTCTCAAGTATTTTATTGACACTTTGCTTAGGTTGCTTGAAAAAGACAGTGTGGACCGTTAGGGATGAACAAATCAGTTCTTTTTTCCAGTCTTAAGTTCAGTTCACCACATTTCAGCATCAGTTTGCAATTAAAAAAAAGTCCTCATGAAAACTCATCAGCATTTTTGCATGCAGATTTGCCTAATATACACATTTGCAGGGAATCTTTGCCTAATATAATGCATTTGTGTATGTTATGTTCACAAACGTGCATTGTTATGTGCAATTTTCACTATTGTACATATGCACATTTTTCAGATGGAGAAGTGTAAATTTTGAAGGATAGGTGTGCTTTGGTTCACATCATTTTGGGAAGTGCGGTTTATGTAGGTTTAACTTAAAATGCAAACTGAATCTCTCTCTCATCCCTATGGACCATAACTATGTCCATCCTTCTGAGGGTGGCATGATCAGGTGGGTAGAGACAGAGAAAGGGCCTCAGCTTCCTCTTCCATCACCAAATGGACAATCTTCTCAGGAGGTGATGATGATTTCCACTTGTCATGCTGTTGCCAAGTTAGTTTCTATAGCAGCATAGAAACAGTGTTCACTTAGTTGCAATACCTTTCATATCAAGAAAAGCTAAAGCATTTGGAACATCCCAAGATAACTATAGGTGTAGGAATGAATGGCTATCAAAGGCTACTGGCCACAGTGGCTATGCTCTGCCTCCACAGTCGGAGGCAGTATGCTTCTGAATACCAGTTGCTGGAAACTGCAGGAGGGGAGAGTGCTGTTGTGATAAGGCCCTGCTTGCGGGTTTCCTAAAGGCATCTGGTTGGCCACTGTGAGAACAGGATGCTAGACTAGATGGGCCAGCAGGCTGTTTGTATGTTCTTAATAATAATCAACATACTTCCACAGCACTTGTGCTGTATAAGTTGCAACCCACAGAGCCAAAACAGTCAAAGTGCCATATAACGTGAGGTGTTAGCTACGTGGCAGGCTCCTGTTTTGCAATCCTGCATAGACAGCTGGAATGGGAAATGGACTCCCAAACAAGGCTGGTGGACTACATGTTGGCTTGATGTTTCCCAAGTTGTGCAGGGCTGGTTAAAACCAAAATGTCCTCATTGGGCCTACATGATTCAGGTCATATTCATGTGACCCCCAAAACATGATTTTTGCTTCCACAAACCACATCAGTGATTACTGCATGCCACATCAGTAACATCTGAAGTTAGTAACAAGATGGTTCAGATTGATTGTGTGGCAAGTTCCCACATCAACAAGTGCTGGTTTAGGAACTTGTGCTATAATGTGTTCAACCCATCTAGAAATTTTCAGTGCAGGGTAGAGGCTGGACAGTGTAAAAGTGGTAGATAGTTACACTGCAGCTCAATATTAATTGGGTCTCACTGGTCATGGAGGTTGTCCTAGGGGAGTGACCATAGCTGGTATTGCACATGCTTTGCATGCAGAAGGATCCAGGTTCAATCCTTGGCATTTCCTGGTAAGGCTGGGAAAGATTCCTTGCCTGGAACCTTAAAGAACTGCTGCCAGTCAGTGTATGCAGTACTGAACTAGATGGACTAATGGTCTGGCTCAGGATAAGTAGCTTTCTGTGTTCTTTCACCTGTAATTCAATCTCATTTGGAAACCACATTTAATGTTTGCAGGGCTACAGCTCCTCCTTTCTCGGTTGTCACATGGCCCTGCAAAGACAGGTTTGTACTTTTTCAGTGGGATGGTGGGAGGCTATCTACTGCAAAACTCATGTGCATTGTTGTTTATACTAGGGCACCACACTCCCAATTATCTAGGATGTGGAATGCTCTTCCCAGGGAAGCATGCTCCGGTGGCCTCCTGTCTGGACTACTGTAATGCACTGAATGTGGGGCTGCCATTGAAGATAGTCCATAGGCTGCAACTAGTGCAGAATGAGGCTGGTAAGTGGGGCAGCCTAATGGGATCATGTATAGCTGGTCCTGAAAGTGCTGCTGTTTAAAAAAATATTTCTGCTTACCCAGGCATTTGATGGCTGAAAGATACTGTTCCTGGCAACCCTGAAACCGTTGGTGGAGAGACTGGAAATGTTTTAGAATGTTTTTATTGATATTCTTATTTATATGTTTGCCACCATGGACTCCTTTTGGAGGAAGGGTGGATATATCATCATTATCATCATCATCCGGGGGCGATAGCAGCATTTTTTTAAAAAGAAAAGCTTGGTGGGGAAGAATCTTACTCCGCTGTTAGCAAATGGTATTCATCAGGTAGATGTTCTGTTGTGGTCCATGTATTGTGAAGTCAAGCCCTCCATGATAAAACACACACCACGTATCCTGTCATGATTATTAATTAGATGAAGTGAGATAGAATACCCAATTAATGACCTTAGCTTTAGGGATTTGTTGTCCCCCGAGAAAGGTCTCTCCTGTGACTCACAGCAATTGTGTGTCCCATGGGATGTAACAATAGAAACAGAAATTGCTGACAGCTATGAGCAGTAACCAATGCTAAAACTTTCATCCGGGGCTAGGAGCACATCTGGAGAGCATTAAGGCTGTAAAACTTCCCTTTAAGTACTGGTTGCCAAAGTTAAAAAAACAGCTACCCAGAAATGATAGCACTTGGAGTAACTCAATATTTTTTTCATTAACAATTACTTAAAGAGATTTACATTTTCTTCTCTCTGCTGACATTGCACTGTTCCCTTTGTCATAGCCAATAGTCCCACCAGATTGATATAAACAGTGCACACGTGTTCACCCTCATACCAGGGTGAACTCTCTGCCCCCATGCCAACTCTTATCAGCTGCAAGATGCATCTGCAAAACCAGTGGGTTATTATCCAACTTTAGTGCAACACTGCTGCATTGTATGCAGAGCTTGGAAAAGTTACTTTTTTGAACTACAACTCCCATCAGCCCCAGCCAGCATGCACTGGCTGGGGCTGATGGGAGTTGTAGTTCAAAAAAGTAACTTTTCCAAGCTCTGATTGTATGTAATATATTTAGAGGTACAATACAAGTAACAAATATTAGGGCTGCATCGAAGCAAAATGGCACACAAAACCCTCAAGGAATGGGGCCGGGGAGTTCAACAGAAGGAAAATGGTGATGGTTCTTGCCCAGGGATATGCCAAACCGAGCAATTAAGGAGGCCTCGCAGGCCTCGTCTACACAAACAGCAGACGAGCTGGTAAAAGTCTTCCTGTTGTCTATCATTTTAGACTGCAAGTGGGGGACTGCCTGATGGAATGCACCTTTAATATTTAAAAAAACTCCCTGCAAAAAGATTTAAAAAACCAATACAGCAACTGTTCTGGAAAGCAAGTTAAAGTGATTTGGGAGAAAGAATGGGATATGAATTGATTGACTGATTGATTGATTGAATGAATGAAATAATTCCTTTCTGACTTTAGTGTGTTACACACATACCATCTCTCTCTCTCTTATTTGCGAATAAAGTTGGTAGGCTCTCTCTCCACACACACACAAACACAACACACACACATTTCTATTTTTAATATGTATCCTTCTTAATTTGTGTTGTATTTGTTTTTGTTGTGCTTTCTGTTGTTTGTTTGTACATGTTTTTGTGATTTTTTACCATGATATATTATATTTTACCTTGTTTGTTCACCGCCCTGAGAGCTATTCTGCTAAGGGCGGTATATAAATTGAAATAATAAATAAATAAAAATAAATAGTGGTTTGGTTTTTGTAAAAATGAGGTGCTGGTATGCATAACTTGATCAAATGCCATTGGTGTCAGCACAGAATGGTTGCCATCGGCAGCAAAAAAAGAACTGATGGAACTCCATACTGGTGGGTACTGTTAATGACAGACAGACAGATAGATATGGCTGAAACCTACCAACTTTATCCTCAAGCCATACAAACAGGAAAAAAAAACTTTTTAAAAAGATCACATTTATTTTAGCAAATAAAATAATGCTCCTACCAACTGTGAAACTACATAGAAAATGGGGGGAACTCCTTTTAATAGCCAATTAAAAATGAGAAAATGAAGATGAAGGAGGGAATTCTAATGGGATGAAAGAACGGGGCAGCTTCAGGAAGCACTAAGGATAAAATGTGGCTGAGGGATGCATATATGGTGTATTGACTGCCAGTGTGGTGTAGTGGTTAGAGTGCTGGATGAGGACCTGGGAGCTTCATGGTTTGAATTCCTGCTCAGTCATGAAGCTCACAGGGCGACCTTGAGCCAGTCACTGTCTCTCACCCCAACCTACCTCACAGGGCTGCTGTGGGGATTAAATAAGGCTGGGAAGATCCAGGTATGCCACCTTGAGCTCCTTGAAGGAAAGGTGGGATATAAATGAAATATGTGTGGTGTAGCAAATCTTTCCCACCTAAGGCAGGGTTTTCTGTTCCAAAAGTGCAAAGGGCAACCTTATAGTGACACTGGATGCCAAAATACTCCAAATAACCCAATTTTCCTTTTTGGAACAATTTTTTTAATGGGCTGAGAAGTAGGAATTTGTTCTTACTCATGCCTGCCCCCTCCCCCAACCCCCTGAACTGCTAAACTGATAAAAGAAAATAGACATTTAACTCATTGGAAACGAAAAAAGAGGAAGAACAGTTTAAAGATGGAAGTGGTGGAGTTGGGAGTGATGTGGCATAGAGGGGTTGCTGAGAGAGGCGGGAGGTGTGCCAGCACCCATTAAGGTCAGCCACACGTGGTCCTGCCCTGTGTGTGTACACTAGGGGTGAGGGAGAATTTTGACTCAGTTCACATTTCAAGCCAAATTTATCAAAATCGCACTTTCCGAAACAATATGGGAACCGAAACACAGCCATCCTTTGCAATTCGCACTTATTCGAATGTCGTGATGCAGTTCGCCAACCACTGTTTACAAAAATGCATATGTTAGGGGAAAGTATGCATGAAAATGGATACATGAGTGAAAATTACATACAAAACTCCATTATATGATGAGAAATTGCTTGCAAAAATGTGTACGTTAGTCAAAACTGCCTACAAAAATGTTTTTATTAGGAGATATTCACACTAAGATGCTGGAGAATTTTCACAAGGATTTTTTTTTAAATTCGCAAATTGCTGCAGAAATGTGGAGAACTGAATTTAAGATTGGAAAAACGAGAAAGTGGGAGAACCAAAACTGGGAGGTCTTTCCACCCCTAGCATACACCAAATAAAGCAAGCCTTCTCCAGCCTGGTGCTCCTTGGGACTAGGCCCAAGGGCGTCCAGGGCAGAAAGCCTAACTCTCAGGCTGGCTTGATCCCCAGAAGCTCTCATTAAAGAAATTGAATCCAGTTCAACGAACCAGTTTATTCCTTCATTCCCTTTGAATACAGACCAAATGGCAGCATCGTGGCCATACTGGTGGTTGTTATTTATCCAAGGCTGGGGGAATCCAGCGAAACTGGGAACCATTAGCAGTCATCGTCTCTCTTTGTTGAACATGTGTTTGCATGTAACATGCAGAAAATAATAGGTCACATGGTTATTTGTGTACAACAAAATATTCCACAAGTGCACTTGGAAATAAAAATTGGAAGCACATGGTACAGAGAACAAGAAATTATAAATACATTCCATACTGCTGCGCTTTTTTTGGGGGGGGGAAATGCTGGTCTGTGTCCTGTAAGTATATAATATGGCTCAGCCGTCCATAGTAGCTTGTTTGGGTTACATGGGTTTGCTCGTTTGTCACAGGAAAGTGATGAGTTATATATCAGCTTGCACTGTGTGATGTAGCATACAGATGTGTGGATAGCCTCCAAGGGACAAAGTTTTTAATAAGCCCAGCAGGACCCATAGCTGGATCCAGATCTTAAAAGGTCTTACTTTCTTACTGACAAAAGGGATATTTTACACACTGAAGGTGCTTCCAGACTGTCACTGTTTGGGGTTCGATTCAATCACATACCAGCAAATTCAGGTTGCAAAATTACAGCCGAATGGAAGGTTTTGCACAGCAAGCCCATGTCCCCCACAGATCAGACTTTTTGCGCTGAGTGGAAAATGCAGTGGGAAGGGTGGGAGAATGCCTTGCTTTGACACAATTGGTATCTAACCTCCTCAAAAACAAATCAGAGTGAATACTCATGCAATAGCCAATGTCATCTCATCTCCTTGCAAAAAAATTGTTATTTACTTATTAAATTTATATCCCGCTCTTTCTCCCAGAAATCAAATTGGAGCAACATTCACATTTTATTCCGCTTTAAACAGTCATAGCTTCCCCCAAAGAATCCTGGGAAGTGTAGTTTATGAAGGGTGTTGAGAGTTGTTAGGAGACCCCCTATTCTCCTCATAGAGCTACAAGTCTCACTGGTTTTAACAATCCGCCCCTCTTCCCAGAGAACTCTGCTAATTGTAGCTCTGTGAGGAGAACAAGGGTCTCCTACCATATCTCAGCACCCTTCACAAGCTACACTTCCCAGGATTCTTTGCGGGACGTCATGATTGTTTAAAGTGGAATAATAGTGGAATAAATGTATGGTGTGGAAGTGGCCCAGGAAGAATGCCCAATAGACATGCTGTCTGGAAGCGCTGTGTGTTTCTGGTGTAGGGTTGCCAGGTCAGAAGCATCCCAAAGCCTGAGATTTCAGGGGCAGGCCCTAGTGATGCAGATTGTAGTGATGTCACAGGGACAGGCCATAGTAATGTCATAGGGGTGGGCTCAAGTGATGCCACAGGAGCGGGCCCTAGTGATGTCATTAAGCATGATACATTGAGCATCAACCACAGTTGCTTGGAGCATACAATTCAAACAAAAACATTTCTCTGATTGGAAAATAAGATAGAAATCTTAGCTAAAAGATAGAGCCTGGGTAGGGAACATTTAATCTAGCCTACTTGCTTCTGGCAAGAAGGTCTTAAGTGCCCTCAGGCCAGGCCAGTCACCACAAGGCCATTGTAGGAAGAAAGGAGCCTACTGTTGTGGAAATGTTAGATAGGAGCACTCAAGAGTAAAGATGGATGCCCCTGAAGGCTCCAATTCTAAATACACTTACTAAACCCCATAGAACTCAATAGGACTTACTTCTGAGTAGATATAGTTTGGATTGTGCTGTTGGTAAAGATTAACTAGGGATCATTTATTATATTTCTATACTGCCCCATAGCCGAAGCTCTCTGGGCGGTTTACAGTACCTAAAAACACATATACAAATTTAAAACACATCTTTTAAAAACAATTTAAACACAAATTAAACATTTAAAACAATATAAAAACACATGCTAAAATGCCTGGGAGAAAAGGAAAGTCTTGACCCTGCACTGAAAAGGTAACAGTGATGGCGCCAGGCGCACCTCATCAGGAAGATCATTCCATAATTTGGGGGCCACCACTAAGAAGGCCCTCTCCCTTGTTGCCACCCTCCGAGCTTCCCTTGGAGTAGGCACCCGGAGGAGGGCCTTAGATGTTGAGCGTAGTGTACGGGTTGGTTCATATCGGGAGAGGCGTTCCATCAGGTGTTGTGGTCCCAAGCCGTGTAAGGCTTTATAGGTTAAAACCAGCACCTTGAATCAAGCTCAGAAACATACAGGCAGCCAATGCAAGCGGGCCAGAATCGGTTTTATATGTTCGGACCATCTGGTCCCTGTTACCAATCTGGCTGCTGCATTTTGCACAAGCTGCAGTTTCCGAACCGTCTTCAAAGGCAGCCCCACGTAGAGTGCATTGCAGTAATCTAACTTGGAGGTTACCAGAGCATGGACAACTGATGCCAGGTTATCCCTGTCCAGATAGGGGTGTAGCTGGGCCACCAACCAAAGTTGGTAGAAGGCATTCTGTGCCACCGAGGCTACCTGAGCCTTAAGTGACAGAGATGGTTCTAGGAGAACCCCCAAGCTACGAACCTGCTCCTTCAGGGGGAGTGCAACCCCATCCAGGACAGGTTGGACATTCACCATCCGGTCAGAAGAACCATGCACTAGCAGCATCTCAGTCTTGTCTGGATTGAGCCTCAGTTTATTAGCCCTCATCCAGTCCATTGTCACAGCCAGTTCAGCACAGTTCAGCACATTGACAGCCTCACCTGAAGAAGATGAAAAGGAGAAGTAGAGCTGAGTGTAATCAGCATACTGATGGCAACGCACTCCAAAGCTCTGGATGACTGCACCCAACGATTTCATGTAGATGTTAAACAGCATGGGGGACACAACTGACCCCTGCGGAACACCATACTGGAGAGTCCAGGGTGCCGAGCAATGTTCCCCAAGCACCACCTTCTGGAGGCGACCTGCCAAGTAGGAGCGGAACCACTGCAATGCAGTACCTCCCACTCCCAACTCAGCCAGTCTCCCCAGAAGGATACCATGGTCGATGGTATCGAAAGCTGCTGAGAAATCAAGGAGAATCAACAGAGTCACACTCCCGACTTCCGGGAAGGGTGACTTCGCTTGTGCCTGCTTTTTGAGACGAGCTCTCATCTCAGAAGAAGCTTTTTCAGTTTTAAAATCAGTCAGAACGTTCTTTTTGACTGGTAAAGATTTTCTCCCGGGCAGGTAGAAACGTAGAGATTAACCACAAAAGCCTGTTTTTGTTGGGGGGACTGGATTTCATTAATTTATGAGAGAAGGTTCAGCCAGCAATGACAGACGGACTTCCAAACAAGCTCTAACTGATTTAGCGACACGTTTATCTTTTCTTCAAAGAAAAACGGACTTTAACAGGCAAGCATCCTTCTTTCTATTTTTTTTTTCACTTGGTTTAAACTGTTGCAGCAAAAAGAGATTTGTCAATGAATCAGCTATAAAGAATTTCTGGGTGAGTTATAACTCTTCTCTTTTATTCACGAAATTAAGGAGGAAAGAAATTGAAAAAGCTTATCTTTGTTTTTATTGCAAAAAGCTGTCCTGGAAGTGCATTCTAAAGATACAAACGGAAGAGGGATTTCTATTCCGAGGAGAAAAATAAAATAAATAAATTTGATTTATGAACTTTGGAATATTATATGTCTGGGACTATTTTCTTTTTGGTCTATTTCATTTTGACGAATCTGCTTGTTCACGACGCCACTAACTGTTTTGATGCTAGGAACTAAATTTGTTTTGTATTCCTGAACATATAAGAGATAAGGCAGGCTGTTCTGTCTACACTGTGATGTCATCAAGCCTGGAACATTAACCCAATTGTTGCTGAAATAAGAAGTGTTTTTTTTTCTCGTGGTTTTAAGAATGGCAATCAAGAAAGTGGCTGAGAATCTGGAAGTAATTATGTTTCAGAAAATAATGGATGAGATTGAGATAACGAAACAAACCCTGAGACAGGGTAGAAAGGAGATGAAAATTGAATTGGGCAAAATGACGCAGGAGCTTA
Source organism: Rhineura floridana (assembly GCF_030035675.1). Classification (NCBI taxonomy): domain Eukaryota; kingdom Metazoa; phylum Chordata; class Lepidosauria; order Squamata; family Rhineuridae; genus Rhineura; species Rhineura floridana. Next base: position 66,045,720 of record NC_084489.1, read on the forward strand.
AAGAAATAGGGGATCTTGTGAGAGAGGAGATTGATGAGATCAGAGATGAGAAAAGAAAAATTAAAGGGAAGATACAAGCCCTGGAGATTGGAATAAATGTGGAAGTGGAAAAAGTTCTGGAGTTTATGGATATTAGAAACAAAGTTTACTGTTTGGAATTCAACGTTGTCTCTGAAGAAATTAATGAAGATATTAGAGATAAAGTTATCAATGTCTTGGATAATTTTCTGGACTGGAATGATGTGATGGAGCTTGACATAGAAAAAATCTATGGAATTAACTACAGATATGTGACAATGGAAAAACTCTCAAGAGATGAGCCAGTGCATTTTGTAAAAAACAAGAACAGAGATATGACTTTACAACAATATTTCAGCAACATATTCAGAATTGATGACAAGGAAATATTTGTGATAAAGGAAATTCCCATCAGACTCTTATTATATGACTATGGCTATGACAGCAAGATTACTATGGGATATTGATAATGGAAGAATGGAAACTGAAATTACTGGACTTAACAGGACTATTGAAGATGGAAGATGGAATTAATATTGATAATGGAAGAATGGCTATTGAAATTATTGGACCTAACAGATTTGATGAGATGGATTAATCGATATGTTTATTTGGACTATGGCTATGACAACAAGATTATTATGGGATACTGATAATGGAAGAATGGCTACTGAAATTACTGGACTTAACAGGATTATTGAAGATGGAACATGGAATTAACATTGATAATGGAAGAATGGCTATTGAAATTATTGGACCGAATAGATTTGAACGAGATGGATTAATCGACATGCTTATTTGGAGAAAAATTGATAGATATATTTCTCAAAGAATTGAAACCTCTCTTTGACTTTTTGTGGAAAGAATAAAGTAATGTTTATGAGATTTGATGATTAATTAAGATAACTACTGGAGGAAAGTGATTTTATAATATAATTTAAGGGACAGGATTGTTATATATTGTAGACCTATAACTGATCTGCGACAAATCGGAAGTCAACATTTTATTTTACTGTTTAATTATTTTTGTTTTGTCTTGTTTTTTGTCTTTGAAAATTTGAATAAAAATTAATGATAAAAAAAACAGAGTCACACTCCCCCTGTCTCTCTCCCGACAAAGGTCATAATACAGAGCGACCAAGGCTGTTTCTGTGCCAAAACCAGGCCTGAAACCTGACTGAAACAGATCCAGATAATCAGTCTCATCGAAGAGTGTCTGGAGCTGGCCCGCAACCATTTGCAAAGATATCCATATCCAAGCAGGGTTGGCAACCCCCTGCCTGGAATGCCCTGCCTGCCTTTTAACATGGCTGCTCTAAGCTTCTTTACAGAATTAACCCTTCGCTTCAGAAAGAGGTCTGAGAAATGAGTAAGAATAAGAAGATTCTCTACCCTTTTCTGTCTACCTTGTGGGCTGGTGTAAACTCACTTTGACAGCCAACCCAATTCCAGTGAGTGGTAACTGACAGAGGGACCAGAAATAACTGGTTTGATCTACCTTCACAGACAACAGCTTGGGAACAACAACAACTGCAGCCACACTTCCCAGGATGTGAATTTTCTTTTCCCACTATTGGGCAAGAAACAAACCGTCATGCAACCAACAAAGTGCATCATCGGTGGGTTTACGGGAGTTGAGCGGACCGCATGGAACCACTGTTGTTGCTTCTATGGATGAAAGGAAGTGAAGATAAAGATAAATGAAATGCAAATAGAAAAAGAAAAACAATATGACAGTGATGATTTCCTAAATGCAGTACCATACCACAAGATTCCTATAAGTAAGGCAGAAAGCTCAACATCCCACCACCAGCCAGGATTCCTAACCAAAAACCAAAACTAAAAAAATTGTGGCAGCCAGTCAGCCAAGGTCACAGAAATCCCCATGCAACACAACCTGACTCGGGGGCTGCAGTTAGTGCAGAATGCTGTGGCATGATTGCTGACAAGAGTGAGACCCTATCAGCAAATAATACGTCTACTCTGAAATCTGCACTGGTTGCCGATTTGCTACCAGGCCAAGTTCAAGGTGTGCTTTCCATGTAACAGGTGCCACCTAGTACTTGTTCTGCTCTTGTAAGAAATCAGTCCTTTAGTGTGGCAGCACCTACGCTTCGGAATTCCTTTCCTATTGACATTAGGCAAGCACCTTCATTGTACTGTTTTCAGCACCTTCTAAAAACATTTTTGTTTAGGAAAGCCTACCCAGGCAGGTAGAAGCTATTGTGTTTTTTATCTGTTTTTAACTCACTGTTGGTTTTATTATTTTGAATGTTTTTAAATACCTGTCTTTGACTTTTTGCCAATAATTTTATTGTTTTAATTCCTTCTTTAAACCCCTTTGAGTTTTTTTTACAATAAAGCAGTATATAAATGTTGTAAAGGAAATACATCAATAAATTTTGGAGTCACTGTGGCCCTTGGGTCTATTTCCAATTTTAGGAACAAAGGAATCTACCTGATACCGACTCAGGCCATTTGATACCATCTAGCTCAGTACTGATGACATGCACTAGCATTGACTCTCCAGGATTCCAGGTGATAGTCTTTTCCAGAAATTGAATTTTGGACCTTTGCGTGCAAAGCATATGCCCTGCCACTGAGCTACAGCCCTTCCCCTGCTTAAACAAGTATCTTTTAAAATTGTTCTTTTAAATTTAACAATGAATGCACAGCATACTTAGGGCACATCTACATCATTCATTTCAAGCACATTAAACACACATTTGAAGCACATGAATCCCACCACAGAATCCTGGGAACTGTAGTTTGTTAAGGATGGTGGGAACTATAACTGTGAGGGGGAAACTACACTTCCCAGGATTCTTTAGGGGAAGTCATGCACTTTAAATGCAAGTTGGATGTGCTTTAAATGTATTGTCTGGATCTACTCAAACTTTGCCTGCATATAAATTGTTTTAATTAATTTTTTAAAATAGAAATGAGCTATAAAGTTTACTGGATGACCATGGGTTACTCACCATCTCTCAGCCTAATTTGCCCCTCAGAGTGAAAACAACAGAGGGGAACCATGAACATCCCATGGAAGAAGGGCACACTTAAAATGTAGAGGAAATAATAATGTACAAACATAGTGTGAATTCAAATACTTATCGGGACATAGTATGAAGAAATATTTATATAAGCATGACTGTTAATGATGTTTATTATTTACACAACCTGTAAAGATATTTGTAGTTCAATCCTGTGATTGTTTACTCAGAAACAAGTCTCAATGTATTCAATGGGGCTTATTCAAACAGGGAAGCATGCACAGAATTGCAACATCAAGTGATAAGGAACACTAACCCAACCCAAAATTCAGAATCATGCCACTTTAAGCTGTTTTGCAACTGTTTATACTTTTTATGGATTTTAAAGGGATTTATTTCTTGTTGTGAGCTGCCTTGGTTTCCAATCAGCATTCCTACCTCACAGGGTTGTTGGGAATACTCCATATACCCACAAACACTGGAGATGTAAAAATACAAACACCCCATATAATATTTTGTTGTCAAAACCAGTTGGTCATTGCAGAACATTAAAAAAAAATCAGTATTAGTTTCCTACATAATAAAAGCAGTGACATCTAGGTAAGACCTGCCTAATTGCTCAAAAAATAGGATTGGAGAGGGAGAGAAAGATTAAGAACACAAACACAATTCTTTGCTATGTTCACCCAAAAGTCCCATTAATTTACAACACAATCCTCACCGTGTCCACTCAAAAGTAAGTCCTATTGAATTCAATAGGGTTTACTCTGGGTACATGGGATTAGCATTGCAGCTTTACTCCCAGAAAAGCAAATATTGGATTACAGCTTCATATTGGGAAGGTTTTCAAAACCCTGACCTCTTCAACAGCCCAGGAAATTTTAAACTTGTTTGACTCCTGCACAGAAGAGAAAAAAACTTTTTGTACTCCTGAAAGCTATATGCTTACTCAGTTTATGAGATTTTCAGATAAACAGGAAAACACAACAGTTTTCTACCTTTGCAATGGAGTCTAGGTACTGCCTGGAGGCAGAAATCCCTTGTCAATCACAACCCTGACTTCACTATTGGCTACAAACCTGAAAGGGAAGGGTCAGAGTAGCCAGCTAAAAGATTGTTTCATAGAAGTTGGGGGGGGCTGACATTATGGTTTATATCTCATGAACCAGACCACCTAGAATCTTAATTTTTTTTTAAATGAAAGCTTAGAGTCCGGAGATTAAGCTGACTAACCTCAACAATCTGGAGTCTCCAGGTGAAAACCGGATACCAGGCAACCCTATTCTGGTATCTGCTTCTCACATTTCACAGCACAAACATTTGACGATGTCGGGACGCGGAATTGGGGTCCCGTGGAGTTAGAGTCAGAAGATGAGGGGGAGGGGAGCCCCCTGTCAGACTTGAGCGAAGGAGAAGGAGAGGAATGTCCAGAGATAGGGTTGCCCAGCAACGGAGATCCTGGGAGCGCCAGAGTCTCAGAGCCAACCTTGAAAGTTCACACGCCTCCCCCTCCGCCCGGACCTCCCCTTACGCCCATACCGGAGTCGGAATCTTCAGAAGGGGAGGGGCCGGCGCTTCCCCCCTCACCGCGTACTCGACGACGAGTGAAGAGACAAGAAAGGGGGAGGGGGAGACAGGTGGCCCCTGAGGGTGGATTGAGGTGGAGTGAAAGGCTTCGCGCCCGTTTGGGTCCTACTTAAGAGTTGGGCGGGAAAGTGCACTTTGCTCTGTCAACTATCTTTCCATGTCGCAGGATCTGTAAGTCAGTGGTGCTTTATGAGAAGGCGCAGCGTTTGTGTGGATGTCACTCTAATAAAAACTGAACTGCTTTCACCCACTGGTCTGGTTCCTCAGTCTCATCCTGGACCTGACAGACGGGGGGCTGTAGTCAATCTCAGTTCCTTGATTAGTGTACCTGAGCAATAATGTGCACTTGCAAGCACATATTTGTCACATTTGCACATTGCCTTTGTAGATATAGATACTTATAAAGCACTTTAGGTGCACACTTCAATGTAATCTATGAAATGTAATGTATTAAGAGATGCCCTTAACCATTTCCCCACAGCTTGTTGCCCTCCAGATGTTTTGGACTACAACTTTAATCACCCTTGACCATAGACCATGCTGGAAGGGGCTGAAGGGAGTTGTAATCCAAAATATCTGGAGCGTACCAGGTTTGAGAAAGGTGTCCTAAGCCTGAGTGTATCCTTCACACATTACTTTTTTAAGCTATACACCGAAGTATATCTGTTCATGAAAAAGATGTGTGCACATTTGGCATGTACACCTAAAAAAGTCATGTGTGCACATGATTTCAAGTGCATGCACCCCTAGCCATTTCATAAATCACAGCTGTCGAGGTTCTTTTTTTACTAGTGGTATTGGAGAATAAATCCCTCTTAGCTTACAAGACTGTGGAGGACAGACTATTTGTACAAAGTGGACCAATAGTGTGCTCTCGGCCTGCGGAGAATAATGTGTAACCACCACAGTGGAGAGCTGACATAGTGATCCTTTCTATGAGGATTACAAATATCCGTGAAGTGCTGGAGGGTAGAATCATAGAATAGTAGAGTTGGAAGGGCCCTATAAGGCCATCAAGTCCAATCCCCTGCTCAATGCAGGAATCTAAATTAAAGCATACCCAACAGGTGCCTGTCCAGCTGCCTCTTGAATGCCTCCAGTGTTGGAGAGCCCACTACCTCTCTAGGTCATTGGTTCCATTGTCGTATGGCTCTAACAGTTAGGAAGTTTTTCCTGATGTCCAGTCGAAATCTGACTTCCTGCAACTTGAGCCCATTATTCCATGTCCTGCATTCTGGGATGATCGAGAAGAGATCCCGGCCCTCCTCTGTGTGACAACCTTTCATGTGCTTGAAGAGTGCTATCATATGTCCCCTCAGTCTTCTCTTCTCAAGGCTAAACATGCCCAGTTCTTTCAATCTCTCCTCATAGGGCTTTGTTTCCAGTCCCCTGATCATCTTTGTTGCCCTCCTCTGAACCAGTATACAATTCCCTATCTGAAGAGATTTCAAACTATAGGTAGTTGTGATCTTATTGTACCTGGGTGAATCACAAGACCAATTTTCCCACTAGCTCCTGGCAGAAAACAAACTCGCAGAGGAGTCACACCAGATTTTCTTTTAAAAGCTCCTGAAAATCAGCCTGATAGTCCTGCCAATCTGTCCTGCGTTCCTCACCGTCTCCGTCTTTGCTGCAAAGCAATTTTTCATTCTCATTCCAGGGTTGAGCTCCAGCCACAGTTGTTCTGATATTCCCTCATATGGCTCTGCTTAAAAAATAAAGACTGTATGTGTCTCCTGGTACTTTGCTTGGGCCATGTGAGGCTGCGGCAAGGGAAACAAATGTTTGAGATGTTTGTGAAGGTGTTGTCATGAGCTACTCTCTGGCTCTCCAGCAAATCCATTTGCTTCTATTCAGACATTCCGGAATCCGTTCAACTTCTCAGTTGCGACTCTCCCTTGCAAAGTTTTGCCCCAACCTATCCTCACCTTCTCCCTTTTGACTTTGTGCTTGTGCTGGGCTTTAAAGAACTGGCATTCGCCCAGGGGGCAAAGGAGATTACTTTTTTGAAGTCAAAGAAAGGGTAACTCTATTTTCTCTTTAAGCTGAAGTGCATGCTGGCGATTTGTTTCTGTTTCATTCGTTTGTCTGATTCACACAATACAGTATGCCAAAACATAGCTTTTGGGGACTGCATAAATGTGCGGGCTCCCAGAGAGTGGCTCGCACCTGCTTTGCTCCTCCTTGGCCTTTTTAGCCCAGCGTGGGCTGTCACCTAAGCTAAGGTTTGGCTTAGCATGCTCTCTGAACCTGGGGTCATGGGTAAGGTCTTTCCTCCTTAACCACAAGCTGTAATTATAGGGTCAACCTCGTCAAGAGCCAGCAAGTTCATAAGAACATAGGGACCGCTTGCTGGGTCAGGCTAATGTGCCACCTAGTCCAGCTTCCTGTTATCACAGGGGCCAACCGGATGCCTAGTACTCATTGGTAGCCTTATCACTGCTTCTTGTTGGAGTTAATCCCATGGTTTAACTATGCAATGTGTGAAGAAGTACTTTCTTTTGCCTTCCTAAATCTTCCAGCATTCAGCTTCATTGGCTGTCCCCAAGTTCTAGTATTATGAGAGGAGAAAAGCTTCTCTCTATCCACTTGTCCCATACCATGCATCATTTTATACACCTCTATCATGTCTCCTCTTACTTGCCTTTTCTCTAAACTAAAAAGGCCCAAATGTTGTATCCTTTTCTGATAGGGGAGTTGTTCCATCCCCTTGATCATTTTGATTGCACTTTTCTGAACTTTTCCAGCTCAGCAATATCCGATTTGAGGTGAGGCGACCAGAACTGCACACAATACTCCAAGTATGGTCACACCATAAATTTGTATAACTGCAGTTTTTTTTCTCAATTCCCTTCCTAATGATCCCTAGCGTGCAATTTATCTTTTTTTACAGCTGCTGCACACATGGTTGACTTCTTCACTGAGCTATCCACTACAACCCCAAGGTCTCATTTTTGGTTAGTCACCACCAGTTTAAACCCCATGAACATATATGTGAAATTTATTGGAAGTCAGCAGAATTACACAGCAGTTGCAACAAATCAGTCTGTGAAGACCACTGGTAAAAGCGAGAAAGAAAGTTAAAGGCTTATTTACTTCTAGCATACATCGTAATCTCTCTGAATGGGAGCTCAGGATGGCACATCCTTACACATGGAGAGAGAACAAAAGAGAGGTGCGGTCTAAGAAGGAGGCTCAAAAAAACCCTAAGGAGATAACAGAGTTACAAGAGAGCCAGTGAGAGGAATGCAAGGACCACTTTTTCTGTCAGGCACCCTCACCCACTGGTCCTGGTAACTGTCTACAAGCATTTGTAGTCAACAAACTGACTACAAGCATGCTTGGTCAAGTCCACAAGGTTCATCTTCTCTCATAGAAGCTGAAACTAGTCTCTAGGAAGCGACTTAGTGAGAATGTCTGCAACCATGTCTTTCATTGAACAATACTGCATCTCAATAAGTCCTTCCCCTTACCTGTCTCTTATTATGTGATGCACTTGGTGCGTGCACGGATTTTCTGAGTTTGAGAAATCTTTATGCAGCTTTGGTTGTCTTCCAGGATCTGCATTGGCTTTGATTCATCTATTCCAAAGTCTTTTAGTAATTCCCGCCCAGAAGGAGTGCAGGGTACTTGCTTAGCATGCAAGCTTTTCTGAAGTTTGCAGACAAGATCCTTGTCTTCTGATTCTCTAAATCCAGGAGACTGTTCCATATAGATCTCCTCCTCAATTTCTCCATGTAGGAAGGCAGTCTTTACATCCAACCTAGATTTTTCAACATGCTGCAATATTTAAAAATGTCCTTATTGTGGTGTATTTCACTACAAGAGTCAATGTCTCATTGTAATCATCTCCATGTCTCTGTGAGAATCCTTTTGCAACTAGCCTTGGTTTGTATTTCTAGATCTGCCTTTCTGCATCCAGCCTGGCATTGAAGACCCATTTACATCCTATAGGCTTCTTGCCTGCTGACCGTTTTGTGAGAACCCAAGTTTGGTTCTGGTGCAGTGTCTCTCTTTCCTCTTGTGCAGCCTTTCGCCACTCACTTGCTTCAGCTGTGGGCATCCTATCAATATCTTCCCATGCCGAGAGCTCATGTACTGTTGCTGCTCTTGCAAGGCAGGACAATCATGTGGGAGGTATACCTCTGTTAAGTTGAGATGAGCATCCAAGTTCTTGTTCAGTAGCCAGGGGCCATCTATTTTGTCTTTTTGGTGCCTGCTGAAGACTTTCCTCTTTCAACAAGCTTTTAAAGTAGAGACCTTATCCCAGGGAATTGTTTTTAAAGATGCTTTGTTTTTAAGATTTTTTTAGATGTTTTGTTTTAATGAGGCTTTGTAGATGTTTTTAGTGTTTTGGCATTTGTTTGCAGCCCCGGGCTCCTTCTGGGTGGACCTTGGGCTTTCTCTGTGCAACCAGTCATTTTTGCCCCATGTGCGTGGTGAACTGGTCAGCCTCATTCTGCACAAGTGAGAAAGGACTTGTGCGAGCTGCCAGCACCATTCTTTTATATTAAAATATTTCCCTCTGTGATTAGCCCACCATAGGCCATCTATGCTAGAATCCAGCATTAAACCTCCCAGGGGGGCAATTCACATCATGGCTACTGACAGGTTTACTTTGTTCTCTGGCCAGCCTTGGCTTAGATCTTGGTGCCTGAAAGCACCTGCCGTGTAACTGAGTGACATGCCTCCCTTGGGATGTGTGTGGGATCATGTGGGTGGAGAAACAGGGGTCAACACATCCACCAATGTGCTGGTAGACACTTTGTGTTGCTAGCTGCTTAGCTGGCCTGGCTTGAATGCCTGAGTTAAAAAAAATAATCCTGGGCCTGGAAAACAACAAGGGATATTTGTTATTGGTTACAGCAGTCAACACTGGGAGCTATATTCAGCCGGCGGAAGGGAGGGAAGCAGAAGAGGAGGGCTGTGGTACATTTTGAGCACCTTTAGCAATCTGAGCAACCACCTAGACTGCTGCAAGTGGGGGGATGGGGATTCACTCTTCGAACATCCAATGTCTCCCAAGAGCAGGCATTGGCCCAGCTTTCTTGATAAGTGTTTAGATTGTCCTCGGGAACAAATAGGTGGCCTGTACAACTGCCAAAGAATTGAATGTGCATGGTTGATTCACTTGCACTGCCCCCATTCTGTCCCAGGTACAGCTTGGGGTAGCACATCTGCACTGGCATTCCCCCGGCCTTTGAAGACATACCAGCGTATATAGGCATGCCCATGATCTCTCCCCTTGTCATTGCAGTGTTGTTTCAATGGGATTGTTTTATTGTTTGTTAATTTCAATGGGTCTATTCTGAGTAGGATTTAGTTGAATATAACCCAATAACAACAACAACAACAATAATATTTCAATAATTGCTATGCCCTTTTTGGCAATGTATTGTTTTATTGATTTTTTATAAATAATATAGAAAACACAAAACAGAACTTCTCACCTCACCTTCAATTACCCTTCCTAGTTGCTTACTTTTATTTTAGCTCACTTGGCATAAAAACAAACAGAAAGCAACTTCTTCTGAGACAGTGCATTTAGGTAGCTTTGTACTTATCTGCAGGAGTGCCTGCAGGAGGAAGGGGACCACCACCACCCAGGGAAGAAGGAGAGCTGTTTGCTGCTGGTGCTGGTGCTGGTGCTGCTGTCTGCCTGCCTGCCTGCTAGGGTTGCCAGGTTCCTGGCCTGAGACTGATCCTGTATCTTTAGGAGAGGAGAAAGTCAGCCAAGTGCAGGTGTTCTTGCAACACTATAATAGGAAAAACCACAAGGTGGGATTCTCCCTTCCCCTTACAAGAACACCTGCACTTGGCTGACTTTCTCTTCTCCTAAAGATACAGGATCAGTCTCAGGCCAGGAACCTGGCAACCCTACTGCCTGCTTGCTTGCTGCTGCTCGGCTACCACCACCGCTCTCTCCCTGTTGGACTTCTGCTCTACAGGGGTCATTCTTTGCAGGACCAGGCCCCCAGGTACTCAGCCAGCTGTTGCTGATATCATCCACCTGTCCCTTCTCTGGAGGGGATACATAAGCCGCCTGGCTGAGGTGGTTCCTGCTTTGCAGATTGCCTGGCTTTTTGTGGGTCTTGAGTTATGTGCCTGGGAGAGAGGACTCAGAGCCAAGTGGGGAGACTTGAGGGGCCCCCAATCAGTGCAGTGATGGGTAGAGGGAGATACGGTGTTGTGAGGAGGAGTTGCCAGGTAAGGGGAATGCGCCCCAGGCAGTTAATGACTGTGCCTTGTTCCGGTCCTCCCCATACCCGCAGGTTTCTCGGTTGCCCTATCAGCCAGCTCTCAGACCTCCGGATGCTGCTCCTAAACACCAGATCGGTGCACAATAAGGTATCCCTCATTCACGATTTAATTGTTGATGAGGCAGCCGATTTGGCATGTATAACCGAGACCTGGATGGGTGAGCAGGGAGGAGTCAGTCTCTCCCAGCTACATCTGCCAGGGTACCTGGTTCAGCATCAGGGTAGAACTGAGGGTCGGGGACGGGGGGTTGTTGTGGTCCATAGGAGCTCCATCTCCCTCTGCAAGCACCCTGTCCATGTGACTACTGGTCTGGAGTGTTTGCACCCTGTGTTGGGTCAGCAGGACAGAATGGGGATTCTGTTGGTGTACTGCCCACCCTGCTGCCCAACAGACTCCCTAGCTGAGCTGACAGAGGTGGTCTCGGGTGTATTGTTGAGTTCCCCCAGTATTGTTGGTTCTGGGGGATGTCAACATCCATGCCGAGGCCACCTTATCTGAGGCGGCTCAGGATTTCATGGTCTCCATGACAACCATGGGACTGTCCCAATATGCCATTGGCCCAACACATGTAGCAGGGCATACTCTAGACTTGGTTTTTGCAACTGGACACGGAGATGGTGATCTGAATGTGGGGGGCCTTACATCAGTCCCTCTGTCATGGACAGATCACTGCTTGTTGAAGTTTAGACTTACAGTGGCTTTTCCCCTCTGCAAGGGTGGGGGACCTATTAAGTTGGTCCGCCCCCAGAGACTAATGAATCCGGATGGTTTCCAAAGGGCTCTGGGGAGTTTTCCAGCTGATAGGGCTGGCTCTTCTGTCAAAACCCTGGTTGAACTGTGGAATACAGAAATGACCCGGGTGGTTGACACGATTGCTCCTGATCGCTCTCTCCTGTGTAGAGATCGTAAGGCTCCATGGTATACCCCAGAGCTGAGAGTGATGAAACAATATTGGAGACGGCTTGAGTGCAGGTGGAGATGAACTCCTGGTGGATGCAGTTACACACTGGTAAGTGCCTATGGTAAGCTGTATTTAGGGGCAGTGAGGGCAGCAAAAAACCAATGTTTTGCTGCCACTATCAAATCTTCAATCTGCTGCCCAGCGGAGCTCTTCAGAATTGTCCGGGGGCTTTTACACACTGGCCTGAAGGACATGGTAAATCCATCTGAGGAGAGAGACAGAGGGAGTGTGACTCTGTTGATTCTCCTTGATCCCTCAGCAGCTTTTGATACTATCAACCATGGTATTCTTCTGGGATGACTGGCTGAGTTGGGAGTGGGAGGTACTGCATGGTGGTGGTTCCGTTCCTACTTGGCAGGTCAGCTTCAGAAGGTGGTGCTTGGGGAACATTGCTCAGCACCCTGGACTCTCCAGTATGGGGTTCCGCAGGGGTCAGTTCTGTCCCCCATGCTATTCAACATCTACATGAAACCGTTGGGTGCGGTCATCCGGGGCTTTGGAGTGTGTTGCCATCAGTATGCTGATGACACGCAGCTCTATTTCTCCTTTTCATCTTCTTCAGGAGAGGCTGTCAATCTGCTGAACCAGTGTCTGGCTGCGACAATGGACTGGATGAGGGCTAATAAACTAAGGCTCAATCCAGACAAGACTGAGATGCTGCTAGTGCAGCCTTTCCCAACCAGTGTGCATCCAGATGTTGTAGGACCACAACTCCCATCACCCTCAGCCAGCATTGCCAATGGCTGAGGCTGAAGGGAGTTGTGGTCCAACAACATCTGGAGGCACACTGGTTGGGAAAGGCTGTGCTAGTGGGTGGTTCTTCTGACCGGATGGTGGATGTTCAACCTGTCCTGGATGGGGTTGCACTCCCCCTGAAGGAGCAGGTTCGTAGCTTGGGGTTCTCCTAAAACCATCTCTGTCACTTGAGGCTCGGGTAGCCTTGGTGGCACGGAGTGCCTACTACCAACTTCGGTTGCTGGCCCAGCTACGCCCCTATCTAGACAGGGATAACCTGGCTTCGGTTGTCCATGCTCTGGTAACCTCCAAGTTAGATTACTGCAATGCACTCTATGTGGGGCTGCCTTTGAAGACGGTTTGGAAACTGCAACTTGTGCAAAATGCAGCAGCCAGATTGGTAACAGGGACCAGATGGTTCGAACATATAAAACCAATTCTGGCCCACTTGCATTGACTGCCTGTATGTTTCCAAGCTCGATTCAAGGTACTGGTTTTAACCTATCAAGCCTCACACAGCTTGGGACCACAATACATGATGGAACGCCTCTCCTGACACGAACCCACCCGTACACTATGCTCAACATCAAAGGCCCTTCTCCAGGTGCCTACTCTGAGGGAAGCTGGGAGTCTGGCAACAAGGGAGAGGGCCTTCTCAGTGGTGGCCCCCAAATTATGGAATTATCTCCCTGACAAGGTGCACCTGGTGCCAACACTGTTATCTTTTCAGTGCAGGGTCAAGACTTTCCTCTTCTCTCAGGCATTTTAGCATGTGTTTTTAAATTGTTTTTAAAAATGTGTTTTTAAATGTGTACATTTGTTTTTAATTTTTTTAAAACATAGCTTCGGCTATGGGGCGGTATACAAATGCAAATGAATAAATAAATAAATTTGGCCTATCCTAGTTTACAGGTTAAGTTTCCAGATATGCAATTACTGGCTACTAGTCATCCATACAGTGATCAGATTTCTGTCTAGTTTTTTCAATCCTAATTTGTTGTGTTAATTTGTCCATAATTAATTATTCCCAGATTATTTTTAACCTGATCCTCTTCTGTAGGTAGATTTTCATTTCTTGTGCTATCACTAATCAGACAGCTGTTAATAAATTATGAATTAATTTCTTATAGTCAGTCACCTCATCTGTGTAATAATATTGACTTACCTTACAGGGTTATTCATTTATGTTTAAAAGAGTTACAACTAGGTAGTGCATGTGACCTGCTTTGAGCACTTGTAATGTTAAATATTTATATTATATAAATAAACTGGAATCAAAGACGTTTCATCCTAGCCAATCAATACTGTGAGCACCATGCAAGTGAAGTTAAGTACATTTGAGTTCGCTTAAGTAGAACTTAACCTGCATCTTTGGAAACTGATTCAGAAATAATGTTTCCAACAGGAGAGATTTTCATTACAGCTTGGATTCAACAATGAGGGATTGCTATGATCATTTTGGATGTATTTGCCTTTTGCAACAGAGATCCTGTTCAGAGGGCCTTTTGCATTCTGCTCAGAATATTGTAAGAGGTTTCATCGATAGGTCTATAACAGCCTTTCCCAACTAGTGGACCACCAGATGTTGTTAGACCACAATTCCCATCTTTCCTGACCCTTGGCAATGCTGGCTGAGGCTGATGGGAGTTGTGGTCCAACAACATCTGGTGGCCCACTAGTTGGGAAAGGCTGGTCTATAATAAAAGGAGGCTCAGAGAGCCTACATATTTGAATGAAAACACAATACTGCTTGTGCAATAAATTAGTTACATAGAACTTGGTGTTTGGCATCTTGCGGCTTTGCACACCCTCAGCAATTAGCTGGTTAGCAGAGTACCATTGTGTTTGACCTGCTTTTATGCCATGGCTGCAGAGTTTAAGAACAGATCCATTCCGTGACCTCATCAAAATGCCATATTATTATTATTACTTGAATTTATATCCCACCCTTCTTCCCGAATGAGCCCAGGGTGGTAAACATAAACAAAACAATTTAACAACAACAAAACCCATACTAAAAGCAGTTAAAAACATTCTAAACCCCAGTTAAAAATATTGTGAAACGCAGTTAAAAACATTCCGTCATCAGTGATCTGCAGATTGCCAAGAACAGTCCTCTTCAGCCATCAAATGCCTGGGTAACCAGGAATGTTTTCAAATTCTTCCTGAAAGTTAATAGTGATGGAGGCAGACACACCTCATTGGGAAGGGCATTCCACAAATGGGGAGCCACCACTGAAAAGGCCCAGTCATGGGTCAGTACCAGCTAGGTAGCACTTGGTGGCAGCACCACCAATAAGGCCTTGCCTGCTGATCGTAGGGTCTGAAATGGTTGATACTGGAGAAGGTAGTCTTTTAGATACTTGCCTCCCAAGCCATTTAGGCTGTATATGCTAGTACTAACACCTTGAATTGTGCCCAGTAGATCAATGGCAGCCAGTGCAGTGCTTTCAAGACAGGTGACAAATGGTCCCATTGGGCTGCCCCACTTACCAACTCAGCAGCTGCATTCTGCACTAGCTGAGCCTCCAGACTATCTTCAAGGGCAGCCCCATATATGGCACATTACAGTGGTCCAGACTGGAAGTCACCAGAGCATGGATAGCTGAGGCCAGGCTATCCCAGTCTAGGAAAGGCTATAGCTAGCAAGTCAGCCTCAGCTGGGCAAAAGCACTCCTAGCCACAGAAGCCGCTTGGGACTCTAAGTGATAGGCTGGAATCTAGGAGTACTCCCAGACTATTATCCTGCTGAATAGCTGCAGGGCAGCTTTACCAGCCCAGGCTTCATACCAGACTAAAAAATTAGGGCCGTATGCAGGATTTACCATTTAGCCTGTCATTTTTGAGCATTTACAGTGGCATACCAAATGCTGAAACTATGGCATGGGAGTGGATGCACATAGTTATTTTGTCACAGGGTGGAAATCAGGATTTTTGGGCACTTTCCCCTGGGATCCAGGGGTACTCACTTCTACATGCACTGTATCGTATCTCGAGAGAGGGGATCTGTAGGCCCTTAATATGAAGTTGCCATATACTATGTCAGGGCCATTGGTTCATCTGGCCCCTTATTCTATGTGAACTAGCAGGTTGAATGGTCAAATGTCCAACTTTACGAAGGATAGTCCTCTATTTGAAGCGCTGTTCAGTTCAAGCACAGTTTAAAGATGCAGAGCCATAAGACTTTAAGCAGGAGGGGCCTTGGAGTTGCCCATCAATAGTTAGCACACAGCAGGTCACCTGATCAGTCTTCTCCAGGATGGAAAAAGTACTGTATTTCTGTTAAACTTATAAGAATAACCAGAGCTTGGAAAAGTTACTTTTTTGAACTACAACTCCCATCAGACCCAGCCAGCATGTGCTGGCTGGTGCTGATGGGCATTGTAGTTCAAAAAAGTAACTTTTCCAAGCTCTGAGAATAACTTCTCGGTTTGCATCTATACCTGTAAATTAGCAAATGCATTTTTTATGCAAATCTGCATCCTCTTTTGTCCTCTTCTTCAGTGATGCATAGCTGGCAACCCTACTGGCAGCATCTGTTCAAGGTCGCAAAGGCCTTTCCATCGCTGCAATCTGACACCCTTTTTAAAAAAACTGGAGATGCCAGGAACTGAACTTGGGACTTTCTGAATGCAGAGCATACGCCTCTATCACAGAGCTATGGTGACCTAACAAATACACAGAAGTGTGTGTATACACAGCCCATGTACTTGGGAGGGATTTTGCCTCTTGTCTACAGAGCCCAGTGTAGGAAGCCATGGACTGGACTGTAGGAACATAGGGAGCTGCCTTACACCGAATCAGACCACTGATCCATCTAGCTCAGTATTGTCTACGCTGGCTGGCCCTACCTGGAGATGCCAGAGATTGAATCCAGGACCTTCTGCATGCAAAGCAGATGCTCTGCCACCAAGCCATGGCCCATTCCCAGCGGTAAAGAAGAAGGCAGGAGCATAGCCAATGTGCCATAGCCAGGCCTATCAGTCCTCTGGCTCCTGTCTAGGTGCACCACAGATATTGCTTCCTGTGCCATTTGTGACACTGTCCCAGAGGTTGGCCACCCATGGATTGGAGCAGGTGTAGGGAACCTTTGGCCCTCCAGATGTTGCTGAACTACAACTACCATCATCCCTGGCCACTGACCATGTTGCTAGGGCTGATGGGAGTTGTAGTTCAGCAACATCTGGAGGGCCAAAGGTTCCCCACACCTGGATGAAAGCATCCCATCTCTGAGGCTTTCTTTATCAGTGTGGGGAGAGAGACCTTAAAAGTAGAATCCAGTGGTAGCTACAGCACCCAAAACTCTGCAACAATGCCAAATTTCCCCTGATTGCTGTTATGAAGACTGAGCTCCCAACCAGCTGTGGAGGAAATAAGAGTTTACATTCTTTGAGATGTCAGTTAGCACCAGTGTATACGTTTCCTGCTGAGCTCCCCCTGAAGATTAGAAAGGCTTCAGCAAAAAGGCTGAACAGATTTCATTTAGCACCATTTAATTTTTCTATTTCTCTGTGTAGCTTTGAAAAGGAAATGCAGACTGGTGAGAGAAGGAATAATTGAAACAGTGTGTATAAAGACACACACACAACCCGCTCCACACACAAAGAATCTTAACAATTCCTGGAAGGATAGCCCCCCCCTCCAGTTCCGCCCTGCTCCATGTACCACTTTTAAAGTTGAAACCATGTCAAGCCAGCATATTGCTAAGGTCTACATGAGCTGGAGTGTATTTCTGAATCTGTTTCTACGTTCAGCCATATTTCCTGGAGAGTGATCCTTCTTTAACCTCTAGTTTAAGTGGCAAGAACAACACACACACACACTCACACACACCCCAACACGCATCCATCATTTTACAGGACAGGAAAAGAATAAGCCTTTCCTCTGAGATTTGCTGTCTAAGCAGGGGAAATAGAGAGCATGCCTTAAAACTCTGTCCATCAGAGGATGCTGAGTTAAGCTGTGGGTAGGAATGGTCTGCAAAGGACCTTTGAGCTTCAGAAACATCCTTTGCCCTGGCTGACAGCTGGGATTTGGACTGTTTTCTCAGCTGCTTCAAGGACTCCTGCTATCTTCAGTTCCAGATGTTCACAAATCCTGGTTCAGGCCACAAGAAGGGGTGGATTATGTGGGAAAATATAAGTGAGAGGCTCATTTATCTGAATTGCCTTGGGACTATCCCAAGGAGGATGAGACCATTGTTTACATGCAGATGTGCTTTTGCTCCAATAACATACATGTAGAATTCCGATAATTGAGAGATTCCAATATTCTCGATTCAGAGCATGGTGGTTCTGCTCTACCACATTTTTTTTAATGCCTTCTGAATTCTGAGCTACTAGGTAAAAAGGATTTTACATTACTATGAAGCATAGATATATCTACGAAAAGACAGTAAATGAAAGCTCAGTGTGCCACAAAAGCTAAGGTCCAAAGTAGCTATGATGCTAACTGCACAACTGCACATCTAGCCCCTCCCCATAATATCTAGTAGTACCACTAGGCCATAGCTCAATGGTAGAACATCTGTTTTGCACACAGAAGGGCCTAGGTTCCATCCCCAACATCTCCAGGTAGTGCTGGGAGAGACCCTGGAAAGCTGCTGCCTGTCAGCACAGACTATGTTGAACTAGATGGACCAACAGCCTGACTCAGTTTAAGGCAGCTTCCTATATTCCAGTGCTCCTATGCACCATCCACAATGTCATTCCACGTTTCCTAACCCTTTGCCAGGCACAGCAGGCATATGGTGGGGCAACGTGGAATGCACTATCATGTTATAACTGAGGTGAGGAATCCTTTGCCCTGCAGATGTTGTTGGACTACACCTCCCATCAGGCCCAGCCAGCACGGCCAATGCAGGGCCTGCACTGACAACCTATCCCTTTGTTCTGTCGTCGTCAGCTTGGTCGCTGCCTTCTCCCCTTTGCCACCTACTTTCAGGCTTGTCTTTGTACTTTGTATGTCTGAAGGGTAAGCCTGTGACTCATTTCCATTTAGGGACGGTGCCTGCCACATTGACATTTTTGTTGTTGTGCCACTTCGGGATTTTTTTTTTGTCTGAAAAGTAGGATAAATGCACAACTGTCCCTAATAAGGAATTTACTTAGCACAGCCCCACTCACCACTGGGGAAGAGTGCTGCTGCTGAAGTCTTCATACTAGAGCCTAAATCAGATGCGACACTCATTGTGCCACCAAAGATGGCAGCTGCACATCTAGATTCCCTTCCAGCTCTCTGTAAATGTCTGGTAGTACCTACCCATGTTGTAATACAGGGGTAGAAAACCCGCAGCCCTAAAGGTGTTGTTGGACCGTAGCTCCATCATCGCTGGCATCTTCAGCTGGGGCCAGGCTTGCTAGTGTCCTTCCTTGGATGGAAGAGCCACGACTTCATGGTGGCCTCTAATCCTTCAGTTGGCGGCAGAAGCTAGAGAGCCTTTCCTTTTGCTTTGGCAGTCTCAGGGCAACTTCTAGCTGGAACAGAGTTAGGAGTGTAGGGATCTGCCTTATACCAAGTCAGATCATTGACCCATCCAGATCAGTTATCATCTACATGGACTTGCTGCAGATTTCCAGTGCTTCAGACATGGGTCTTTCCAAGCCATATCTCGATATGCTGGGGACTGAACTTGGGTTCTTCTGTGTGCTAAGGGTGTGTCCTATCAACTAGCTACTGCCCGTCCCTGGGCCAGTTCTTTCTGGCAGGAAGGGTGAAGCCAGCTCCTTGCAGCCAGCTATGCCTTTTCTGGCTGGTGGCCAAAGCCAGGCTGGTGTTGCCCTTCTTAGGAGGGAGAGGGTTTAACATCACGGTGGCCCTTGTTCCTCTGGCAGGGGCCAGAATTTCGTTTCCCTTGCTTCTGCAGTCTTGGGGCAACATCACCTCTTTATTGAGTGCTCATCATGATTTCTGTTCATGATGCCACCAGGACAGTTATATGCAATTGCTCTTTCAATACCATTTGTGCCTGCAAATGTTTTAGGCTGGTTATATTGCTTAAGTACATGTCCTGTAGTTTCCTGCTAAAATCCTGTAACTTTTCATACTGCAAATGTTCCGGGGAAGAGGGGAGTGTGTCCTGCTTTTGTTGCATTATAGGGTAACAGTACCCATCCAGAAGGCAATAGTACAGTAAATTAGGGAGACACTGCAGAAAAATGAACAAAGTGAAATGATGTTTGGACAGTCCAGTATAAAGCACATGTGGATGGTCCAGTGTAATCCACCACCTAATGACCATTATTGAGTCAATGACATGCTACACACACACACACGCATGCAACACACACACACACGCACACCTTTCTTCTTGGAGGGGCCCTAGGTCTGCTTTGGAAATTGCTAGGTTATTCCCATAGTTAGAGCTTGTCTTTCAGCTTCATAAATCCTGATGTCAAAGTCCGGTCATTTGTTCAGCTCCCTGCGAGATCAAAAGCCAAGTGAGATTTTACAGTGCTTGGATTCCCTGCATTTTTGAAAGGTTTTTTGATTAATCATGAGTTGCTCTGGCAGCCTCCTCAAAGGCTCTGCAGCCCTTGTTTAATCAGTCACAGTCAAAATGCTGACTCGGCCTGATCGCAGCCCGCACAGTCAGAGGACAAAGGAGAAGGGAAGAGGCAAGCACTGGGCCCCAAGATGCTGGGAGGCTCAGCAATTCGCTTGGATCCAAATTCATTCTGGGCTCCTGTTGGGTTCCTTGAGGGAAATGTAGAACCTGTGCCCTTCCATTAACGGGAAAAAATGAATGATCTCAATGGTTTTTATGGTGTCACAGTCAGACCCATATTTAGGGGTCAGTGAATAAAAAGAAGTCAGGCTGCATGGGTCTGCAGATGATTGTCTTCCGTTGCTGGGAGCACCAAAGTACCCCTAGTATCCATACTTCAGCAGAAGTTATTAAAAGCTGTAGGACTCTTTTACGTGAAACCAAAGAGGTCTATGGGTTGCCAATAACATCAAACACAATGTTTGACACTGCCCAGAAAAATAGTTGACCAACTTCTCTCCTAGCAAATAGTGGTGTGCCCATGATTTGTTGTCTTGGATGGGTTATGGTCATGGCAGAGCAGTGAGGGAGCCTTAGCCCGCGAGTCAATAAGGCCTGCTGGGGTTTCCCAATTTGGCCCATGTGGCTGTTTTGACCAAGACATGCCCACTACCCTATACCTGACATCATGTGTGACATCAGGTGTGGGGCAGGGAAAGTTGTGGCTGGGCCAAAAAGTGTTTTGCAGGCACTGTCCATCATCTGATCAGTACCACCCGGGACTGCTCTTTGCAAGCCCTGAGAATCAACTGACCATCGTTGCTTGCAGAGTGCACAGTGCTTTGAAGCCCCAACAATCAGCTGATAGTGGATGTGAAGAAAAAGTACAGGGAACACTCAGGAATAGGGGAACCAGAGGATACAGACCGGAAAAATTCCATAAGGAAGAGAGAGTACCCTTTGAGTGGTCACGGTTGCTGGTACATATAATATTTGGGGCTGCCCTAGGAATTTGTGCTGCCACAGTAGAACAGCTATATTTTTACAGCAGCCTCTTGGCCTAGGTGAAGGGCTTCCATGTGACAGTTGATTGTGGAATTGGTGCTGCTCAAGCATGCAGGTTTGTTCAACAGCTACATGGCATCCTCATTATGCATTCCCATATGCTCTCCCATATCCCCCCATTTAATCCAGATTTCCTGTTTTTACAGAAAATTCCACAAGTAAGAAAACCCTACGGAAACAGTAACTCCACATTTAGCATTTTGGGGAGGACAGCATGTGGACACACACACACACAAACTTGCATACACAAATGGCACCATAATAAACTGCTGTTTGGAAGCATCCTCAGTTACTGTTTTTGAAAATATTTATCATATTTTTAGAAAAGGATTGTGCGTTTCCAAAATGGGTTGTGATTTATTGGGAGGGGGGCTACTCTGTGAAAAATGGAAGAATGACAATCCACTGTGTGTGCCTGGAAGTTTGCATAAAAGTGTGGCCTATGTCAACTGTGGTACTTCAGATCTCCAACTCAGGTGAATGTACCTAACTAGGTATGGGAAAGAAAAAAGCTCCCATTGTTACTACAGCTTTATTGTAGGTCCATGTGCTGGAGCAAGCCTTGGGGTTAGAAGGTTTCCTGACTCTGAAATTATCCTAGGTTCTGTAGTGACTCTGCCCAACCAGACCACCCATTGGCTCCACCCAACCTAGAAAAACTAGAAAGGCTTCAAGGTCAAGCTGGAACTTTGCCTGGGTAAAAACACTACTTCAGAATCTTCAGATTCCTACCCTGTGGCTTCTACCTAAGGCAGAGGGGAGCAATAAATAGAATATGATCTATTGGTAGCTCTCTGGTTAATCAGCAAGGGTTTCTGATTCCCAAATGTTTAAGAAAGGCAACAATAAAATGACTTCTTTCACCTAAATTAGGTTGCTGAAATGGAGAAAACAAGCCAGGATTGGGCTTTTGGGTGAAGGACCTGTGAGCTCAGTTCAGTTTAGGTACCCAAAAAACAAATTCCTAGGCTCCAAACATGCTCAGGGGCACCCTCTTATTTCATTCAAACCTGGCTCTAGTTGGTAGATCTTGGGGTTCTAGCAAAACACAAAGTAGATCTGACAAGCTTGAAGACTGCTCGCCCCTGACCTAAATTACAGTACTGATACCTGCAGACCTCGCCTGTCAATCCAGAAATTGTTTGTGTTATAATCTAGTTATTGACCATTGTTCTTGGCAAATGTACATGAATGGTAAAAGCTACCTTTTATCACAATCCTAGGGTTACCCTCTCCTTCCCCAGGGACTGAGGCTTCAAAATGAGAGAAGGAAGTGTGCTTAACGCCAGTCCCAGATGTTCGTACTAGTCCAAAAGTACTTGCACAAGAGGAACCCATTGTGCCAATTCCTCTATGGCCCAAGGATGGTGTTTGCTGTCCTCTGATTCTGAGTACTCAGAAGCCATAGTGGGGGAACCAGTCTCCCCCACCCCATTGCCCTTGACAGCTGACTAGCAGGCTGGGACCCTTTAAATGAAAAGGCTCCTCTCTTGGAAGGCAGAGCTAGCTACTGTGCTAGAACTGCTGCTCCCATTTAAGGCTCAATGTGAGGATGGCTGCTGCTGAAACAATATTTCAGCTCCGCTCTTAAGGAGTCTCCAGCCTGAAACCTGCCATTGATGGCTCATTCCAGCTGAGGCCATTACCCCAAACAGAACACCTTTCTTCCCGTGGGCTATCTGTCTGTGACTGAAAGGAATACTTCTGGTCTACAAAATAGAATCATGCTAGATCTCTACCAATGTACTTCCAAATCTTCTATACTCATTAACTAATTGCAGTTTGAAGAGGTACTCATAATAATAATTTTTAAATCCCAGAATGTTATGCTTTCTAAAACTCAGCTAGAAGCAATTCACATGACCCCTTTTTTTTAATTGACGAGAATAACCTGAGTTTAACTTTTGCCCCAGTAAATTTTGTTAAAGTGAACTGGACTTGTGAATTTTAGCGTCGTCATCCTCTGGAGAACCTTTCATGTGGTGCTTCTAGGAATACATCAGACCATTCACAAGACCAGCTCCAAATCCACTGAGGAAAAGTTGTTTCTTTCCATGTGGGCTTCACTGTTATCAGTCTTCAAAGACTCTTCTTCTCTATGTGTTTCCCTACAGGTCAAACCTGTGATTTGCCCTGAGGAAGTGTGTCTTGTGTGAAGTGCATGTAACTGATGGCTGCATAGATTCAGACTTGTACCCTTTGCTAATTAAACCAGAACTATCACCCTGCAGCTCCACATACCCAATTACTAATACAGACTATATTCAGCACTCTGTTCATAAACTTGCAATGAATCCACATCACCATGTTAAACTGCCTTGATTTGTGAGTACTTTGGAACGTTGAAATGGCGAGCTGTGCTACCTAAAGCCATGCATTCAATGCATCCTATATCTGTGTCACGTTTAAAGCATTTTCTTGGTTTCTGAAATTTGCTCCTTATGTCTGTTATTGAATTTCCTTGGGTGGAGGCAGGTAGATGATTGATGCTGCCCTTGGATTCGGTCTGGAGCTGCTTCACACAAATGTGTACAGAAGAGAGTTCATAATCATAAACAAAAGATACGTTATTGGCAAAGGCTTTTCTCACTGGAATCTCAAGTTATTGGATCGGAAGACTTTCTTATAGTCTAATCCAATCACTGCAGATGAGTAACATGTTCCACTTGCCTTGTCATCATACATGCGGTCTTGAAACGTTTCTCAGTTCTCACGAGTGTAGCTGGTTGCGTCCACAAACACACAAAGTGGTGCTGCTCTAATGCCAATTTAAACAAACTGTCATTTGTTAGGCCACCAAATCTAACAAATGAGTTTGTCTGATTCATGAAACGTTGACATCAAGCCCTTTTCTTTTTTTTTACAATAATTTTTATTCAAATTTTCATAAAACATAGAAAACAAAATCATAAAACATTCAAAGACAAAAAACAAAACAAAACAAAAACGATTAAACAATAAAATAAAATAAAATAAAATGTTGACTTCCCATTTGTCACATATCAAATCAGTTATAGGTCTACAATATATAACAATCCTGTCTCTTAAATCATATTATAAAATCACTTTCCTCCAGTAGTTATCTTAATTAATCATCAAATCTCATAAACATTACTTTATTCTTTCCACAAAAAGTCAAAGAGAGGTTTCAATTCTTTAAGAAATATATCTATCAATTTTTCTCCAAATAAACATGTCAATTAATCCATCTCGTTAATAATTATAATAATCTTATTGTCATAACCATAGTCCAAATAAACATTTCGATTAATCCATCTCATCAGAATCTGTTAGGTCCAATAATTTCAATAGCCATTATTCCATTATCCCTATTAGTTCCATCTTCCATCTTCAATAGTCCTGTTAAGTCCAGTAATTTCAGTGTCCAATCTTCCATTATCAGTATTCCATAATAATCTTGCTGTTGTAGCCATAGTCATATAATAAGAGTCTGATGGGAATTTCCTCTATCCCAAATATTTTCTTGCCATCCATTCTGAATAAGTTGCTGAAATACTGTTGTAAAGTCATATCTGTGTTCTTCTTTTTTACAAAATGCACTGGCTCATCTCTTAAGAGTTTTTCCATTGTCACATGGCTGCAGTTAATTCCATAGATTTTCTCTATATCAAGCTCCATCACATCATTCCAGTCCAGAAGATTATCCAAGCCATTGATAACTTTATCTCTAATATCTTCATTAATTTCTTCAGAGATAACGTTAAATTCCAAACAGTAGATTTTATTTCTAAAATCCATAAACTCCAGATCTTTTTCCAATTCCACATTTGTTCCAATCTCCAGGGCTTGTATCTTCCCTTTATTTTTTCTTTTCTCATCTCTGATCTCATTCTCCTCTCTCACAGGGTCCCCTATTTCTTTAAGCTCCTGCGTCATTTTGCTCAGTTCAATTTTCAGCTCCTTACTACACTGTCGCAGGGTTTGTTTCGTTATCTCAATCTCATCCATTATTTTCTGAAACATAATTACTTCCAGATTCTCAGCCACTTTCTTGATTGCCATTTTTAAAACCACGAAAACAAAGCAAAACAAAAATAAAGAAGAACCACTTCTTATTTCAGCAACAATTGGGTTAATATTCCAGGCTTGATGACATCACAGTATAAACAGAGCAACCTGCCTTATCTCTCTTGTGCAAGAATGCAAAACAAATTTAGTTCCCAGCATCAAAACAGTTAGTGGCGTCGTGAAGAAGCAGATTCGTCAAAATAAAATAGACCAAAAAAAGAATAGTCCCAGACAATATAATATTCCTCGGAATAGAAATCCCTCTTCTGTTTATTATCTTTAGAATGCACTTCCAGGACAGCTTTTTGCGACAGAAACAGAGATAAGCTGTTAATTTCGTGAATAACAGAGAAGAGCTATATCTCACCCAGAAGTTGTCCAAAGCCGATCAATCTGACAAATCTCCTTTTGCTGCAACAATTTAAACCAAGTAAAAAAAATAATAGAAAGAAGGGTGCTTGCCTGTTAGTCCGTTCTCTCTTTGAAGAAAAGATAAACGTATCGCTTAAGCAGATAGAGCTTGTTAGAAAGTCCGTCCGGCATTGTTGGCTGGACCTTATCTCATAAATTAATGAAATCCAGTCCTCCCAACAAAAACAGGCTTTGAGGTTGATCTCTACGTTTCTCCCTGCCCGGGAGAAATTTCATCAGTCAAAAAAAAAAATGTTCTGACTGATTTATATCTGAATAAGCTTCTTTTGAGGCGGGAGCCCGTCCCAAAAGCAGGCACAAGCGAAGTCACCCTTCCCGGAAGTCGACATCAAGCCCTTTTCAGGTGTTCAGCAATCATGGATAATCAGCACTGGCATCAGGACTTGGCACCAACAGACACCTGCTGAGGCCAACAGCCCAGTAGAGGCCACCACTGCCGGCCTTTGACCCTATGCTTCCCCTTCCTCCTCCTCCTCCTCCTCCTCCTCCTTGATGTCTCTGCCTGCTCACCTGTCCTCTCCAACTGCTTGGAGAGTGAGAAGAGCAAAGGAAAGGATCAGCAGGCACCCCTTGCCTTCTCTTCTTCTGAGCAGCGAGATAGAGCTTGCGTGTGGATAATGGAAGCGCATGGGGGCAGCCTCTACCCCCCCGATGTGTGCACATTTATTCGAATGGCTGCACTCAGCCAAAACCCCTGCACCTGCCATCTTCATTTGCCCCGAGGCAAATCAATGTTTTGGGCTTTAGCCCAGAGTCTTATAGGTACCTAGCAACATCCCTGCTTGAGGCCATTGCCCGCATTGTTCCAAATCTTGCATCTGGATGCTCACTTCAGAATACAGAGACAAAAAGGTATGTGCAACAGCCATCAGAGAGACAACAGTGGCCCTGTTCAGAGACTAGGTTTACAGCATTGCTTAACCTTTCTTGGAAATGGGAAATGGACTGCCTTCAAGTCGATTCCGAATTATGAATTATGAATAGGGTTTTCATGGTAACCAGTATTCAGAGGGGGTTTACTATTGCCTTCCTCTGTGGTTGAGAGGCAGTGACTGGCCCAAGGTCACCCAGTGAGCTTCATGGCTGTGTGGGGATTTGAACTCTGGTCTCCCAAGTTGTAGTCCAGCACCTTAACCACTGAAAATGATCCTCTCTATGAAATTTGGGCTGTCATGGATTGAATTGTCTCAAAATTATTATTGCTTGTCACATTCTCTCCTCTGTTTTGCTTTAGGCCGCTTGCATCTATTGTTTTTTCTTTCCAGTCTGCTACTTATACCTACTTTGGCCAACACCCATGTGTGACATCAAATTCAGTGTGATGTGTACTCAAGTTAAATCAAATTTCATTTGCAGTTGCAAAGGAACAGAGCTTGGAAAAGTTACTTTTTTGAACTATAACTCCCATCAGCCCATTCCAGTGGCCATGCTGGCTGGGGCTGATGGGAGTTGTAGTTTTAAAAAGTAACTTTTCCAAGCTCTGCAAAGGACCAGTGGCTATATCAAGACAGCTAACAAAAGCACAGCTTTTTGGGTACTTGTTGGTGCATAAAAAAAGTACAGAAGAGAAGAAACAACCATCAAATATTCCAGCTATGCTTTTTTTAAGAGCCCAAAGAAGGCAGAACTCCAGGTAATCTGAAAACTGGTAAATAGCTCAGGCCTTGGATTACGTATTTTAATAGGTCAACGCATTAGAGCCTACAATTCCCTCCACTAGACTGGGTTTATTACATTTATGAATCACTTCTCACAATAAAAAGTCCCAAAGCAATTTGCAAAAACAATGACAAAATTGGTGCCAGGTGGACCTCCCTGGGAAAAGTGTCCCATAGACAGGGAGCCAGTACAGAAAAGGCCTATTTCCTCTGGACCTCCCTTGGAGGTGGCACACAGAGAAGGCCCTCAGGTGATGATCTCAGGATCCAGGCAGGCTCATATGGGAGAGGTGGTCCTTTTAAGTATAGCGGTTCCAAGCTATATAAGGCTTTGAAGGTCAAACCCAGCACTTTGAATTGGGTCCAGAACTTAGGAAGCTGTGTAATACTGAGTCAGACCATTGGTTCAGCTGGTTCAGTATAGTGTACACTGACTGATGGTGGATCTCCAGGGGTTCACATAGGGGTTGTTCCCAAGCCCTAACCGGGGATGCCAGGATTGAAACTTGGACCTTCTGCATGTAAGGCAAATACTCTACTACTGAACTACAGCCCTGCCACTACCCGATACACAGATGGAAATATTATGCAATGAATAAATAAACATTAAGGTTTAAGGAGAGATCTTTCAAAGGGGAAAGCACTCCTGGAAATGTGTTGACATATAGAGACGCAGAGGCAGCCCTCTGCTGATGTGGATGCTGGATGAGATTGTGATGAGCCTGCACCTCTTTTATAGTCATTATTTGAAAACTTGCTTCATGTCCCCTTTACTTCATTCATCCATTCATTCAACAAAGTTTATATGCTGCCTTTCCAAATATAAAAATCCTCCAAAGTGGCTTACATATTAAAATAAGAATACATCAACTGTAACAGAATAAAAGAGCACTCCCCACCCCCAAAAAAGAGATCCTACAGCTGATAATGTTGCCTGTCTAAAAGCCACCTAAAACAGCTTTCCAAAAAGACTGGGGTGTGGTTGACTTTTGGATGTCAACAAGTAAAAAGTTCCAGAGTTGTGGAAACACTGTGAAAAAGCCCCTTTCTCATGTGCCTGGGGAAACAAGGAAGGCCACAACTGTAGATCTTAAAGGGCAGGTAGGTCAATATGGGTGTAGGC
The DNA here is from genome assembly GCF_030035675.1 of Rhineura floridana. Classification (NCBI taxonomy): domain Eukaryota; kingdom Metazoa; phylum Chordata; class Lepidosauria; order Squamata; family Rhineuridae; genus Rhineura; species Rhineura floridana. Next base: position 66,074,068 of record NC_084489.1, read on the forward strand.
AGTCTTTCAAATAGCTAACCCAAATTATTTATGTCTTTAAAGATTAAAACCAGCACCTTAAATTGAACCTAGAGGCACACTTGTAACCAGTGCAGCCGATACAATAATGGTGTGTTATACGATACAGAAGTCTAGCACGTGCCAGGACTCTAGTGACCACATTTTATACCAGTTGAAAGTTCCGACATTAAAGACATTCAAAAGTCCTTGAGTTGTAGAAGATAGGAAGATGGCCTGTTCTGTATCGGGTTGCACTCCCCTGGAAGGAGCAGGTTTGTAGTTTGGGGGTACTCCTCAATCTAGCATTGTCACTGGAGGTTAAGGTGGCCTCAGTGTTGAGGAGTGTCTATTTCCAGTTCCAGCTGGTTCACCAGCTACAGCACCGTGGTCTGGTAACTTCCAGGTTTGATTCTCACAACATGCTGTACGTGGGGCTGCTGTTGAAGATGACTTGGAAACGTCAAGTCGTCCAAAATGCAGTGCCCAGATTATTGGCTGGGGTTGCTTTTAGAACTCATATAAAACAGTTACATTGGTTGCCAGTTCATTTCTGGGCCAAAATATGTATATAGCTCTAAATGACTCAGGCCTCAAATATCTGAGAGACCGCCTCCTTCCCTACAGATCCTCTCAGGTGTTAAGATCAGCAGAGGGGGACTGCTTGGTAGTTCTACCACCCTGTGAGCACCCAATGCTGCTGTAGCTTATTGTTCTTCAACCTTGGGTTCACAGACCCCAGTCATCTTAGCCAATGGCCACGAATGATGGGAGCTGTAGTCCAACAACATCTGGGGACCCAAGGTTGAGGAACAGTGCAGTAGCTCAATGGAAGACCATCTGCTTTGTGTGCAGAAGGTCCCCGTTTCAATACCTGGCACCTCCAGATAGGGCTGGAAGAGACTCCTGTGTGAAAAAACCTAGACAGCTGCTGCCAGTCAGTGTAGACAATACAGAGCTAGATGGACTAATTGGTCTGATTCAGTATGAGACAGCTTTCTGTGTTCCTAAACTTAAGAGAGATTTCCTATTCCCCAGGGCTCTAATGGACTAGGTTACATTTTCATCACAATGTTACTGTAGCTCCCCACAGTATGTGTGCAATATAAATTCTTTGCTGAAACAAGGGCTTTCCAATTGCTTTCAAAGGAGAAGGAAAAAGCAGTTGTTCTTAAACCATTCACTTGATGCAAAACAGATTTTGTGTTGATTTGGCAAACTCTAAGAGAGGGCTGAAGATGAAAGAGATGACAGAAGTGTCAGCATTTCTGAGACTCCCCACCTCTTGCCAAATGAATCAAAATCGGCAGCAGCATTGTTGGGGAATGAAAATAATAGGAAGAAAATCTGCAAGATAACATCTGTTCAAGTGTCAGTATTCATTAATGGGAAGAAGGGGGAACTATAGGCAGACTTGGAGTAGTCGGAAAATCTGTGATTCTGAGCAAATGTGCAGCACCCAATAATATCATATTATTATATTTTCCTTCAAATGTGATTGCACCCAACAGATCAAAAGAATTCAGGGTCAGATTATGGAGCATATGAAAAGCTTAAATGTATTCTGCTGCTCGGGATCTTGTGCGCTCTCTGCTCACTAAGTGGATTGTGAATGCAATCAAAGTTGGAAATGCTGAATAAAAGTGATAGGAATGGTGAAGTCATGTATAAGGCAAACATATGTGGAGGCAAGGTTGTGTATATAATCCGTTTATAGTGTGCTTGGGCTGACACCAGAAGTGTGCACCTTTTAGGGGTAAGATCTATAGCTCTGAAGAAAAAGCAGGAATAATTGACAATATAAAGTTACAGATGCTCATAAACCTTTCCTGTCTGCAATGGCCAAACATAAACTATTAGTGAAATAATCTCAGCAAGGGCCTGGTTTTCCTTCCAACCTTTCTCTGAACCTTACCCATAGCTTGTGTGCAAGTCAAGATGTGGCATGTGGTACCATGGCCATCCTGCTGGCCCTGGATGCCAAAAGCAAACCAGGTGTAGATGTTCACGTGGCAACCGTGCTTATCTAAGCTGGAAACAAGGTGGGTCATCATAGAGCAGTCCCTTAAGGGGTCAGACAGCACACACCCCATCCAAAGATCAGTGGATCCATGTATCTCATTTTAAAGGGGGAATTTTCAAAGGGCAAAGCATGAGTGAGATCCGATTCCTTGATCAGAATTGCATAGGGCACTTCACTACTTTTCCCTGCTACAGTCTTAGGCCCCATCTGGGCTATACATTTGGAGCAGTATCATACCACTTTAAACAGTCATGGCTTCCCCCAAAGAATCCTGGGAAGTGTGGTTTGTTAGTGGTGCTCAGAGTTGTTAGGAGACCCCTATTTCCCTTACAGAGCTACTGTTCCCAGAGTGGTTTAACAAGTCATCCCTCTTCCCAGGGAACTCTAGGAACGGTAGCTCTGTGAGGGTTACGTTCTTACTTTTCTCATCTCTGCCAGAGCCTGGCCATCACCTTACCCAGCCTTGTTCCACAGTCGTTGCCATTCTACCTTTCTGAAAGACCTTTACCTTGCTGATTCCAGAGGAACCAAGTATACCATAAGTCAATATTAGTTGACTGAGTGATTTTAGTGTATAGAAATGGCTAATTTTATTCATTATGGGAAGGCCCGTAGCTCAGTGGTAGAGCACCTGCTTGGCATGCAGAAGGTCCCACGTTCAATCCCTGGCATCTCCAGGGAGGACTGGGAAAGACCCCTGCCTGAAACCCTGGAGAGCCGCTGCCAGTCAGTGTAGACAATACTGAACTGGGTGGACCAGTGGTCCAACATACGTGCCAAAACGTCTTTGAAAAGAGGCTTAAAACAAGCTGAAGTGAGACAAAATCGGGGCAGATTCACAACTCCATGAATATGCAAAGCACAACTAACCTGTGTGGCACCTTGTCAGTTGCCCAGACCGCTTGCCCATATGTCTGCATTTAATCAAGCAAAACTGTCTTGTTGATTTGTATTAGAGCACTAGGGGCTCTGCCCCGGCTCACTTCACTCACCAACCCCACCTACTGTTGCCAGCACTCCTCCCTCCCCCTCCTGCCCCCTACACACGGGTTGCTAGCACTCTCCCCCACTGGTCACCATCACTCCCCTCCCCCTCCCATCGCCTGCTCTCTCACCTCCCTCCCTGCACATGGGTCACTAGCACTCCCCCTCCCTCCCACATGGGTCAAAAGCACTTCCCCTCCCTCCCCCCTATGGGTCAAAAGCACTTTCTCCCCTCCCTTCCTTCTCCCATGGGTCACCAGCACTTCCCTCTCCCTCCTCCTTACCCACCCACCCACTGATCGAACGAGGGCCAGGCCCAGCCGGCACAGCCACTGCTGCAGCCACTGCTGGGCGTCTCACGCGCCTCCTCCTGCTCCACCCCTTTTGCTCACACACGGCTGCCGCTGCTGCCCCTGTTGCTGCCACCATCATTGCCAGACTCCTCACACACCTCTGCAGCCTCCTTCACAGCCCCCTCCTCTGCTCCTCTCGCTTGCTGCCACCACTGCCACCACCGGGCACCTCACATGCCACCATCAATGCCCCGCCTCGCCATGTCACGCCAATTGTGAATGCTTCTGCACAGGCGCACACCTGCACAGAATCATTCATGGGTAGTGTGACATTTAGAAAAATATTATATAGTAAGAAATGCAGCCTTAATAGAGGGTCAGGGAACTGTTGCCCTCTCTTAGCTCATGTATTAGCTTGCACTTCCAGTGCTTGTAAGACTAAGCCTTAAAAGCCCCTTGGAAAGAGATAGATGGCGAGTGTCGTGAGGTTCAGGTAGCCGGTTGGAAATTCTTGCTTGCTTAATTACTGGACTAACGTCCTGCCTTCCTGCCGCCCAAAACCCTGGGGCCTCTTCCCTCGCTCTACAGGGGGCTCTGCTGTTTGCAGAACTAGGACTAGAGCCTAAGTTTTTCTGCAGTGGTAGACAGTATTTATGAATGGTGCCATAAATTACAGGAAATCGTTAGGAAAGAGACGCATAAACCCTAATCTCCTTTGACTTCTCTTAGGGTTGCTGTAGGCTTAGCTCTTTCTCCACGCCAACATCAATGGCCACCAACCGTTAGTGGAATTTCTCTGCTGCAGCATGAGGACTCCACTTAGAGAAGATCAGAGGATATACATTTTAAACAGAGTTTGCAAACTAAGCAGTTTTGTTTAAAATAGTGCTTTGGTATTAGTGTCAGAACCTACCATTAGACCAAAGAGGATCCTTTCCGTGCCACGGCTGCCACTGAGCCACCTCAGCTCTCATGAGCTAAAAGAGGTAAGCTCTGGCTGGGTTCCAGAAGACTTAGGCTGCTTTCAGACATAGGGCTGATTAAAAAGGTAGAGCTTCTGTCCCAATTTCTAAAATCCCTTTCACACTGCAGTACCTCTTGCGTTAAGGAACAGCAGCTTTTTCAGTGAATATACCGGCATTTTGCGCAACTGTTTTTCACACGGCTTGTTTTCGTCCCTCACCCATGCACACTGTTCTCCACTGTGTAGGAGGTCTAAGATCTCATCCCGTTGCCATGCAAGCCCTCTCCCTTTAGGATCTGGCTTTTTAAATTGTTTTAGTTGTATCAAGACGTGTGTATGTGTGGGAAATGCTGCTGCTATCTGCGCCGATGCAGGAATACCGGTACAACGTTCATCAGCAAACCCCCCATCCGCATAACTAAAGGGTGGGAGCACACTGCATGCTGGGATGCCTGTCATGTGAGCAGCTGCAGCTAGCGAAAAACTCCTGAAATCTTCTGGGTTTCCAGCCTTGCTAACGGATTATTTCTGGTATCATTTGTCATGGAAATAAGCGCTAAACTTCCAGTACATTCCACTAGAATTCTGAAGCTAGCTTGTGCATCATGTGAAAGATCAAATATAATGCGCAAATTACCAGGTAAGAAATCATCAGAATAACGGAATAAAGTGCAGTGTGAAAGCAGCCTTACTGTGTGAAGACCCCCACCCAACCAGAACCCAAGGAGACCTCCTCTGAGGATGAGGCATGGAAAGAACCTGCTATAGTTGTAAGGCATCCTGAAGTTCTTGGTTTTGTGGAGATCTTGCTTGTGCTCCCCTCCAACTACATCAGTGTGGAGAAATAGATCTGGCCAGTTGTCTAGATCCTTATGTCCCCCACCCCGTGGTCCAACTTTGACTGGTGGGTGATGCAGCCCGCCTGTCAACCACCTGATGTCAAAATGCTGTCAGGTGACCCACACGGTTTGAAATAGAACTGCTCAAGGCAAAGGCATAGTACTTTGCAATGGGAGGCCTATCAGCTGACCAGTACTCATGCAAAGTGCAGGATTTTGTAGGTGCTGATGATCAGCCGCCTCTTCAGCTGCCCTAGAGAGTTACCCATGGGGCCAAGTGCAGCCAATCCCACTGGGGGTTACTGTCAGTGCCAGTCAGCTGATTGGTGCCGACAGTGAGCCCCCTTGGCTGCTCTAGAGATTTCCCACTGTGAAACTCCCTAATGTAGCCAATCCCAGTGGGGCTTGCTCATAGCACCAATCAGCTGGTTGGCACTGTCAGTGAGCCCTGCTTGCAAAGGAGCAATTGGGAGCTTACATATGATGTCATATGTGGGGCAGGTAGCCATGGTTTGGAGGAAATGGCCTTGTGGGCCAAACTGGGACACACCCTGGACCTAACTGGATCCTTGGGCTTGAGGTTCCCTACCCAGAACTACATTAGGAGCCATGCCTTAACCTTCGGTTTTGCCCCTTCAGCCTCTGGACCTCAAGAGCAATGGCCATAATGCGCACAATGAGAAGCCCAAAGTCGGTGTAAAATCACTTATTTGGCTGCCAGGAAGCTTTCTTGCCAGGAATCTCTGTGAGAGGAAGGTTGCACTGGAGAGGAGGCAGAAGTCAGAGAAGAACCAGCTGTGAGCAATGACCCAGCAGATGACCAGAAAGGGAAGGGGAAGGCACTGAGGATATCAGCTGGGGCCTTTGCGAGGGAAACTGCTGTTTGCTGAGCTCTTGCTTGAATGTTTGAGCTCTTCTCCTGTTCCAGCACGAGGTGCCATTCTTGGGCATATTGGCAAAGGACACATGTCAAATTACTTTCTCTTTCAGTGCCTTCCCTTTAGCCAAAGGGAGGTCTATACACGGGGCTTTCCCTAGTGTGACTTAGCCATGTGCTATTTGCATATTATTGATTGATGGAGCAGTTTGATTAATGTGTGTTGTCCTATGAGAGTTTTGTTGTTCGCTGCATAGATATTTTGATTAAACAGTACACAGATTTGTATAATAAACAGATAAAGACTCCCCTCCCCACCCCTGTACAGGCTGTAGCCTTTAGAACCAGCGCGTAGGCCAGGGCCAGGGAACCTCAGGCATGAGGACCAAATGTGGCCCTCCAGGTATCTTTATCTGGCCCTTGGGCCATACCTCCTCTCTAGAAACACACCCTCTACCTGCACCACTTCCTGATCCCGCTTCTTACCCTCCTTGAGTGTTTTTCCCTGGGCAGAATGTATCCTTCAACTCGGGTGATTCCTCCTGCTTGCCTGGCTAGAGGAGAGGAGTGTGTGTAAGTATGTTGAAACTAACCTACTGTACAAAGGTGAAATTTGCATTTGCTGTTCTGTCCACTTTTGCCTCTGCCCTGCCCACCACTGGCATGTGGCCCCCAGAAGGTTGCCCAGAAGGGAACGCAGCCCCCAGGCTGAAAAACATTCCTCATCCCTGACACAGGCCTTAAGGCAGTGCAGACGTTGTGGTGGGGTGAGTTGAGTGTATGGGGTCGTGAAGTGTATTGGCCCTCCTGGCTTGCCATATCAGGAACTGCTGAGTCAGCTTTCGGGCAGCCTGCTGCGTGGTTTGCTTCCTCCATAAACTGTTTTACATTAGCATGATTTGCACTATCAGCTCATCAGAAACTCACCAGCAAATCTTTCCTTCTGGGGGACCAGAAATGCTTTTTCTCCCCGTCGAAATTGATGACTACTCAGAAAATCAAGTACCAGTACAAGCTATCTGTGAAGCTGATATGCATTACCAAACTTTCAATGGGACCTTACAGCTATTGGTTTCCTAGGGCTGTTGTGCCAGTCTCAGCTCAGACTGGTTTGAGCCAGTCTAAGTATTGGGCTCACAGATAGCATATCCAAGCAGTTGTGGAGTGATGGGGCATGTGCGTGTATGAGACAGGGAGCATAAATGAACATCCATTGGCTTATGGCTGACCAGGGGTGTAGTCATCCAGGGTCTCGGGGGGGTCTTAGCTCCTTTACTTTTTTGGGAGCAGGGTCCCAGCAGGGTCTCTATATCTCCAGCATCCTATGAGCCAATCAGCATGAAAGGAGAGCGTGTTAGCCACTGAGAAAAGTCTTCTAGCATGCTTCCTTGTCCTTTCCTGCTGATTGGAGCCAATCAGAGTGAAAGAGGGTGAGTCAGCCACTAAGAAGCCACTCCTCTCAACACACTCTCCTTACATGCTGATTGGCTCCTAGGGATGTCTGTTGTTGTAAGAGAAGGCATTAACAAGGACAAAGAAGCAGAAAGCAGTATTCAAACCTGGCCAGGTTATTCTATAATATTAGGTTGCATCATTTTAGAAGGGGTGTGGCCGTAAGGGGGTTAGCTGCGACTATCCTGAAGGAACCCTGCACTTCCAAATTTGCCACTACGCCACTGTGGCTGACAAGCAACTACGGCAGGGATTCCCAAACTGCGGTCCATCGACCACCAGTGGTCCACGAGCTTCATTCAGGTAGTTTGCAGCATACCTGTATTAAATATTCTTATGGATTTCAATTGTATTTTTATTGCTTCTTTTGTTTCTTACATTGCATTGCATTACATTACACTTGGAATTCTATGGAATGCCAATTGTAATGCCATGCAATACTATATAAGAAACAACAGAAGCGATAAAAGTGCAGTTAAAAATCACACATGGTCTAGTACTGGACATTAGAATTGCTACAACAGGCAGAAAAAGCATGAAGTGCTCCATCAAGACCATCAGCAGTTTTCCATTGGCCCATGGGGAAAAAAGTTTGGGAGCCACTGAACTACAGGGATGGATACTTTAGTGTCTCTGTGAGTGATTAGGCAGAGGTCTTGTTTTTCATGAGGCATTGAATTAGTTAGGCCTCGGTGTGTTGAACGTAGATCCCCTAAGTTCTCATTAGCTCACCCCAGAAGAGTTTCCTGTGTTCTGCTTTACCCTAACCTGATCCTGTACCTGTTATAGTGCAATACATTTTTCTCTGTTCAATTCTTGCCTGTAGTCTATCCCTGTTAATAGGCATCCATGCGTTCCTGGACAAATGATGGAAAAATGATATTCATATCATTACGGATAGGGTTTGCTATCTGATTCCATTCTGTTTTTCAGTTTGTCAGATGGGCTGCCAGTTCCTATTTGCTATAAGCTGTGTGCCGCTTGTTATCGTAATTCCCAGTTCTCTTTTTCCCATTATTTCTTTCTGAAAATTATGTAATTTTAGAGTATAGAGCAGGGGTGGGGAACCTCTGGCCCTCCAGAAATTGTTGGACGCCAACTCCCTTCAGCACCAACCAGCATGGCCAATGGTCAGGGGGATGATGGATGCTGTAGTGCAGCAATATCTGGAGGGCCACAGGATCCCCACCCCTGATACAGAGTGTGGACAATGGAAGGTGAACTTGGTCTTAGTTTGTTAGATTCTTCCTATCTGACCTCTCCAAACAAAATGAAACCTTTTGAGCCAAGGGGCTCATGACAGGACACACAAAATACAGACGGAATATTGCTCTCAGCCACCAACAGTGAAGGGACACATGATGCAAAGGAGGGACCTTGTAAATCTTGGGGACAATTCCAGATTATTTGTCCGTCTGTGTGTGGGGACTTTTCTCACACTGCAGCACCCATGCGTTCCCAAATCAAAGCCATATGGATATTGTAATGTCTGGATCTCCTTTAGATGCCGCTCTACGCATTGCCCTGCAGAAGAGTTTTGTTCTAAATGAATGAGCCCTCCCTGACCAGTGGACTGGCGGGAAGGAAACCATCTCAGAACTGCTTGTTTCACTCTTTCCAAATGTATAGCCAAGGACAGGTGTAAAATTACAGCAACAAGGCAGTTACTCATCTAGTCAGTACAAATGCCAATTATATGTCTTTTTTTACAACATCAGGCCTTTGCCCAAACACATCGTTCTAAAGAAATATGTCGTTAAAATGTATCCATTCAAAAGAATGCGTATGGGAAGAACAGGAAGAAAAATCTTAATCATGTCATTCCTACACAGTCTTAACATCTGCCCCCATTGCTTCCTATTTCCCTCCCAGTTGTATGGGATAAAATAAGCCTGGGGTATGTTGTGTTGCATGCACACACAAATCTCGCAGAGTTAAACTAAACCATCCTGGAAAATAAGTGGTCATAAATGCTAACCATTTATGGTTCCCCAGCTGGGAAAATCACTTACCCAAACACAGAATGAGGAGCACCCATGTAAAAATAGCAGGCCCTGTTACAGTAGGGCCCCACTCATATGGCAGGTTACATTCCGGACCCCCGCTGAAAAGCGGAACTCATTGAACAGAATGGCGTGCGACGTCCAAAAACCGCCATAAAAGCAGAACAAGCGCCGTGGGACTTCCGGGAAGGGTGACTTCGCTTGTGCCTGCTTTTGAGACGGGCTCCCGCCTCAAAAGAAGCTTATTCAGATATAAATCAGTCAGAACATTTTTTTTTTGACTGATGAAATTTCTCCCGGGCAGGGAGAAACGTAGAGATCAACCTCAAAAGCCTGTTTTTGTTGGGAGGACTGGATTTCATTAATTTATGAGAAAAGGTCCAGCCAGCAATGCCGGACGGACTTCCGAACAAGCTCTATCTGATTAATGCGATACGTTTATCTTTTCTTCAAAGAGAAAACGGACTAACAGGCAAGCACCCTTCTTTCTATCTTTTTTTTACTTGGTTTAAATTGTTGCAGCAAAAAGAGATTTGTCAAATGAATCAGCTTTAAAGAACTTCTGGGTGAGCTATAACTCTTCTCTGTTATTCACGAAATTAACAGCTTATCTCTGTTTCTATTGCAAAAAGCTGTCCTGGAAGTGCATTCTAAAGATATAAACAGAAGAGGGATTTCTATTCCGAGGAACATTATATTGTCTGGGACTATTCTCTTTTTGGTCTATTTTATTTTGACGAATCTGCTTCTTCACGACGCCACTAACTGTTTTGATGCTGGGAACTAAATTTGTTTTGTATTCTTGAACATAGAGAGATAAGGCAGGCTGCTCTGTTTATACTGTGATGTCATCAAGCCTGGAATATTAACCCAATTGTTGCTGAAATAAGAAGTGGTTCTTCTTTATTTTTGTTTTGTTTTGTTTTCGTGGTTTTAAAAATGGCAATCAAGAAAGTGGCTGAGAATCTGGAAGTAATTATGTTTCAGAAAATAATGGATGAGATTGAGATAACGAAACAAACCCTGTGACAGGGCAGTAAGGAGCTGAAAACTGAACTGAGCAAAATGACGCAGGAGCTTAAAGAAATAGGGGATCCTGTGAGAGAGGAGAATGAGATCAGAGATGAGAAAAGAAAAAATAAAGGGAAGATACAAGCCCTGGAGATTGGAACAAATGTGGAATTGGAAAAAGATCTGGAGTTTATGGATATTAGAAATAAAATCTACTGTTTGGAATTTAACGTTATCTCTGAAGAAATTAATGAAGATATTAGAGATAAAGTTATCAATGGCTTGGATAATCTTCTGGACTGGAATGACGTGATGGAGCTTGATATAGAGAAAATCTATGGAATTAACTGCAGCCATGTGACAATGGAAAAACTCTCAAGAGATGAGCCAGTGCATTTTGTAAAAAAGAAGAACACAGATATGACTTTACAACAATATTTCAGCAACTTATTCAGAATTGATGGCAAGAAAATATTTGGGATAGAGGAAATTCCCATCAGACTCTTATTATATGACTATGGCTATGACAGCAAGATTATTATGGAATACTGATAATGGAAGATTGGACACTGAAATTACTGGACTTAACAGGACTATTGAAGATGGAAGATGGAATTAATATGGATAATGGAATAACGGCTATTGAAATTATTGGACCTAACAGATTTTGATGAGATGGATTAATCGATATGTTTATTTGGACTATGGTTATGACAATAAGATTATTATTATTATTAACGAGATGGATTAATCGACATGTTTATTTGGAGAAAAATTGATAGATATATTTCTTAAAGAATTGAAACCTCTCTTTGACTTTTTGTGGAAAGAATAAAGTAATGTTTATGAGATTTGATGATTAATTAAGATAACTACTGGAGGAAAGTGATTTTATAATATAATTTAAGAGACAGGATTGTTATATATTGTAGACCTACAACTGATTTGATCTGCGACAAATGGGAAGTCAACATTTTATTTTTTTGTTTAATAATTTTTGTTTTGTTTTGTTTTTTGTCTTTGAATGTTTTATGATTTTGTTTTGTATGTTTTATGAAAATTTGAATAAAAAATTATTGTAAAAAAAAAAAAGCAGAACAAGCGCTGTATGAGTGGGGTTTAGTCTAATTGCGTCTAATTGAGACCGACGCACTAGCGAAGCGCTGTAAAATGAAGCATTGTAAAGCGGGGCCCTACTGTGTTCCAATGGCAATGACTCAATTTACACACCACACCGTAGGGTTTACACAAAAGAGGAGACAGCCGTGTTCCTTGGCAATTCACAAGAGCCGGAGCAGTCAGACTGGGTTACAGCCCGTTGGTCATTGTGTGTTATCTAAAGCAAAGCATCAACCTCCAGAGTATAATGATTCACAACCAATGGTATCTCCAACAGGCATGCACTTTGACTTCTCTCTGCCCATGATACTGTCTCAATCAGAGTGTGTTATGTGGAGCTCACTTTGCATAGCTGATCCTGGCATGCATCACAGCATCACCATCAGAAGAACCTCCCTTGCAAGGCTCTAAGGCCTTACAGGGTTGGGCTCCTGCAACTCTTGACAGTCTCCCCAGGAGGACTTGTTACACTTCTTGTCTGGGATTTGGCAGAGCCCAGGAACCAAGATCTTTGAAATGGCTGAGAGAGGATGTGGAAAGAAAGCCAGAAATACAAGCTTCTCAGCCCTGCTGTTGCTCTTTGCACATAACATAAAGCTTAGTATGCAGGTGTATTAAGGTTCAGTGTCCATACTGTGGACTAATGCAAAAGAGGTCAGGCCTCATAAACTGCATCCCATTTTCCCCTAAAACAACTACTTAATCTGCACATTTTCCATGCTTTTCACAGAATAGCATTGCCGGTCTATCCAATACTATCCCTCCTGGTGAAATTGTCTGCTGAAAGCCTAATAACTTCACCACAAAGCTTTCTAAAGAAGGTGAGGCACAGGAATGCTAAACTGTGAAATACACTCTAATAATAAAATAATAATCTCCAAGATCCACCACACGTAGGTGGATCATGATTATGTATGCATTGCATTATGGTGGGGTGGGAATTGTTTCTTGCTTATTAGTCGGCTATCTAATGAAGTGGGATAGAACTCATAAAAGCATATGCCATAATGCAGTGGTGAGCAGCCTGCAGACTCCAGGCTAATTTCAAGCAGGTAGCAAGGGGGAAGACAAAGGAAAGGGGATGGGGGGGTCTCCCTGCCCACTTTTTGGCTCTACCTTATTCACGACTGGCAAGATTACTCTTGAGAGAATGTGGCCATTGACCAAAAAAAAAAAAAAAAATCCCCATCACTACCATAATCAATTTCATGTGGCAGAAGCTCTGATGTTTTCAGCAGAGGCTGGTCCATTAGGGCAAATGGGGCACTGCCCCACCAACCTCAGCCTGCCACCACCTCCCTGCCTTCCTACACCAATCCAGGGGGGTGGCACTGCCTGTTGGCTTCCTCCTCTTTAGCCTTGTTCGAAGTGGGGGCAAGCCCAACTCCTGTTTGAGTTCTTTTGTTTGTATTCCAAAAGGAAAATAGAGTTAGGGTCCTCCAGCTGGCTAGGCTTGCCTACCTTTACCTGTGCTGTTCTCTACCTAACTTCATTCCATTGTAAACTGATATGCTCAGGGAAGCTGACGTGCCCCTCCTTCCTTTGTCTTCTTCTTCTTCGACTGTCCGAGGAGAGAGGAGACATCTCTGTCTTTGCTATCTCTCCTGAGCCATGAGGGCAATACCCAAGTCTGGGCATTGCGCTTCCAACTTAGGGCTCATTCACACGGGCGCTAAACTTCGCAGTAAAGGCGCAGCTTTTGCCATCGCAATAGATTTGCAAGATTCACACTTCCTGCCTTAAATCTGCTGCTTTTCTTTCACACAAGTAGGCGTTCCTCTGCAAAGGGTTAGTATTGCTGTTTCCTTGTGGCCCTGCCCCTAATTTTACATGCTTACTTCCTTCGGAATACCGATATTGCTAATAGAGAAGGGGAGGGGAGGTTTTTTTGCAGTTTCATTGTTTCTTGTCAATTGCACACCTCTAGGTTCAGTGGGGAGAGCAGTGGGGGTGCAATTGACATGAAACTGTATGAAACTGAATAGAGGGGGTAGTGAGTGAAAGGCAGCTTTTGCCAGCAACAGAGAGAGAGAGAGAGAGAGAGAGAGAGAGAGAGAGAGATGGTGATGGGGCATAAGAGAGCCTGCCCACTAAAAAAACATCAAGGCAAAGTGCCTACATGGAGGAGCACAGTGAACCTGAGACGGTTTTTCCTTTCCTTTTTGAATTAAAATTGGATTGGTTTGATACGGGAAAACTGTGTGATAGCTGCTGATTTCCTGCAACGTCATGTGAACCATGCCAATTAAATGGGGGTGCAAGTAGCACCAATCTCACAGTAAGTCACCATGTGAACCAGCCCTTAGTTAGAACTAGATATGCCTTTCCTATTTACTATGTATTTCTATGTTTTTCTTATTTTACTAAGTCTTCAGTCTCAGTGATTTAAATGCAGGGTAAAAGCCTGCTTCTTTGGTAAATGCACACACTGGAACACGCAGCTCAGACCACTGAGTTACTCTGCATATTTCCATAACAAAATGCGTTGTTTTGTGTTGTGTTGCAGAACTCAGAGGATGGGGACAAAATGAAAATAAGTTGTCTCTGCCTGTCATTGGCTCTGGTTCCACCTCTTGTTTGGGCTCCCTGCCTCCCATCTCGCCAGTCACAATGAGCACCAGCCACCGTTTGATGTTTTTGTTGCCACAGGCCAACATGGCTGCTCCTTTGGAATTGGCCTCACATCCTGTTTCCAAATTGCAGCATCTCTGACCTGCATACTGGGCATACTCAGTATTACCTCTCCGGGGGGGGGGGAGGAAATGCCTTCTGAGAGAGCCTAATCACATCACGGTGAAGTTTTCTACAGAAGGTAAAGCACAGGAATGCCAAAGTGTGGTCAAGACTAATCCTAATGGGTCAGTTTGCCTTAAATACAATTCTTTCCGAGATTTGAAAGACAAACCCAACAGATCAGCAGTAAGAGAGAGGTTAGCTATGCACACAGAGGTTGTATGAACTGGTCTTAAAACAAGGATGGAGAACCTGTGGCCTTCCATGTGTTGCTGGACCTACAACTCCCATCATCCCTGACCACTGGCCATGGAAGCTGGGGCTGGGAGTTGGAGTCTAACAACATCTGGAAGGGCATAGGTTCCCCACCTCTGTCTTATAGTAACACCATACATGACATGCTTATTTCATATATTTCTTTTGGAACGTTCAAGTTGTGTGCTTTAATACACATGCACGGAGTGCAGGATCCAGTTCTTTTCTATAAATAAAAACATATGTGTCTGTTCGCATATTTTTATCTTTTATGGCCAACCAATACAAATGTGAAATATTACAAACATGCCCACATCGTAAAACAGTTTAAAAGCATCCTATATGTTTACCATTGTGTGCTGCTGGTGGACAAAGGATGTTTTCTTTTGCTGACACTGTATTTCAAGCTCCATGGAAGCGATTTCCTCCCTTATGAGTACTGTTTGAATAATATTTCCACAACTTAAAATATGCATTGCAAGCACAGTGGATAGTTTTTAGAGCTGGATTGGACAGAGGAAAAACTTGGCTACACTTGGAACTCTAACAGATGTTTCCATGCAAAGATACAAGGATTTTCTTGTCTTAAGGGCATTCCCTTGAGTGAGAGAAGGAGAAGAGGCAAGCAGGAAGATTCTGCATTCTAATCATGGAAGTCACAACACTCTGTTATTGCAAGCGTACTTGAACAATACTATTTCTTAGCATTTATATGACACTTTATAGTGAATTCCTATGCATGTCTACTCACAAGAAAGTCCTTCTGACTACAATGGGACTTACTCCCAAGTAACTGCGTATAGGGTTGTGGTCTCAAAGTGAAGCATTTTCAGCATTTATTTATTTATTATGGAAATTTCAAACCTATCCTTCAAACAAATTCCCGGAACGGCACAGAAAGAACTAACAAAGGCAGAAATGCAAGAAATACAGTAAAAATGATTTTAAAACATACATGAGGAGCAAACCCAAAGGGAGCAGTATAAAAACAGTGATAGAGATAGGGTTGCCAGGTTCATGGCCTGAGACTGACCCTGTATCTTTAGGAGAAGAGAAAGTCAGCCAAGTGCAGGCGTGCTTGCAACCCTGTAATGAGAAAAACCACAAGGTGGAATTCTCCCTTCCCCTTGCAGAACTTTTAAAGATACAGAAGACCTCTTGGAGGCCGGGCCTGGCAACCAAGAGGTCTTCTGTATCTTTAAAAGTTGTGCAGGGGGAAGGGAGAATTCCACCTTGTGGTTTTTCTCATCACAGTGTTGCAAGCACGCCTGAACTTGGCTGACTTTCTCTTCTCCTAAAGAGGCCATGAACCTGGCAACCCTAGACAGAGATCAAACAGACTGGGTAAAAGGATTGGAAAAATCAAAATAGTCTTTACCTGAAATGACATCAAGCTAGGGACCAAATAAGCCAGACAGGGAGAATATTCTGAAGTTAAGGTGCCACTACTGAAAAGGCACTTTTTTCCTAATGACTACCCCTACTTGTACAAGCAGAAACCAGTAACGATTTGAAATGAATGCTGATGAAAATTAAAGGGGAAAGCACAAAAGCAGGACTACAGCTGAACATCAAAAAGACGAAAGTAATGACAACAGAAGATTTATGTAACTTTAAAGTTGACAATAAGGACATTGAACTTGTCAAGGATTATCAATACCTCAGCATGGTCATTAACCAAAATGGAGACAATAGTCAAGAAATCAGAAGAAGGCTAGGACTGGGGAGGGTAGCTATGAGAGAACTAGAAAAGGTTCTCAAATGCAAAGATGTATCACTGAACACTAAAGTCAAGATCATTCAGACCATGGTATTTCCAATCTCTATGTATGGATGTGAAAGTTGGACAGTGAAAAAAGTGGACAAGAGAAAAATCAACTCATTTGAAATGTGGTGTTGGAGGAGAGTTTTGTGCATACCATGGACTGCAAAAAAGACCAATAATTGGGTGTTAGAACAAATTAAATCAGAACTATCACTAGAAGCTAGAATGATGAAACTGAGGTTATCATACTTGGGACACATAATGAGAAGACATGATTCACTAGAAAAGACAATAATGCTGGGAAAAACGGAAGGGAGTAGAAAAAGAAGAAGGCCAAACAAGAGATGGATTGATTCCATAAAGGAAGCCACAGACCTGAACTTACAAGATCTGAACAGGGTGGTTCACGACAGATGCTCTTGGAGGTCGCTAATTCATAGGGTCGCCATAAGTTGTAGTCAACTTGAAGGCACATAACAACAACAAACTCCTACTTGAATAGTGGGGTACCCAGAGAAGGGCCTCTGCTGCAGACCTTCATTGAACAGATGGGCACATACGTTTACACAGAAAATGTTCACAATCCTGTAAGGCCAATGTTATCCCCAAGACTAAGGTAAGATTTGAACCAGGGGTCTCCTAAATGAATGGTTAGGATCACAAATTAAACATACTTCTGGTTTTCACATGGTACATTGCAACTGTTAATGGACAAGATTGGAAAAGATAGTAGCTGTTCCTTCCAGGTAAATGCACTTCATGTTCCCCTGCAGCTGTATCTCAGGGATGGGCAACTGGTGGCCTAGGCCTTTCATGCATGTTGTATGCACTGCCAAGCACGTAGGACATCAGGAAAGGAGTACACAGGTACAGATACAGAGCCAGGTTCCTCATGTACAAACACAACTGCTGTTGTTTCAGCTTTTCAAACCTTTAAGAAATTTAAATGGAACAACAGAGCAAAAGGGGTGACAGCTGGAACATAGACTCAGGACAAGTCAGACAGATTAAAAACCAAAGAGTAGGGATAGGTGAATTTGTCCAATTTCCCCCAGTTTTTCCTTAAATCCTGTTTGTGATTTTTTTAAAAAGGCTCTTATCAAAATTCATTGGCATTTTAGTGTCATTTTCTCCTTGTACATATTTTTGTATTTACTTTTGCCTGATACACACATTTTTGCAAAGTAATCTTCCCCAAGATAATGCATTTATGTATGTTATTTTTGTGGATATATGCATTTTTATGCACTATCCTAATGTATGCATTTTGTACACATTACTTGGCTGGAGGACTGCACTGCAAAATCTGGAGAAGTGGAAATGTCAAAGGATGGCTCTGTTTCAGTTTGTATATTGATTCAGAAAGTGCAAATTTGGTAGGCTTGTCTTTAAATGTGAGCTGACTTGAATTTCTCCCCCAGCCCCGTTAAATGGCAAAGAAAGATTGCTTCTCTGTGTCATTGTGTCTGTGAAGTGTTCTCTAGATATCTTCCAAATGGTGAGGGATCTTCTTCCTATGGGATCCAGAATAGTTCAGCTGCAAGTCTGCTACATTAATTTTGGCTTAGGGTGCTTCTCCACTGGAGCCCTTTAACACTGCTAAGGCATTGCTTTCCCACAATCACCTAGAAGGAGAGTTAAAATGGGAAATATCATACAGCATTTAATATAGTAATGTATTAACTAGCAATGCCCTTCTCTGTGCCATGTTTCTTCTATAATATCTACTCACAAGTAAGTTCTATTCCAAGTTTTATAACAGTGTATTGCTTGCCTGTCTGGCCCATTTGATTGCTTCTGATTGATCCTGGCTGGGGGATTAGCAAGTAATTTCCACTTGAATGGTCTCTCTATGAATTGCTCCAATCCAGTTTCTGTTCATAAGGGGGGGGGCTTTAATTACTGATTCCTTCTCATTCTTTCCCCTTTCCTTTTTTTAATTTTAAAAACAGAAACAAAAAACCCTCCATGGGAGAAGAAGGGCTCCTCTAAAAAAATGTGAATGTACTGCCTTCAAGTTGATTCCGACTTATGGCGACCCTATGATACTTATTGAGCATTCATCCTGATTTGCTTGCACATACCGTACGTGGAGTTTAGATTACATCTGGCCTTCACTGAGCATTCGTTCTGCTTTGTTTTGGGGCAGATTATACAACAATGAGCATTTGCCCTGCATTCATCCTGATTTGCTTGCTGGGTGTTTCTATGTCTTCCACTTAATCATTGGTTCATTCCATACTTTTCAGTGAAATTCCCTATCCTTTTCATGACTGGACAAAGTCCATTTCTTTGTTTAAAGTGGATTTGTTGTGCTAGGGAGATAGAGTACTTTCATCCACTTAAATTTCACAAACTTAAATTTCCTGATAAGCATTTAAATCCCTCCTGCAAAATACTGCAATACTCACTAATCTTATAGCTGGGATCACTCGGAAGCAATAAAATAGGCCCACTCTACCTAAAAAGAGGGTATTTAATTTAAAGGCACAGGAGCCCTAAAAAGCCTCAATTACAGTTTGTCCATCTGCACTGGGTAGGCTGCAGCTGAAGCTGGATGTTACTACCCCAAAATGGTATAACTCAAGTCTGAAAACACATAGAAGGGGAAGACAGAAAAGATTGGAAGTCAACAATTTGGGTTCCATCCTCAAAAGCTCCAGGTAGGGCTGAAAGAGACCCAAGGCTGAAACCCTGGTAGGGTTGCCAGGTTCAGGGCCTGAGACTGATCCTGTGCCTTTAGGAGAAGAGAAAGTCATCCATGTACAGATGTTCTTGCAACCCTGTAATGGGGAAAACCACAAGGTGGAATTCTCCCTTCCTCTTGCAGAACTTTTAAAGATACAGAAGACCTCTTGGAGGCTGGATCTGGCAACCAAGAGGTCTTCTGTATCTTTAAAAGTTGTGCAGGGGGAAGGGAGAATTCCACGTTGTGGTTTTTCCCATTACAGAGTTGCAAGAACACCTGTACTTGGCTGACCTCTTCTCCTAAAGATACAGGATAAGTCTCAGGCCATGAACCTGGCAACCCTAAACCCTGGAGAGCTGCTGCCAGTCAGTGCAGGTAATACTGAGCTAGATGGACAATGGCATTATTTAATATAAAACAGCTTTCTATGCTATGCTCCTATGATACAATGGTTAAGAATCTACTCAGGTTGCAATACAACAGCTAAGTTCAATATGCCTCAGGAAGCAGGCAGGCAGGCAGGCAGGTTGGAGTTTGGAGTACAGAAAAAAGTCAAAAAGACATTTCCACCTCTTGCATACCAGTTCTCCATGACTAGAAGGTATAAATCTTTCAAATATAAGAAAATATGTAACGATCCAAACATTTCAGTGTCCCAACTGCTTTCTCCACCGGCTTAGCTATTTGAGATCATATGTATTTTATACAGTGGCAATGCAGCACTGGTTTGGAAAGTAACCACATAACCCACCCACATGATTAACTATTGTGCATGTTATGACTGTAGTATGGAGCCCCAACCACACAGCAGACACAGTGTTGCAACAGCAGTCACATGATCAGTGGTAATGCACTCTAGCCCTACTTTCTTTGTTCTTGAGAGTTTGTTTTGCCAATCTAAACACAAAACATAATATCTGCACATGGAATTGCACAGGCTTGCCCCTGCTGAGCTCTGCTTGATCACCAGGAGCCCTTAATTCATGTGTGTGTGTGGGCTTGTTTGGGGGGAAATGGTTTAAAAGAGGAAGATGCAGTGCAAATGATGACACTATGACCAGGGTAGTAGGCAAATCTTGAACTGTAAAATAATATTAAGGGCAATGCATATGGTTTAAAACACTACAATTTAATATGAGGACAACCATAATTCTTTGCAATAGTCAGGGAACAGATTGAGTGCATTATGGAAAATGTAATGATTGAAACTAGGCCAGTGCACAGCTATAGGAATGTAACTTGTGCTTGAGCCCAAAAGGAATATACTAAAACAGTCACATCTCTTTTGGTTGCTCAGTTGTAGGAAAGAGCCAGAAGGAAAGAGGCAATGCGCATTTTCAGAAATATCTGAGACTTGAATGAACATAAATACTTGATTTTGAAAACAAAAGCAGCCAGCTTTTCACACACGCGCACATCTGCTTTTCAAAAGCTCAAAAGTTTCAAGGAATTGAAGGTAGCCCATTCTACTGTCAGTGTCATCGTGTCTTAAATCAACCTTTGCTAACCTGGTGCCCTCCATATGTTTTGGACTACAACTCCCATCATCCACAGCCAGCTTGGGGTCTCCAAAAGTGCAATGCAATGCAGTTCTCCAACCAAGCAATGTGTACCAAAAGGCATATATTAGGATAAAGTGTACATAAAAATGCATATATTAGTGAAAACAGCATACAAAAATATACTCTTTTAGGGAAACTGCTTTGCAAAAATGTGTTAGGCAAAACTGTATTCACAAATGTGCATATTAGGGGAAATTTGCTGAAGAATTTTCATGAGGACTTAAATAAATAAGTTGCAAACTGATGTGGAAATGTGGAGAACTGAATTTAAGATTCAAAAAATGGAAAACTAGGAGAAACAAAAACTGACAGATTCCCCCAGCCCTACATCAAGTGCTTTAGAAAGCCCGATGTCTGTGTACACGCACACGTGCGCGCGCACACATGCAATGTAACTTGCGTAGGATTTATTTTGCTTGTGTGTTTATTGCCCTTGGTCTTGACCAAAAAACTTCACATATCAGGATAATATCCAAGGGCTTTGTTTATTTGTAAGGCCTGGTGCAAATGATTAAGTGTTCGGTAAACACAGTTATCGCTGAAGTTTATAAATATAGATGTGTGTCTTATTGTGCTGCATTCCGTCCACCGAAGACATGAGTTATGCAGCTTCCACTCGTGTGGACAGCCTTATTAGGGAAGGAAGGCTGTAGCTGCCATGTGCTCAGGATTTCATCAGCACTTCAGAGTTGTTTGTCTGGAAAGCAGACCTTGTAAAAAAAATAAATGGTGTCATACTGCTAAAGTAGGATTTCAGGGAATGAATCTTTCAAGAAGCAAAAATAATTGGAACAACAGAATCTGAAAGAACATTCTGGGCCTGCTATGACTCTGTGTTAAAAATTATTATTTTATTTTATTATTTATTTATTTATTAGTAGCAAACTTCCACTAAATTCTGTGGTGATAGGATCCAGCTAGCTTATTCTAGCAGTCTTGGAAACTCCCATTCATTTGGTATATTTTTGAGAGTCTTTCATATGCCTCAGACATCAAATTAATTGTCAGGGGGAGGTGGGACATGAGGAAGAGGGGGCACTCAACCTTCCAGATCAGTTCTTCAGTAGCCATGGCTAAGATCTGGACTTCTTAATAACAGTCTCCAATGGCATCTTGTCTCATAACACCCAACTGGGAATGACTGGATCTCTGAGGGAGGGTATCTATATCTGATCCCTGTCCTATACCAAAGGCAGGATTTTGCACCTCAGGATCCCCAGGTGACAACAGGAAGTGGTGGTGACCATTGCACCCTGCTTGTGAGCTTTCCAGATGCATTTATCTGGAAAGTGTTAGAAAAGGAATGCTGGACTAGATGGAGCTTGTGGTGACCCAGCAGAGCAATTCTTAGGATCATAGAGTTGTGGGGAGGGTCCTTGGAGTCAACACTCCTGCTCAATGCCAGAAATCCAGAGCTAAAGGATCCCCAACAGGTGCTTGCCTGGTGTCTGTGTGAAGAACTCCAGCCCATTATCTCTCTAGGCAATTGGTTCCACTGTCAAATTGCTCTTACTGTTAAAATATTTCTACCATTGTTCTATCAAAATCTAACAAGCCCACAAGATCTATTCCTGATCTCTGGGATAGCAAAATAAAATGTCCTTGCCCTCTTTTCTAGGACAGCCCTACAGGTATTAAAAGAGTGCTATCATATCCCCCTACCT
This sequence comes from Rhineura floridana, assembly GCF_030035675.1. Classification (NCBI taxonomy): domain Eukaryota; kingdom Metazoa; phylum Chordata; class Lepidosauria; order Squamata; family Rhineuridae; genus Rhineura; species Rhineura floridana. Next base: position 66,096,298 of record NC_084489.1, read on the forward strand.
ACCCCCAGTTTTCTCATTTCCAGTTCCTTCGACTTTTACTCGTAGGACTTGTTTTCCACAGCCCTGAGCATCTTCATTGCCCTCCATCGATCCCATTCCAGTTTTGTCCACCTCTATCTTAAAGTGTGATGCCCAGAACTTAAGCTCTGTAGTTTCTTCTATCCTTGAACTCCTTGCTGTTCTTGAACAGAGTTGCTTTATGCAGCAGAGTTCATTGGAGATATAAAAGAATATGAAAGAGTGTGGTGTGTATCTTAAACAAAATAAACTCATTTTATTAAGAAAGTACACGTGGATAGGAAAATCTAATAATCTACCCTAGTTGAATTCAAAAGGGTAGGGAGAGAAGTAATTGTGGGAAGAAGAAGGAACTGGAAGTGATGACAGCCCTGAGAATATCAGTCTAACCAATCAGAGGCACACTTAAACTTGAGGAAAGTAACAAGGAGAGAATTCAAGCAGGGGCCGTTTCAACTGACTATGTCTATTGCCCTAATGGTCAATGGATAAACAGCACACAGCGAGATAATGCATTGACTGAAGTGAAACGTCCAACAATTCTGTCCTTGGAAACCTGGATTCAGTGTTAGGGATCAGAATGTGTCCTTAATGCTCTGTGGGCATCTATGGCAGCTGGTACTGGCTACTGTCATAAGAACATAAGAACATAAGAACATAAGAAGAGCCTGCTGGATCAGGCCAGTGGCCCATCTAGTCCAGCATCCTGTTCTCACAGTGGCCAACCAGGTGCCTGGGGGAAGCCCGCAAGCAGGACCCGAGTGCAAGAACACTCTCCCCTCCTGAGGCTTCCGGCAACTGGTTTTCAGAAGCATGCTGCCTCTGACTAGGGTGGCAGAGCACAGCCATCATGGCTAGTAGCCATTGATAGCCCTGTCCTCCATGAATTTGTCTAATCTTCTTTTAAAGCCATCCAAGCTGGTGGCCATTACTGCATCTTGTGGGAGCAAATTCCATAGTTTAACTATGCGCTGAGTAAAGAAGTACTTCCTTTTGTCTGTCCTGAATCTTCCAACATTCAGCTTCTTTGAATGTCCACGAGTTCTAGTATTATGAGAGAGGGAGAAGAACTTTTCTCTATCCACTTCCTCAATGCCATGCATAATTTTATACACTTCTATCATGTCTCCTCTGACCCGCCTTTTCTCTAAACTAAAAAGCCCCAAATGCTGCAACCTTTCCTCGTAAGGCAGTCGCTCCATCCCCTTGATCATTCTGGTTGCCCTCTTCTGAACCTTTTCCAACTCTAGAATATCCTTTTTGAGATGAGGCGACCAGAACTGTACACAGTATTCCAAATGCGGCCGCACCATAGATTTATACAACGGCATTATGATATCGGCTGTTTTATTTTCAATACCTTTCCTAATTATTGCTAGCATGGAATTTGCCTTTTTCACAGCTGCCGCACACTGGGTCGACATTTTCATCGTGCTGTCCACTACAACCCCGAGGTCTCTCTCCTGGTCGGTTACCACCAGTTCAGACCCCATGAGCGTATATGTGAAATTAAGATTTTTTGCTCCAATATGCATAATTTTACACTTGTTTATATTGAATTGCATTTGCCATTTTTCCGCCCATTCACTCAGTTTTGAGAGGTCTTTTTGGAGCTCTTCGCAATCCCTTTTTGTTTTAACAACCCTGAACAATTTAGTGTCGTCAGCAAACTTGGCCACTTCACTGCTCACTCCTAATTCTAGGTCATTAATGAACAAGTTGAAAAGTACAGGTCCCAATACCGATCCTTGAGGGACTCCACTTTCTACAGCCCTCCATTGGGAGAACTGTCCGTTTATTCCTACTCTCTGCTTTCTGCTTCTTAACCAATTCCTTATCCACAAGAGGACCTCTCCTCTTATTCCATGACTGTTAAGCTTCCTCAGAAGCCTTTGGTGAGGTACCTTGTCAAACGCTTTTTGAAAGTCTAAGTACACTATGTCCACTGGATCACCTCTATCTATATGCTTGTTGACACTCTCAAAGAATTCTAATAGGTTACTGAGACAGGACTTTCCCTTGCAGAAGCCATGCTGGCTCTGCTTCAGCAAGGCTTGTTCTTCTATGTGCTTGGTTAATCTAGCTTTAATAATACTTTCTACCCGTTTTCCAGGGACAGAAGTTAAGCTAACTGGCCTGTAATTTCCAGGATCCCCTCTGGATCCCTTTTTGAAGATTGGTGTTACATTTGCCACTTTCCAGTCCTCAGGCACGGAGGAGGACCCGAGGGACAAGTTACATATTTTAGTTAGCAGATCAGCAATTTCACCTTTGAGTTCTTTGAGAACTCTCGGGTGGATGCCATCCGGGCCCGGTGATTTGTCAGTTTTTATATTGTCCATTAAGCTTAAAACTTCCTCTCTCGTTACCACTATTTGACTTAGTTCCTCAGAATCCCTTCCTGCAAATGTTAGTTCAGGTTCAGGGATCTGCCCTATATCTTCCACTGTGAAGAGAGATGCAAAGAATTCATTTAGCTTCTCTGCAATCTCCTTATCGTTCTTTAGTACACCTTTGACTCCCTTATCATCCAAGGGTCCAATTGTCTCCCTAGATGGTCTCCAGCTTTGAATGTATTTATAGAATTTTTTGTTGTTGGTTTTTATGTTCTTAGCAATGTGCTCCTCAAATTCTTTTTTAGCATCCCTTATTGTCTTCTTGCATTTCTTTTGCCAGAGTTTGTGTTCTTTTTTATTTTCTTCATTCGGACAAGACTTCCATTTTCTGAAGGAAGACTTTTTGTCTCTAAGAGCTTCCTTGACTTTGCTTGTTAACCATGCTGGCATCTTCTTGGCCCTGGCGGTGCCTTTTCTGATCTGCGGTATGCACTCCAGTTGAGCTTCTAATAGAGTGTTTTTAAACAACTTCCAAGCATTTTCGAGTGATGTGACCCTCTGGACTTTGTTTTTCAGCTTTCTTTTTACCAATCCCCTCATTTTTGTGAAGTTTCCTCTTTTGAAGTCAAATGTGACCGTGTTGGATTTTCTTGGCAATTGGCCAGTTACATGTATGTTTAATTTAATAGCACTGTGGTCACTGCTCCCAATCGGTTCAACAACACTTACATCTCGCACCAGGTCCCGGTCCCCACTGAGGATTAAGTCCAGGGTTGCCGTCCCTCTGGTCGGTTCCATGACCAACTGATCTAGGGAACAGTCATTTAGAATATCTAGAAACTTTGCTTCTTTGTCATGACTGGAACACATATGCAGCCAGTCTATGTCCGGGTAGTTGAAGTCACCCATTACTACCACATTTCCTAGTTTGGATGCTTCCTCAATTTCATATCTCATCTCAAGGTCTCCCTGAGCATTTTGATCAGGGGGACGATAGATCGTTCCCAGTATTAAGTCCCTCCTGGGGCACGGTATCACCACCCACAACGATTCTGTGGAGGAGTCTGCCTCTTTTGGGGTTTCAAGCTTGCTGGATTCAATGCCTTCTTTCACGTATAGAGCGACTCCGCCACCAATACGTCCTTCCCTGTCCTTCCGATATAGTTTATATCCAGGGATAACCGTATCCCACTGGTTTTCTCCATTCCACCAGGTCTCGGTTATGCTCACTATATCAATGCTCTTCTCTAAGACCAAGCACTCCAGTTCTCCCATCTTGGTTCGGAGGCTCCTAGCATTAGCGTACAGGCACTTGTAAGCAGTGTCTCTCTTCAAGTGTCTTTGGCACTTGTGGTTAGGCCTGTGGTAATTTTGCTCTTCTGAATTTATATCCTGTGCCCCTGCTCTCACAATGCCTACTTCTAGGCCTACCCCTTTTAAAATTTCATCATTTCTTTGGTTTTTATCCCAGGGGGGAGGTTTATTCCGAACCGGACCTTTCTCAGCTCCTGTCGGGTTTCCCCCCTCAGTCAGTTTAAAAGCTGCTCTGCTACCTTTTTAATTTTAAGTGCCAGCAGTCTGGTTCCATTCTGGTTCAAGTGGAGCCCGTCCCTTTTGTACAGGCCCGGCTTGTCCCAAAATGTTCCCCAGTGCCTAACAAATCCGAACCCTTCCACCCGACACCATCATCTCATCCACGCATTGAGACTGCGAAGCTGGGCCTGTCTGGCTGGTCCTGCGCGTGGAACCGGTAGCATTTCAGAGAAAGCCACCTTGGAGGTCCTGGCTTTCAGCATCCTACCTAGCAACCTAAATTTTGCTTCCAGGACCTCACGGCTGCATTTCCCCATGTCGTTGGTGCCAACGTGCACCACGACCACTGACTCCTTCCCAGCACTGTCTACCAAACTATCTAAACGACGGGCGATATCCGGAACCTTCGCACCAGGCAGGCAAAACACCTTGCGGTCTACACGCCCATCACACACCCCACTGTCTATGTTCCTAATGATCGAATCACCCACTACAAGGATCCCTCCACCCCCTGGAGATATATCCTCGGCACGAGAGGATAGCTGCTCATCCCCCAAGGAATGGGTCCCTTCTAAGGGATCGTTTCCCTCTTCCTCAGCTGGATGCTCTCCTTCCCCGAGACCATCGTTCTCCATGATAGCAGGAGAGCTATCATCGTTGGAGTGGGACACAGCTATAACGTCCCTGAAGGCCTCCTCCAAACACCTCTCTGCCTCTCTCAGCTTTTCCAGGTCCGCCACCTTGGCCTCAAGGAAATGAAGTCGTTGCCGGAGAGCCAGGAGCTCATTGCACCGAGAGCACACCCACGACTTCTGTCCAACAGGCAGATAGTCGTACATGCTGCAGGCAGTGCAAAACACTGGAAAGCCCCCACACCCCTGCTGGCTTCTTACCTGCATAGTTTTGTTTAAGGTTTATTACGTCAATGGGTTGGAGACTGCGGTTTAGTTGAGGTCAGGGAACAGACGGGCAGAGTGGGGGGTCTGGCCTCCTCACCCTGCTGCCGAACTCGCTCTGCTGCTTAACTCGCCTTGACGCTTTGTCAGCTGGGGCCTTGACGCTTCGTCAGCTGGGGCTCCCTCTAGCTCGTGGAGCAGGCTCCCTCGCTAGGGTGCTCTGACTTTATGATGCTGGATAAGGTGGGATCACTAGACTAATCCAAGCTTGCTTTTGTGGTCTCCTTTCAGAACCTCTGTGTGTATCATACTTTCTGCTGAAAGATCTAGCACAGTATTGAAGAGACTTATCAAGAGAAACTACAGTAAGGATATGTGCTTTCTTCTTAGATGTCATGTTTAAGTCTCCCATTAGACTTTGGGTAGAGACACACTTACTGTTGTGCTGGTTCCAGTGCATCTCCACCTCTCTTTTCTGAAAATGGGGGCACATGATGCTAATCAAGCTCTGCCCCTTTTTAGTCTATAACCTTGGTTGGATCCGCTCGAGTGCAATTTTTTAATTCAGCTTCAGACAGATTTCACAACTGATTGGTAGATCAACCCATTTGTCTTCCAGTTGTGGCCAATGGAATGTTTTGCTGCAGGTTCAGGCAGACACAATGATTGGCTCAACACTTTGCTGTGGGCGATCCTGTGGGGGAGAAAATTGGCAAATTTGGGTCTGCCACAGGGCTTGGTCCCTGTGCCCATGGCTCTGTTGCTGGTGGTGATTAGGCTGGGGAGGTTGTCTGTAAACAAGGCAGGCCTTCTACCCCTTCAAGGCCCCTGAGAGTGAAATGCCATTGTCCAAGACAGGCTGTAGATCATTAATGACACTCTTGAGGAGTTTTCTCTGGGAACGATAAGTGACAAGTTGTGTCCAGCCATTTTCTATTTTAGGTTTCTCCTGTAGCAGATAATTCCTGGGTACAGACTAGTACCCAGGAGAGCACTGCATGCATCTGATCTGAAGTGGACTTTAGTCTGCAAAAGCTTCTGCCATAGTAAATCTTTTCATCTTGAAGGTGTCCCAAGATTCTTTGTTGTTTTTTCCTGCAGCCGACTAAAATGTCTGCGCCTCTGAAACTTTTAGCAATCATAAAAGAGCTCCTAGGAGAGGTTGGCAGCAAAGAAATTTCAGATCAGTCTTGGGTGGTTTGATGGTTTGTGTGGTCTCCTAGCTGTGCAGTGTGCTTTGGATAGAGGAGGACAACTCCAATATTGGCTCAGGGTTATAACTGGATGTGTGGCCTTGAGCAAGTTGATACCTTTTGACTTCACCTCCCCCAGACACCCACACCCACCTGTCAAAGAGGACTAATAATGACCTAACCTACCTCGTAGAGTTTTACTATGGATTAATGAAGAAATAAGAACATAGGAAGCTGCCGTATACTGAATCAGACCATTGGTCCATCTAGCTCAGTATTGCCTACACTGATTGGCAGCAGATCTCCAGGATCTCCAGGGTCTCAGACAGGGAGTCTTTCTCAGCCCTGCCCGGGATTGAACTGGGGACCTTCTTTATCCAAAGCAGATGCTTTACTGCTGAACTACAGTCCTTCCCCAAAGAGCCAGGATTATTTATATGTAGGCGTAATTTGTATTAGCATCTTTCAGGAGGCCATATCAATCCTTCATTTTTTCCCAGGATGAAAAGAGGTTGCAGAGAGCAATAACTTCAAGCCGTGAAGCTTAAGGTCTGAGTTGTGCCAAGCTGACATTCAGTGCAGCTGACAAACCCAGGGCACAACATCTACAACGGCTGGCTTTGCAGTCATTGTGGGAAAGGAACAGATTCCAAATTGTCTTTGAATGTGGATTTTGGCCTGAGTGTCCTGGAAAGGGAACAACATTTTCTGTCATGCATCATAAGATGAACCACACACAACAATCTCTCTTCTCCCTGGCTCTCAGCATAAAAGTGAATGGATGCAGCAAGAAGGAATATGTAGTCAGCAGGGCCAGCCCTATCATTAGTGGAATGAGATGGCTATCTCAAGTGACATGGAGTGGGCAAGGCTGTGTGTGCCATGTGATCTGCCCTGTGTACCCCTTAAGCTAGTCTGCAGCAGGTCATTGTCTTATCACCAGTGTCGAAGTAATATTCAAGAGCCAGTCCAGCTGGCTTCTGTGCATGGAATATTCAGGGGCGAGGGGGTACCATGTTGTCATTTGCCTCACGCAGCAAAATGTCTTGGGCTAGCCCTATTAATTGTTATATGATGTTCGAGCTGTTCCTGCAGCTAAGCGGTGTTAGAAAAGAGGACAGAGGCACTTATTGCACCTCAGCAGCAGGGTCAATTCATAAAGTCAGGCTGAGATGTAGAAAATGGGAGCTGAAGAGCGTGACAGGCACACACTTAAGCAGTCGTACCTCTGCCCACGTTTGATCACTTTTGTCATGATGACTCCATCTATAAGCAGCAACCTAGCCACTGACACAGAAGGTGAGGGGCAAATGGACACAGGAGGGCCAGAGGCACAGACAGCAGTGCTTCTAGGCCTTGACTACAATGCCAAGTCTGAGCTGCACAGCCAGGAACGTCTTGAAATAGAGATTCCTGAGTTTGAGGCTCCTGAGTCAGGACCCAGAGACTGCAGCTCTCCTGTGGGGTTCCACTGAAGGCTGGCATCTGTGCCCCCACAGAACTAACACTCCAGAGAGCCCATTCACCAGTAGGTAACATACCATGTAAGAACAGCCTGCTGGATCTGGTCAATGGCCCATCTAGTCCAGCATCTTGTTTTCGTAGGGGCCAACCAGATGCCAATGGGAAGCCCGCAAGGAGGTGCTGGGTGCAACAGCAGTGTTCCCACCTGTGATTCTCAGCAACTGGAGTATGCAAATTATATGCATATGAGCCCTTAAGAATTTAGCAGTGCCCCTCATTCTCTCCAAAAGGGCCTGGAGACTCTGTTCCAGACTATAGCCATGTATTAGGTAGGGATGTGCTAGAATTCCTCCCAGTTCAGATGTGGTACTGAATTTTCCATTAATTAGCTTGTTCTCTATCGTCGCGGACTGGATTTTTATGTAGTGATTTTCTGCTGCTATTTTTGAAAATGGATTTAAAAAAAAAAATCCGCCTCTGAAATATAGATATTAAGAATGATACTGTTTCCTTTCATTTAGCTACATTTCCTTTGAAACTATTTCCTTGCAAAATGTCAATATTAATGTCAATCTTTTTTTTGCAAGGGGAAAAAAACAGATTGATAAAAGTGTCGCCTAGCAGACAAAGAACGAACTCAAACAGATACTGGCCTTTTAGGTTGATGGAATGCTTTCGAGCCGGCACCAGCCAACAGATCCCATCGCTAGTGTTAGAACAAGGGTGAGCAACCTGTGGCCCTTTATCTAATTTCGTGCTAGGGGGAGGAGGAGAAAAAATGGGGGAACAGCAGAAAGAGAGTGAGAGCAAAAAGGGGGTGACAGAGAGAGAAGGGGTAGCCCTACCTACCTTTGGCTCTGGTCCTGTCCATGGCCAGCATGTGGCCCCTAACAGGTTATCCCCAAGAGAATGCAGCCCTCAACAACAACAACAAAAAGTTGTCCACAGCTATATTAGAGGATCAATAGAGCAACGTATAAATATTCCATCTGGGAATCTTGCATAGGAGAGAGCAATTTATCTGTTTTGGGAGAAACCTTAGTTAAAATAATGATAGACAATACAGTATGACTTGCAGTGATCCCAGAAAGAGTATGTGAAGGGCAAGACAAGCTGTGGTATAGTTGGATTGGCTTTTTTCCTCTCCACATACAGTTTCCTCTTGGCTCCAAGATCTGGAAAAAAAACACCACCACATACCACTGAACAAAAGTTGCTTTTGCTGTTTTCTGCAGCCAAGTCCAGAAGCAAAATTGCTGGAAGACTCACAAGGCGGCACCCAACTGTTCTAGTGAATGTTCCCTTTCCATTTCATATGACTGATGGAGGCTAGTACAGACATAGACTCTAAATATTTAGATTCTGGAAGTAAAAACTTGCCTCCACCTATTCTCTGGCATATACGATTGAATTTATTTATTTATTTATTTTATTTAATTTATATACCGCCCTAAGCCCGAAGGCTCTCTGGGTGGTGTACAAAAAGATAAAAACAAGCAATGTATAAATACAATAAATACAATAAATCAAGAAACAAAACAAACAAATAATAAAGAAACCAAACAACATCCAAATACAAAATAATAATGAAAATGCTATTAAACACACTTTAAAATGCCTGGGAGTATAAAAAGGTTTTCACCTGGCACCGAAAAGATAGTAGCGTCGGCGCCAGGCGCACCTCATCGGAGAGGCTGTTCCACAGTTCGGGGGCCACCACGGAAAAGGCCCTGGTTCTAGTCACCACCCTCCGAGCTTCTCGATGGGATGGCACCCGGAGGAGGGCCTTAGATGTTGAGCGCAGTGTCCGGGTAGGTTCATATTGGGAGAGGCGTTCCACCAGGTATTGCGGTCCCATGCCGTGTAGGGCTTTATAGGTCAAAACCAGCACTTTGAATCTAGCCCGGAAACAAATAGGAAGCCAGTGCAGACGGGCCAGAACAGGTGTTATATGAGCGGACCTACTAGTCCGCGTCAGCAGTCTGGCCGCTACATTCTGGACTAGCTGCAGTTTCCGAACAGTCTTCAAGGGCAGCCCAACGTAGAGCGCGTTGCAGTAGTCCAGTCTAGAAGTTACCAGAGCATGAACAACTGAGGCGAGGTCGTCACTGTCCAGATAGGGACGTAGCTGGGCTACCAAGCGAAGATGGTAAAAAGCATTCCGTGCCACCGAGGCCACCTGGGCCTCAAGTGACAAGGAAGGATCAAAAAGAACTCCCAAGCTACGCACCTGTTCCTTCAAGGGGAGTGTAACCCCATCAAGAACAGGATGAACATCCTCCATCTGGGCAGAGAAGGCACTCACCAACAGCGTCTCGGTCTTGTCTGGATTGAGCTTCAGTCTGTTAGCTCCCATGCAGTCCATTATCGCAGCCAGGCAACGGTTTAGCACGTTAACAGCCTCACCTGAAGAGGATGAAAAGGAGAAATAGAGCTGCGTGTCATCAGCGTACTGATGGCAACGCACCCCAAAACTCCTGATGACCGCACCCAGCGGCTTCATGTAGATGTTGAAAAGCATGGGGGACAGTACCGATCCCTGCGGGACTCCACAATGGAGAGTCCAGGGCATCGAGCAATGTTCCCCAAGCACTACCTTCTGGTGGCGACCCACCAAGTAGGAGCGGAGCCACTCCCAAGCAGTACCCCCAACTCCCAACTCCGTGAGTCTTTCCAGAAGGATACCATGGTCGATGGTATCAAAAGCAGCTGAGAGATCAAGGAGAATCAACAGAGTCACACTCCCCCTGTCCCTCTCCTGACAAAGGTCATCATACAGGGCGACCAAGAATGAATGATCTTGCTGCTTTTTTTCATTTGACCCCTTCTCATCTTCTGCCTGTTTGATGCTTCCTTCTTAGAGGTTTCGTGGCATTTTATCCAGATATGGGTTTGAAACAGGGCTGCTCTCCCTGGGTCTTCAGTGGGTATCTGCTTGAATTCTCTCTGTCACTCGGTTCTCAGCCTTTGACAAATGTGTGGGCAAAAAGTGCACTAGACAAAAGTGAATGCTGGCAATGGATCAAAAGAAGAAGCTGCCGGCTTAAGATAACAAGCTAACAAAGCAAAAGGCACCAGAATGATTGGAAGAAGCGAGACGTTGTTTCTGGAACCAGCAGTAGCCAGAGAATAATCGGCCATTCAGGTGAGGAGGAAGGCATCGGACTAGCAGACGTGTGGCAACCAGCAGTGGCCTGAACAGAAGAATCAGAACATGCTGCTACGGTGTTTGTGTTTTTAATTTACATCTAGGCCACATTCACATTAGACCATTCCACTTTAAACAGTCATAGCTTTCCCCAAAGAATCCTGGGAAGTGTAGTTTGTGAAGGGTGCTGAGAGTTGTTAGGAGATGCCTATTCTTCTCACAGAGTGACAGTTGCCAGAGTGCTTTAACAGTCAGTCCTTCATCCCAGAGACCTCTGCAAATTGTAACTCTGTGAGGGGAATAGGGGTCTCCTAACAACTCTCAGCACCGTTCACAAACAACACTTCCCAGGATTCTTTGGGGAAAGCTATGACCGTTTAAAGTGGGATTCTTTGCTACATGGCTTTTCATTGTATTTGTATTGCTTTTTTTGTTTCTTATATGGTATTGTATTAAAGCTTGAACATCATAGAATTATATAAAGTTCAAATTGCAAATGCTTTTCACAGAACTGTCACAGACCACCTGAATTAAGCTCATGGACTGCTGTTCAAATCAAATCTCTGCTCATAATCACCAAAGCAGAACCAGCCAAACTTTCTGTGAGGAAATCTATGTACACGGTTACAGAGTAGATATGGAAAGATCTGTCCATTTCGGTTCTCTCAGGGCCCATCTATACCTAACCACAAAATCCACGTTTTCCATATTAGGTTGGTAGCCTTGAGATCCATATATGTTCTGTTTGTGGTCAGATTATTGTGAAAACCCAATTATCAAGCACCCATACGTGTGGGCCTTTCCCCCCCTAAATTGCTTCAGCATTGGCCACTCCCCTAAGTCCACCCCTTTGGTCCATAATGGTCATTTGCTTTTTGCATGCTTTTTTGGAAGAGCGCAGAAATGTATATCTTTTTTTTTTAATTCCCACGCATGCGCAGGTTTGTGGATGTGCTATTGGGTGGGAAGGAGACAAGGGGCTTGTCATTGCATTGCATCCGAGTGCATGGACGTTAATGCGATTGATTGTCGGTTTAGAAAAGCAAATCAGTTTTTCGGTGGTATTTCGAATGCAAATTTGTGAACATGAAAATCTGTACTAGCTTGCAATGTCATATGGGCGATGGTGAATTAATGAGGACACAAAGCTATAACCTTGGAGATTATACAGTTGTATGGATGGTTCCTTAGTTTCTCATTTTTCCAATCTTAAATTCAGAACTCCATATTTCTGCAGCAATTTGCAATTAAAAAAAAAATCCTCCTGAATATTCTCCAGCATTTTTGTGTGAATTTCTCCTAATAAACACATTTTTGCAGACAGTTTTGACTAATGTACACATTTTTGCAAGCAATTTCTTGTTACATAATGTGGGTTTTTTCTCAATTTCTACTCATATATTCATTTTTATGCACATTTTCCCCTAACATATGCATTTTTGTAAACAATGTTAGGTTGGCAAACTTCATTTCAAAATTTAAATAAGTGTGAATTTCAAAGGATGGGTGTGTTTCAGTTCTCATATTGTTTCAAAAAGTGTGAATTTGATAGATTCAGCTTGAAGAGCAAACTGAATTGACTTTCTCACCCATCCCTATTACAGAGGCACATTTTATGTAGTATTTTTTCATATTGAAAAATATATTGTCAGGGTTGTCAGACTTCTTGTTGATGGTGGTGTTGGTGTTGATTTACTCTAACTTTATTTATTTGTTTATGTAGTTATTTAGTATTATTACTGGACTGGATCACTGGCCTTCGGCTCCCAACAGATTGCCCCCAAGAGAATGTGGCCTTCAATGGGGAAAAAGTTCCTTGCTCCTGCTTTAGGGTTATTTGCACAAGCTTTGGGCCTATATGCTCCATCCTCCCCTTCCCCTGTGTATGGGGACTACAACAAAATGTATTTTACCCTGCAGGTTATGGTGAGGACTGACTTTCAAGCTGTTAACTGTAACTTTTTTTTTTTTGCACTCTGTCTACCTGAAGCTAAATCATACTAAACCACATTCCAAGTTTAGTTTTGGTGACCTCATCTTTGGGACAAAGTAGATCTGAGGGGAATGTGTCTTTGCATTTAACATACAAGTTTTCACAAATGCAAATAGCATCAATTGGGGATGGGGCCAACAATTAACAAGATCTCAGCAGACATGGAGGGGGAAATTTATCCTTTCCTTCCCTGCTGCAGAAATTCACTCCGCTGAAGGTGCTGTCTGCATTGGGATGAAATCCACTGAATGGAACCAGAGGGGGATTCTCCCATCACACCTGTTGTGATCCCAATAATTAGCAGCCTGCCCACCCCATTCATGTTATTTTCATCATCAACATCAACATAATCATCATCATCATTTTATTAGAGCGCCTTGCTTGATAAGTGGAAAAGATGCATTTAACAAGTCACATCCTGCTTGACCCTCAGCCCAGACAGGAAACCTCTTTTGGACTGTAAATGTCGTGGCCATTGTCATTTTAAAGTGCTACTTGACCAAACCGACAGACGCCATGCAGAATCTCCTTTCAGTGGCTTCCGGGAACGTTCCAGGAAGGACTTTTCCAGTAAATTGCAAGATGAGTTAGAAGGAAAGTACATAAGAAGAGATCTTACATTGGAGAAAGTCCATCTTTCTCTTCATCCCATGTGGAGACACAATGGAGAGAATTAGCCTGCTTGTGGGCTACTCATAGGTTGGCCACTGTGATAATAGGATGCCAGATTCAATGGGCCACTGGCCTGATCCAGCAGGGTTCTTCTTGTGTCCTTATGTTCTTAGATTAAAGTTGCTTGGAAAGCATCTTCATCTCGAACATGAGATATCTGTTCAAGAAAGGAGCATTACACTCACCCCAGTCTCTAGTCTTATTCGTTGACCATGTTTGAATGTTTGTCCATGGCTTCATAAACCAAAGTTTATGCCATGGGTGAGTGTCATATGCTGCTCCCTCACCTTTTCCCATCATGTACTAGTTTCTATGTGGAGATCCTGGCTTGCATTAAGCCAGACTTCCTCTTTATGTTCAAACTCAACAAACAGCAAAAATAAGCCAGGGAACTCTATGTTAATGAAAGTTAGGATCTTCACATTGAAATCAGCATATTGCAGAAAGGGAAGACCAGTCTGGAGTTTCCCTCATCTGGTAAAACTGGATGAGTACAATCCATTTTACCACAATGGAAACCCAGTTTGCCATTCCACTTGAACGTGGCAAACTATGGTTTATATCAGCCTTAGTGGGGTCATAAGCCAGGATTGCAAAACATAGTTTGTTATTGTTTACCAACCCCAGTAAACTATGGTTTGTCCTAACTGCAGTTGGAAGCTTGTACTCTTGTCCTTTACATGCAAGGTAAGGAGAGGAAGGAGTGCACATTCCCAAAGCTCATGTCTGCTCATCCAGATAATGCTAAAACATGGTTTAATGTTATGTCTGAATGCAACTACTATATTTCTATTATAGAATAGGAATGGGGTGTGTCCCACTAAAGTTTACAAACAGATCATGTGAGCCTTCTAACTGCAGATCTCAGCTTGTATTCTGAGCAACTGATCTGCCCCTGGGCATACATTGGTTTGGATTGCTTTCTGTCATCCTCCTGGACGTTTCTTTTTCTATCTTCCTCATGAATTGTGCTGCTGAACCATCCTGCACTGCAGCTATTTTATGCCTGCTTGTCAATAAAGATTGTTTGCATTTTCTCTGGTGAGACTAAATCTTCAAGGCTGTGCAATTGCACAAAAGCATTAGTAAACCTTTTAAAACTATGACTAACTTAATGTTATCTCTTGAACCGAGGGGTATGAATAAGAAGATTGCATGAAAGATAAAATATGTGATAAGTTGTGCCTACAGGGTTACAGCATTGATATCCAGTTTGCAGGATTTGCAACCACAAATATTTTTATAGCGGGTCAAGCTGTAGCTATGAATTTTGCCCTTAGCCGAATCAGTTTGCTTCTATGCCACACCATGGCTTCCCCTATGGTTTTTGTGAAGATGATGTCAGTTACATGCATCTGCCTCAAATCACCACTGAATCTCAACTAATCCTGATGCAAACAAGCATCAGTTTCTGTACAAAGGAATTGTCTGTGGTTGATCTTGCACCACCTCCATTGTAGCACTTGGCAAAACCTTAGCAAAGCCTTTCCTCTTAATGCATTGCTCTTTGCATTCAGCTTGCTTCTGACTTTTAGACCAGATTACTGGACTGTTCTATGCATTTGGGGGACAGCTTGGCTTGATTTATGTTGTTGTTGAGAAGGAAGAGATGCAGGGCAGTGGTTGAGATCATCCACAGAGTGGTTCACATGTTTAAAAACCTTATTTAACCACCCTCTCCTTGACTCATTTTAACCAATATCTTGTAAGAACATAAGAAAAGCCTCCTGGATCAGGCCAAAGGCTCATCTAGTCCAACATCTTCTTCTCATGTTTACTAATCTAATCCCTCCCTTGCCATAACTTCAGTACTTTCTCCACACCCTCAATCCTCAATGCTACTTTTGGATGGTCTCTATTGGGGGTTGTTGCGGCCATTGGAATAACTATTTGACGGACTTCCCAGGAGGATCCCTCCGCCTGTGCAGCCTCTGAGACGGGCTCCCATCTTGGATGAAACTTTTTCAGTTTTAAATCCAGTCAGAAGGGTCTTTTTTGACTGGGGATAATTTCTTCCGGATAAGGAAGAAACGTGAGATTTCCCACACAGCTTTGTTGTGATTGTTGGAGACTGGAATTCGTCAGAATTGTCTGTGAAAGAAGGTCTTCCAGCAGCTCAGACGGAGCGAGGATTTCTAGCTAGCTCAGCTGAATAAGTGACCCGTTTTTTTTTTTTCTTTAAAGAAAAACGGACTAACAGGCAAGCATTCTCCTGTCTACGCTTATTACTTTCTTATCTATACAGCTAAAGAGATTTGTCAAAGAACCAGCAATTAAGAAAACCTGGGTGAGTCAAAACTTTCCTTCTCTTTTACTCACGGAACTAAGGGGGAAGAAAATAAAAATAGCCTATCTTTTTTTTATCGCAAAAAGCTGACATGGAAAATAGCATTATAAAGATTACAACGGATGAGGGGTTTCTGATTGGAAGAGAAAAGAAAAATCTTTTTGATTTATAAGACTTTTGTGTAATATATGTCTGGGACTATTTTTTCTGATCTACTTTTTTTTTGACGAATCTGCTCATTCTCTCTGCTACTAGTTATTTGGACGCTGTGAACTAAAGCTGTTTTTGCACTTCTGGGCGTATAAGAGATAAGGGCTGTCTAGAGTGTGATGCCAGTTGGTTTGAAAGATTCACTCCTTTGTAACTGGATAAAGAAATAAACTGCTCTTTGCTTGGGACATTGAAAATTGAAGGGGTTTTGTTCCTTTGGCTTTAAGAATGACAATTAAGAAGATCATGGATGTACAAGAAGGGACTTTATCTTTAGACATGTTTCAGAAAATAATGAATGGGATTAAGTCAATAAAACAAGAACTGAGAAATAATAGTCAAGCGTTGAGAATTGAATTTGACGAAATGAGACAGGAGCTGAAAGAAATTCAGGATTCTATGAGAAAGGAGAATAAAGATAGATCTGGAAAACCAAAAAAGGATGAAAGAGAAATTAAAGGCAAGGTTCAAACTATGGAGATTGGATTAAATATGGACATGGAAAAAGATTTGGATTTCCTGGCTGTGATGGATCCTGGAGACAAATATTACGGTTTGGAACTCAGTGCTGTCCCTGAAGAAATTGAAGAGATTGGAGATAAAGATATTATCGGTTCAAAAAAATTCCTGGACTGGAAGGATTTGATGGAACTTGAAATGGAGAAAGTTAACAGAATTAATCCCTGTTTTGTGTCAATGGAAAAATCTTCAAGAGATGTGCTAGTGTATCATGTAAAAAAGAGGAACAGAGATGCGGCTTTGCAACAATACTTCAGTGATACGTTCGGAATTGATGGCAAGAAAATATCTGTGATAAAGGAAATTCCTATCAGACTCTTATTATATGACTATGACAGCAAGATTATTGGGTGCGTAAAGTTGGAAGATGGAAGATGGAACCAATACGGATAATGGAAGAAGAGCGATTTGAAATTACTGGACTTAGTAGACTTGATGAGTTGGATTAATTGACATGTTTATCTAGAAAAAAATTTGATGGACATATATCTCAAGGATTGGAAACTTCTCTTTGACTTTTTGTGGAAGAATAAAATGATATGATGTTAATGAGATTTGAAACCAATTAAGATAACCGCTGGAGGAAGGTGATTTTATAATCTATTAAGAGACAGGCTTGTTATATATTATAGATTTATAGCTGAACTACGACAAATCGGAAGTCAATATTTTTATATATTTTTTTCTTTTTTTATTGTATTAGTTATTGATTTGTGTTTTTTCATTTTGTATTGTTTTGGTTTTGAAAATTTGAATAAAAATTAATTGAAAAAAAAAAGGAATAACTATTTGACTTACAGTGTTAGAAATATAAACCTGGAAGTGGAATACACATTGAGCTAGAACATAGTATTATACAGCCACAAGAGTGGCTGTATACTATAGCTAGTGTGGATTTTTCACATTTCGCAATGTTACATTGAAAATATCCCCCATGCCATCCTGATCCTTCCCATGAGCTCATTTGAAAACAAAACCTTACAAAACTCTAGTCCTGAACTCAGAAACACTTGCTTAACAACCCTCTAAATTTTCATGGCAACACACAAAACAGTCAGAGAGAACAGAGAGTTCAAAGTCTAAAAAGAGAGAGAAAAACCCCAGAACCCTTTTGAACTTTTTTCTGTCAGAATCCTCATAATCTGTTGAAATTTATTAAAAATCAGCCATGTTCACAGAGTACCTGGAAGCCTATTACTGACCTTGCCCCATACTCTGACCTTCATCTTCTGCTGTTTAAAAGTTTTTAAAAAATGCCTGGCTGATTTTTAATTAGTTTAAGAAATTTTACATTGAACTGAATGATAGTGTCGGGCATGCTCAGTAAGAACCAACTGTCAAGTGTTCTAAAACCCAGACTCACAGCTGCTGGGCTTGGCTAATCAGGGGGCCACACCCACACCAGACTTTGATTTCATGTGAGACACTCATGGCTCCCCCAAAGAATCCTGGGAAGTGTAGTTTGTGGAGGGTGCTGAGAGGAGACTGCTATTCTCCTGACAGAGCTCCAGTGGCCAGACTGGTTTAACAGTCAGCCACTCTGATTGAAAGTCTGTGAGGGGAACAGGGCATCTCCTAGCAACTCTCAGCACCCTTCACTAACTACACTTCCCAGGATTCTTTGGGAGAAGCTATGACTGTCTAAAGTGAAATAAAGGCCTGGTGTGGATGTGGCCAGGGACAGCTTTGGTTTAAATTTGGGTGGGAGGCTACATGTGCCTGCTATAGAAGAAAATGGTGGGGGAAACACTGAAATTAGTCTTGACCCTTCCCTCCCCCTTCATTTGTCCCTCCCTCCCCATCCCCATTCCCTTCCAATGGGGGTGGAAGGAGATAGCATATAAAGAAGTTGTTTAGCCCTCTGCTCTTGTAATCTGCATGCATACAGGAAACACATGAAGGGGTGTTTGCTGTATGCACAGTGCTGGTCTCACCCCAAACTCCATGCATTGGCCATGGTGAGAACAGGCACTCTGCATATGCAAGGTTCCTGAATGTGCATATAGGCTGCTGTATCTTTGGCCCGCATGAAGGTGGATGTCCAGAAGATGGGGCAGGAGGACCAGTGGGGGTGATTCTACTCCTCCAGGGTGTTCATGTGTCCTACTTTACAGAGGGCAGCCCTCTCTTTGAAGGAATACTCAGTCTGACTCTGAGCCTACCTTAACGAAAAAGAACCTTAAAAAAGGAGCAGGGGCCTTGAAGTTGCCCATCAGCAGAGAGCACCTGGACAGCAGACTGAGCAGGCACACGGGTCACCTGGTCACAGCCTTCTCTACTATGGTGAGATGTATTGTATTTGTGAGATGTGTTGTATCTTATTTAAATGACAGTCATTATTTCTAAATGTAAATCTATACATGCAAATTAGCACATGATCTTATGCATATCTGTGTTGTCTTTTGTCCTCTTTTCTGGTGATGCATCTCCTTTTGTGTGTATGTATGGGCAGGTGATATGCAAGTGACTACCCAACGCATGGGGATTTCATCACAAGAGAGCTACTAACAGTTTCTCTTACTATAAAGCTTGTAGCACTGTATCTTTTCCCTCTCACAAAACCAATTTTCTGAAACACTTTGAAAATAATGTCAATAGCATGCACAATGAGAATAATTATTTCCATTTTTGAAAATGTTTTGATGAACAACTATTTTTTATGTTTAACTTGCCATGCCTCTTCCTTATCTCATCAACGTAATAATGCCAACAAATAATACCTTAGGGGATTTCATAACTTTCCACTGATATTTTCACTTTTATAAATGGATCCAAGAGAATAAAATATTTGGATTGCTTTCCCACAGTCGGCTTCAAATTTTAGCCTTGAAAAAGGAATTTGCTCCCAATAAGGGATTTTAAAAAGCATTGAAAGTAAGCAATTTTTGTTCATTCACTATTCAATCGTATGCTGTTAACTTTGGTTTTGATATCTGCCTTGGCTTGCATTTGAATGGAATATAAGTTGAAAGTCTCATGGGATAATGCCTGTTTTTGATATGGCTGCTAAATTTGGTTCATTTCCATCGTAAACTTGGCCCATTTCATGGAGTAATCTGCCATTCCACGGTCCAGATGAAAAGCTGGTTGCATTTTTGAAACCATTAAAGATGCTTTTTCTCTTGGGCTGATCAAGTAACAGAAAATGGAGTGTCGATTTTACAGATTAAAACACTGGCCAATCTCCGGGCCTGGAACGCTTGAAAGAGATCTAACTCTGACATGTTAGCACAAGGGGGGGGGAAGGCTGCATTTTAAATTGAAAAGCTCTTTAACAAAGCAAATGAAAAATGGCTGCAGGAGTTTATTCCTCATTGATTCAGAAAGCAATTTGAAGACAGGCTAATGATTAACTACCATCTTGACCTTTTAAGGCTACCATCAGCTCTCCAATGATGCCCACATACAGCATATAACATATTTTTGATAGCTTGAGTCCTGTCTCACAGAACACTTCATAGTACCAAAACACATGCATACCATGCTCCCAAGTCAGCAAAGATGACCTATGCACTGAAGCAGGTTTCATGTGAAATTATCTTGCTGGTTTGGGCCCTGGGCACACAAAAAGGGTTCTGCTTTTAAAAAGTCTTTATAAAATGCATATACAGTAGGGCCCCACTTATATGGCGGGTTCCGTTCCGGACCCCCGCCGTAAAGCGGAAAACGCCGTAAAGCGGAACCCCATTGACTTTAATGGGCTGCGTCACGCGAAAATGACGCAAAAACAGCGCAAAATGTCGCAAAACGTCGCAAAAGAGAAAAAAAAACTTTTAAATTAAAAACGAAAGCCGCCACATCAGCGGAACACCTTAAAGCGGAACACCGTAAAGCGGAGCCCTACTGTAGCTCTAAAACTGTAAACATACCTTCAGCCATCTACATCTGAAGAAGAGTTCTATAACCTTCAAAGTTCAGTACCCTCACTGGCCACCAGTAGGATCCAAACTCAATTTAAGGTGCTGGATTTGGCCTTTAAAGGCCTTAGAAAGCATTTCCTCTTGTGCTGGTGAGATACCAAGGATAATTTCATGATCCCCACTAGCTCAGCTATTACGCATTGTTGAAGGTTCTTCTCAGCCTGTTGTACTCATTTATTTTGCAATAACCCTGCCCCCACTGGTTTAAAAAACAAGGGGAATGCTTCTTGTGATCTAAAAGATACAACAGAAAAACATAATTGTCCTACAATATGTTATCAACAGTTGAAAATATACAGCTACAGTTGCAATGAGTAGAATTGCAGGTTGTGCATGCATAGGAAGAAAGTGATTCGGTTGGATGGCATGAATTACCCAGGCATGCCTTAGAGAAGATCAGTCTCATTAAGATGGAGGGCATTAGCCTATCTTTGTCCCATCTTTTAATCTTCTGAAAGGGGATTTGAATCAGATGGGAAAGGATTTGCTGAGTTTACTTGAAGTGGGGGAGTGGGGTGCTGGTGCTCAGATTGGAGAATAATTTACCGACACTTGGATCAGGAAGGGGATTGGCATTTCCTGGTTCTAGCTAATTACACCAATATCACCTGAGCTGGTGGAGTAGAATAGAATCAGGACGCTTCATGCTTCAGGAATTCTATCTTTTTGAATTTCTGGTGCAATCTGACCTTCACACCTCCCAGACTATTGCGTAGATTGGAATGAAATTATCCTTCAGATTTTGCCCTTCTCTAAATTTTGCAATACAATTCTTGGCTAAAAAGAAAATCAAAATGCATTTAAACATGCATATTTGGGGGGACATGCATTTACAAATGCACATTTAGAGAAGCATTTGTTTACAGATTTTCAAGCAGATTTTAAAATATTTATACTTAAATTTAATGTAGAAGCAAAATAGATTTATGAATAAATACATGTGAAATTGACACAGAGCAGAAACAGACTGATAGATCCCTAAATAGAGAATGTATTTGCTGCATAGATCCTTTAGAGGAAACAACTTGGAAGAATGATCCTTTAAGAGTAAGGAACCACACTGAGACTCCCCCCCCCAGACATTTCCAGAGTGGATTTGCTGCTATCACCCTTTCTGTGGAGATTCATTTGTAAGCAGCTAGGCAGAGTGCTCTCTCCTTGCAACTTTAGCTAGAGGAACACCTCTGTGAATCAGACTATTTTTCTTCTCCAGACCAAAAGGTGGCTTTAGGAAGAGTTATCCTTCAAGCGTGTGTGTCTGGACGTGTTTTGTTACGTTCCATGGTGCCACAATCTCCAAGTAGTTTCTGCCATGGGGAGCGAACCCCATCTTGTGTCACAGTAGATTCAATAGTGCATTCATTTTAAAAGTGTGTGGCCTGAATCTACTGTTTTGTTTTGTTTATGTCAGATTAAATATCACACATTTGCTTTGGTACAAGGACAATTAGAATTACCTTACAATCTGGCTGCTCCAATTTTGAGAGATTAGTGGTGTTGCTAAGCTATGTTGCTAGTTTGAATAATGGCTTCTAGACATGTCACCATCCGAACCCCAACTTTAAACCATGGCTTCATATTCTGACTTGTTGGGAAATCATTAACCATGGTTTCCCAGTTTGGATGTAATGCAAAGCTATGAACAGCTGCTTCCTGGTTTGTTTCTCTGCTTGAGTGAAGGGAGAAGTGAAGCAAAAGCAAAGGGGCTGAAGCTCGTGCATATACATGTTTATTAAGCTGAGGTTTGATTGTATGAACATGGCCACTATGTTGTGGCCTATCCACAGCAGGAACCCAGAAGGCCAGGTTGCTGGAGTCTCAGCACCTCGGACAGTTCCAATTGCACAGCTTGCTGTTACAAAGGCTGGGGGCTGATTGAAGCCTTATAAGTCTCGTGTGTCCAGATTACCCCTCCTTAGGGTCTACTTGTTCCCTCTTAAAGGAACAACTCCCTGACCTGAAGGTAAGTACATTCACTCCTCTATGTAACCTTTCACCTTGTGCTCGCTTCCTTGGTGAACCAGTTTCAGTGGAAGGTGTCTGTGACAGTCCTCCTGGCTCAGGGGCTGCTGGCCTATAACCACCGACCTCAGAATCAGAAACCCAGTGCTGTTCCTCAGCCAGCTGTGTTGGAGTCCAGGCTCGACCAGTTCTTTCTCCATTTCTGAGCTTTGACTATCAATGGAGGCTGGGGCTATGACACCCTGCGACTCAGTACAACAGACAGACAGGGACATTGTTGGGGGCTATTCAGCTTACGGGAAACCCACAGCTCGTGTGACTCTTGTGCCTTGCCAGCACTCCCACGCCTGAGCTTTTTAAACATCTCAAAACTTTGTGGGGTGGCTTGGCAGTGGCAGTTGCAACAGAGTGTGCTGTTTTCAAGACCCTATTGCATTTTTATTCTGTATTTCTAAGCGCTCAGAGCAGTATGATAAGGAGAGGGCCTTCTCAGCAGTGGCACCCCCTACTATGACCTCATTTGTTGAGCTTCCAACTCCAGACAAAAACCTTTTCATTCGTTAATGTCTTTTAAATAATGTGTTTCTTAAGCATCTGGTTTCTCAGTGATTGGTCTGTGACTTACTGCATATCTGTGCTGCTAATTGGTTTTATCTTTTTTCTCTCTCTCCTGGACAGTATGCTGCATTTCATTGTTTTATGTTGTGGTATTTAGTCCTGTATTTTAATCTTTGTTTCCATGAGCCACCCAGAGAATGTATGTTATCAGGCACTGTTCTTCAACTTTGGGTCCCCAGATCTTGTTGGACTGCAATTCCCATCATCCTTGGCCGTTGGCTAAGCTGGCTGGGGTTGATGGGAGTTGTAGTCCAACAAGATCTGGGGACCCAAGGTTGAAGAATAGCATTATGGGGCATTCATACAAATCTAGGGGGAAATACATAGGATGAAGCATGCAGAGAGGGAAAGAGTGACTGAGTATACATTTTGAACTAGGCATAGAAAATCTTGCTAGTCCCTTCTCAAAGCTAAAAGTCCTGAGAGTAAACAGCTTAGGAGCTGTTCAGTATCAAGCGCAATATAAAGATAAGAAACAAACACACAAATGGTTTAGGCATTTTATTTGTAAGGGATATGATCCAACTCCTTATCACTTTGGATGCCCCCCCATACATACACTTCTTGCAGGAAAGACTGTGCTTCCCGTTTCTGGCATTGTGTAGGATTACATGTAACACTGTCCCCATACGAAGCCGCAGAGGATCAAGTGCAGGACACAAAATAATGGACTCAAGTTGCAGGAAGCCAGATTTCAACTGAACATCAGGATAAACTTCCTAACTGTTAGAGCCATACGACAATGGAACCAATTACCTTGAGAGGTAGTGGGCTCTCCGATACTGGAGACATTCAAGAGGCAGCTGGACAGCCATCTGTGATGTTCCTGTAAGTTAGCATCTGTAAGTATGGTAAGTGCGGGTCTATTGGGTGATGTATGGTAATTGACTGAGAGAGAAAGGGGGAGTACATGGGTGAGAAGCTGCAGTGTGCTGGATGATGATTGACTGAGTGGCTGGCTAGCTGAAGGTATAAATGGGGGGTTGTGAGTGATGAGGGGGGGTCGGTTGGAAGGAGAGAGTTAGAGAGTTGAGAGAGAGAGGTTGTTGAGTGGGTTGGCAGAGTTCTGAGGGAAGTTTGGATTGGATTTGGCTGATATTTAAAGAGGATATATATATGAAACCATACGCTTGTGAAACTTTCTAAAAGTAATCTTGTTATTTCCTGTTATTAGTAAATAAATACTTATTTGGTTTACCAAAGGCCTGATCCTTGGCTGGGGAATATACAGACCAGAAGGGAGGGCAAGGTAATTACCAAAGCTGAACAGAAGCAGTATCTAATGGTGGCAGCGGTGAAGGGAGAAATAGTAACAAGTCAAGTATCCAGAGCAACCCAGAGTTGTATGCTTTATATATAAAGATACAAGGGGGTTGGGAACAGCATAAGCACGCAGTCACAAAAGTAACCAGCTAGAGAGAGACTCAGGCAAAGTCTCTGGGAGTATTGGTTACAGGACGTGACTGGTGGTGCTGCCTAGCAGTGGGATCTAGTGAGATCTGTGCTAGAGTGGAGTGAGAAACCATATAAAGGACGGTCCGGACTGGTGGTGTCCCTGGTGGTGCCTAGTGAAAGGCAGTAGCCACAAGCAGGTGGGAACCTGACAGGGAGAGCCAGGGAAGGGCGTCACACCATCTGTCGGGAATGCTTTGATTTGGATTCCTGCACTGAGCAGGGGATTGGACTTGATGGCCTCATAGGCCCCTTCCAACTCTACTATTCTATGATTCTAAGTCTTCTGTGAATCTAGTAGTACAATGTGTACACATAGAGGTGATGAAAATACCAGACAGGAGTGATGGCAGCACAATGTTTACTGCCATGTTCTTGGATAACTTGCATCACATTTATAGTATCTTCATAGCTCAACTGTAATGTAATGAAAAACAGTTATGAGCTTCTGTTATTTGATATTGGAAATTTTCATATTTTGTTTCCACGTGTCAGATCTTTGGAAAGAATAGCATATGCTCCAACTGTCTCTATTTACCAGGGGCAGATCCTATTTTCAGTGACCTGGTAAATCAGTTTGTCTCTATTTTTGACTTTTGGAGATGTCTTATTTAAATGCGGCCAGCGTGAGTTGCTTGAGTTGTCATTCTTCAGGGTTCCCCTCCCTCTCCAAGCTCTCTGGAAGTTAAAACTCACAGCAGGATGCAGATGCCTCTTGTCCGTAGGGGGGAAAAAACCACGGTATACTTTGCACATGAACATTACGGCAGTATGGTTTGGGCAATGCTGTTTAAGAAGGATATCCGCCAACTAGAAACATGTCCAGAGGAGGGTCACAATGATCTTGAGGGGCCTGAAGGCTAGGTTCTATGAAGAAAGATTGAAGGGAGTTGAGTATGATTAGCCCAGAGAAGAGACTGATATATTGGAAGGGCTGTTGCATAGATGATGATCACATTTGTTTTCCAAAGGGTAGGAAATTTTGGATTTTGGCTAAACATTAAGAAGAACTTCCTGATGGTATGAGTTGTTTGACAGTGGAACAGACTGCGTCAGAAGGTGGTGGATTCTCTTTTGTTTGATTTTTTAGGCAGAGGCTGGAAGGCCACCTGTCAGGGATGCTGTAGTAGAGGGTTTCCTGCATCAGCATTGGGTTGGACTATAAGGCCTTTGAAATCCTGTCCATTGCCCTTATTCCATTACTACAAAGATTTATGCTGGCACAATGGATGTTTTCCTCCCTCTCCTCCCTTCTTGTGCATCTTGCACCCTCCTCAGATCTGCTCTGGAGCATTGGGGGAAACCCCAGAACAGTTATAGGAGGTTGAGAGGGCAGGAAAGGGTGGGGAGGTCCATTGAGCAAGCAGAAATCCACACATGAATGGAATAAGTGACTTAGTGCTATTTTGGATGCAATCCTGCAATTATATGTAATGTGTGGCCTTCCATTTCACATATTACAACTGGTGAGATTAGGTTTGAACTGTTGGTACCACACTGTAAGATCATTGTGTTTTTCTAGTCAGTGTGTTTACCTTAAAGAACCAAACACATTTTTGACTTCTAAACTAGAGGACAGGCTACTAGAGTATAAATATTATATTTGGGGTGGGGTGGAGTGGAGTGGAGGAGGGTGCTAAAACTCTAACCTCTTGTAGGAGAATAGGACTGTTACTAGTGTGTCCCTGTTTTCATCTGTGACATGCTGGAAGTTCTGGAATTATTGATGGGAGTTGCCAGTAACTAAAATTAACAAACATGTTTCAGTAAATTGTATTCCAACCTTAGCTGAAGATTTACAGTGCAATTCTATACTCAGAAGTAAGTCCCAGTGACTTCAGTTGATCTTTCTCCCAGGTAAGCGGGTATAGCATTGCAGCCTTATTTTGCTGATCAAAGTGGCACCCTAAATCAAACTGCTTCCTTCTGGGGGGGAAAAACCTCAATGTTTGTTCCGTGTAGCTCTTCTGCCTTGACATAGTTTTGGATTGGTTGGTGTTTTTTCATTCCTTTTAATATATAGGGGCCTCTTACTGTTTACTGTATGCAATTATATCACATTCTGTTATGTTTGTGCTTTGACCTGTATGAGTGCTTTATTGTCAATGTGTTATTTCACTCATCTGTTGGTCCGTGGCTTGGTCATTCTTCATGATTTATTGAGGGACCTTATACTTTGATATATTGTCTTCTGTCAGCCCTAAGCTTTGGCTTTTGTTGTAATGTGAACATTTGGAAAGATTGTGGGAAAGCACAAAGTTCTAGGAGGAAGGGCAGGATATCATTTAATAAATAAATAATAAATAAAATAATTAAAAGGTGTTCTTAACTAATGTGCCTGAAGGCAAAGCCAGCTTGCAACATCCTAGCTTACTGTCGCCACCGCTCAATTCATCCTAGCTCCTGAGCGAGAGCTGCAGCTGATTATGCTACCTTGGCAGTAATGTACTGTAGTGGCAAATTCAGAAGTGCAGGGTCCCTTCTTGATAGTCACAGCCACACCCCTCCCCCCTTTTTTGTTGCTGGGTTGAGAATGAGATCTTTGTTAATGCCTTCTCCCACAACCACAGATTCCCTAGGGGCCAATAAGCATGAAAAGAGAGCTACTGAGAAGAGTATTCTCAGTGGCTGACTCACCTTTCACTCTAATTGGCTCCAATCAGCAGGAAAGGGCAAGGAAGCAAGTTAGAAGAATCTTCTCAGTGGCAACACACTCCCCTTTCATGCTGATTGGCTTGTAGGATGCTGGAGACATAGGGGCCCTGCTGGGATCCTGCTCCCAAAAAGGTAAGGGGTCTACATCCCCCTGAGAGCCTGGATGATTACACCCCTGGGAGGGACAACTTCTAGCCAACTCCCCAGTCACCACTGAACTCAGTCTACTTTTTCCTTACTTCCCTAGTCAAAGCATGAAAGTACAATCTGGGCCAGAAAGGGAAAGACCCTTGGACAGGCCTGGAATTTGACACACACAGGCCCTAAGCCAGGTGCAGGGAACCTTTGGCCTTCCAGATGTTGTTGACAGGCAGACCCATTAGGGGAAATGCCAGCCTACACGTATGGAGGACGATTGACATGTAGGTTGAAGAAGCTAGGCCATTGTGCCAGGTACATGATGTTTCTCCCCATGACAGTAAGAGATAATGGCCAGTTCCATCAGTAAGCCTAATGATTGAACTCCCTCCTCCCCTGGTACAGCTACAAAAACACAATTAGCAGCTTTTCACTCCTTTTTTTAATGAACCATGGTTTATTGTGATGTCCCGGACAAACTATGGTCAGTCTTAATCATAGCTTAGAGAAACAAACCAACTTCAAAACATAGTTTATGAAATTGGCTTGTTTCCCTGTACTGTAGTTAGTATAAACCACAGTTTCAGGTTCAGACATAACAAACCATTCCACTGAAAATGGAAGCAAAAGTGTTTATCCTAGAGGAGCAGACGGTATGGGGGAAGTACATGTGTTGAAGGTTTGTACATGTAACACTCAGCCATACTATGGTGTGATATCTAAACTGGATCTATTTAGAATGGTGTCTTCTGGCCTAGCTTTGTTTTGTTCCCATTCTTCTGTTCAGTCCCTCCCTCCCACTTTTCTGACTGTGCTGCTTGCTATAGTTTGTTGGAGTTGGATGAAAGTTACCTGCTGCACAAATATTTGTGGCCCTAGCCAGGCAGATGAGAAATCTTACCTTTGATTTCAGTGGGATCAGAATTTTCACCTCCTCCTTCCTAAGGACTGCTCATTCAGAAGTTGCCCCCACATACATTCATTTGTTTGTTTTCAGAATCCAACCTCTTTTTGAAAATACTATAGCTCACAAAACCAAAACCAAAAACATTTTCCGTAATTGACTTAAAAGTGGTCCGTAATTGTCGTAACACTGATTTTGTTTGCAGTTCCCTTGAGTTTACTTCAAAAATATATAAACTATTATGTAAAACTATGTAAACTATACACATAAACATGTACTTTTAAATAAATAAGCAAATAGAAACATCAGAACCCTCTTCAGCTCGTAACGGAGGCAGAAGTATGCCTCCCTGGTCTTCTTTCTTTGTATTAGCAAAACTAATGCTTATTGCCAGCTTATTATTTCTGTTTTTCCTTTGGCTTTCCCATGTGTCATGTGAACCTGGTGTTCAGTTCCATACCTGGACTGACTCCAGGTACTCATAAATTAATTAGTGGTTGCTTAGAATTGTAGCTCTCCTACCATTTACGCTATTCCGAAGGTGGATGGCATCTCCAGCTGTTTTCTGAAATTCCATAGCAGTTCTGGGTTTTCTGACTTTGGGCAACAGAAGGAAGGGGGAGAATGATGCTTGAATGATTTGAAAACATGCAAGTGGAAGAGGGGGATTAGGCAGTTATACTTATGAGTCTTCTTGAGCTAAATCCATCTTTCCAATACACTCACATAGTCCTTGTTTGCTGATGGGTGTGTTGATCACCATTGCCCTGGTTCATACAGAACTGTATATGGGTAGCAAGCAAAAGGCTGGGTGAATTGTGTGGGGATATAATGGCACTAGCATCCATAGGCAGTGGCGGCTGGTGGTTCCATGTCATTGGGGTAGTGGAATCCGCTCCGGGTTTTAATCCAAATTTTCAGTGAGCTGGAAGTACTTTGGACAGCTTCTTGAAAGTTTGGACTAAAACCCAAAGCAGATTCCACTGCCCCAGTGCCATGGAGCTACCAGCTGCCACTGTCCATAGGCAACGGTCATAATTTTTGTTATTTTGGGGAGGCAGGAAGGGGGGCATGTGTGGTGTTTGTTGTAGCATAACTGGTTGTAGAGATTGACTAAAGTGGGAAAGGTCCAGCAACACACATAATAAGCAGCATTCTTTTAGTGGATCTGTGCTTAAAAGGTGGTTGGTGTGAACAATGTGTAGGTAGGAGAGCTGCAGCATCAGAAAACAAGCATAATTTTTGCTAGAGAGATTAACACTTCCACAATCCAATGATATTGGCAATAAATCATTAACCTAACATTCTTTACCCTGATGTTTGAAAATGGAAATGTATGGAAGTCACTTTTCTGAAGGACAGCATTATGAGCATTTTCTGGACAGGCATAAACACAGCCATGTTTGGTGAAAGCTACAACACTGGCTACATCTGAAGATAATGATAAACGATATGGTTTACTATTATATAAATAACTTGGGGTGAGCTTCCCCTCCCTCTCCTCTTTCAGTGAGGACAGCAGAACATTTCACATGTTTTTAAACTGTAATTTGGTATTACATCTGAACCCAGACAAGTTATAGTTAGTCTTAACTATGGTTTGGTTAAGATGTTGGTTTAACTTCAAACCTTGGTTTGTGAGGCTGGTTTGAAGTGAGCAAACCATAGTTTAGATTAACTACAGTTGACAGTTTGGATGTAGCTAAACTGCATTTAATTGAAAACTGCTAAACTGCGCCAGAGAAGAGGGGACTGCATGAGTCTGAGCCTTGCTCATGTAATGTTATATATAGTTTATCCATCATGTCAAAATGCTGTCACTATTGTGTGGTATGCTAAAGGACAAGCACTCTTCATATTGTCAGAGGCTCCTGTCTTCAGGACTTGGAAAGGATTTCTATGGTAAACCCATGCAGGACAAGTTTGTGGGTCCACCTGAAAAATGAAACCTCCCACCAATACCTCCAATAATACACCTCTTGGCATATTCATTCAAATAAAGAGTTAATACTGTAGTTTATCGCAAGTGCATTTTCGATAGCATCACCCCAAAACTGGGTAATTGCCCTGATCTAGGCATTGGCCCACATAGGATTCTTGGAGAGCTACCTCAAGGCAATCTGAGAATCCAGAGGCTACCAATGGAGTTGGCACTGTCAGACATAGACTTTTACTTTTGAAAGGTTTTCAGTTTTGCTAATTCCTAAAAGAAAACTTTGAAAAATGTAACTAGGGTTTTTACAGCCTGAGTTAGGAGAGGAGAGAGAGGAGAGCGTAACTGGAGCTACCTTAACTAGAGTGCAACTTTTAAAGATACAAAAGACCTCTTGGAGGCTGGGTCTGGCAACCAAGAGGTCTTTTGTATCTTTAAAAGTTGTGTAGGGGGAAGGGAGAATTCCACCTTGTGGTTTTTCCCATCACAGGGTTGCAAGAACACCTGCACTTCGCTGACTTTCTCTTCTCCTAAAGATACAGGATCAGTCTCAGGCCATGAACCTGGCAACCCTAGTACTTATACATGTAGGTATTCCATGAGACAGCCAGAAAAGGTTAGTTCACATACTGACTAATATGCAGTGTCTCATTTTAGGGCAACCTCTGCATGGGCCATACAGCGCAGACAAACAAACATCTGGTGCATACAGGCTTGTGCATAGGTTAAGAGCCTATGTGCAGTGCTTCCATGGTTAAATGCTGTTTGGCAGTTTCCATACAGCTTCTGTAACATTTAAACTGGCCCTTATTTGATGCTATGTTTGCAGCTCAACTTTTGATACTTTTAATGCCTTTGAAATACTGTTGTTGGCTGGAATAAAGATTACAGCCACAAATGGTATCCACCTGGTAAGATGATCATACCCTTAAGATTTGGAATTTATTAAAATTTATGCATGTAATTCGTTCCAGAGCAAATAGTGGCAAAGCTGTTTTAAAAAGGGGTGAGGAGGACTTTGGACTGTAGAGCTGACTCACAAGGTTGTTTTATTGTAGCCTCTATGGTCTATTTGTTGGCATATTTATTTGCTGGTCCAGCTAACAAAGGCAGGGACAGGAGTGCTCATAATTCTTCCTTCATTCATGACAACCTGATTGTACAGCAACTTCTAGAAGAAAACCTATGTCATTTTAATAAAATCACATTAATTAGGAATGCCTGCTTCTTCCACCTCTTTCAATCCAGCCAGCTGAACATTCACAGAATTGCTACAGTAGAATCTTTGTTCTCCACGGGCTTTTCAGTTCCAGCAACTCACCTCCACTCACAGCACATCCTGAAGTGAGGCCTGACAATTCTGAATAACCCAAATTAAAACATGCGCAGTCTGATCCTATTCATGGTTCCGAACCCCACTATGTTCAGCAGGAACTTTGCGGGACACCACAGGGAAGCTTCCATGGTGTCAATAGAAAATGGAAACGGTCTGCCTTCAAGTTGATCCCGACTTATGGCTACCCTATGAATAGGGTTTTCATGGTAAGTGGTATTCAGAGGGGGTTGGTTTACTATTGCCTCCCTTTGAGGCTAACCCTTCCCAGCTGGCTAGGGCCTGGCCAGTTTGCTGCCCCTTCCTTGTCCGCAACTGCCAGCTGGGGGGCAACTGGGCTCCTTGGGACTATGCAGCTTGCCCACGGCTGCACAGGTGGCAGGGCATGTAACTCCTGAGCCACGCACTATCAGGGTGATCTTTTAGCTGGCCCTTTACACCCAGGAGACATGAGCAGAGATGTGAACTCACAGACTCTGGACTCCCAGCCAGGCTCTCCCCACATCTGCTTTCTGGAAATGTCCCTGTAGGTAAGAGCAGAACCACTAAACCCCTGCTTCCCTGAGCTGCTTCAGAAGGATACTTAGTCAAAGGTATCACAAGCTGTGGAGAGGTCAAGAAGAATGAGCAGGATCGCACTCTCGTCATCGCTTTCTCAACATATGTCATCAACCAGGGAGACCAAGGCAGTTTCAGTGTCATGACCGGGCCTCTACCTTCTCAAGCACTTTGTCCAAAAAGGGATATTTGCCACTGGGCAATAGTTATTTATCACTTCTGGGTCCAAGGTGGATTTCTTCAGGAGGGGATGCACCACCACCTCCTTCAAGACAGATGGTACTCTACCCTTCTCCAGTGACATATTGATCACTCCCTGAACCCACCCAATCAGCCCCACACGGCTAGATCTAAGAAGCCAAGACGGACAAGCATCAAGGGGGCAGGTACACCACCTGCATCAATATATAACATATAATGTAAATATATATAATAAATATTTTAATTTAAAACAGAATGTAATGTCCTTTGCACATTAAAATAATGTAAAAACCTGTGTATATATTCTGTTAAATGGCTCTAGACAAAAAGCAAAAAAGTTACCTCTAGAAAGAATAGAATCAATACCATCTCTGTGTTGTATTTTGGGCACCTACTGAAGACCTTCTTCTTTCAATAAGCCTTTCAAGTGGCCATTTTTTATCCCAGTCTGCCTCTGGATTGTAACTTTTAAAAACTGTTTTCATCTATGGAATTGTTTCTATACTTGTCTTGTTTTATGGGTATAACTGTTTCGTAATTGTATATTTTATTGTTGTAACCAGCCCTGGGACTTTATAGTAACGGGCGGTCTAAGAAATAAATTAACTTTTTAAGTGGGCGAACTAGGTCCAGAAATTCTTTGGTGGAAGAGCACGTCTTCTGCCTTAACACCACTTTCGCTCCAAGGCCGCGTGCGAGTCACATGGCTGTGGCCCGTCCCTCGTCTCGAAAGTACGCGCCTATTAAGTAATAATGGGGCTTATTCCCGGGAAATTTAGTGTGTAAGCAGGATACGGCGCGGCCCCTTTAAGAGGTACTTTCGGGAGGAAAATTCCCGGGAGTGGCTGCGCTCAGAAGACTCCCGCAGGCCAGGTGGGGCAGGCCGGCAGCCACTCTGCGGGAGAGGGCTTCCTGGCGGCGGCGAGACAAGGGCAGAAGGCGCGGGGTCCTGCTTCTTCTGAGAGGGGTGGGACTAAAGAAAGCGCCGGCTTTTCTCCAAGGGAAAGACGCACTTTCTCCCCGGGCTTTGGGATTGCAAAGCGCGCTTTCCGTTGTGAAAGGAGGGAAAGGCGTCGCCGTGTCTTCGGCTGAGGGCTCCGCAAGCATGACTTTCTTGCAGTTACTCTGGAGCGAGCGGGGCAGCCTAGGCACACGGCCAGACGCTTCCCCGCTTCCACAGGCAGGACACTGCGAGGGAAATGTTTTCCGTCCTCCGCGTTGATCCTGCCCCTAGGTAGAGCGAGGGAGAGGCCCCAGGCAGCTGTTTTTGGTCGCGGAAAGGAAGCGAGTTGTTTGCATTTTTACTGCCAGGAAAGGAGAGAGATGCTTGTGGGATTTTCTGCCTCAGGTGTCAAAATAAGTTGACTGGCCTTGGGCACGAAGCAGCTTGGCTTGGTGATAGTGGTCTATTTGATGCGCCACCCTAGGCAGTTCAATGCTTTGGGCCAGCCCTGCT
This sequence comes from Rhineura floridana, assembly GCF_030035675.1. Lineage (NCBI taxonomy): Eukaryota > Metazoa > Chordata > Lepidosauria > Squamata > Rhineuridae > Rhineura > Rhineura floridana. Next base: position 66,129,697 of record NC_084489.1, read on the forward strand.
GTTGCAGAATAAAACAGTACTTAAGCTAACTGGTATTGGCCATTGCTCAGTGGTAGAGCGGCTGCTTTGCCCACAGAAAGTCTTCAGGCCCTGGCATCTCCAGGTAGGCCTGGGAGAGACCCACTTCAAATCCGGGAGAGCTGCTGCCAGTCAGCTGTTGATGGACTGCATCTCCCAACACCCCTGACCATTGACCTTGCTGTCTGCGGATGATGGGAATTGTAGCGCAACAACATCCCGGGAGCCAAGGTTGAAGAACAGCGGCATAGACAATACTGGACCAGATGGACCAATGGTTTGACTCTGTATACTGCAGCTTCCCATGTTCCCAAGCCACATTGTTTTCTCTCCCTCACTCTTTCCCCTATTTATTAGACGTGTATCCCAGCTTTCCTTGAAATAAGGTGGTGTGCCTCAGTCCACTTGCTTAAGGATAAAACAACCCTGTGAGGCAAATCTGGCAGAGAGACAGTGATTGGCCCAAGGTCAAGGGAAAAGTTGGCAACAGTTTCCCCTGGCAAAGGAGCCTCTGCCCCTAAACCATTTTCCCCTTCTGTATATCTCTATATGGTGGGTGATTAATCAGATTTTGCACCCTTGGAACGCATCTTGTCTCTCTTTGGGGGCAGGGAAGACTACACCCTTCCAAAGAAAAGCACGTCTCTGTAGTTCCAGAGAGGCCTGAAGTTGGTTCCTGACTAAGTATTTAACATGATTTTAAATATTTACATAGAACCAATTATCTGGGGAGGGGAGGTCATCAAACAGAGGCCGGACAGCCGTCTATCTGTTAGGAATGTTCTAGCTCTGAATTTGCTCCTTAGAGCAGGAGGTTGGACTAGATGGCCTGCAAGGCCCCCTCCAAATCTGTGATTCTTTCCAGCTTTGTGACCATATGACTGCCAAGGCAATTCATTGTTCAGTGCAATCTTGTCATCTAACTACTGCCATCCATGCTTAAAATAAAATAAAAAACCTGAACAAAGAAAGTCAACATAAGGAAAAACTCTCAGCATAAATGCAACACATTTCAGTTAATTTAATATGCAGGCAAAAATAACTTTTCAGATGGTGCCTAAATATGCTAATAAAGTAGACACAGGTCAAAGAGGTATGGGAGGGAGTTCCACCTCATAACCACTTTCCTAGTCAAAGGATTTGAGCCAGGGCATATGGAGCTTATACTGCATTTATCATTTTATTAATATTTGTATTTAACCCTTCCTGTACTGACTTTAGAGTTGCATACATGGTAGTTTATTGAACGTTCATCCTAATTTGTTTGCATGGAAGTCACAAGGGTTATGTAGCCCAATGTCACCGTTGTCACTAATGTCACTTTCCAATGCATTTTCCTGTTACTTTTGTTACCATAACAATTATATGGGGTTTTTTCCCCAAAAGCAGGTGTGTTTTGCAAGAGCACCAAATCCACTTTAATTTGTGGATACACAATTCAGTCATGCCTGCAAAATAATGACAGTCTGAAAGGGGCCTATGTTTATTTACAGAGTTGATAAGTTGTCCTTTAGCAGAAACGTCCGCAGTTAAAATACAATAAAAGTCAACAGTAATAAATATAAACAGATGCACAGCAGCATGAATCCAGTGAGCCAGGATGAACCATCAGACCCCACTTTATTAAACACTACCCTGCTCAGGTTGTGAGAGAGTCACCAGCCCAAAGTCACCCAGTGAATTTCATGGCTGAACAGGGATTTGAACCATCTTAATGGTGGAAGCCCAACATTCTAATGGCTTCACCACACAGCACCAGTCAACTTTCCAAGTGCTCTGTATACACCCTGGAATCTTGGCAAGAATCTTGTTTAGTAGTAGCAGTAATCCCCATATTGCAGATGGGAGTTGAGGATGACAGAATGTCACTTGACCATGGCGAGTAAAAAGATTCCTGGCAGGGATAAGATTTGAAATGAGGGATTTCCATAAGCATAGTTTACAGCACAACCCTTTGCATGTCTATACAGAAAGCTGACGTGTGGCGTTCAATGGGACTCAAGTGGTCCTAAAGTGGTAGTGATGGAAGAGCCTGCGGCAGAAGAATGGTGGACTCACTCACTCCAGAAGGGCAGAAGTGTGTGTGGGAGGGAGGGGCTTTCCTCCCCTTTAAATAGTTTTCACCTCCCATTGACTTCACTGGGAGGGAAGTTTCACTATGCCTGCTTCAGGCCCCTGGGGGACATGTTGGGGAAATGCAGGGGCTTATGATTCTGTGGATCCATGGCCTTCTGTTTCCCACTCGCAAAGTGCCCCGTCTCCAGTCCCACTGCACTAGAGAGGCATCTTTATCTGCTGACTTCTCTCCACCAACAGAGAGGAAGGTCTGAAGTATCTTATGGCCCCTCTCTGCTACACTAGCTCTCAAAAAAGTATATTGCACTCCTCCCATATATAATATGTATTTAGGTACCATATTTATTTTCAAGGCAAAAGCCTTCAGTAGGCACCTTACAACACAACTAAATGTAAATGTACTGCCTTCAAGTTGATTCTGACTTATGGCAACCCTATGAATAGGGTTTTCATGAGGCTGAGAGGCAGTGACTGGCTCAAGGTCACCCAGTGACCTTCATGGCTATGTGGGGATTCGAAGCCTGGTCTCCGCGGTCATAGTCCATCACCTTAACCACTACACCACACTGGCTCTCCTACAACACAACTAAAATGGTTTAAATACAGTTTCAAAAAATAAAGATTCAGTACAGGAGTCTACTAAAAAACAAAGCAACAATTTTTTTTAAAATGCCTTCCAAACAGGAAGGTCTTCTAACCACACCTAAAAACAGGAAGGAAAGGAACTTCTCAAATCTCCATGCAGCAAGTTCCACAACCATGGGGCCAGCACCAAGAAGGACCTGTCTCCGGTTTCTGCCAATTAGATGCTAGTTAATGGCAGGTCTGAGAGCAGGACCTTCAATGATTATCCCATGGCCTACGGGTGGGTTCATGCTGGTGGTGTTGGCAGTCCTTGAGATAATCTGGTCCTAAACTGGGTGATTAGTTAAAAGTCAGTACCAGCACATTCAACTGAGCATGGAAACAAACATAACCAATGCAAGTAATGTAAAATGGGAGTAACAAACACATCCTGCCTCACTCCTGTCAGCACCCTGGGCACCTGCATTTTGAATCAAGCGCAGTTAATATATACATAAAATGAATAAAGAGCTTTCAAAACAGAAGTCCTAGTTTCCATGGAAGCACCGGCTTCTCTTTGGCCTTTGACTACTAGTTCTGTCTGAATTGTCCTACAAGGTTTGTGCATGAAAGTCCCTTCCCCGCTGGCCCTGAGGCATTTACAACCTGGGCTCCCCTTTAATTATTAAAGGAAAGGTTTCCGGGGCTCTTAAACTAACAAGGAAAATAAACAAAGCCCTAGAAGCTTTTCCCACTTAGCAAGTTGTGCACACGGCGCTTGAGGTAAAAGCACTCCGTCTGTGCTCAGAGGCACCCTCTTCACTGCTTTTAACTCAACGCTGACAGAGGGCCATAAGGCAAATGAGCCCCCGGAACTCGCCCCTTCTTTTGCTTTCCAACTCTGCCCGGGAGTGGGAGACCGCAGGACCCCTCGCTCCCGCCCCCGGGAGGGAGAGCTTCTACCTCTCCGCCCCGCTCTCCACGCTCCCTCGCTTGTGTCGCCGGCGGCGCTAAGGGCGGCTACAGCAACGCCAACAGCCCTCCCCTTCCGTCCCAGCCAGGAGTCATTCCCGAGCGCTTCTTCCCGTCCAGCGTCACTCAGACAGATTTCGGGCTGTCGCTGGCGGCCGGCGGGTCGGGCCACGCCGCAGCCCTCCCTCAGGCAAGGCTAGGCCGGCAGCTGCCGCTCTCCGCACGAGCCGAACTTCCTCACTGGGCGGCCGCGCGCCCTCCCCGCCCCCGCCAGCTGCTCGCTCTCCTAGCCCGCTCAGCAGCAGCGGCGGCAGAAGGCGAACTTTCTCCTTTGTTGGGAACTTCTGCTCTGTCCTCGGCCAGCCGCTGCCGGGAGCTGTAGAAAGGCAGGTGGTGGCCGCCGCCACCGCGCTCAGGCTTGGTAAGCGAGCGCACGCAAGCCACAGGTAAGAAACCGGCCCCGACAGGCGGTTTGGGACCCTTTCGCGCTTTCCTGCCGGCGACGTGGTCGTGAAACAGGGAAGGGACCAAGTCGTGAAACAGGGAAGGGACCAGGTCGGGCGAGGAAACCTCCCGAAGAGACAATGGGTGGGTGAGTCGGTGGGTGGACGAGGGGAGCCTAAAGGTCAAGACTGATTGGCCTTTGTTCTTTTTTCTTTCACTTTGCAACGTATCCGACAGAAAGCACGGGAAGCGACTCGCCGGAGCCTGTGCTACAAACGCCCGTTAGGAAACCACAAAAGGGGGGGGCTTCAGTGTGTGCCGCGTTGTGCAACCTCTGCAGCTGCCGTCGAAAGCCATCCGACGGAGGGACCCCGAGCTGGAAGCCGGCTTGAGGAGAGCAGCTTAGCTTCCGGGGGGTGTGTGTATGTGTCTTTCACTCTTACTTGCAGGGAGCCCTACAAGAGAGCCTATTCTTGCGTAAATGTGTACTCCTGGTGTGCATCTCATATTAATCAGCTGCTCCCTTAATGACCTTTGCAGCAGGATTTTCTTTCTTCTTTTTGTCAAGCCGAGCAACAGCGACACTTACTTAGTAGCCCGTTGACAGCTCGGGGTGAAGTTTTTCTGTTTTGGACGCGAAGTTGCTTCCAGGAACGTTTGTTTCAGGCGCTGAGTAGGCAAGCTTCAACATCTACTTCTGTTCCTTCATGTGCTTGCATATTAGAGGCAGGAGCCTTTGCTGCCTTGTGAACAGTGTTGTTTTGGTACCTGGTGAGTTGGGCTTAGAAATGCATTTAAACTATCTGCTGATATTTCCAATTGGAGCTTTGTGAGGCTTACAAAGACGTTTCTTGTTTCTGCAAATGTCTAAGCCAAATAAGCCTCCCCCACCTATTTTGGAAAGGTATCTGGGGAGCACATCCATAATCACAGTTTGCCTGACTGGGTTGGTATTTCCTCCCAGCCCCCAATAATTTCACGATTGCCTTTGAATGTTTTGTCTTCATGCTAGTTCAGTACTAATTGCCTTTCTATAGACCTGCAACATGCTGCAGCAGCTATAAAGTGGGTTGTGGCTGTTACTAAAGAGGGTGGGTTCCAGATGCTTTTCTGAGTCCATGCTTTGTTGTAGTTGTAGTACCGTGCTTACCTTATGATCTCTTACTTATGATCTGGCAGTGCTTGTCAAATTTAGGGTGAACTTCAGAAAACACTGCCTGACCAGTTTCACTTTTATACAGAGAATTGATCAGTGGAGAAAAAACTTGGGAAGAGTACTTCAAGTTATTGGGACTAGTACTTGGTGGTAGACAATTGTTTGCTTAGTTTTACACTAGTTTCTCATGACTGTTGATAAGACAAATACTAGGGGGCGGCTTATTTAGTCTGTGATCCTATGCCCACTTTCCTGCAGTAAGCACTATTGGAGTCAGCGGAACTTAGTTCTGAGTAAGTATATATAGGATTGCACTTACTGGCTCCTTGATTTCAGTCTTACTTCAAACCATCTTTCAGCAGGACCTAACTTATGTTTGAGGTCTTCTTTGCCCCTGACCACAAAGTCCATCCCTGTGTTTGAAAATATATTCACTCTTGGGTATTTTCCTTCCTCCAATTCTATAATAGTTACATAGCACTCGGGTACAGCAAGGTGTCTCCATGAGCTTTATTCTAATTGGCTAATTTATATACATGTAGAAGAGTCAAATGGTCAGTTTTTTTCTGGAGGGCACCCTTTCGGGCTGCAGATGAGGTGGTTGCATGTTTGAAAGAAAAAAACCGTCTGCACGCTAGAAAAATAATTTGGGAAGAGGCTAGGTTGTACTTTTTCATGATCTGCTAGGCTTGTACGCCTGGGGACAAGTGAGTATTCTCAAATGGAAAAGCTTCAAATATGAAGGTCCCTCTTCCCCCTCTCCCAGAGGAACAATTCATGAAAAACATCTGCCACTTGATTCTGTGTAAACTGGCCCTCAAATGATTACTTTGCAAAATATTAGTGGAGTTCTTAATATAATTCATGGCAAATATTTTATAACGTAAAGCATATGCACCGGCAGAGGCCTTCCTTGGTGCCTGTGGGCTCATTCCCCCTGCTGAAATTGGGCTTGAAAGAAGCACTCTGTTGTAGCCAGTAGTACAGGTTGTGGTGGGCGCTTGGTTGCTGGGTGTGTGTGGTGCCCATAAAATATTCTCCAGTTTGCAAATATGCCTATGGGCCCAAACCTGTTGGCAGCTCTGCTTTATATGAAGGATGCCCTGGACTACAAGTCCCATTAGCTCTGTCTGTTGTCCGTGGTAGTTGGAGCTGATGGGAATTGTAGTTCAACATCATCTGGCAGGCCACAGATTTCTCATGCCTGCTTTGTTTAGTCCGAGGAGAAGGAGGATTTTTCTAATGTTTCTCCTACTGACACTTCCTTTATTTAAACTAGTTATTTTTATCCTACATTTCCTAATTCCAATAATGGCAAAAGCAAACCTCGGACAAAATAATCAAAAACAATACAACACTGAAATGCAACAGTCAGTTGAAATAGCATAACTCATAGCAATAAAACAGCACTAATGGAAAATATTTCATTCTGGAAAACAAATAGTTTGCATCCCATCCAGAGGGGGATGAAAGAGAACTGTCTCTGCACTAGGGGATTCCAGAGCAATAGGGCAGCTGCAGTAAAGTCCCTGCTCCTTTCAGCTGACGTTCTTATCTCTTGTAGCGAGGCTATGTGTAGCAGGGACCAACTTGCTTCCATGCCTAGATACCAGTACACCAGCTTGCTTCTGGGTTTCTCAACCTGCCTGTGTCTGGCTTGCTATAGACAATAATGTAGTGGCAAATTCAGCAGTGAATGGTCCCTTCATAATAGTCTCGCCACGCCTCCTAACTGTCATGCCCTGCACAGCAGTGCTCCATTCTAAGATTATACAGCCTTCTAAGATTATACAATAAATGAAATTTCGGTCTCTTACTTTGTTTGGAGTACTCTCCATTAGTGATCCATTGCAATGATCAATGCAGATCTCCATGTGGTGCTTTCAGCTAGATCTACTGTGTTATGTGCATGGGCACATGTACTAAAAGGTTGTAAAGTAAGGAACTTCCTTTGCCGAGTTTTCCTTCTTGGTTGCCATACTAAGATGCAGAATAATTGCATTTGGGCAGAGCTTATGAGTTTTAGGAGGAAACTTAAGTATGAATATGAAAATTCCTAATCCTGGTATTGGCTGCATCTCTCTCTCTCTCTCTCTCTCTGGCATATTCATTTGCATTTCACCTTACCGTGCACAACACACACATATACACAATATCATTATAAGCTAAAACACTATCACACACACACACATTTTCTCCCCTGTCCCACTTAAACATATTTTTCTCTCCCTTCCTCCACCTTCTTTATTACTCCTGGCATTGGGCTGGAACAAAACCACATATCTTCCCCCTCCCCTCCTTTTGCTGCTGAGTTGAAAATAAGAGCCTTGATAATAAACAAACAAACCTGGAGGCCATGCAGCTGAGAGGGGGAGAGACTACCTCAGCCCAAGTGCTCCCTTCCACTACCGCCTTTTCCACTTTCCCTTGCTTGCTTGCTCTCCCTTGTCATCTGCACACTCCTCGATCCTTACCATGTGCACCTTCTCCCACAACAACAGACATCCCTCAGAACCAATCAGCCTGAAAGGGGGAGTGTGTTAGCTATTGTGAAGAGTCTTCTCAGTGGCTGACTTGCCTCCTTTCACTCTGGCTCTGAACAGCAGGAAAGGACGCTGCAGATATAGGGACCCTGCTCCCAACAAAGTAAGGGGTATAGGACCACCTGGAACCACTGGTGATAGGCCTACTGTACATATGAAGTCTGCATTTCAGTGTGACTGGTTTATGTGGGCTCATCTCTGAGAAAAAAAATAGGTTTAATACTTTTGGAACAAGTCTACATGAGGGAAGTTGAAATGATGGGTAGCTCTCTCTTTTTTTGCAATGATTCCTACACTAGTATTCATTTTCCTTGCTTATTCAGTCCTTTCCTCTCCCTCCCCAGCTGTATTCTTTCTCTCAGAGCAAGCAGTTCCTTTCAGCCACTTTTTTTTTGCTAATTGGCTTCTCTCTTGTGAGCAATGTTTTCAAATGACTGCACTCCTCCTCCTGCCATGGTTGTTTCCTAATGTTTTATAGTAGATTATCTTTGTTGATTAGACAGATCACAGTTCCAAGCTCTGACTTGTCCAAATGATTTTAATCAGTCATTGAATATTTGATTCTATAAGTCTTAGAGACGTGGCCCTTATGTGTCTTAGGCTATAATCCTGTACACACTTACCTAGGAGTAACCAGAACCTGATGAGACTTGCTTCTGAGTAGACATCATAGGATTGTGCTGTTAGTCTTGTTCTAGTGTTATCAAACTAGCACTCTTTAAGGGGGCACTTAATTTTACTAATCTTTTATACATTAAAAAACCTACCCAAATCTTACTCCAAGGGCCAAGTGTGGTGTAGTGGTTAGACTAGTGCCTGGGGGACCAGGGTTCAAATCCCCTCTTGGCTATGAAACTCACTCTCAACCTGACCTCATGGGCTTGTTGTGAGGATAAGATAGAGAGGTGGGAAGAACCATGTATGCCTCCTTGAACTCCTTAGAGGAAAGGTAGGATATTATTGATACCAATATCATCATCATCTATGGGTCCCATAGTAGCAGGACATATTCTACAAGAAATTCAAATAATAAATATAGGGCACATATTGCAACCATCTTGCTGAAGCTAAGCAGGCCTAGGTGCAGTCAGTGCCTAGCTAGAAGACTGGCCCAAAACCCATGTATGCTGCCTAGGAGTTTCATCTTGAAAGACATAAATAGCATGACTGCAAGAAGGAGTGGATTTGGGGAATCCTCAAGACACCTAGTATATTGGTAGCAGTGGAAGGAGGGAAGGCAATCAGGCTTATTGTCCTTTTCTTGAATTTAATAATATTAAATACATAATATTTAGCACTTTTTATGCATTGCCCTGTTGTAATTTTTATCTTGTTTGTATTGCTTTGATTATATGTAAATGACCTTTTTTTTTTTTTTAAAAAAAGGGGTGTTATACATTAATGCTAGTTCTTACAATAACCCTGTAAAGTACTACAGTACTATCTTAATGTTGTTGTTGGGGGGGAGGCGGAGAGGACAGTTGAGGCTGGAAGAAGAGGTGCTTATTTAATGCTGGCTTCTCACTTTGGGGCAGATACATAGGTTTGATTAGTAGCTACCTAAGCCGTGACAATATTATCAGTGATGGTCATTATACAATGGGGTGGGAGACCTGTGGCCCTCCAGATGTTGCTTGACGACAACTTCTGCTATCCCCTCCAATCATCCGCTACGCAGGTTGGGGATGATGGGAGTGGATGTCCATCAACATCTGGAAGGCCTGCCACTTCACTCTGGAAGAAAATGAATTAGGTTTCAATCCAACAAATAAAAGGGGAAAAAACACTTATTGGGAATCCTTTTCATCATTCCTGGTGTCCGTAGGGAGCTAGAGCATCTGTACAACTTGTATTTCAGCAGGTCCATCAAATCTTCCAAGCCCCAGAGACCCTGCGTGCTCACTTGCTTTATTTTATTATACAGCCACGAGAGTGGCTGTATACTATAGTCAGCATGGATTTTTTGCATTCCACAATGTTAAATTGAAAATCCCCCCCATGCCATTCCGATCCTTCCCATGAGCTCATTTCAGAACAAAACCTTTCAAAACTTATAGTCGTGAACTCAAACGCTTGCTTATCAACCCTCTAAATTTTCATGGTGATACACAAAACACTGAGAGAGAATTGAGAGTTCAAAGTGTAAAAAGAGAGATAGAAAAATCAGAGCCCTTTTGGACTTTTTTCTGTCAGAGTTCTCCTAATCTGTTGAAATTAATTAAAAATCAACCATGTCCACAGAGTACCTGTAATCCTAATACTGACCTTGCCCCGTACTCTGACCTTCATCTTCTACAGTTTAAAAGTTTAAGAAAATGCCTGGCTGATTTTTAATTAATTTAGGAAATTTTGCATTGAACTGAATGATATTTTAGTTTATTTATTATTTGATTTATATCCTGCCCTTCCTCCCAGCAGGAACCCAGGGAGGCAAACAAAAGCACTAAAAACACTTTAAAACATCATAAAAACAGACATTAAAATACATTAAAACAAAACAACTTTAAAAACATTTTTTTAAAAAGCTTTGAAGATTTTTTTAAAAAGTTTAAAAAACATATTGTTTTTAAAAAATGTTGGGCATGCTCAGTAAGAACCAACTGTCAGTGTTCTAAAAGCCAGACTCACAACTGCTGGGCTTGGCTAATCAGGGGGCCACACCCACACCAGACTTTGATTTCACGTGAGACAGTCATGGCTTCCCCCAAAGAATCCTGGGAAGTGTAGTTTGTGAAGGGTGCTGAAAGGAGACTGCTATTCCCCTGAGAGAGCTCCAGTAGCCAGAGTGGTTGAACAGTCAGCCACTCTGATTGAAGCTCTGTGAGGGTAGCAGGGCATCTCCTAGCAACTCTCAGCACCCTTCACTAACTACACTTCCCAGGATTCTTTGGGGGAAGCCAAATTATTCCAAGCTACACAGCAAGTGGATTGGACTGTGAAAGACCAACCCAAATTCTGTTTGCAGTTTTACAAATTTGTAGGGCAGTACAATATCTCAGAGAGGAGGTCAAGTCTCCTGCTCCCCTGGTGCATTCACTATAGCTGCCCAATTTCCCGGCTTTTAAAAGTTTGATAGAAATAGATGTGGGCTATAGGTACATTCTTAAACCGCAAGGTTTTTTTTGCCTATTATTGAATTGATCTGTGGCCTGCCTAAACCTGAACAGGTCAGAGATGGTAATGACATAAAATGTGTACATTTCTACAAATTCCATTAAAAGCTCCCTCAGATTGTCAGGCTGTTTTTTAAAAAATTCCATACCTTGCTTTTTTAGGGTGGGTTTCAGCAATAACACAACTCCAATAAAATGCAATCAAAACAGCTTTTAAAATAAATAAAGGCAGATTAAAACAGGCTGATTAAAAACAATAGCCAGTTAAACTAAAAGCAGCAGTTAAAGGTAGGACATTACGATCATCTCAAAAGGCCAAAGGCTTGTCTGAACAAGATTTTCACCTGCCATCAGGGATGGGGCTAGTCAGGCATCCCTCAGAAGAGACTACCAGAGCCTGGGTGAAGCCACTGAGATGGCCCTCTCTCACATCCCTGCCAGAGTCTCCTCTTGGCAACACGCAGACAAGAGCATGATTACTCTGCATTTGGAGGCGGGGAATCTTTTTTTTTCTGTCAAGGGCTGCATTTCCTTTGGGTTAATCTGTTGGGGGCTGCTTACTGGTGGGGTGGGTGGGGCCAGAGCTATTTCCCTCTTCATGTCCAGAGGCCTGCCTGGGAGGGACAAATACAGTAAGGCCCCACTCATATGGCAGGTTACGTTCCAGACCCCTGCCTAAAAGCGAAACCCACAGACCAGTGGAACTCCATCAATAAAATGGCTCCTGACGCCTGAAAAACGCCGTAAAAATTAAACAAGCACCGTATGAGTGGGGCCTTACTCTAATTGAAAGCTGCCGTATTAGCGGAACGCTGAAAACGGGCCGCCAAAAAGCGGGGCCCTACTGTACAGCTTTTCTGACTTTATTGCATGCGGAGGTCTTTCCCCCTTCTTCCTCTCACCATCACTCCATTGCTTTTGGCTCCTCCCCCATTTTCCTTGCCCTGTCCTCCTTCCCTTTTGGGCTCCCCCCTTGCATGAAATTAGGCCATAAACCCTAGGTTTCTCCACTTCTGTTCTGTATCCATCCCTAAGAATGGCTTCCTGCATGCCCCAGTTGTTTGAATCTGGCACATGGAAGGTACGGTCAGATCTTGGAGACTTCAGTAGGACATGGCAGGAGATGGGGTGCAGTTGCAACTTCCTCCTGCCCCCCTCTACTTTCAGTGGTCTGAGAGCAGCTGCAGTGTGGCTCCTTCCCATTTCTTTGATCAGCATTGTAAGTTCATGGCTTTATGGGGACTAATTCACCAGATAGCTCCTTACCACACCACCTTCCTGAAAACTGGCAGGGAAGGGTGGGATTGGTCTTGGGCTACAACTTGCATGAAAATAAGTTGCACTGATTAATCAATTAACACTTGCTTAGTAGGCACATTTGTGTGTGTGTGTGTCCATCTTCAGGTTGTCATGTAACTTGACTTTTTTTAAATGTTGTTTTTAAATGTTTTGATAGTTATAAGGATATAATCAGTTACTTGGAAGCAGGATGATGGAAAATGGAACTCAAGAAGACAGGAGTCTTTCTCAATATTTTTTATATGTGTTGCTACAATTTGTGAAGAAGATTTGCATCTTGTGACATTTCATTTGCTTCGTATTTCGTCTCTGGAGGCTGTGTGGTCACTTCCTGATTGCTTCATTTCACATATTGGTGCTAGAATTTCGCTGTGGACAGAACAGAACTGGGTGTCAGGTTGCTGTTTTCTCCCTTGTTAACATCCTGTTTGTATTTAATGCCTCAGTTGTTTTTGCAATAGGAAGTTTGAACTTCTACAATTATTGTAGTGCTAAACTTATATTCAGGTGAAGACTGAATTGTTCAGAATCACTTCCAGCAAAATCCTATTCATATCTACTCAGAAGTAAGTCAAATTGATTTCAGTGGGACTTACTGACAGGTAAGTGTGTGTCGGATTGCAGATTTTGTAAGACAAAACATTTCTTTTAAAAAGTGAGCAGCAGCTGAGATGGGTGGGCAACTGTGGCCCTCCACAATCCTCAGCTCCAGCATCCTTGCCCATTGACCATGCTAGCCGTGGTTGATGGGAATTGTAGTCCATCAACATCTGGAGAGCCACAGGCTCCCTACCCTGAATCTAAAAAGCAGTATCATTATGTAGGCAAATGCACATGCCATTATGTGGCAAATCTCTCAAATTACAGGCGTGATCCTTTTCACTCTCCCCCACCCCGCTGTTCCTGTAGCTTTAAAGTGTTCTTAATTTCTTTACCATACACATTTTAATCTTGCTTGTGCTGAAGGTTTCCTTAATATACCAAGAAGCTATATATGGCAATGCAATTTTAATTGCACTTGTTTAATTATATAGTTAGGAAATCATGCCTTTGGGACTTAAAATGTAACTTTTTTTCTGAGCTGGTATCTGAGAGGTAAGCTGCTTTAAGGTGTCTTACTGGGCAACATGTTTGGGGCAGTACAATATTGAGGACTGAATGTCGGAGACAAAGGAAGGCCATCAGGGTCATGCCATGTTTCTGAATTCTGACCTTCCAGAGATACCTGACTGGTCATTTTTGGAAGCAAGATGCTGGCTACATTTGTGTGATCTGGTGAGGCAATTCAAGAGGGATGCAGAAATAATTTGTCCTTTAGGTGACGCTTAAGGGGGCACTGGCGTCTCCTTTTTAATTTTTTTTAAAGTGGGCTTTAACACCGCTGCTGGATCAGACCAAAGGCCCATTTGGTCAAGCACTCTGCTCTCATGATGGCCAACCAGATGCCTATGGGAAGTTCACAATTGGCACGTGACAGCACCAGCTCTCTTCCACTTGCATTCCCAGACAAGTGATATTCAGAGGCATTCTTCCACCATTAGGGGAGGCTGGTTCATTAAAGCAAATGGGGCCCTGCCCCACCATCCTCAGCCTGCCCTCCTCCAGTCCCACCTGCTTCCCTTCTTAATGACATCCTGGCTATCAGCTTCCTCCTCCTCCACCACCTTAGGTTTCAGTGTTGCCCTTGTAGAACGCAGCTGGGAGGAGGATGGAGAGAAAACTTGAGTTAGTTGGCTCTGCTTGCATTTGGCTGTGGCTCTACCTACTGCTTGGGCTCTCTGCTAGTCATAATAGGTATCAGCTATCACTGTCCATCATGACTGTTAGCCATTGATAGCCTTATCCCACATGAACTTGTCTAATCCCTTTTAAAGCAACCCAAGTTGACGGCCAACGCTATATCTTTAACTGTGCTGTGTGAAGAAATACTTCCTTTTGTCTGTCCTGAATCTCCCACCTTCACCCCCTGATTCTAGTATTATAAGGGAGAAAAAATTATCATTATCCACGCCATGCACAATTTTTATAAACCTCTATCATGTTCCCTCTTACTTACCTTCCCCCCCAACTAAAAAGCCCCAAATGTTGCAACCTTACCTCATAGGGTAGTTGCTCCAGCCTGTTCTCAGACCTTTTCTAGCTCTGCAATATCATTTTTAGAGGTGTGGCAACCAGACCTGTGCACAGTATTTCAAGGGCTTGTAGTACCTAAGCTAGTTTTTGCAGTGCAAATCTTGTTGCTTCGAAACCATGTGACTGATTTTCCTGGAGAAATTTCATTAGAGGACAAAGCTGTCTCTCTCCTAGTTCATGCTAAGGTCTATTGTCATTAGGGTAACAGTGGTGGAATAAGCATCACAAAGCACTGTGTTGAAATCTGCTGTGTAGAAGATGACTTTACTCTAGTAGGACTGGAACTCAAACTGGGCATGTTTTCCAAACAAAGAGGTGGCCTCAGCTCTAATCTTGCTGGATATTTCTGCTCTCTCTTATCACAATTATTGAGCAACAGATGTTCTGCTGAAAGCTGTTTTTTTAACCTTCTGTATCTTAATAAGGAAACATTGTCACTTGCATGTAATATGGATTGAGAAGGTCTGTTGTGATTTTAACAGGAAGGAGCATTCCATAAAGAACTTGAAGATTTAATTTTTAAAAATCTGTACACTGTTCGTTTCTTTGTTTTAAAGGCATGAGTTATCTCTTTCTCCTCAAGCCTTTAAGGCACAAATGCAACACTGCAAATGGTTTGGATTTTTGTGTGCAGCAATAGGATAAGTTCTTAGATACTGTGGATTGTTCTTAAGAGTACTATATGAGCTGTAGCATCTCCAGTGGGAGCTGAGATCTATTAGTACAGTGAACTAATATCTTTTTCTGGTTAGGAAAAATCGCTAATTGGAATGAAAGTTGAGGGCTTGTGATTGGGGAGGAAAGAAGCAGTGAATAGATGCTGTACAATTAATTGCACCAGGGAAGGGTGTGTGTTTTATAGATTAAATTACTGTGTTGGTCGATAGGTCCTGGGAACTGATTTTTTCCTCATGGCTTCAGATTCCCAGCACCCTTAACAAACTACAGTTCCCATTATTCTTTGGGGGAAGTCAGGCACTTTAAATGTGTGTTGGATGTGTTTTAAATGTATGGCATGCATCTATGAAATGACAAGAAATCAAGTGAAGTATCTTTTAAATTCTACCATAAAATGATTGTCATTAAATATATATATATATATTTTAAATACTGTACTTATCTCCCTTTCAGTTATTTGTATCCAGAGAACTTGAAAGCTTGCACGATATTGTGGGTTTTTTTCTTATGGACGATCAGCTACCTTAGCTTTTAATGTTATTTTTCAGTAAACAGATTGCTACTTACAGATTACAACTAGGAGTACACACTGATGACAAGATTTGGTGTAGAGCCTGATTTGGCAATTTGGAAAACAGCCTGATTCAGTCTGAACTGATTGGGAGGCTGTC
This sequence comes from Rhineura floridana, assembly GCF_030035675.1. Taxonomy (NCBI): domain Eukaryota; kingdom Metazoa; phylum Chordata; class Lepidosauria; order Squamata; family Rhineuridae; genus Rhineura; species Rhineura floridana. The sequence goes on from NC_084489.1 coordinate 66,145,364, forward strand.
CAGTTTTCTGTCTGGAGTGAAGATGAATCTGGCTTTATAAAAACAAGTGGTGGTGCATGCATCCCTCATTCACTATTATGGGAACACTAAAAAAAAGCTGTACTTTTCCCTCTTTTACAGAATTAGATAAATCTTCAGGAATAGTAGCCCCTTAGAAGTTGAGTCCTTACAAATTTTAGAAGGGTAGCTGTAGTGGTTTTCTTACAAGGCATCTTTTGTAGTTTGGGGATGGTTAAAAACGTAAGCAAGTAAGCAAAAAGTAAAAAAGTAAGCAAGCACCACTAATGGAACTGGCAAAGAACCAGAACAGATGAGCACGGTGATACACTGTGATTGGAGAACCATGATAAAATCATTCCCTCTGGTTAGAAGCTAGATCTGTGAGTCACAAAAGATCTCTCCCTTTTCCCTCCCCCTACCTGGTGTTTTCCTAATATGGCAAGCTTGGGGAGAAATGTTTCCGTTTTTGTAAGACACCAGTATTTTTTTACATGTCTGAATCTCTGAAGCTCCCCAGATTGCTTTGGAGGTCCCTGTTTCAGCTCAGAGAATCCCTAAATCTGTCTGAAACTGCCCACTTCAGTTCAGGATTCATCTGAATCTTGTGTACATCCCTAGCAGGTGATCCTCGGTTCAATCTCCACTTAGGGCTGGGAATGTCCCTGCCTAAAACCATGGAGAGCCACTGCCAGTCTAGATAATATTGAGCTAAGTGGACCAGTGGTCTAACTTAGGAACATAGAAAGCTGTTTTATGCTATGTAACATGCTGTGCATTCCCAAGGCTTTCCTAACCCTGATATCTGACCCTTTCTTTGCTTGATTACATTTTATCCTTCCCTTCTTCAAGCAGCTCATGGGCTAAGAGGTAGGAATTGATCCAAGGTCACTGACTGAGTGAAGATTTGAACTTGGGTTTTTCTGTTCCTGATGTAACACTTTTCAATATGATCAATATGTAGCTGGCAGTTTTAACTGGGAGATGCCAGTGGTTTTACTTGGGACCTTAAGGCATGCAAAGCACACATCCCCCCCCCCCAATGAGCTGTGCTCCCACTGAAGTGCTTCTAGTTATTCCAGGTAAATAAAAATCCAGGGACTGATATTCAGGAAAAAATGAATTCAAAAGGGATTTGTATGCTTAAAATGAAGACAGTTTAGTTTTGCAGGCTCCACTTGTATCCACTTATATTTGGTCTGAAGTGAAGAGCAGCTGCGGCGCATGTGCCAGGCTTGTGTTTGGCTGCTTCCAGCTCCTTCTTCATGGCGTGTGTGCCTGTAAACATGTAGCATTATTCTGGATTACATTGCAGCCGGCTCAAAAGTGCCTTGCATTTCCCAGCTGTTTCACAATTTTTGCCTGCCTAGCCCTGCCAGCTGCTTTCACGCAGGCAAGTGCAGCTATGTTGGATCTTCTGGTTACCCCCAATTAATTAGTTCTAACTAGTAATAATAATAATAATAATAGAGGTCTTGACAATACTTGGAGAATGTAAATATAAAGAGTAGGGCATTTGATAATTCAGTGGCCATATATGGTAAACTATTAATAGTGTTTAACTTGTTCCAACACTTTATGAGGGATGGTTATTTTTAAAAACTCCAAAATATGAAAACAAAAGCAATATCCTATTTACATGAAAACATTGAGTGCACAAAGGATTTAATTAAATATATGGAACTATGTAGAAATTGATTGGCAACATCATGTTTTGGATGTATGTCTCCAATACAGTTATGTTAGTGAGGCAATAGATTAACTTCTTGGCACAGTAGCTCTTGCAGGCTCATGGGGAGCATCAACAGGAAGTTGCCAAACACCAGAAAAGAGACATTGAACAGAAGCCACTTATCCTTCGATGTCAGGCTGCGGTATAGCTGGTGTATAGAGGGAGGAGTAGCAATGCTTCTGGATATTCATATTAAAAGGCTGGTTCACATAATTGGAAGGTGAAGTTTTCTACCTACACAGCATTTGTACTGTATAGCACTTTGCACTTGCTACTGAGAAGAAGTATGTGCAGTGCTTTAATTGGTAAAAAGATGGCACCACAACACTGTCAAGCAAGAAATTCCTTGGTTGCTTCCTTGACCCTAGCAGATCACTGGCAATTGTGGCTTGGCCGGTTCCAGCAGATATTCAATCCTGTGCCTGAAACTAAGTGACAACCTGGCTGGAAATCTTATCCCTTCCTTACTTGGTAGTCTCAAATTGCTGTGGAATGGCTCAGCATCAGGTTGCAAGATCTTACCTATAGAAGAGTTCTGTATAACTCAAAAACTTGCTACCCTTGCCCCCCAGTAGAATTGATCCAATAAAAGGATTTTGTATCTAAAGCCAACATCCCCTGCCTGTCCCAATCATGGCAGCTGTCTCTGAACTTCAATTTTTGAACTGCCTGGTATTTTAAAAAAAGAATGATCTGAAATAGTTTTTACAGAATATGAATTTAACTTGTTGCAATACAATTGTGGCAGCAACAAACAAAAAGGAGGAGGTAGCATGGTATCTTTCTATTTTCTTTTTTTCTGTTCTTTTTGGCACCATTACTCTCTTTCCCAACAAATGTGGATTTTAAGTACTCATCTAAATATTTTGGAAGTAAAAAAAATCATGGCAATATTGATGACCTTTGGTGATACTGGAAACTTGCAGTGTCAAGGCGTTTGTGATGGTTTATTGCAGAAAAGGCTGATTGTGTTAATAAAGAAAGCAAAAGAGACCAAGCCTCAAAATGGTACCAGAAGATGCATCGTTATAAATTTTAATAGTCCTTGTGAAACAATAACATGTCCAAAATGTTTGGGTCGATGACTGTCTACCTCAGGGGCACAACTTAAGGCTGTCCTATCAAGACAGCATGTCTTTGCAAGCCAAGTTCAAACCCTTCTTTCAAACTCTGGTTAAGAGATAAACCATGGCCAGCATTAACGATGGTTACTATCTATCTAGATGTAACTCTAAACCATGATTTAGTCTTGCTCTCAATTTGCAAAACATGGTTGGCAGGGATCAACTAGCCTATCTTCACTAAACCCCTGTATTTTTTGCTGTGCTGATGCCTGTTCCAAACTGGCACAAAAGTGAAGGATATTTGTTAGTTTCCCTGTCCTTCTCTAGAGATGAATGGTGCATGTGGGCTGCAGGTAATGAAGGAAATGGAAAGAAAATACCACATCTGTGGCCTCAGAAACCCAATCAGCTGGAGCTAACTGACCATCTTATCTTTTTTTTTCTCTGTTGCCTAATATCTGATTCAATGGTGGGGATTTTTTTTATTAAATCCTCTCCCTCACATGATAATATTTCCTTAAAATAACATTTTAATTACTTAGTAATGGATGGGAGAAACAGGAATTCTATGTTAAAGGATAAAACCACAGATGACTGTAGGTGGGGCAGACATTTACCTGAGCACAAGTTGCAGTTACAGCTTGAAAATGTTTTCATGAAATGGGTGTGAAAGTAGGAAAAGCCAAGCAGAAATGCCAGCAGCTTTTATATTTACTGTATTTGGATGCCTTGTTTTTTGTACATCTGATGTAGACCTTGAACTTAGCTCTCATATTTGGCATGTGTGGGCAATGCTTGAAGATATTTATCAGTGACAGATCATGACACCTTCCGTCAGATGGCACAACAGCACCATAGCTACGAGGAACGAATATGTCAACAAACTTTCCAGTTGTGTCCCTAGCATTGCAGACCGAGCTTAAGGAATAATTTAACATTCCTTTTGACTAGCATAGGTAGGTGCTTAATCTTCATCATTGAATAAGGTACTGCTTTTACTTAATGAAGGATGAATCTACAGAAAAGCCACTTGGTTGCCTCTTCTGTCCCTGCTCATCTGCTTTGCATGCAGGCAGTCCCAGACAGAAACTTTGCAGAGCTGCTGCCAGCCAGAGTAGACAATACTGAACAAAATGCACCAATGCTCTGATCTGATTAATGATAAAGTACCTTTATATGTTTGCACAGAATATTGCATCTGAACCGGTCTTCAGCAGCAGTCTTCCTTCTTAGGATTTCTTGTCCCCTTCGTGTGGACACCATCCATGCCACTATGAATATACCATTTTCTGCTCATTCCATCCTGTTGTGGTCTTTATTTTTTCTTGTAATGACACAGTGTGCTTTGATAATTCTGTGCTCTGAACTGTTTACAATGGCTTTCTTCATGCTCTTCTAGAGCTTTTTAAATTTTTCTTGATCTGCCTTTACTAAAGTATCACTATATCTGAGTAAATCTGCTAGTCTGTACTTTGCCTTTTTTACAAAGTAGCACAAAGGAACACAGAAGACGAGGTACAATGCATAATACAGCCTTCTTTAAAAGGTTTTAATGTTTCTGGTTTCGCAACAGATGCAACCTCAAAAGTTGGGATAAAATGTGTGCTTTGTAGGTGAAGCGTTGGCCATGAAAAGGGAGTGAATGTATCTGATCTTATTGCTTAATGATGACAATTTCTGTTGTAAATAGAAAAAGCATAGCCATGTATAACGTTTTCCATTCCTGTATTAATGCTGTTTTTTCCTTGCTGTTATACCTATTAGGAGAGTACGCTAAGAGATAGGTTGCTGCAATTTTATAGACTGCAGAAGGGTCCCAAGACTCATCAGCATTATTGTCTTGTTACTACAGTCTTAATATGTATAGTTAGGGGTGTGTGGACATACAAGTGATCTGTTCTTGAACACAAAGTGTGAGGGTAAGGATAATTTGGTTCAGGGACACTGGAGGAAGCATGTAGAGAGCCTTTTCAATCATGCCATCTTACAGGAATGAGAGAGAAATTCAATTCAGTTTGCATTTAAAGCTGAATCTTATCAAATCTGAACTTTCTGAAAGAATATGAGTACCAAAGCACAGCCATCCTGTGAAATTCACACATCCAAAATTTGCAATGCAGCTCACCAACCAACCAAAGATTACAAAAATGCATGTATTAGGTCCAGGCTTCCCAAACCAGGGCTGTGGAGTCAGAGTCGTGGAGTCAGAGTTGGAAGCAATTTTGGGTGGAGTCGGAAGGAATGTAATGACTCTGACTCCGGTTTCAAAATAAAAACTTATAATATTATAACAATATATGGTAAATATATCATTTTATACTAATATTTTATACTTTTTTATTTTTCAGGAAAAATATTTGTAATTTTGATTTGCATATTTTTTAAAATATAAATTCACAGTGGCAAAGAAGCTTCCCATGAAGTCAACTGTATTTGAGCCAGGGCCGTGGAGTTGGAGTCAGAGTCATGGAGTCGGAGTTGGAAGCAATTTTGGGTGGAGTCGGAGTCGGACATAGAAAAATAGAGGAGTTGGAGTTGGAGTCGAAAGTTTGGTGTACCGACTCCACAGCCCTGTCACAAACTATGGTCTGTGGAGAGCTTCATTCAAGTGGTCCATGGCATGTCTGTAAAAATACAATTAAAAATCATATAGCAACTAGCACACTACAGTACAGTTGCTACAACAGGCAAAAAAAATTAAGTGCACATCAAGACCTGCAGCACTTTACAAGTGGTCCATGGTGTGTGTGTGTGTGTGTGTTGGGAACCATTGTATTCAATTAAAGTGTGCATAAAAATAAATATGTTATTCATTTAGTTATTAAAATATTTATATACTGCTATTTAAAATATCAAAGTAATTTATATGTCCTGCCCAGAGTGCGAATCGCAAAACGGGGGCAAGACTGGAGTTAATTCCTGTTTTATTAGAGTAGCATCAAAGGCAATACATTTCATAGACTTAGCTATGCTAACTCACTACAGTCCTACTAAGCTACCTAGGCATACTCTGCAGCATGTGAAGAAAGTTGACCCAGCAACCTGGTCAGAGGGGCGCCACCTTAAATAGGGAAGGTCTTCGCCCGCAATCTCTGACTCCTTCGAAGTCCCACCTTCTCTTGACGCCTCATGTGTTTGGTTCAGCACTGTGGTAGATCTGAGGGCCGGGGAGGGGGGGTCGCTGTGGTCTATAGGAGTTCTTTCCCTCTCACCAGGCACCCTGTCCAGACGGCGACTGGTCTGGAATGTCTCCACCTTGTATTGGGCCAGAGAGACAGACGAGGAATACTGTTGGTGTACCGTCCACCTTGCTGCCCAACAGCTTCCTTAGCTGAGCTGACAGAGGTAGTCTCGGAGGTGCTGTTGAGATCCCCTAGACTTTTGGTACTGGGGGATTTCAACGTCCATGCTGAGGCTGTCCTATCTGGCGCAGCTCAGGACTTCATTGCCTCCATGACAACAATGGGGCTGTCTCAATTTTCTACCGGCCCAACGCATGTGTTGGGACATACTCTTGATTTGATCTTCGCCACTGGACATGGAGACGGTGATCTGGTGGTGGGGTGTTTTTCATCTACCCCATTGTCATGGACAGATCACCGCTTGTTGAGATTTAGACTTACAGCAGCTCTTTCCCTCCGCAAGGGTGGAGGATCTATTAAGTTGATCCGCTCCCGGAGCCGGATGGATCCCGTAGGTTTTCAGAGGGCTCTGGGAGATTTTCCGGCTGATAGGACCGGTGCTCCTGTCGAGGCCCTGGTCGCACTGTGGAATACGGAAATGACCCGGGCTATTGACATGATCGCTCCCGCACGCCCCCTCCGGTGTAGAGCTCATACAGCTCCGTGGTATACCCCGGAGTTGAGAGCGATGAAACATGAGAGGAGGAGGCTGGAGTGCAGATGGAGGAAAACTCCCAGTGGATACAATTATGCTTTGGTAAGTGCCACCAATAAGTTGTATACAAAAGCGGTAAGGACAGCAAAGAAGCTTTATTTTGCTGCCTCTATCAGATCATCTCTATGCCGCCCAGCGGAGCTTTTCAAAGTCGTGCGTGGGCTTTTACACTCTGGCCCCCACGATACTATGGAAACATCTGAAGCCCGCTGCAACGAAATTGCTAGACACTTTCAATATAAGATCGCATGTATCCGCAGGGATCTTGACTCTGATGTTGTGAGAGATGAATCTATTGAAGTGTCCGGAGCACGGCCTTGTCCTTCTTTATTGGATGAGTTTCAGTTGGTGCAGCTTGAGGAAGTGGACAAGGTGCTTGGAATGGTTCGGGCAACTACGTCTGTTCTGGATCCTTGCCCATCTTGGCTAGTGAAAGCTAGCAGGGCTGGGACCACCGGTTGGGCCAAGGAAGTGGTTAATGCCTCCTTGAGGGAGGGAGTAGTCCCTGGTAGCCTCAAGGAGGCAGTAGTGAGACCTCTTTTAAAGAAACCCTCCTTGGACCCAGATAATTTGAATAACTATAGACCGGTGGCGAATGTCCCTTTTTTGGGCAAGGTTTTGGAACGGGTGGTTGCCAGCCAGCTCCAGGCGCTCTTGGTTGAAACCGATTATCTAGATCCGTTTCAATCCGGTTTTAGGCCCGGTTTTGGCACTGAAACAGCCTTGGTTGCCCTGTATGATGACCTTTGTCGGGAGAGGGACAGGGGGAGTGACTCTGTTGATTCTCCTTGATCTCTCAGCGGCGTTTGATACCATCGACCATGGTATCCTTCTGGGGAGACTCGCGGAATTGGGTGTCGGGGGCACTGCTTGGCAGTGGTTCCGCTCCTATTTCGCGGATCATCACCAGAAGGTAGTGCTTGGGGAACATCACTCGACACCATGGACTCTCCATTGTGGAGTCCCCCAAGGGTCGGTCTTGTCCCCCATGCTTTTCAACATCTACATGCAGCCGCTGGGTGCGGTCATCAGGAGTTTTGGAGTGCGTTGCCATCAATATGCTGATGACACGCAGCTCTATTTCTCCTTTTCATCTTCTTCAGGTGAGTCTGTTGATGTGCTGAACCGTTGCCTGACCGCGATAATGGACTGGATGAGAGCTAATAAACTGAGACTCAATCCAGACAAGACCGAGACACTGTTGGTGAGCGCCTTCCCTGCTCAGATGGTGGATGTTCACCCTGTTCTGGATGGGGTTACACTCTCGCTGAAAGAACAGGTACGTAGTTTGGGGGTTCTTTTCGACTCTTCCTTGTCTCTCGAGGCCCAAGTGGCCTCGGTGACACGGAATGCATTTTACCATCTTCGTCTGGTAGCCCAACTACGCCCCTATCTGGACAGGGACGACCTCGCCTCCGTTGTTCATGCTCTGGTAACTTCAAGATTAGATTACTGTAATGCGCTCTACGTAGGGCTGCCCTTGAAGACAGTTCGGAAGCTTCAGCTGGTGCAGAACGCGGCTGCCAGACTATTGATGAGGACCAGTCGGTCTTTGCATATAACACCTATTCTGGCGCGTCTGCACTGGCTTCCTATTTGCTTCCGGGCGAGATTCAAGGTGCTGGTTTTGACCTATAAAGCCTTACACGGCGTGGGACCTCAATACCTTGTGGAACGCCTCTCTCGCTACGAACCTACCCGTTCACTTCGTTCAGAATCTCTTGCCCTCCTCCGGGTACCAACCCATCGGGAAGCCCGGAGGGTGGTCACCAGATCTAGGGTCTTTTCTGTGGTGGCCCCTGAGTTGTGGAACAGCCTCCCCGAAGAGGTACGCCTGGCGCCTACACTCCTATCTTTTTGGCGCCAGGTAAAGACCTTTTTATGCTCCCAGGCATTTTAATCTTTTAATCTTCTTAACCTTTCTTATCTTTTAATCTGTATTTTCTTTAATTTGTGCTGTATTTCGTTTTTGTCGTGTTTTTTGTTGTTTGTTTGTATATGTTTTTGTGGTCTTTTATTATGATATATTGTATTTTAAACTTTGTTTGTTCACCGCCCTGAGAGCTACTTTTGCTAAGGGCGGTATATAAATTGAAATAATAAATGAATAAAAAATAAATGTGGGGTGAAGGGGGGTGAGCCTCCACCGGCTCATCTGACAGTACAGGCTTGATGGATGCCTCAGGAGGTGGGAAAGCATTTGAAGTGCCAGGTGGGGAATCCTGGAGGGGGGGTGGAGGTGGCGCGCCCGCCTGATCATTCCCCAACAGCTCTGTTGGGGTGTCTATAGGTGGCGCGAAGTCTGCTTCGGCGGGAGAACTGTCTGTGGGAACTGGCAGGCTGTCAACTACTCCCTCATTGTCCTCGAAAGTCTCATCTATCTCTGATTCCTCCCCCTGCTCTATCTGAGGTGGTGCTCGGCCGGCTCCCCACCCTGATCCCCCTGGGAGAGCTGGGGCTCAACATTATAGCATATATAAATACAAGATAAAACCTTATAAAATTTAAAATCAGAAATCATTAGCTAACTACGGCAGAAAAATATCTTCTCAATTGTTTCCATAAGACTGGTGACACAGAAAAGTTTTCAGCAGGCGTTTGTGCTGCTGAAGGCGCCTGCTGAATCTTTATTGGCAGAATATTCCACAGGACTGGGACAATAACACTAAAGGCTCAATTTCTTGTTGTGAAGTGAGCCTGTCCAATCTGGGGGATGACCAGTGCTGCTACTGCAGATGATCTCAGTGATTGAGATGGGATATAAGGGTTCAGGCGGTCCCTAAGGTACCCTGGACCTAAGTTGTTCAGGGCTTTGTAAATTAATGTAAGAACCTTGAACTTGGCTCGGTAGTAGATGGGCAGCCAGTGTAGATGTTTAAGAGTGGTGTTGCATGTTGTCAGCCATGTGCACCCATCAGGAGTCTGGACACTGCATTCTGAACCAGCTGGAGCTTTCGAACCAGGCCCAAGAGCAGCCCCACATGGAGCCCATTGCAGAAATCCAGCCTTAAGGTTACCAATGCATGGAGTACAGTGAAAATTATATACAAAAATGCATTATAATAGGAGAAATTGCTTGCAAAAAATATACCTTAGTCAAAACTGCATATAAAAATGGGTTTATTAGGAGAAATTCCACTAAAACACTGAAGACTTTTCATGAGGATTTAAAAAAAAAATGGAAATAGCTGTAGAAATATGGAGAACTGAATTTAAGAGTGGAAAAAAATGAGAACCTGAGAGAACTGAAATGGGCAGTAATACTCTGTGAGATCTGCTATAGTCCAGCCTTGCAACAAAGCAGGAACTGATCTAAGGTTTTCCTGTTTGGATGAGATTTTCCTGAAGGAAGTAGATACTTCAACATTAGTTTGAATTTATTAGTTTGTAAATTATTTCTTTTATTATATCATTAAAAATATATACTTGCATCATGCTGTTGTTCAGAGGATCTTTACTTGTATCGTGCTCTTGTATGGGGTGAGGGAGATATGAGTTCAGTTTCAGTTGTGCTGAAATGTGTGGTGCTCTCAGCCGTAGCAACATACAAAGGTGCCTTATTGTCAGGTCAGACTCAAGCCCGGTATTGACTACTCTGGCTGGCAGCTGTTGTTCAGGGTCCCAGGCAGAGATCTTTCATATCACACACAGGGATAGGGGGAACTTGCAGCCCTCCAGATAAATCCTTTATTTACCACTACTAGGTCACTTCTGGCTGACATTGGGAACATCCTATACACAGCTTTTACTTTTATGCAATAAGTGATCAGGCCATAGCTTCGTAGTAGATAATGTGCCTTGCATGCCAAATGTTCAATCCCTGGCATCTCTTGATATGATGGGGAAAGATTCCAGTTTGAAATCCTGTAGAGCTGTTGCCGGTTAGTGTAAACTGGGCTAGGTAACTTGTAGTCCAATGTCATCTGGAGGGACACAACTCGTGTCATCCCTAACCATTGGCCATGCTGGCTGGAAATCATGGGAGTTGGCATCCAAAAACATCTAGAGAACCACAGGATCTCACCCTTGGCTACTGGATCCTCTTTTCAGCTTGGAGATAAAAGGGACTGAACTTGAGACCTTTGGCATGCAAAGTGTGTGCTCTAACACTAAAATCTGGTCCTTCCCTAGATGTTCAGTCCTATTGTCCCAGGTAACAAGGACTTCTTTGGGATTTGAATTCAAGCAGTCTCACATCATGCTTCTGTAAAACGGCACATTTTACACAAAACCTCCCAGGTCATTCACTGGGCCCAGCTGTGTTTATTTTTATTCTTTTTTGTAAGACATCTGGAAGTTTTTGTAAATAAGCTGTGGGTATTACATTAAAACACAAAATATAAAACAAACATAATCTGGGGGTATTTACAAGTTACAGGCATGTTTTGTGAACGCCAGCATTCACTGGGGCATGTCCTTGCTTGTCAGCCCACAGTGATGAACGCTGACAATCTCATTTAGGCAACTCATCAGCATTTACTCTGGTGTGTCTCAAGTGTTTCGACTTCCACAAAGTTTGTCTGGGGTCAGCATTCACATGTTAAGTGTGTGTGTATATATAGTGTGTGTTTACTGTGATATACAACCGTCATTTGCACTATGTATATATATATATTGAAATATATAACCAGCTCCGTCAATTCTGTGTCTTGGCTTCTATTATCTTCCATGGAACAAAGTAAATAAGAGACACATAGGAAGATTGTTAAGGGAGTTGTGAATCTTGCTGTACACATTTTCAGTGGGGCATGTTTAGGTTCCACTTCAGTAATGTCTCTATTATTAGCCTTTTACTTTATCATATGTGCACAAGAAGCTCCTTTTTTGTACCAAGTCAGACCATTGTTCCCTCTAGCTCAGTACTGCCCACACCAGAGATGGGGAACCTTTGGCCCTCCAGATGTGGCTGGTGTCCAGCTGCTGTCAGCCTTAGCCAGTGTAGCAAATAGTCAGGGATGATGGGAAATGTAGTCCCAACAACATCTAGAACAGCCTTGTCCAACCTTTGGGCCACAGATGTTGCTGGACTACAGTTCCCATAATTCCTGACCATTGGCCATGCTGGCTGGGGCTGATGGGAGTTGCAGTCTAGCAACATCTGGGTACCCAAAGGTTGGACAAGGCTGATCTAGAAGGTCACAGGTTCCCCACCTCTGGTTTACACTGATTGGCAACAGCTGTACAGGATTTCAAACTAGAGTTTTTTTTTCCTGTCAGACCAGGAGATGCCAGGGATTGAACCCGAGATTTTCTACCTGCAAAGCACATTATTTACTACTGAGCTATGGTGCAGTCACTCATCACATATAAGTAAAACCTGTGTATAGGATGTTGCCAGTGTCTGCCAGCACCCTGGGTGGTAAATTTGTATGAACCTACCATTTCAGCCTGTGCTCCCACCAACTGCATTTAGAGACTTTTGTTGTAGGCCTTTGAGAATGTGCCTTGTCAGTCTCTTGTTCAGTCTCCCCCACCCCATTTCCCAAATCTTCCATGATCAAAGACCTGCTATTAATCAAACTGCTGTTAATCAAACAACCCATCCTACCAAGCGTGTGTGTAGGTTTTTGCACACAATTTATACTGATCAGAGTAAAACAAAACATTAGGCACAAAGCAAATGAGTTTAGAGGTATCAAGTGTTGAGTTACACACCCATGAGCTAAGCAGGTGATCTGCTTCAACAAGCAAAAATAACTTCTCTGAACTTGTTGCTATATTTAACATTTTTGTTGCTGTTGGGTACTGATTGTGCTTTGAATTGTATCTATTTAGAACTGGAAGAAATTACTGTAGATTAGGGGTGGGGAACAATTGGCCCTCCAGATGATGCTGAACTACAACTCCCATCATTCCTGGCTATAGGCCATGCTTGCTGGGGTTGATGGGAACTGTAGTTCAACAACATCTGAAGGACTAAAGGTTCCCTACACCTGCCCTAGATCACCTAATATGTGCAAAAGTTTTGAATCGCTGTTGTAAGGTGCAAGCGGTGAAGTGCAACCTGATACAGAGTGAATCTGGATTTGTTAACATTTTGGGGCAACATAATCTAGCCTAGACTGTGAGATTATGCAGCTTTGATGCACATTGCATTATAGTATATGAGTGGATTTGCATCTAGTTCACTGAGCTGGTGAGCAGAGAAGGCCAGGAGCACAGATGTGTTTGTAGTATAGCTGTGGTGTACCTCTGGCCTGCAGGTCTAATTAGGACCACCATGTCTCAGCATTGGGCGCTTGAGGCCTTTTTAAGACAAGCTACATTTATCTGCCCTATGCCTGACAACATATATATCTGTTGTAGGGCAGGAAAAGTTGTGGCCAGGCTGAAAGGTGGTTTGTAGGCACTGTCTGTCAGCAGCACCTGCAAAGCCCTGTGCACAGTGCTTTGCAAACTCCAATGATCAACTTGCAAAGTGCAGGGTTGAGCTGTTACCTGCATGGTTTGATATCAAATGATGTGGGCAAACTATTATCATTGTGACATCAGATGACTGACAAATGCATGGTATCACTCACCTATCAAACTTGGCTCAACAGAGTGAGTGTGTAAGAGAGGGGGGAGGAGGAGGGATACAGAGAGACAGACCTTGGAGCTTAATTTATGTATGTCCCACATTTTCAGGGTTGATTATACCACTGAATGGTTCACTTTCTGTCCTTGCTTTCATCAGTTTTTGACCACAATATTTCAAAAACATACTGAATTATTTCAGTTTTGGAAGGTTCCCCTTCTATCCTGATCCATTCTTATTGCTTGCAGGTGGGCAGCAAAGTAGTAATTCAGCAAACTAGAGTACGCTGAGCCACTTTCCCCCCTCTTCTTTAGCTGTATAGTCATCCGAACTCTTCCCCGCACCGCTAGCATAGAAATTTAAAATATCTTTCTGCCACTCCTTTTGTCATTGTAGTGATCCATGATTAAATTCTGAATGAGAAATTTATGAAGCACATGTATCTTTATTAACAAAATTATCATTTCATTAAATCCTTTTGTATCATTTTTAATAAGTACATCATAATTTTCCAAAACTACTTAGGTCAGTTTAGCAATTGGTGACCCCCCCCCACTGTCCCCAAATCCTGATAGGGAAGTCTACAGTGCAGCTGATCCAAGGTGGGTTTGAAGTCACTGCTGATCAGCTGATGGGCAGTGACTTCAAGCCCTGCTTGGATTGGATGTTCTTTTGCAGTGCAGCTGGGTCACTTGACATCATGGTGACAGGTGGATGGTCCACCAGGCTGAAAAGGTTCCCTCCTCTCTAACATCTTGGGAGATTTCCATGAAAACCCCAAAATGTTTTTTTTTTTGCACTTTCATATGGAAATCGGGAAATAATATCAATATTGATAGTTTTGCTATTATTAAAATGTATATCCCATTCAGTATCTAAGTTTTAAAACAGCTTTCAATGATAAAAATATACAATGTTCAAAACTGGAAACAAATTAAATCTTAAAAAATTAAAAATCTCAAAAATGTGAAGAAAAACATGAGAATTTGAAAATAGCAGAGAAGCTTTCGTAATCGGAAGATATCCTGAAATAAAATGCTTTTAATCAGGTGCCTGAAACTGTCCTCAGCAGGGACAGTCAGTGCCTATCTGACTTAGAAATTCTGTTTTAGTCATTTTATAATATTAAAAGCAAACATATGATGGTCCCTAAAGAAATGATGAGCCAGCAGTAGTCTATAAAGTAAAAAAATGTAATTTGAAGGATGTATTTGTTTTGTTACTACTTTGACATAAGAACAACCATTTATGGCACTCTGTTTTGAACCAGTTTCAAGCCTAACCCTTTGGGTATGCAGAAACTGCTTGTTCTAATTAGGCCAGTGGATTCTTTTGTCCACCAAGAATTTGAATCACTTCTTGCAGGCTAGGCAAATTTTCTTTCTGGAAACTCCATAATTCTTAATATAGAAAATGTGTCCTGCTGTTCAGAATGTGCTATATTAGGACTAAATGTCTAAGATGTTTGAATTAAAGCTCATGAAATCTAAGCTGCCTGGCTTCTAAAATTATCTTGCATAATATTGAACTTAGCCTGAGGATTAAGTGTTGAGCCAGGCTGCATCTTACAGTATCTTGGCTTTGCAGTGGTGAGTCTTCTACAAACTCCTCTCTGTCTAGCAGACCTCACTACTTCAGCCTTTCCTAACCTTGGGTCCCCAGATGTTATTGGGCTCCAACTCCATCATCCCCAGCCAGCATGGCCAATGGTTAGGAATGTGTGATCTAGGGACCTAAGGTTAGGGAACGCTGCATTGTGTGAATTGGGGCCACCTCCAGTTTCTGATAATAGTGTCACAGCAGGTAAGGCTAATTTAACTGTCTCCGTACTACAATAGTTAGAGCTGGATGTTGGAAAGCTCACCACAATATGTTTATCCCTCCTATTTATTTATTTATTTATTTATTACATTTCTATACTGCCACATAGCCGAAGCTCTCTGGGTGGTTTACAGCAATTAAAAACAATAAAAACAAATATACAAATTTTCAAACACAAAAAACAATTAAAAAACACACTTTTTTAAAAAAAATTAAAAACAATTTAAAAACACATGCCAAAATGCCTGGGAGAAGGAAGTCTTGACCTGGCGCCGAAAAATAATCATGTATGAGTGTTGATTGTGTATGAATGTTGATCATGTACAGATGTTGATCATGTATGAATCATGATCATGTATGAATGTTGCAGGTGATAATAGCCCTTGTGTAGGTGTTGTATCACTTCAATTTTACATGGGAAAGGGTTTGTCAGAGAAGATCCTGTCTCTGGTGTGATATCTTGATGGAGATTTGAGAAAAACTGCCTTTACCTGTGAAATTGACGTCATCTGAATGTGCCTTAAGTCTATTGGAGCCAAGTTACGTTTTTGCCATCCAAGGCCATTATCCATGGTAACAGTACATTTACAGTATGCCTAGGGATCCTTTGCCCCTGCAAACATTGCTGAACTATAGCTCCTATCACCTCTGGCCATTGACCATGCTTGCTGGGGCTAATGGCAGTTGTAGTTCAGCAAGATCTGGAGGGTCAAAGGGTCCCCACACCTGGTTTAAGGCTTCAGTACCCTACCATGAGTCAGAGTAAAGTGGCTGCCTCAGGAGGCTTTTGCTGGGAATTACAGAGGCCTGTGGGGTAAACCTGCCAGCCAGCCATTCCTCCTGACCTCCCTGGCTGTTCTCCTCTGTGGAAGAATAGAGTTGTATGTATATTTCACATGATGTGTCCTGGACCTCATAAGCTATCCTGTGTTCCTCAGGTGCTAGTATAGGATGCTGTCCCAATTTCCAGCATTAGGGCAGTGAACGTCTGCACATGGATGGAGAGGGGCACCACCTTAGCCTTCATTTCAAGCAGCAAAATGTCTTGTGCCATCCCTGTCTAGTGTTGGGGGAAAAGTTTATCCTCTCACTGGTTTTCTGGCCACACACTTTTTTGATTTCTCCTTTTCCTTTCTCACTTACAGTCGTAATGGAACAAACCTTTTGAAGAAGTTTCTGAGTCTGTTCCCCCACTTCCTGCATTCTGTTCTCCTCGTTACGTTGTACATTATTTGAAATGCTGTGAAGATGGCTAATTTCTGTCCTATCTGTTCACTATTACTCTTTTTCTGACTTGTAAAATCAAAATTTGGTGTAAAGATTCCATGGGGAAAGGGGTTCATCTATTTGAAACTCTTTGAAAACACCTAACACTTAAAAGAAAACTGTTTTCAGATCCTTCTTAACTGATTAAGCTTGAAAGCATACAGTCTATAACTGAAGGAACATATGCAATGTTTAGGTTCAGCAGTAATAAAGATTTAGGGGTTGGATGAACCTCAGGAAAAAGATTTCCCACAATACAAAAGGAAACTGACGCTCTGCAGAGAATGTTTGACAGCTGAGTAAATAAATTTAAGAAAACCCACCCAGGTTTTTTCTCATTTCTTTCTCTTTTTTTAAAAACCCTACTGTGGTGTTCCAGACATGGCAATTCTTGGCTAGATATTAATGTTTAAGAGCAAAGCCTCAAGTAAATATCGTTAAATAGATATATGACCTAAAGCTGTAGGAAAATTCTATCTTCTCTTTTCCCCATACTCTTAACATATGGAATTGTCTCCAATAGTTTTCAGCTGTATTCCCTTTGGGCTGATACCAGTTGGATGGCTGCTTTTTGCTATCTTTTTAACACTGCATACTTTCTAGAAAGTCTTAATGGGATGGGGGTATTTCAGTAAAAAAAATTCAGCTAACATCTATCTGTCCAAATGTTGGGGAAATTCTTTATATACAAACAATAAGCAAAATATATTCTTTGATAAAGCTATAAAGGTTTATAACATTTTAATAGTTTAGTTTAACATTTAATAAGTTTAGTAGCCAGCCAGAACCCTTTTCTTCTTGGAGCTGTCTTCCCTGACTGCACTGGTTTGTTCGGAACAGCTTGAACTCTATTAGATAAGATAACACTGAACATCCATGTGCTCTCCAAGATGTAGGAAGGTTTGCATTAGCTGGAATGTTTAGCTCACAGTGAAAATGTACTTTTATATGAAGTACTGATTATTGCCAAATTCATCAGAACATGATGCGGAAAGTACAGTATCTATGCAATGCCTATGCAATACTGTAATGCCTATGTCATACTGATGTGTAACCTCCTGATTGGTAGATGCTAAAATCTTTGTCCTGAAATGTATAAAAACTCCAGGCAACCAGTGCCATGTTGCAGTTCTCCACTCAGAGGGAGTCTGACCAAGCGTACGCTTGTCATCCAATAAAGGCCTACCTTTTTGCTGCAAGCCTGTGTTCTTCGATTTTACTTAAGGACCCCCAGTCCAACAAGCTACAAAATTCCCAATCACTTACTATAAATAATCCTTTTTCTGAGGTAGTTTATGATGAAGAAATCAGTTTTTTTTCGGGGGGGAGGCGGTGGTGGTTGTGGATAGATGTATGGTCCACTGAATTTGATTTGAAATGTCCTCTGGGTTCTCGTGCAGTTTTTTGTTCCTAACTTGTTGGCTTTTTTCAGAAACATTAGTTTGTCTTTCCTGGTTGAAATGTACATTTTACGTACATAAGCAGTTAGTGGGAGTAAGCTAGACAGATGCTAGGATCAAGTATTTCCATAAAGGAAAACTTAAATTTTCAGTTCCTGTACATGTTGAAGTACTTAACACGTGAAATGATTTTGAAAAGTCACCTTGTAGTGGCTATTGAGGTAAAAAAAAGTGTCTGAATTTAGCCTTACAGAGGATGAGAATGGAAAGAATATGGAACCTAACTTGGTATGCCCTCAGGGATTACAGGCGAGTGTATATTGGAAGGAGTGAAGAACCAGATTTCTTCCCAAGACACAAGAGCCCAGCTCAGGGAAGGGTGTGTGTGTGTGTAGTTAGACATTGCAGCATTCATTCTTTATGTCATCAAACTATATTTTTGTCACAAATAAGGTCATTTCAAGTCCTGCTACCTGAGGCCCTTAAATCCCTGAGATGCCAGACATGTGTGTTTGTGCTCTCTCTCTCTTACAGCCTTCACGAATGCAGCATCCTTCAGATATGTTGGACTATGACTACCATCAGTCCCAGCCAGCATAGTTGTGCTGGCTGGGACTGATGGGGATTGTCATCCAAAATGTCTGTAGGATGCCTGCCACACTGGTGAAGGCTAGTATATCATATTATATATATATGAGAGGTCAGGCTCAGTGGCAAATGCCAACAAAGCCAGCCTGACAAAGGGCATGGTGTATTAAATGTCACCACAATAGATCTCCCAAAGTTAATATGTCAGCTGATAGACTGCATTACAAAGTCCCCTTACATACATGGCCTTGAGGATGAGAACTTGTGGAACCAATGAATGAAGATTTTGGAAAAGGGTGTTCTAATAGGAAAGTCAGTTAATGTTTTTGAGTAGTATAAAATCTCTTTTATTAACCCCCATCCTCTCCCCACTTGTATACCCTTAATGAAGCCTTAATTTTAGCTAGAATGAAAACCTGATTTGACCTACTAGAGATATCACCTTTCCATTGGGGCAAAGACCAGTGCTTCTCCTATTTCCTCTGCTAATTCATCCTCCTGGAACCAGAGTTGGCCTCTGCAGAGTCTTCTGACCACTTGTTCCAGGGCTTCAACAATGCTTCTCTATTCTCTCTCCTATCCCTTCACCTGTATATCTCCCTGGCTCCAAACCTTTAGATATCCTTTGTCTTATTGAAAGTCTAGGTATGCTGGTCCGAGACTTGTGCTTGCCTCAGATTAAAACCTAGTATAAATAAAACTAGAGTCAACTGGAATTTTGAGGCCAGAATTCTCTCATTTCTAAGTTTATGACCAGATCTTGTTCACTGCCTATAGCTTAAAAGTAATCACAGTTTATCAGAGGAGCTATGGTTAGTTACAAAATGGAAGCAGTTGCATAAAAAGGGGAGGGAGAAGTGTGTAAACTCAAGGCTCTTGCATGCTCAACCACAGTTGAGTATTGTGCCAGAGCCAGCCTAGTGTACTGAAATAACAGATTGATACTGAAAGTTTGAAATAATGTTGTGCATTGTCAGCTTGTGAAAACAGCACCAAACTGCTCAAAGACACATTTTTGTAAGCCACCTTCCTTTCCCCCCCCCCAAGATATTGCTTCAGAGGAAATTCACAACTTGCTTCTGCATGACTGGGCACATATTTGGTCCAGAAGGCAGAGATTACTAGGTTGTCTTAATCCATTTGTGGTAACTACATTTTTGCATGCCATTGCTCATTCATCCCATATTAAGAAGACTTGCAATGGTTTACCAAAATACTATGTATGCTTGTGATAAATTGTGGGCTCCTGTTGGGAGGAAGAGCGGGATATAAATCAAATAACAATAATAAATAAATAAATAAATAATGGAGAATTATGTTGCTGGGTCCAAAATCCTCTAAACCAGTGGTTCCCAACCTTTATGAGTATGGGATCTGCTTTGTAAACTCAAAAATTTTTGTGGCCCCCATGCTAATTGTAATTTTAGTTTCTGTTGCGTGGCAAACTCATATCTCCAAATACCCATTTCCATTAAAAGCTCCCTACAGACAGAGAAGTGTTGCTTTCTTTTCTTAATGCAAAGATCCAATCAAATTGGTATCCCCCCCCCAGTCTGAAGATATACAGTCCTGTCTCCCAACACCAGTGGGTTACAGTGTTGGATGAAGAACCAGGTTCAAATCCCCACTCAGCCATGAAGCCCACTGGGTGACCTTGGACCAAACACAGTCTCTCTGCCTGACCCATCTCACAGGGTTGGTGTAAGGATAAAATGGAAAGGGGGGGAACCACGTGCACCACCTTGAGCAACTTGGAGGAAAGGTGGGATATAAATGCTATAATAAATAAATAAATTCATTTCTGCTCCAATACCAGGATCTCAGCCTCAGCCAACCTGCTGAGTTTTTTTAAAAAATAATCAAGAAGCAGCAATGTGTTGATGATGGGGATGCTAGATTGCAGACAACAAGGTGCACAGATTGAGGAGGGGGGTTAGTGCTTTTAGGCCTTGGGATGATCATCAGAACTGATGACTTGGTTAGCGTGCGCTTGGAGAATGAAAGCAGAGCAGAAGACAGATTAGTGCACACATACACAAATATACACAAGTATACACAAATATACATGCCCCTCCTGCAAGCATCTGCAAGCATGCATGCATTCGGACATGTAGGATGGGGGAAGCCCTCAACTGCTGCAGAGTCTTGGAGAGACAAATTGGGGGTCCGGAGTGTAGGTGGAAGAAAAGAGGGGTGCTGGCACACATGCTTGGCCTCAGAAATGGAGAATGAGCAAGTCATGTGCTTCCTCACTGCTTCTTGGCTCTGTCTGGGCTAAAGGTGAGACCTGGGTGGCCTTGCAAATAAGAATAATTTCTAAAAGGAGGTGGCAGCGAAGCAGGAGCCAAGAAAGGCAGGCAGGCTGGCTGCCAGGAAGGAAGGGGGAAAGCAGCCTTTCCTTGCAGCCTTGCTTCATTTTGCTTCATGAAAAGCCCTCTCCTCTCATTCTGAGCAAGGGTGACGTCAGCAGTGGCAGTGCGAGGAGATGGGAGTCAGCAATAGTAACCCCCTCTTCTTCCTGGTAGCTGCATCCTCAGGTTCCTTTGGCATCTGCCATGTGTTTTATAGCAGACATCTGCCCTCGATGTACCTAAAAGACACTGCCACTTCAGCAAAAGGCCTCCCCTCTTGTTTGGCGCTAGGGGGAGGTGTCGTCTGCAGCTGCAGTGGGGAGCACACAGCATCCAGGGAATGAAGACTTTTTAATAAATAAATAAATAATTCGTTTCTTTACTGTTTGTGGGCCCCCCCAGATTATTTTGCAGCCCCCCTGGGGGTCACAGCCCGCAGATTGGGAACCACTGTTCTAAACATCCATGTGCAGGACAGCTGTATGACTTGTCCCTCGAATGTAGCTGTCTCTAGAACTGACATATGCTTTTGATTATTTAACACTGAAAAGCAATACTTTTATCCAGTGTACCTTGGTCTTGCCAGAAACATTGTAGCTAGCTGACAGAGTGTTTGCAGTATAAAAGAACTAAAGTTCTCTTTCTGTCATGTTGGTTATCCACAATAGTTGGCTGAGACTTGTCCAATGTAATAATATGTATATTCTGTGTGAAGTGAAGCAGTGCTTTGCCTCAGATTCTTCTTAAACAGTTTTTACTGTTTGGATAATTTCCAGAATGTCTATGATGTCTGTACAAAGATGACCCATGTCTCTGCACAGGGGGCTCCTTTTAGATCACCTGGATAAGTATGTTTTTAAGCTACAGAGACAATAAGCACTAATCTTACAGCAGCTTTTAATGTGTCAGCATCTATAGCTTTCTGCATATGTACTTTCCATTGACCAGACATGTGTGCAAACGTGCCCTGAATCTCCTACACTTGAATCTTATTCATAAGCCTTTCTGGCAGTGGCAACACACTTGTTTATAGTAAACCCTTGAAGGGAGGCTATACTGTCAACATTGTAAAACTCAGGCAAAAATAGTAGGATGTTACCTTTAGTGCTTACTTCTTGGGTAACTGATTAAAAATCCCCCCCTTTTTATATATATATATAGCCATGGTATGAGTAGAGGATATATTTAAAGAAAGGTTTTTAAATGCATCAATGCAAATAGGTACATTTTCATCCTATATGCTTCCTGGTTATGTAGTTTGAGTTAATTTCATACCTTGCAAACTGTATTCACTCCAAGCATGATTTTTGTTTTGTGTCTGTACATATGCAAAAAGAACATGAAAGCCTGATACTTTTTTAAAGAGTTGCTCCTGTCTTCAGCATCTAAACTTAATTCACATTGATTTGCCTTTTTAGCCTGAAGTTCAACCTGCACTGGGCTCCTGCTGGGAGGAAGGGTGGGTTATAAATCAAATAATAAATAAATAAATAAATAAATACTTGGCATAAGTTTGTTTGGACACTTGCCTGAAGCTAACAGAACCCCGAACATGCATCTGTTCTGCATGAGAAGTGGGATTATGCTTGGAAACACACACTGACATTTGAAGTGGATGGTATAGGAGGCAAGGAAAAGAGACACATTGCCTTTCTTGTTCTTGCTAAAAGTAGAAATAAGTGACCACTGGTTCATATATAATGGTAAATAACGGTTTATTAAACTATCGTTCATTTATTCACCTGAACTTGAACTATGCCCAACAGCTTGTGGTTTGTTTACTGTCAGCAAACAAGATCCGAAACCATGGTTTTTTGTTGGATTCTGAACCTTGGTTTATTTATCTGTGGCTTGATGCTGTGTGCAAACTTGTCAACCTTCACTAAGTATGGTTTGTTTGGCCACCCCACCCACACCAAAGGAGACAAAGCAAGATCTGATAAAAAAACAAAGTTAACTTGGGAGAAACAATGTATAATTCATTTGATCATCTGTTATACAAATTCTCATTAACACTCTCAACAATAAAAGGAATTGGCTATATTGGGGATATATACATAGTCATTTTTACCTGATCACAGCTTTTAGCACTCATTACCTTTTGCTATATACCTGTAACTACAATCAAAGTGTATGTATACAAATGACATGATAAAAATATTGGTAGGAGATGACTGCACATGCATTAGAATATAATTGTGCTGTGCAAATGTATCATTACAGTCCTTTTACTGTGTGGTTACATGTGCTCCCCTCATCAGTTACTGTCAGGTGGTAGCAACTGTGGCACACACAGAGCACACTTTATCTTGAAGAAATTAGTTGTATAGTTCCTATATATGTTTTGGGGGCATTAAGCTAAAACCTATTATATTCCAATCCCCTGGCCCATTTAATAATTTTTTATTGAATACTTTGACATAAATGATAGAAAACATTAAACATAAGCATTCAGTCCCTTCACATCACTTTAGCTTAAGTGTCCAAGTGTCATCTTACATTTTTTTTAAAAAAAAAACCCTCTCTTAATTTCCTGAACAGATTCTATCACCATTGGGAAGTTGTTGCTTACTAATTTAGCCTTGGTACTGTGAAAAATAGCTGATATTTTCATACATATTTATGTCTAAATCAAGGGTCACCAACCTTTTTGGACCAGTGGCCACATTTTGAATTATGAGAAAGGGCACAGGTCACAAAATGGCTGCCATGGGATGTGTAACATAACACCTGCCCCCCCAGCCCTTCATGCACATGCATACGCTCCCCATGCGTACAGGCCATAGGCATACAGCCTGCCTCTTTCTCTCTCGCTTCATGTACACAACCACACATACATCTCCCAGTCTCTCTTTTTGCCCAAGTGCATCTCTTTACCCCCCCACACACCATGCATACATACATATCTCCTCCGTCTCTGTCTCTCTCTCACACCATACTTAAGTACCCTCCCATTCAGATCCCCTCCCTGGTGTGAAGGAAATGCCTGCTGCCACATGGCTGGTGTAGACAGCAAACAAACAGGCTGAGTGAGCAGGGCCATCGCTATCACTACTTCATTTCTTACCCTGCCAGACATTTTTTTAAAAAAGCCCCTCCATGTGATGAAGGAAGTTCCTACCACCAATCCTGTGTGGCTGGTGGGCAACAACAGCTCAGCAAACTTCTTGATGGATGCCCCCTGTTGCTTCTGGGACACATTTGTAGGTGTCATGGCAGCTGCAGGTGCTGGATTGGTGATTCCCTCCCCCGCCAAAAACACTATCCTCTGTATCCATTTTAACTCTAAAATCCAGGAATGCTTTCTGTAGCAAGCTTTAGCCAATGTCAGAACCACACTAAACGAGTTTTTCTTCCTATAGAAGTAACGTTTTGAAGTATCCGTTGCTGCCTGAGGATTGTAATAGTGTATTTCCTGAGAGAACTGCTATTCATGCTACCATTGCAGCTTTCTTCCAACTTGTTTAAAATGTTCTTTTGTGTGGGTCCGGTGATTTACTGAATTACAGGATTCCTGTTTTGCAAATGAAATTTGATTATTGCATCTAGGTGTAGCTGATTTTCTGAGTTGCTCTAACAAGTTGATTGCAGTGTAATTTAAGTACGCTTATGACATCCTTTCAGCAGTAGAGTATGAAATCTGTACACAAAGGCTTTTATTTACATATCTAAAGGACTACAGTTTACAGAAGCTTGAATATTGGGTTTAGGCAATATCCCTTTTCTTGGCACTTCTGCATTTTTTTTTTGTGCTCATAAATGAACCTTTGAAAGCAAAAGGCAGTAATACACAAAGCTTGGCACATATTGAACCTGGGCTATCAGAAATTGTTACTTTCCAGTTGACCTTTAAACAGTGGTGACCCTCTTCTAGATCACCAACAACAGAGGTTGGAGGAAAGGGAATAATGTTCAGTTCAGTTTATTATTATATGGTCACAGACCCAATAAAACAAGGTAAAATACATACTCAGTGAAGCATATAGTTGTTTAAAATACAATATAATACAAAAAAATAAAAAAATTAATTTAACATTGCGATTGGGAAGTAAGAATCATCTTGTAATTCCTTTGAGCAGAGAAGAGAAACATGGCCACTATCTCTCTTGTTAGCTCATTTGTGTCAGCCAAGAAATATTTAATATACCATTCCAATAGGGAAGAATGCACAATTATTTCAGCTCATGTGTAATAAGCAGTTACTTAATTGACCTAGCTAGGGAAGGTTCACCACACTTTTTTTTTTGCAGTGTACGATTCCCTGCCCCATTCCTTAATACTGTCCATGATATGTGTAATTCAGATGTAATTTAATACCCTCTACAGTAAAGTAGGTCCACACCATACATTTAAAGCACATCCAACACACATTTAAAGTATATGACTTCCCCCAAAGAATCATGGGAACTGTAATTTGTTAAAGGTGCTGGGAATTTGTAGCTCTGTGTGGGGAAAACCACAGTCCCTAGGATTCTTTGGTTTAAGTGTACATTGAATAATAATAATGGACTGCCTTCAAGTCGATTCTGACTTATGGCGACCCTATGAATAGGGTTTTCATGGTAAGTGGTATTTAAAGGGGGTTTACCATTGCCTTCGCTGACTGAGAGGCAGTGATTGGCCCAAGGTCACCCAGTGAGCTTCATGGCTGTGTGGGAATTCGAACCTTGGTCTCCCAGGTCGTAGTCCATATCTGTAAAAATAAAAATCCCTTGCTTCCTTTATTGATACCCTGGAGCTCGTTTGCAAGGCAAAGACACCTTGACACTTCGATCTGACAGTTCTGTTCTAAAGAATGCTGTTTCTCCCTGAGGCTTTTGCATTTAGCACAGATGTGGCAAATCATAATTGTGCCCTGGAGTTCAATTTTTTTAAATGTATTTTTTGTTCTTAAAGTTGAATGTGTGGGTGAAGAAGATCATGCTTCCAGCAAACAAGACAGCACATGCACAAAGAACTTGGACTCCTAATGGCCATAAATCAGAATCATCCACATCTGGAAGTTAGACTGATATTCATAAAAGCAAAATCTGGTTTTGATTGTTACACTAATACAGACGGGGGTTATGGAAACAAAAAAACCCTTCAATTCTTGCTGTGTTCAGGCAATTGAGGCACTGGCTGCTGCATAAAATGTGTGTTAACTTATTTCAGGAGCTCTTATCTGGCCTGATGGAAGGGAGGGCAAAGGCTTAAGACTATCATTATCCATTGCAACGTAGGACTCGACTCCAGCTTTACTCCAGTTGAGCTTACTGGGCAGGCAGACCTTCAAAGTAGACATGCAATATTATTATTATTATTTTTATTTATACCCCGCCATTTTTCCAAAACTGGAACTCATGTTTTGTTGTCTTACAAATGTAATATTGTTAACTGTTAATCCTTATAGTTGTGCCTGCCTCTTGCAGTCCCAAGAGCATGATCTGAAGGTATTCAATTTTGTGCAACAAACTTGCTGAATCTGAGCAGATCTGTGTCTGGTCAGCATCTAAATGGGAACCCTGTGCACACTCTGCTGAGTTTCATCAGAGAAGAAAGGTGGGATATATGTGTAATAAGTACCGTCTACCACATGTTCTGTGTCCCTTGAGGCATTAGTTTTTGCAGGATTTGGCTAACTTTGTTTAAAAAAAGGAAACATACGCTGTCAACTTTTTAAAAAAGCCACCCCCTTATATACCTGAAATGTAACCCCTCTTTTTTGAATGTCTAGATCAGCGCTTTTCAGCACAAGGACCAACCTTTTGGACAACATATAGGACCACATTGCACCAGCAGGCAGGGCCAAAGCCAAAAGCAGGCAGAGATACAAATATAAATTTAACTTTGTAGAGTAGCCTAGCTTCTGTACACACTCTCACACCCCTCTCTGTCCTCCAGCCAGACAAGCAAGAGGCATCATCAGAGTTCAAGGAAACATTGCAGCCTTTTGGAGCACAAAGCTCGGCCAGTGAGCAGTGGCCATGCTTTTTATTGCAAGGGCTACCAAGGGCCAGGTAGAGAACCTCGTGGCCTGAGGCTCCCTGTTCCTGCTGTAGATCACAAGCATAATTTTTTTGTTTCATTTTTATAGGATGATGGTTTCTGCACCAGCACCTGTGACTTGGGAATGGTTGTACTTGGCTGCTGTTAGTTAGGCTTTTCTATTGTCATCTTGGCATGCCTAATTGCTGGCTTTTTGAGCTACTTAAAGTTCATCAGTTAAAAAAAAAGATTTTTTAAAAGTTCATTGATGATTGGAGGGGTGATGGTGTTGAAGACTCCTTTCCTCAACACCACCCCTCCAAATATCAATGAACTTTAAAAGAAAAAATTTAGGGTTTGGGGGGGGTTTGTTCTTTTGTAATCTATGTGCTAGGCAAACCCATAAACCCTGAAAAGGAGTAAGCTGCCTTGAGGTAGGTGAGTTCCATCAGAGAAGAAAGATGAGATATGCATGTAATATATACTATACACATGCGCGCACACGGACACACACACACACACACATTGCTTGAGGTACCTGAAGCAGAAGAATGAAAATAGTATTGTCCTCTTTGCTTGCATTGCTGTTTAAGATCTTCAGGAGGCTTTTGAGGGTAGGGCTGAAGTGGCATTCCATGGTACACTCCTAACACCCAAGTGCTGAGTAAGACTGCCTGCTACTTAAAATTGATCTCCAGTGATTCAGCCAGAACTAGGATGAAATTGACACCACTTTCTCCTTCTGTCTGCAGTCACAGAGAAAACTGAGAGTTCAGAGTGAAAGAAAGTAATCAAATACAGTGTGCTCATCTGATGCCTCCATTGGTATGAAGTTTATCTTCATGCATTGTATAGATTTCTACTGTCTCCTCATGGTCAGCAGCTACAGGCTGAATTTTGCTTGATGATGCTCCAAAATCCTTTTTGGCAAAACTCATGCTGTTCCTTTTTCAATTACATGGATTCAAGTTGCTTTTGATTATCCCATCATGTCACCAGAATGTAGGCAGCTGGGATGCACCCATGGAAGGAAGGCTTATTGTGTTCCTCTACTGTGAGTGGGGAAATGTTTGGTTCATGAAGAGGGGAAGCTCAATCATGGGCAGAAAATAGCCTCCTCCTACAAGAAAATGAGCAGCCCCTTATTTGCCAAGTGTGTGGCAAACATACATTAAAATCTCAAGGAATACAAAGGGAGGGCAACTAAATTTATTATTATTATTATTATTATTATCATTATTAATTGGCTGAATCCTCTTCCTGTCTCTGCATCTAATTGTCTGATTGCCATTTTAGTTTCATGGGTGCCATTCAGTTGCCTTCAAAACAACATAAAATCACTTTTGGTTGATCCTGGGCTGGTTTCTTATTCTTTGTATAGCTGGATGATTTGTATGAACCTTTCCAGCAGACCATTTGTTTTTAAACAGTGTACTGTACCATCTGGCTGCCAGACTTGTCTAACTGGTTTGCAATAGACCTTGTGCCTTAGAGTTCTGCTGGCAAAGATTTATTTATTTATTTATTGCATTTGTATACTGCCCCATAGCCGAAGCTCTCAATATTTATTTTTGTTTTGTGAAAATCATATCATGTGTTGCTGCTGCTGCTGCTGCTACTACTACTACTACTAGGGTGGGCTGTGTCCCCCCCACTCACTCTGCTCACCACCCCCTATGGTGCCCCCTAGACCATCACCTTCCCACCCTAAGCTTCATTTTCATTTTCCCAATCCCATTTCCAAAGCGACTTCTCCCTTCTGTTCTGCATCCTCACTATACATCCCTGTTTTTTCCTCCTCCGCCATGGTAACCTCCTGGATCTTCCTCTCCTTGTACCTTCCCTCCAGTTCTAAAGCCACATCCCCTCCTATTCTTCAGCCCCCTTTGAACCCCATTTTTACCTTTACTCCTATTTCCATTCCTTTACCTCTGTCTCCCCCATCCCCTCAAGGAACCCAGTGTAATACACAGTAATACCTCAGTTAACGAAGAAGTTATGTTGCTGGATGTTACTTCTTTATCAGAGGTAGGACTAACATGGAAAGAATAGGGATAGGTTCCTACACCACAAAAAAGAAGATCAGTTCAACATATTTCAGCAAATGTTTTACTCAAAACTAACAGTACACATGTCTGAAATGAAACAACCAGGTCAGATAAGCCTTGCATACAGACCACTTAAAGGTTTCATACACTTGAGCAGGCAGGCAAGGGGCAGCCACCACTACCACCCTGTGCTCGCTCTCCCTCTTCCTCTCCCCTAAACTCGAGGAGATGTGTCTGCAGTGAATAGTGCTTCCAGGGCACCCAAAGCCCTGTTTACTGCAGAGGCGCCTGGGCACACCTAGCAAGGAGTGACATTCCAGCCACGTGTGCAAGAGCTGCCTGCAGCAGCAGCATTCCAGCAGACAAGCAACTACATTCTGACTATGTCAGAGTGTATGCACCTCCCACCCCAAAAAAACTTTGTTAAAAGGAGCTTCTTTCTCAGAGGATTTGTTAACTGAGGTATTGCTGTACTAGCTCCCCGAATGTCCACCACCCCTCTCTGTTATCATACAGATATATCTCCCTCCATTCCTTCATAGGGCTCATACAGACACAGAAAACTCTTTGCCTTCCCCTAGCTCCTTCAAGAACCCCCCCCTTTTTTTTTTGCAAACTATGATGGAATGACTGTCATTAAGTAGAGTGAAATTGCAAGTCATCCTCTTTAAAGACCTCAATAAACTCTCCAGGTATTATCTGAGCTGCTGTCCTTGCTGTCTAGATCAACCTTCCCTGGTATGGTGCCCTCCATTTTGGAAATGGTGTATGCTTTTTTTTTGCTCTGGCTTCAGTTTGATCCCTGCCCCCCCCCCCCAGTTTTAAGCAAGTCATCTGTGCAAGCAATGGTACACAGAACAGTACTGGGCAGAATCCCCGCCCCCCAATATGTGAGGTTATTCATAATTCTTCAAAGGTAGATGATGTGGTACCCTCCAGTTATGGACTGCAACTCACATCAGCTCCAGCCACCATGATTATCAGAGCTGTAGTCTATAATTTCTGGAGGGCACCACATTGTCTAGGCCTGCTTAATGGAAATGCTCCAATTTGTTCATATCCTGTTGCAAACCTGAATATACATTGTTTCATAGGGTCGCCATAAGTCGTAATCGATTTGAAGGCACATAACAAAACCCATTCATTTAGAGGCTTAGAGACTTAAAAGAAATATGAAGGAAGTACATATGTGGGTGCGATCCTTACACTTAATGAAATACAGATTGTTCTGGGGATGGTGTCTTCATTGTGCACTGTTTCAGTTGTAGTCCATAATTTCTGGAGGGCGCCACATTGCCTAGTTCTGCTTAATGAACAGTTTGTTCATATCCTGCTGCAGACCTGAATATACATTGTTTCACATTAAAGGGGATCCCAGGGAATGCAGTAATTATTGAACTATTGCCTTAATATCCCATGCAAGTAAAGTAATGCTCAAGATTCTACAACAAAGGCTCTTACCATATATGGAGCAAGAAATGCCAGACGTCCAAGCTGGATTTAGAAAGGGAAGAGGCACCAGAGATCATATTGCAAACATACGCTGGATAATGGAACGGACCAAGGAATTTCAGAAGAAAATCACTCTGTGCTTTATAGATTACAGCAAAGCCTTCGACTGTGTGAAAAACTATGGAATGCTTTAAAAGAAATGGGGGTGCCACAGCATCTGATTGTCCTGATGTGCAACCTATACTCTGCACAAGAGGCTACTGTAAGGACAGAGTATGGAGAAACTGATTGGTTCCCCATCGGAAAGGGTGTGAGACGGGTGTATTTTATCTCCCTATTAGTTTAATCTATACGCAGAAACAAAAGGGAAAAAGCACCAAACTGAAGGCAGGAAAGGGAAACAGGCTCTGGTGCTTAGATTTATTGTATGCTCGACGCATTTCAGAATTTATCCTTCAGGAGCTAAAAACATAAAAACAAACTAAAATCATTGTAGTGAAGACTATACGCAGAACATATCATACGGAAAGCAGGATTGGACCAAGATGAAGGAGGTGTGAAAATTGGAGGGAGAAATATCAATAATTTAAGATATGCAGACGATACTGTACCATCCTACTAGCAGAAACCAGTAATGATTTGAAATGAATGTTGATGAAAGTTAGAGGAAAGCACAAAAGCAGGACTACAGCTGAACGTCAAAAAGACTAAAGTAATGACAACAGAAGATTTATGTAACTTTAAAGTTGACAATGAGGACATTGAACTTGTCAAGGATTATCAATACCTCGGCACAGTCATTAACCAAGATGGAGACACTAGTCAAGAAATCAGAAGAAGGCTAGGACTGGGGAGGGCAGCTATGAGAGAACTTGAAAAGGTCCTATATCACTGAACACCAAAGTCAGGATCATTCAGACCATGGTATTCCTGATCTCTATATATGGATGTGAAAGTTGGACAGTGAAAAAAGTGGATAAGAGAAAAATAAACTCATTTGAAATGTGGTGTTGGAGGAGAGCTTTGCGGATACCATGGACTGCGAAAAAGACCAATAATTAGAACAAATTAAACCAGAACTATCATATAGAAGCTAAAATAATGAAACTGAGGTTATACTTTGGACACATAATGAGAAGACATGATTCATTAGAAAAGATAATAATGCTGGGAAAAGAAATAGGAAGGAAGCACATATGTGGGTGTGATCCTTACACTTAATAAAATACAGATTGTTTGGGGGATGGTGTCCTCATTGTGCACTGAGTTTCAGTTAAAAACTGTCCTGCTAGAGCTCATCTAATTCCCCATTTTAAATCTTTTTCTTACTTGATCAAATTTTACATTATCCTCCTTAGAGAGACATGTTTAACTTCTAATTGGGGTCAATGTGGGGTAGAAAATGAATAGCTTTCTTGAAGAAATGTTCCAATCAAACTG
The DNA here is from genome assembly GCF_030035675.1 of Rhineura floridana. Lineage (NCBI taxonomy): Eukaryota > Metazoa > Chordata > Lepidosauria > Squamata > Rhineuridae > Rhineura > Rhineura floridana. The sequence goes on from NC_084489.1 coordinate 66,176,904, forward strand.
AAAAAAGAGTGTTAACAATTCAATTTGCATTTTAAAGCAGCTCTGCCTCTGGCTAATTGTGATGAGATATTGGCTAATTTATCTCTCTACCACCACTCCACTTTTGGAGTTGTGTAGTATTGTTAGAGCCTTAATGTGTCCTAAAAGCCAGCCCTAGAACTAATGGTACCATGTTCCACAATCAGTGTTCTCAATAGAATTCCATGTCAATTGTTGGAGATGCAAAGCTAAAGAGGCCAGGTGCTTGTCTGCTCTCCCCCCCCCCATACACAGGTAGCAGTGTGTGAACTGACTCTGTTGAAAGCATTGCATTTTAGGCAACATGAAAGTGTTAGCCGTAATAGGTTTCTCTTTGATGGCCCATTCCACACATGCATGTCTTCAAGTGATGATGAAAAGCGAACCAGCCTGAACTCAAATCTTGGTTTCAATCTACTCTGCAATCTGTTTACAATTACGGAAGCTGTTAATTGTGTGTGCAGTACATATAAACAAGTAATGAGAGACAATTGTCTCCCAGTGTTATGGAAAGTTTTCTAGTTTGGATACTCTGCAGTCATTATGTGGAATGCTTCCCTGCACCACACTCTGTAGAAAAACAATTAGTGTGCAGGCTTTGATGTATAACTGCATTTCTGTAAATATTAGAATCTCCAAATTGCTCTCTAAACGTTCCTCTCTTTTTTTAAACGCAGTTTGTCTCAACAGATGTTAGCAACCTTTTTAGAGGTTTCGTGCCCCTTTAAAAATGTTTTATAGAGTAAGTGCAAAATTAATGCATTAAGGAGCTAATTCAGTGATCCCTTAAATAGCTGTAGTGCTAACAGAGGGGTGTAAGAGGACACTAAATCGCATTGCCCTCTTCTCTCTAAATGTTTTCACATGCCTCTGGCAAGTGTCCTGATCCATCTTGATTCTTTCTTGGTACACTAGAGGTCAGTGTGTGATGATGGGAACTCCTGCAAATGATTTCCCTCTTGAATCAAATCTCAAACAGCATTTGGAGAAGTGGTACTGCTCTGCAGTAGATACCCTGTATCCCTCTTATGAAATGCTTTTTAATATCTATCCTGGCAAAATATCTTAAAACATCCTGCATTTTGAATCCTTCTCCTCATTGGGGCTGAGGGTTGGCCTGTAGTACTACTAGGTACTCAGCACAAGAAGCATAGTAAATTCTGTGGTTGCAAAACATTCATGTTATATGGCGGTGGCAGCATGACCCAATACACGTGAGGGCACAGTGCTAGTTACAGGAGTCACCTTCTCTGTTTGTGCTATATAATCGTGGCTCATCTGGAAAGGGTTGCACATTCATATCACTATTATTAGCCCAGACCCCAAGCATCAAACTTTTAAGATCACCGACTTTACCCTTGAGCCTTGAGGACAGCAGTGTCATGCATTCTTTGGGTGTTCATAAGGTTTTATTAGAGGATGACTTCTTTTTCTTGACAGGTAATTTTGGGTTTTTTTGCACTGGAGAGCAAGGTTTGGCACCCTGGAATATGTATGGAATCCACTGCCACATGATGTGGGGATGGCGACTAGCTTAGATGGTTTTACAAGGGGATTACAGAAATTAATGGAGGATAGTGAATCAACAGCTGTTAAAACATGATGGCTGTGTGAAGCTTCCATGTTCAAAGGCGATATAAACTGAAAACCTGTTGCTGAGTGGGGCGATAATGGCAGAGGGCTATTATCTTCAAATCATGCTAGTGGGCTTCCTGGGGACAACTGGCTGGCCACTCTGAGATGCAGAATGTTGGACCAGGGCTAGCTCAAAAGACATTTTGTTGCCTGAGTGAAAATGGTGCCCCTTCTTCTTTGTACAGCGTGTGACCAGATGGGCTGTTGACTCGCTCCTACTTGAATACTTGCTAGCAGCAGGCTACTTTAGGAGGCACTAGTCTCTGCCTCCTCCCAGCATCTGCCATTTTGGCATATAAACAGCAAATAAATAATCTACTTGAGGTGACTGCCTCCGTCTAATGGTAGGTCTGGCCTGGATGTTAGACTGGATGGACAGTGACCCGGTAGGGCGACAGAATCAGGAAAGGGATAGATCAGGTGTGGGGAACCTTTGGCCCTCCAGATGTTGCTGAATTACAAGTCCCATCAGCCCAGGAAGCATGACCAGTGGCCAGGGTTGGTGGGAGTTGTAGTTCAGCATATATATATTCCCTGAAGAACTAATTGATTTTTATATTTGCTTTGCTTGTTTAAAACATTTGTAACCCAACCAATAGATGGTACCTTCATCCAATAGCATTCAGGGCAGTGAACAACACAGAACAATAAAATATGCAATAATACCATAGTATTAAGAATTATATGAGGCTATATCAGTAGAAGACTAAGGCATTACACAAATGTTATCAATGGCTGGGTGAATATTGGTTATATTAAGCAGCATAAAAAGTAAAGGTAGCCATGTTGGTCCATAAGGGAGAATATTCCAAAATCAAGTTTGGCAATATCTTTATTAGGACCAACAAAAGTGTGACAAGCATTTCATTCTACAGAAGAACCCTTTATCAAGCAAGATGTTAACACAGAGTGGGTACAATGGGGAGGAAGAACTTGAAAAGTAGCAAAACTAGACCAATGTTGTAGTCATGAGGTCAGCTTATAGTCTCAATTCCAGGATGGAGACTGTAGGCTGAATATGTCCCTCCCAAGTGCTTTACCTGTACAGATCGCATGTAACTCTTAAGCCAAGTGGCTGTGATCTCCTCTCTGGGAACTTGCATATTTCACCATATTAAGTTTGCCACCCACAATCATCGAAGTGTGTTTTGCTGGGTCAATATACTCTCTCCCTATAGACCTAGATCCACTAAACTAGTGTCGTCCATGGCTGGACCAGAACAAATCTCAGTCAATGAGTCCACCCTTCCATTTGGTTGGGGATGTAGGAGGTCAGGCCTTGAAAGTTACTTTTGCGGGCTCTTTGAGACTTATGTACAGAATTTTGAGTGGAACACAAATAAACCACAGAAATGTTGGAGAGTCTCACTGGTGGCTGATAGTATTCACTAACCTAATTTTCATTTTGATGGTGTAAGTCAATAATATTAACACAGTGGTCACATCACAGCATGGGAAGAGAAGGGCAAGAGGGTTATTTCTTCACCCAAAGTGGGCAAAACAATGGATGTAACCCTTACCTTTGTGCAAGTAGTCAGAGACATCTATATATACTGTTCTCTCTGTCTAGGTAAGCAAGAGGCATTTTCACAATCCCAGCCAGGCAAAAGCACTTGGGAAGGGTGCAGAGCAAAGCCTGTGAGGAGTGTGGCCTGGAAGAAGTGTGTGTTGTCTAAGGAGTGTCCTGAGGACCAGATGGAGAGGCATGGAGGAATGCATTTTGCCCCCTGGGCCTGAGGTTCCCCACCTCTGATTTATTTGAATAACTGTTTGGATGATTTTACTACACAACATACCACTGTTCTTAATATTCTTATAGTATTTATTCCTTATGGTTCACATTGTGTATTTATGTGCTCTTTACCATGAATACAAGTGATTTGTTGACTTGAATTACATTTGAGTTGTGTTAATGCACCCCTTAAATCTAACCAAAAGGTGGTGGTCTGTTGTTGTTTTTTCATTCATAGGAAAGGGCCCTCAGGTTAAAGATCTCTGCTGAGTCTCAGGGATCAGAAGGTTGTCTTGTTGTGAAATCGTGGACAACCACTAAGGTAAGCAGTGTTATTCCCAACATTTATTTTGAAAACAACTCAAAACTAATATTCAATGTTACTACTTGTGCATCCTTTTAACAGCAAGTAGGTGTCTCTAGTGCCTTGCCAGTCCTTATTGCATTAGAGGCCAGGGTGGCAAACAAGCAATAAACCTCTAAAAGCATCTTTAAACCAAAAGATCTTTAAAAGCATTTTAAAAAAACTTTAAAAACATCTTAAAAACAATTACAACACAGACACAGTCTGTGGGAATTGCCAACAAGCTTCATTGCACAGCTATGTCAGCTTCAGTTTGACACCCTCAGACTTAGAGGCTGGACATGAAACTACCCTGAAAGCCATGTTGTTTCAGCACCTTCACTAGCCTTATGGATTTTTTCCCAAGTTACTGGTGGTTTAGCACAGGGCCATCCAGTGGTGTCACTAGCGGGAGTGAGGGGGGGTGCGGACCTCCGGTGTGCGCCCTCCCATGTTCATGGACAAGGGTGGCTGGCCATGCATGCACATGTGCATGTGTGCGTGTGTACACACACACTCACCACGCGCTCCAGGCTGACAGTGGAAGGCCCGTCCCGACTTCACCGCCAGCGAGCGGACGCCTGCTTTTGGTCTCACCCGCCCGCCTCCGATGAGGAGTTGGCTGCGCTGTCCCGGAGCACTTTTTGGCTCCTTTGCCAGGCAACAGCGTGGGGCGGGGCGGCTCTGGGTGTCACCCCCCTCATGGTGTCACCCTGGTGCGGTCTGCACCCTCTGCACCCCGGTAGTGACGCCCCTGGGGCCATCACCGTGGTGCTACATTGTCCAGGAACTGAAACTCTTTTACATGGAACTGGAGGTGGAAAGAGCTGTCCATTTCGGTTCTCTCAGTTTCTCATTTTTCCAATTTTAAATTCATTGCTGCACACTTCGGCAGCAGTCTGAGATTTTTTTAAAAAAAAATCCTCATGAAAATTTTTCAGCATTTTGGTGCAAATTTCTCCTACTAAACACATTTTTGTATACAGTTTTGACTAATGTACACATTTTTGCAAGCAATTACTCCTAATACAATACCTTTTTTGTTTTTGCTAATATATTTTTATACACATTTCCCCCAATATATGCATTTTTTGTAAAAATGGTTTGGCTGGAGAACTGCATTGCAAAATTTGGATAAAGGTGAATTGCGAAGGTTGCCTGTGTTTTGGATCTACTGCTTTGGAAAGTGCAAATTTCTTAAATTCAATTTCTCCTCCATTCCTACATACATGGAACCGTATCGTGGTCTTCTGGTTCTCTGTGTGAAAGATGTTAAACTGCTTGCCACAGAAAATGGTTAGTCTATAGTGGCCAATCCTTAAAACATTATTGCTAGTATAAGTTCTCATCATATGCTGTGCCCCTGTCATGATGCAAGTCATACACTCACATGTGCACACACACATCCTCTGTGATGGTTGGTGTATCTGGCAATTCACAGTGTGCTGAGGCAACTCATGCCATGAGTACTTGCAACAACTGCACCCCAAAGCAGAGATTGACTGCCAAAGAGAGGTAGTTTACAGCAACATTTGCTCTCAGATATGAAACTTCTGAGTGTAGGAAGTTGACATGTCTATAGTTTCCTTCTCTTGTATGCCACTCATGTTTCACATTATTACTACTACAGTAAATAATAACTGTAATAATAATGTGAGGGCAGGGTTCATGGTCCCAAGAAGTAGCACTTTCATTGGTGCAGTTAGGGTGATAGACTACCGTTTTTACATTTTCTTATAACTCTTTTTGCTTTTTGCTACCTCTGAGAATCAGACTTGTCACACCTTGATCAGCAGCTGAGCATGTCAGCTCCATTTAGCCTTTGCAAAGAAGTACATCTAGCCCAGCGTAGATAGAAGAGAATGTGAGAGCTCCACACAATACTGTAATCTAGGATAGGGTTAATATTGCCCTGCTTCAAATAGCATTTCTGTAGCTATGCAAAGTGTGGCTTGAGCGGAAATCATGCAAGCTTCCTTTTGTTGTTAATGTCGAAAGAGATCCTAATTCAACTGTTTGGGTTTGGCTAGCAGGACACTCTGACAACATCAGCTTCATTTTAGTATCCCTGTTAGGAGCTCTTCAGGTCTCTGCCCCTTTATACAGAAGAACTGGCCATGCCTATGCAGCAGTAAAAGTAAAGCATGGTCTCCCATTCACCTATTGTTGGGGTTGGGGCTGGGATAGGTGGGGAGAAAGAAAGCCTGTCAGGAGCTTCTGGCATTTTTAATACAGATAATTTGCCTTTTACCCAAAGTTTCTCACACTCCGAAGCATTCTGAATTCCGGTTTGAAATAATGCAAAGCAGGATTTCAGAATACTTCTGAGAGCATGAAACACCAAGAGGAATTATGCTTGCCATTCAACTGAGAGCAGTCCAGAGAAGCCACACAAAGGAACCAACTCCGATAACTTCATATCTATTATAGGAGTCCTTTGTTATGAGGAAGGCAAAATTGTGGATGGAATCTTTGCCCTAGATGGGGCCTGTGTTTGTAACCCATGTGTGGATGGAAGGGAGAAATCCTCTTCACAAAGCTAGCCAGCTGGAAAGCAGAATTTCCTCAGAGGAAGTATGGCTGGCAAGAAAATCTCAAGCCGTGTAGCCTTTGCACTCTAGCACTGTGCCATTTTTACCCATCCCCTTATTGCAGTATATAGGGCTGCTGGGGGGCATTCAGCTTGGCAGCTCACAAGTTAGAGTCCTCTGTATATCAACTCTTAGGAAATTTTGCTTCATACTTGGGCAACAACTGGTTATTTCACATTGTAATGAAAAGTGAAAGAGGGCTCTCCTGACCACAGTAATCTCCTCCCCGTCACCCACCCACCTTCACAGGCAATATATGTTAGTTCAGCATTTGCCAGCTTAAGCACCTGGCCACAAAACCTTAAAACAGTATTCAGTATATGATGTTTTTTGAACTAGGGTGCCAGGAGTAGAGTACCTTTGTCTCAGGGCAAACCAAATCAGAAATTCTGTGTCAGGAACTGTGCTGTTATTGTTTTTAAATCTAGAGCACAACTGAAGAAATCCATGATAAGTGTCTTGTAATTCTGAACAATTTTTTTTTGTATTCTAGCTTACTGTGTTCTTGGACAATGTTTTGTAAACTCATTCCTTGTTAGCTTGGCCCCTCTCTTTACTTTCTTTCTACTATCTCCCACATCACTGAAATTTAAATCGTAATCACCACCATGGAGCAGGGATGTGTTTTTCCCTTTTGCTTATGTTACTCAGTGAAGCACCACATACATTCATAGCCCTGTATAGTTTGTTTATATAAAAAAGATCATAAACTTATGAATGTGAGCTGGTGAGGAGGACACCTTACTTGCTATGACAAACTGAAGTAATGCTCTTGTTACTTCCATTTGTAACTTCTGGCCAGGAAAGGTTTGGTTTCCAGTGAAAGTAATCACTGCAAATGTGTCAAGCTGCAGCTCGCCCTCTACCACTCTATTTAGAATGATATGCTGTTGGTCATGTCACCAGGACAGATAAAGAAAGGCAGAATTTTGTTCCCTCCTTACAGAGCTTCCAAAAATAGGTATGAACTGATAACTGTTTGGGCTAATAAGATGCACTTGATTTTGCTTTAGGAATCTGAGTTGCACGTGAGCAGCTACTAACCATCCCACCCCTTTTGTTTTCATTTATTATGAATGGGGGATCTGAGCATATTATAAGGGGGTTTTTCCCCCTAGCTTCTTTATCCAGAATGCTGGTGTTGAGTTTCAAGAGTTTCCCATGCTGCATGCAGTGTTGAGTTTCCTAATGTACAGCTATGGGATGCTTCCTAATCCTTTGATACTCTTAAATAGGAGCACTGTGTGTGAGAGAGAGAAACTTGGCGTTTTCTGTTTTTAGTTTGTGTGCCAGTGATACGAGAAACCTGAGGTGTGACCATAGCTATTGTCATTGGGCTATTTCTGCTAGAGAGCTTGTACTAGATAGTGGCCGGGAGACTGAACTATGACTTACAAAGTCCCCACTTTGAATCTCACCTTTGCCTTTAACTCGATATTAGTGTCTGACAAACCGCGGAGTCTGGGCCTGAAACCCACTTGCAATCTGGGGCTAATAACACTGAGGATGATGGCTTGCAGAGTGGTTGTTAAGAAATGCATGGATAATGTACATGAAGCACTTTGAATACCTTAAAAGTTATTTTTTAAAATTTACCTTCCTCACATAACTCTCCAGCAAGTAAGTTATGACTCCCTATGGATGAGGATCAACACGCTTTAAAAGCAGGGGGAAAAATCAGGTGTTCATAGCACTGGAAAAGAGATATTGGAACTAATATAGCAAGATACAGCTGTTGTTGTTTATTAATTTGTATCCCGCCTTTTCCCCAGGCTCATATGGGAAGATACAGTCCCTCTGATAGCCTGGACCTGAACCGCATAGGACTTTATAGGTCATAACTTGCACTGTGAATTGTGCTTGGAAACAGACTGGTAGCCAGTGGAGCTGCTGTTATAAGGGAGTCATATGTGGTATCCTCTAACCTAGGGATGGGGAACCTGTGGTCCTGCAGATATTCCTGGACCAACTTCCATCCATCCAGCTCCTGTCGTCACTAAACATTGGCTATGCTGGTTGGGGCTTATGGGAGTCCAGCAATATCTGGAGGGCCACAGGCTCCCTAACCTTGCTCTGACCTACATATCTTTTTTTCCAGTTGCCTGATGCATAGACTCTGTGTTTACTTAGTAGCAACAGAAAGGCACGCTGCATACTTCCTCTTCATTATTCCCCCCCTACATTTTTATCCCAGCCTTCCTCTAAGGAGCTCAAGCCAATGAACATGGATCTCTTTTCCCCCTTCCCAAATTTTATCTGCATAACAGCTGTGTGAGGTATGGTAGGCTGAGGGAGAGGGGGAGAGGGGGAGGGGGAGGGGAAGGGTGGTGTGTGAGTGAGTGTGTGTGTGTGGGTGGCTGGGCCAAGTTCATCCACACACTTAATAGATGAGGAGGGATTTGAACCTGGGTCCCCCGGCTCTAGCCCAACACTTGATCCACTATACCGTGCATAAAGGGAAGTGTTATTTATTTCTGTAATCTCATGCAGTAAGCCTCTAGGCACTGTATAACACTGCTATAAAACAAGATACAAAATTCATAATAATAAGCAAGCCGAGCAATTTCATGTGTTGATCCAAAGGCTGATCCCTAGCACTGAGAACTGGTCTGGATCTAAGCCCAAACTCAGATTAGAGCCTTTGATGACCTTTGGTGCCATTTTAAACTTTTCCTGTGCAAGTCCTAATATTAAACCATGGGTTGGATAGACAGATAGCAGTAGTCTTCTGTACATGCTATGGTGCATCTGTGTGAATTTATTTCCTCTCCCCTGGTGAGGGGGAGCCCAGTTTCTCAGACACTTTATGTTAAGGAAGAGATTTGGCCCAATGGGAAGAAACGGTTTTAAAGATAGCTTAGCTGCAGGCAATGAAAGCTTGATCTTTAACTTCTCCCAGTGCAAGTCGCAAACTGGGCAGGCCAAAAATGTCTCTCTGGGTCATTTCAAGCTCTCAGGGAAACATGAATATGCTAAATAGAATTGTTTGTGAATGAGCCAATAGAGATGGCTAGGCAGACAGAGTACGGGCAATGTTTTTTTCCCACAAGTGGGAGGAGGGGTGAGCAAGCCCAGAAGATATAAGCTCAAAACAAAGCCAAGCTGTGTCTCTGAAGCATTCGAATACACTGGATAAGTGAAGCGTAGGAGAGAGAGAGAGAGAGAGAGAGAGAGAGAGAGAGAGAGAGAGAGAGAGAGGTGGAAACATGATTCTAACAATGGAACCTGGTAAGGCTTTATTTCCTAGCGGGAAAAGAAGAAAAGATAGATGTATGTTTTGAAATTATTCCATTGTTTATAGGAATATAGTTGTCTCCTTGTTTATGGGTTCTTATTTAGTGTGTGATGCGTAAACCTTTCAGTGGAATCTGATTCCCTCTGTAAAAGAGAGCATGGTATGGGCAGAATACATTCTTTCATATGAGCTCCTCATATGGGTTCAGGGACACTTGCAATACATTCTTTGTGATGCTGCCAGAAGCTGGAGGCATGATAAATATGGGAGTTGTTGGGGAATGGGAAGCCATGGTATTTGTCCATTACGCTGAGAGCCATCTGTCCTTACTACTGAGAAGTATTAAGTATTGAGGGAGGAAGCTTGTGTCAACAAGCAAAGCTGAACAATGTGAAGTGCAGCCTTGTGGATTTGTTGCAGTGTCCTTTGCTGCCTTTACTTTTTCTGTGATTAGGAGCAACATCTTTTTCGTGATTTGTAAAATTTTCGCTTAGGAGCAAAGGAAAAGAAGGCAGTGTGTAGCCTTGAGTTCTTTTTAGTTGGGTTGGCTGAAACATTGCAGATGGATTGTGCAAATTTGTTAATATAAGCTGTGCATAAGGGGTGTGTGTGCATGATTGGTATAGGCTGTTTTTGTAAGATGCATTCATCTAACAACCTGAGCCTACAATCCTAAGCACACTAATTACAGAGTAAGATCCGTTCAACTCAGTGGGACTTGGTTTTGAATACAGATGCTGAACAGGTTTAACCATATTTCTCTCCCCAACCCCAAGTAGTTCTGGGAGGATGGCAGCATCTTCAGACACAATTCTCAGCATCATATTCAACTTCTTCCAGAGAAGTCATAGTTATTAAACTGGTATTAAAATAGATATGCACATTTAGTGACCACTGTATGCCTTACATCAGCAGTGGGGAACCTCCGGCCCTGTTGGGCCTCCCAGTTTTGCTCACGAGGCCAGTTTAGCCAAGTTACACCTACTTGTCCACCAACTTACATCATATGGCATCAGGTGAGAGGCATGTAAAACCGTGGCTTGGGAAAGCACCAAAAGGAAAAAATCAGAGGGTATTCCTGATTCTCTTTGTAACCACAGCTTGAATTTGGCATCCTTTTCTGTCGTCCACAGAGGGTTGGCCAGTTTCCCTACCTCCGGTTTATAGAAAACTGCTAGCTTGCTATGGAAACAGATGATTGCCCTTAATACTGATCTGACAAGTAATTAAGGGAACCCCAGCATCCTAACCATGTGTATCAAGTACAAAAGGGCAGTGCAATATGCATCTCCCCTGTCATTTATGCAGTTTGCCTATTATCTGCAAATAGTCGCCTTATCCTGTCAAAAGACAAGCTTCACTATAAGTGGTTTCAGCAATGGAGGCTCATTACTAGAAGTTGAGCATTACTACTTCTAAGCAACACATTGGAAACAAGATTCTTACATTCTTGTCATGTAACATTTAATGCATACAGCTAACAGATGTTGGCTGCTTTTTTATATTAAAGACACACATTAATTATTGCCATTGCTCTCCTGCCATTCATTAATTTATTTAGGTCTAAAAGCATGCTCACTGCTGCTTAGGTTGTGACCCTTCCTCCCCATGCAAAGGGCTCACTCGATTTGGCCCATGCCATTAAAGCAGTTAAGTCAGATGGAAGAAGTACAATCCAGATGGTGGTGGAGGTGTAGTGTCAGAAAACGCATCATACTTAGATCTTGCTCTGCGCAGCCATCCATTGCAGGAAGAAATCAAAGATGAAACCTCTTGTTAACATTGCCAGTTGTAGTATCTGGGCCATAAAAGAATTCACTATTGTCTAATGTCTGTGCTGAAGACCTTGATTATCACTGTCTGATATCAAGGAATAAGGGAATACAATCTTGGAGCTTGGAAGAGCTCCAGGCCCCATTATGTTCTTTCTGCATGCAACATAGAACTTCACTCTTCTATGTCTTCAGCTAATGGCCAGCCCAACTATTAGTAGGAAAATGCCTCAGTCCCTTTGATCTCTTCCTGTACACCTGATCTCAGTAGTAGGGCTAGCATTACTAGACTTAATGATCCCAGAGTTACTTTAGAACAGAGATGGGCAACATGTGGCTTTCCAGATGTTGTTGGACTCCAGCTTCCATTAGCAGGACTTCGTTGGACTGCATCTCCTATCAGCCCTGGTCAGCAAGCCCAATCAATGGTAAGGAAAGCTGGGACTTGTAGTTCAACTTCTGAAGGGCCCCAAGTTTCCATCCCTGATTTAGAACTTCATTTGGTTTTAGAAATATGTATTAGCATGTTAAAATATAATAGCTTGTTAGATAAATTAATATGTTGTACACTGCCCTGTATGGTGAAGAGTGGTATAGAAATATCTAAACAAACCTGGAAAATAAGCTCTGCTGACAGGCATTCACCAGCCCAGGATCTTTGCTCTCAGTGGCCTCTTACATACAGGAGCTGATCTTCCTACAACTGGGAGTCCTAAACACAGAATTAAAACTGAATCCCAGTTCCATGAATTATGAACTTTTTCTCCTTAGGATGACTGAAGATACCAGGGCTTCATTCTTCTAAGGATAGAACTGAAATAACATATACATCGTTTGTGGTTCTAATGTACATGTGAAGAGTTACTGAAGGAACTTAGAACCTTGTGCCCACATAGCTTTATGTGTGGTAGAATCCCATGAAATTATGGGCTCCTCTGTTCATATGAAAAGTTTTATTGCTTATTGCTTACGTTCTACATAATTTACAGCAAGTAATAATTTTTATACTGGTTGATGTTTCTTTAAAATCCAAGTTTGTGGCTTTTCCTCACAAAATGTTCTTTATTATTTTGTGATCTATCTAAATATTTTTTTACAATACTAGTGATATTTTTCATATGCTGCATTATGCTGCCTTTATAGGGAATAAGCAGAAAACAGCCAATAGCTTCTATTGTGCCAGAATCTTTAAATGACATTGCTGAGTTTTACTAGTACAGACTTTTTTTATACAATGCCTTGAGGAAACATTTTGTTTGAAACTTGTGCATCAAGATTGTTTTAGTAACTTTCTTAGGGAACTTATTCCTCCCCCTCAATTGTTGTATGTAGAAACTGGGAGAAATTAAATGGTACCTCTTAAAACAGAACTCTTAATTTTCCCTAGTGATGTTTATTTGAAGGGTATGGCAAATACAGGCAACACTGTGACTTGGGCAACAGCACTGAATGATTTGTTTAGTAAAATGATGCTAACCATACGATACATCTTTTTCTTTGCTGGAATTATCATTCTCTTTCTTTTCATCCTCTCATTTCCATTCTTTTCTCTTTTGAATGGTGGATTTCTCTCTTTCGTTCCTTTTCCTATTCTTTTTTCTTTTTTGGGGGGGGGGAAGTGCAGAAATTTGGAAATGAAAGCTAGGACTGAAACTTTTGACACTAGAACAGGACTTGAAGTAACTGCAGGCCAGGCCCGTTGTAACAGCTGATATGATCCTTCTGCATTTCATGAGCTATTTATGGTTGATTAGCTGGTATTAAAGCTTCACTGTTCAGCCCATAAAAGGTTGGCCCTGTGTGAAGTTACCACACTGCATTTGGCTTAGTCCTCTTAGGTCTCAGAGCCTATAGTTGTCTGTGAAAGAATCCCAGTGATGGATAGAAATGTTGAACTGGGGGATTGCTCTGTGGAGGATTTCAGGTGTCTGAGAACGTTTAAAGAGAGATTTTTGCCAATAACATTTTCATCCAATATTGTCACCCTTGGAATATAGCTTTTGCACATGTACTCTGCTTGGTGCGCACATGTTATTGGAAAGCACCGAAATTTATCTGGCTCTGAATCATCTTGGCCACAGTTGTACTTGTGAAGCCTGCATGCTAGTGACTTGTGTGATGTGTCACTCTTTTTTCTTAGTACCTGAATATATGTTGTTTTTGAAGAGAAATCTTAGCTGAAACACGGAGTCTCTTCTGAAGTCTAGTTTTTACCGTTGGATAAAAGACATTTTAGTAGGACAGATTTTTCTTTTGTGAAAACTCCTCTATATTAAAAAAAATACTCAGGCTAGGATTTAAAATATACAAACCAAACCCACAGGATGTTGAAGTAAGTAACGTCTCTCTTCTTTAAATGCTTGACAGCAAAAATTTTCAAAGCCAGTTGTTTGCGAATGTTTGACGCTTTGTCAGGTTGAATTGCGACTGAGGCTTTTTTCTCCAGAGCCTGTGCATGTCTGTCATTCAAGGCATTTTGCATTGCTCTTCTTTTTTTTGTCTGTGTGGTGATTTCATTTTCACAGTTGATGGAAAGTTTGACACTTAATGCCTTTTTGCGTGATGTGTGCAATGATTAAATGTGAATGTGTGCTGGCCTTTAATAGCTCAGTGTTACAGCAGGATACAAATGCTATAGACAATATATTCTGGATAATGGGAAAACGATATGGTCTCTGTTGAAAATATGAAAAACATGTTTGTTGAAAAATATGGTCTTATTGTTTAAAATAAGTTAAAACAGAAGTTTAATGCTAGCCCAGTTCTCATGCTCTGGGTATACTGAACTCATGTGAATGTGTGTGAGATCCTTGAATTGACAGCTGGGTTGCACTAGTGCTAGTTTCTGCAAAATTAGCAATTGCTATCCTTTTGGATAGTAGGAGCCCAAGGCAGCAAACAAAACCACTAAAACCATTATAAAACATCATAAAAACAGACGTTAAAATATATTAAAACAAAATATCTTTAAAAACATCTTTTAAAAAAGGTTTAAAAATTTAAAAAGCAATTCCAGTGCAGTCTGGGATAAGGTCTCTACTTAAAAGGTTTATTGAAAGAGGAAGGTCTTCAGTAGGTGCTGAAGAAATGGTGCCTATCTAATATTTAAGGGGAGGGAATTCCAAAGGGTAGGTGCCACTACACTAAAGTTTCGCTTCCTGTGTTGTGTGGAATGAACCTCCTGATAAGATGGTGTCTGCAGGATGCCATCACCTGCAGAGCGTAGTGATCGACTGGATATATGAGGGGTAAGACCTTTCAGGTATCCTGGTCCTAAGCTGTATAGCGCTTTGTACACCAAAACCAGAACCTTGAACTTCTGCATCGTCATTGGAATAACATCCTAAATACACTGAAGCCTATTAGCCAAATACAAAATACAAATATTTGTATTGTGAATAGCTGTCATATAGAGGATGAAGCAAATTTGTTTTCCAGTGCTTCAGAGGGTAGGGCCTGAAGAATGGGTTCAGATTTCAAGAAAGCAGATTTAGACTAAAGATTAGAAAGACCTTTCTGATGGAAGAAGCTTTTCAACAGTGAAACAGACAGCCGTGGAGTGTCATAGTCTCTCTTTTTTATTTTTATTTTTTTTGTTGGAAGTTTTTAAGCACAGGTTGGATGGCTACTAGGGATGCTTTAGTAGTGGATTTCCCATATTGTCTGGGGTTGGAGTAGATGACCTATGCAGTTTATGCCAACTCTGATTCTATGGTTTCCCACACACTATTCTGCACAAGGTAGTGTTAACTGCCTTTTCTGAGTGGTGGCAGTGGGGTATCATTACCTTATTATCACTTAACTCAGAGATGAGCAATCTGTGGCCCTCCAGATGTTGTTGGGACTCCAACTCCCATCAGCTCTGACCATTGACTGTTCTCACTGGGGCTGATGGGAGTTGGGGTTCTGGCAACATCTGGGGCAGGCTGTCCATACCTGACTTAAATGTTGTATGTTATGTGCTAATTCACAAAATAGGTGTGACCCAGGAAGTCCTGAGTTCACATTTTCCTTCAGCCAGGAGGTCACCAGATTGCCTTAGGCAAGCTATTGTCATCTCCTCTTCAACCCTCTCCTTTCCTCACTTTACAGTAAGGTAATATACTTGCCTACCTTTATAGTGTCAAAAACATTTTTGAAGTGTGCTCTATTAATGCTGAGTATTCAATTCATGCAAATTGCTCTTCCTCACAAATTTAGGTCAACTTTTAAAATTATCTAGATGGGAAATGAAAGCAGCCAGTCAAACAGCTTATTTAAAAAAAGAAACAAAAGGCTTGACGTTCTCCTTGTAAGTTAGAAAACAGCATTACTGAGCAGAATCATCATTTAAAAGATGAGAAAACTGAGGCAAAGAGGATGAAGACTCTTGGGCAGTTTATTGCAGAGATTCTGTGTTCCAGTCCCATGCTTAATTTGCAAGACTGGAAACTTCATTAATACTCACATCCATCAATATTAGCAGGTTTGCTACACTATATCATGCGCATAAGTTCATTTGTTGAGGATGGAAACTTCCCTGTATGGGAAAGGTTTCTTAACTCTGTGACAATCAGGTGTTCCTTGCATGCATGCCCAGTTACAACGGCTGTTTCAGTGTGGTGTAATCCCATGCTGTAGAGATGTGCGTGCAAGAAGGCCAATTGTGTGCATTTGGGAATTACCTTTCTCCTTCCTGGTAGTATGTTCCTTCCAGTACATAGAATCATAAAATCATAGAATAGTAGAGTTGGAAGGGACCTACAAGGCCATCGAGTCCAAACCCCTGCTCAATGCAGGAATCCAAATCAAAGCATTCCCGATAGATGGCTGTCCAGCTTGTTTCCAGGACTAAAGTTGTAGGTGGCCACTTTAAATTATGAAAGCCCTACTGCTGTGACAAATTACTTCAAAGAGAAATAGGAAACGGCAATTACTTAATCTGCCTTCGTAAACATGGCAAATCACACCTATAGTAGATACTTGTGTTTAGCAAGAATATTCTCAATAATGTCCAAGAGAGTTGCCTCTCTCTCTCTCCCCCTCTCTCTCCCCCTCTCTCTCCCCCTCTCTCTCCCCCTCTCTCTCCCCCTCCCTCTCCCCCTCCCCTCTCCCCCTCCCCCCTCCCTCTCCCCCTCCCCCCTCCCTCTCCCCCTCCCCCCCTCCCTCTCCCCCTCCCTCTCCCCCTCCCCCTCCCTCTCCCTCTCCCTCCCCCCTCCCTCTCCCTCCCCCCTCCCCCCTCCCTCTCCCTCTCCCTCTCCCCTCCCTCTCCCTCTCCCTCTCCCTCTCCCTCTCCCTCTCCCTCCCCCCTCCCTCTCCCCCCCTCTCCCCCTCTCCCCCCCTCTCCCCCCTCTCCCCCCCTCTCCCCCCCTCTCCCCCCCTCTCCCTCCCCCTCCCCCTCCCCCTCTCCCTCTCCCTCTCCCCCTCTCCCTCTCCCCCCCTCCCCCTCCCTCTCCCCCCTCCCCCTCCCTCTCCCCCCTCCCCCTCCCCCTCCCTCTCCCCCTCCCCCTCCCTCTCCCCCCTCCCTCTCCCCCCTCCCCCTCCCTCTCCCCCCTCCCCCTCCCTCTCCCCCCTCCCCCCTCCCCCTCCCCCCTCCCTCTCTCCCCCTCCCCCTCCCTCTCCCCCCTCCCCCTCCCTCTCCCCCCTCCCCCCTCCCCCTCCCCCCTCCCTCTCCCCCCTCCCCCTCCCTCTCCCCCCTCCCCCTCCCTCTCCCCCCTCCCCCTCCCCCCTCCCCCTCCCCCTCCCTCTCCCTCTCCCTCTCCGTGTTTTAATAGGCCTGGTGTGATGCTAAACCTCTAACCCACCTTGTATATGTGGTGGTGGGCAAATAACAGATGGTCATTTGATCCTACAACCATCACAGAACAGTATATATAAACATCATATAAGGGAAGTATTTTAGAATGTCCTTTATAGGAAAAAGCAGCTTACTTGACTACTTACCTCTATAAGGACCCATTCTACCCTCTGAAATAAGAGTAGCACCAATGGTGATGTGCTTTGGGGTCTTGTTGAAAACTCATCTGTTCTCCTGGGTCTCTGAGGCTTGTTAGTATGAGCTTGCTGTATTTTAGTTTCTTTGAATGCTGCTGTATTGTTTTAAAGTATTGATTTTTAAAGAGCTTGCATTTTAGATTGTTGTGAACCATCTTGATTTTTTTAATAGAAGGTGGCATATAAATGTGTTACATTAATAAATAAAACAACAATTATCCCAACATAAAAAGAGCCAGTGCTGTGTGGCTACCTAACACATCACTGCAGTCATGTTGGAAGCCCAAACTCATGGTCCAAAATAGAGGTAAAAGTATAATCAACTAAAGCAGCAATTTGCTGACTTCAGCTTTACTCCAAAATCTGCTACCTCACTCTGCCTGAAGATAGGGGCAGCCTGTGATTGCTGCTGTTGCACCTGGGCACTAACTCAAAGGAATGCTGGTGTGGAATGCTGGCCCCTCCAACATGAGTTTGGGCTTGACATTACCTCAGTAGCAGGTGAAGGAGCCAAACTATAGCAGCTTTTCATACTGTTGCATTCAGGTCCTGATTGCAGGCTTCTCACAGACATCTGGTTGGCCACTGAGAGGATGGAGTAGATGGGCCACTGGCCTGATCCAGCTTCTTATTTTCTTATGCTCTTATCTTCTTGTGTTCTTATGCCATGGGAGTAATACCAGAAGGGGTCCTATTTTGAGGAACATCTACTTTGGTGAGGCATTAGATAATGTATTGCATGAATCATAGCCTAAACCAGGGGTGGCCAGCATGGTGCCCTTCAGGGTGTTGTTGGTGTCCAACTCCTATCAGGCTTAGCCAATACAAGCAGTGATCAGGGATGATGGGAGTTGAAGTCCAACATCTGAGGGGCACTGCATTGGATACCTCTGCCTTAAACTTGATGCATGGATGCTAAAGCAAATGTAAGCTCATTTTACCATTGAGACAACTTGATTGTAAAGACCTTTGGACTGTAATGTGAAAAAGTCATGTGTGTTGCTGTTATTCCCATATCCATAAGGGAGATAAAAACTTCAAAAGAAACCGGTACATTTAAGATCCAGCATAGCATGAGCTTTCTTATCTACAGGTTTTGTAACTTACTGTCCCATTTTGCTGTCCAAGTTTATCATCCAAGTAAATTGGAAGAATTAAAGAATGTAAGCATTTCTTCCATTCTGTTGTAGTTGATAATCTTATTTGTCTCATTTGTCAACTTTAGTCTAAATATGCAAAGTGCTTATAGTTGATGTTAATTATACTTATTGATGAGATACAGCTTTGAGAATGTACCAGGGTAGTAGGATCTCTGTGACAGCTCACCTTCCAGAAGCATTGCTGGTGAAGAAGAAGCCTTATTTTAAGTTTCTCCATATCCTTCCTGGGAAAAGAGTTCACCCTCTTGTCAGACTGAAGGGCATAATTTCTCCTTATCAGAAGTAGTAGGTAAGCTTTTTTTTAAAAAAACTGTTTAAACAAATAGAATAATGACATATCTCTGTTTGAAAGTTGTTGGCTGAAGAGATTTCGTTTTCATCTGTAACTTGCATGAGGAAAATGAATTCCAGCTGAAATTTGTTGTGAGCATATAAGTCTCTCTCTCTCTCTCTCTCTCTCTCTCTCGCTCTCTCGCTCTCTCTCTCGCTCTCTCGCTCTCTCGCTCTCTCGCTCTCTCGCTCTCTCGCTCTCTCGCTCTCTCGCTCTCTCGCTCTCTCGCTCTCGCTCTCGCTCTCTCGCTCTCTCGCTCTCGCTCTCGCTCTCGCTCGCGCTCGCGCTCTCGCTCGCTGATAATTTTAGAGTTCTACAATACTGCTTTACATTTTAAAAAATTAATAGGGAAAATAGAAAATTACAAATCTTAAACTTTTACTAGGGAACTGAATATAAAAATTAGCAGGGCTCACAATCCTACTTGAACTTTGTGTTTGCTATATTACATAGTGATGCAACTTGAAACTAAAATGAAGGGAATATAGTCTGGGTATACCTATTTATTTTTTATTTACCAGATTTCTTACCTGCCCTTCCCCATTGGGTCCTGGGCGGATTGCAACAATATAATATACAATATAATATAATTATAAGATAACAAAATCTAATGTAGTATACAGCATAACACAATGTAATATAAAATCATAAAGAAATATGAAACTTATAACAAGTAAAACCATTCCAAATGCAACAGTGTAGCATACATTCAACAAAAGAGGTAAATGCCTTAACTGTCAAAGGCCAGGGTAAAAGATGACAGTGCACACATTAGTTGCAGTCAGAATAGGCAAATGATTCAGTTTCAAATCCTACCTGAGATATGAATACTGCACTGCCAAGGGTGTGCCATAACCAATGAGAGTTGGTAGCTTCATAACCTATAGGGCAGGGGTGTGAAACCTGTGGTCCTCCAGGCATTGTTGGATTTCTACTCTGATCAGCTTCAGCCAGCATGTCTAATGGTCAGGGATGATGGAAGTTAGTGTACATCCACATCTGGAGCCACAAGTTCCTCATCCCTCATCCCTGCTGTAGAGCATGTGGTCTCTAAATACTGGGTATATCTGGGACTAGCCAGTACTGAAGACCCTAGACAGGGTTGGTGGTAGATAAAGTGTGAGAACACGATGCTGCTTTTGTGGATCAGTACTTTATCTTCAAACAGACTCAACAGTGTGAATCTAAGATGGTTTTAAATGTATATAATAATGTTTGTTATGTTGGGGAGAGCTCATGGTGGACACAAGGGAACATGAAATAACACCATGCAGATTATGCCACAGGCGCTGTTTGCTGCATTGAGAAAGTAGAGTAGTCAGTGAATTAATGCTGTTTTCTGGAAACATAAATTATTTGGCTGCCACATGAATTATTCACTTTGTATCTTTTGATTACGGATGGAAACTTAAACTATTCATAGTGTTATTGAGATGACTTATGATACTGAACTTCACAGAATATTGTGTCACAGACTTTACATAGACACTGCAGTTGTGCTAGTTCCTGGCTTTGCGTTTGTGGCAGAGCAGCCTGGATATGTCAAAACAATTGACAGAGCAAAGCTTAGACTTCAAATGCAAACTATTGAAAAGGCTGAGGCTTCCAAGGACAAGTCTTGAGAATGCTGTTGTTGATTTAACCCGGAAAACATGGAAGAGAGTGAAACAAGAGTAGATACGCAAATAGCTTAGGGGAGAGAGGGGGCTATATTAGCCCTATTAGCATGTTAAGTATCCTGACTTCCAGCAGGGGGATTAAGAGGCATGCTGTATTGGGCTCTTATTTCAGCTGTTGATGATCTGTGTAAGTGACCCGGATGGAAGTACCAGGTGCAGACTAGTTAAAGATTGATAATGTTAAATTGAATCTGCAGTGCACATATATAGAGGAATCTGCATATACAAATGAGAACAATCTGCATATACAAATGTTTTGTTTTAATGTATTTTAAGGTCTTTTTATGATGTTTTAAAGTGTTTTTAGTGTTTCTGTTTGCTCCCCTGGGCTCCTGCTAGAAGGAAGGGTGTGGTATAAATAAAATAATAAAATAAATAAATAAATAAATAAAAACTGTATTTGCCACTGAATAGACTTTAGAATAACAACTATTATTATTATTAGTAGTAGTAGTAGTACCAGCAAATATCAGATGCTTATAGGATGTATTAAAGTTTGAGGGGCTAGAGAAGTAATTAAAATTGTAAAGAAAAAGCATTATGTAGATCAGCATGATTATCGTTGCATCGTAATGTTGTTGAGAAGCTCAAGGTTGGGCTGAATGTTTTGTCCAGATGGTGACAGGCTACACAGAGTGCAGGTGCAGGGACCAGTCTCAGAAGGTACAGTCCCTGCCCAGTACTGCACATAAAATAATAAGCATGATCAGGGCTTATATATTTATAAATATATATGTAACTAGTAGGGTTGCCAGGTTCAGGGCCTGAGACTGATCCTGTATCTTTAAGAGAAGAAGAAGTCAGCCAAGTCCAGGTGTTCTTACAACACTGTAATGGGAAAAACCACAAGGTGGAATTCTCCCTTCCCCCTGCACAAATTTAAAGATACAGAAGGCCTCTTGGTTGCCAGGGGGAAGGGAGAATTCCACCTTGTGGTTTTTCCCATTACAGTGTTGTAAGAACACCTGGACTTGGCTGACTTTCTGTTCGAAAGGCACAGGATCAGTCTCAGGCCCTGAACCTGACAACCCTAGTAACTAGCATGGTTCTCACTTTCCTTGATTCTTTTTGAGAGTGGGGAATGGAAACTGGGAAAGTCACATCTGTGGAAAAGTTCAAATGACTTGTCACATGTGTGCAGTGGTGGTGAGTACATGAAATCCAGTGAGCCATATCTGCATCTAGGCTGTTAATGCTTCAAATATTAAGCCTGTTTAATTGACTGTCCTCCTAGTTTGCTCAATGGAACTCCAATCCCTGTAGGGACTTAAATCAATAGTGTCTTTGCCTAGCATACATTAGGGCAAATGTTAGCTAGCTGTGATTGCTGGCATCTGTGCATTGGTTTGTAGCATTTTTGCAGCATCTGTTACATGATAACTTGCACAGCTGCACATTACAACAGAATTGGGGAGGAAACAGCACAACTAGCCCTGTCTCTCTCCGCTGTTTCTTTTTATCCTTATGTAACGAGTGACCCATCTCTCAGTGTAGGAGGATTGAGCACTATAATGTCAACAAAACAGTATGGTAATGTTATCGATGGGGGGGGAAAAGCTTCCTGTTTTTAGATCTTTGATCCAAATGACAAGGAAAGTTTACCTATAAGCCTATAAATTTTGAGATTTGTGCAGTATTTTATTATCTTTAGCAGAAATGTATCTGATTTATCTCCCTGCAACCTCACCTTGTGTGTGCTCTTTTCTTTGTGAAAAAAAGAAGCAAAAATCTGATCTAGTAAGGAACATTTTGTTTGGGAGGAATGGCAGGATATACATTCAAATAAAATATTTTTTTCTCCATGTAAAATTGATAAAGAGTATTTCAGAACAGTTTTCCTGGCATAAATGCTGGAGTAGGTCTGCTGTTCTTGTGACTCACCAATCTGAACACTGCCTTCCAGTCATGTATGACAGCCTGTTTGACACTTAGTAAACATTCTGTTTGTACCACCTGCCTGGGACTATGAAAAGGGAAAGAAAAGAGGCTTGTCAAGCACCTGTTCTGGCTGGTGGATCTGTGTTTGGTTTGGCATGTCACTGTTGCACTATGATCAATCATTTGCACTAGCGGCTCTGGGCAGTATGAAATGTTGTGATTTGCCTTTTGTTCTGTGTTTTGAAGTTTGGTGCATCGTGAATTAAATCAGTTAGTGGGAAATGAAAGAAGTCTTGTGTTAGAGAGATTCACATGAGGACAAAACTGAGTGCTGTCTAATTTTCAGATAATTTTGTTTTACATGTGGTGTAAATTACTTTTTAAAGCAAACTGAGACAATCATTGGCTCTGGAATGGGAAGGAATCTGAGCAACTGACTGCTCCACTTTCTTTTTCAAGAGTTAGTAATTTAAGAAACATTATAAACACAGATGAAGTTGCTTAAGTAATCCCTGCTGTTAAAAAAAAGAATGGGGAGGAGTGGCATTGAGGTTTGGAGAGGGAAGGCCCTCAAACTTTAAAACAATTCAAAATGTTTCTTCCAAAGGTTGTACAGTAATATCTCAGTAAATGAATCCTCCAGGAGCAAAGCTCCATTTAAGGAACTCTTTTTAAAAGGTGAAATTGACCAGTGTTGCTTTGCTATGGATAAACATTCAAGGCTGTGTCTTTGCTTTAAGGTGAAACTGACTAGCCTGTGTCTTTGCTTTGCTATTAATAAACTGACGAACCTATGCCTTTGCTTTAAGGTGCAACTGATCAACATGTGTCTTTTCTTTGCTAGGGTGAAACTGACAAACCTGTGTGTTTGCTTTGCATTAAAGAGATCTCTTGCTTTCTCCCAGGGCAGGGGAGGGAAGGGACCAATACAATTCAGAGGGGGATGGGATAGTGCCAGGTAGGCACTCTTTGAAGCCTCTGTTGAAGCTGCCCCAACCATCTATGAGTGGGTGTAGGAACCTATCTCTATTCTTTCCATGTTATTCCTACCTCTGGTACCAAAGTTTCTGTTAAAGAAGTGATGTCTGGGAACTCATCTACTTTGTTAACGGAGGTATTATTGTATTTAGCTTTAACATTCCAAATAGTTAAAACATTAGCCACTGTGTGCCGAGGGCACCAAGATATGGATACAAGATTTCAAATTTCCCTCTGATTAATTTAGCAAATATAGCATTTGTTACACTTCAAAGATCATAGTTGCTGCTATTATCCAGCTGACATCCAGCTTGGAGCAGCTGATCTGTCTCTCTGCATAATTAGGGCACATAGCAGATGCTAGATCGTCTGTCAGTGAAGAGGCAAAGCCAGAGTCCAGAGCCCAAACATTGTTTAGTTCTAGGATAACTGCTTGTTTTATACTTTACTTCCAATCTTGCCCAGAGAACCTCGCGCATAGAAAACCATCCAAAAAGTAAAGATGGGCCTGAATGGCATTTGGTTGAACAAAACATCTGTGCAGACATAAGCTCTTCAAACTGTTGAATTATAAAGAACAGTCTTCATCCATTGTTGAGGCGAATTTGGTTTTGATTGGCCTCTGTCAGAAGTTAGCTTTAAAAAGAACCAGCAAAGCATAAATAATGAAATGTCTTTTAAAAAACCGAAGTTTCTGAATAGTGTATTCTATCTATACACAAGATTCGTAAGTCTAAAAACACCCAAGTCAATTTACACATTGAGGCTGCAATCCTATATATACTTAAGAATCAGTACCATAGAATGCAGTGGTACTTTCTACAGAGTGAACATGAATGGGGTTGGGCTGTAAGTCAAGCAAATTAGTTTCTAGGAAGCACAGGCTTTGAGTTGGATGAGAGATGGGCAGCTGTAGCCCTTTCCTCTTCTAAAGCCAAATATCAATTGGATTAAGTGGATCATTGATTGGTCATTTGACTCAAAGCACCCATCTCTTTCTGTAGTAAACTGCTCTATGCTCCTGGTCAGCAACTGGATTCACAAGAAGGCCTTTTTGCAGAATTGGGTGGGAAATCACACCCATCTCCCTTCCCTCCACCCAGCCCAAAAGGAGACTTGCAACAAGTCATATTGCCACAGCTAACATGTCTGTCTTGTGCTTCTTCTGCCTCTGGTTTGCCAACTGGTGCACTCATGGGGCTGAATCAGAGCCAAGGCCCTCCACTTGCTGAGCCTTACTCCCATGTTGTTTTTTTAAAGTGGGCTAAATATGGTTACTGAAGCAGACAAAATGCAGCCTAGCCTCTCAAAACCTCCTAGGAGTTGGGACTTTAGATTGAAAAGGATAAAGGTAAAGGTGTCCCCGCACTTGTAGTGCAAGTCGTTTCCGACTCTTAGGGTTACGTCTTGCGACGTTTGCTAGGCAGACCACATATATGGGGTGGGATTGCCAGTTCCATCCCCGGCCTTTCTTTACCCCCCAGCATATGCCGGGTATTCATTTTACCAACCACGGATGGATGGAAGGCTGAGTGGACCTCAACCCCTTTTACCGGAGATTCGACTTCCTCCTTTTGTCGGAATCGAACTCTGGCCGTGAGCAGAGCTTCGGCTGCGTTACCGCCGCTTACCACTCTGCGCCAATTGTACCTATTATCTTTATGCTACTTGCATAGCCTGGCATCCTGTACAAGGCATGAAGGACTGCTTGTAGCGCAAAGGAGTGGGCCAGTAGCAAGCATGCAAGAGGTGTCTAACGTCATCGTGCTGATGCTGAGATTTAAGAAGCGCAGAATTGGCCTTGGTCACCCTGACAGATGACCTCCTTTGAGGGAGAGACAAGGGGCATGTGCCCCTGTTCCTGCTGTTGGATCTCTCAGCAGGCCTTTAATCCATTGACCATGGTATTCTCCTGGACATCTCCACATTGGGAGTTGAGGCACTGTTTTACAATAGCTCTGCTCCTATCTGCATGACACCATCAGTGTACTGATAACACCCAGCTCTGTTTATTAAATCTGTCCAGGGAGGCCATACACAAGCTGAACTTGTGCCTGGATGCAGGGATGGAAAGGATAAGGGGAAAGACTGAAGCTGCATCCTGCTAAGACAGACTCAGGGGGTGAGTGGTTCCTAGGTCTGAGAAATGGAGAGTTTGCGTGTTCTAGGTGGGGTTGCATTCTCTCTGAAATAAAAGGTACACAGTTTAGGGGTGACTTTGGAACAGTCTTTGTTCATGGAGGCCCAGGTTACCTCCATGGCAAAGAGCACCTGTTACCAGCTTCGGCTCATGCATCAACTGCCTCTTTTCCTAGACAGGAATATCACTGTGACATACGTTGGTGACCTCACATTTAGACTACTGTAACACTCTCTGTGTAGGGCTTTCCTTATGGCTGGTCTGGAGGCTGCAGCTCGTGCAGAATGCCATGGTCTGAGCAATGAGTGGTAGTCCTCATTGGACACATATCACACCAGTGCTAAGGGATCTGCACTGGCTGCCTATTATTGAACTGAACCAGTTTTAAAACCCTGTTACTTGCATACAAAGCCCTAAGCAACAGTGGACCAGATTATCTGAAAGACTGTCTTCCCCTCAATACCCAATTAGTTTGATGATTATCAGCTTGTGGTAACACAGAGGCGGACTTTTTTTACTGGTGGCACCAGTGTTCTCCTTGCTGAAGTATGGGAGGCCCATCAGTATTTGCATTCTGCCAGCTCTTGAAGGCATACCTGTTTAGACAAGCATTTCCCCAATATCTGACTTGAATCTCCTGCTCTGATTGTTGCTTTAACTGATAGTAACCATTTTAATTGGGTTGTTTATTATGTATTTTAATTATGAAAGCTTTACTGTAGTTTTATTATGTATTTTAATTACAAGTGGCTGTATTTTTATAATTTGTTTTATTCTGCTGTTGGCTTTTATTTGTTTGTGAAATGAAGTATATAAATTATTTTAATAAAATTAAATTTGTTAATAAGGCAGCTTCCTATGTTCCTAGCCAAAAAATTAAAAGTATGCCTGAAGAAATGACACATCCCTAAGGCTTATGCCTGCTTTTCTTATCCCTATATATATATAAATCTTGTATTTGTTACTTCAGTCTTTAAGTCTATCAAAATTGTGCTTTATTGTGCAAAATATTTCTGTTCCATGCTAGCTTGGGGAGGAAAGACATCAGCATCCCACTCAACAACCAAGTCACTGTGGCATAATTGTGTATGGGGGAGGAAATTGTCTGGAAAGGTCCTTGGGGTGCTCTTTGTGGCAAAGAGAATCCTGTGATTGGGAGGGATTCAGAGTTTGCAAGGCCAGCCAGCTGAGTGATGGGGTCTTAATTATACTCTTAATTCATCCTGACCACTGGATGGCCATTTCTTCCTCTTTTTGGCCACTTGAATGTCACAATGGGCAAGCCAAATATAAATGAAATATTTCCCAGATCAAGCCATTTTTACTATAAGTGCAGAAATTTCTTGTGCTCTGCTCTTTTCCGCAACCTCATTGCATTTTTACATGGAAATAGGCTTGTGGCAAATGTCACTTATTTATAAACCAAAACATGCACATTTTGTGTATTATGGAGGCAGAAGCACATGGATCTGCTGTTGGTGCCAACTGAAGATGTCATTCATTTTACCAAGCTGTTGCTCGTGCATATGCAGCTAACTACTGTTTGTGAAGATAGGCACACAGACTGCTCTTATTTATTTCCAAATAAAGGCACAGTTCAGTTAACCCTCTTGTCTCTACTGTCAGCCTTGGAGGAAAGGGACTCCTTAATTTGTGGGCTTAATTGAGGTGATTTTCTGGATGTAAACTCTTTTGTAGCCGTATTGTGTAAATTACAAAACCTAGGAATCCTGAATGTTTGAAAAGGTAGCCTTATAAAATATTATATAGTTGCAGAACTCAGATTTGTAGACCTTGAGGTGGCCCTACAGCAGCAATGACAGGCATTCTTTGGAAAGGCATTTTAAGTGCTGAAGAGAATGTTTGCATTCTGGAGCTTCTCTAATAATAAGACAGACATGGTTCCTAATAAAATCTACTCTGCATTGTGCCTTTGTTCAGACTAGGGTATGCCTCTTCACTCTGCAGAACTGTGGATCTGAGAACTTCCCTCAAGAAAGAACTTAAGGTAAAATTGCTACAATTTCCAGGTTTTGAAGATCCTTTTAAAAAAGAGCAGTTCTTGAGAGATGTTGCCTGAAAAAAGCTGTGTGGACTCTAGACCACTTTTTCTGTATCTGTAAAAACAGTGGTTTTTTGCTGAGTGATAATGTTGTAGCTTTAGAGTTCAGTGGGGTTCTTTCTTAGGATTCAATGTGCACAAGATTGCAGTCTTATTCAGAGAAACTACAAATAAAGCTTGCACCAAGTTTTTCCCCCTTTTTAAATGAACAAGCACAGTACAGTACAGCAGAGATGGGGAACCTGTGGCCTCTCAGATGTTAAAGCACAACTCACATCAGCTCCAGCCAGCATAGTTAGTGATCAGGAATGATGGGAGATTTAGTTCAGCAACATCTGAAGGGCTACATGTTCCCCACACTACATGCATGATTTTGCTTCTATTCTGTAGATGTACATGCTATGGGTTCAGTTCTTATAAATGCTGTGCTTTCTGAAGAGTGCTAAGTAGACATGTTGTGCAAGTGAAACTTTGGCTGACATTAGCAGGATGCATTCATCTTAAAATTAACGAAAAACTAATGAATGCAGTAGCCCCATTCATTTTACATTCCAAAAATATATAAAATGAATGTAAAAACAAATGTGAAAATTGCTTGTAACCACATTCAGTTTCATTTTTCCCATTGGTTGTGTCCCATCTGCCCAAACTTTGGTCATGGTTATGCCCTATAAGAACAGTACAACAGCCTCTAAATTCCATGCCATTTCAATTGAAAACATCTCTATGGAATAGATCTCCTTTGATTAATTGCCTCTAAAATGGGGGTCCTTTTTCCAATCTGTCTAAAATCTGGCCAGTATGATGCCCAGAAGAATTACTGTGATATCTGCAACTGGCAAAGTAGTAAATTATTCCCTCCTTACATTTAATAAGATAAAACATTTTAAAAAGGACATGGCTTGAGTTTGATGGGACTCTGTTTCTCCTCAGAGTTCAATAGTTCATCTGGATAATTGTATGGCTTAATGTGCATAGCAAGAAGAAGACTAGGCTAGTAGGATTCTGCTCAATGTGCTTGATTTGCATTTGCAGGGAGATTTTAAAGTGGGGGGTTATTCAAAGATGTGATACCCCATGTGCATGGTACATTCCTACTTTTCGCCATTAGGCTATGCATGACATGCTATAGTATTCTAGGTGCCTCTCTCCCATGCTGTTTTTCTGTGTGCAGGGGACACATGCACATACGCACGCTGTCATTTGAGCTTCTATCTGCAGCCTAAAGAAGTACAAGTGAGATTTACGTCATCAGCTGTGTGTGAGAACTAGGCCATAGTTCTTTGTGGTTTGAGCCCTGCTTGTTTTGTCTGCTTGTTTTGGTCTGTTCTGCTTTTTCAAACTGTTTTGTCTTTGTATTTAGGAACTTCCTGAGAGATATTCAACCACCTTTACATTATACGACCATGGTTGCCACTGCATGTATGCCTGGTTCCACAACATGATCTGCCATATTATACAAACAAGTTGTCAAAACAAACCATATATCTAGAAGATATATGTCCTCCTCCACCCCGGTCCAGCCCTGCCAACCCCAGGCCAGCCTCCAGGTTTGAGAGGGCCGTGTTCTCTGTTGGATCCCTTCTGCTGTCAATGGGCCCTGGTAGGCTTGCCTGGTTATGATGGCAGTGCCGGGTCTAGCCACCAGCTCAGTGTTTCACAATGCTTTAGAGTGATTCTAGTTCAGAGGCCTAGAACTGTGGAAAATGCAAACTGTGGCTAGACCAAGCTGCCTGGTTCTGTTCAGAATACTGGCCCGGGGGGGGGAATAAAGGAAGAAGGCCAGAGGATAGGCATCAGCAGTGGGCCCTGCTAAGTTACTTGCACCCTAGCAGCTGCCAAGGATTCCAGGTGCTGATACAAGCTTTGTTTGTTTTTTTGGACAAACCTGGACCTGTATGAGAGCAGCTATGGAGACAGCAGTGTCAACTACACCAGTATATATGCATGCAAAGAGGTGTTTAAGGCGTTTCAGCAATTGTGTAGCAAGGTGGGGAAGACTTTAACCTGAGACTTTTGAGAGCTGCTGCCAGTTGGTGAACTAGGCAGTCCTTGGCTAGGTGGACCCAGGGGCTGATTCAGCATAAGGCAGTGCCATGCATTCACCTATGGTGGTGATTCAACTGATCATTGTGCAGAATTTTTTAAATGGGTTTCAGAGTGGGAAAATACTGTCTACTATTAATAAACAGAATGCAAAAAGTGTTTTGCAGCTGAAGTTTTCTGATATGTACACAAGTACAGCCCCTTTCTCTAAAATAATCCTTAGAAAGATGACAAGAAGGTATACAATAATGACTAACTGTAATGAACGTTAAGAGAGCTCAGAAAGCAGGGGCCTTAAAACAATAAACTTGACTAGCATTCAGATGGGTAGATATACATATACTTAAACACTCTAGACTTGAAAAAGCAGCTTGGGGATTTTGGCAAATAAATTTCTACGGGAGGGATCCTGCTGATGAAAAGAGCTATGTGTCCCCAGCTCCAATAACCCTCTTTAAAGCACTTGTGTAAAATCTCCAAACCGCTGTTTGAACATGGGGAGTTGAAAGAAAAATCTGGAGGCTTTCCAAGAAGGAAAGTTTGAGAGGGAGGGAAGGAGATGCTAGTATGCAGGAGCATCGCCCCTTTAGATTTTGGCTTACAGATTAGATCATTCCACATTTAAATACATGCATGTGTCATGGAGTAAATAAGTTAATATATTGCATATATAAGAAAGTTGTTGAATAAGAAGTGTATGAAATATTAGAGCTTTGGAAGCACAAGTATTTTATACTCTTAAATTTGATAAGTGTGTTGCTTTTTGAATAATTACATGTCTGGAGCAAAAGAAACACATAAATGGGCTGTAGAGTGCATTTACTTCTCCTCTCCTCTCCTGTTGCGCAGTGAAGTTAGAGATGTGGACTTTGGGATTTTAGTGACTCAGTTGATGCTCCACTTTTGACCCTGGAACTATGACGATTTTAGGCTGTTGGGGCAGCCATATGCTACATGAAAGTCTTGGCATGTCACCTACTCAAGAGTCCCATGGAGGAGTTTATTATTACATTCCTCTTGATAAGTTACAACTAATTGAAACAGGTCTTGGCAGAAAAGCCAAATCCAAAAGGGGTTATTTGCACACATGGTAAATCACTTAAATGTGGCTTTATTTTACGAAGATGAGAATGAAATGGAAGCATCTGTCCAATAAAATTATTTGAGTGAGATCATTCCTCTTCAATCATCCACCTCTCAGTTTTCTTCTCTGTCCAGGCTGCTTCATGCACTATGACTTTACTTACACTGAATAGATATCCATATAGCAAATTTGTCATGTGTGAAGCAGTCCTTTATATTTCACCATTTCCCAACAAGCAGTGCAACTTTGAATATTTTTTCAGAATAACATGTTCCATGGGGTTCATTCTCAGGAAAGTGTGCCTAGGACCTTAGATATGTTAAGCCTTGTTTTTAAGATCCATTCTCCCTTGTGAAATGTTGCTAGTGGTTTTGTTTTAAAAATTTAAAAAAGACAGAAGGGTCTAACTGTATCAAAGTGCAAAAGCTTCCATTCCACAGAAGTACCTTTGGGTTCTTTGGAGCCCAATCCTAACTGTAACAGACCATAGACTTTCCAGAATCTCATCTAGGGATGAATGAGTGCAGGATCATGCCTGGGAAGAATCCTAGGATGGGAGCTTATCATCAGTGAAGGAAACCCCCCAGGGGGTGTCATTAATTTCAGTTCTACCCTCCCCTTCTTCCATAGAATTCAAGGTCCTTGGGGTATCCTTGGGGTTCCCAGATAGTTTTCAATCCACACACAGACCAGACTTGCTTGACTTAGCAAGGTTGCTGTGTCATGTACTTTCTGATGTTAGTCCAATATCAACAAGACTGTGGCTTTAAAAAAATATTTATAGACAGCGTGCTGGCCTTAGATAGTGAAGATGCATTAAGCCCCTTAATACTTAAGGAAGAAGCTCTACCACTGCTTCCAGAGGGTTCAGTCACTTTCAGTAGCAAAATATATAGGTTCTCCATATGACAGTTTTGTACACATGCTGCTACTACTTGAGCCCAAAATGTTAACCGGGATTTCCCCAGCTCAGGCACACTTCAGTCACCTTTAAATGGTCGAAAATGGTCTGTGGTTAGGAACAATGTAATTGTCCAATGTAATTAACAACTCACCTAAGTCAACAGAGTGAGGTGCATAATATGGATTTCATGTTTAGATTCCTGTTATTTAGTGGATTAATTGATAGGCTTTGGAGGGATGCGTGTCAGAGCAAGAAGACTGCATTTGAAGCTTTGCAAAGCTGAGCCAGGGCTACACCAGCATAAGTCCCCAACTCTGGCTCACCCAGAGATATGCCATTCCTCTTTCAGCTCAGTTACGTAACCTGGTAACCCAGCAAAACCATATTGGCAGAAAGGGTGATATAAGTCACAAACTTCGTTTTAGAGGCTGGTTTTCACTCTGCCAGGCTTGGGCCAGCTCAGCTGGCAGTAGCCTTGTTCCTGAACAGAGTTTGGAATAGGGGTAGCTTACACTGGTTTAACTTAAACTGGCATAAATTCCACCATCTTCCTATAGATAGGATTGCTCTGCCTCCCAGTATTATCTAGTCTGACTTGCATTGGCTCTCCAGGATCTTGGGTAGGAGGCCTTCCCCAACATTTGCTACTTGAACAATTTAGCTGGAGGCTGCAGGGATTGATCATGGGGTCTTCTTTGTGCAAAGCATATGTTCCATCATTGACTTGTGGGCCCTGCCCTGATAATTTATTGTGAGTTTATATAACAAACACTTTGGGAACCCTCTTGGTATAACAAAATGCAAACAAAAAACTTCTGCTGGTTCTCACTTGAATGGTCCCCCCCCCTTTGCTAAAATCTTTGTTTGTTCAACTTTATTTTCTTTGTTTCCCTTCATAGGATCTGTTTGATTTCATTTCTGGCTGCTAGTTGAGTCTAATAATTGTACTAAGCCAGGGTAGACTCCTGATATAAATGAGTTTTCGTTGGTGTTGACTATCATGTACTGTGCTCAAAGCTATGCCATTTTTGTGCCAAAAAGATGTTCCAAAGACCAAAATGTTTTTTAGGCTTATAAATCTCCTTTTGATCTGTATTCCTAAATTCATTGGCTCAAACTGTCTCATTGTGCAAGTGTTTACATTTACACAATGGGAAAGTCTGTTTCAAATTACTTCAGCTAGCAGAAAAAGCTTGGTCTTTGCTCAAGGCAAATGTACGAAGCCCGATTAAGCATTGTATAGTCTAGTGAAGGGTGGCCCTTGAAGATTTGGAGGGTATATATGTGGGACATAACTTTGTATGAGGGGACACAGATTTAAATAAATATAGCTTAAACCAGGTTTGGGATGGATGGATGCCCATTTTCCCATTCTGTTTCTGTCTGTAGTTCACAGTTTTCAAGTTCAATTGTGTTCTGTTTCTATAATGTAGATTGCCATGAACTGTCAGTGTATAGGTTCAGCAAATTACATATGTGTAGTTGTAGGTGTGATTTCAACAAACGTTGTACCAATGTAAACACATATTTAGATGTGTGTGAATATATATTTCTTTTTTCCTTTTTTTTCTTCTGCATCTTGTACTTTTCCGTTGATCCAATTTGGCATCCCCTTTGCCTAGCAAACTTCTTCCCTCCTTTTTAACATCAGATTTAACTCACTTGAATAATCTTACGTTTCCATTGTGCTTGGCCTGCCAGGGCTCCTGATTTCTCTGTGGTTTTAACCCAATGCTTGCAGATTTAACCTAAGCAATGTAAATATACTTCCTTTACATAGCAAAGAAACACATTCATGTGAGCAAATAATTGCATTTATTGTTATGCTATTACATATACAGTTTGACTGCAGGAATCAGAAGATTGCATCTTAGGATTCAAAGTGGTGCATAAACTTTCAAGAAAACAGGCCGACCCATTGTTCCATATAGTGCAGATTCATAAAGTTTGGAATTTCATGCTGTGCTGATTCCTCAAGCATTGTTTCTTAACAGAAGCCCATAACATTTTGCTGTCACCATGCAGGAACTGCTTTTCACTGAGCAGCTTCCACATGGCTGAGAGAACATTTAAATGATCCAACCAAATGGGTGGACGTTAATTTGTGTGGGACTTTCCTTGAGAACCATCACTCCCCATGCTGAGCCAGATGCCAGTTCTGTGGTCAGGACCTACATGATCAACCTTTGCCCACATGGTTGAGTCTTCATTCTAAACCAGGGGTGGAGAATCTGTGGCCTTCCAGATGTTGTTGGACTTCAACTCCCATGAGTCCCAGTAAGCATATCCAGTAGCCAGGGATTATGGGAGATGTAGTCCAACAACATCTGGAGGAACACAGGTTACCCACTCGTGCTCTAAACCAGCTGCATGAGAGATGCTCCTGGAAAAGAGATCCGCATGTGCGTCAAGTAATGTTCAGAGAGCCCTGCATATGCATCCAGATCATTCTTCAATAATCTTTTAAAGTCCTGTGGTTTAAACAAGAACAACAACAAGCTGTAGAAACCAACTGGTGCCTTGGCTGTGGCTTGAATATACTACTTGTTGCAATAGCTGCAATTGAAACAGGCAGCTCCAAAGCAGTTGCCTCTGCTTGGAGGAGACCACTGTTGTTCTGTCTATTGTAGAATACCTGCAGTTTTAGCTTCTGCTGCTACCCAATTGAGTATTAACCATGTATTCCATATGCCAGCACAGTTGCATGTGTTCAGCCTCCTGATGCATGCATAGGTCTCTGTATGGGGACATGAACACTACATTCACATTAGAAGAGGAACAGAAAAGGGAACCAAAGCAGCAGCAGCTTGAGTTGGGAGCCTGTCATCTTAGGTCAGCAGGACCTAAGGGGCAACAGGTGAGAAAAGAGTTGTTTTGCCTTTTCCTAGGAGTAATGTCCACAGTGCCCAACTTCTCTTGGTGAAAAGGAAGGCTTACTTTTCTCTCAGGATCCTACCCTTCCATCCTTGGAGTTAGTGGAGTTCAAGAACCTAAGTCTTAAAGAGTAGCAACCTTATGCATAAAACTTGTAATGAAATAAGGCTGTTAGGTTGCTTCTGTTAATACCAAGCAGAATGGCTGGTCTTTGGTCACAGGGGCTTGCTATCTAAAATTTGCTCGGGATAGAAGGAGTGGGCTCGGACAGAGACAAATGTGGGAAAATGTGCATTCAGCTCAGTTACACATAGGGCTAAAATGTTGTGCCAAAGCTTCATAGAAGCTATGGATTTTGAGGAGCTGAGAAGGCCAGAGCTGAGTTGATATTCAGCCAGGCAGTTGAAGCCATAATGAGCAGCAGGGGCAGTTGCATTTAAGGGAGCAGGTGGCAGACAGATATTTGAGGCTGATGGAGCTGGAGGAGACAAGGTCCTCTCTTTGGTTGTAAGGTTCCACATTAGTCTCTTGACACACTCAGCTAAAAGATGCTGTATAAGTAGGGCTGAGAAGGATCTTTGCCTGGCATCATAGAGAGCTGCTACTAGCTATACTACAGCTGGGTGAGGAGCCTGTGGCCCTCCAGATATTGCTGCACTCCAGCTCCCATCAGCCCCAGCCAGAGTCTTAATCCAATCCAAGCCTAGTGGTTGTGATTGCTGTGAAACATTTTTGCTCGATTTACAGAATCCCGTGAAGCCAAAACACTTTTGAAGTGAGGAACATCTGACATGAACTTAGTCCCTGTTGAAATCATTGGGACTTAAGTCATGGCTAACTTTTTCACATTGACTTCAATGTGACATTAAGTGCATCCAAGTTAGTCTGTATTTAATGCTCTGTGCTGGATATTTCTATATGAATTATATATGGAGGGTGATGCCACCCTGGGCTCCTACCGGGAGGAAGGGCAGGATATAAATATAATAAATAAATAAATAATAAATCATGTAAACATATGATTCCTCCTATGTATTCTGAAGTGATACAGCCCAGCAGAAGCTGATCCATGTAATTCTATTGATCTCATGTAGCTTGACTTGAGCTGCAACGTAGCCCCTTGAAGAGAAATATAGTTGCTAAAGCAACTATTTATTTGCTGCTAACTCATAATTACAGGACTACAGCTCAATGTCAAAAAGACTAAAGTAAAGACAACAGAAGATTTATGTAACTTAAAGTTGACAATGAGGACATTGAACATGACAAGGATTATCAATATCTTGGCACAGTCATTAACCAAAATGGAGACAATAGTCAAGAAATCAGAAGAAGGCTAGGAGGGAGGGCAGATATGAGAGAACTAGAAAAGGAACTCATATGCAAATATGTATCACTGACACCAAAGTCAGGATCATTCAGACCATGGTATTCCTGATCTCTATGTAAGGATGTGAAAGTTAGACAGTGAAAAAAGCAGATAAGAGAAAAATCCACTCATTTGAAATGTGGTGTTGGAGGAGAGCTTTGTGCATATCATGGACTGCAAAAAAGACAAATAATTGGGTGTTAGAACAAATTAAACCAGAACTGTCACTAGAAGCTAAAATGATGAAACTGAGGTTATCATACTTTGGACACATAATGAGAAGACCTGATTCACTAGAAAAGACAATAATGCTGGGAAAAACAGGAGGGAGTAGAAAAAGAGGAAGATCAAACAAGAGATGGATTGATTCCATAAAGGAAGCCACTGACCTGAACTTACAAGATCTGAACAGGGTGGTTCATGACAGATGCTCTTAGAGGTCACTGATTCATAGGGTCGCCATAAGTCGTAATCGACTTGAAGGCACATAACAACATAATTACTGAAGTTTTATTTAAAAAAAACACAACTCCCTTTCATCAGTTAACTAAAACAGTTTATCAGGCTTTCGTTGACCCAGGCAAAGCTTGTCTTGGCCATTGATTGGATGAAGTGCCAGTCCATAAGGAATATTTTTGTCAACACATGAGTCTGCAGTTCTTCTCTATCATGCACTGCTGCCCAGCCATTTAGTGCATGTGGAAGCAATTGGGATTAGGATCCTGTGATTTGCTGAGCAGCCATGGTGTGGTTCCTATGCCATATCTATTAGTACCTTAATTAAGAACAAAATGACATGTTGGGAACTATTGAAACACAGCAGCAGCTTTAGGGATCAGTTGATCCCTAAAGGAAAAGAGAGAAGCTGATGATGGGGGTGGGTGTAGAAGAGGTGTGGGCCTGTTCCTTAACAACTAGAGCTGGACATGCTCCTGACCAATATAGTAAGCTACTTCAGTCAGAAGCCTGGCAGTGGAGGGTGAACTGCTTTTACCATTACTCCATCCTAAATATATTGAATGCTCTCACTGCTGAGCTTGCATAGATGCTACATTAGTAATCCTGAGATTGATAGCAGCAAGCAAATTTAAAATGAACAGCCAGATTCTAGATTATCTGAGGACTGAATCTGGTGGCAGAGTGAATCTGAGCCATTAGGCAGAGTGAAGCAGCCAGTTTAGGGGGCTGATTTTGGGTATTGTGAAAGGCAACAAATTGTTAAGTCATCTAATGCAGTGGTACTGTATTTTTGCTCCCAGGGAGAGGCACTTGTGAGGCTAACCTTGGATATTATGCACATTGAGGGGGGCACCAAAATTTCTTGAGCCAGCTGTGGAAAGACAGTGCAATGGATGTGGAACAAGTGAAATTAGACTTGGGGTGTAATGAAAGGGCATCTAATTGACCCCACTGCCCAAAAGGTAGAACCAGCGTTCACCAAATTAGTACCTCTCTTGGTGTTTTGGACTAAAATGCCCATCAGTTCCAGTGCAAAACATCCAGAGGACTCCAGGTTGGTGAAGGCTGGGCAGGGCCATTGTCTCCCCCACCCCCAATTTTGGATTGCCATAGTCATAAAAGGTTTGTGCCTTTACTGTAAATGTAGTAATATATAATGTGGCCCTGAAAGAACAGTCTGCCCTGATGAGTGAGTAAAGTAGTAGGCCCAAGCCTGCACCAGTATCGGTTGGCTTCTGCCTCAGTTAGCTAAGGCCCCCTCTCACCATCTTGGACCTCAAGAAGACTAGTAGTCCTACTGAAGGAATTTTGGTGGCTGCAGAATTTTCATTGATCTTTAAATGTTTTATATTTTGCATGCTCCTTACATTTATTGTTTTAAGGTGCTTTAAACAGAAATTGGAAAAATGGAATGGGTTCCAGGAATAGGAAAAGTGGATGATCTGAAGGCACATGAGGTCACCACCTTGCTGAAGCTAAGCAGGTATGGGTCTGGTCCAGTGCCTGGATGGGAGACTTCCCGAGAGCTGTGTGTATGCCACCTTGGGTTCCATAATGGAAGAAAGGCAGCATATAAATGCAAGAAAACAATTAATACTGTAACTAGTAAGCATCTTGCAAAAGCACTTTAGGAAAGGTTTGGACAACTTTAACATATCATTATTTCTACTTGGCTTTCACCTCATGCACTTCTGAGCTAAGAATGTCCTTGGCAGGTGCATTCCATTTGTAGCATCCATATATGCACCCATCGGATTCACTTTTAAGCAAGTAACAAATGCATTCATGTGCAAAGCAAACCTGTAGCTCTGTTTTTAAAACTGGAAATAATTTTTTAACATGTAGCAAAACACTTTGTTGTGTCTTGTAACTCTATGTAGAATGTGATCCGATGTTTACAAATGTGATTCATCTTCTTGCTTCACAATATTATTGCCCAGTGCATCCTTCCTTGCCCCCCATCACACTTGGCTGATCTAAAGATTTCCTATGACTTGATAGATAACTTTCTACAGCTATTGAGAGAGAGTAGCAGAGCACCCTCTGTCTGCCAAAAGGTAGGCTGTCAGTTGCTTGAAAGGTAAACACTCCATGACCTATAAGCCAGCCAGTCAACTTGCACATTGCCTTATTAGGTAAGCAGCTGGGAATGGAGTCTAGGGACAGAATTTGCTGGATGGCAAACTGAGCATATGCCAGAGAGAGAGAGAGAGATACAGCCCAACCCCCTAATAGATGTGGCCCGTAGACATTCAGTGTGCTGAGATCACTCTTCGCTTGTGTTTTCATTAAATGTGGAATTTCATTTTGCAGGCATTAGGGTTAAAAGATCCATCTAAATAGCTCATGAATTAGAACGTGTTCAAGGTATTGCTCTTCTACCAAGCTCTCTAGAGCAGCAAGTTATATTTATGCTTTAATTTGGATCCCTGCACTGAGCAGAGGGTTGGACTTGATGGCCCAACTCCACAATTTTTTATGATTATATATAGTTTCTTGTGATTTTGCTATAGGTGTTAGTGCATTTTTCCATTGTTAATTTTTAATTGTGTTGACATGATTATAATGTATTTATAACGTATAAAGTATTGGAAATACTGCATTTCTTCATATTCCACTTGTTTTTTTAGTTCACCACAGACTTAAATGTTTGTAGCTGGAAAATATTAATGAAGTTTCTGGGAGGAAGCATGGAAAGCAGACTTTTGTGTGGTTAACACTGACTAATAGTTTGATCTGCTGTGCAAAAAATGAAGCAGATAGCAGCAGGTGTAACACAACTTGCAAGAGTGCAGTATTGCAAAGGTTGCATTGGTGCAACAGGTCAAGACTGTGGAAGTGCATCATCCAGGTCTTGAGTCAGCTGTGGGAGGAGAGGGAGGTATGAATGTGATCAGTTCATGCTAAACTTGATGCCCAAGTATCCTCTTTGCATTGGTGAAGTGGGGTGTTCCATTAGTATTAACTTAGGAGACATGAGGGGCTCTGCCTACAATGACTACAGGGTCCTGATTACTATATTATACTGGTCGAAATGCTGTTGTGCACAATAGACCCATATAGGATGAATCAGCCATTCCATTAAGACATAACTTTATAGAAGATACTGTCAAGTAGTCAGTTTGGGGTTTTTTTGTGTCTTCTCCATGTTCAGCTAATAGTACATAAAATCATTTTAGGACATTAGGAAGCTGCCTTACACCAAGTCAGATCATTGGTTCATCTTGCTCAGTATTATCTTACTCACCTTTCCCAACATTTGGGTCCCCATACGTTGCTGGACCAAAACTTCCATCAATCCCAGCCAGCATGGCCGATGATCAGGAGTTATGGGAACTGTAGTCCAGCAACATCTGGGGACCCAAACATTAGGAAAGGCTGATTGATTTTGCGGTGGCTCATTGGGGTTTTATGTAGGAGTCTTGCCCAGCCCCACTTGCTAGGGAGTGAACCTGGAACATTATGCATTTGAAGTATGTGTTCAATCCCTGAGTTGTGGCCCTGTGTTTAAGAAAAAGTTGTTCTAATGTAGAAGTTAAGGTGTTGGACTATGACCTGGGAGACCAGGGTTCAAATCCCCACATAGCCATGAAGCTCACTGGGTGACCTTGGGCCAGTAACTGCCTCTCAGCCTCAGAGTAAGGCAACAGTAACCCCCCTCTGAATACTGCTTACCATGAAAACCCTATTCATAGGGTCACCATAAGTCGAGATTAACTTGAAGGCAGTCCATTCCATTCAAACATGTTGGGAATATGTAAACAAGGCTAGCCACAATGTCTTGTGGATTGATTATATTTTACAATTTGTTAATGAACCTAGAATTTTCTTTGGATAGAAAAGCAGAAAATAAATACTCAGAAAATAAATGACCAACATCTGATTTGAAACATAGTGACTTTGTGGCCTATACTGTGCTTGTAGGTAATTAAAAATAGGCAGAATATTACCTGTAGAAGAATTGTGCTTACACAGGACTTGGAGATAGGGGAGGGGAGGGAACACAGGTCAGTCTCATATTTTCAGTGCATTCTCGTTAACTCCACTAGAGGAAACACATCCAGTCGAATAAGAAATCCTTCCACTGCTAGTGATCATGTTACAACAACACCATGGTTGACTGTTCCATGTGGTGTAATGACCAGTCTAGCTGGATTCAGGACATTTTGGTTATCTAAAAGACCCCTTCTAAAAATAGTATGCAATGTCCAAAATACCGTAATAACTTTTGCCAGATAATACACTGTCTTTATCTCTAACTCTAAAAAAGAATCACAGACTTGGAAATGACACCCAATAAGAGGAGGTTTAAATTTGGGGAGGAAAGGTTTGGGAGACCAAAAAGCACACATTTGTGTATGAATTTCTGCAAAACCTGGGGATTGTATTTGGAAGCAGGGGAGCAGTACGTTTTTGTTTGACAGGGAAGAATACCCTTTTGCCATAAATGTAATGTTGAAGACTAACAAATGAGTACAGACTCATTTTCCCCAAAGGAAGATGCACGTGTATGCGTGTACGTCAAAGTACAGAGGCAATGTTCATTGCATCTGGCATTTACAGTTTGCAGTTGTTCCGTGGATATACTACGTGTTGCTTGTTCTTGGACAAATCCTTTCTGTTTTGATCCTCATCCATGACCTGTTTGAAACAGTAGCCTATTTGAAACAGTATGTGCAGTGCAGTGCAAAATTCTATTTCAACAAGGATGTGTCCAAACTTTCCATACTCTACAACATAGTCTTGCATCATTGCATAACAATAGATGTGACTGAAGGAAAGTGTAATGGATTAAATATGTTCCTCACTAGAGGGATGATCTCATGTCAGGAAATGTTATACTCTGTTGGAAGCTCATATAAATAACATCCACTAGAAGAGCAGAATACCACTTGCAAATCTTCTTTGGAGGGGAAAAGCAGGAGGCAGTTCTGTGGGATCCATCCATATTTTATATTTACAAGTCAGAGTGTACCACCCCCTCCACAATAATTAGATGTATTGGGTTGAAGCATGACCACCCACCACCACCACTCTTGGTGTGTAGTTGTTGGAAAATATTCAGGCCATTCTGAGTTCCGACTTGACATCACAAGCTGTGTGGGGTTTATCTGGCAGTATGCCTCTGAATACCATTTATGAGGACCAAAGATGGGGGAGGGTTATTGCTTGGTGTGTTGCTAAGTACTTAGAGAACTTGGGGCATGGGCCCATGACACATATTTGTATAAAATGCACATATGCTAATTTAGGAACATAAGAGGCTCCCTTATAGAAAGTCAGGCCATTGGTAATCTAGCTCAGTATTGTCTTCACTGACTAGTGGTGGCTCCCCAGAGTTCCAGACCAGGAGTCTCTCCCAGCTCTACCTGGAGACATCAAGGACTGAACCTGGGATTTGCATGCAAAGC
Organism: Rhineura floridana; assembly: GCF_030035675.1. Classification (NCBI taxonomy): domain Eukaryota; kingdom Metazoa; phylum Chordata; class Lepidosauria; order Squamata; family Rhineuridae; genus Rhineura; species Rhineura floridana. The sequence continues at coordinate 66,218,578 of NC_084489.1, forward strand.
AGATGCTCTACCACTGAGCCATGGTCCTTACAATGCAAGGCCAGGATTTCACCAGAACTCTGATTTGCAGTTTGACTTCAGCAAACTTTTAACAAAGTGCCCCATGGTATTCTGATTAGCAAGCTAGCTAAATGTGGGCTGGATGGATCCACAGGTGGATCCACAGTTGGCTACAGAATAATACTCAGAGTGGTTATCAGTGGTTCCTTCTCCAACTGGGGAGAGGTGATGAGTGGGTTACTGCAGCAATGCTACATGTGAGAAGGATCTTGGGATTGTTTTTGATCCCAAGCTGAATATGAGCCAACAGTACAATGTGGCTGCAAAAAAAGCAAATGCTATTTTAGGCTGCATTAACAGAAGTATAGTTTCCAAATCACATGAAGTATTAATTCCCCTTTGTTTGCCACTGGTTAGGGCTCATCTTGAATACTGTGTTCAGTTTTAGACACCGCATTTTAAGAAGGATGCAGACAAACTGGAACAGGTTCAGAGGAGGGCAATGAGGATGATCAGGGGACTGGAAACAAAGCCCTATTTATTAATTATAAAAATATTTGTATACCGCTATTTCATAGAGTTGTTTAACGCAACAACCATAGAATAAAAAACATTAAAAATACAATAAAATAAAGATCAATTGTTGTGATAAAAGCATGTTCAATTGTCTGCATAAGCCTGGCAGAACAGAAAGGTTTTCAGCAGGCACTTAAAAGTTAAAACAGAAAGCACCTGGTGAAACTCGGGCAGAGCATTCCAGAGAACTGGGCTGATGACACTGAAGGCTCGATGTCTGTCGATGTTAAATGAGCCTTGCCAACTTGGGAGATGACCAAAGCCACGCCTGCAGATGATCTTAGTCATCGAGTTGGGATATAAGGGTTCAGGTGGTCCCTAAGATACCCTGGACGTTAGTAGTTCAGGGCTTTGTAAATTAATATAAGGATCTTGAACCTGGCTCAGTAGTGAAGGGACAGCCAGTGCAGATGTTTTAAGAGTGGTGTCACATGTTGTCGGCCATGTGCCCCATCAGCATTCTGGCCACACCAGCTGGAGCTTCTGAACCAGGGCCAAGGGCAGCCCCACATAGAGCACATTGCAGTAATCCAGCCCCAAGGTTACCAACGCATGGACTACAGCGGTCAGGCTATCCCTGTTCAGGAATGGCCATAGCTGACAAAGCTGGTAAAAGGCACTCCTATTAAATTAAATTAAATTAATTTAAATTAATATGCACCCTATGAGGAGAGACTGACAGAAATGGACATGTTTAGCCTTGAGAAGAGAAGACTGAGGGGAGATATAATAGCACTCTTCAAGTACTTGATAGGTTGTCACAAAGAGAAGGGCCAGGATCTCTTATAGATCATCCCAGAGTGTAGGACACAGTATAGCAGACTCAAGTTGCAAGAATCCATATTTTGACTGAACATCAGAAAAAACCTCCTAACTGTTAGAGCAGTATGACAATGGAACCAATGACCTACGGAGATGTTGGGCTCTCCAACACTGGAGGCATTCAAGAGGCAGCTGGACAGCCACCTGTCAAGTATGCTTAAAGCTGGATTCTTGCATTGAGCAGGGGGTTGGACTTGATAGCTTTATAGGCCCCTTCCAGCTCCAAAATTCTATAATTCTATGTATCGCTGAACACAATGGTTCAAGGCAGAGCCGGGATTCTTCTGAACTACAAAATTGCCACATGGTATAATATTTGTCGAGTTCTTGCCCCCTCTAACTTAAAATGTCAGCTCACTTTTACAAAAGTCTGTTTTCCCCTTGTGTTGTTTCAGCCAAGTATTGTCCCTGTTATATTTACAAAAAAATAAATCGTGTTGAGCTTGGGCTTGACTACTGAGAGAGCATGCGTTTTGAATTGATTAGCTAATATGCTTTCATGCATTTTGACACTTCAGTAATTCTCCAGCTAATCTTGGTTGCCACACAGCATGGACCTCTAGGAGACTCCAGTGCCCATACTTTTCTCTCCTCTTGAAAGTGCACAGTCAGGCAGAGGCTATTTCTCAGTTAGAGGACAGCTATGGAGTGATGTCCTGGGAAATGGCTGCATTTCTGTGTCTTCCTCTCTGCCCATATGCACGACGTGTGCTGTGGATGTTAGCTGTAGAATCATATGGGCAATCATATGGGCAAAACCACCCTTGCCTTGCTTTCATTTAATCAAGCTCGCTGACTTTTTTCTTGCACCCATTGCTGGTGTAAGAACATGAGAAGAGCCTTGCTGCATCAGGCTAGTGCCCATCCAGTTCAGCATCCTGTTCTCACAATGGCAAACCAGATGCCTATGGGAAGCCCACTTGCAGGACCTGAGCCCTGCTTCTGAATCCAGGAACTGTCATTTAGAGGCATCCTGCCTTTGACAGTGGTGGTAGAACATAGCCATCATGGCTAGTCGCCTTATCTTCCATGAAACTGTGTGATCTTCTTTTAAAACCATCCATGTTGGTGGCCAGTCACAGCCTCTTGTGGAGAGTGAATTCTGTAGTTTTACTATGTATGGTGAGAAGTTCTTCCTTTTTTTCTGACCTGAATCTTCCAACTTTCAGCTTCATTGGATGTCCCTGAATTTTCCCTTTCTTAGGAGAGAGAGAGGAAAAGTTTTTTCTATCCACCTTCTCTACACCATGCACCTCTATTATGTCGCCTCTTACTTGCCTTTTCTCTAAACTACAAAGCTACAAATGTTAGCTTTCCTCGTAGGGGACTTGCTCCATCCATGGTCATTTTGATTGTCCTTTGCTGAACCGTTTTCAGCTCTGCAATATCTTTTTTGAGGTGAGGTGCATATAGCTGAAATTTCTAGGTCTCTTGCTTATGGAACTCTGTTTATTCACTGCTTTCATAGTTCTTATAGTCCACTTGTAACTCCTCCCCAGTAAAGCCTATGATGTTCGTAGAGGGACTGTTGAAGGCCAAGTGTCCTGCTGGGGATAAAAAGTCTTAATGTGGATATTTTGTGATGCATTAGATCTGTCAAGCCTTGCCTACAATTGCGCTCATGTGTCATTTTGTAAACATGCTTTGCTCCCTTGTGAATTCTTGATCTCACAGACCTGTATGAGTAGAGGAAGTCCTACCCACATCACTGTCTGTAATAAGGCTTGTGTTCCATGGTGGAACTGGCAGCTGTTCAGGGACCTTGAGTTGACTTTTGCATCTGAGAAGCTGGTTTGAAACTTGTATGAATAAGACATTTTTAAATGCAAACATTACATTCACATTTATGCTATTTGGAACTCCCATTTATTTGGAAACCTGCCCCCATTTTCTATAAATACATAAAATATCCACTAAAATCAAATTAAAACAAAATCAAGTGGATTTTTATGGTTCTCCTTCAGAGGAAGGGAATGCCACAATTTGTTCTCTGAGCATCCAAGTCTAATGATACCTGGAAGGCAGCCTCATAAACCAGGCGCCAGTACTTTAAACTCTGACTCCATAGTAAAACTTATAGCCTCCCTGTTGAGCTGAACCAACTAAGCTACTTAAAGAGGACAGAAAACAATATGGCTTCTTGACAGATGTAGTGTGAGTCCACCAAGGTCGCCACCACCATTGCCCAGAACAGCATTTCTGCACAGAGTGGCAGCAGCGAGAAAAATATTTCCTACCACTTTTTTAGCATAGCCTTTTAGGAAGATAGGAAGTGTTCATCTAGTTCAACATTGTCTTCTCTGACTGCAGTGGCCCTCCAGGATTTCAGACAAGAGCTTTTCCCAGCAGTACCTAGAGAACATGAGGCCTTCTGCAAGCAAGGCAGGATCCTCTGCCGCTGAGTTACAAGTCTTTTTTAAAAAAATGTTGAAGATCAGCCACTTGTCATGGTTGTGGCTCACATTGTATGTTGCAAATATTGCACATATTTGCAACATTGTAAAATTTTTGATCCACCCAATCTGTGCCATACCATCCTTTCTCTACCCTTTGGACATGGACGCGCATGCATACACACACACACACACACACACACAGAGGAACTGATTTTCAAAGGGATGATTTGGAAACCTAGAGTGTGTCCATGGCATCCAGAGAGCTGGATGATGCTGAAGGCCACATGAAATTAGGCAAGGGCTGTGGGTTCCTTTATGACAGCTTTACCAATGGGACAGTGTTGTGTTCCCATTTCCAGTCGCTGGAGCACTTTCCAATTTTTTCAGCACTAATTGTGATTTAATAGAGTGTAGTATAACCTGGCATGAATCCTGGGACCCCGAAGGAGGAGGATTATACCATCACCCAGCTTTGGTCAAATGTGGGAACTGCAAGGACCCTGCTATTATCAACAAGGAAGTGTCTTGATAGTATAGGCCTGATCAGATTACGTGAGACTTCCTGACCCCTGTAAAAGTGTCTTGGTTGATCCAAACCCCCCTCCCGCTGTCACTGGAGTGACACAAGAATCACTTCATGAGTGCTGACCTTCCCATTATTTATTTATTTATTACATTTATATACCGCCCCATAGCCGAAGCTCTCTTTGTGGTAGCAAATGTGCTAGTGAACAGAAGGCAGGCTGGCGGGTTTTCCACTGGCAGAGCCCTAGAGTGTGCCTATGGCAGAGTCTACTGGAAAGCTCCAAAAAGAGGGCAGTGCTGAGCCAGCCCAGGGTTCCAAGCAGGTGTCACTGCTGTCGCATGATGGCATTGAGCCCAATCCAGACCAGATTGTCCTGCATCCCATTTTCCTGATGGGAGTTGTAGTCCGAAATATCCTAAGGGCATCAGGTTGGGGATGGTAGGACTAGACTACTCTAAAGGCAAACATCCTGTTTAGAAGATGTGAAAGAAAAATGAATGTGTTGAATAGGCCTATACTGTAATGAACTTGTGTGTGGCATAGTGGCACTGATAGACGTCAGCAGTCTGTTGGTTGTGTAAAAACAAACAAACTTCAAGAGATCATTTACTGGATGGTTATGTGCTGGAATTTCTCTGTGTTGTGCTTCTCTGCAAAAATCATAGGGAAATCTTTATTTCAGCCATTTAATCCTGATACTTGAGAAGGGAGTGGATTTGAGTCTTAAGTGCATGAGCTAGGATGCTTAAAATTATCGTTTTTCCTCCTCCCTTTAATATTCCTCTTGTATATTTCACTCTCAGTAAATCTCTTTAAACATTATGTACCTTTTGTTGATTTTAACATTGGGCAAAGGCCAACTATTGCAGAACCTCCCTGTGCCCATTGGGTGGGACATATTGCCAACGACAAGATATTGGGGAATATCATGCTCAATGAAGATATAATTTTAATGCCTCTCTTGAGTTATTGAGACACATGAAAATATAATTTGTTGTTGTTATGTGCCTTCAGGTCGATTATGTTCAGATCTCGTAATATAATTAGGCTTCGTTATGAGTAAGTGCATTTCTTAGGGTTGCCAGTTTTAAAACAATTAACTCATAGGCAGCCGGCACGTAACAAGTCAGATCATTGGTCCATGTAGCTAATAGTTTCTGGTACTGACTGGCAGCAGCTCTCCAAGGTTGCCACTTCCTCTGTTGAACCGTCTGACCTGGAGATACCAGAGATAGAGCCTAAGACCTTGCGCACACTGAGCTGTATGTAGCCTTTCCCTGTAGCCAGTCAAATAAGGTTAGCCTTGGAGCAACTTTAAATATGTGTTGCAGGCAACCCTTTTGGAATCTAAAAAAACCAAGGATGCCCACTATATTCTTTGGAAGTATGAACTGTGGAAATAAAGGCCAGAATCCAGAGGGGTAAGTTCACAAATTATGAACCCATTTTTATATCCATAGATAGACTATGCAGCTCCAGACCATTCTTTAAACTTAGCATGTTCAAAAGCTGTTGGGAAACAAGATGTGAAAAGTTATTCACAGTGGAAGTTCCACCACTGCGCCGCCATTTCCCTTCTGAACAGTTGTGCCTAACACAAAAAGGTCTTTTAGAACTCTTTCAGTTTAAAGAGTAGTTTGGAGGGATCATCTCCTGGAATGTATGTGTCCCCTCTTTCGAATGGTGGGCAAAGACCATTGGTTCTCTTTTATGGGACTGGGATGACAGGAATAAGAATTTACCCTTAAAACGAGACACTTGCATAATCTCCTTTACCTGGAGAAACTGTGCTTCTATCCCTTCCCTCCCTCCCTCTCTCTGTTTTAAAGTTGATTTGGGGGATATGATTCTGACCCTACTGAACTTTGAAGTCTCATATGTGTATTGAATTAAAAAGGAATGCAGCAGTTAGGTGAATTGTGTCCTTCCAATTTTTGCAACTGTACTTTTAACCCCTCATGTCTTAAATTTTAAGAATTTCTAGGACTGATACCTGTTCTCAAGTTCTTAGTTACCCATCTCTCCTCCCAGATCAAACATGAGCTATTTTGTTCGTAGTTTGTCCATAAATCTGAGCTGCTTCAATATTTTGCTGTTAGTCTGCCTGTAGTGGGACAAATGTTTAGCATAATGAATATTATTACCAGCATCTGTCCTTCCACAGACCACACTGGTTGGCTGTCTCTGCTTTCTCTTTAAACTATCACTGCAGTATATTCTGAATAGAGATATCAAATTTGCCCTTCCTTTATGGCCAATGAGATTTTTCCATTTCTATCTCCTTGCAAAAAAATGGAACGGAAAAGGTTTCGGTTATTTAGTTGTTAGCTAAATGATTATGTATATTCTAACAGTTTTGAAGTGGCAATATTATGAATCTCCCAGTCATCATTGCCCAACCTGTTTTAGCATTCATGTGCCTAATTTCTGCTTGTAATCTGATTAGTGTCTTGAGCTGCTCCAGTTTGCAGCCTATTGCTATGCATTTACTGTACTCCCTGGGACGCAATAGCTTGACAGCTCCAGTCCTGAGCAATGAAAAATCTCTATACAATATTGCTAGGACGGGCCTAGGGCTGTGGCTGGCTGAGAATTAGCTGCTATTGTAGTTTTCTCCTTTTGCTGAATCCCTTTGTTTTGTGCAACCATGTTCCGAAATCCTTGGATATCCAGCTATTTGAGAAATGTCAGATATTCTGAAGAGCAAGGTAAGATTGCCAAGTCCATCAAAAATAATGTAATTTATTGTAGTCTATATTCAAAGAGTTTTATCAAGGTTTTACCCCACCCCAGCTGCTGCCACCGTCACAAAATATTTGCCACTTTAGTAATGGGCATTTAGTTTGGCATCTATTCTTATTGTTTCCTCAAAGGATGCTCTTTTTAAAAAATCCAGTTAGATGAATCTTCTAATTACCTTAGCTAGCAGTTGAATTAAAGCATTGTAGATATACTGAGTAATTATTAGTGTTAACATCTTTTGAGGATTTTTTTAGGTGATGCTTATACCATGTATATGCTAAGAAGCGGCTTGCTTGTTTTTTATAATTTGAGTGGTAGCATAACGTACAGCTTAAATGTGGAAGCAAGAAATAATGTTATTGCCTTCAATAAATATACCAAGAAATATATGCATAAATATATTAATTACTTTCCAATGAGGAGTTTTCATTATAATCCTGTGACTGTTCAAGGGATGGAGTATTGATACTTTTGCAGTGACTACTCAGTATTCTGGAGAGAATACGGGACGTGCTTTTTGGATTAACCACCAAAATAGCAGCCAACCCACTTGAGAGAGTCTTGAAAACAGAAATGCTTTAACCTCTGTTCAACATCTTTATGTACATTAAGTGCTGAATGCATGATTTTTGAGCTATAGGTTTATTTTCCCTCTTGAAACCTTTAACAAATAATGTCAAAAACATGTACCGTCTAGAGAACTCCACTAATGGAACTTACTGAGGCAAGATATCATAGCATATTGAAATTTGCTGTAGATTGAAAGGATAATGGCAAACAATGCACCATTATTTCAAGATGCTCTGTGCGTTGTAGTTATTCAGAATGGGATCATGGATAATGGAGAGTCAAGTCATAATACCACACAGGCCTTTTCTTCTTTGGCCTGATTCCCTTCTTCCTCCACATCCCTTAGTTGAGAGGCTCTCCTGTTTTGGCTGGGGACAGAGAGGAATTTTTTCTGTGGACTACTTGAGGCTTTCATGGTGAAGAGAGAGCCCCGTGCCAAAAGCCATGTTAGGTATACACCATTTAGATTTTCTATAAATTTTTTACACATGCCTGGCTTTAATTTAACCAAACTCATATACTGTTAGAGAATTATTAATAGCTGTTCTTTCCAATATACAAATATATTGTTTTTAAAGGCCATTCTTTTTCATTAAGATACTGAACTTCAAACAGAGTAATAATGGTGAATTACTTCTAATGTGTGTTTTGAATATTGGGCTGTGTCTTTGTTTTTGTTTTTTAGTTGCTTTTTCTAGGGTTAGTGTTATCCATTTTCTTACTTCAGGGAGAAAAAAAACTGGATATCACCATAGGAAGAAGCAGGAAACATAATGATGCCACCTTGCAGAATGACGTTTACTTGCTGACACGATTTCTTGTTACTGTCTGTTCCAGTTAACTGGAAACAATATTTTATTGACTACTTATATTTCCCCAGTCTTTTTGTACCCAGTCTTTCTATATACTGTTTAAAAAGCTTAGGAGTCACTTCAATGTGAAGGGGGGTGGGAGAGAAAGGGTGAGGGATCGTACTGTTCCTTAGCTTTATTTGAATCATCCAGACCATGTTTCTATTAAAACAAACAAACCAAGGGCTGTATCCAGCAGTGCTATTGCACAAGCAGAAGACTTCTGTTCTTGCAATGGGACTTACCTTCCCACCCTTGCAAGTTTCCTGTGCAGCCTCAACTTCTGGTCTAGAGGATTGTGGGATTCACTAGAGCAGATTTGGGGGCACAGGATGGGGAAGTCCCTTTGTATGAGCAGAAGCCTGTTGGGTACAATCGAGGCCCATCTAGCTTGCCTTCTATGTGCGCCGTGTATACAGACAGGAGTTGCCTAGGACCTGCTTTATTTATTTATTTATTTTTGCATTTATACCCCCCTTTCCTTCAAAGAGCTCAACGTGGACTGCATAGTACTCCCCCTCTCCATTTTATCCTCACAACAACCCTGTGAGGTAGCATCACCCAGTGAGCTTCATGGCCAAGCGGCGATTTGAATCCTGGTCTCCCAGGGTGTAGTCCAACACTCTCTTAACTACTTCACCACACTGGCTCTCAGAATCTACACTACATAAGAATGCAGGAAGCATTGGTTCCTCTAGTTCAGTATTGTCTACAGTATTACCTAGTTCAATATTGTCTACTGTAGGTACACCATTATTTGATATTTTCTGATGCAAATGTGAAGTATGAATAGTACACCTGTGGTTTTTTAAATGGAAACATGCCTGGGAATTCTGGATCAGAGAACATCAAAATGTGCATACAGCTTTAAGCCCCCCCAAAGTGTAATGTTTTTCATGTTTTCTAAAAGAATACCAGTTGCACCTAGAGCAATTATACCCATAGGCTGATATCCTATACACACTAAAGTCTACTGAAAACAATGAGACTTGTGACTGAGTAAATATGTACTCTTAAGAGTACTAAAACCCCAAACAGTGTGACACGTTCATGTTCTTAGTGACTCTACTTTTGGCTTCCTCTAGTTCACATGGAATGCTAAGCCAGCCTCTGGCTGTTTTCTTCTAGCTCGTTAAAGAGAGGAACAGGGTGGTCATATCATTTGGCTTACCATGATGTGCAAACTGGGCCACTGCAAAACCTATGCCATCTATAACAATTTTGCCCAGGTTGCCAACATGAGACATATTGCTCCTAGTTCTCTGTTGATAGTTCTGAGTCATGGTCTGTGTTCTGTTGCTGTCCTCTGTCCCCAGAATGGTTTGCTTTCATCATATGAACACCTAGTCATTGAGGTTCAGTCTGATTTGTTAGCCTCAAAGTATAAGGTAGACTATTCAAGCACTGGTGTGCTTTTTTCTCATTAAACCTTTTGTTGATGTGGTATAATTTCCCCCCTTTGTTCCAGATTTTGACAAAGAAAATTCGATCAGGTATAAGACTCCAAGATTACTCCAGAGAAGAAGGACACTAAGGTAAAACATTCTTAACAGTTCTTGGGTGTAACTGAGAATGAAGAACAACTGTTGACTTCATCACTGTATTATTTATATATTAGAACAACAAAGACTTATTGTAGCACCTTGGAGACCACCAGATTTTTAACACTGGTTCACACATCATGGTAAGCCCTGGTTTATAGTTTACTGTGGATCTTCTGAATTGCTGCTGGTTCACAAACAACATATGGTTATTAGTGTTGTCTGAGAACCATCACTCATGGTCTGTTTCTCTTTCATGAGCAGCAAACCAAGAACAAACCTTAGTTTTGTTTGTTTGGGGAAAACAAACTGTAAGTGCTGGTTTGCATGTTACACCAAGCCAGGGCTTATGGTGTGTTGTTTTTGACTCCAGGTAGGGCAGAGCAAAACAAGAGCAATTCAGCAGCAAAAGCTACCATGCTACTAGTTCGTAGTAAGCCATAAACCATGGCTTAATGTGATGGGCAAACCAGCCCATAGTGGCATAACATTTTAAGGGGCAGAGCCCACACTTAAGGTGCTTGAAGACTTGGTTTGCAGGGGGGGGAATTAAGAGTGGAGCCAAAAGCCATAAAATGTAAGAGGAACAGGAGGTTTGTGATGTTTCTGTGCAAAGTTCAAATAGAAATGTCACAAGCCTTCTGTACTTCATATTTCATGGTCTTGTGATTCCACTGTTGACATTTTTCATCCTGTATCTATGTGGGTGGGTAGGTGGGTGTCTCTCAATTGAAGGTAACTCTTTATGCATCTAAAGAAAAGGTTACTAACCAATCAAAACATGTCACAATAAACCTGTACATCTTTAAGATGCACAAGATTTGGTCTGTTGCAGCAAAAGCAATAAACATATCTACCCCTCTGATATTTATACAGTGCCATTTTGTGGATGACTCTTGAATGGTGGTCTTTGAGACAGACTTCAGCCTGTAGGTCAGAACATATTTTTGTTTACTGAGGTTCCAGCATATCCTTATTTCCAATATGGGTTTGGTCACCTTCTTTGCTTATGAGAATGACTAGTGTAACAGCATTACACTTAACAGAACATGTATTTGGAGATCTCAGAAGCTGGCACGTATTTAAATTTGCATGTACTGCAGTGCTCATCCATGTAAATTCCTCCTAGGAGTTAAGAAGGTGGCCAACCTTTTATTCTATTTTTTTTAAAGCTTCATATTCTACTTTTTGCATGGGACAGAGCAGATAACGACAGGTTTGGGTCTTGAAGGAGCATGCCTGGGCAATGAATGGAACTCCAACGAAATTCAGGAGCCAGAGCGGCACAAAGGAGACTAATTATCCATCTTTTGTTATTAGTGCTGTTATGTTTATGTGCATGGAAATACTTGGTGATGCTCCTTTAGTTGCTATGAAAGTTTGCCCATGCAGACAAGTTATCTTATGCTAAGTCATGCTATAAGTCCAGTCTCTTTTAGCATTGCCTAGGTGCAGTTGCTCTGAGAGATCTCAGACAGAGGTCCCTTTCCCAGCCATTTTAGTTGGAGAAGCCAGGGATTAAGACTGGGACCTTCTGCTTGCAAGTCACGTGTTCTACTGCTGAGTTGTGTCCCGTCCGCTGAGCTGTGGTCTTCCCACATAAAGAGGGATAGAGGAAAAAGGGACTCAAGATAAAAAAGTGTGTGAGTTTGTGTGTTAAAAATTGTACAGTGCATTTGTTTTTGTTAACTTTCTATGAAAGAGTCCAAGGTGATAGCTTCTTTGGATGTGTAGTACAACAAGCCAAAAAGACAAAATGCAATTTTCCTTGGTGTTTGAGTTAATAGTGTTGCTGGACTGTTGGGAATTGTAATTAGGTTAATAGGACAGATATTCAAAGACTGCATGTCACAGAAGGAGAGAGCAGCCCCCCTATCCTTTTTTTCTTAAAACATGCCCTCTTTGTCCAAAATTATTGTCAGCCCATCTAACAAGAGTGCGAGGCAGATAGCTTAGCAGTTTATTTAACATTAGCTAGTTTTGAAACAATAAATAATTGAAAGATTAGAAAGCCTAGTGCTTTGGGCCATGCTTTTAATGAGCATCTTGCAAATGCCAAAGTGCCATGGAAATATTTCCAGTTTGGTGTGTGGGTGTGTTTAAATGAAAAGTTAGAAACTGTAAGCTCTGGTACTTTATTGCCATCATCATTTTCATGAACGGTAATCACAACATTTCAAGCTGAAGAAGCTGGAAATGAGTTTTGTTGGGCTTCTGTGATGTATCATGTGCGGGGGTGGGGAGTAGGAGAATTTATATCATCACCTCTCTAATTCATGCCAGGAAGGGGATGCGATGACAAGAAAGATGAAGAACTGTAGATCATGCAGGCCTGCCCCAAATCATTAAATTAGAAAGCTGGGCATGGTTAGAAATCCAGCCTATACTGTCAGTAGTAAAATGTGAGCTTGTCTAGAACGGGTGGGCAGAAAGTGTGGGATGTACTGGTAGATCTCTGGGTGATTTGCAGTAGAACAGCAAGGATGTCTGACTCCCATTTATTTAATAGTAACAACATCTAGAAAGCTTTCCTCCCATAAATTAGGTTGCTGAAAAGGGAATATTAGAGGAAAACCAAAAGGAGATTTTTGGGTGAACTTGCTTCTGCTAGTGATCACAAATTCCTGGACTGAGCATCTTCTCAGAGGTTCTGGCATTTACACTGAGAATTATGTCCACTTGGCTCAGGCGCTATTCTCTTCCTCGCTTTGTTTGGTGGACCTCAAGATACTAGTAAAAAACAAAGTAGACCCTGCAAGTATGAGGTCCAGAATGGACAACTGGTCCCCTGCTTGATTTTATAGAATTAGGAATCTATTTATAACTTTAGAATGGGGTGTCTTTAGATGCCAGATCTTCTAGGGGTGGTTTTAAGTTTCACTACTAAATTAAGAGTTTATGCTGAAGCATTAAAAGTTAAGCATAATCAGAAAAACTGACAGCCATAGAGCCAAAGGGGCTTTTTCCAACTAGTTGGAGAAAATAAAATTTAAATTCTATTCTGTTGACATCATTCAAGGATGTTTCTGAACATGCTGTGCTGTAGCTGGGATGCACATTTTTCTGTAACCTCATGAGGGTTACATTTACTCTTTAGAACTGCATCAGTGTTCACATGAGAGATTGTCATGCATCTTTAATGAAAATTACACACAGAAATTTATCAGGATTGACCTCGAAGTCTGGGGTGTATAGTTAACTTTTAAAATAAATGGATTAACCCCCTAATCAAGAGCATGCCCATAACTTTTTCAAATTTAATTTTGTATTAATTTCCCCTGTAATCAGCGCAGCCGTACTTATAGAGGTGGCCTCTAACCCTTTGCATTGCAGTAGTGATAGGCAAGCTGCTGCAGTCCAGAAGAATATAACTTCCATCAGCCTCAACCAGTATGGCCAACACACAAGGTTTTTAAACATGGATTTGTTTAGAGAACTAAACTTCTCTACCCTCCATCAAAATATGTAAAGGCTGGTCTGTTCCCACCCTTTTTTATATGGATTAAGTGGGAATTTTAAACTCCATTAGCTGTTCAGAATACAGAAGCTTGGGTGGTATTTAAGTCATTGTGGATTAATTACCATGGAGTTCAAGGATGTCATTTTGTGTCTGTAATTTATTATTGCCAAACCAGTGACATTTAAAATAATGCCAGCTGACTTTATTACTTATTTTTTTGACATCCCTGGACTGTCCTTTGTACATGTTCTTATAGCACGTGCCTCCTTTGGCTGGATTCAGACTTGGGACTTTTACTTCAAAACTTAATATCCTGCCTTTCCATTCAAAGAATCCACAAGGATAAAAGCAATACATAGTAAATCAACGGACAGAAGCAAAACAATAAAGCCAACACGCTGACCTGGCGTGTATTACAGAGACCTGGTTGGATGAGGCTGGGGGAGTTAATCTCTCTCAGCTTTGTCCCCCTGGTTTCTCTGTACACCAGCAGGCTAGACCTGGGGGACAGGGAGGTGGAGTCGCAGTGATCTTTCGAAATACCATCTACCTGACCAGGTACCCTCTTCCACAGTCCTCAGGGTTCGAATGCGTTTTTTTGAAGCTGGGTGCTCAGGACAAAATAGGGATTCTGTTGGTGTACCGCCCACCCTGCTGCCCAACTGTCTCCCTTCCTGAGCTAACTGAGGTAATCTCGGGGTTGATACTGGAGTCTACCAGGCTTGTGGTACTGGGCGACTTCAATGTCCACGCCGATGTTGCCCTTTCTGGAGTGGCTCAGGAGTTCATGGCCTCCATGACAACCATGGGTTTGTCCCAAATAATATCTGGCCCCACTCACGCTGCTGGTCATACTTTGGACCTTGTCTTCTCTGCTAGACGAGATGTTTGTGATCTTGGTGTGGAGGAACTTTCATTAGTTCCGTTGTCATGGACAGATCACTACCTGGTTAGTTTTCGACTCACTGTGACTCAGAACCTCCGCAGGGGTGGGGGACCAATTAGAATGGTCCGCCCCAGGAGACTGATGGATCCGGATGGTTTTCTGATGGCCCTTGGGGATTTTCCGGTCACCTCGGCAGGTGATTCTGTCGAAGCCTTGGTCGACCTTTGGAATGAAGAAATGACCAGGGCGGTGGACACAATCGCCCCTAAGCGCCTCCTTTCATGGATTGGAACCAAATCGGCTCCTTGGTTTACTGGAGAACTGGTGATGATGAAACGTGAAAGACGGAGACTAGAGCGACGTTGGCGGAAAACTCTGAACGAATCTGATCAAACACAGGCTAGAGCCTACTTAAAAACCTATTCCATAGCAGTGAGGACCCAGAAGAAACTCTTCTTCTCCGCCTCTATTGCATCCGCTGAATCTCGCCCGGCGGAATTGTTTCGAGTTGTCAAGGGTCTTTTAAATTCTGACCCTCATGAATATGTTGACCACTCTATAACCCGTTGCCATGAGTTTGCATGTTATTTTGCAAACAAAGTCGCTCAGATTCGTTCTGACTTAGACGCCAAGATTAATACAGTCTCTATGGATGTAACTTCGGCTCCTGCTTGCTTAATTAGAATGGATTCTTTTCAGCTTGTTCAACCCGAGGATGTGGACAGAATCCTTGGAGAAGTACGTCCCATCACGTGCATGTTAGATCCTTGCCCTTCCTGGCTTATAAAAACTGCCAGAGAGGGACTGGTTAAGTGGGTCATGGAAGTGATTAATGCCTCTTTGGGACAGGGCAGCATACCGTCCTGTCTAAAGGAGGCAGTAATAAGACCTTTACTGAAAAAACCTTCCTTGGACCCCCTGTTATTAGGTAATTACCGCCCAGTATCTAATATTCCTTTTCTTGGCAAGATAATAGAGCGGGTGGTGACTGCTCAGCTCCAGGGATTTTTGGATGAGACGGACTATCTAGATCCAGCTCAGTCTGGTTTCAGGCCAGGTTGTGGAACTGAGACGGCCTTGGTCGCCTTGGTGGATGACCTTCGCAGAGAGCTGGACAGGGGGAGTGTGTCCCTGTTGGTTTTACTGGATCTCTCAGCTGCTTTCGATACCATCGACCATGGTATCCTTCTGGGCCGCCTCGCTGGGATGGGACTTGGAGGAGGCACGGTAATACGGTGGCTCCGGTCCTTCCTGGAGGAACGAACCCAGAAGGTGGTTATGGGGGACTCCTGTTCGACCACCTGGCCATTGACCTATGGGGTCCCACAGGGTTCAGTTTTGTCCCCCATGTTATTTAATATCTACATGAAACTGCTGGGAGAGGTTATCCGGAGTTTTGGGGTTCGGTGCCACCAATATGCAGATGACACCCAACTCTATCTCTCCTTTCCACCTGATGAAACCAAGGAAGCCGTCCAGGTTCTCAACCGATGCCTGGTATCAGTGATGGACTGGATGGGAGCGAACAAGCTGAAATTAAATCCTGACAAGACAGAGGTGCTCCTCGTCAGTCGGAAGGCGGAGCAGGGAATAGGGATTCAACTTGTGCTGGATGGGGTTACACTCCCCCTGAAATCACAGGTTCGCAGTTTGGGAGTGCTCCTGGACTCGGCTCTGACTCTGGAGGCACAGGTCTCGGCTGTGGCTAGGAGTGCTTTCGCTCAATTAAGATTGGTGCGCCAACTGCGCCCGTTCCTTGACCAGTCAGACTTGACCATGGTGACACATGCCTTAGTTACATCCCGATTAGACTACTGTAACGCGCTCTACGTGGGGCTGCCCCTGAAGACTGCTCGGAAACTGAAATTGGTACAAAGAGCTGCAGCCAGGATGTTAACTGGGGCGGGATATAGAGAACATACAACCCCGCTGTTGTATCAGCTCCACTGGTTGCCCATTTGTTTCCGGGCACAATTCAAGGTGCTGGTTTTGACCTATAAAGCCTTATACGGCTTAGGTCCAGGCTATCTGTCAGAGCGCCTCTCCCTCTATGAACCTGCTCGGACTTTAAGATCTTCCAGCGAGACTCTACTTATAACCCCTTCCTTCCTGCAACTTCATCTTGCAGAGACACAGAATAGGGCTTTTTCGGTGGCCGCCCCTAGACTGTGGAACTCTCTCCCTATTGAGGTCCGGTTGGCTTCCTCATTATCAAATTTTCGTGCACAGGTGAAGACTGTTCTATTTAGACGGGCTTTTAACCAATGTAGTTAGTTTTAACCTATGTTTATTTAATTCCATTTTAAATTGCTTAAACTGAATATCATGTTTATTAATTATTGCTGTTTTAATGTTTTAATGTAAGCCGCCCTGAGTTCCTCGGAAAAAGGGCGGGATATAAATATTTTAAATAAATAAATAATAAATAAACAGCTCATAAAAGGACATAAAAGCCATGATGTCATTTACAAGTGTAGAAAAATGGGATTATCTTGATTTGGCAGTTCAAATGACAGTGAAGGCACCAGGCAGACTTCCCTAGGGCAGGAGTTCCAGAGCCAGGGAATATAACGGAAAAAGCCTTCTTTCTGGTAAGCATCTGGTTCGATTCTGATAGTTCAGGAAACTGCAGATCTAGGTACCCTCATCCTAGACTGTTAGGTCTTTAAAGGTAATAATTATACCTGGAAACAAATCAAGAAACAGTGAAATTTTCAGAATTGGAGTGGTATCACTTGGTGGGATATAATCAGAGCTTGGAAAAGTTACTTTTTTTGAACTACAACTCCCATCAGCCCCAGCCACCATGGCCACTGGATTGGGCTGATGGGAGCTGTAGTTCAAAAAAAACAACTTTTCTAAGCTCTGGCTATAATCAACCGCCTGGGTACCTTGCATGTGTAAGCAGATGTAGTTCTTGTAGGTATCAGTAGCTTTGCAGGGAAGTATGTGTGTTTGTGCAAAAACAAACGGTCCTGTAAAACAGCATGACAATACAGTGCAGCCAGGAGTTATAGAAGATCAAAATCAAGAAATATGGATGGATGCTGTGCATTAACCTGAATGACTGATAAATGGCTGGAGAATTTCTGATTCTGGAAGATTATGGGCAGTGCAGTAGCTAAGATCTAGGCCAGCTTTCCCCAACCTGGTGCCCTCCAGATTTTTTCACTACAACTCTGATTATCCCTGAGATTTGGCCATAACGGCAGGGATTGATGGAGTCTAACAGCAGCTGGGGGTAACCAGGTTGGGGAAGACTGGTTTAGACTATGAATAATAAAACCATGGCCAGAAAAACAAAGGTGTGTTTGTGAGAAGGTTAGCATCTGTATTATGAGGTATGAAATTCCACACTAAGAAAACAAGAATCAGAAAAACTAAGGAGGGCACAATGTAGGATGAAATATTGACTGTAGACAATGATAGGCTAATGCTGTAGGCTATCCAAATACTCTTTAGTTACAGCACTAATGTTTCTAATAGGAAAAAAAATCCCCGCCTCTCTGCCATAGTGAAACTTGATTAATAGTGGAGTCTTCCATAGTTAAGTTAAATGATGGTGGTGACGTTTCAGTTTTCAGAAAGAGTTTTCATTTGAAGATAAAGAAGAGCTTGCAGACAGCACTAAGGATATCGATGCCAACCTTTTAGCGGTGCTGCCAAAAGGTAGGTACAGAGTTGGTTTTTTTGTATACCTGCTTGTGAAAGTGCCACTTTGAAGATTTGTCATAGATGTACCTTCTTTGTAAACAACATCTGAGTTCCATTCCTGAAATATTTGTATTGAAGGCAGAGGATTCATTCTGAAAGTATAGTTCTAGATCATGCAAAATTCTGACATCAAAATTAATTGTTCAACTTTTACCTCAGTGTATGAAATCTCCATTCATCTCCCTACCCCCCATCCCAAAGCAGCTGAAAACTTGAAATCCAGTGCCAGCTCCAGGCAAGATGCCCTCCCTGAGCCTCCCTCCCTGTGGACCCCCTTGTCCTCCCCAGTGTTCCCACTGCCCTTTCATTGTCCCTCTCCCTCTGGGCCCAATCAACATAGCTGCCTAGAGGACAGGAAGGATGTGAAAGATACTGCTGTATCTTCTCAATACTTGCATACAGTAATACCTCAGTTACCAAATCCTCCAGGAAGGAAGCTGTTTTTAAGGAAGGCTTTTTTTAAAGTGGAACTGACTACTTGATAAACTTTCAAGCCTGTGCATTTGCTTTAAGGAGAAACTGATCAGCCTGTGTATTTGCTTCCCTATCAATAAACTGATATGCCTGTCCCTTTGTTTTGCTAGGGTGAAACTGACCAGCCTATGTGTTTGCTTTGCATTAAAGAGATCTCTAGCTTTCTCCCAGGGCTGTGGAGGGAAGGATCCAATAGGATTCAGATGAGGGGAAGGAGGGGGAGTGGGTGGGTGCTGGGTAGGCACCCTTTAAAGCCCCTATTGAAGCTGCCTCCACCATCAATGAGCGGGTGTAGGAACCTATCCCTATTCTTTCCATGTTATTCCTGTCTCTGGTACCAACGTTTCTGTTAAAGAAGTGATGTGGAGGAATGCATCTACTTTGTTAATTGATGCATTACTGTACTCAGAGAGGGTAGGTGGTTAGACATTCTGCAAGTAGCTCTGGGGAGACAACAATGAAACCCCTGCATGGCTGTGGACCTTGGTAGGTGCCCAACAATGCCTACTTCTGACACCGGACCTGATAAGGTCCCCAGGATCTTTCCTGTTTATGTCTATGTAAAAAACAAATAGCAACACAGTGAAATGTTACACATAGAGGAGTTTATGTGAATGTTATTTGCAGAGTAGCTTATGTGAATGTTTAGTTAACTTCTGTCTTTAGGCCTCCATACCTGATTGCCTTTACCTAGAATCAGCTCTTGTAAAGATCTCTCATTCACTCACTTGCCTAAAAGAGGACCATACATCCACTTCAGTGGAGGCTGTTCCTTTAGGGTGAATAGAGCACTGCCCCACGAACCTCAGTCTGCCCTCAGGCAGCCCCCACCTGCCTGCCTTCTCACTTACAGTCAGTCTGAGAAGTGGCTCCGCCTCTGGTTCCACTTCCTCTTGGTCTCCCTGCTTTCTACCCTACCAGTCCCAATGGGCACCAGCCACCACTGGTCCACTAAGACCTCCAAAGACAAACTGCTAAATTCAGGCTGAACAGAAGGCTGCAAGCACAGAGCAGCTGCATTGCAAGAGCTCTTGTGGAGAAGTAGCTCCAGATAACTCTGAATGAGCTGAGCTGCATACTGCTAGATAGGACAATGACCATTCTCCAGGGATCACTACTTAAGTCTGGCTTGGGGGGGGGGGAATGGAGAGCCTCTTTCTGACCGCATTATCCTTGCCTCAGGGCTAGTCCATTCTACTCCAGAACTTTCCCACTTGTCTTCCCAAGTCTACATTGCCACAGTACTTCACCAAAAACTGTGTATAATCCAAGTTCTTTCCAATGTTGTTTAAGTTTCCACAGCATAATGAAATGGGCTCAGAGTGATGCACAAAGAAATAAGTAAATTTGTTTGCATGAAATTGATGTGGGATTTAGGTGTCGTTTTTGAAAAAGAATTGGTGATGTGGAATTCTTGATTTAGACTTGCCTGTGCCTTCCCCTTGTAGAAGGAACTGCAAAAGGCCTTTAATTTTGCTCTTAAAATAGACTGCCCAGCACTGTCATATGACTTGTATCTAAGTGAATCCCTTCTCCTATCCCAAAGAGTTTTTCCATAATGTGGGACACTTGTTAGTATGATAGGGAAACCGTTCCTTCCTGAAATTTAGTGCTGCTTGACAGACACAAAATATAGGCAGAGAGATAAAGATACTTTCTGTGTGCTTTAAAAAAAAAAGTCCTTGGAACATATCTAGGACTTTTTTGGCAGATGCATATTTCACCTGCTAAAATGTAATGAGTGTCTTGTGTAAAAAAGAAGAAGAAGTCTTTAACACTATATGGCTTTCAAAACTAAGATATTTCTAATGTAATTTATTGCAGAATAACCCAGTTTTAAGTACCCTGAACATCATTTGAAAATAGATTCTGAAGTCTGAAGACCTGTTGCTTATGGGAAGGGTTGTCACTTACATGATCCTTGGGACTAAGTGACTTAAAGCAAAGCTGGTGCAAATACACATCCGTCCATACTGCTTTAAAAATGTTGCTTCCTCTCTTGCTAGTGTTCCCTATTTTGCAGCTGTGCTGCGATAACGTATGCAACTCAGATGTACCCTAGATAGTCCAAAATTTATGTTGATGTTTAGACTGGCCCAGCATGCCTGAGTGAAATTGTATACCTCTCAATGAGATTCATGAAAAAAGTGGACATGCAGGTGGTTTGCACTGATAACATATACATTACAGGAGGAGCAGAACTCAATTGACCTGGTTTTTCAGGCATTTACTAGTATCTGTGGGAATAAAATACTTTCAAACATCAGCGAATGTGAATTTTTCTTAAATGCAGCATACAGAACGGGTGAGGAGCCTGTGGTTGTTGGACTCTCCCAATCCCCATCCATTCCAGCCAGCATGTCCAAAGGTTAGGGATGGTAGGAGTTGTAGACCAGCAACATCTGGAGGGCCACAAGTTTCCCCACCCATGATACAGAGGAACTTTATTCTGGCAGGCTACCTGTCATTTCACATCACAGGGGGATGGGGACAAATTTGCCTTAGGAGTGTCTCTAGTCATGTGTTAACCTATGTAACTGATATAACTGTCTGGAATCTCAAGTGTGGAAAAAGTGCAGCACTGCACAGGCTAGATCTGTGCTATTTTTATCTCAGTCTTGCTTGGGAAGGTGTTGCGGAGATACTCCATGAGGCCATTGCTATCATTTAGGCATGTAAAACAGTAGTAGAACCTAGAGCACTAATAGCCCCAGCAGAAAACCATTGCATTAGTAGAGTAGGGTTTTTTTAACCTATCAGCAGGATATGCACCAGGATACATATCTTCTAGTACTACATAGCATGGCAGGGGTAGGCCTCAGTGGAATGGGAAGCCCCTATGTTTTTCCTTCTTCCCTTCCTCCAAGGCAAGGCTTGAACAGGACTACAAATCTCTTATGGTACCTAGGGACCTGAACAAGAGCACTTCCCCATAGAGAAGGCACACCACAGCATTTTGTTGCAGGTCTTGCTTATCAGTGAACTCTTAGGGTGGTTGTTTCAGTGAAGTGGTGACTTGTAGTTCATTAAAAAAAACACCTGGCTGTGTCTATATATAAAGTACGGTGATGGCTCCATTGATAGCAATAAAAAGTTTATGTTCTAAGCCTGCACCTAAAGAACAGTTAGCTATGCATAGGTGTTATTTATGTAACAGGTCCTTGGCTCATGTACCTAAACATGTGGACTGAAATAAAATCTATCCAAAGCACCCTTAAAAACCTATGCTTAGGGCTGCCAAGCATGTAGTGTGTTAGTGGTCCAAGAAGTAAAATGATTCTGTCAAGTAATCAGGGTTGAGTGGGAAAAGTCAGTAAGAGCCAGATGCTTGATAGACTCATTCCTAATCTGCTATGTCCTGACTCCACAGGGTTCTCCCAGCCCCCAGCAAATCACAAGCTCTGATCTTGGCTTTCCTCCTGACTTGCCAGGTTCTGATTTTGCTATGATCCTGAGCACTGTCTGTCAAGCACTACACTATTTTTTATCTGTTTTGTGTGGAATGGAGGGAAATAGAGGCTCCGTGAACACGGCTGGGCAAGCCGCAGTGTCAAATGCGGCTATTACCTTAAGTTTGGCTCAGTTGCCCTGCTTTGGGCTCTACCTTAGGCAGAAGAGAAATGGGTTGGAGCTGGGGCTCTGGCTTTTCGGTGGTAGCACCCCAGTTGTGGAATACTGTCCCAGTGAACTCTAGCTGACACAGATGCATCCATTTTTTTTTGGTGTCTGGTGAAATCATTGCTGTTCTCCTAGGCTTTTTAATGTCTCATCTTTATCTTTGTTTTGTTGTTTTCATTGCTACTGTTACACACACACACAGAGAGAGAGAGAGAGCTTCTGTTGTTATGTGAAAGTTAAATATAATTATGTGTGCTTTATTTCAAGCGTTATCGTTCTCCCTAGTTGTCTTAGAAGCCTTTTGCTGAAAGGCAGCCTAAAATCCATTAAATAAACAAAAGTTAATTTTATTATCTCTAAGCTAAATGGAGAAGCAACTAAAAATTGTCTGGGGTTAGAGAGCTGATTTGCAGAATCCATGTAGTCCACATGTTTCTCCTGGAAGTTTAATGGCATCAAATAGCATGAGCCATATGAAGCTGTCACATACCCAGTTAGACTATTGGTCCATGTCGCCTAGTATTGTCTGCTGTGAGACAGTTTCTCCAAAAGCAAAGTTACAGAGAGGCTGTTCCTAGTCCTGCTGCCTGTGAGCAGGCTGCAAAACAGTTGTGGTTTGCACAATTCATTCACCATCGAAGCAAGATCTCCTGTATCACTTTTTAAAATAATTGCTTCCCCATTGAGAGTGGCTAAATTTGAAAAAGATAGCGAATGTCTGCTGTTTGAAGGAACACATAGCTCTGGTAACTTCAGAAGAGAAGCTATAGGGAAGTGACTGCACAGCAACTTGCTCGCTCTGTGATAAGTCATTATCTGGCCATGCATGATCATGGAACATTCTGAACAGGAATTAGAACTCTGGTAGTATTCTGCTATTTGTGGTTTGCAAAGTTAATAGTCTGGCTTTTCTTAAAGCCAGTTGCTCTCTGACTTTACAGTTTGCAAGTAACTGCCTTGTAAAAATCTATAGGTTGTATCTGATTAAGTTTTTACTCAAGAGTAGACCCATTAAAATTAATGGACCTAAGATAGTCATACCCATTAATTTCATTGGGTCTATTCTGTGTATTACTGACTTTGGATACAGCTCTAGACCTCTGTGTTCACAAAGTGCATAGTTTCTAATATTTATTTTGTGGGTTTTTGTTTTGCTTTAGTTTCTGAATTAAGAAAACTCTTTGAACCGAACAGGCAGGATACCTTGGAAATGAAAAGGTAAATTCTACATCTTCCTTTATATTTCTCAAAGTATAGATGACATTGCAAAAGATTATTACTTTTGTCACACTTTAGGATGAATTTCCTTTTTTTAGAGCATATTTCTGGCATAACCTCTTGTTTTCATCTTTCTCAGGAAAGAGAGGATAGCTAGGCGTTTAGAGGGAATTGAAAATGACACTCAGCCCGTCCTTTTGCAAAACTGCCCGGGATTGGTTACCCATCGTTTGCTAGAAGAAGATACACCAAGATACACGCGTGCAACAGATCCATATAGTCCTCACTTCAGTAAGAAATATATTGGTAATATATGTTGTCCTTAGCTAGGGATGGAAGAATTTGTCCATTTCACTTCTATCCATTTCTCATCTTTCCATTCCCAAATTGAGTTTTGCACATTTCTGCAGCAATTTGTGATTTTTTTTTTTAAAAAACCTCATAAAAATTCTTCAGCATTTTAGTGCAAATCCCTTCTAATAAATTTTTGTAGGTAGTTTTGACTCATGTACAAATTTCTTCAAACAATTTCCCCCATCTAAAGCATTTTTGAATGTTCTTTTCACTCATATGTTCATTTTTATGCACACTTTCCCTAACATATGCATTTTTGTAAATATTAGTTGGAGACTGCATTGCAAAATTTGGTTAAGTGTAAATTTCAAAGGCTGGCTGTGTTTTGGTTCTCATATTTTTTTCAGAACGTTTAAATTTGACTTCAAATGCAAACTGAATCGAATTTCTCCTCCATCATCCTTAGACAAGCATTATAGCAGATTTGGGCTAGTAGAAGCTTTGCCTAAATATGAATGAGCATTATCAAGTTTTATTCCCTTTATGTTTTAAAGGGCAACTGGTATAAAATATCTTCAACCCTTTTCTTTTATGTCTTTATTCTATTGTTGTGTCTACCACCACAAAGAAGTGCATGGCTTTAAAAGGAGCTCAGTCAAATTCATGTCTATCAACTATTAACCATGAAAGTGATATGGAACCTACATGTTTTAGGAGGTCAGCAGAGAGCTGTTCATGTGCAGTTTGTGGGCTTCCCATAGGCATATGTTTGGCCGCTATATGAAACAGGATGCTAGACTAGATAGATCCTTGGTCTGATCCAGGAGGACTCTTCTTAGGCTCTTCAGTATTAGTTTTTCAAAAATACAAGTCATGCTTAAAAATAGGCATTTTCTAACTGTAGGGATCTGTAGAACTGGTAAATAGTGAGGATGCTCAACTGTACTATTTTTCTAGGATTTTATCAGCCCAGGGTATACATAGTGGTATTCTATTTAGAACGTAATCACTGAAATAAAAGACACAGCTTACAGATGATTTCCATTATATTTTGGTGTAATGTATAGCAACGAGTGAACTCAGTTTGGTTTCAAAATGGAAGAGTAACTACACATATTCTTGGACGACTCACAGGGGATGGGGAAAAGTTACAAGTTCTAAATTTACTCCTCATGTTCATTGTGCTGTATTAAGTTGGTTTAAAACTTCATCTGTTTTTAACCCCAAGTCCTGAATAACTGCTATTTACACAGAGATAAGCAAATGTCTCTAAGGGAAATGTTTAAGGCTCCAAGCACTAGTGGGCAAGCCCAGTGAAGCTCCTGAAGCTTGGGAGGAACAAAACCCCAAAACACTTTTAACCAAGCTGTGGGGAGCTTCCTAACCTAAAAGCAATTATCAGAGGCAAAGGCTTATTAAAGGCTCTGCAAGCTGTTACCCTAGCCTATATTTCCTTGACCTCTTTAGCATATAGTGAGACTTTTTAGAGAGACAAAAGACTTACTTGCAGATTCCTTAGTGCCCCTTATAGATATTAAAATTTGCACTGAACACTAAGGCATCTGGAAGAGAGTCATAAAAAAGTGGATGATTGCCAGGATAATATGTAAAGCTCTGTAGGACTTTTTAAAAAGAAAAAAAGGAAAACTGCTGACTATCCTAACAATTCTTCTGTTATAGGAAGGTCAAATGAAGAAGAAAATTCAGATTCTTCAGTAGAGAATCAGTCTAGATCCAGATATCGAGCAGAATCCACTAGCGGAAAAACAAAGCCACCTTCTTACAATCCTTTAGTCATGGATTCCCAGGAACTCGAGTCCAAAGCAGAAAGGATAGCTAGGTACAAAGCAGAGAGACGTCGCCAGTTGGCTGAAAAATATGGACTTTCAATAGATTCAGATGTGGACACAGAATATTTTTCCAAATACACCAGGGTAAAGAAAGATGAAGATGTGGCTGAGAAGAGAATACCAAAGAATGAGAAAAAAGAGGATGAAAGTAAAGATTTTAGTTCTGTGTATTCAGTGACAACAGAGAACAAGGAGACGAGGAATGCTGCTTCAGAGTCCAAGGAAAATTCTGGGCTTGAGAGATCAAGTTCTCCAAAAAAAGAAAAATTGTATTTGAAGGAGGACTATGAGATAGAAGCTCCAGAGCCTGGTTCCAATAGACATGATCTACCCTCTGCATCAGAGAATTCCACATCCTTCCCATTTATGGGCTATGACTCCTCCCTAACTGAAGTGCCAAGTTCGCCAAAGCAAACTTGCAGGGTTTCCCTTTCTTCACCAAAGCAGCTAGCTTCACCAAGTCATTTCCTCAGCGACAGCAGATTAGGGTAAGTGCGCTGTTACTGTTTTATATTGGCATCACTGCTGGTTTATATGGTATACCTGCTCCAAGGACTTTGTCATCATCACATTCTAACTTTAAGATAATGCAATGAGGAGGAGGTTGAGCAGGAAGGAAATGGCAAGAGATTTACCCACACATCAAGAAGTGTGGATTAGTGTGACCACACATACACTGCACTTACTTCTGGTGTTATTAGAATAAGAACAATTGGAATTTTGGGAAGGAATTTGAAATATAACACAGAATGCCTGGCATAAATTTTATGCTTGGAATACTCCTTGAAAAGGCAGCAATGGAGAATGGTTGAAATCCACTAAGGAAGCAGGTAGTGTTGATGTTAACTGTGAACAGGATCAAAGGTAGCGACAGCTGATCAAATGTAGGCTTCTGCAAGGCTGAGAACCACCAGGAGAGTTATGAGAAGTTTGAGTTCAGTGCAGAAATAGGGAACAACTTAAGGGAAAGAGTTCTGAAAAGCAGTTGACCTAATAACAAGGAATCTGCCCTTTAAAATGCACTTATGGAATTTGATAAGAAAAAATAAATTCTGCAAATCCTCCAGTTACCACACATAAAACCCAGTGTAAATGTTAAACAGTGCACATCAATTCAAAGTGAGTACCATATATTCTGGCGTATAAGACGACTTTTTAACCCAGGAAAATCTTCACAAAAGTTGGGGGTCGTCTTATACGCCGGGTGTCGTCTTATACGCCGGAATATAGTATTTCTCCTGCTTGCAGCCTGGCCCGGCGTCCCCTCCCCTGAGGGGAATCCCCATTGCTCCTCCGTCCCCGCCATCTCCTGCGCGGCCTCCTCCGCCGCAAAATGGCGGCCGGGGTGGGGAGCAGCAGCAGCAGCCTCCCCGCGTCCTTCTCCTCCGTGGCGGCCTCGCCTGCACCGCCTCCCGCCGCTGCTGCTGCTCCTCCGCCCGCGGCTGCTCAGGCGAGCGACGGGGCCGCGGCGGCGGTGGCTGCTCCTCCTCGGGCGGCCAACGGCGGGACGCTTTCGCTGCTCTTGCCTCCGCAGGCTGCGCCGGCGCCTCCGCTGACGCACAACCACTGGGCGGCGGCAGCAGCAGCAGCAGCGGGAGGCGGCGGAGGTGGGAACCCACTGCCGACAGCTGCCCCTGCGGCCTCTTCCTCGGCACCCTCCACCGCCACCGCCGCCTCCGGCCTGCTGGCGCCGCGGGAGCCGGCCTACAACTGGCAGGCGACGAAGCCGACGGTGCAGGAGCGCTTCGCCTTCCTCTTCAAGAACGAGGTGCTCAGCGACATCCACTTCTTGGTGGGCAAAGGTCGGTGCGGGCTATGGGGCGAGGGGGCGCTGGCCACGCAGGGAAGAAAGGGGAGAGGGATGCTGGCTTTTTAAACGGGGATCAGGGTCTTTCTTGCGGCTGGGGGCGGGTTGCTATGGGGGCAAGCGGGTTGAAGAGTTGTGGCTGTGATTGGGGGGCTGTTATTCCGGCGTATAAGATGACTTTTTAACCCAGGAAAATCTTCTCAAAAGTTGGGGGTCGTCTTATACGCCCAGTCGTCTTATACACTGGAATATACGGTAACTTAAAATTTTCAGGTTGCATTTTATCAGTGGACACAAGTACATGATCTTGCATACATCGTAATCTTCTCAAAATGGCAACCATGTCCCCTTTTCTCCCCACCCACTCCCGGTGACATTAAGGACAACAACTGTATTCTGATGCCACAGTGTTGTGTGTTTCCCTGCTTCACATCATTGGCTGCTGCTGATGGTTGTTGGGGATGTCAGAATGAAAGGGAACTGTGCAAAACATTGCTGAGAGAGAGGAGGAATTTAAATGTGCAGTTGCCATTTTTGGACTGAACTAGTAGGGACTATGGACAGAGAAGTACACACACAGCTATGTGTCATGGTAAATACATTGAGAGGTGGTGATGAGAGGCAGGCCATATCTGCACCATGGATTTTATCCCGTGCTAGTCCTACTTGGAATAAACCCATTTAAAATAATGAACATGACTCACTTGGGTTCATTAATTTCAGTAGGTCTACCCTGAGTAAAACTTAGTTGGATACAATCCTACACATTAAAAGTACTATTATCCCCACTTTAACAATCATGGTTCTTCCCCAGGAATCCTGGGAACTGTAGTTTGTTAAGAGTGTTCAGAGTTATTGGGGAGGCCTCTATTCCCTTCACAGAGCTACAATTGGTTTAATAATCAATCCCGCTTCCCAGGGAACTCTGGGAATTTTAGCTCTGTGAGGGGAAAGGGGGTCTCCTAACCACTGTTTGTTAAAGGTGTTAAACTACAGTTCCCAGGATTCTTTGGGGGGGGAGCCATGGCTGTTTAAAGAGGTATATAATACTGCTTTAAATGTATGGCATGGATGTGACCAGAATTAATGAGAAGAGAGTAGTAAAACACTTTAAACCCAGCAGTAGGCTTTAAAGGAAAAACAGCAGAAGGAGGAGTCGCGGTTGGCGGCAAGTGAGTGCAACCGCCAAACCCCTGTTCTGGGCCACTGGGGGAATAGCTGGGTGGAATCAGGCTGCTTGAAAGTAAGTGCAGCAGCAGCAGAGAGAGGCACGTTGTTTGAGAGGAGCTGCTGATTGCTTTACATGCGTCTTAGCAGAGTTGGCTGATTGTGACCTACCACCAGAAGTGGTGCCCTAATTGTACTGGCAAGTGAACCAATGGAAATAAGATCAGTCCAAACTGAAACTGAGAAGGGAACAACCAAAAGTGGCTTCCAGTGTCACACATTCAAATATATAGACTTCTTGGAAGGATGCTATAACAATTTCCACATTGCAGCAAGTGTGGAATCAGAACTGTCTTTCAGCCCAACCTCTAAGTTACGTGCCTGTCCTAGACTTAAAGGACACTCACTGTTCTTTCTCTCCCTCCCCACAATTCAGTAAAGCCTCCTTGGGAAGTTTTAAAGATGAGAGAGGGTTAAGACTACATTAATAAAAATTAGTTTCAGTGTTAGGCTCTGCAATTTTCCAGATTCTTTGGCATTCTTTTTAATGATGCTTTATAAATAACGGCATTGGCATCAGTGGGAGAAACACTAAGTGCTTGCACTTAAACTTCAATTTAAGTGGATTGTGTATTGCAGCATTCATGAAGTTCATTGAGGACTGGCTGTGGGCAAGTGCACTCTTGTAGGCTCCTGTCTTGTTCTGCGGTTGCCTGATACTAATTTCCTAAGCTGCATTTGAATTTAGTATTGTTTTATTGTGCATTCAGAGATGAGGCAAAAGTGGTAGCTCTTAATTGGCCATTGTTTTTCCTATGCTGCTTGCCATAAAACTTGTCTAAATTTCTGAACCAATCAAGTGTCAAGAGAAAACAGTTCTGACCATGGTGATTTTTCAAATTCTTAGGTTCCCTTCACATGTATCTGGCGTGACAGGGTTGCTGTTGCCTCCAAAGTTGCTTCCATGAAGCCACTTCTCTCTTATGTAATTACCCAAGTATAAGAGTAGAAGTTTTTATTAGGGATGGGCCCAAATCATTCTTCCAGGGGTGTGTGTGTGTGAGATGAACACTTGCTCTAATGCCCTGCTTGTGAGGGTCCCATAGGTCTCAGCTGGCCACTGCAGGAAGCAGGATGCTGTATTATATTGGCTTTTGATCTGATCCAGGACCCATAAACTGCTTTTATTTGAAAATTGCACTTATCTTACATGGGCTTCATTTGACCCCGGTGATATCATTTGCCCCTAATGACATCAAGATGAGCCAAACACAATTCACTGTGTACCATTGTGATGACATTTTTACTACATTATCGCTGATTGGCAAAGATCACTCTAAGCAGAAAAAGCCTTAACTAGGAAAAACGTGGAGCAGAGCAGCAGAAGGGACAAATACTGGCAGTGAATGACTTCAAAAGGAAGGTTGTACTTTGAATATTTAAATGGACTGTGAGGAAAACATTTCCCCCCTTTTCTCTGCTGTTGACCTGAAAATCAACAAATATGCGGGGAAACCATGAAAGAGAGAGCCATCCTGTCACTCCAGGTATTGGTAAGAGTAGTGAAGTAGTCCAAAGATTAAACTTATTGAGTCTTGTCATTTTTAAACGTGCACCTAGGTCTATGAGGTCTATGAGGCAAACGTATTACTTTTGTGCAAGTACCTATACTTTTTTGCCTTCTGGACTCAGAATGAGTATGTGTGTGTGTATTAAAATAACTCCCAATTATTCCTTTATCTTTAGCTTTTTGCATTGCATTTTATACACATTCTTCTAAAAAGTGTTTGTGAATGCTTATGTGTTCAGGTGTGTGTATTTGCTTGTGCACATGTGCACACACACACACAAACTGAGGTCACTAATTCAAGTTCAGTATGCTTTCATATTTATTCTGAGGCTTTAGCATAGATTAAAATAACCGACACATGAAGCAGATCTGGACGAGGACTCTTTTGTTGGGATTAATGCAGTCAGCTTCCTCATTCTTTCCATGCTGGGTTACATCTCAGGTCACTGTGACTCCAGCTAAAGCTTCTCTGTGAGAAAGATTAAGCTGGCATCAAACTCTCTAGCTTCCATACCTATCAAGATCTTGCCAGATTCTTCAGCTAGGAATGCTGACTGTTGGGAGAGGTGCCAGTGCTATTGCTCCTTCCCCCCCCCCGTTTCCCCCCTAAGCTAGGTGTTTTGTGCCTTTCACTAAGTCACTAAGTGCCTTTCACTAAGTCAGAAATAAGTATTTGTTGCAAGAATCTGGTCTGAAATAGCTAATTTTAAAGATAATTATTAGTCATCAGGGATTCAGTATTTGCATTTTGCAGTTTTGGATTATTACCAAATTAAATATTTACATCTTGTACATATCTCACTGCTTTCTTCCCACCGAGGAAGGACTAAAGTAGGATTCATACAATCAAAACCTGATTTAGTAAGCCAGGATTTGCCCAAGCTGCTTGGAACTGCAATGATTTTGCTTTTTCCCTTTGTATGAACAAACACACCAGGAGGCCAATTCACCATAGCTTCCTATTAGATCCAAACCAGGAACTAAAATAGGTATCTGCAGAAAGTTTTCTATGGGGGTGGGGTGGGGAACAAAATAAAACATTGAAAGTGGGGAGCAGGTTAGCCTCTCACAAAAAAATAATAGTGCCTGTACATTTTGCTTCCTATCTCAGGTTCTATGAATGCTAGAACTTACTTGTTTTGGGATCTTGGGGTTATAGTTCACCGGGGGGGGGACTCCCTGCTTGCTCCCCCCCCCATGGGCACACATGCATTAGCCATAGTTCATAGTTTGGATGTAACAGGAAGTTATGGTTAACTGGCTTACTGGTTTGTCAGATCCCAGAAACGGGTGCAGGTACACACAGCTTGGGCAAATCCTAGTTTTTTAAGGCAGGATTTGACTGTCCAAACATTGCTTTAGTCCCATTTGAACAAAAGCAGTGAGATACATACAGGTGCTCTCAGCTCATGCATGTCCGTAGCTTATTAAGCCAGAATTTGATCATCCAAACATAGCTTAAGTGTGCACATTTGCTTGGTTATTCTTATGGATTTGAGAGTTAAAGGAGCATATTCAAGTTCTTCTTGAAAGAAAGCTCCCCAGGGCCAGGTATTTCAACAGCTATGAACAAGTTCCTGTATTTTGAATGAAATACATATAAAAACTAAATCTGTCTCTGTGCTAAAGGATTCTATTTAACAGAGAGAAGTTGTAAGATAGGTTGAAGCTTCAGACTAAAAAATCATTTTAAGATAGTTCTTGATTATTATTATTGTATATCTGACTTTTTTATCCATTTAGAACTTTCCCTTTTCTCTATATATTCTCTTTTTAAAATGAAAATGCACCATGCCTGTTATCTAAACAAACAAAAACTTAAACTAGTTTCAATAAGTCAATGTATTATTTGTTAATTTGAGTGTGTTACTCCCTAGTTTCTTGGGAATGTCTTTCTCAGATTAAATATCAAACCAGAAGAAATGGGGAGTTTCACAGAAACACACTGAGATGTACAGTAGGGCCCCGCTTATACGGCGGGTTCCGTTCTGTACCTCCGCCGTAAAGCGGAAAATGCCGTAAAGTGGAACCCCATTGACTTTAATGGGCTGCGTCGCGCGAAAATGATGCGAAAACAGCGCAAAATGTCACAAAAGGGGGAAAAAACCCTTAAAATGGAAAACGAAAGCCGCCGTATCAGCGGAACGCCTTAAAGCGGGGCCCTACTGTATAGTAGTCCATATTGTGAGCATCTTTGTCTCAACAAAGGTTTAGCTTTTTCTATGTGTATTGCAGATAAGTTCCTGGTTATATTTGCGCACAGCTATTCTAAAGCTACAAGCCTGCCTCTTGCATTTATAAACCAAAGATTTATTATGAATAATGAGAAACTTGTTTAAGGGAGGGGGAAGGGGAAACGAGTGTGCATGCATTGTCATATTGCCAGGAAAAAAATGCTGAAGCTCTATTTTCTATAGTAGTGCAGGGAAAACAAAACCTGATTGGTTTCTTCAGAAAGATTCGGATGGGGACACACCTTCACTTATCAACTGGCCCTCCAGGTATCCTACCATATAGCTGTGTAGCTTAAATAATAATTATTGAACTGTTCCCTTCCTCTCTCCTTTTCCTCTCCCCCACTATCATTTTAACAAATGTTGTTGACACCCTTTAATGGCAGTGGATCAGAAAACACACTTTCTGTTCTTCGTTTCTGCTCTGATGAAGCACCCCTCTACCCCTGCCCTCCCCCACTTCCAGAATTTCTGCTGCTTCTATTTTGTCACATGCAACTAATCAGCATTCTGGTAGGAAGTGCTATAAATGCCCTTAATGTTTGATCCAAAGTTGTAAACATAGTGGTGCTGGCTAAATTCAGGCCTTGCTTTTAGAGCGCCATTAATGTGCTTCTCCTGACTTGAAATCTGCAGTGCAACAGAGTTCTACTTATGAAAAGTTGCAAGCGCTGAATGTACCCACCTCACCACCATACTGTGTGGTTTCCCTTAATGTGAAAATGCAAAGGAATGTATAGTTGATATATTAGCCTGTCTTTGAAGCTGTGAACTCTGCATGCTTACAGATAAGAGTTCTTGCAAAGAGATGAGTTGTCCTTCCAAAAACTGAGCCTCCAGTTAGCAGGCAGGGAAGAGTTCCTAAATCTGGTTGTTAAAAACACGCTGTAACAAAATTCCCACTGTTTACTGCTACACAGCACACTTAAAATAAGAATTTCCTTATTAATGTAACATATGGACAATCCCTATTAGTAATAGTTCCTCAAGAAAGGAATATATAGTAGATAACATTTCAAATGCTATATGGGACACATTCAGCTATGATTAAGAGAGACACTCTAGCTAATAGGGAGTTTTGCATGGATTGCACACTCCACTCAGTCTCTCTTACCTAACACACAGACCTTGTTTGCACATAATACTAAACCAAAAGATGGCTTAGCACAAACAAACATACATGCAGGCTCCCAGACAGTTGATTGAAGCTTGTTTTACTCTTGAGTTCCTTTCTCAGGACCTCTGCTTAGGATATGTTTTGTACTAAGATACAGGTAGCAGCATATAAAATACACCCCTGTGTGGTGCATACACTTTCAAATTGCAGCAAAATATACATGAGCAGGAGCCTCGCTTTTCCTGTTTTGCATTTTTTGTGCATTTTGCAAAAGAAAATAGCAAATAGATGTGTGTCATTCACAAATGAAACTAATATCTCTAAAATATTGGCCTCCAGTTTACATGGCAAGATTAGGCGATCTCTCCTCTCCATTGCTATTTAGAAGATTCTCTCCCTGCTTTATAATTCAAGTGTAGTCTTTCTCTTTTTCTGCATTTCTTCTTATAATGTGTTCTCAACTTTTTTTAAAAAAGAAAGAAAAATGTTAAGGGAGCCACCCATTTTTCTTTTCCGCTCTAGAGATAGACCAGTACCAGTATTTTAAATATTTCAAATGAAGGTGCTATTTATGCATTTCAGTGGTATAAGTAGCTAGTTGAAGAACAAACTCTATTCATTATCCATGTAGGCATCTGTAGCTATGTTTCTTCATCAGCAAATTTGACACAGCAGACTCAATTGTTCAGCACACCCTTGTACAATGCATGACAATAGAAGTGGACAGACAAGTGGTTAAGCAGAAAAGTGTCATGATCCTCAGTGATATCAGTGGGCTGGGACTTGGCAAAAAGCAGTTCTTAGGTAGGTCCTCAGATATCCCCCCTCTAGCTGTCTAGTTTAATTTGATGCCTAATTCTTAATGTTGCTGGATTTTCCCAAAATTGGTGCATGTGGTTTTTTTCCCCTCTCCAGCTTTGTTACAACTGTCCCACATTTTTAATCAATTTTTCTTTCTTAAAGAGTAAAAGTTAGAGAGAAACTGGTGAAAGAGGAAAGTGCTTGTGCAAGCCCTGAACTTCTAACAGACACGGTGACTCAAAGAAAGATTCGCCCAGTGCCTGTTAATATCGTGCCTCTTCAGTCAGAAACGTCTGCTTTCCATAGGGTTGCCAATCAGCCACATGGTTTGGTCTGCCAACCAACACATGGCTATGTCCAGCCTGCTGGAATTGCTCATACAGCTAAACTGGTGGCACCCGAAGAACCAGAAACTAGCCCTGTTTTCAGCCTCCCTGTGCCAGCAAGTGCCGACTTCATAACCAGATTCCCAGCAAACACTAAAATGGATGATGAAAAAAATGACTTGCGTCAGAATCATGGATCATCGAAGCTCACTTACTCCAGTGCGGACGCTGAGCAGGAAAGGCAGTCAGTTTTGCCTTCAGAGATTCATAGCCAAGGGATGAACAGAGAGAGCCACGTCAGAGGAGATGAACTTGAGAAACGTACAGTTGGCAAGCCAAAGTATTTGGAACTTGAGAAAGAGCTAGAGCACTTGAAGCAATGGTTGCCTGGGCCTCAGGTGAAGACTCAGGAGAACATTGAAAGGAGTGAAACAGTCATGTATCTACAGAGTACTAAAGAGAGATTTCAGGCTCGGGAAGAGACTCCAGTGAAGCATAAGCTTCTTACTCGCTCGCTTTCTGATAGCGGTTCATCTAAATTAGAGGTTTTTCAAAGTAAGGAGCATGTTGCAAAGAACGCAGTGGAGTTTCAGAGCACTGAAGCCAAGATCCCCAATGGTGAGATTGCCACGGTTGACACAAAAGTCTCTGTTGCCCAACTCCGTAATGCCTTTTTGGAAACTGCCAATGCCCGCAAGAAACCTGAACTGTAGGTGATGTTTCTGAATATATATATATATATTTAATTTGGTGTGACACTTGCACGTCCTTGGCATAAATGGCACTCAAAACTCAACATCAGTTGCGTTCTGCAGCACTTCAAACACACAAGTCAGTTCCCATTAGTGTGTCTTGGAGGCGGAGTTGGCCTGAGTCCTCTTGTTCGTTTGTGCTTCTGCTTGCTTAGTGCAAGTTCTGATGTTGGGCAGCTGGAATGGAATGACTTTGTACTTTTCTGTGCATGGTTTTCTAGGAGCATGCAGAGTGATCCTTAATGGACTGATTTGATGGGATGCTTTATATTTGTCCTTCAACTCTCTCTCTCTTTCTTCCCTCCCTCTCCTCCCCATCCTAATTCTTTGTTTCCTTTCTTCACACTTTCGGTCATGGTAAAAAGTGAATCTCAATTTGAGATGCCAACATCAGGTACTGATTTGTCTGCCAGTGGTGAACGCGAAAGAGGGTCACGAAGGCCAAGACGCTATTTTACTCCTGGGGAAAGTAGAAAGACTTCTGAGAGATTTAGGACTCAACCTATAACTTCAGCAGAGCGAAAGGAAACAGATAGGTAGGCATTTATAGCTCAGCACGCTGGAGTAGTGTTACCCAGAATGACACTTTGCAGTAATAAAAGCAGCCTAGTTTCTCCAAGTTCTTTTTTTAATGCAATGCAACTTAAATATTAATTCAGATAAGATGGTAATGTAGTTTAAACTATTTTTGAAGGTTCAGTATTTAAAGTGGAAGCAA
Organism: Rhineura floridana; assembly: GCF_030035675.1. Taxonomy (NCBI): domain Eukaryota; kingdom Metazoa; phylum Chordata; class Lepidosauria; order Squamata; family Rhineuridae; genus Rhineura; species Rhineura floridana. The sequence goes on from NC_084489.1 coordinate 66,254,608, forward strand.
TTGTTTGCCACTGTATTCAACCCAAATATGTCTCTACAGAAAGACGTTTATATGTTTTAAGGTAAGATTTAAAAAGGGAGCAGTCCTTAGGCTCTAAGCCAAAGGTCAGTGCTGTGTATAACAATTAGCAGAGTTTTAGCTTCTTCTTCTTTTGTTAGTTGTCTTGACATCATTCTCCGTGCAACTTACACCTGGCTGGTATTGCTTGCCTTCCTGCTTTTTAAGGATCATTGTAAATGAAACATTATTGTAACTTAAAAAACTTTTTTTTTAATTTGCAACCTATTTGCTGTCTCTCTTGACCACGATTAGGTTTACTGGTTGGTAACAATTTTTCTTTCCAACTGATATTTGTGTTTTCTTTTACAAAATCTCCATAGGTCTGTATTCAGTCCAGAAATGTCAGCTCCTGATGGTAAGAGGATTTTTTGGACCATATTTTTTCTGGGTAACTTTGTATGTTGCAGCTGGTGACACCCTAGCTAAATCTGGCCCTCCCAATGATCCATCTGGCCTCCAGTCGTCAACCCCAGAGGTGGAACGGGCGATCTGAATGAGCAACATCTTTGACAGTGGAACTAGATAGGCCATTTTGAGGTGGTAGTTTGGCCAGGCTCCTCTGCCATTTGTTTATCAAAATGGCCCTGACTAATGGTTAATACATGCCTTTAACTTAGATCATACATGAAGAAGTAAATGATACTTCTTTCCTTGGGCCTTATAAAGAGATGAAGTTGAATAATTTACCATTCGGTTTAAATCTGAAGATGGTCAAACTTCATTTGTTAGCTTAATACAGTAAGCCAGGAATAGCCAACGTGGTGACCCCCAGATGTTGTGGACTGCAACTCACATTACTGTTGGCCACTGGCCATGACAACTGGGGCTGACGGCTTTATTTTATTGATTTAAAAACATTAATATACCACTTAATCTTTCAAAAAACTAAGCAGTGTACAGTCTAAAAACTCAATTCTAGACGTACTCACAGTAGACCCATTGAAATTAATGAACCTATGGTAGTCATGCCTATTAACTTCAGTGGGTCTACTCTGTATAGGCCTAGCATTGAATACCACTCTATATCATTACAATATTAAGGACAAAATGTCTCTTGCATGAGTCATTGTGTCTTTGTCCACATAAATAGGACAACTTCCAGAACCCTTTCAGTAGAAGGCTGATGTGATCTGAGAGTATGGTGCAAGTACCAATAAATCAAGACCTAAGGTTGATGGATAGTAACTCTCATTTGAGGTTAAGAGAAGGGCCATAGCTCAGTCATAGAGCATGGGCTTTGCATGCAGAAGGTTCGAGGTTCAATCCTTGCCATTTCTAGGTAGGGCTGGGAGAAACCCCTGTCTGGAATCCTGGACAGCTGCTGCCAGTCCCTGTAGACTGAGCTAGATGGCTCAGTGGTCTAACTCAGTAAAAAGCAGCTTCCTGTGTTCTTATGTTGTGTTCAAATGAGGTATTGGGTGTAGCTAATATACACTGGATAGTACACCATACAAGTGAATTTGAAAAGCAGACAACAGGGATGAGTGACTTAAAGAAACTGGTAAAGGAGAACTTCGGTGTAACCAACAGTGTTATGATTTCCAGTAACTTCAATTAGAGAGATGTGTTGAAAAAGTCACATTGTTTCTATCTGACTAGGATAGTGAATTAACAGCAAGGTTTCTGGGATAAGTACAAGGCAGAGGCCTGGTTCACACGTGACACTAATCCATGGTTTATAAACCATGGTGTACTAAGCTATGATTTAATTTGATTGTTCAAACCTGGCCCAGTGGCTAAACCATGGTTTATTAACCACAAACAAACCATTGTTTATAAACCTTGTGTAAAGTTGACCGTGACTTAATGTTATGGGTAAACCAGACCAAGCTTCTACTGCTGATTGAAGTATTTATATAAAAATCCAAAGAAGAATTCTTAGCCAAGTAAACGTTAACAAGACATAACTCTCCTATCTTGGCCATGAACTCATACTTCTAATTTTGATGTCATAGATGCAGCCTAGTAGTCTTTGTCTCCTCCTACCCCAACCAGCTGCTTGTCCAGCTGTGTTTTGAACCTGGGGGATCTCGCTACTTGTCACCTACCAGCACACTGTTCCTGTAACATTAGGACTGGCCCCATCAGTTTAACAGCTCCTGCTGGGAGGAATATAAATCAAATAATAAATAAAAATAAAATAAATAACAGCTTCTGGAATTAATACTATAAGGCATTCAGAATGAACATATACCGACTGGTGGTCTTTTAAAAATCTCTGCCAGATGATAACATAATTTTTAATAATACTTTAAAAAAGACCTAGGTGAAGCATCATGGATTAAAAAGCAAGCTGGGAATTACTTGATTTTAATAACTAATACCTTTTGTTAATTATTTGATTAACATTAGTATTAGCAAGTCATCTATGTATATGGTGCTTTAGAGAATGAGAGGGCAGGTCCTTGTCCTGATGGGCCTGAAGTCTAGATATCAACACAAAAAGAAGCAACAGAAGGAAAATAAATGGAGGAAATAGGCAGATTTCAAAGTTATGTCTACATATAGAAAACAGGCTTGCTGGATCATGAGGGACATCTTTTGGCTAGCAAGTATGAAGCTTCTTTATCTTCAATATAAATGGCAGGCAAAGATCAGAATATAATTTATTTTGAACAGTAATTACTGATCTGAAAACCCTTTTTTTACACTGGTGCATTACTTTACAACTGCCAGGAAAGGGAAAATTTTGGCTATGTTAAAATTATATTATGTACCAAACTGTAGCTGACATTCTCATTAAAAAGTCATACTACTGTCCTGCCCAGAGCTGAACAGAGCTTCTCTTTCTCATGTATGTCTTTGCCAGTCATGTCCCTGCATTGTTTACATGCCAAAGAATTAGCTTTGAGAGCGTCTTGGAAATTTCAAAAGATAATCCAATGTTGTTTCTTCATTATCCATAGATGAAGAGACACTGGACGAGCGAGCCAAGCTGAGTGTTGCTGCAAAGAGGTTGCTATTCAGGGTAAGTGATCTACTTGTCTCAGTACATGGGGTTTATCTCACCATTTTATTTTGGGGAAGGGCCATAGCTCAGTTGCAGAGCATCTGCATTGCATGCAGACAGTCCCATGTTCAATCCTTGGTATATGCAGATAGGAGGAACCCCTGTCTGAAACCCTGAGAGCTGCTACCAGAGTATAAGGCAGCTTCCTAGGTTTCAATTTAAGCAGTTTGGCCACAAATCTGTAGGAGGTAAGTGGGCATGTGCTAGATCAGGGGTGGATCAGCTGTGGCCCTCCAGATGCTTGACTCGCATCATCCCCAGCCAGCATGGCCAGCTCAGCATTGTCTACTTTGACTAGCAACAGCTGTCCAGGGTTTCAGGGAGCTTTTCCCAGCCCTGTCTGGAGACTCTAGGGATTGAACCTTTATGCACCCAATGCAGATGTTCTTCCACTCTAGAAGGCCACAGTTTCCCCATCCCTGCGCTAGAGGCTTTCCTGTGCATTCACTAGTTTTGTACCCCATATATGGGAAACCCAGTGCTCCCTTTGTAGCACTCTCTACCCGTGGCTCACTTAACAATGCAGGATAACACATGGGAACTCAGTTCTGTGAGGACAAGGGATGCATAGCTGTCTCACATTTTGTTGTTTCCAAGGATTTGAGTTGTCACAGAAGGTACATAGCTCAGTGGCAGAGCATCTGCTTTCATACAGAAGGTCCCAGGTTCAATTCCTAGCATCTCCAGGTACAGCTGTGAGAGACTCCTGTCTGAAACCCTGGAGAGTCATTCCACAGTACAGCCCTCTTCTCACTTCTGAATTGATTCCAAGTGTAAGATTGCCAGCATTGAAGGATGCTCAACTATAAGACACTTAGAATCCTAGAATAGTAGAACTGGAAGGGGCCTATAAGGCCGTTGAGTCCAACCCCCTGCTCAACGCAGGAATCCAGCTTAAAGCATACCTGACAGGTGGCTGTCCAGCTGCCTCTCAAATGCCTCCAGTGTTGGAGAGACCAACCCCTCCCTAGGTAATTGGTTCCATTGTCATGCCACTCTTAACAGTTAGGAAGTTTTTCCTGATGTTCAGTCGAAATCTGGCCTCCTGTAACTTGAGCCCATTATTCTGTGTCCTGCACTCTGGGTTGATTGAGAAGAGTTCCTGGCCCTCCTCTATGTAACAACCTTTCAAGTTCTTGAGGGAAGATATAATAGAACTGGTTGCAGTACTCAAGATGAGGCCTAACCAGTGACAAATAAAGGGGAACTAGTATTTCACATGATTTGGAAACAATACTTCTGTTAATGCAACCCAAAATAGCATTAACCTTTTTTTGCAGCCACATCACACTTTTGGCTTAGATTCAGCTTTGTGATCAACAACAATTCCAAGATCCTTCTTGCATGTAGTATTGCTGAGCCAAGTATCCCCCATCTTATAACTGTGAAGGTGGTTTCTTTTTCCTAGGTGTAGAACTTTGCAGTTATGCCTGTTAAATTCCATTCTGTTGTTTTCAGCCCAGTACTCCAGCCTATCAAGATCCCTTTGAATTTTGTTTCTGTCTTCCAGGGTATTAGCTGTTCGTCCCAATTTTGTATCATGCAAATTTGATAAGTGTTCCCTGCACCTCCTCATTCACGTCATTAATAAAAATGTTGAAGAGCACTGGGTTCACAATCAAGCTCTGCAGTACCCCGGTCATCACCTCCCCCCAGTTTGAGAAGGAACCATTGATAAGCACTCTTTGAGTATGATTCTGTAGTCAAGCGTGGATCCACCTGATAGTTGTTCCATCCAGCCCACATTTAGCTAGCTTGCTAATCAGAATATCATGGGGCACTTTGTCAAAAGCTTTGCTGAATTCGAGATATATTACGTCCACAGCATTCCCACAGTCTACCAGGGAGGTTACCCGATCAAAAAATGAGATAAGATTAGCCAGGCAAGATTTGTTCTTGATAAATCCTTGTTGGCTTCTCGTAAACACTGCATTGATTAAGTAGTCTGCCTTTCTTTTAACCTGTTGGTTCTGGTGTGCATCTGGTTCTAGGAAATGGAAAAGTCATTTGATGGGAAAAGTATTCCAAAGCCACATTCAAGAAATTCTGCTGTGGAAAGAAGGTTAAGGCGAATGCAGGATAGATCACGCACACAGCCCATTACAACCGAAGAAGTAGTCATTGCAGCTACGTAAGTCTTGAAAATGTGTTTTCAAGACTAGTTTTTTCTATTCATGAAGTACATATGGCTTGATAATTAAGGAAGGGCTTGTTGCTAAGGGATAACTTAAAAATACGTTGTAGTGGAGGGAACAGGTAGATTGCTTCCTTTGGAGACGGGATATGTAGCAATGCAAACTGCACAAACTATAATATTATGAAGTAATAGACGAAGGATGGTAAGGGTGGAATTAATTTCAGTTCTGGCTTACAAGCCCAAGTGAAACAGATTTTTGCCTTGAGGAGCTGTGAGTAACCAGGTTACAGTATCTACTAGAATTGTGGGAGCCGTGTAGAGTTGTGTCTCCTCATAATAATTCATATCTTGTGTTTTTGTACATCTTGAAACTTTCCTGCAAAGCACAATTATTGCTATCCTGCAGCCAAGATTTTAAAAAATAATATGAAAATGAAGTTGATTAAGTTTTATGGAAAACTAGCATGTCTTTGAGCATCTTCTTTTAAATATATTTCAGGCTTAGCAATGCAATTCCATAGAAAGATTGTCAAGTATCTTTAAACGGGGAAATTGCTGTTGGTCTGTTTTGTGTAGTTAACGCTATATGCTTTTCTTAATGCTGTTCTCTTCTCTCTCTTGTGAATTTTTCCTTCCTTTGACTATTTTTTAAAGTGAACCTACCCCTGCCTCATGTACTGTGAATACCCATACAATAGTGGCAAGAATACCTAATCCCACTGTAGTTAAGAGCACTGTGCATCCTACCAGGTACTGGGGGAGACAACTTGCATGTTACAGGGAACACAAGGGTCATTGCTAGCATATGCATCTATCAAAGCAAGTGTCTAAGAGTTCCAAGCAATTTGATGGAACTTTTACAAATGTTTTTCTTTATTGTCTGCTTTCTGTGTTTAACTGATAGAGTAATAAACTTCTTTGCTTGTTGAGTGTTTGATTCAGGAGCTTTCCAGTTAGGCACAATGACTTTTTTTAGAGGGGCTATTTAAATACAGAAGAGATAAATTTTGCATGTTAAAAACCTAAGCAAAGCCAATTGTTGAGTCTCAAAGGAAATTGAAAAAGCCAGGTGTTTTCTGATATCTTAACTTGCACCCCCTCTCTTTCTCTCCAACTTCCAACAACTTGCCAAATTAATGGGAGGATGAGAAATTGCACCACCTATGGGTGGAAGCACAAATTCTTTTGCTTGCTTCTATTGCATTTAGCTCACCTAACATCTCTAATATTTAAAGATAAGAGATGCAGAAGTTAGTATTGGAAAATAACACTGTAGAAAAATCGTAAGAGATTTATGGCTTCTTAAAGGCTAACAATTTTATTGTGGCTTCTCCTTTTGTTAACCACAGCCTACTTTGTCAGATATTAGTCCTTAAGCTGACAGAGGACACTTAGTTGTATTAATTGGTTTTGGTTATGTTTTCACTACAGCCAGCCAATATGGCTTATCCTTCGGGATAAGTAAATCAAGGAACCACAGTACTCCAGAACTTTCCAGCTATATTCCATTTATATTGGATATTCGCATGTTTTTGTGACTTTCACAATGTAGATGAGTTGTGCTCAAATGTCTTCCCCTTTTCTGTTTCTGTAGAGTGGTTTTCAAGCCCTCTGTATATTTCCTGGCCTCTTTCCTCTCTTGGGAACTGACAAGGTGCTGTGCCTTCTAGCCCAAGAGGAAAGAGGTAATGGATTTGGTGAAGCCAAACAAGAAGGGTACACAGGTTGATGGTGAGACAGCAATCTTGCCATGGTATCACTATAATCCTCCCTGTCACATCTGTCAAACTCCTTACAACATACTTTGTCTTCTAAACAGGGACCAGGCAAAGTTACTGGGAATATCTCCTGGGGCCTCCAAGCTCCTATTTCTGGCCACATGGGCATGTGGAACATAGGAACATATATAGTAAGCTGCCCTTATATACTGAGCTAGGCCGTTGATCCATCTAGCTCAGTATTCTCTACACTGACTGGCAGTAGCTCTCTGGGAATGCCAGGAACTGAACCTGGGACCTTCTACATGCAAAGCATGTGTTCTACCAATTAGCTGTGAGCCTCCCCCAAAGTGTGAGCAGCTCCACATCAATTCTTCCCAGTGTATCCTCTATACAGGAAGCCCAGAACTAACACAATGAATGTAGATTTGTAGACGATGCAGAGAGAGACAGAAAAAAGCCCCCACAATATAAGGGTGTCATTGCTGCTTGCTTTGCCCGCTGAATATATGATTAGTAAAGAAGCTTATGCATGCAGAGCTCAGTGTAGTCCTTATGGAACTGCTGGCTCCACCATGTCTGCTACTTCAAACTCAATCCTAACAAGACTGAGATGCTGTTGGTGGGAGGGCCCTCTGCCCAGATGGTTGACGTTCGACCTGCCCTAGATGGGGTTACACTCCCCCTAAAGGAGCAGGTACGTAGTTTGGGGGTCTTATTAGATCCGCTCCTGTCACTTGAGGCTCAGGTAGCCTCGGTGGCACGGAATGCATTCTACCAGCTTCGGCTGGTAGCCCAACTACGACCCTATCTGGACAGGGAGAATCTCGCCTCAGTTATCCATGCTATGGTAACTTCTAGATTGGACTACTGTAATGCACTCTACGTGGGGCTACCTGTGAAGACGGTTCGGAAACTTCAGCTAGTGCAAAATGCTGCGGCCAGAGTTCTCACTGGGACAAAGAAATTTGACCATATAACACCTGTCCTGGCGCAGCTGCACTGGCTACCGATATGTTTCCGGGCCAGATTCAAAGTGTTGGTTCTTACCTATAAAGCCCTAAACGGCATCGGACCGCAATACCTGGTGGAACGCCTCTCTCGCTATGTACCTACCCGTTCACTACGCTCGACGTCGAAGGCCCTTCTCCGGGTCCCAACTCATAAAGAGGCCCGGAGATCAACAACTAGATCTAGGGCCTTCTCGGTGGTGGCCCCCGAACTATGGAATGCCCTCCCAGACGAGATACGCCTGGCGCCTTCTTTGTTATCTTTTCGGCGCCAGGTAAAAACCTACCTTTTCGCCCAGGCTTTTTAAACATTTTAAATTTAATTTTAAACCTAATATGGATTTTAATTTATAAACTCATGGCAATTCTATTTCGGATTTTTATCATGTTATATTTTTCACACTTGCTCATATTTTAATTGTGATTTTATTTGTTGTACACCGCCCTGAGAGCTTTCTGCTATAGGGCAGTCTAGAAATGTAATAAAATAAAATAAAAAAATAAATAAATTCCTGTGTGGATTGGCATTGCTGTATTACGATGAATATGTCCTGTTACTCTTTTGTGATTGGCAAAAGTTAAACAAGGCAGGAGGTAAATTTACTCCTTCACATCCAGTATTCTTCCTTCCCCATAAATTAGGAAAGATCCTATGGGCAGAGAAGGGAAGTCAAGATAACAAGCCCCTAATAAGAGAGAAGGGCATTCTGCAGGTGCTTGGACATCCTCCTCCCACGTGTGACTTCTTTGATTCACTGTGGAAGTGAATGTGGAATACAGTATATACACAGTGGTACATGTGATGTGGAGATCATATGCAGTGAATAAGATCCCCACTTAAATTTTGTGTGAGCATGCATTTCGTGATTAGGTCAGGGTGGAAAACACCAGGCCCCCAGCAGTGTAGGCTGTGCATCTAGTCTTGTGCTTCTGTGCTGCTGCATCCTCATGTAGGGCAGTGTTGATGCCATGCTTGAGACTTGACAACTTTTGATGCCAAGGTGACTCTTTCAGGGCAGCATATGTTGTTCTGCAAATACTGTCATTGGAAGAGCATGTATAAACCATAGCAAATGCTATTTCTTGCTAGCAGCTCTTCAGTCAGGATTGATAAAGGTGATCCAACTACCTGTAGCCAAATTGCCAACACTTTTCTAGCTTTTTTATGCTTTGTCTGAAGCTTTCTTAATTTCCATCCCCCTGCCACTTTCCTCTGTATGTCTAAACCTACGAAACTGCCAACTGCTTAGCAACACTAAATACTAATTCTCAGTTCCACTTTTAAGGCTGCAGGCATCTGCCCACCAAAAGACATCCGCTAAAGAAGAAATAAAAGAAGCCAAAGAAGCCCTTCAGCAAGATCAGTCTGAGGAACCGGACTCCTCCACCCTGAGCTTGGCAGAAAAGATGGCCTTATTTAACAAATTATCTCAGCCAATAACGAAGGTAGTCTCTACAAGGAAGAGAGGGGATATTAGACAAAGAAGATCAAAAGCTCGTTATCAAACTCAGCCTGTCACACTTGGAGAAGTTGAGCAGGTAGATATACAGAATATTTTCTTACAGCTGTCCAGTCCTAGGTGTATTAGATGTTCAGCATGCTATGTTCAATGAGGCTCAGACCCCAAGTAAGCTTGCGTAGGATGGTGGCCCAAGAGCACACAGTGCTCTTTGCTATTAGTATAGCTGTGGGATGACTGTCACAGCATGCACAGACAAAGGTTTCCCAATAAGCAGACTCCCAGAACCCACAAAACACATCTGTCTAACTCTACAATTTTTCTGTTAGTAGAAAATCTATTTTATATTCTGAAGGGAAAATAATTGTTAGAAAATTTTTAGGACAAAGAAGGCTTTTGCTTTTGTTTTCCAGAGAGAGAGAGAGAGAGAGTAAAACCTGAACTCTGTCTTTACTATTTGAGATGCACTTGATATTTGAATGCCAGTTCCAAGCTTTTATCATTGCACTTAGTATGATTTTTGGTTCCTACTTTGGGTAATCATTTAAAGGCAGATTTCCTTTGCCAGTTTTAGTAATAAGAGAGCATGCTACCAGTAGGATCCAACTGATAAACAAAACCATGCTCAAAATGTCTGAAAGGCCCATCTTTACTGATGTCTTATGCTCTGTAAAGCACTGTTTGTGCTACATAAATAGTAATTTACTGAAGGTAGCATCTCTAGAGCAGTATTAATTTAGCCATGGGGAAAAATGTTACTCTCTAGGAAGAGATACCAGCTAACAATAGGTTTAACACTGCTGCTGTTGGACTGGGCAGCACTACTTATGCAGATCCTGTTATTTTGCCTGTACTGGCTCAACATAAAGTGACTATGTGGGTGTTGGGCATTGATTCAGCTTGCCTAGTTTGCAATATTCCCACTATGTGAGACAACAGTCAAAAAGAGGACATTTGAAATGCTCACACAAGTGATTGGACTATTCTTGGGTGAGCTCTAGAATCTGAATTTGTAAGGTTAAATTTGTTGAAGACCGCACTTGTTTCCTTAACTGTTCCCCCCCCCCGAAGTTTGCATTGCTTTAATGAGGTGAAATTTTCAACTCTGCAACTCTTTAATGCTATGAAATGGAAGGTCCAGAAAAGAATCAAAAATATATTTCTCCTTAAAACATTTCTGTTCCAGAAATGGGACCTCCAGGGTACCTCATGATCATAGTAAAAATGCTAATCAGTAAAAATAATACTAAATCCAATGAAAGAAACAATATATGCAGCATCAAAGAAACCCAACAATAACAAAATTCCCTACAAACTAAATAAAAGCAGCATTTTAGCATAGTGTCATTGGAAAATAACTGTTTTTCACTTTCCTGTAGAAAGCAAAGACAGAGGTTCCAAGGGCAAACATGTGTTCAGAGCCCAGGTGCTGCCACTGTTGAGGCTTTCTCCCATGCTCAGCTATATCACCTCTTTTGGGGTCAGGAATCAGGGAAGGGCCTCCTCATCAATCAAAGTGTGTCGATAGGCTCATCTGGAAGAAGGCAGTCAGTCCTTTTGATATCCTGCTTCCAGACTGTTTAGGGCTTTAAACCAACACTTTGAACTGGACCTTGAGAAACATATCATAAGCCAGCAAAGATGCATTGGTGCAACGTGATCATAAAACTGGTCTTTTGCCAGCAGCCTAGCTGGTTTGTTCTCCACCAACTAAAGTTTCCAGACACTTTGAAGCTAGCCCCAAATAGAGCATGTTACAGTGTAATCTAATATAGATGTAAACAAGGTGTGTGTAACTGTGAAGATCTGCCTTCTCCAGGACACTAGCCTAAGCTAGCCAAAAACACTCCCAGCCACATCTGCCACTTCTCTGTCTAGGAGTAACACTGGGTCTTGATCTCCCCAAGCTACACACCTGCTCCTTAATTATAAAGTTGTTTACTGGATAGTGAACATTCCCCAATGGGTTTGGACACAAACATAGAGAAGATTATTTCCATATTGCAAGCTTAAGCAATGAAACCTGCCTGCTGCCTGAGTAAAAAATAGCATTACAAATAGAGGGAAATATTAGCTGTGAGGTTGCTCATAGCTTTAATGTTAATACTGCTTCTTTCATATTTAAGAGTTGCATGTATACAGATATTCACCCACCCATGTTCAGTTTTATTATACTAGTCTGCAGTGTTGAAAATTGTATTAGTAGCAGGATTCTTTAACCTTTTACATTTGATATATTATTTCTCTAGTGGGTGATGTGCTGGTGCCTTCATGATCGTGTAATTCTAGTCATATTGTTGTTGTTGTTGTTGTTGTTATATCCTTCCCTTCTTCCCAGTAGGAGCCCAGGGCAGCAAACAAAAACACTCTAAAACATCATAAAAACAGACTTTAAAATATATTAAAACAAAACATCTTTAAAAACATCTTTTTTAAAAAAACTTTAAAAACGTATTTAAAAGCAGTTCCAACACAGACGCAGACTAGGTCTCTACTTAAAAGGCTTGTTGAAAGAGGAAGGTCTTCAGTAGGTGTTGAAAAGATAACAGAGATGGTGCCTGTCTAATATTTAAGGGGAGGGAATTCCAAAGGGTAGGTACCACAACACTAAAGGTCCATTTCCTCTGTTGTGCAGATGGTATCTGCAGAAGGCCCTTAACTGCAGAGTGCAGTGATTGACTGGGTATATAAGGAGTAAGACGGTCTTTCAAGTATCCTGGTCCCAAGCTGCATAGGGCTTTGTACACCAAACCAGCACCTTGAACTTAGCCCAGTAGCTAATAGGTACAGTGCAATTCATTCAGCAATGGGGTGACATGTTGGCGATACCTTGTCCCAGTGAGCAGTCTCACTGCCACATGTTGCACCAGCTGCAGCTTCCAGTCCAACCTCAAGGGTAGCACCACATAGAGCGCATTATAGTAATCCAGCCTGGAGGTTACCAGTGCATGGACAACAGTGGTCAGGCTATCCTGGTCCAGAAACGGCTGAAGCTGGTATAAGACACTCCTAGCCACCGAGGTCACCTGGGCCTCTAGTGACAAAGATGGATCCAGGAGCACCCCCAGACTACGGACCTGCTCTTTCAAAGCAGGCAACTGACCAATTATCCAAACTCAGGAACCACCAGCCCACAGAGCCTCCATCTTGCTAGATTCAGACTCAGTTTATTGGCCCTCATCCAGCCCACCATTGAGTCCAGGCAGCGGTCCAGGGCTTGCGCGGCCTCTCCTGATTCAGATATTACAGAGAAACAGAGCTGGGTATCATCAGCATACTGCTGACACCTTGCCCCAAATCTCCTGATGACCACTCCCATGGGCTTCATATAGATGTTAAACAGCATAGGGGACATGATGGTATCCTGTGCTATGGGGCTGAAAGACAAACACCCACTGCTATTCTCTGAAGTCGGCCCAGCCTCATAGCATGTCTTTCACCACTTGTGCTCTAGCCGTCGTCCAGCCTGTTTCATTGCCCCTAGCTCACTGGTGTATCAAGGTGAGCTAAGTGGGCTCCACAGTGCCAGAGAGGGCACTCAGGGGCAACTGTGTTGATAGCTATCCAATGCGCCTCGCTGTTCCACAGAGTGACAAGGGCTTCAACAGGGTCAGCTGCTCTATCTCCTGGGAACTTCTCCAAGGGCATTCAGGAATCCTACGGATTCCATTAGTCACCAGGGGCAGACCATCTTAATCTGTCCACCACCCCTGCAGGGGAGGATCAGAGCTGTAAGTCTAAACTTCATCAGGAAGTGATCTGACCATGACAATGTGGGTGACTTCCAGAGATGGAAGTTCAGTAGACCACAGCAACGTCTCTCTCCCCGCCCCTGCAATCTGTGCTGGTGTTGCACCAAGTATCCAGGTGGGCAAAGCTGGGTCAGATCAACTCCTCCCAGGTCACCCACCCAGGTCTCAGAATGCACACCGAATTGGCACCTTCATCCATTTCTTTGAGGGTAAATGTAATATGTTCTGTTTTAACAAATTTAATCCTTCAGCAGGAAGGGAGGGGGGAATGTGTACATTCCATAAATTGTATCTAAAAGGCTTAGAACCAAGCAGCAAGTCACGCCCATGGGTGAACTGTAGAAATGGAGTGTGAAGGAAGTACCCCCCCAAAAATGTAAAATGTACTGCCTTCAAGTCGATTCCGATTTATGGCGACCCTATGAATAGGGTTTTCATGAGGCTGAGAGGCAGTGACTCCCAAAAGGAGGCATTCATAAAATATTTTTTGCAAAATATGTTATCAAAAACCATTTTATTATAGATTTATCCTTCCAAGTTTTTCAGTACAGCATAAATCACTCTCTCTCTCACTCTCACTCTCTCACTCTCTCACTCTCACTCTCTCACTCTCTCTCCCTCTCTCTCCCTCTCTCTCCCTCTCTCTCTCTCTCTCTCTCTCTCTCTCTCTCTCTCTCTCTCTCTCTCTCTCTCTCTCTCTCTCTCTCTCTCTCTCTCTCTCTTTTCTTACCCTGTAAGGTAGTTGCAATGAGAGAGTTGAACTGAAGACACCCAGTGAGCTTCATGGCTGAGTGGCAATTTATATCTGGATCTCCCTAGTATCTGCTCCAACCCTCTAAGCGCTACACCGCACTAGCTTGTATCCCATGAGACAATATTTTGTGATATGTTAGTGAGGAAGAGTTGTTTGTGAAAATGTACTGATCTACTGGTGTGAAAGGATACATTTTCTGACATTTGCCTTTGGATTCTAAAACCAGCATCAGAAAATACGGAATGCTGGTGGAGGGAGGGGATCACCTCTGTTTGTTTTCACTGATCCTATGAAACTTGGACCTTCTTTGTGTGAACCAACCCTATTTCAACATCTGAAGAGATATGATAACTGAATTGCTGGCTATTAAGCTTGTGCTTGTGAATTATCAGTTTTAAGTCTCTTATGTTGCTCCACAGATACAGAGTGACAGTGGGAAGATTGCCCCTTTGTCCCCCACTATTGTAACATCAGTGTCAACCATGGTGTCTGCTTTGTCGCCGGTGTATAGTAAGGATCTGCGTGTGAAGGCAGCAGAAGACGAGGTGGTGAATGAGATTGGTAAAACAGATTTGAGATGCCACTCTTCAGCGGATAGTGCGGATACTTCATTAAAAAACATCCTGAAAACAGAACGGTGGCAGCCTTTGGTGGAATTGAGAGAGAGCAACTGGCCGTCAAGGGAGCCTGAAGAGGCAGAGCCCCAGGGATTCATAAAACGTGAAGAGAATGGCATGAGAAAGCCCAGCTCCTTTGAGGAAGAGCCCCCACATCCTGTTCCTGATAAAACGGAGGACTACAACAAAGAGACAAAATACGCCTTCCCAAGAAAGAGCAGCATGGAATTGTTTAGTCCACACCCCCTTTGTCAGCCTCCAGAACAAAAGGAATTTCTCAGCGACATCCTGAAGGATAAACGAGAAGTCAAAGGCCGGTCCTTTGAGGAAAAGATGGAGTGTGAAGGAATTGTGACAAGATCAACCCTGCAGAAAGGTAAACACCTCAGTTCATGCTGCCACCTGATTTAAAGACATCTTAGGCTGCAATCCAATGCCTACTCAGATGTAAGCTCCATTGGGTTCAATGGGACTTCCTCTCAGGTAAATGTGTATTGGATTGCAGCCTTTGTCTGTTTGTTATGAGTTTTTAAAATCAGTTAATTAAAGGTTGAGATTGCATAAATTTGTATATGAATTAGACAGTTATTAAGGAGGAAAAAACAACAACTGGATTTACATGTGTCCCTAACAAGCTCCATCTTAAGAAGTATTCCCTCCTGTGTGGGGGAAGAGGAGGAAGAATGCCTCATCTGTTGCTCACTGGGGTTTTTTGTAAGTACTTGTATTAAAAATTATTAACTTCTTTAATTGCCTGATTAAAGGGGCAACCTTTTAAGCCTGTTGATTGGTTAATTGACAAAACGTTGCTGTGTTCGTCTCACTGGGCTGTTTTGGACATAATACTAAACCATAGTTCAATGTTGTCAGAATGAACCTAGCCTTCCCCAGTCTCACTCATTCCTGTCCCACTTCATCTGGCACGGCTGCAAGGACCACTTCAAAAACTTACACTTTCATTTTTTATAATTAGCTATAATTTGTTGTGCTGTCCAAATCCAAAGAAACTAAGGTTAATCTCACTAAGCAAGTTGTCATGGGTATATCCACTGTGGTGTTGGAAAATCCGAGGATGGTGGTTCTGATTTCAGCATTCACATTGAGTCTTCCCTCAGGCCAGCTATGAACTTTATAGGCTCCATAAGAACTATGGGGCTATCTCAAATTGTCTTGTGACAATGAGGTCTAGAGATAGAGGGATAATAAAATAACCCTCTCATCTTGGCTGTTCTATTTTCCAGTGGTAATTTCTTTCAGTGACAGTAACCTCCCCCACACACACACGGGTTGGAAATTGATTAAGATGGTCCCAGTGACTTATGAAATCTGATGGATTCCTGAATGCTCTTGGGGGTTTTCTGGTATATAGAGCAGCCAATTCTGTTGAGGCCATAACCTCATTCTGGAGTGGCAAACTCGTACTGTTCTGTGGTATACTAGACAGCTGTGGGCAATTTAAAAAACTGGACAATGGCTAGAGCATAGTGTATGACTTGCTGTGAAGATGACCATGCCTATTGTGTGGTGGTGAAGGCTGTCAAGAAGGCATGCTTTTCAGCCTCCATTGCATCGTGAAGTAAGCATCCAGCAGAACTTTTCCGGGTAGTTCGGAAACTGACATCCGATTTAACTCATGGAGCTTTACACCCCATGGAGGCCTGTTGGACAAATTTGCAAGGCATTTTGAGAATAAAATCATTCATCCCTGTGATGACTTGGACCCCATTGTTATAACAGGTCCTTGAAAGGGTCCAGTGCACTATCTGATAAGATCATTTTCAGGTTTTGAGTCCTAGGGATGTGGACAAGGAGCTTACATCTGTTCAGCTGATTATTTGCTCTATTGACATTTGCCTTTCATGGCTGATTTGAACTAGCCAGGGATGGCGGAGGGTGCACATTGACCAGGTGGGTCTAGGGTATGGTATTGGAGTTATTGCATGAGGGGGCACTGCTAATAGCTTTGAAAGAGGTGGTAGAATAGCTCTTGCTTCAAAAATCCACCCTGAACAATGACTTTTTTTATAACTCCCACCTGGTTACAAATACACCATTTCTGGGCAAGATGTTTGAGAGGTGAGGGCTGCCTATGGGCAACTGTAGTTGGTCACTATGAGAAAAAATGTGCTGGACTAGATAGGCCTTTGGCCTGATGCAGCACAACTTTTCATATGTTGTTAGGATGCTGGGTAGCCCAGCACACACACACTAGATCTATTTCAATCTGTATTCAGGCCTAGTTTTGGAAATGAATCAGTCTTGGTTGCTCTGATACATGACCTTTAACTGGAGAGAGACAAAGGGAGTGTGACCCTGTTACTCTTGATGAATCTCTCCATAGCTTTCGATACCATTAATTGTGGTATCTTTCTGGAGCAGCCCACTGAGATGGGAGTTGGGGCCACTGTGTTGCGATGCAAGGCAGATATCCCTGGGTGACTGCACCTTAGCTTCCTGTTACAGGGTGCCACAAGAGAGTATGCTAATGCTATTTAACATCAATATGAAGCCATTGGGAGCATTCATTAGGAGATTTGGAGGACAGTGCCAGCAATATAGCTAATGATGCCCAGCTCTATTTCTCTGTTGAATCTGATTCAGATGAGGCCATGCTGGTCCCAAATGAGTGCCTAGATGTAGTAATAGACTGGATCAGGGCCAGTACACTGACATTTAATCCTGGCAAGACAGAAATCCTACAGGTGGGTGGTTCCTGGGTCCAGGAGTTGGTAATGTGCCTCTTCTGGATGGGGTTGTACTCCACTAAAGCAGGGGACCTTTTTGATCTAGCAGGCTAGATCTTTATCTCCCTCACCCCAGCAGACCAACAGATGGCAGCCCCCTACCTATGGAATCACCTCCCCTCAGGGCTTTGACAAGCACCAGTAGTGATGATTATTTTGTTTTTGTTAAAAACATACCTGTGTGCTCAGGCCTTTACAGATGTCATCAATTTGTGGTATCTTTGGGTTGTCAGTTGCATTTTATTTATATTATTACAGTTTCCCTGATTTGTCATGTTATTGTTTTATCATTTTAATTTGTACACTGCCTTGTTACTGACTGAAATAAGCAAAATATAAATACTTTTATAAATAAAACTATAGTTAGTAGAAACAAGCCAATTTCAAGCCATAGTTTATGACGTTGTCTTGTTTTCACTAAGCATAGTTAAGGTCAGTGCTTATTTGGTAAAAAAAAATGAGGTGCCAGTACTCATATCTTGATAAAAGTAGCATGGGAGCCAGCACAAAAAGAGGTCATTCTGTACTGGTGAATACTGTCGCAAAAAAGTCTTGGTTAAAGTTAATCACAGTTTAGGATTTGGATGACACCTTAAACTGGGGTTTATATAAAATGGAAGTAGACATTTGCTCCAAGATGCAACAAAGGCAGGAGCCTTTGTATGAGTGTGCTCACTTGAGTCCTTTGCCTAGAGCAGGGGATAACATAGTCTCTGGAAATGTGCTCCTTGGGAAGGTTGAGAATGCAAAATCTTTCTTCATTGCCTCTTTCTCCACCATGCTCTTTCGCAGAACTGGGAATTGATGCAAGAGACATATTAGCATTCTAACTGCATCATTGGGACCAAATATCCTGGCACACTACATTAACAACTAGAAGTACCCTTTTTTCCAAGCCCTGTGCCTGCATGTGTACAATATTAAGCTTCTGGCATCTCAGGAAACATCTGAGAAACCTACCATCCGATGTTATTGCATTGGAGAACTATGAGAACTCAAAGGAACGTAAGGAAGCTGCCTTTACACAGTCAGATTATTGGTCAGTTGAGCTCAGAATTGTCTACACTGACAGGGATCTCTCCCAGCCCTACCTGGAGATGCTGGGGATTGAACCTGGAATCTTTTGCATGCGGAGCTCCACAGCTGAGGTATAGCCCTTCCCCAAACTCCTCTCCTGAATACCTGACTCTTGATTAGTTCTTCAAACCACAGAATGTTAGCATTACCTAGGATGACACTGTAATTTTGTAAAGCATGAAAAAAAAATCCATTGTTGTGAGGGAAAGCACCTAAAGTGTAGCCTAGAGTAGTATAATTAATTACACAAAACAAAAAAGTTACATATCAATTTGAGTGATGTGTCACGCAGGATATTTTTTTCTTTTTGTATTTAAGCACTAATTCTGAACTTTCCTCCCTCAGAGCATGATGAGCCAATTTCAGAACTTGTGGGAACTGTAGCAACAAAGAGTTTTTCTCAGTCCACGGCTATGGTATCTTGTCAGCAGCAGGAAACCTCTGAGCTGTTAGAAGGAAAACTAGACTACAGGGAGAGCAAAGCCCAACTTAGGGAGGACACCCTTGACACATCCAACAAAACGATGTCAATTAAAGAAAGGTAAATAAACTCTTCTTCCTTCCTTAGCTGTTTTTCCTCTTCTTTTATATTGAAAAAAAAAAGGATTGCCTTCAAGTCGATCCCAACTTATGGCGACCCTATGAATAGGGTTTTCATGGTATTCAGAGGGGGTTCACCATTGCCTTCCTCTGAGGCTAAGAGGCAGTGACTGGCCCAAGGTCACCCAGTGAGCTTCATGGCTGTGTGGGGATTCAAACCCTGGTCTCCCGGGTCGTAGTCCACCACCTTAACCACTACACCACACTGGCTCTCACTCTTTTATATTAGAAGTGTTTAATGTGGTGATGTGAAAGTACTGTACATCTTAACCAATGTTTTGAAATACTGAAGTCTAAACCTAATTCTTATTACAAAGAAGAAAATTTAGTCTAAAAGCGAAGCTATAAAGTTGGCAATTGTTACAAGGAAGGTATCCATACAAATTTGGTAAATCAAGATTAAAGTTTAAAATGCAGCTGGATGAAGGTCTGAAATTACTTTCTCCATCTTCTGTTCGATCTCTGAACAAGTTGTTAGACTTTCAGAAGAGCTAATCAAACAATAGCTTCTTACAAGAATGTCTATGGGTACTCCATAATCAGAATGTAGTATTCAGCATTTTGAGGATTTCCACTCTTAAATACAGAAGTGTCTTTAATGGCTCTGGAAATTGGCATGAAAGTGTCTGGATACCTGGTTGAGGAGAGTTTTTTTGTCATGCGTAGTGAGCAAGTATTTTTTACAATCCATATACTATAAGTCACAATTCCACTTCTCCCAGGCTAAAATTTGAGTTGTCTTGGCACAATTTTATTTTGAAGCGCCTAATATATGCACAACACCTATGTCTTTTGGATGACATTCTCACAGAGATATGGCCTTTCCTCCAAGGTATATTAAATAATATATCAGTGGCCTGGTTTCCAGCATTGCCTATGAGTTTCCAGCAGGAATAGGTAACCTGAGGCCCTCCAAATGTTGCTGCACTGCAACTTCTTATCAGCTCCAGCCAGTGTAGCTAATGGATCTGGATGATGGAAGTTGTAGTCCAACATCTGGAAGGACAGAGGATCCCTATCCTGGGTTACAGAGTGCAACTAGATGGTACAGACCTCTCAATAACGTTCATAACACAGTTTTAGCTTGCGTACCAGTAAAAAGACTGGCTCTACATAATGTATTCCCTATCATATATTTGTTAGGGTTTTATTTTGAAAAGCAAGCCAACAGACATGCTAGTAATGTGTGCTGAGTTTAGGACTGGTCACCAGTACAATTTTTACCACTTTCATGTATTTGATGATAGAGAAATACTGCATAGTTACTTTCAAAATACGGAGGAGATGCCAGTGTTGCATGTAATCATCACAAAAGGTCCTTTAAGGAGTGGCATACTGCCCACTTGTCTGAGGAAGAAACTAAGAAGGAAAAAAAGATCAAGCAAGGATTAGACGGCACTTTTAACCCCCAATGTCAAGCTGCCACAGAACTTCTGGCTGTCCCCAGAGGCTGTTGAATAAGCACATCAATACATCAAAGAGAACAAAGCCCAGCTCTCCTGGCAGCAGGAGTGGAATTTCCTCTGCTGTGGCTTTTCCTGTCTTACTGCTTTTACACATGAGAATGAAGGATTACTTGGTACATATAGCTTAGACATTTCCCTAGGGAGAACTAAGGTCAGAGATCAGACCTCACTCAAGCGGGGTGGAGAAGTGGTAGCTGCTCTTATTCCAGCATCAGTGTGCATGGTGCTTCACACAGTAGCAAAAAGACAGATCCCTGCCCTAAGGTACATGCAATCGAAATTGCGATGTGGGGAGAGAATGATTTTGTACATCCAAACGGTTTAGTATATTGGCTATTGGAGTGGGGGAAAGTGTGTATATATTTTGACTAAAATATGGGTTGTGTTTTATAATTCACTTCTTTATTGATGTATTTTGAACTGTGAACTGAACCGAAAGTTCGCTTTCTAGGCTTTGTATCATTTTTATTGTTGGCTAGTATTTCATATTATTTGACTTTCAATATTACTGTTTTGTTTTTTGTATGATATCTGCTTAGGGTTTCCCTTTTGTAAGAGAAAGTACAGTACAAATAAGCAATGATGAGAAGGAATAATGTGGGGAAGCGCCATAGTTAAGTAGTAGAGCATCTGCCTTCCACGTAGAAGGTCCCTGGTTCAATCCCTGGCATCTCCAGGTAGACCTGGGAGAAATGCCCTGACTGAAACCCTGGAGAAACACTGCCAGCTGGTGTGGACAATACTATGAGCTAGGTGGACCAATGGTCTGACTCAGTATAAAGCAGCTTCCTATATTGCTATGTAAGCTGTGGAAGATGCCCAAGTTCTGTTGCATGTACTTTAGGCTTAGTTTCAGTAGTGGAAGAGGGGTAGAAGTAAGTAAAAAAACCTCACCAAAAAAAAGACTGAGTTTTGTTTTGGGGAGGGAGGGAGAGCATATCATGTAGGTCAGGGTTAGCTCTTCTAATGTTGTTGGATTCCAGCTCCCATCGGCCACAGTCAGCATGGCCAGTGGTCAGGCATGATGGGAGTTGTAGCTTCATAGCATCTGGAGTGCCACAGCTTCCCCATTCTTGATACAGATGTATGAGCTGAGGCAACATATTCTGCTACAAAAGTTAGCTGAGCATTTATTTATTTATTTAAGGTATTTACAAGCTGCTTCATATTCACTTGAAATAAAACTATAAAAACCATATATAATATGAAATCAAGTTTCAGCTGCTTACAGCCAGCAATTCCTGTCTGGCATCATACAGCATGGGCATTAATTTGTTATTTATTCCTTTTAGCTTGCTTTCTTTTCCCCTAGCCTGGTCAACAAAGCCATTGGTGGCTTTTAATGCCTCTTTGTTCCTTTCTTTTTTCTTTTGTGGCTGTTTACCTGGATCCAGGTATCTGCCCACAGGCCTTGCTGTGAGTACCCTGTATTCTGCCTTAAACTTTAATTTGATTTTTCCTCTAGATGGGCAGTGGCTCCTACACACAGAATGGTTATCTACTTGTTTATCGGTAGTCACACACATTTCAAAGCAATGTGCAAGGCAACACAGAAACTATTTGCAGATAAAAACAATACCAAGTATGGTAGAGTCCTATTCATGCAGCTGGGAAAGCTTGTTGAAACAAAAACGTCTTCAGCTGTATCCAGAAAGTGCAACTTGTGCATGCCTGTCATATCCCAACAGGGATGCTGTTCTACAAAACAGGGGCAGCCACACTGAAGGCCCTGTTCAGAGTGGAGCAAGCTTCTGATATCTTTGGAACTTGAAGGAGAAGCTCTCTGCAGGCCACAGTGACGTACTGGGTATATAAGGGATAAGGCAGTCTGGTCCTGATCTGAATAGGGCCTTATATGTTAGTACCAACACCTTGAATTTGGCCCAGTAGCAGATTGGCAGCCAGGGCAAATCCCGCAAGCAAGGTATTCTATGCTGGCAGTAGTTTGCCCCTCCAAGCAACCTAGCTAATGTGTTCTGAACCAGCTCCAGCCTCCACATCAACCTCAAGGGTGATCCCACATAGAGCACATTTCAGTAATCCAACCTTGAGGTTACCAGTGCATGGACAGCAGTAGTCGAGCTTCCCCGATCCAAGAATGGCCGTAGCTATCTTACCAACCACAGCTGGTAAAAGGTACTCCTAGCCACTGAGGACACCTGCACCTCCAGTGACAGAACTGAATCCAGGAGCACACTCAAATTATGCGCCTGCTCCTTCAGAGAGAGTGCGACCCTATCCAAGGCAGGCAGCTTATCAACTTCGCAAATCCTGGAACCACTCACCCACACACCCTCAGTCTTGCCAGGATTGTGCTCTACCGCAGAGCTACTGGCCACCCCCAAACTCGTTTGTTACTGCAACATGAAAGAACATAGAAAGCTGATCAGGAATATTCAGTATTGTTCAACATGGTGTATTTTTCTCTTTGCTACTTCCTCACGTTTTCAGGCTGGCACTTCTAAGGAAGAGTGGTGAAGAAGACTGGAAAAACAGGCTGAACAAAAAACAGCAGGAGTATGGCCGGGTGTCTGCCACTGAGCGTGGCCCTCAGCTGCCAGAGATGGAGCCGTTGTTTACAAAGAAGGTAAAGTTGCCCATATTTGGGGGAAGTATTCCACTTGAACACACTTCAGCACTCCAGATGCATCAGTATCAAGCTAAACTGGCATGCCTATCTTGAGGTAACACTTGTAGCATGGCATTTCACCATCAGCAGGGTTTGAACTTGACACGTAACAGCTCTGTCTCTCTTATGCACCGAGGAGGGTCAACTAAGATGTTTTCTTAGCTGAACAAAGACATTTTTCTGGCATTTTGACACAAGCCTTATGTCTAAATAGGAGAAGAGTAAACATGTACTTTGCAAAATAATTTAGGAATAAAATAACATAGGAATGTCTTGACTTCACCTCGTAGACTTCAGTCATAGTTCATTAGTTGTTGCTATAATGCACCTTTCCCCATCTTGGTGCCTCCAGTTGTTTTGGAGTACAGCTCTCGTAATCCATTAGCCAAAGATGGCTGGGGCTGATGGGAGTTGTAGTCCAAAACATCCGGAGGGCACCAGTTTGTGGAAGGCTGATCTAACATCAAGGAAGTTTTTTTTCTGTCTAAACAGAAGTTCTGTGGTTATTATGTTCAAAAGTGTTCCTGTTGAGGAGTTCTGAGAGAGTGAGGAGTTCAGTATGCCTGAAGATGACATGATTTTGTCTGTCTTGAGATTTAAGAGTTTTTAAAGCTTTTGTTTAAGTTCTTAGTCAGTTAACTATATAACTGTTTACATTTTTTAAGTAGCTTTATGGTTTCTTCCTAGGATTGTGGCAATACAGCTGTAGGCATTCATAAGATAGCCTGTTGGGCAGCCATGTTGGTCTGTTTTAGCAAAAACATGTCTCATGGCACTTTAAAGGCAAAAAGGTTCAATGTGGTATAAGCTTTATGGGACAAGTTTGCAAAAGCAATCTGATATTTTTATAGTTTCTGCAACCCTTAATGGATATTTAATTTACCAAACTAAAGTATCAAACCTATAATTAATCAGAATCATTAGTGAGAAAAGTGTGCCCTCAGCAGGTAAAATTCTAACACTCCTCAACAGCACTAGTAACCCAAAATTGTTCTTGAGAGGGGAACTTGTGGCCCTCCAGATGTTGTTAGACTAAAGCTCTCATCATCCCTGACCATTGGCCATGCTTGTTCTGGCTGATGGGAGTTGAAGTTTAGCAACATCTGGAGAGCCAGAGGTTCCTCACCCCTGTTCTATATGCTGTAGTATATAATTATACCGCCACGAGAGCGGCTGTATACTATAGCCAGCATGAATTTCTCATTCTGCAATGTTAAATTGAAAATACCCCCCATGCCATTCTGATGCTTCTCATAAGCTCATTTCAAAACAAAACCTTACAAAACTTATAGCCCTGAACTCAGAAACGCTTGCTTTACAAACCTCTAAATTTTCATAGCAATACACAAAACAGAGAGAATAGAGAGATCAAAGTCTAAAAAGAGAGAGAGAGAAACAGACCCCTTTGGGACTTTTTTGTCAGAGTTCTCATAATTGGTTGAAATTAATTAAAAAATCAGCCATGTTCACAGAGTACCAGTAATCCTTTTACTGACCTTGCCCCATACTTTGACCTTCACCATCTTCAGTTTAAAAGTTTAAAAAATGCCTGGCTGATTTTTAATTAATTTAAGAAAATTTACATTGAACTGAATGATAATGTCAGGCATGCTCAGTAAGAACCAACTGTCAGTGTTCTAAAAGCCAGACTCACAGCTGCTGGGCTTGGCTAATCAGGGGGCCACACCCACACCAGACCTTTATTTTTTAGATAGTCATGGCTTCCCCCAAAGAATCCTGGGAAGTGTAGTTTGTGAAGGGTGCTGGGAGGAGACTCCTATTCCACTGACAGAGCTCCAGTAACCAAACTGGTTTAACAGTCAGCCGCTCTGACTAAAGCTCTGTGAGGGGAACAGGGCATCTCCTAGCAACTCTCAGCACCCTTCACTAACTGCACATCCCAGGATTCTTTGGGAGAAGCTATGACTGTCTAAAGTGAAATAAAGGCCTGGTGTGGATGTAGCCAGGGACAGCTTTGGTTTAAATTTGGGTGGGAGGCTCTATGTGCCTGCTGTAGAATAAAAAGGAGGGGGAAACTCTGAAAAAGAATGATACTGTTCACAGTGTTTTCCTTTTGGAAAGGAAAGGGGCTTCCACTCTGCCCAGTGCCCACCCACCCAATCTCCTCTCCTCCCTCTCCTCTTCCCCTCCCTGCCCCTTCCCAAAGTCACTTTCACCTATCCTAAACATGATTGCACAGAAATAAATCCAGTTGAACTCAAAAAGTGTGCAAATGATCAAACCTGCCGTCCCTTCTCCTCCCTCCTGGTCCTTCCCTCCCCCTTCCTTTGCCCCTCCCTCCCCATCCCCTTCCAATCTCCTGTAAAGATGTAAAGCACCTAGATTTTATTAAGGTTACTAACAGCAATCCATTCATGGAACTCATAATATTCTTTTACCCTAATTAATTCTTCCCCTTTTTCTCTTCCCTTTTTGTTTGCATGATGTAAAATAGGGCTGCAAGCTTTAATTGATGATCAGTTAAAACTTTAGGCTGTAATCCAGTACAAGCTTACCTGGAAGTAAGTTCCATTGAACCCAATGGAGCTTACTTCTGAGTAGACATGTATTGGATTGCAGCCTTGGTTGGTTGAGTTTGAGCTTAAAATTAAGGACATTTTTTTTTAAAAAAAAATCTGCGTTGGCTTGGGTTAGTCAGTATAATTATAGAGCATGAAAAGAAAATGTTAAAGATATCCTTTTTCATCAAAACCAAGAATAGTAGCTTTTGTTAAGTAAGCTGTAATTCATCTTTAACTTTCTTTAGTATCTCAAAAAGAGTACTTATACAATACCATGCCTTTGATAATATTAAAGTTCATTTAAATTTAATTAAGTAATTAGAACAGTTGAAAGGCACATAGTTAATCAGTCAAAGATTATTTGGTCACTTGACCTACTGTGAATACATTCTCCTCTCAGCCTTTTTTGTTGTTATTCTAATCTTAAACTGACCAGATTCTTCTAAATTTTGCTGCTGAAATAAGTTCTCAGTTTCTATTAGTTACTTTAGTTGTTCCGTTTTTTAATTAATTTGTCTTAGATGGGGAGGTAAGCATTCATGTAATTTCAAGTGTGGCTTATCTGACTGAGCCAGCTCCTAACAGAGCCTCAATCAGAGCCAGGTGGTTTACAGCACAACCATATACATGCCTACTCAGAAGTCAGCCCCATTGCTTCCAATGCAACTTATTCCCAGTCCCAGCTAAGAGTGTATAAAATTGCAGCTTGAGTCAATTTATGGCAGACCACAATATCTCTTCTGTGTGCCACTTCTTTTAAATCATTCCATTTCAGATACTAAGTGGATTGTCTTGGCTTGATAAGACCAAAGGACTAAGTCCAGATCATAGCAGCCCTGGTAACTTGCTGGAGGAGTAGGCTTGCCATTTCTAAAATACAAAAAGTGGCAGCTGATGGCTCCATGTCAGCGGGGCAAGTGGAATCCATTCCTGATTTTAGTCTGAAATTTCTTCAGCACCTTGGACAGCTCCTAGAAAGTTCAGACTAAATCCGTGAGTGGATTTCACTGCCCACTGACATGGAGCCGTACCACTGAATATAATAAAATTTTATGTTCAAGAGAACCAGCCAGATGTCCAGCAGGAAACAATCAGAAGATTCGTATTAGCAATTTATCTCCAACAAAAAACAGATTTGCTATTAAATCTGATCCTGGGAGATGCCTTTAGCATATATCCATTCTGGTCCAGATACTTAAAAAACTTCCCAGTCCCAGAAAGCCAAACTCCAGACATATTGGCCAGTGCAGAATCTGGTGCTGAAACAAGTGCTTCATTGACAGAACAACAATAGCAGAAAGAAAATCCTTTTTGCTAGTACTGCACAAAGTTGTTGTTGCACAAGTTAATTTCAAAATAAAAACATCATTGGATATGCCAAACTTCATATACTCAACATAAGAGGTAAATGTCTGGGAGGCATTTCTTTTTCAAAGCCTCATAAAATTCAAGCTATCTCAACTGGAATGTCATCTCACTGCACTTTTGCTACCATTTGCCTTACATTCCAAATAACAGTTATTGGACAAACATGTAGTGTGGGAAAGAGTTGCATCTTCATTTTAAGACAGCTGGATTCAGCTCTTCAAAGGCCCTCTTGCATTGAGTACATGCAGTCTGGCACCCCTTTGATAATTTATAAATGGCTGTATCGTTTCTAGTGCTGATGAAAACTATACTGGCTGCTTAATCCTGAATCCTGCTCTGATGCTATGCAGATGTTTTATATTGAGAATTGTTCAGATAAACAGTACTAGGGATATTTTTGCTTCTATGAAAATTATATAACTATTGATCGACTGCTGGTGCATTCTGAAGCCTGTGGCTGACTTTTCTTGGTATGGCTTGCATGCACTTTTGTCTGTAACACGCAGCAGCAATCTGTAACTTTCCTAAATATAAATGGCACATTTGTAAGATTACACATCCATCAAATACCATAGGCCTGCAATGCTTTGTAGCCAAAGTATGGCTTCAGCCAACTGCTTAAGTGAGTTTAAGGCTCTTTGCCTCTCGATAAGACCTTCCAGTTTTTCAGGATTTAAGAACATTTCTGAAATGTTTAGATATGTTGAACTCTTTCAGCTGAATACCTAAAACATCAAGCCTGTTGACTTTTTTTTTAGTATTCCATAAAACAGTAATTATTTAGGGAATGAGGAATTTTAATACGTTAATGGCCTTAAAATTGAGAAGTTCTTTTAAATAAACATGTTTTACATGTAACTGAGATATACTGGGAAAAACAGTATGCTGAGTGTTGTGGTTTGTAATGCTTTCTCCATCATCATCACCACCACCCATAGAGGAAAACATTTTCACTATAAAATCATTTGCATACTTTTGAGGGAGATACATTGAGTGGAATATTATACCTTTTTACTGTGCATGCCAACTTCTTAGTTCCAAACATAGCTGTTAGTAGGCATATAGATAGGTCAGAGCCAATGTACATAGGAATCTACCTTATATTGAGTCTAACCATTGGTCCATCTAGGTCACTATTGTCCACACTGACGGGCAGCGGTTCTCCAAAATGTCAGGCAGGGGATCTCTCTCAGCCCTACCTGTAGATGCCGGGGGTTGAACCTGGGAGCTTCTGCATGTAAAGCAGATCTCCACTACTGAGCTGTGGCCTCCTGTAGGTGGAGCAGCAGGTGTTTCCTTGTGCAGTAGGTCTTCTCTTTCCTCTTCTGTTCCCTGCAGCCCCCCTTTACACCCCCAAAATATGCTCCAGAGAGTTGGGGAACACCCTGGAGCAAATTTTGGGATGTGAGAAAAGAAATCAAAAGTTTTGTGCAAATGAGCTCCATGACTGGATCTTACCAATTACTTTGTTTATTGGTTATATTTTGAGGCATAGTATTTGTAGCAACCTTTCCTGGATTAGAACATACTATACATTTTAATAAAATTGAGTTGTTTCCATGTTACCTTCTAAAACTTCCTCCTGTGTTTTGCACTCATATCTTTGTTCATATAACAATATAAGTACAGCCCTGCTGGATCAGACCAAATGCCAGTCAGTGGCCAGTCAAATGCCTGTGGGAAGCCCACAAGAGGGACACGTGTGCAACAGCACTCTCCTCTCAGAGGCCTGTTGCCTCCAGCACTGGAGGCTGCGCATAGCCATTATGGCTAGTAGCGATTGATAACTTTGCATTCCGTGAATTTGTCTAATCCCCTGTTAAAACTATCCAAGTTGGAAGCCATCACTACATCTTGTGACAGTGACTTCCACAGTTTAACCGTGTGCTGTGTGAAGGTTGTTTTTTTGTCTGTCCGGAATGTTCCAACATTTAGCTTCAATAGACGTTGTTGTATTTGATTCAGTATGCCGAAGTCTCCTAGACATGAATAAAATTGTAACTAAAGTTCATCTGTTTCATATCCCCTTTGCCTTTTTGGCTTGTTCTCCTTCCCTTGACTTTTTCATAATAATACAAGGGAAATGTTGAAATGTTCTCTGTTAGGTTGTCCCTTTACTGAAATGTACACTCTTCTTTCCTAGTCAGGTTTGAGTTCCAGATTATGAGCTCCATGTTATGCCACTGGAATATTAAATCAGCAAGAGGGGTTTGAAATACATTTCATGCCAACCAAGTGCTTACGCAAAAACGATGCTTTTTAATCTCCCACAGAGAGCTAAAAGTGATCTTTTAGGGCTGTAAAGAAAGGCATTTTGATTTAGGGCTATTCTTACATCAAGGATCAATACCCCAAATATCTATGGCAAATGCAGTGGGTCTCACCACTAGACGGCAGCTTGCAGTGCACCTACTATGAGTTTTAATCAGACTAGGTGCACTTGGAATGCAAACTGCCTTCTGTAGCTACACCTCTCTATCACTCTGCAATGTTTCCTGTTTGTTTTAACCTGTAGGAAGAAGGAGCAGTTACAGATCATAATGAGATGTCTAAGCTACTTTGGGTAAGCCTGGCTCTAATGACAGGGTTATTCTAGGTTTACGGTGGGGGGGGGTTTCCTGGGTGCATTTCAGTATTCCCTTCCAGCCATATTTCCTAGCCTGTTTATGGTGGTGGTGCATCAAAATGATGGACAGCTCTTTGTTCCAGCAGGGGCTAAATGCATTGCTGGGTGAAAGCATTGGTTCTTGTGGTTAATGGGACGCTGTACATGCTCTTTCCTATGCATGCTTCTTTCTGAGCACTTTGAGCTACTGCTAACCCTTCTAATTGTTGCATGGCTTCAGGAAACATATTGTCTCTGTGTGTTGTTTTGTTATGTTACTATTGAAGAATATTGTCTAGAGTGCAAAAAATCTGACGGATTAGGATGAAAACTGCCATTTATCATGAAGCAATCACCAGTCCTTTGTCCTGTCCCTTACTGTCTTGCACATCATTTTCATGCCTTTCTAATTCTCTCATATTGCTTCTGCCCCTGTCCATAGGAACCTGTCTATGCTTCTACTTATTCTCCCGCTATAGCTGCTGCCCATAAACTTCATCCTTCTGTACCTTTTAATCAGGTGAGCAAATCTTGCATACTCTAAATAGATTGCAATGATTTGTTGAGTGTTTATTCGTGTGGAGAATGTATAGGGGTTTATCTAACTAAGTTATACTCAAAGCAGACCCATGAACATTAATGGACCCGAGTTTTTTTTCATTTATATTGATGAGTCTACGCTGAGTATTACTAACATTGGCTATAATCTATAGTTTCTTTCCCCTTCTATTTTTATCCCCAAGTAATTCTTCCTTCTTTCTCTCATATGTGTCTGGAAATCAGTAGTACAAAAATGTGGTAGGCCATTATGTACTCCCTTCCATATATAGTAAAACACTGCTTCTCAGTAGTTGTCCCCCTACCACAAAGAGGAAGAAATAAGCTATGTACATCCTGATCATTTTTAACATCTATGGTTGCTTTCAAAGATAACATTCCACTTGAGTTTTGGACTATAGAGTGATACGAATTTGCATTATGGGCATTCAGATGTCTTTTTTTGGAAATCCCACATCCATTGTATTCTAGTGTAGGTGAGGCCATGGGCCCCCACCCTTCCCAGGAGGGAAGCCCAGATTCTGCATGCTCTGTGTTAAAGACAGCAGCTAGCAGTCATCAAGATCCCCTCCTCTATTCCTGGGGACAGGATAGACTGGATTTGTTCCACTTACCTAACCCCATTTCCAGATGGTTTTAAAATGGCTGACTCCTATTAAATTGGTGAGAAGCCATATGTTTGTTTCCTACTGTAAGTAAAAAAAGGCATGTTTAGTGTCACTTGTGAAAGTGTTATGAAATTGTCATAACTTTTTATGTGAACAATAATTAGGAATTGACTGTATCATACTACTGAGGACTTAGTGGGGCCTTTATTTCTCTTGTTTCATTCCTTCATTCCTATATATCTACTATAATCATTCTATAATCAAATAACCTCTAGTTTAAGAATGTTCTTATAGCTGCACAAAGCTTCTTACCAAACTCTAAAAAAAGCAAGGAAATTGGCCAGCTATAGTGGATGTGCCAGGGGTGTGGGAGACCACAACTCCTCTTGTACTGCCCTACACATTTTATAAAAATGCAAACACAATTTGAATTGGTCTTTCACCATCCAAAGTACTATCTGTGTAGCTTGGAAAAATTTGGTAACATGTGCCTGTGAGCATATGGCAAGTGCTGGCAAACACCTGCGGTCAGTCCAAATAACAGAAACAAGACATATGACATAGGAAGTGAAAATACCAATTAAAATTGCATGTGGGTTTCTTGTGAAACACATATTGGGTTCTATTTTATACAAATTTGCAGAACTGAACATATGCGGAACTGCACATTTCTGTGCTGCTGGTTGTTTGCACAATTACACAAACTGTTGTTAAAAACTCTGAGCCACAGCAGATGCTTGAAAAAGCATTAGATTGCGAATAACAGAGAAGAGTTATAGCTCACCCAGAAGTTCTTTAAAGCTGATTCATTTGACAAATCTCTTTTTGCTGCAACAATTTAAACCAAGTAAAAAAAATAATAGAAAGAAGGGTGCTTGCCTGTTAGTCCGTTTTCTCTTTGAAGAAAAGATAAACGTATCGCATTAATCAGATAGAGCTTGTTCGGAAGTCCGTCCAGCATTGCTGGCTGGACCTTTTCTCATAAATTAATGAAATCCAGTCCTCCCAACAAAAACAGGCTTTTGAGGTTGATCTCTACGTTTCTCCCTGCCCGGGAGAAATTTCATCAGTCAAAAAAAAAATGTTCTGACTGATTTATATCTGAATAAGCTTCTTTTGAGGTGGGAGCCCGTCTCAAAAGCAGGCACAAGCGAAGTCACCCTTCCCGGAAGTCACGAAATTAACAGCTTATCTCTGTTTCTATTGCAAAAAGCTGTCCTGGAAGTGCATTCTAAAGATATAAACAGAAGAGGGATTTCTATTCCGAGGAACATTATATTGTCTGGGACTATTCTCTTTTTGGTCTATTTTATTTTGACGAATCTGCTTCTTCACGACGCCACTAACTGTTTTGATGCTGGGAACTAAATTTGTTTTGTGTTCTTGAACATAGAGAGATAAGGCAGGCTGCTCTGTTTATACTGTGATGTCATCAAGCCTGGAATATTAACCCAATTGTTGCTGAAATAAGAAGTGGTTCTTCTTTATTTTTGTTTTGTTTTGTTTTCGTGGTTTTAAAAATGGCAATCAAGAAAGTGGCTGAGAATCTGGAAGTAATTATGTTTCAGAAAATAATGGATGAGATTGAGATAACGAAACAAACCCTGCGACAGGGCAGTAAGGAGCTGAAAATGGAACTGAGCAAAATGACGCAGGAGCTTAAAGAAATAGGGGATCCTGTGAGAGAGGAGAATGAGATCAGAGATGAGAAAAGAAAAAATAAAGGGAAGATACAAGCCCTGGAGATTGGAACAAATGTGGAATTGGAAAAAGATCTGGAGTTTATGGATATTAGAAATAAAATCTACTGTTTGGAATTTAACGTTATCTCTGAAGAAATTAATGAAGATATTAGAGATAAAGTTATCAATGGCTTGGATAATCTTCTGGACTGGAATGGCGTGATGGAGCTTGATATAGAGAAAATCTATGGAATTAACTGCAGCCATGTGACAATGGAAAAACTCTCAAGAGATGAGCCAGTGCATTTTGTAAAAAAGAAGAACAGAGATATGACTTTACAACAATATTTCAGCAACTTATTCAGAATTGATGGCAAGAAAATATTTGGGATAGAGGAAATTCCCATCAGACTCTTATTATATGACTATGGCTATGACAGCAAGATTATTATGGAATACTGATAATGGAAGATTGGACACTGAAATTACTGGACTTAACAGGACTATTGAAGATGGAAGATGGAATTAATATGGATAATGGAATAATGGCTATTGAAATTATTGGACCTAACAGATTTTGATGAGATGGATTAATCGATATGTTTATTTGGACTATGGTTATGACAATAAGATTATTACTATTATTAACGAGATGGATTAATCGACATGTTTATTTGGAGAAAAATTGATAGATATATTTCTTAAAGAATTGAAACCTCTCTTTGACTTTTTGTGGAAAGAATAAAGTAATGTTTATGAGATTTGATGATTAATTAAGATAACTACTGGAGGAAAGTGATTTTATAATATAATTTAAGAGACAGGATTGTTATATATTGTAGACCTACAATTGATTTGATCTGTGACAAATGGGAAGTCAACATTTTATTTTTTTGTTTAATCATTTTTGTTTTGTTTTGTTTTTTGTCTTTGAATGTTTTATGATTTTGTTTTGTATGTTTTATGAAAATTTGAATAAAAATTATTGTAAAAAAAAAAAAAAAAAGAGAAAGCATTAGATTGCTATTACACTCCCCTGCCATTCCATTGTTTTGCGTAAGTGCAAATGACAATGTAAACATTCATACCTTATGGTTTTGAACTCTGAAAACTTTACTTAACAAGTCTACCAGTTTTTATATTGATTTTCCAAAAACGCAAGAAGAATCCACAGGTTGAAGGCAATAAACAAATGAAACCAAACTTGGAAGTTTGAACTCCTGGTAGTTATTTTGTCTGTACTTTCTGAATGCTTGCGCAAGGGGGAGGAGGAGCATGTCGGATCTGCGCATGCAGTGTGTTATCATTCACTCTAATGCGTATTTTTAAAAATCCATTAAAAATCAGCCACTGCGTTTTTTAACTGTAAAACATCCAAAGGCACTCCTGCTATGATGTGGCTATCAAATGGAACCACTACAGGTGCTGAAGCTGTTGTTAGTTTTTTAATAATTGAAAGGAAAAAATAGGGTAAAAGCAGGTTTGGGGGGGGGGAAGGGCCCTGTGTTTCCAAGTTGTCTCCAACCCATTTTTTTTTCATTTTAACCTATTGATTCTCCCTGAGTTTTTGGAATACCACTATAAAAATTGGCACACTTGTTAAACAAGTGATTCTGACTCCAATGATATAAGGTATGTAGTTGTCTGTCGCCATTTGTGCTTGTACAAACCACCAGAAGGGCATGAGGGTGATTTTGATTTAACATGGTAGAATACGATTCTACCCCATCAGCTATAGTAAATGTAATATTGCTCCACAATCTGGGCTTCCCTTTCTGCTTAGAAAAAGGGGCATCTGTTGATGTTGTGGGAATGGTAATTCCATTTTTGGTGTGTGCCAATTTGTTTGGCTTCATTCTCTTTTTTAATCCCTTTATGAAACTGGAGACAAAGACAGAAATCTGAAATGGTGCCATGTACATATATACGTATGTATTTGTTTAAATCATGTTGTCCTGTTCTTCAGCTGAAAAGGCTCCCAAAGCAGCTTACGTAAGTTCAATAACAAACAAGATAGAAAAATACCAAGACAAAAGGAAAAAGGGGTGAGGAGGGAAGAGGAAAACAAAAAACTGAGGCACCAGTTCTTAAATTTAGTGAGTTCTGACAACAACCAACTTGAATGAAAACAGTTCAGGGAAAGGAGAAGCCAAATGGAGTTGGTCTCTCAGCAGAGCCAATGGAAAGGCCCTTCCTCTCATCTCTCCCTCCTGTAGATCCTGATGGAATTATCAGCTGCTCCACTGTAAACATTATCTTACCCTTCATTATATTATCATTACATTATTTGCTGTCTTTTTCTAAAACATGAATCCAAGATGCCTTACACTTACATTAAGGATAGAATCCTCTCCTTTTTTACATTTTGTTTTTAAATGTGGC
The DNA here is from genome assembly GCF_030035675.1 of Rhineura floridana. Taxonomy (NCBI): domain Eukaryota; kingdom Metazoa; phylum Chordata; class Lepidosauria; order Squamata; family Rhineuridae; genus Rhineura; species Rhineura floridana. Next base: position 66,289,367 of record NC_084489.1, read on the forward strand.
CCCCTGGTGGTCATTAACAATCCAATTTCTTTTTCCTCCAATATCTTTTCATTTTTCCGATCTCCTATTTTTTTTTTTTTTGCTTTGCAGAGAATTATTGATATTATAATAGCTATTTATTCACGAGCCTCCACTGGTATCGATCTTTATTCTGAACTCTGTAGTGATTGCCTGTTCACATTGCTTTTCAAGTGCACCACAGAGCAGATTAGGCAGATAATCAAGTCAGTGTCTTCCCCCCTGCAGCTTACAATTAACACTTCATTACCCCCTGCTGCTTTCTGTCTGTCAGTTACAATCAACCCTTCATTAACATTAGTGAAAGAGAATACACATTTGAAGAGCTCACATAGAAAGTAGATAGATAAAAATATCACTCATACTATAGATTTCAAAGCAAATTTTTAAAAAACAAATCAGGAAAAAAAATAAATCAGAAACCAGGTGCAGAGAGTTGCTACTTCAAAATTCCGCAAAGAAAGAGAATATCGGAAATAATAATTAATCTGATGGCAAATCTGATTATTGCAGAAACGGAGCCCATTGCTAACATACATCCAATGCAGGTTGCAAATTTAATATAATGAGCCCAAACACTAAAGCAAATATCTGTGTCAGTGGCTAGATTTCAGGGCATGGCTTTACACTGCCTTGGGGACAGGTAACTTCTACAGTTTTGGGGTGTAGTGGCGATCTAGAATGACTGCTTCACACATGCAAGCCATTACTTGATGTTCTAGATTTGAACTAATTCTGCTTCAGTAACTCAGTTAGGGAAGGGTTCCTGCTTCTGTTCTGTTTCTGCTTCTGTTTTGCCTCTCATTCTCATATTTCCATTTTCTTTTTCCTCAAGGTCAGTAGTGCTAGTTTGAGAGACCCAAGCCCCTTGGTCTTTGAGCGTCACCCCTGGAGATGGAAGGTGAAATATTGCCTGTTCTGTCTGATTCTTTAGCTTAGCAAGAAACAATATAAAACTCAGTTTTGTGGTGATTGTATTAAGAGAATTGTCAGCATACAAAGATGCAGTGGCAGTTGATGGCTCCATGTCAGTGGGACAGTGGAATCCACTCTGGGTTTTAGTCCAAACTTTCAAGGAGCTGTCGAAGGTGCTTCAAGCTACCACATAAGAATTAGATCTTTGCAGTCAGTTCAGAAAATCTGTCCAGGCCAGTCATGTAGCCATTCCAAATGTCTTGAGAGCTAAATGCCTTCTGATGTCCTCAGATCAATCAAGAGCAATCCTGTTGCAAGCCAAGGGAATACTTGCTAAATTCAGATATTATCTTAGCTTGGTCAGAAAGTGATTTCCAAAGCTAAAGAAGCAGAAGGAACCTACTCTTTGCAGTGTTTATTTCCTCAGTCTTTAGTTCATGCTCCAGTAGGAACTTTTAGGTGAAATATAGATTGCCGACTACCAAGTGGTTACTTGGTGCAGTGCACACACAGCTGATGAAAATTTAGTCATCTGGAACATCTGCTTGTGCTGCTAGGAGAAATTCTGCCTTGCCAGCTTGCTACCAATGGGAAATGGAGAGGAGCAGGAGGAGGTTGGTGAATGCTCACAATGTAGGCAAGCATTGTTGGAAACTACCTCCCCAGAAGTTCGTGATTGTGAATATTGCTGCATTTATCTCATGATAGAACTATAATTGCCATGTCCACAGCTTTTATCAGTCTTTCTTGTGCTGTATGTATTCTATACATACTCATCAGGTGGAAAAGCAATTATAAAGTTTGTGAATATATATATAAACATTGCACCTGTACATGCTTGCATGCATGCACCTGAAAAAAGGCTGAAGTATATTAATAGCCCTGTGAAACTGTCAAGAACAGTGAGTGAGCAGTCCTGTGAGAGCTTGGGGCCGGAGGGGCCCATAGCGTGATGGTAGAGCACATGCTTTGCATGCAAAAGGTCCTTGCTTCAATTCCTGGCATCTCATAGGAGGATCAAGTAGCAGGAGATGTGGGGGGGGGACTCTGCCTGAGACCTTGGAGAGCTGCAGCCAGTCAGGGTAGACAATACTGGACCAATAAGCAGACTCGGTTTTAGGCAACTTTGTATGTTCATATGATTTACCACTTGCCTGCCTGCCTGCCTGCCTGTTTGTTTAAAGACTTATACCACTTAAAATAATAAACATATCTTAAGCTGTTTACATAAAAACAATAAAGATACAACATTCAATAAAATGTTCTAAACAATAGATAAAAATGAGATAAAAACAAAACACAGCTATACATCACAAATAAAACTGAGCTGCATGCAAAACAAAAAAATAAAGAGTTAACTTCCAGGAAAACTTGGATAAACATACAAGTTCTTAAGAGGCATTTAATGGTTATTACTATCTCTATTTCACGAATTACCATAGGGAGGGCATTCCAGAAGGTGGGTGTTTTGTGGAACAATCAGCAAGGTTTCCTTCGAAGTTCTTAAATACCTATGTGGTCTGTATTTTGGGGGGAGGAGTGTCCGCTAAATCACTATTCTTCAACTTTGGGTCCCCAGATGTTGTCCGACTACAACTCCCATCAACCCTAGCCAGCTTAGCCAATGGCCGAGGATGATGGGAGCTGTAGCCCAAGAACATCTGGGAACCCAAGGCTGAAGAACAGTGCACTAGGTGTCCTGGTCTCAAGTTGTTTAGGACTTTAAATGCCCGTAACAAATCTTGGCTGAGTAGGTAATAAGTAGTCAGTGCAGATCCTTCTACACTGTTGTAATAAATGTAAAGCTGGACGTCCCACAAAGCACCCTATTGGGTGCTTCGCCACAGAACTGTTGCCCATAAATTAATCCTCTATCATATCCTATTGCTTGCACATAAAATAAATACAGAAGACTTTTGCTCTTCTAAAACTTGAAACCAGTCTGATTCTTTTCATTTAACTGGAAGAGAACGTAAGGCAATTTGTGGTGTTTAGATCAGGGTGGGAGACCTGTAGTCCTCCAGATGTTGCTGGGCTCCAACTAGAAGCATCCTTGGCCACTGGCCAGGGATGTCTAAAGCTCACGGGAGTTGTAGTTGGACATCATCTAGAGGGCCAAAGCTTCCCCATCCCTAGCTTAGATGTTTCTGGCTCATAGCCACTTCTTCTGTTGCAGCTTTTGAAACAGTCACAAGAACTTTTGGAGGGAGAGACAGGCCAAAGCATAATGATCAGCTATTGAAAAAATATTAGAAATGGCAACATGACACAGACATTATGGTTCCTAGGTATGTTTTGAGACAAACTGACTAATAAGTAAATCACAGAACTAGCTTCCTCCTGCACATCAGTGGTGTTAACTGCATGGATGCATCTTGGAAGCTCATTTAAGAAATAACCAGAATAGGAACAAACAAACAAAAACACTTGATGTCGCACTAGCTACCTACAATGCCACCCTGTCAATGAGTCTTACAAAAAAGCACGTGAATGATTGCACAGGATGAATTATGACAGTGAAACAAACATTAGGCCAAAGGTTCATAGATGAAAATGCCATCTGACAATAGCATAAAAGGTATGAAAAGAAAGTAGTGCAGACACATGGTAATATATAATGTGAAAAAAACCTGAACTTTTAAAATGTGTTTTATTTATTCTGCCTCTCATCATGTTCACATTTTGCAGACCTCATAATCATTGCCACCTCTTTCTCTTTGAAAAAGCAGAGGATGTCGGATAGCTGCGAAAGTCAAATGACAATTGAAGAAAGAAAGCAACTGATAAGTGTTCGAGAAGAAGCCTGGAAGGCGAAGGGGAAAGGAGCAGCCAACGACTCCACACAGTTCACTGTGGCTGGCAGAATGGTAAAAAAAGGTCTGTAAATTATCCATCCTTTGTAACTGGTTTTCTTTTTTAATCAATGTTTGGAGTGAGACACAAGCATGAGAGGATTTGCCAAGGAACATTCAGTTCTTCATAATTTCTGAAAGCTGCTCATTTCAATTTTCCTCTGCATTATTCAGAAAGCCACTTCAATTATATTAAAAGCTCAGTAGAATGATGAAGCAGCAGCAGCAGCAAACGTATTTGCATTCTGAAGCTGACAGTGTGTTTAGTTTCTTGGTATATGCAATTTGATTACCTTTTAACTAGAAATCAAGCTTTGTGTAAATAAAATCTGATCAGTCAAAATGTGCTGCGATCACATCTTGTTAGAAGACTTGCTTAGTTATCCTATTTGCTTTCAGGAATCTTTCCTTATTACTGTATCTTGATTCTTATTCTTGGGTTCATTTTCAAGAAGATATTTGTGGATTATATGGGCAGTTTTCTGTGAAAACCTAGGGGAAACAACAGAGGGACAGAAAACATATAAGTAGCATTTATTTCACACATCTGTCCTTTATTCAATTGGTTAGAGTAATTGCTAGTTGTCCAAAGGTGTAGTAAGTTAAGAATTTCACTTGCACACTCTAGATCAGGGGTTCTCAAACTGTAGCCCTTGGACCACTGGTCTTGTGCAAGTTTCATTCAGGTGGTGCGTGGCACGTCTGCATTAAATAGTCATGTGGATTTCTAATTGTAGTTTTATTGCTTCTTTATTGCTTCCTGTTTTGTAGTTTATTGTATTACAGTTTGAATTCTATGCAAATTGTAATACAATAAAATATAATATAAGAAATAAGAAACAATCAAAATACAATTAAATCTGAAACAACATCTAGTAAGGCACATTACAATTGCTACAACAGACAGAAAAACCTTTAAGTGGTCCACCAAGACCATCACCAATTTTCAAGTGGTCGGTGGGAAAAAATTTGGGGAGCTGCTGCTCTAGACGGCTGCCTTCAATTCATGAAATGATTAAACTCACATGTGATGATTTTCTGTAAGCAATAGAATTCAAATATGACTGAACTACACTTGCCCCAGAAGTTGAATAGTCCTGGGCAGTGGCTTTTAGTGAGTTCCAGGGAACCAGGGAGTTAATTCCTTGGAAGTTTATCAGAGATTCTTCCGCGACAAAATCAGTAATGGTGGACCAGCTTCCCTATGAGACAGTTTGTCTATTGATATCTATCTTCTACACTACACAGATACAGGGGAGTCTTATAATTAATGATCCAAGGAAATGAACTGTATGCTCTTTCTGAAACAGGGACAAGGGAAACTGTGGCCCTTGAAATGTTGTTGGACTCCCCTCAGCCCCAGCCAGCCAGCATGGCCAATGGTTGGGGATATTGGGAGTTGTATTATTTTATTTATTAAATTTATATCCTGCTCTTCCTCCCAGAAGGAGTCAAGGGCAGCAACAACATCTGGAGGGCCACAGGTTTACCATTCCTGGTCTACAACATTCCCCAAAATCCTTCATAACACAATGGGGTTCTATGTCAGATATGCACGGATTCGTTTTCAGACAAGTTAATCCGTAAACAGTTCCCTGAAGAAAGGAAGTTTGCAAATCACTGGTGCAGGCTAGAATTACATTGACTTGATTGTCCTCGGAAGAAAACTTGTGATTTGAGAGGGTGTACCATGCATATCATCCTAGTATATGTTTCTGAGGTTTTGCCACGATAAATTATCTCTCAGGCAAATATTTCCTCATCTTTTCCTGTTGTATCTACAATTGACATAGCAAAGAAATTGGGCTGCCTATAGTCTTATCTCCTCCCCGCAAACCACCTCTTCTATCCATCTATGCAAAAGTTGTCCTGTTTGACTAATCAGCATGAAGGGGAGCAAACAGAACTGAAAGCTGGTGACTACATTTATCAAGCTCACTTTAAGGGACTTTTATCTTTTATCTAGCTCACTTTAAGGGGCAGAAAGGGGCTTGACAGATTTGTTAACCTGCTGCAAAAGATGGACCTACTGCAGTCTTTTGTGATTGCCTGAAATATGGATTTACATGATCATAAATGAGATTGCACAACCTATATTAACATCATGGTGATTATGGAGAGAGCTTCCTGGGTAAAATGGTTAGGCATGTTGATTTGCTAGAAGGTTAAGCATCCATTATATAATGCAAAACTGAAAATCTGCTTATTCTGTAGGCTTAGCATCTCCAACTGCCGTAACACCAGTGGTGTCCCCTTTCTGCAACAGACTGAAGTCAACAGCGCCTATCTCAAAACCCCTGGAAGGTGGGTCATTTTTTAAAAAAAGATGCATAATGACAACAGTTATGGGTTCTCTTTAATCTCAGTTCTGTTTCCATTCTTCCTTTGTTTAGAAATTGAAGCTAGGCCAGATATGCAGTTAGAATCGGACATGAAGTTGGATAAACTGGAGAGTTTTTTGGGAAGACTGAACAACAAAGGTCTGTAACATTTTAAGAAGGCAATTTGTGTTTTAGCTTACCTACTTTAAGTATTTTATTGTTAAGTATTTTTGATTACTTACAGGATTGATTACAGGAGTGGCTCTTGAATTACGTCTGCAACATCTCCTATAAAAAGACTGCTTAATTCAGGATACTGGTGGAACACCATGGCTCCCCATTGCTTCAGGATACTGGTGGAACACCATTACTCTGCCCTTTTTTCCATTGCTGAGCTCAGGGTGACATGCATGGGGTTCCCAGGCAGTCTCCCATCCATGTAGTGACCCAGATTCATACCTGCTTGGCTTCAGTAAAGTTGCTGCATCATGTGCCTTCGGGGTTATGCTCTGGATCCATGCATACACGCCCCTGCCACCTTGCATTTCCTAATCAGAGCTTCAGTAACCCATTTGGGGCTTGCTCAGGTTCCAGGTGTGACTTAGGCCCCAAATACCTGACAGACCACCTTCTTCCCTACAGACCCTTTTGGGTGCTAAGGTGAGCAGAGGGGGCCTTCTTGGTAGTTTCCACCCTGGGCTCCTACTGGAAGGGCAGGATATAAATCAAAATAATAAATAAATAAATAATAGTTCTGCCACCATTGGACATTCAGGAAGTGGCTGTCTTGGAATGGGCATTCTCTGTGGCATCCCCTAAACTGTGAAAATCCCTCCCCACAATGGTGTGTCTGCCACCTTCATTTATTGTATTTTTTGGCGCATGATGACATACAAATTACACCCGACTAATTTGTTTTAACTGATATTAATATTGTGTTTTAAATTGTTGTAACCTGCCCCTGGGACCTCATGGTGAAGGGCAGGTAAGAAATCTAATAAATAATAACAATTAATAATAATAATTTATGGTACATGTAGCAAAAGTATGTTTGAGGGGTTCGCTCCACAAAAAGAATGATGGCCCCCATTAGTAGTGTACAAATCAAGGATAAAAACCCAAAGCGAAAAAGTGCACTGATATCTCTTGTACATATTTCATGCATGCACACTCCTTCTGAAAGAAACTATATGTCTTGACTGCTAGAAGAAATAACACTTGCTGCTGTCCAGTATACTGATATTTCTCAAGCAAACAAGTCTGTCCAGAGCCTTGTAAAAGCTCCTTATCTGCTGGCAGTTAAAGGGAAGGCATACTATATTTTTCTGCTTTGGACTCTACACGCTTGTACTCCTAATCCTTGTATTCCTTACATTCTTGTACTCTACACCCCTGATTTTCATCCCACTTATGTGTTTACTATAATCTGTGCTACCAATTCCAGTTGCGCTCTTTAGATTTCTAACATTGCTTGACCAGTTGACCAAGTCTGCAAATATTCTAATTTTTTAAATGACTGGTTCTTCTTTGAACAAGAAGGTTAATACAGCAGTGAAGTTGACCCTCCGCACACTTAAGGAGACTCCCCATTGTTGCTATGACACAGAAAAGCTCCCATGGTACCTGTAAATATTTACCTGTCATAGCTAACAATGAACTCCATGCACAGATGTTACTCATAGTGTCCTACATGTTTGGAACAGGTGTGAGGAACCTTTGGCCCTCCAGATGCTGCTGAACTGGAACTCCCATCAGCCCCAGCAATCATGGCCAGAGACGATTGGAGTTGTAATTCAGCATCATCTCGAGGGCTAAAGGTTCCCCACACCTGATTTAGAATGTAAGATGAGTTCTGTTGGATGAGACCAGTAGTCCTCCAGTCCATGCATGGGAAACCTGTGGCCCTCCAGATAATGATGGGCTCCAACCCCCATTGATCCCAGCCGGCATGGCCAATGGTCAGGGATGATGGGCATTGTAGTCGAACAACATCTGGATGGTCTCAGGTTCCCCATCTCTGATCTAGTTCAACATCCTGTTTCCCACAGAGGTTAGCCAGATGCCTCCAGGAAATGCACAAGCAGGACATAAAGACAATAGCTCTCTACTGTAGTTGCTCTCCAGCAGTTGGAATTCAGTGGCAAGTTCTCTTTGAACCTTGAGGTTCTATAGAGCTATCATGACAAGTGCCATTGACAGATTCAAACAGGCACTGAACAATGTGTGTCTGTTAATGTGTGTGCATACATCTTGCCCCAATACCAAATATTTTGCTTTTTTTTAAAAAAAACGACAATACTAAGATTTTCCTGTTTGTGATAGAAATTGAAATTACCAATACACTTCTGGTTATTTTTATTTTATTTTATTTCTTTGTCTGTAGTTGGTGGAATGCAAGAAACCATCCTGACGGTCACAGGAAAATCTGTGAAAGAAGTAATGAAGTTGGATGATGAAGAAACATTTTCCAAGTTTTATCGTTGCATAGATTACCCCACTTCCTCTTTGCCTCTGGAGCTGGATGAGGACTTTGATGCCATATTTGATCCTGATGTACCAAAGTAAGCCCTTTCATATTCACACCTTTAGAAATACCACATTTGGGGAGGGGTGCTGCTTCTACTGCTTCTGGAGTTCTCTTTTTTCCTTCGTTTTGCTTTATGCAATGCTATTCTGTTAAAAGGTTCCCATTAGAAAGCAGGTTTTGAACTTGGATCACCAGTTGTATTGCTATCCATCAGTGGTCAAAATGCCAGCCATTCTTTCTTTTCTGAAAGGTAAGTCTTCCTCTCTCCTCATTTGTAAAGCTGCCTGGAAGGGGGAATGCTGAGATATAAAAACTCTTCAGTTTAAAGACTAAGAAATACATATATCCAGTATCAGTGACGGTGGTCATTTCAGTGTAATCCTCCAGGGATTATTATGATTTACGTGACCAATGTAGTATTACCTGTCCACCAGTAGCATTTGGCTGTGTTGGTGCAGCCTGTATATATTTTATATATAGTCACCTTTCTTCCAAGGAGCTAAGGATGAAGAGGAGGACTCAAGAGCTAGTAACTTGAACAAGACCCCACCTAATGAGCTTACAGGGATTTGAACCCAGCATCATCTGCTCAACTGCTACATTTTGTTTGTTTATTTGTACTTGCAGCCTGCCCTTCACCAAATAGTCCCAGGACAAGTTAGAAAAATATCACAGTTAAAACAAGTACAAATTACTTCAGTCATAAAATGAGGCCACAAACCTACACAATAACAAAGTTAACAGAGCAGCAGTGCAGCACACACCCCCTCACACACACTCAACCAAAGCCCTGGGAAAAGAGGTGTGTCTTGATCAAAAAGGCATGCAGTAATGGCAAAAGAAGTACCTTGGAGGGAAAGGTCATTCCACAACCCTTGCAGGAGGCTGCTTTATACTGAGTCAGACCGCTAGTCCATCTAGCTCAGTATTGTCTCTGCTGATGGGCAGCACCTCTCCCGGGTTTCAGGCAGGAGTCTCTCCCAGCCCTATCCGAAGATTGAACCTGGGACCTTCTGCATGCAAAGCGGATGCTCTGTCATTGAGCCGCAGCCTTTCCCTAATTAGTTGCAGTAGCCAGGAATGTGGGAGGCTGGGAGGTAAAAAGGAAAGACTGTAAAATATTACAAACCGCTTTGAGGATCCAGTGGTTGAAAAGTGTGATATAAATCAAATGTGTTCTTGTTGTTACTGCTGTGTGTCATGTTTGGACAGCACGGGGAACATAGAGAGTGGCTTTCTTTTTGGCAAATGTGCTGCAAATGCAACTTTCCAGCCACCACTGCAGTGCGGTTTTGCCTCTGATTGGGGGAGCAGGCAGCAGAGCAGCAGAGGCCTGACTCGGGTCTGCTTTCTCCTCCTGGCATGCCTAAGAAATCCTAGCGCCTGGCCGCTTATGCAGTCACATTGTACTTTTGCTCTCTACACAAAAAGGAGGAGTAGCTCAGGCCTGGGGGCCAAATCCAGATCTCTTTGTCTAGCCCTCAGAGTTCTCCCCAGGCTACACCCCCTCACTGGCCCTGCTTCACACCCTGATTGTGTTTGCCTGGCTGGAAGGTGTCCTTAGGAAGCTGCCTTATACTCGAGTCAGACCATTAGTCCATCTAGCTCAGTAGTGTCTACGCTGACTGGCAGCAGCTCTCCAGACTTTCAGGCAGGAGCCCCTCTCAGCCCTATTTGGAGATGCCGGGGTTTGAACTTGGGCCCTTCTGCATGCAAGGCAGATGCTCTACCACTGAGCTACGCCCCTTCCCCATGAACTCTGATAGTGCCACTTGGTTGCCTCGATGCAGGATAGATTGTGAGTGGGTATGTAGAAACTAGCCCAATGTAAAAAGATACAATTTTACGTTTGTTGCTTCAGCCTTTTTGCCTCTGGTCCCACCCACCACTGGCATGTGGCCCCCGGAAGGTTGCCTAGAAGGGAATGCGGCCCTCAGGCTGAAAAAGGTTTCCCACCCCTGCTCAACACGAGAAGGGTAAAAGGTAGCTTTATATGCGAATGTCATTTAAAGATAACAATTGCCGCTGTAATTAATTGCTAAGCAAGCCACAGGGCCGAAAGACAGGTGCTGGAAAGTAGCAGCTCTTGGTTAACACAAAGGTTGCATTGTATGCCTTCAGAAAAGGCTGCACAGAAGTCTCTCCTTCTGCCAATAGGCATTTCCAATGGCAGTTTATTGTGGACAGTGCTGCTTGTGTATGCAAGTCTTGCGCAGGACCCATGCAACATCACCTTCATCAAAATGCAATTTCATATTTTCCCATTTAATCCAGATTTGGATTTGCCAGTTCTGCAAAAAAGATAAGTAAAAACCACACAGAAACAGTAAATCCAGATTAAATTGGGAATGGGGCAATATGAGATAGCATTTTGATGTGGACAGTATTGTGTGGGCACTGCACAACACTTCCATGCATGATCAATATTGAGTCCACAATAAACTGCTGTTGGAGACACCCAATGTTTAATGGCAGGCTGCTAAGAATGTAGATTTAGTGTAGATATCTTTGTTTCTCAGGTTAATTTCTTCGGTAGCAGAGCACAAACGTGCAGTGAGACCCATACGCAGAGTCCAGGCTTCCAGGAACCCTTTAAAAATGCTAGCTGCAAGAGAGGACATTCTTCATGAATATACCGAGCAAAGGTTAAATGTGGCCTTCATGGAGTCAAAGCGGATGAAAGTTGAAAAAAGTAAGTCTGATGTCCCAAGTCTGCTTTCTGTATGCTAGAAATGCAGTGTTCTCAAAATTCAGTTTCACTTTGAGGAGTAACAATACTGCCATAAAGTGTACACTATGGTCCTGTTCAGACATAACAGTCTTGGGCCAATAAACCATGGTTTATCAACCATGGTTTATCAACCAAGAGCAAACAGTGTTGCTGCATTCTCCATCTTTGCATCTGCCTTTGCACACCCCATGTAAATGCTGATATCATGGCTTGTTTTAACCAGTTTCCCAGGATCAGATCCTAGTTTCATATTGTGGTTAGAAAGTGGAGATTGAACCATTGTTTCCTTGTTCAGATGTAGTGGGAAACTGTGTTTTTAAACAAGGCATAATATCTGTACTGAAATTAGGTGCACATAGGGAGGGTGGGACAAGGTGAGAGCGTGCAGACATGAAACATCTTTTCAGGCCAATAAACCATAGTTTCTTGGCTTGAAATGGTTAGTTATTATTTATTAATTTATTAGACTTGTTAGTCACTTGTTACCCAAAGGTCTCCAAGTAACTTACAACAAACAGGAAATATGCACCAGTCTGCGGATTTCTTTGCCTTTAAATAGGCAATGCCTTAAATAATAATTTTAAATTAATAGTGTAGGCGGGAGGGAGGGGGTTGTCAATCAACAACAGGGACACATGCGTGCATCCTGGAATAGAACTGGATCCTATTCAGTGGCTAAGTAACTATTACATACAGACACCAAAAAAATGTTTGGAATGATCATTGTAGACTTTAGCTTCCTGCTCTATATCAATGTATAGGAATTTAAGAATTAAATGCTCCCATTTTTCACCCTTATTTTGAAGTTTCCTCCTGGAAATGTCAGGTTCTTCAGATTAGTGAGTAACCTGAGCTCAACCTATTTTTTTGTTGTCTCTTTCAGCAGCAACAACAAAAAATGCTGGAAATGAGCCATGCATGAAAAAAACCTAAATAAAATATGGAAACGAAACATAATGTGGTTTCTTTGTTGTCTTGTGTGTGGCTTTCTTTTTCTTTTTCTCTTGCTTTTTTCCCTGTCCTGTCTTTTTTTTTTTTTAACTTCTGCTGTCTTAAGTGTCTGCAAACTCAAATTTCTCAGAGGTAGCACTTGCTGGCTTAGCAAGTAAGGAAAACTTCAGCAATGTTAGTCTACGTAGTGTCAATCTAACAGAACAGAACTCAAACAACAGTGCTGTGCCATATAAGAAGCTGATGCTCTTGCAGATTAAAGGTATGTGGAAGAGCTCTTAAATACTATCTTTTTTTAAAAAAACTTATCCAACACACAAACTTTTTAAGAAGTGTATGTGAGAAATGACATATAATTTTGTTGTGAGTGAAGAAAGCAAGACAGAGTGAGGTAGGAGGCACTTCATTCCTCCCTCCATGCTGGGGAGCAACAGAGTCCATACACTGGGGAGAAATGCAAATAAACAAGTGAGGGCAGCCATCTTAGGCCACCCTAGGAATGTTCCAAGGCCATGGGGGAAGGACCATGACTCAGTGGTAGAGCATCTGCTTTACATGCAGAAGGTCCCCTGTTCAATCTCTCCAGGTTGGGCTGGGAAAAACTCCTGCAGAAATCCTGGAGAGCTGCTGCCAGTCAGTGTAAACAACACTGAGCTAGATGGACCTATGGTCTGACTCAATATAAAGTAGCTTACTATGTTTCCTTGGGTCATAGCTTACAGGGGCACTTGTGGCTAGATTAGTGGTGTAGCGGCAAATTTAGAAGTGTAGGGTCCCTTCATGCCATGCCGCCTCAGGAAGCCATGCCTCTTGCAGCCACCCCCTCTCTCACACACACCACAGACTCACTGGCACCACCAATCTGCCATGCACCCCCGCCATGTAAAAGGAGGCAGGAGAGAAGGGCTAAAGTGGAGGCCACAGAAACATCCTCCACAACAGGGCCAGACCACGGAGGATGAAGAGGAGGCAGCACACCACAGAACAAGAGACAGGGTGTAGTGTGGGGTGGGTGAATATCTGCTGAATTCCAACCCCCCATCCCCCGTAGCCTATGTAAAAAGTAATGAGCCCACATCCCACCAGGACAACACACCTGGGCTAGAGGTTTCAAAGCACTTAACAGCCAGGCTGCTGCTTGGAACAGAGGCCTGGCTTTGTTTAAAGTAAAAAAATAAATGGAAAGACCACCCTCACCTAACAGTAAAAAAAACCATACTCCAAAAGAGCTGCAGTTTTCTCACCCTCCCTCTGAAATTTGCAGAAATTTTCCCTTGCCCTTCATGGTGGGTGGAGATCAGATGAAGATGGGCTGGTGGTTTGTTCACAGCCCTAAGAAAAACGTTCTATCCACTTTTCCCCACAAGATGCATAATTCTGTTACACATCTGTCATGTTCCCTCTTATGGACTTTTTTTTTCTAAACTATCCCTCCCCCAAGTGTTGTATCCTTGCCTCACAGATTGCAGGCCCCGGATTAGTTGGCAGTCAGGTAGCTTTATTCCTTAAGCTCCCTCTTGCATAAAATGATATTGTAGAAATGGAATATTATTTGTCTGAGACAGGGTTGTGTTTCTCCTCCCCCCTCAAAATAATAAAGACTAGAAATTGGCCCCAGTACTTATTTATTGCATATGCAATCAGTCTGGGTTTTTCTTCCACTGTAGGAAGAAGACATGTCCAAACAAGATTAGTCGAACCAAGGGCTTCATCACTTAACAGTGGCGACTGTTTCCTGTTACTTACTCCACATTACTGCTTCCTGTGGGTCGGGGAGTTTGCAAATGTGATAGAAAAAGCAAAGGTTAGTACTCTTAAGCATTGACATGCCAAAGCCATTCATTTTGGGGCCATTCTTCTGCAGACAAGATATAGAATGGTATTCTGAGCATGTAAAATATGGATGTGACTGCTGGGGCAATTCTTTCCCTCCTCCCTGCTGTCATTTTGCCCCCCACCCCAGAAAAGTTGGGGGGGTTTGATGGTTTTTAAAAATATTTGTATTGAGGTTTTCTGCTTTTCAGACAAAAGAAGCATAATGTATCAAAATGTAAATGTACTGCCTTCAATTCGATTCCGACTTATGGCGACCCTGTGACTAGGGTTTTCATGAGGCTGAGAGGCAGTGACTGGCCCAAGGTCACCCAGTGAGCTTCATGGCTATGTGGGGATTCGAACCCTGGTCTCCCAGGTCGTAGTCCAACACCTTAACCACCACATTTAAATCAATAAAACAAAATTAGACAACAAAGAAAGAGGAAATAGTAGATATAATGAGAGTTAAAACTGGTGTTAATAGTTCGTAATTTGTGAGACCTTACAGCTAGGCAAAGGAAATCCTTTGTGGGAGGGAGGAGAAATATCTGCATTCATGCAGAAAAGTGGTCTTGAAGATGTCTTCTGAGTTAAATGGGATAAGTTCTCATTTAAATGCAAAGAAAGCCTAAATGTATCTGATACAGTTTCCACGTTCAGTATCATTTGTCTAATAAGAATACCAGAAAGTACCTCTTTTTTTCTTTCTCTCTCTCTCCTGAACTGAACTATTATCCCACCAGCTTAGACGAGCCTATTCAGCTAAACATGTTCAATTTTCTAGGCGTCAGAACTTGCAACTTTAATCCAGACAAAGCGGGAACTTGGCTGCCGAGCTCCTTATGTGCAGACCATAGAGGAAGGAATCAATACCCACACACATGCAGCCAAAGACTTCTGGAAACTCCTTGGTGGCCAGACAAGCTATCAGTGTAAGGAGCTTTTGTTTTCTCCATTTCAGTGCTGGCTTGTTGTAAGAAAATCCTTGAATTGCTTCTTCCAAGTTTTGTTTTGTGCTACGTTGGTGTAACATTTTGTTTTGTCTGCTCATTTCAAGCTGCTGGAAGTCCAGAAGAAGATGAAATGTATGAAGCTGCAATAATAGAAACAAATTGCATTTACCGACTGGTTGATGATAAACTTATTCCTGATGATGACTACTGGGGAAAGATGCCAAAGTGTACACTGTTGAATTCAAAAGAGGTATAGTAAGTGGCATTTTAAAGTTCAGTGGTGGCTCTGATGCTCCTAAAACTTGGGGTGCAAACAAACATTGCTCTTTTGTCCCATTTCCTAGGTTCCTTTTCCCCTTGGGGCTCAACTGAGTTGGAGCTAGGCCCAGACCCAGCCTCCAGCCTTTGAGTGGCTGCATACTGTTTTTTTTCCTGATTACTGAACTAGCACTCTTGATCCCTAAAACACAAATTAATCTAAGAGTGTCCATGTCAGAAGACAGGAATAGTGACAGCCAGTCAGTGTTTTAGGAAGTAGCATACATAGTTCATTTTTCTAAGCAGAATAAATAAAATATGTTTGCACGGCAGGGCATTATTCACAGAGCTACAAGTGGGGTAGTTATGACCTTAGTGCTTGCCTTGAAAGATGCAGATACTGTGGGTTTTCAGTGAATTTATGCAACTGTAAATATGCAAAATTGCAGATTTGACAAAAAGATAGCCAAGAAGCCGCCTGTGTAGGAGGCCACCAGCAAATCAATTATTCCTCAGAAATGAAGGCTACATACCATTATTTTTGGGTTGTGATAATCACTATTAATACCTGTTACACAACTACAGAGCTCAGTATTTGCTCAGCATTTCTTCTTTTTTGGCTCAATGAATGACTGCTGTGTTAATTCTTTCTCCTCTTTCAGGTCTTGGTGTTTGATTTTGGTAGTGAAGTATATGTTTGGCATGGGAAAGAGGTCACTTTAGCGCAAAGAAAAGTAGCATTTCAGTTGGCCAAACACTTGTGGAATGGAACTTTTGACTATGCCAACTGTGACATCAATCCTCTGGATCCTGGTGAATGCAACCCCCTTATTCCAAGGTATCAAACCCAACCACAATGCTGAATTTGCTCTGTGCATAGTATTCTTAGCTTCGTAACAAGCATTGATAGGAGTTAAAGATCTGAATTGCTTATAACCTGGAGGAGTCCCTTAACTTGCTAATTCTCTTATGTTGTGGGAGAAAAAAGATGGTTTCTGCATTCACCCTAGCCATTGCTATAGAACATATAACGCTTGTGTCAGTTTGAGACAGGAAACACATTGGGAAAAATAAATATTTCAGGCTTCCCTTTCAAATTATTTGAGCAGGGTGTGCATCCTGTTGCTCTATAGCTCTTCCTTCACATTTTGCAATCTTGCATTGAAACTGTGAAAAGTGTTTTACCTATAGAATCTCAAATTCTTGTAATTTTCAAAAATAAATGTTACTGTCAAAGATGAATTAGGCAGGACACATAGCACTATTTTTAAGTTCTCTTGTCTTTTATTTTATAATGTGAAATGTTAATTGCTGTTGGAATGGTCTCTGTGTATATCTCTCTACTGTAATGCAGAAAAGGACAGGGCCGACCAGACTGGGCTATTTTTGGGAGGCTAACAGAACACAACGAGACAATATTATTTAAAGAAAAGTTTCTGGATTGGACTGAATTGAGGAAACCTGCTGAGAAGAACTCTGGCGAATCCCTTCAGAAGGTGGCAGAATTATTTATTTATGTATATTAATTATATTAATGTAAATTAATTATGCTTTGCAGATCTTGCCATGTAAAGAACTTCAAATTGTTCCACAAAACAAGCATGTAAGAGATATAATTCATTTTATCGATGGAAAAACTAAACCTAAGAGTTTAATTTGTCCAGGGGCTTATCCAGTAAATTCATAGGTCAGGAATTTTACCCAGGGATTTCTCTATGCTAATCTGACTTGGATGATGATAAAGTTTTTGTGGTCCTTCATGAACTAAAAAAATCAAATTTTCAAATGCAAGGTTACATTTTATCATTATGAATGTAATGTCTACTCTCCTAGTCTTTTATTCCAAGTCTTTAGAAGTTTAATTTGAGATTGACAGCCTAAATAAATTGTTGATGGGCATCTGTATGCTTTTAATATTATGATGAATGCTTGACATCTGGTTTGATTGCTTTGGATTTATATCATAATGTGTTCAGTGGGCTTTCTAAAACGGCTGTTTAAAGTGAAAACTGCTTTGTGTCTTATTACAGGAGGAAACCAGGTCTGACATTAAACCATATGATGTCATGCGAATGGTACCAGTGCCCCAGACAACAGTTGGCACAGTCCTGGATGGGATGAATATTGGCCGTGGCTATGGATTCATTGAGGGAGATGATGGGAGACAATTTGAAATTATCACCATCTCTGTGGATGTCTGGCATATCTTGGAATTTGATTATAGCAGGCTCCCTAAGCAAAGCATTGGACAATTTCATGAAGGGGACACGTATGTTGTCAAATGGAAGTACCTGGTGAGCACTTCAGGTTAGTAAAAAACTCTAATAAAGCATTGATTTTGTTTGAATTGGGTATAATCAATCTGTGTTGCTTGCGATGCACTTAACTATTCAAGCACATAACCAACTGATTTTGTTTTTAGTGTATTAGTTGCTGGAAACTATTTTGCTGTCGAGGAGGAGAGCAAGATATGAATATAAATAATATTTTTATGTGCCTTCATAGTCTTTTTTTTTTATTTCAGGAGATATTTATCAGCCACTTAAAAATTAAGTTACATGTAGAGTCTCAATACGCTGTTTTTAAAGTATGCTTAATGATAAAGCAGAACAACTAATACATAGTCCTTGGCCTTTGTTGCACCTCCAGGGTGAATTCTTTGTTTAAGTAAAGAAGCCAGAGATCACTTATGAAAACAATATATCAGCAATTTAATGTTCCCTTTATGCCACTGCATTTTAGAATCCCTTTAAATAGGGTCTTTTCAATAGTATTTTATTTAGGAGAATTATTTATTTATTTCATTTAACAAAATTTATATACTGCTTAAATGTAAAGACCTCTAAGTGGATTACAAAAAACATTAAAATAATTGTTAAACAGTTAAAAACAAGTAGTTAAAACATATTTAAAACAGCTACTAACTAAATGATTAAAACAGATCAAAGTCTATGTGTCTGGAAAGGCTTGCCTAAACAGAAAAGTTTTAAGCTGGCACTGAAAAGAATACAGCAAGGCGCCTGCCTGATGACAATAGGCCTGGAGTTCCACAAAGTAGGTGCTGCCACACTAAAAACAGGATTTCTTACAAGTGCAGAACAAGTATTATGCAGCACCTGTAACAGTGCCTGTTTGGCAGATCGAAGTTCTCAAGTGGGCTCATGTGGGGTAAGGCAGTCTCACAAGCAAACTGGTCCCCACATGTTAAGGGCTTTACATACTAGTAGTAACACCTTGAACTTAGCCCGGTAACAAATTGGCAACCGGAATTGCACTCCATGCACCTTTTAGCAGTGCTCCAGTATTGCTCAGCATTCCCACCGGAAATGTATAGTTGTCAGCATATGGAAAAATGACATATAACAGTTATTTTAAAGTGGTAGCATGATGAGGATGCATAATATCATGTGCTTATTGCATTTGTCTTCATTTGCGTCAGGCAATTCCATTTACTTTTTGTTATGGTACTTTGGTAAGTATAAACTGCTGTCCCAGTCTGCCTTTTTCCTTTATGTATTTTTGTCTGCCAGGTCATATATTCATCAGTTCTTTATAGGAATGCTTTCATGTTAATGTTTGCTAGCCATAGATGTGGTGTCTGAGTTGGGCATGTATCCTCCAGGTTATAGCCTCTTTTGATATTGCTTTGCAGTTGGAAGCAGGCAAAAGGGGGACATACAAAGCAGAATTGTTGGCAAAGAGAAATGTGTGTACTTCTTCTGGCAAGGGAGGCACTCTACTGTCAGCGAGAAGGGGACATCTGCACTAATGACTGTGGAGCTAGATGAAGAGAGAGGTGCTCAGGTAAGTAAAGCACAAGACTCTTCTCTTTTCACTATTATATAGATCAGAGGTGAGGAACCTCAGGCCAAGAGGCCAATTGATGCTCTCCAGGTCTCTGTCTCTAGGATACACACCTTAAAGTGGTGAGGGGGTTTGAGAGTGTTGAAGAAGCTGAGAGCAATGCCGTCAGGAGTCTAGACCAAGAGGCTAGACTCCTAGCAGGGGCACCCAAGGTGGAATGGTCAAAGCTGAGACACCAGACTAAGAGGCATCCAAACTCAGAGGAAGGCAATGGTAAACCACCTCTGAATACCTCTTACCATGAAAACCCTATGAACAGAGTATCCACAATGCAACACAAGATAGTGCTGGAAGATGAGACCCCCAGGTCAGAAGGCACTCAGCAAGCTACTGGGGAAGAACAAAGGGCGAGGACAAGTAGTGCTGTGACTAATGATGCAACTGGATCAAAGCCAAAAGAAAGCCCAGAGGCTGATGCGCACAGATGTGAAAAGAGAGTCCGAAGTTGTACAATGCACACAATAGAAACATACCATGTGAAAAGCATGAACCAGAGAAAGTTAGAAATTGTCAAGCAAGAAATGGAACGTATCAACATTACAATACTTGGTGTGAGCGAACTAAAATGGACTGGAATGGGACATTTTCAATCAGGCAACTACAAAATATTTTATGCAGGAAATGAGAAATTAAGAAGAAACAGGGTTGCTTTAATAGTGAGAAGTGATGTAGCAAAAGCAATCAGGAGCTATAACGCAAGGTCTGAGCAAGTGATATCAATGAGATTTAACGGGAAACGTATTAACATAACGATCACCCAAGTCTATGCTCCAACGGCAAATGCTGAAGAAGAGGAATTAGAGAGATTTTACACAGAAGTACAGGAAGAAATTGGTCACACACCAAAACAAGATGTGCTGATAATCATGGGGGACTGGAATGCAAAGTAAGGAATAGAGAAGAGCTAGGAATTGTGGGGAAATGGGGCTTAGGAGATAGAAATGAAGCAGGAGAAAGACTTAACAAATTGTGTGAAGCCAATAATTTGTTTCTCACAAACACATTTTTTGAGCAACCAAAAAGACAATGGTACACGTGAACATCACCAAATGGTCAATATAGGAATCAAATTGATTATATAATTGGTAGCAGAAGATGGAGAAGTTCCATACTTTCTGCAAAAATAAGACCAGGAGCAGACTGTGGTACAGATCATGAACTGATTGTATCGAAAATCAGAGTAAAGCTAAAGAAGAAGAACAAAGCAATCATAATGCCAAAATACAATTGAAATAACATCCCAGAAGAATATAAAGATCAAACAAGGAACAGATTTGAGGCTGTAAACTTACTTGACAGAGAAGCAGAAGAACCATAGATTGAAGTCAGAGACATTATCAGGGAAGAATGCAAAAAGACAATACGTCTAGTTAAAAGAGAGAAAGACCTCAATGGATGACTGAAGAAACTCTTCAAATGGTTAAAGAGAGAAGGAAAGCAAAAGCAAAAGGAGATAGAAACATGGTTAGAACCCTAAATGCAACAATACAGCCACTAGTACGTAGGGACAAAGAGAACTATTACAATCAATCAATCAATCAGTTTATTCGACCACTTGGTCAGCATAACTATTATGATAGTTATTGTATTGAAATAGGACAACAAAAAGGGTAGAAAAAGAGCCCTATTCCAAAAGATTAGAGAAATGAACGGGAAATTTAAATCAAGGGTAGGAGTGTTGAATAATCAACAGGTGAACACACTGACTGACCGAGAGGAAATAAAAGGAAGATGGAAGCAATGCACTGAAGAACTCTATAAAAGAGATACAAGGATGACAGATTCATTCATGGAGGAACTGTATGATGGAGAACCAGAAATTTTAGAATGTGAGGTGAAAGCTGCTCTTAAAATACTTGGAAGAAACAAATCACCAGGAACAGATGCCATGCCAATAGAGTTGCCACAAGCTACTGAAACTGAATCTATCCATATTTTGACAAAAATTTGTCAACAAATATGGAAAACTAAACAATGGCCCACAGACTGGAAGTGTTCAATATACATCCCAATTCCAAAGAAAGGGGATCCCAGGGAATGCAGTAATTATCGAACTATTGCCTTAATATTCCATGCAAGTAAAGTAATGCTCAAGATTCTACAACAAAGGTTCTTACCATATATGGAGCAAGAAATGCCAGACGTCCAAACTGGATTTAGAAAGGGAAGAGGCACCAGACATCATATCACAAACATACTTTGGATAATGGAATGGACCAAGGAATTTCAGAAGGAAATCACCCTGTGCTTTATAGATTACAGCAAAGACTTTGATTGTGTAGATCATGAAAAACTATGAAATGCTTTAAAAGAAATAGGGGTGCAACAGCATCTGATTGTCCTGATGCGCAACCTATACTCTGGACAAGAGACTACTGTAAGGACAGAATATGGAGAAACCGACTGTTTCCCAGTCGGAAAGGGTGTGAGACAGGTGTATTTTATCACCCTATTTATTTAATCTATATGCAGAACATATCATACGGAACGCAGGATTGGAGCAAGGTGAAGGAGGTGTGAAAATTGGAGGGAGAAATATCAATAATTTAAGATATGCAGACAATACCATACTCTTAGCAAAAACCAGTGATTCGTTTAAAACGAATGCTGATGAAAGTTAAAGAGGAAAGCACAAAAGCAGGACTACAGGTGAACATCAAGAAGACTAAAGTAATGACAACGGAATGTAACCTTAAAGTTGACAACGAGGGCATTGAACTTGTCAAGGATTATCATTACCTTGGCACATTCATTAACCAAGATGGAGACACTAGTCAAGAAATCAGAAGAAGGCTAGGACTGGGAAGGGCGGCTATGAGAGTACTACAAAAGGTCCTCAAATGCAAAGTTGTATCACTGAGCACTAAAGTCAGGATCATTCAGACCATGGTATTCCTGATCTCTATGTATGAATGTGAAAGTTGGACAGTGAAAAAAGCAGATAAGAGAAAAATCAACTCATTTGAAATGTGGTATTGGAGAAGAGCTTTGTGCATACCATGGACTGTGAAAAAGACAAATAATTGGGTGTTGGAACAAATTAAACCAGAACTGTCACTAGTAGCTAAAATGATGAAACTAAGGTTATCATACTTTGGACACATCATGAGAAGACCTGATTCACTAGAAAAGACCATAATGCTGGGAAGAACAGAAGGGAGTAGAAAAAATGGAAGGCCAACAAGATTGATTGAATTCCATAAAGGAAGCCACAGACCTGAACTTACAAGATCTGAATAGGGTGGTTCACGACAGTTGCTATTGGAGGTCACTGATTCATGGGGTCGTCCTAAGTCGTAATCGACTTGAAGGCACATAACAAGGTGTCTGTCTGGCCCTTGGAATTCTCCATAGGCTATACCCCTCACTATACCCTGCTTCACCCTGAGTGCTTGTGCCTGGACCGTGTGTCACTGAATTCTGATAAAGCCTCTTGCTTGTCTGGATAAAGGATCGAGCGTCTGAGTGTATGTAGAAACTAGCCTACTGCACCAAGGCAAAATTTGCATTAGTTGTTCTGCTCTTTGGCCACTGTTTCAGCACTTGCATGTGACCGTCAGAGGGCTTCCCAGAAGGGCATGTGGCCCTTGGGCTGAAGAATGTTCCTGTAGCATAGATATTCAAAGGCAGTAGGTCCTGCCAAATTAGTGTATCAAGTCCTACAGAAATGAGTGAAAGGAGCACAGTGGGCTTTGTTCTAGCTGCAGTAATAACAGAACATGGTTTACTTAGGTGAAAATCTCTGTAGACGTGTGTCATATTCCTAGGTACTATTTAAGCTATTTTGTCATAAAGGACAGAATAAGGGCCAGTTCAGGTGTTACTTTAAACTATTCATTCACTGGAAGGAGCCCTCCCCAGCATCTAAATTATATATAATAAATGTAGCATTTAAACTTGGGAGTTCATGAACCTCGGCTATGGCAATATCGGAGAGTCCCAAAGTATGTTGTGAAGCATTGGTGATGATGTTGAAGCTGACAGATGTGATCAATAAGTGCCCATTAGATTGCTCATGTGTGGAGGGTATATAAGAAGGGTGTCCTGCAAAGGCAAAAAAGAAAGAGCCAGCAGTTAAGAATAATACTGTGGCTTTAGCTTCTCAAAAACCTTGAAATCATTGCAAAATTAATAGATCCTAGTTAGCTGAACATACGGATTTGCATGTTTGGTACTGGACAGCTATTTAGAATTTTAGAGACAGGACTGGGGAAGTGCCATAGCTCAGTGGAAGGTCCCAGGTTCTGCTTTGCATGCACAACGTCCCACATTCAGTCCCTGACATTTCCAGGTAGGATTGGGAAAGGCTCGCATCTGAAATCATGGAGTGCCATTGCCAGTCAGTGTGTGGACAGTGTTCCTTTTAGACAAAGTTGCTGCTGGAAAGGAGTAA
The DNA here is from genome assembly GCF_030035675.1 of Rhineura floridana. Classification (NCBI taxonomy): domain Eukaryota; kingdom Metazoa; phylum Chordata; class Lepidosauria; order Squamata; family Rhineuridae; genus Rhineura; species Rhineura floridana. The sequence continues at coordinate 66,312,965 of NC_084489.1, forward strand.
CTTAAAGACAAATCACCAGATAACATTATTTTATTGTTGTGGCCTTAGCTTCAGGGTTCTCAAAGTCTGGAGATGGGCCTTTCAGTGGAGGTTCAAGGAGATAATGCGTTTCTTCCTGTAACTGGCATAATAGCAATACATATGTTTAATATTACGATTAAAAATATTAAAACCATCAATCAACAGATCAATCAGTAAGCTTATAAGGAAGAGAATGCACATATTGGTTAACAATATCTTCAAGGAGCTCTCTCAAAATGTTTGCAAATGTTTTTACTAGCCTCTTGAAAACGAAGTAGCTTGCCAGGTTTCCTTGGGCCAAGAATTCAGCGGTAAAGGGGCTACAACTGAAAAGGCTCTGCTTTTCATAACCCCCTTCCATGCCTCAGAAATCTGTATTATTCCAAGATGGACCCCATCAGATAATCTGAAGCAGAGTTGGGAAACTTGTGGCCCTCCAGATGTTGTTGTACTCCTGTCAGCCTCAGCCAGCATATATAACGGGAGTTGTAACCCAACACTATTTGAAGCCAGAGGTTCCCTTATCCTAAGAGCATTGGGAGGTTCATATGGCACCAGGCATCACTTTTGATCCAAGCGGCTTATCGGAATAATTTTGTCTTATTTAGCATAGTCCTAAATAAAGCATTAACTTGCTGTGATGCTAGAATCACTATCATTTTTTTTAGGTGCAAGTTCTTCAAGGAAAAGAGCCACCATGTTTTCTTCAGTGCTTTCAAGGTGGAATGATCGTTCATACGGGGAGAAGGGAAGAGGAAGAAGAAAATACGCAGAGTAAATAGCTTATTGATAAAAATTGTCTGCTGTAAGAGGAGGGAGATGTGAACAATTATTTGTTATTTATTTATTTATTACATTTATTTATTTATTATTTGATTTATATCCCGCCCTTCCTCCCAGCAGGAGCCCAGGGCGGCAAACCAAAGCGCGAAAAACACTTTAAAACATCATAAAAACAGACCTTAAAATACATTAAAACAAAACAACTTTAAAAACATTTTAAAAGCTTTCAAGACATCTTTAAAAAAGGTTAAAAAACATATTGTTTAAAAAAAGATTTTTTAAAAAATAATAGCAATACCAACACAGACGCAGACTGGGATAGGTCTCAACTTAAAAGGCTTGTTGAAAGAGGAAAGTTTTCAATAGGCACCGAAAAGATAACAGAGATGGCACCTGCCTAATATTTAAGGGGAGGGAATTCCACAGGGTAGGTGCCGCCACACTACAGGTCTGTCTCCTCTTTTGTGCAGAACGGACCTCTTGATAAGATGGTTTCTCCTGTGCATGGAAAGATGATATCAGATGGGTAACTAGCTCCACCTAGTGGTTGAAGGCAAAAGAGTACTGCTGACGTTTTACTGTAGCTCCGTTCCTGGTCTGCGCCTGCTCCGTGCTCAGTTTTTCTCTTTTGCCTCACAGAAAGTGGTTGGATTCTCTCTGACTCCGTGATTCAGGCTTGTAGCGTTTTGTTGTTTGGGTCTTCTGTGTGAGTTCGTTCTTGTTCTTTCCCTCAAAGTTTTTCTTATTCCTCTTCCTTCTGTAATAGTTTAAAAACAAACAAACAAACAAACAAGGTTCCTTCTGTCCTTTTCCTTCTAACCTTCCCCCGTGGCGAGGAACAGCCAGCCCCTCCCCGCGGCCAGACTCCCTCTCTAACTAATTTTGCTGACGTTCCTCCTCGTTCAGCAAGCTACAGCATCGGCGGCTTCAACCTTAGCGGCAGCCTTCCTAGGGCTCGATACTCAGGCCTACACCCAGTTATTTCTCGCTCTTTACGAGTGGCTTTCGTTTTTACACGCTCTGTAACGGGAGAGGAGGTAGACGCGCAGAAGCAATAGAGGGGAAGATGCCGGCCGCTGCTAAACTTTGAGCGTCGCCCGGTCGTTTACTAGCACTGTCAGTCACCAACAGCAGCATTTATTAACCCCATAAGTCCCGCAGTGTGTGCCCGTGATGGGGAAAGCCACGCACAAAACGAAACACCTCTCAAAGGGGTTGAAGCCGCCTCCCCGCATGGCATCAACAGGCGCAGTATCAGAGCCCCTTCCCACCCTGGGATTGGAGCAGTCTCATTCCTCAGGGGATCATTCTGAAGTAGCGGTGGCCCGCCCCTCTACCGTCAGGCACGAGGTGGCTGAGGCTCAGATTCTGGCGGGCAGGGTGGCTACAGAAGGCAGGATATCTGTCCCACATAAGCGAACTTGTAGAGATGGTCAAGCTCCTGTCCACCATACAAGGGACCAGAGAGACCTGGAACCCCTGTCGGATGACGAAGGCAGCCAGCCCCAACCTCCCTTAGATGCTATTTTTTCTACTGCCTCCTCTCCTGAGGCCTTTACTGGGTTTTTGGATGAACCAATCCCTTTTCAACAGGTTCAATCTGCTGGAGGGCATACGCTCTACACTTCTCACACTCAGGCTTGCCCTGTTCAGTTACATCTGTCAGCGCATTCAATTCAACAGCTTAAGGAGCAGCTTAGAGAGGCTCTCTTATTGGATCTGGCCAGGGACTTGTCTTCTCAAACTACTTCAGGTTCCCAGCCCTCGAGGTATCCACTTACAGATCATTTGAGGACAGATCCTTGCCCTCCTCCTGGCCGCTCATCTCCAGATCCCCATGCGGCATCTCAAGGCAGACATCTTCAGCTCCCTGACCAGGAGCCTATGGACGCAGAAAATGAATTGATTGTCTTGGATGAGGAGGAATGGAGTGGGGAGTCAGAATCTGAGGAGATCCTATCTACCAGGATATTTCAAGAGGCTCATTTTCTTCCTCTGCTGTGCAAGGCGATGGAAGCCCTTACCCTCACCTCTGCAGAGGATCCTCCTACTCCATCCACCTCGAGAGTGTCAGCAGTATGTCCAGATCCAAAACCTAGGTCGAGAGTGTTGAAGCTTCCTTCTCTTCTTCCGAAGGTGCTCAAATCAGAATTCGACATTCCTTTACAATTCAAAAAGTCAGTTTCCATCGCCAACGAATATTATACACTAGAACAACCGCTCATGGATCAGTTGAAGATCCCGCTTATAGACGCGCCTATAGTCAATCTCCTGAACCCATCTTTGAACCCGAAAGACTCAGATGCTCACCTCAAGGATGCCACTGAGCGTAAGATGGACCAGGGGCTTAGAAGAGTGCACGAGGCTAGTGCGCTTTCCATCAGGGCAGCAGCAGCCTTCTCGGTATTTGCTCGAGCTTCCCTTCTCTGGTTGGAGGACCTGCTGGATGACCCACAGCAAGACCCAACCCGAGTGCGCAAATCTCTGCTGAAGGTCTCTCGGGCGGTTACCTTCATGGCAGACGCGTCCATGGATGCTATGCAGTTCGCAGCAAGGTCACTGACGGCAGGGGTCTTCACGCGAAGGACCCTTTGGCTTCGTCACTGGGAAGCTGCTCGCTCGAACCTTGCCTCGGAACCCTACGTGGGAGGCAAATTATTCGGGGACACCGCCCTCGCGCATGTCTTGGAAACTAAGGAAAAGAAAAAGTCCATGCCATCCACCAGGAAAAGGGATGACGGCAGAGCCTTTCGTCGGTCATTCCATCCATATTTCCCATCGCACTCCTTTCGGGGCTTACGTTCCTTTGGAAGACAGAAGGGCACCCACTCCAGCCGTCCCTTCTGGAATAGACAGCGCAGCCAGCTTAAATCCCAACAACACCTTTCGGGTCGCTCCGGATTCACATCCCAGTCACATGGAAACAGAGGTCAGTTCTGATGCCTCTGCCTCGCCGGTGGGTGGCCGTCTCCAACAGTTTGCTCACCGTTGGAAGGACTTGTCCTCCGATCGGTGGGTCCTACACACTCTTCGATACGGCCTTCGCCTGGAATTTTCTTCCACCCCTCCGGCGAGATTCATTCCATCCCCTCTATCAACAAATCCACACAAGAGGGACAAAGTTTTGCGGTCAGTTTCCCATCTTCTGCACATGGCAGCCATTGAGAAAGTTCCTCCAGGAGAGAGGTTCCTGGGAAGTTACTCTCTGTTCTTCACCGTCGGGAAAAAAGACAGTTCGTCCAGGCCTGTGTTAGACCTCAAGAGTCTAAACTGCTTCATAAAATACTGCAAGTTTCGTATGGACACCTTGCTTTCAATCAAGGAAGCACTGAGGATAGGGGACTTCCTCTCCTCTATCGACCTGAAGGAGGCATACCTTCACATACCAATCTTTCCCCCTCACAGAAGGTACCTCCGCTTCGCGGTGGGACAAGACCGTTATCAATTCAAGGCCATGCCCTTTGGCCTGTCGTCCGCTGCCAGGGTATTCACAAAGATCGTGGTTGTCCTGGTGGCACACCTCAGGACTCTGGGGATTCATATATTTCCTTATCTGGACGATTTTCTGATCCGCTCACCATCATTGCACAAGGCACGGGAAGACCTCCATGTCACCCTGGCCTGTCTAAAGGACCATGGCTTCCTGATCAACGAAGCCAAAAGCCATCTCTTTCCATCCAACCGCATTACACATTTGGGAGCGACTATAGACTCTACACGGCCTCCTCACTTTGTCCCAAGACAGAGTCAGCAAGATTCGACAAGTAACATTGGATATCCTATCATCCCCCTCGCCAGACCTGATGAAATTGGCAACGCTTCTCGGCTTGATGGTGTCCACGTTCCAAACGACGCCTTGGGCACGTCATCACTCCTGAACACTTCAGTGGGCACTTCTGCCCTTCCAATCCGACATAGCGTCCAGACATCACCGCAGGATAACTCTGTCACCACAGGTTCGACAGTCACTGTTTTGGTGGACCCACGAATTCAACCTAATGAGAGGCGTTCCCTTCTAGGATCCACCACACACCCTGATAACATCAGATGCCAGCTTATCAGGTTGGGGAGCCATATGCAACAGGCAGGTGGTTCAAGGCACATGGTCGCCTCAGGAATCCACTCTGCCGATCAACCTGCTCGAACTGCGTGCAGTTCGTCTGGCCCTCAGGCACTTCGCAACCTCCAGACAGTTGGGAGCGGTGCTGGTCAGAACAGACAATGTGTCGGTCAAATCTTATTTGAACCGTCAGGGGGGCACACGCTCCCTCCTTCTTCAGAAGGAAACCTTTCTCCTCTTCCAGTGGGCAGAGAACAATGTCGACTCGATAGCGGCAGAATATCTCAAGGGGGAGGACAACAGCCAAGCGGACTGGCTCAGTCGGGAAAAGCTACTTCAAGGGGAATGGACTCTTCACCCAGAGGCCTTTCATCAGATAGTGAAACGCTTTGGCCACATTCATGTGGACCTCTTTGCCACCAGGCACAATCGACAGGTGAAGAGGTTCTTCTCCCGGTATGTGACACCAGGCGCGGAGGGAACAGATGCCTTAACTTCCCGGTGGCCTCCGGGCAGACTGTATGCCTTTCCTCCGATTGCAGTTATTCCCAGAGTGATCAAAAAGCTTCGGGCCGAGAGATCGGCAATTCTATTAGTGGCTCCATGGTGGCCACGGAGACCTTGGTTTCCAGCCCTTCTCGACCTGTCGGTGGAACCACCATGGCAGATTCCAGTGCGAAGGGACCTGCTCTCTCAGGGACAGCTCCAGCACCCGGATCCAGAGTGGTGGGCGCTTCATGTATGGAACTTGAACGGAGGAGACTCTTGAAAGAAGGCATCTCTCCCCAAGTGTTGGAAACTATGATGGCTTCTAGACGCCCTTCCACACTCAGAATTTATGAGAGCACATGGAAGGCCTTCTCATCCTGGTCACAGCAGAAAGGAATTCTTCCTCGGAAGGTGGGGATCAACCAGATCTTGTCTTTTCTACAAGACGGCTTATCTTTGGGTCTCAGACCAAATACCCTGAAGCGCCAAGTCTCGGCCTTGTCGGCAATCCTCTCCAGATCTCTGGATAATCCGATCGGATCTCACCCTTTCGTCAAACGTTTCCTCAGGGATGCGACGATAACAGCACCACCTACGGTGCACCGCTACCCAACTTGGGATTTACATAAAGTTTTGTCAGCCCTTCAAAGACCTCCATTTGAACCTCTGAGTCAGGTTTCCCTCCGTCTTCTCTCCTTTAAGGTCTTGTTTCTCGTGGCCATCACTTCAGCCCGTAGAGTGTCTGAGTTGAATGCCCTATCCGTCCATAAAAATTTTTGTATGTTTCATAAGGATAGAGTAGTCCTACGTACTGTTCCTTCCTTTCGTCCCAAAGTGTTGTCTACCTTCCATTGCCAGCAAGAGCTGGTATTGCCGTCCTTTTGTCCGAATCCTGTCCACCCTTTAGAGAAAGCCTGGCACTCTCTTGATGTGCGAAGAGCGCTTAAAGTTTATATTTCCAAGACAAAGCCAATTCAGAAAACAGATAATTTGTTTGTCTCTTTCCACCCTACGTCCCTAGGGAATAAGGTATCCACATCCACACTAGCCAGGTGGATTAAGGCATGCATATCATTAGCTTATGCCTCTCTAAGATTAGCTCATCCTACCGGAATAGTAGCTCACTCTACCAGAGCAGCGGCCACATCAGTGGCCTTTTCCCGTAATGCCCCTCTCGCAGAGATTTGTAGGGCAGCCACATGGTCCACTCCCAATACGTTCATTAAACATTATAAAATAGACTCCTATGCTTCATCGGAGGCAGCCTTTGGGAGGAGGGTGCTACAGCACGTCCTCAAGGATCATTCGTGACCACAGCCCAGCAGTATTCCCACCCTCCATGGGTCAGCTTTGGTATGTCCCATCTGATATCATCTTTCCATGCACAGGAGAAGAGACATTTGGTCTTACCGTGAAATCGGTCTTCTCTGTGCATGTCAAAGATGATATCAGGGCCACTCCCTATGAGGGCTGGGCTGCCTTTATAAGCACGGTTAGTCCTGGAGCAGAGAGTGTATGAGTACTGTTGTCTTGTCTTGTTTGTGGCGCCTATTGGCTTGATTTGGTGGGCTTGTCATTGTAAACTGAGCACGGAGCAGGCGCAGACCAGGAACGGAGCTACAGTAAAACATCAGCAGTACTCTTTTGCCTTCAACCACTAGGTGGAGCTAGTTACCCATCTGATATCATCTTTGACATGCACAGAGAAGACCGATTTCACGGTAAGACCAAATGTCTCATCTGCAGGATACCCTCACCTGCAGAGCGCAGTGTATATAAGGGATAACATGGTCTTTCAGGTATCCTGGTCCCGAGCTGTATAGGGCTTTGTACACCAAAACTAGAACCTTGAAATTGGCCCAGTAGCAAATGGGCAAATTTATACCCTGTCATTCCTCCCAAAAGGAGCCTGTGTGATTTTTTGCCTTAACTTACTCTGATCATCTAAGGCAGTACACTAGCATTTAATTTGACTAGTACGTGTTGAATGCCAGGGATCAACTCTGGGAAATGAAGTAGTAGAAGTGAAGGCAAGTGCATTTAAGCATGTGCAAAGTTTCCTTTCTCTAGCACCTGAATACCCCAGCGGTCCACACATATCTGGGATTAGGTGCAGGGCTTCCAGATCTGAGGGAGCCATTTCCAAGTGAGATGAACGATGTCTCCTCTTTGGAAATGAAGTAACTCATCACACTTAATAGAAAAAAAGGAATTGGTTCTTTAATACATTTACATATTTTGTCTTTCTGCCAAAGCACTCAAGGCTGTTTACAGTTTAAAAGACATGACATAGAAAGAGAAAATAACCAATTTATTTACCACCTTTTTCAGTGACGAGGTGGAATAGCTGTTGATTGAGTCAGTTCTAGGGAGGAAGGGATTGAACCCAGGATGGTGGAATGGCCCTTGCTGTCTGACCTTTCCCTCAAATAGAGTCAAGCGGAATGACTACTGATGGAAAAACTGGCATTCATTCTTTTCTCACTAAGTTAGCAGTGCTGTTGGACTCAAGCCACACTGTGTTTGGCTGGGATGCTAGGGCATGATTTGCTTGAACAATGGTTTGTCATCTCAGATGAGCAAACAAGCCAATGACTTGTTTTCTCCAAAGCTTTGTTTGTTTTTCCAGCTGCTTGTGAATCCTGGTGAGTGCTTGAAGTGGGACAGGCAAACAGACCATGGTTAAATAAGGTTGTTGGGTTCAGACATAACACCAAATGAAAGTTAAAGTAATCCATGGTTTGTAAGCCAACAACAAACCATGGTTTCACATTGTGGTTTGTTGGTAGAAAGCAAGCCATTGTTAATTTGCTAGGCACATTCAAGCAAGCCATAGTCAGGCTAAACAAACCATGGATTAACATTATGTGTAAACCAGGCCACTGTGCCAGTTAGGTTTGCTTCCTCCAGGAACATTAATAATATAGAGGGAGTGAAATGAGGTAACAATAGGTAGGAAGAAAAATTTAGTTTTAACTGATGTTTTAAGTGGCGTCTTTGCTTATCCTGATAGTTTGTTTAGACTTGCTAGGATCAGTGGGGATCAACAAGGCACAGCCAAGGTGTGGACTGCAAGTGTAAGCAACACTGATTCAGCACACCTGTCAACTCACAAAAAGCCTCAGATTTCAAGGAGTTCAAGAGTTTCACTTTGTCGTTCAGAAAAGCATAGCTTAACTTAGAAGCAGCCTTAACAACTGTATGGTAAATTTGTGTTGTCCATGACCATTGCAGGTGATTGGCGACTGTATTGTGTACGAGGTGAGGTTTCCCTTGAAGGAAATTTGCTTGAAGTAGCCTGTCACTGTAGCAGCCTGAGATCCAGGACTTCGATGATTGTTCTAAACATCAGCAAAGCCCTCATTTACTTGTGGCATGGCTGCAAAGCCCAGCCACACACCAAAGAAGTAGGAAGAACAGCAGCCAATAAAATAAAAGAACAGTAAGTAGCAACATGACCTTCTGTACATATTTGTATTGTCTATTGACAATTTATGTACCTTTCTAAGACCCTGGAAAGCTAGTGAAAAAGGAATTAAGTGGGAGCAAAACAGAGGTTTATTAGTTCTGTATCATTTTATTACATTTATATTCACCTTTTCTCCAAGCAGCTCAAGGTGGCATGCCCACTTCTCCCATTTTATCCTCACAACAACTCTGCAAGGCAGGTTTGGTGATGAGTCCAAGGTCACTGCATGAGCTTCATGGCTGAGTGGTGATTTAAACCTGGGTTTTCCCAGTCCCAATCAAGCATTCTAATCGCTACACCTTATTGGCTTTATAATTTGCACATTATGCATTTTAGAGAGAAGTAATAAAGTGAAGCTTTTGTCCCCAACTCTCACTACTAGAACCCATGGGTCACCCCATGAGATTGATTGGTGGTAGATTCTGGACCGACAAAAGAAAATGTCTCTTTAACACGACATGTAACTAATTTTTGGGAATTCATTGCCACAGTGTAGTTACATCCACTAACTTGGGGGGCTTCAAAGGCGAACAGACCGAATGATGGAAGATAAGTCTATGAATTGCTAGTAGCCATAATGGTTATATGGAGCTGCCTCCATAGAGGCAGTATGCAATAAATTCCAGCTGCTGGAGGACAGCTTCAAAGGGAGAGCTATTGCCTTAATGTCCAGCTCTGGGCTTCCTAGAGGCATTTGATTGGCCCAGTGCTTGGGACGAACTAGTTCAGTTTAATGAAGTTCACTGAATTAATTCAAAAAACTCTGAATTACACCTGAAACTAGTTCCCATAATTGTTGAGGGAGCTGAACATGAATTAAGTTTGTTTTGGAGTAGAACTCTGAACAATTTCTAGTTCCATTTTCTTACATGTGTTTTTTTTCTTACTGTTTAGACCTTTAAGCCTATATCATAATTGTTGAGAAAAATAAATTAAACATTTCACAATCCACTGTGTATGTTGATATTTTCTTAGTCTTCTTAAGTATATTTTATACTTCAACACAGCAGCTTGTGAATGCTGAAACAAAATGGCCTAGGATCATTTGGATAACTTGAACTGTGAACTGAATGTGAATGGAACTTGCTCATTTTGTAAAAGGATGATCTGGAATTGGTTCGTTTTTGGACATGTTGAATTTGAACTAGAACCTTTTAAAATAAACTTTCCAAGCTCTGGATTGGCCACTGTGGGAACCAGATTGTTAGACTAGGGGAACCTTTGCACTGATTTAGTAGAGCACCTCTTAAGTTCTTAAGTTGGGAAAACATCACAGGATGCTTGACTAAGTGAATTCCAAGAATGTAGATTTATGAGAACAATTGATTCAGAGGAAATAGAAATGATGAGGGCTGGCAAGTGCCTATTCCCTGGCATTGTTCTCAGCTTTTTTTGGCAAGGTAACAATGAGCAAGGCCATTGGTAAGAATTATGCTGCAGCAGAAATTCACAGTATTAATGGCAGTCCTGTTGGATTAATATTGCATTTTAGATGTCCTCTGGAAGCAGGATTGCATAGCAGTCGCAAGGTGACAATACATGAATGTGATGAAGGGTCAGAGCCATTGGGATTCTGGGATGCCTTAGGAAGAAGGGACCGGAAAGCCTACGACTGTATGTTGCAAGGTATGGTATACTTGGCTTGGCTTTGGTGCTCTGTTAAATACCCCAAAAGTCTACAATCTAGTGCATCTTACTGGAAAAGGTGCTTATATACAACTGGGGTGAGAATCTGTGGCCCTCCCTGACCATTGGTCATGCTGGCAGGGGCTGATGGGAGTTGTAGTCCAACAACATCTGGAGGGCCACAGGTTCCCTCCCCCTGGTCTAAAACCTTGGGAAAACTCTAAGTAACATTAACTCCTTGGAAATAAAATGTCAGGAAATGGTGTGGCTGCATTGTTTGCTCTCAAGAGCCAGGATTTTCAGGGAGATTAGCAAAAATTTACCTCTCTATCCATCTTGTGTAACAAGGTACTCTATTACCTTTACTAATCATTCACAAGACTCACGTAAAGCTACATCTAAAATGGGCATGGCTGCTAAAATATTAACTCTGAGAACTTTGATTGCTCTTTTTAAAGATCCTGGGAAGTTTAACTTCACACCCCTCCTGTTCATCCTTGGGAGTTCATCTGGAGAATTCTCAGCCACTGAATATGTATATCCAGCAACAGACCCTTTTGTGGTGAATTCTATGCCATTCCTGCAGGAAGACCTCTACACAGCTCCCCAACCAGGCAAGTGAATGTGGTTCAGTTACTATACTGATAGCAAGTTGAAGTGCCGCATGTGCAACACCTAAAGGAGCCTCTGGCCTCTAGAAAGATGTCTCTGTTCAGGAACACTGCCAACCTTGAACCTGCCGAAGTTTAGTTATTTGATTATGTTCCTACCTCCAGACATTGTGCACAGAACACACACAAACCCACACACCTAGAACAGGGCCTATAATGTACTAGCAACGCTTTGTAAATCAGAAGTGGTATATAGGCAGCAATAGCATCCCTGTAGTAAAAGAAATGCTAAGTGCTTTACAATTTTCATTCTCTGTTTGCCTCTTTTAAAAAACCTGTGTGGTGGTGATTATTTAAATATTGGAGAACTGAGGCCAAGAGAAGCATTGGTGACTACATAATGGGTTCATGGCAAGAGTGCGGAATGAGCCAGAGTGTTAGATTCTGGACCACACGAGGCTTTTTATTATGGTGTGGAAATGCTGAGGATACTATAAAAAAATATGCAGCATGTAGAACATTTGTCTTTTATTTGACCTGTGCAGCCCTCTTCCTTGTCGACAATCACCATGAAGTGTACCTCTGGCAAGGCTGGTGGCCTGTGGAAAATAAAATAGCAGGATCAGCCCGAATCCGTTGGGCTTCGGACAGGAAATGTGCCATGGAAACCGTCCTTCAGTACTGCAAAGGTAATAATAAATAAAGGGGGGGGGTGAAAGAGAGAGAGAGTTATATGAAGCAAATGCTTGTTTGTAGAAAAGAGCCCTGTTGCAACCCAAAAAGAAAGTGGACGTGGGACAGAGAGCAATAGTCATGTCTATTTATTTGAATGGGTCTACTGGATACAACCCTATGTTATGGATGGGGGAACCAAATGTGAGCTTGTTCGTTTTGGCTGAAGCACCATGTTTCCTGTAAAAATGAGTTCCACCCTTGCAGATAGTTCTGGCCATCAAGCATGCTTCCAGCTAGTGTATCCAAGTCATTGGCTCAGACATTAAGTATGGCTTGGTTTTCTTGGAGCTTGATTGTACCGAGTTTGATTCTAGGGCAGCATGACTTTTATTTTTTTTTTAATTTATGCAATTATTTATAGACCAACTCCTCATATAAAATGTAAGGGTGGTATACAACAAAATTTAAAAGTACAATAAAACATAAAATACTGTAAAAACAATACATAATAATAAAAATGGCTCATCTTGAAAAAGTGATTTTGTTCTACAAATGCTGTCATCCCTGACCATTGGCCATGCTGGCTGGGGTGGATGGGGCTGGAGTGCCTAGGTTCATCATCTGGAGTGCCTAGGTTCTTCTCCCTTCCCGACCCACCCCCCAAGTGTCCAGAGATGGAATTCTACAACTGAGAAGGTCTCAGTATAATACCCACCAAATGAATACCCAGTAAAAACAGACTGCTCATAAAGCTCAGGCAGATTCATATGAGCTAAGGAGGTCCTTAAGATAACATGGCCCTAGATAATCTGTGCATTTTGTTTAAAACGTTCACAAGAGAAAGCTTTCTTCAGGAGTGGGCGATTTGTAAAAGGGTAGAGGAAGGAAGGAAGGTCTTCCATATTTGTTTTGACCATTAATCTTTCTTTTCTTCATGTATAGGAAAGAATGTGAAGAAACCCCCTAAATCTTACCTAATTCATGCTGGTCTTGAACCACTGACATTCACCAATATGTTTCCCAGCTGGGAACACAGAGAAGACATTGCAGAGATCACAGAAATGGTCAATAACTCTTATTACCTTTTCTCTCTGTTGCACTGTTGGCAATGCAGATGTGTTGTGCTGGGAAGCACTAAAGAATAGGAAGCTTCAAGCCTTGTGAGGGTAGGGGAGAACAATCAGAGTGGGTGGACTTTCACTGAGTTTTTATTATCTATTCACAAAGTTTCCAGGACACAATGAAATGTTTTAGTGAGAACTAAGAGTTCTAGCTGAAGGATTTGTTTGTTGGCAGCTAATGGCAAAATCTTTGGGCAACAGAGTACTGCTACTACTTATCTCCCTCAGAAACTTTCCAAGGTTTGCAATAGTTGCCGCTTCCTTTTCAAAATATTGCTTTGATTAGAAATACAAACATGAAAATAAAACTTGATGACAATGTGGGGACTTTTTTGGTAATTAAAGTCTTTCCTTGAAAGGGCCACCTTCTTGGCTGGTTAAACTTTTTTGATTACTTTTGTTGTGGCTCTGCTTTTGTTTTTAATCCCGTATTTTAATTGTTAGCTGCCTTGAGCTCTCATGAAAGGAAGGGCATGGTCTAAGAAATAAAATAATAATGCTAAACTATGGTTAATTGAAAAAGGAATCAAAAAGTGTCTCAGTCTCCTGACTTGCAGCTATGATGGAGGAGGTGGGAAGACACGAACGTGCAGTGTGCATGCCCAGAGTTTTCCCAGGCTTATTTATTAAATGCTAAAGCATAGCGAACAAATCTGTTACAGTATTTGCACATACGCACAGTTCCCCTCAACGCATGGCAACATCCCAAGGGGAATTGTATGTGTGCGCGGTAGTGGGGAGAGGGGGAGAGACGGTGAGTGATAGGATCCCTCCCACAAAACAGGCAGTGGCACAAAAGTAAAAAGAGCCAGGGTTTGAGGGATAGGCTGATCTCCTGACTTGTCTGCAGAGGACTTCTGGCTGAGCCTTAGATATCTCTCATAGTCTGACTGCCTTGTTTGGGAGTACTTGAAATTTCTAAACAGCAAGCTTTTTCATCTTACAGAAATGTAACCCCCCCCCCAAATTCAAGTTTTTTTGTTTTTTCTATATTTTCTGTTCTTTCCCAATTTTTCAGGGGAAAAAAACACAAAAAATGGGAAACATACCTCTGTTTCTTTGTTTTCTCCAAATGACCTCAGTTTAGATCTTTTTTTCCTCCTAGGATGCTGAAGCTTCTAACCAGATAATCCTTGTAGAAGATGTGTTGGCCAAATTGTGCAAAAAGCTGTACCCACTGGCTGAGCTTTTAGCAAGACCCCTCCCAGAGGGAGTGGATCCACTAAATCTTGAAATCTACCTTTCAGATGAGGATTTTGAGGTAAATGGGAATAAATAACTTGCAGCTGTCTCTCTACTTTATTCTTTGCATTGCTTTGCTTTTTTTTTTTTTTTTTTGCTTTTTTAATGCTTTCTGTCTAAACAATCCTTTTAATTCAGGCTGGGTTGCAGATGACAAGAGAAGAATATAATGCACTGCCTTCCTGGAAACAGGTGAACCTCAAAAAGGCAAAAGGGCTCTTCTAAACATCATGGCCATGTTGCAGTTAAGGGCTAAAGCTGGAGTGGGATCTTTCGTCATTTTCAGCACCTCATGCAAAAAAGCAGCATGTTTCCTGGTGCCCGTCTGTTTTCACCAAGCCAACTAGAAACCGCCTGAAGACTCTAGATTACTGCCTATTCTTCAGTCATGTAATATTGTAAATGTGTGAGAAAACTCTTTGGCAAACTCTTTATTTTTGTTGAGGGAGACTTGAAGGGCTGAGTCATGTTTATGGATCGTGTTCTGCTTTGTACTTGAGCGGTAGCAACTCAGGCTGCTGCAGCTGATCTTTTAACTACATACACTACTTGCCATCTGGGTTTTGAAGATGTTCCCTTTGTAAAGTGACATTTTGTTTAAAGCTGTGGATTTTGAAAAAGAATTTATATTTATATAAAACACATAGGACAAGGATCTATTTAACAATGCAATGTGTATTATTCACTTTCGAGACCTGTTAAGAAAGAGCTTCAGGAAAATAGCTCAACTGCACAGTTACTTGGTCTGAATTAAGTAAACTACCAATTATGTGTTTGTGTGTTTCTCTCTCTCTCTCTCTCTCTCTCTCTCTCTCTCCTCATTCTCATTCTGAATGGTTTCTAATTTTAATAGGCAATGAATTGGTCTCAATGCTGCTTCAGGTGCTAAACTGAACAAAGCGTTATATCACATGGAACCTTGGGAAACTCTCCAGATCCAACTTTGATATACTTTGCTATCCCAAAAAATGTATAGTGCCTTGGGGTTTTTTTTGTGTACAGTTTATATACAAAAAGATTGGTCTGCTTTTTGAAGATGGCTCCGAAAAGTCTCCCATGCTCTACTTTTATAATGGTAGAAATAAAAAAACATCTCAGTTTCTAATAACTTGTTGAAACATAAACTGTCTTTTGTGACAAAGACTTAAAGCAAAGCTTCAGAATAAACTCTTAGCAATGCGTGGACTTGTTCTTGTTCTCACCCATGTAGTCTGCAATTAGATAACTGATTCTATCATTAAAAATATTGTTTCAGAAATGCACACAGAAAACAATTTAATCGTGCTGTGAACAAAGGGCAGCAGCTGGTTCAGAGAAATATATTTCTGATAAAGAGAGAATTGTTGTACATGATCCAGAGCTTTACGTGCAAAGTAACTTTTTGCCACCATCCTTATGAAATGTTATGTACAAGCAATCAAGATTCCCCATTGTACATGGAGTTCCCTGCTCATAGAAGAATGAATGGTACTGCTCTTGCATAATCAGAGCCTGTGGATTACGTATGTCAAATTTCTGCATTATCAGGGACCCTTCTGTTACCCAGAGAAAGTCTTGAAATAACTGAACCCTTCACACATCAGGATCATCATCTAATGCTAAGGGCTTTGCCAGGATGGGATCAGGTGATAAGCAGTTGTCATTTTGTGGGGGAGGTGGGACTGAGGAATGGATATCCTTCCTGAAAGATAAGAGGCAGATTGGCAGTGCCTTTCTTGAACTCACCTAAGGTATCAAGCATTTGAAATACATAGTCTCACTTCTTCGTTTGCTTATGAGTGAAACAGAATAAAATTTATCACACTTTGATTAAGCTGTGGTAAGGTAAATGGGAGCCAGATAGAATTGCCTTAGGGTCCAGATTTGGTCCATGGATCACTGCTCTAGATCTTAGCTGGCTTCTCATTCTCTGCTCAGTTTCAAACTTCTTAAGAAATAGTTTAATTCTGAGCAAAATTCTTGCAACTGATTTTTTCTCGCACTGAATTATATTTTGATTTTCATAGAGGATGCATCGCCATATCTGGTTACCACTTTATTCACTTTGAATTACTGCTACGTATTTGAAAGATTTCCTCCTTTTATGCCAGCCTCTATACCTTCAAAGAGATACAATATAGGGTGTTGTATTTTCTGTGCTTGCAAATTCAGGAAAGCACTTCAGTAGACTGTAACAGCTGACAATTACCTTTACAGAGGGAAAATCTCCAAACCATTGTTGCTAAGTGACATGACGATCTCTTCAGATGCTGTTCTTAACCTGATAAAATCAAATACAATCAAGTGCACTGAAATGACTGAATCAAGTGGCCTTGTTGTAACCTGATGAATGACTTAGCCAAGCCCACAACCCCAAAGCCTTTAAGAAATGTTTTGACTACATAAGTACTATCTAAAGATGTTAACAAATGCATCCAAAAGGAAACAAGTAGAAAGTATATGCTATGCTCCCATGACATATGTAAGGCTCATATTGGGGTTAAATCCTGTGCAGAAGCATGTTTAGTGTGGGAACCTGTAATGTTCGATGAAAGCTAATAATTTCTTGCTATGGGAAGATTGGCTCTGGTTGTGGCTCATTTTTTTATTTATTACACTTATTTATTAAATAGTTTCCATAGCAGAAGTTCTATGTGCTGCTCAGTTTTTTAAGACCCCTCAACATTAAAATATGAAACAAGAAAAACTATAACAGATAAGATAAATAGAATTTTAAAACTCCGTTGAAAACAAAAGTCCTAGACTGTGAAACATAAGTTATTTAAAAGGCCTGGATTAATAGAAAGTTCTTTACCTGGTGCCAAAAAGACCATAAACGTGGTGCCAAGCAAACCTCTCTGAAAAGGCAATTTCATAGCTGGGTTGCCACTACTATACCAAAAGGCCCTCTCCCTTGTGGTTACCTGCTTCACTAATTTGGCAGGGCTTCTAAAGAGGATCTTAAGGTTTGTGTAGAGCATATTGGTGCTCTTTCAGGAAACCTGATGGCAGGCCATTTAGGGCTTTCAAGATTAACAAAAGCACTATAAATTGAGCCCCAAAGCAGCTGGGGAGCCGGTGTAGCTGACCAAGCACAGGTGTAACATTGTCTTATACCCAGTCCCAATTAATATTCTTGCAGACCTTTTCTGGATCAGGTGCAGTTTCCACTCTGTTTTAAAGGGAGCTCCACACATTGCAGTTATTTAAAATGTTCCACAAAATTAGTCTGTGCCCAACTTCCTGTGTAGAACATCCCACAAATGTAATGCACAGAGCTGCAATTTCATAAAGTCCAAATTTCTGCAAAGACAACTATGTCCTTCCATAACAGCAAGCTCCTTAGAGTTAGCTGTATTTGTCTGTTGCAGCAAAACATTAAAGAATGTTGTGACTCCATAAAAAGTAATACATGTGACATAAGCTCCAGTGAGCCAGATCCTACTTGATCACATGCATTAAGAGATCACCTATGTGCATAGGGCAGTCTTTCCCAACCAGTGTGCCTTCAGATATTGTTGGACCACAACTCCCATCCAATGCTGGCTGAGGCTGATGGGAGTTGTGGTCCAACAACATCTGGAGGCACACTGGTTGGGAAAAGCTGGCATAGGGTTTATATATCCTGATTACAGAGAACAAAATCGCTTGGGTTTTGTTTTGTTTTACAAAAGGTCATTCAAGAATTAGCAGTACACTTGTCATAGTATTATGCAGGACTCAAATCTACAGTCCAGTCAAATGACTATAGGGTCCCATCAGTGTGTGGACACACATGGGGGAATCCAGTCATGTGAGCCCCCATCTGCAGTTAGAAGTCCAGGTTAGTGCTGTGCAAAAGCTTTCTCCCATTCCCACCCCCACCATTCTCCATCAATAACCAAGAAAAGAAACTGCAAATGAAAATTGTCAAAAGAGTAAGAAAAAAATGTGACATTCTTGTGGAGGGCTGCAGGGGTTTTATTGTGGTTACTTTACTTTTGAAGTGATCAAGGGGTGTTTGCAAAGTGCCCTTCCTTTCATTCTACAAATCATCTATCTGGAGGTATGCATTCTGCAGCCTTCCCAGAGGTCTGGCCTTCAGTTGAAGCCTAGGGGACAACATCACGAGGCAACTACTCCTATGGGGCTTTTTTAGAGCAGGAAATATGGGCAGCTAGGAAGGCTGCAGCAGGCTGGATAAATGTTGACTGGAAAGAAAAATGCACCATCCTCTGCCACTTTGCAATGGTAAGGTAAGCTGACCAACACCACACTCACTGAAATTCTAAACAAATCCTATAGTGCCCTGAGAATGAGGTAGAAAAATGGAAGATCCATTTGCAAGGGAACTTGCAGAGGTCAGATTTCAGGTACAGAATGACCAACTCATCTGGTTTTTGTGAGAAGTGGGTTAGAAATAGTGTGGTCAACCATCTCAAAATATTGGCACACTCTCTAGATAGGAAATCTCCAACACTCTGGTCATTGGGAATGGGTCTCATCTGTGCTGGCCTGGCTCTTGCATTCATTTGATAAGATGCTACACCCATTTGTGCTCAGCATTGGACTATAAATGACAGCTGCCACTTGCATTGCTTGACCATTGGGGAAGGCCCATGGCTTAGTGGAAGAGCCTATGTTTTCCATCCAAAAGGTCTTCATAGAGAAGGCTCCAGATTTTCTGTGTGTGTGTGGAAATGCCTCTCCCCCACCCACTATGGGGGAGCGCGTCATTATGTAAGACTTCACCTACCGCCTGAAATGATATAGCTCAGAATGGTACAGGTTTACTTCCTACTCTGCTGTTTGTGAGAGTGAAACCTATCGGTTGAGTGGAATGAAGTTGGTGTCGCCCCCAAAATGTCAAATTTGGGGCCATTCAACACATTATACCCTCTGGCCCTCCAGATGTTGTTGGACTCCCATCAGCCCTGGTTAGCATGGCCAATGGTGAAGGATGATGGGAGCTGTAGTCCAGCAACATCTGGAGGGCCACAGGTTCCCTATCCTAGCATTACACAGGATGAAATAATAGATTGAAATGGAAGAACTCCAGACTGTATGTGGAGGGGAAGGGGGGTCATGTTCCTGCCTACTTTCACACATTAAAGCTGCTGGCACCCAGTAAACAAGCATATTGGAGAGAGGCCCTTGCTATATCGCCTCTTGCTAGGCTGTTCCCACCTGCTGGTCTGGCCCTTTCACACTCTCGTCTATTAAGTGATGAGCTTATGTCTGCTCAGACGGGAAATGTCAAAACTATTTTTCAGTGCCACTTTGGTTCCAGGAATACTGATCTAAATTAAACCTATCTTCCTGACTTGTCAGAGCCTTATCTGAGCTGGTGCATGAATG
Organism: Rhineura floridana; assembly: GCF_030035675.1. Taxonomy (NCBI): domain Eukaryota; kingdom Metazoa; phylum Chordata; class Lepidosauria; order Squamata; family Rhineuridae; genus Rhineura; species Rhineura floridana. Next base: position 66,332,378 of record NC_084489.1, read on the forward strand.
ACGTGCTATTGTCTCTCTTGAAAAACGTAGGCTGACTATGCCAGCTTTCCTGTTACTTTGCATGGTGCCTTGGTGCAGACAGAGTGATGCCCTCTCAGCTAGAGAAGGCTCTCTGGGATGCAAGCCAGGAAACCATGGGCTGTTAAATCTGTCTGCTTTTCCTAAGGGTATAATTTAGCTGTTCCCTGCCTGCCTGCCAAAACCTGGCCATAAACTGGTGAAAGTACTTCACGTGTCATCCCAACCTGCCAGCAGAACTGGAAACTGGATCCAAAACATTTTTCTTTGCTTTGCCTCTTAAAATGTAGCATGATAGAACAGAGATGTGGACATCACTGCTGTTGCTGTTTCATTTTGAGTTCCTTAACGATCCAGGACTCTTTCAGGTACTTCTCCAAACTTGAGACCACCCAGGAGAGAAATCAGAAGGTCTTGTAGGTGATTCCTTCATTGTTATCAATCCCATTAGTAGATCAAAAAGCTCAGGGTGGTATTGTGATGTTCCTATATATTAGTGTATATATGGTAAGTGCTGGTAGTTTAGAGTATACATGGTAAGTAGTGAAAGAGGAGGGGGAGTGAATGGGCAATAGAATGCTTGATGATTGGCTGAATGTTTAAAATGGCTGACAGTATAAATGAAAGGATGACAAGTAAATCTGGGTGAATGTGAGGTGGTGAATTGTGGAATCTGGGGGGGGGAGAAGAGAAAGAGTGGATTGCTTGGTGGGGTTTGAGAGAGTTGTTTGCCAGGAGAGCGTGAAGAAGGAGGGAGGTGGAGTTCGGATTAGTATTGAGTAAAACCATATGCTTATGTGCCTTAAGAAGAAATCTTGTTAATCTTGTTAGCTTTGTTATCTGTAATAAATACTTAATTTGGTTTACCAAAGGCCTGATCCTTGGCTGGGGTTTCACAGACCAGAAGGGAGGGTAAGGTAATGACCAAGGCTGAAGGGGAACTGTAACAAATGGTGGCAGCGGTGAAGAGAATAACAATACCAGTATTCAGAGTCTCTGGGAATACTAGTATTGGGACGTTACTGGTGGATGCCTAGCAGGGGGATCTGTTGAGATCTGTGCTAGGGCGGATAGGTAAACCATAAGAGAGTGCGGTCCGGACTGGTGGAGTCCCTGGTGGTGCCTAGTGACAGGCAGCAGGTAGGAACCTGACAGGGAGAGCCAGGGAAGGACACGTCACACGTGGTGTCAGTAGCGGTGGGATACGAACAACAGAGAATCCAGATACGAACCAAAGAGAGTCCCAAAGACACGTGGTGACAAAGGAGACTACGTCACAGGTGTTGGCTGTAGCAGTGAGATACGAATACTAGACAATCCCTAATAGTTGTGTGGCAAACAGAAATAACAAAACAAGATTTCTTGTGAGAGTGACTGGCAAAGAGTGTGTGGCAAAGAGTGAGTGAACTCAAACACCATGGCTGAATACATAAAAATGAAAAGAGAGGAGCTGGTGGAGAAGTGCATAACATTCAATTTACCTCATGAGGGTAAAGGGGTAGATGAATTGAGGGTAGCACTTATAGGATTTGCAACTGCCCAGCAAAAACAACCTGTCAGAGAAGAGACCCCAGAAGGATATTTAAGCAATCCCGCTTATATAGAGTACTTGAGAGAGAAGTTGAGGATGGAAGGTGCAGAGAAGGAAAAGCAGAGAGACTTGGAAGCTGAGAGATTGAGGATGGAGGCTGAGGAAAAAGATAAACAGCGAGAGTTGGAAGCTGAGAGATTGAGGATGGAAGCTGAGAAAATGAGAATGGGGTTTGAGGAGAGGGAGAAACAACGAGCAGTGGATGCCGAATTACAAGTAGAAAAGTTAAAATTTGAAAGAGAGAAGTTTCATTCTGATGAAACAAGAAAGGACAGAGATGGAGCAAGAATAAAAATTACTCCAAAGGACTTTGCTGTCTATGAGCCTGGTCAAGATCCTCAAATTTACCTCAGTACCTTTGAAGAAGCAGCTCAGTTGTGGGGGCTACCTGAAGATAAATACATGCAGTATTTATCAAACCTGATTAAAGGGGAATTGGCTGAAGTATACCAATATTTCCCCTCAGACAAGCCCGTCACCTATGCTGAATTCAAAGAAGCAGTGTTTAAAAGATTCAGACTGGGGCCTGATTATTTTAGAAAGCTTTTCAGAAACTGCCAGATACAGACAGGGAGGTCTTTTGTGGAACTGGGAGCAAAGTTGATGGATATATTTGGAAAGTGGATGAGTAGTGCCAAAGCTCAGTCAGTGGAAGAGGTGAAAAGCCTCATGATACTGGATCAATTATACCATCAGTTACCACCAGAAATAAGGCTCCTGGTCAAAGACCGTTCCCATACATCTGTGCAGGAGGCTGCAGAGCTGGCGGATCACTTCGCCTCCAATAGAACTGGCTGGGTGGGGAAAACATCAAGAGAGTTTAAACCCAGACCATATAGTGCTGGCAGAAGGGATGTGGTACCACAGCGAGTGAGTCCTCCATTAAAATCTGAAGGGCACAGGACACCCCAGAGTGGATCTGTGTACCCTAAAAGTGAGGAGAAATTATGCTACAAATGTGGTAGACCAGGGCACCTACGTTTTCAATGTGAGGTTGCCAACCCCATTAGTAATCCTGCTCAGACAAGGGCAGTGAAAACAGAGCCCAAGGCTTTAGAAACAGCGAAAAAGGTTCAGTTTTGCCAGATAAACTGGACAGAAGTAACAGACCTTGATTCAAGTCTGAGAGAGGAAGTGAGTGTACAAGGGGCAAATTATTGGGCATTGCTTGATACTGGTGCCGCTCAGACATTACTGAGGCCAGATTTAATAAAATCTGAGGTAATATTACCTCAGGAAACTGTGACTATCCAAGGAGTGAGGGGTCAACCAGAAAGTTTGCCTGTGGCCCTGGTGGAAATGACTTGGAGAGGCCAAGAGGGCCGATATAAAGTAGGCATTAATGCCCAGCAACAAGAACCAGTAATACTGGGGATGTAATGGGCGCCCAAGGAAAGATCTATGTAGTGACCAGACAGCAAATTGGCAGAGAAAAAGAAGCCATATTAAGGGGGGCTGAAACAAACAGGGTGGAATCTGTTAGCCAGCCTCAGGTCACCATAGCAACCACTAGCAGGCCTGGTGAAGGAGACAGACTGTATCAAGTGGTCTCTGGGGAAGAAGCAGAGCAATTCAGGGAAGAGCTGCATAAAGATATAAGTTTGAAGCATATAAAGGAACAAGCTCTGACCCAACAGATTCCTTTCACTGACAAACTGAGGAATCAAGTTGTGTGTGAGAATGGGATTTTATATAGACTGTGGATGCCTGCTGAGAGAAAGGATGAATGTGAACCAGTGAAGCAATTGATAGTACCTAGCAAATACAGAACCAGATTTAATGGAGTTTTGAAGGGCATGATAAGAAGCTATGTTCCAGATCACCCACAAGACTGGGATGAACGGTTGGGATGCTTCTTATTTGCATATAGAGAAGTCCCTCAGGAGTCAACAGGCTTCTCACCCTTTGAACTAATGTTTACTAGAAAAGTGAGGGGACCTTTGGAACTGCTAAAAAATTCATGGGAAGGAACTCTGGGAGAGTACAAAACTTCTGTAGTAGATTTTGTATTGGAATTCCGCAATAAATTAACATCAATGATGGAAGTAGTGAAAGAGAATTTGAGTCATGCACAGGAGAAGCAAAGTTACTGGTATGACAGAACAGCCAGAGAACGTGTGTATGATGTGGGAGATATGGTTATGGCGTTCATACCCAGGAAACATGACAAATTACAGGCTAACTGGGAAGGACCATATACCATCAGAGAAAGGCTTGACACAGTGACATATGTAATCACCACAGACCAATTAAACAAAAGCAAAGTGGTTCATGTAAATATGTTAAAGCCTTACCATACCAGGGATGCAAAGGTGTTGCAAATTACCTTATTCCCTGAGGGAAGTGGGCCTGAACTTCCAGATTTGGTACAGGAAAGCAAAGACAAAGGAGGGGTAGCTCAAGTGGAATGGTCAGAGGAGGTGAAGGAGGAAGTAAAAGAAGAGATTCTGAGAGTTTTGAAAACCTATAGGAATCTCTTTAGCAACAAACCTGGCCGAACCAGTATAGTTATACATTCCATTGATACTGGAGATCATGCCCCAATCAGATCTGTTCCGTACCGTGTGAATGGGAAAGTTTTGAATGAGATCAAAAAGGAGGTGGAAGATATGCTGGAATTAGGAGTGATCAGGGAATCCATCAGTCCCTGGGCCTCAAGTATTGTCCTGGTTCCGAAAAAAGATGGAACGACAAGGTTTTGCATTGATTATCGGCTAATCAATAAAATTCCTGTCCCAGATGCGTATCCTATGCCTACGGTAGACGCAATGTTAGAGTTATTGGGGGCAGCAACCATTATCTCTACACTAGATCTCTGTAAAGGATTTTGGCAAATGGAACTAGACGAGCAATCCAGAGCCAAAACTGCCTTCAGTACACCAGATGGGTTATATGAGTTTGTGACCTTACCCATGGGACTAAGGAACTCACCAAGTTCATTTCAGAGGCTAATCAATACTGTGTTGCGAGGCATGTCAGATTTTGCAGTGGCCTATATCGATGACGTGGCCATTTTTAGCAAGTCGGTGCCTGAGCATGTCCAACACCTGACAACAGTATTGGAGGCCTTAAGGAAAGCAGGCCTCACAATAAAAGCTAAGAAATGCCAGTTTGGACTAAAGGAAGTAATCTATTTAGGACATAAGGTGGGGAGTGGGAAAATCACCCCCTTATGGAGCAAGGTGGAGGCAATACAAGCGTGGCCGATCCCCTTAACCAAAAAACAAGTAAGGGCATTTCTGGGTGTGGCTGGATTTTATAGGAAGTTTGTGAGAAATTTTGGGGAAATAGCAACCCCCTTGCATGAATTAACAAAGAAGAAGTGTTCTGAGCGTGTGGTATGGACGGATGAATGTCAGAAGGCTTTTGATCTACTGAAGCAAGCCTTGTGCCAAGGACCCATATTAATAGCACCAGACTATGAGAAACCATTCATCGTGGCTACAGATGCGTCGGACCTGGCGCTGGGAGTCGTCTTGCTACAGGAGAGAGAAGGCACCAGACATCCAGTGGCGTACCTGAGTCGCAAGCTGACGCCGAGGGAGAAAAACTATTCGTCGGTCCAGAAGGAGTGCCTAGCGGTCGTGTGGGGACTGAACAAGTTGCGCCCATACGTGTGGGGACGAAGATTCACAGTGACTACGGATCATCGGGCCTTGTTATGGTTGCAGACTATGAAAAACCATAACACTATGCTGCAGAGGTGGTCCTGGGCCCTACAGGACTATCAAGTGGACTTCCAGTTCATCAAAGGCAAGGACAATGTACTGGCCGATGGACTTTCCAGGCAAGTGGCTGGGACTGCAGTGATGTGACCAGACAGAGGAACAAAGAAAGACATTTTCCCCATAGAGACTTTTATTTGTTAACGCGACGTATAAATCCTGGAACAGGAATAATACTCTGCCGTTGTTTAAGGGGGGGGAAATGTGATGTTCCTATATATTAGTGTATATATGGTAAGTGCTGGTTGTTTAGAGTATACATGGTAAGTAGTGAAAGAGGAGGGGGAGTGAATGGGCAATAGAATGCTTGATGATTGGCTGAATGTTTAAAATGGCTGACAGTATAAATGAAAGGATGACAGGTAAATCTGGGTGAATGTGAGGTGGTGAATTGTGGAATCTGGGGGGAGAAGAGAAAGAGTGGATTGCTTGGTGGGGTTTGAGAGAGTTGTTTGCCAGGAGAGCGTGAAGAAGGAGGGAGGTGGAGTTCGGATTAGTATTGAGTAAAACCATATGCTTATGTGCCTTAAGAAGAAATCTTGTTAATCTTGTTAGCTTTGTTATCTGTAATAAATACTTAATTTGGTTTACCAAAGGCCTGATCCTTGGCTGGGGTTTCACAGACCAGAAGGGAGGGTAAGGTAATGACCAAGGCTGAAGGGGAACTGTAACAAATGGTGGCAGCGGTGAAGAGAATAACAATACCAGTATTCAGAGTCTCTGGGAATACTAGTATTGGGACGTTACTGGTGGTTGCCTAGCAGGGGGATCTGTTGAGATCTGTGCTAGGGCGGATAGGTAAACCATAAGAGAGTGCGGTCCGGACTGGTGGAGTCCCTGATGGTGCCTAGTGACAGGCAGTAGCTACGCGCAGGTTGGAACCTGACAGGGAAAGCCAGGGAAGGAAGCATCACAGGTATGTTGGGATTTGTCCTGTATTGCCCCCAAACAGCCCTGTGAGACAAAATAATTGCATCTGAGAATTGGAAGAGGCTTTGGAGGTCATCTATTCCAACCCTCGGTGCAGGAATTCACAGCATTGCTGATAGGTGGCAATTCAGCCTCAGTCCGCTCCCATACAAGTGAAGGAATGCCCACTGCCTTGCATCCCACTGTGGAATGGCTCTTTTATCATTATGACATTTCTCCTAATTATTATTATTGATTAAATTTATATCCTGCCCTTCCTTCCCGTAGGAGCCCAATGTGGCAAACAAAAACACTAAAAACACTATAAAACATCATAAAAACAGACATTAAAATATATTAAAACAAAACATCTTTAAAAGCATCTTAAAAAGTTACTCCAACACAGACACAGACTGGGATAAGGTCTCTACTCAAAAGGCTTGTTGAAAAAGGAAGGTCTCCAGTAGGTGCCCAAAAGATAACAGAGATGGCAACTGTCTAATATTTAAGGTGAGGGAATTCCAAAGGGTAGGTACCACTACACTAAAGATTCGCTTTCTATGTTGTGTGGAACAGATCTAATAAGATGGTATCTGCAGGAGCCCCTCGCCTGCAGAGCAAGCACCCCATATCACAACTTCCAGGGGTCCAAAGACAATCACCCAAAGCCATTCTCTGAAAATGACCCCAGAGATAGGATCAAAACCACTGTAAATCAGTGCCTCTGATACCCATCTCACCAAGTCGCTCCAGAAGGATACCATGGTCAATGGTGTCAAAAGCGATGAGAGATCAAGTAAGAATAACAGGGTTGTACTCCCCCTGTCCCTGTCACAAACCAATGAGTCCAGGGTGGGCTTTTTCAGGAGCGGTCAGATCACTGCCTCTTTCAGGGCAGCTGGAACCACTCCCTCCCGCAATGATGCATTGACCACACCCTGGATCCACTCGGTCAAACCCCTTTGGCAAGCTTTAATAAGCCAAGAAGGGCAAGAGTCAAGAGGACATGTTGCTGGCTATATTGTTGCAAGCACCTTGTCCACGTTATCAGGCTTCATGAACTGAAACTGATTTCAATCAGTGGCAGCAGACATTGCACTGGACACCTCACTGGGGACTACAGTAGATGTGGATGGGGCATTTAAGATTGCTGCAGAGGTGAGCAATTTTACGCTCAAAGTGCCTTGCAAACAATTCACAGTGGGCCTCTGAAGGGTCTAAAACTCCATTTCCTGGAGTTGATGTGAACAGACCCCTGCCAATACTGAAAAGTTTCACTAGACGCCTACCTGTGGATGCTATGGTGGCAGAGAAGTGATCCTTCTTTGCCACCCTCACTGCCACACAGGCAGTTTTACTCATGCCGGATCAGCCTCACAGCATGTCTTTCTCCACTTGCACTCTAGCCGTTGTCCAGCCTGTTTCATTGCCCTTAGCTCACTGGTGCAAACTGCACTCCACAGTGCCGGTGAAGGCTCTCAGGGGCAACTGTGTCAAGCGCTCGACGCGCCTCATATTTCCACAGCACGACAAGGGCCTCAACAGGGTCAGCTGCTCTATCATCTACTGGGAACTCCCCCAGGGCATTCAGGAATCCAGTGGATTCCATTAGTCTCTGGGGGCAGACCATCTTAATCTGTCCACTGTCCCTTCAAGGGAGGATCAGAGCCATAAGTCTAAACTTCACTTAAATATTTAACTGAAATCCGCTTCCTGCAGTTTCCACTCAGTACCTCTAGTCCTGCCCTCTGGAACACAAGAGAACACATCAGCCTTTCACATCTCTCTAACCTTCACTTGTCCAGGCTCTTCATTCAACTATTCCTCACAGGACTTGGTTTCCAGACCATTCACCAACGTGGTTGCCCTCCTCTGGGCATGCACCAGTTTGCCGATGTCCTTCTTAAAAAGTAGTACCCGAAACACAGTACTCCAGTACAAAGAGTGGAGGCTGCTCCATGAAGGCAAATGGGTCACCGCCCGACCAGCCTCATTCGGTCCTCAATCAGCCGCCCTCTGCCTGGCTTTTTACTTACTACCAGTCCACGGGGTGACATTGGCTGTCAGCTGCCTCCTCCTCAGCTTCCGTATTCCCCATTGTAGAACTCAGCAGGGAGGAGGATATGGACTTCGCCGTGGCTGACTGACTGAGTTTCAACCTGGTGTTGTCAGAGCCCCCTTCTCCTGAGGTAACTCTGTTGTTTGTGTGGGATAATAAGGAGCAGAATGCTGGGAGGGGCTGGCAAATCCACCAGCATGGCCTTCCCAAGCAACCTTACTGGCCTCAAAGCCTGTGAGTTTGTCAGGACTGGGAAGGGAAGAGGAACAGCAGCTTATTGCCACTCTCTGGCGTTTGTTTTTTGCTCTGTTGCTACTATGGACAAGGGGTGGGAGGGCTTTTTTGCTGTGGATGCTTGTGGCAATGATCAGAGTGAGAGTCTGGATACACTAGAAAGTGGGGGTGAACGATGTTAAGTTACCCAAGAACCTCAGAAGGAGAGTCGGCTGGCACAGAGCAGGGTCCTCTTTAGAGACAGAAGGGCAGTGAGTGGGCTGCCACAGGTGAAAAATGGTAGTGGGCGTTGTTGTTAAGGCCACTGGTTGTTTAATCTGTTTGAATGTCCTGTGTTTGTTTATCTAGGCAGTGGAAGCTACTCCATTAGGGCAAGTGGGGCACTGCCCCATCAACCCCAGATTGCCCTTAGCCAGCCCCCACCTGCTTTCCTGCTTATTTCCAGCTAGCCCAAGGAGGTGGCAGTGGCTGTCAGCCCCCCTCCTCCTCCTCCTCAGTGTCAATGTTGCCCTTGTACAACTTGGAAGGGAAGAGGACGAGGACAAGGGGACCAAACAAGAATTAGTTGGCTCTAGCTCCACCTACTAAGAACATAAGAACATAAGAAGAGCCTGCTGGATCAGGCCAGTGGCCCATCTAGTCCAGCATCCTGTTCTCACAGTGGCCAACCAGGTGCCTGGGGGAAGCCCGCAAGCAGGACCCAAGTGCAAGAACACTCTCCCCTCCTGAGGCTTCCGGCAACTGGTTTTCAGAAGCATGCTGCCTCTGACTAGGGTGGCAGAGCACAGCCATCATGGCTAGTAGCCATTGATAGCCCTGTCCTCCATGAATTTGTCTAATCTTCTTTTAAAGCCATCCAAGCTGGTGGCCATTACTGCATCTTGTGGGAGCAAATTCCATAGTTTAACTATGCGCTGAGTAAAGAAGTACTTCCTTTTGTCTGTCCTGAATCTTCCAACATTCAGCTTCTTTGAATGTCCACGAGTTCTAGTATTATGAGAGAGGGAGAAGAACTTTTCTCTATCCACTTTCTCAATGCCATGCATCATTTTATACACTTCTATCATGTCTCCTCTGACCCGCCTTTTCTCTAAACTAAAAAGCCCCAAACTGTTGGTCTTCCTGTTGGCAATGAGGCCCAGGGCTTGGAAAAGTTATCCCAACCCTGATGTATAATACACCATTTAAAACAAAACCAAAAACCTTTATTTTTATTTTAGTGGGCTAACCTTTCAAATGTGCCATTAAATCTAAAATGCCTGTTCAGACAGCAAGGAAAATATGTAAGCAGTGATATGACACTCTCTAAATTTTCTGTCGCCTAAATGTTGAAGTTATTGTTGAATTCCTGCCTAGAAATGTGCTGTTTTGTCAAAATATCTCACTGATTAGATCAGGCTATGGAATTTAATCAGCATTAATTTCCACGGATGGAAATATTTTTGGTTGATTACTGCAATATTGCAAGCGACGAGGAATGCCATCAAACCTTATGCTTTTATAGCCCATCCTAGGCGATGGTGACTTACAGTTAAGAAATGCACTGGCACTCCAACTCCATAAATTAGATGTTGTTCTTATAATAATGTAGCTGGAACTGGCAACATTTTATCATAAGTGCTTCAGTTCGACTGGAAAATGGTTGTGCGTTGTGTGCTCGATGATAAATTGAGCATCATGTTGGACAGCAGGAGAGGAGGGGGAAAAAGGAAAGAAATTAATCCGTCTGTTGTTGTTTTTGCCAGGCACTTGGATGACATTTCACCTTCTAACTTGGATGTATTTTATCAGGTTTGTGCTCTGCAATTCATTCAAGAAATGAAGTTTTGCTCCAGTAATATCTGAACTAATTTTCCTTTTCTGCTTTATTCTTTTTCTGGCTCGGTCTAAGCTCCTCCTGGGGTCCAGCTGCTAAACAGTGCATTGAAAGGACAACTCACAATACTTACTGTGAAACTCTGTCCTGCTTTTCCGTTTCCATGTAAGAGGGCTGCTGATTTGGTCACAAGAACATCATGGGATGCCAAAGGTGAGGTAAAGTCAGCAGTATAACTAAGAAGGGTAAGCTTAGAAGCTTCTGATGCAGGGTTGGCAAACCTGGTGCCCTACAGATAGGGATGGGGGAGAAACTCGGTTTGGTTTACATTTAAAGCCAAATTTAACAAATGTGCACTTTCAGAAACAACATGCAAACCAAAACACAGCCATACTTCAAAATTCTTACTTATCTGAATTTTGTGATGCAGTTCTCCAAGCAAAGAACGTTTACAAAGATGTCTATGTTAGGGGGAAATCTGCATAAAATCAATATTTTAGTGAAAGCAACATACAAAATACATTATATTTAGAGAAGTTGCTTACAAAAATGTGTACGTTAGTAAAAATGTGTTTAGTAAGAGAAGTTCGCACTAAAATGCAGAAGAATTTTCATGAGGATTCTTTTTTAAAAATCACAAATTGTTGCAGGAATGGAGAGAACTGACTTTCAGCTTGGAAAAATGAGAAACTGAGAGGACAGAAACTGACAGATCTTTCCATCCCTGTCTCCAGATGTTGTTGAATAATAAGTCCCATCATACCTGACCATTGGCCATACTGGCTGGGGCTGATGGGAGTTGAGGGGTTGGCCTCGATGGCTTTATAGGCCCCTTCCAACTCTACTATTCTATGATTCTGTGATTCTAACATTTGCATGTCCACAGGTTCCCTATTTCTGTTCTAATGCAATAAGGACTGATACTAGAGACCCCATCTTGCTATAATCAGGTGTTCATTTGGAAACCCATTCTGGAATTAAAAAAAATGATGGTGGTCGTGATTTATTTGTAGTACAGGATATGGATGCCAAAAAGCCAGTTAAAAATCTAAAGGTCAACAGAGTGCTACAATGTGATTAGAATCACACACTGACAAATTTACTGGTGCACTTTCTTTTGTGATTTCTCTCCCAAAGAAATCTGAAACTCTCAGAACAAGAAATGTCATGAATTGTTTCCATCACTGGTTCTACTGTCACTTTTAGATATTACCTTCCAGGTTACATTTCACTGTCTCAAAAGCTTGCCACACTCTGGATTATTTATTTATTTAATTTATTTATTTATTAGTCGCCCATCTGGCTGGTTGTCCAGCCACTCTGGGCGATGTACAAGATAAAACAATACATTAAAACATTAAAATTTAAAACCATAACAGTAAGAAACCTAACCCACCCCAAAAGCCTGCCTGAAGAGCCAGGTCTTCAAGGCCCGGCGGAAGCTTATCATAGAAGAGGCATGGCGGAGATCATTTGGGAGAGAGTTCCACAGGGTGGGGGCCACAATTGAAAAAGCCCTCTCTCTAGTCCTCACCAGTCTAGCTGTTTTAACCGGTGGGATCGAGAGAAGGTCTTCTGAGGCTGATCTTGTTGAGCGGCATCCCTGACGATTCTGGAGGCGCTCCTTCAGATAGACTGGGCTAAAACAGTATAGGGTTTTAAAGGTCAACACCTTGAATTGGGCCCGGAAAACAACCGGTAGCCAGTGCAACTCCTTCAGCACTGGAGTGATGTGATCTTGCCGGCGGCTGCCTTTAATCAGACGAGCCGCCGCATTCTGTACCAGTTGCAGCTTCTGGACTGTTTTCAAGGGTAACCCCACGTAGAGCGCATTACAGTAGTCTAGGCGAGAGGTGACCAGGGCATGTACTACCGGTGGGAGCAGATGGTTGGGAAGGTAGGGGCGTAGCCTCCAGATCAGATGGAGTTGATACAGTGCCGCCCGGCTCACAGCTGAGACTTGAGCCTCCATGGTCAGCTGGGAGTCAAGAATGACCCCCAGGCTGCGGACCTGGTCTTTCAGGGGCAATTGTACCCCATTGAGCACCAGGTCCACATCCCCCAGCCTTCCCTTGTCTCCCACAAACAGTACCTCGGTTTTGTCAGGGTTCAGCTTCAGCTTATTCCTTCCCATCCAGCCACTCACCGACTCCAGGCACTTGGACAGGGTTTCTACAGCAAACCTCGGTGAAGATTTAAATGAGAGATAGAGCTGCGTGTCATCCGCATACTGATGACATTGCAGCCCAAATCTCCTGATGATAGCCCCCAGCGGCTTTATATAGAAGTTGAACAGCATCGGGGAGAGGATGGAACCCTGTGGCACCCCACAAGTGAGAGGCCAAGGATCCGAAACCTCATCCTCCAATGGCATCACTGCAATACAGTGCCCCCCATGCCTAACCTCTTCAGGTGGTCCAGGAGGATAACGTGGTCAATGGTATCAAAAGCCGCTGAGAGATCAAGGAGGACAAGGAAGGTGCATTCGCCCCTATCCCACGCCCTCCTCATATCATCTACCAAGGCAACCAAGGCTGTTTCAGTCCCATGTCCAGGCCTGAAGCCCGATTGAAATGGATCCAGATAATCCGCTTCCTCCAAGTGCGCTTGCAACTGTTTTGCCACCACCCGCTCAATCGCCTTGCCTAAGAATGGCAAATTTGAGACTGGGCGAAAGTTGTTCAGATCTTGGGGATCCAAGGAGGGCTTCTTTAAGATTGGTTTTATTACTGCCTCCTTGAGCGATGCTGGCATTACTCCCTCTTCGAGAGATGTATTTACCACCATCTTGATTCCCTCACCCAGTCTATCTTTGCAGCTCATAATGAGCCACGATGGGCAAGGATCGAGTAAGCAAGTGGTTGGCTTTAAGGTTGAAAGCACTTGTCCACTTCATCAGATGGAAGAAGCTGGAACCTATCCCACACCACCAGAGCACCACTGGTCACCTCTGGCTCGCTCACTGTGTCCACAGCGCACGGAATAGCACTCTTAATACGATCAATTTTCTCCGCAAAGTGTTTAGCAAATTCGTCACAGGAGGCCTTAGCATGTTCCATTGGTTCCGGAGCAACTGGACCTACCAGGCTCCGGACCACTTGGAACAGTCTCCTGGGACAGCACTCTGCAGATACAATAGAGGCAGCATAAAAATCTTTTTTTGCTGCCCTTATTGCCACATGATAGGCTGCCGCAGCCGCTCTAACATGTGTCCGATCGTCGTCAGAGCAAGATTTCCGCCACCGGCGCTCTAGCTGTCTCACCTCCCACCTCAGAGTTCGCAACTGTGGGGTGAACCACGGTGCCGTCTGAGTTCTATTCAGGGGGAGAGGGCGTTTCGGAGCCACCCGGTCTAATGCCCTGGCGATTGTGGCATTCCACCCCTCCACCAGGGTCTCAGCCGAGTGGCTGTGTGCATGCTCCAGAGAATCCCCAAGCGCATTCAGGAATCCATCAGGATCCATCAGACGCCTGGGGCGGACCATTTTAATAGGTCCTCCACCCCCACGGAGGGTTTGTGGCACTGAAAGGTCCAACCTCACCAAGTAGTGGTCTGACCATGACAAGGGGGTGATGGATGTACCCCCAATTTTCAGATCACTCCCCTCCTCTCCCGAGACAAACACAAGGTCGAGTGCATGACCGGCTACATGGGTGGGCCCCATTGTAATAAGGTGCAGCTCCCAGGAAGCCATGGTTTCCGTGAAGTCCCGAGGTGCCCCAGTAAGGATGGCCTCTGAATGTACATTGAAGTCCCCCAATACCAGCAGGTTTGGGGACTGTACACGCACAGCCGAGACCGCCTCGGCCAGGGAGTCCGTCGTGCAGCGGGGTGGGCGGTACACGAGCAGAATCCCTAGACTGCCCTTTGGTCCCAACCTCCAGTACATGCAGTCTGCCACCTTGGTCTCACAGAGAGGAGGTCTGGTGAGAACCAGGGACCTTCGGTAAATAACCGCCACTCCCCCTCCCCGACTACCGACCCTCGGCTGCTGTGCATACGAGAACCCAGCCGGACACATGGCCGCAAGAATAGAAGCAGCAGCCTCATCCAGCCAGGTTTCTGTAATACATGCCAGGTCCGCGCTCTCATCCAATATCATATCATGGATGTGGGATGTTTTTTGGGCAACAGACCTGGCATTGCACAGCAGCAGTCGAAGGCCAGAGTGTGGAGTCAAGCATCCCCCAGCTGTCTGTTGTCTCTGGACAGGCTCGGAACAGGGGACAGATATTATGCATCTCTCCCTAGTTCCTCTTACCTGACGTGACCTGCCCCTAGCTTTCCCCCAGCATCTGCCGCCCAGCCTCGGTATACATTGGCCTCCTACCCTTCCCCCATCACTCCCCTGTGATTGACACATGCCCCGATGTAAGCTTCCACCACTCAGGCAGGCACCCAACCTTAAAACAACCCCCCCAAAAGAAAAGAAAAGAAAACAAAAACAAAAACAAACAAACAAACAAAACAAACAAAAAAACATGATGCTTTTCCTTATGGACCAACATGTCTACCTTTGCTTTCTATATGCCCTGAAGAATATTAAATATAGTCATTCAGAGCAAAATCTACATTCAGAAGACAACGACTTTTCACCACCTGAAGATGGACTTTGTATTGTAAGGGTTACATCCCCTCCAACCACTAGGTAATACTATAGAATTTGACTTCACTTGACTTTTTTTTATCAAGACCCCTATCCAAGATTAATCCCATTTTGCTAAATTGAAGACTGTCATGTTTCTCTTTCCTTCTGCTTTCTGCCTACCCCAGGAACATGTGTGATTTGTTTAAGATTTGGGACAGTTCTGGGTTAAACAAAATGAAAATGGACTGCCTTCAAGTTGATTTCGTTTTCATGGTAAGGGTTTTCATGGTAAGCAGTATTCAGAGGTGGATTACCATTGCCTTCCTCTGAGAGGCAGTGCCTGGCCCAAGGTCACCCAGTGAGCTTCATGGTTGTGTGGGGATTCAAACCCTGGCCTCCCAGGTCGTAGTCCAACACCTTAGCCACTACACCACACTGGCTCTCGGGTTAAACAAGCCAGACTTATATTTCTCAGACCTGAGGAACAACTATTCATACCAGAGTCCTAAGTGTACGACCTGACAGTTGTACCCCTTCGGTGTGAGGGATGCAATCTCCATCTTGGAACTGAGTCTACAAGCTGACCTCATGGCTACAATATCCTGCCTAACTTTTGTACTTTATCTTTGCTTTATTTTCCTCATCCATATCAACACCCCCCGCTTTGTGTAACATCTTGTCTAATGAAAAGTTCTAGAGAAGGGGCTCCCAAACTGTGGTCCGTGGACCAGTAGTCCACAAGCTTCATGCAGGTGGTCTGCGGTGTCTGTGGATTTGTGGTTGAAGACGGGAGATAGCACATCCATTTGAATGAATATTCTTATTGATTTTTAATTATATTTTTGTTGCTACTTTTATTTCTTTTATGGCATTTAATTGTACTACAATTGGAATTCTATGGAATTCAAACTGTAGTACAATCAAATGTAATATGTAAGAAAGAAAAGAAGCAATAAAAATACAATTAAAAATCCCACAGCATCTAGTGCAGACCATTGCAATTGCTACAAAAATCATTAAGGGATGTGCTACGGCCCTCAGCAATTTTCAGGGGGTTCTTGGAGAAAAAATGTTTGTGAACCCTGTCCTAGAGAACTTGAAAGCTTGCCACACTTTCATTCTGATTGGTCACAATTAGGGATGGGTTTCTCTATTTTTCCAATCTTGAAAGTTCACTTCTCTGCTTGTCCACATCAGTTTTCTTTTACAAGTCCTCATGAAAATTCACCTGCATTTTAGGGCAAATTTCTCCTAATATACACATGTTTGTATGCAATTTTGCCTAACATGCACATTTTTGCAAAGCAATATTCCCCAATATAATGCATATTTTCCATCATTTTCACAAATATTTATTTATTATTTGATTTATTTCATGCCCTTCCTCCCAGCAGGAGCCCAGGGTGGCAAACAGAAACGCTAAAAACACTTTAAAACATCATAAAAACAGACCTTAAAATACATTAAAACAAAACAACGTTAAAAACATTTTTTTAAAAAACTTTAAAAACATATTTTTTAAAAAGGTTAAAAAACATATTATTAAAATAACACATATTAACAAGCAATTCTAACACAGACGCAGACTGGGATAGGTCTCAACCTAAAAGGCTTGTTGAAAGAGGAAAGTCTTCAAAAGGTGCCGAAAAGGTAGCCAAGATGGCATTTTTATGCACCCTTTACCACAGTATATGCATTTTTGCACACATTCACTGCAACATTTGGAATTTCAAAGGATGGCTGTGCTTTGGTTTTGTATTGTTTTAGATTTAAATCTCTTTAAAGGGAGATATGCCTTTAAATGAGAACTGAATTCAACTTCTCCCTATCCCAAATCGCAATAAAGGGATCACCTAATCGCTCACCTGTGGATTTTGGAGTTTTTTCTTATGCACTGAAACCTTTCAAGTTTATCTGCCTAAATGTACTCTCGAATTAAATGCTTGGTAACCAACACACATCTGGGCATGCTGGGCACTCTCCCCACCTCAAAAATAGTGCTGGAGGACAATTTTCAGGGGAGTATTGGAGAGTAAGAAGGGTGCTTAACTGTCACCCATCCCTTCCTTCTCCCCCCCTCACCCCCCAAATATTCTTCCCGTAGCTGGGATTTCCAAGGCAAGCTTGGTGCGTGAGATGGCGAAAAGCGGCTGGATGATGGTGGCCGCAGGGGGGACACCAGTGGCCAGGAAAAGGCTTACTTACGCCCTCTGCTTCTCTCTCATAAGTGCCACCTTGTGGTGGATGATTGTGGCTGGGAGGGAGGCAAAGGGGTGGGCCTCCTCATGCCCGTTGCTGGCTACTACCATTTTGCTCTGGCCTCAATGAGACCAATCTCATGCGCTCTTTGACGTGTCCTTCCCTGGCTCTCCCTGTCAGGTTCCTACTTGCGCGTGGCTACTGCCTGTCACTAGGCACCACCAGGGACTCCACCAGTCCGGACCGCTCTCTCTTATGGTTTACCTATCCGCCCTAGCACAGATCTCAACAGATCCCCCTGCTAGGCAACCACCAGTAACGTCCCAATACTAGTATTCCCAGAGACTCTGAATACTGGTATTGTTATTCTCTTCACCGCTGCCACCATTTGTTACAGTTCCCCTTCAGCCTTGGTCATTACCTTACCCTCCCTTCTGGTCTGTGAAACCCCAGCCAAGGATCAGGCCTTTGGTAAACCAAATTAAGTATTTATTACAGATAACAAAGCTAACAAGATTAACAAGATTTCTTCTTAAGGCACATAAGCATATGGTTTTACTCAATACTAATCCGAACTCCACCTCCCTCCTGGTAAACAACTCTCTAAACCCCACCAAGCAATCCACTCTTTTTCTTCTCCCCCCAGATTCCACAATTCACCACCTCACATTCACCCAGATTTACCTGTCATCCTTTCATTTATACTGTCAGCCATTTTAAACATTCAGCCAATCATCAAGCATCTATTGCCCATTCACTCCCCCTCCTCTTTCACTACTTACCATGTATACTCTAAACAACCAGCACTTACCATATATACACTAATATATAGGAACATCACATTTCCCCCCCCTTAAACAACGGCAGAGTATTATTCCTGTTCCAGGATTTATACGTCGCGTTAACAAATAAAAGTCTCTATGGGGGAAATGTCTTTCTTTGTTCCTCTGTCTGGTCACGTCACTGCAGTCCCAGCAACTTGCCTGGAAAGTCCATCGGCCAGTACATTGTCCTTGCCTTTGATGAACTGGAAGTCCACTTGATAGTCCTGTAGGGCCCAGGACCACCTCTGCAGCATAGTGTTATGGTTTTTCATAGTCTGCAACCATAACAAGGCCCGATGATCCGTAGTCACTGTGAATCTTCGTCCCCACACGTATGGGCGCAACTTGTTCAGTCCCCACACGACCGCTAGGCACTCCTTCTGGACCGACGAATAGTTTTTCTCCCTCGGCGTCAGCTTGCGACTCAGGTATGCCACTGGATGTCTGGTGCCTTCTCTCTCCTGTAGCAAGACGACTCCCAGCGCCAGGTCCGACGCATCTGTAGCCACGATGAATGGTTTCTCATAGTTTGGTGCTATTAATATGGGTCCTTGGCACAAGGCTTCCTTCAGTAGATCAAAAGCCTTCTGACATTCATCCGTCCATACCACACGCTCAGAACACTTCTTCTTTGTTAATTCATGCAAGGGGGTTGCTATTTCCCCAAAATTTCTCACAAACTTCCTATAAAATCCAGCCACACCCAGAAATGCCCTTACTTGTTTTTTGGTTAAGGGGATCGGCCACGCTTGTATTGCCTCCACCTTGCTCCATAAGGGGGTGATTTTCCCACTCCCCACCTTATGTCCTAAATAGATTACTTCCTTTAGTCCAAACTGGCATTTCTTAGCTTTTATTGTGAGGCCTGCTTTCCTTAAGGCCTCCAATACTGTTGTCAGGTGTTGGACATGCTCAGGCACCGACTTGCTAAAAATGGCCACGTCATCGATATAGGCCACTGCAAAATCTGACATGCCTCGCAACACAGTATTGATTAGCCTCTGAAATGAACTTGGTGAGTTCCTTAGTCCCATGGGTAAGGTCACAAACTCATATAACCCATCTGGTGTACTGAAGGCAGTTTTGGCTCTGGATTGCTCGTCTAGTTCCATTTGCCAAAATCCTTTACAGAGATCTAGTGTAGAGATAATGGTTGCTGCCCCCAATAACTCTAACATTGCGTCTACCGTAGGCATAGGATACGCATCTGGGACAGGAATTTTATTGATTAGCCGATAATCAATGCAAAACCTTGTCGTTCCATCTTTTTTCGGAACCAGGACAATACTTGAGGCCCAGGGACTGATGGATTCCCTGATCACTCCTAATTCCAGCATATCTTCCACCTCCTTTTTGATCTCATTCAAAACTTTCCCATTCACACGGTACGGAACAGATCTGATTGGGGCATGATCTCCAGTATCAATGGAATGTATAACTATACTGGTTCGGCCAGGTTTGTTGCTAAAGAGATTCCTATAGGTTTTCAAAACTCTCAGAATCTCTTCTTTTACTTCCTCCTTCACCTCCTCTGACCATTCCACTTGATCTACCCCTCCTTTGTCTTTGCTTTCCCGTACCAAATCTGGAAGTTCAGGCCCACTTCCCTCAGGGAATAAGGTAACTTGCAACACCTTTGCATCCCTGGTATGGTAAGGCTTTAACATATTTACATGAACCACTTTGCTTTTGTTTAATTGGTCTGTGGTGATTACATATGTCACTGTGTCAAGCCTTTCTCTGATGGTATATGGTCCTTCCCAGTTAGCCTGTAATTTGTCATGTTTCCTGGGTATGAACGCCATAACCATATCTCCCACATCATACACACGTTCTCTGGCTGTTCTGTCATACCAGTAACTTTGCTTCTCCTGTGCATGACTCAAATTCTCTTTCACTACTTCCATCATTGATGTTAATTTATTGCGGAATTCCAATACAAAATCTACTACAGAAGTTTTGTACTCTCCCAGAGTTCCTTCCCATGAATTTTTTAGCAGTTCCAAAGGTCCCCTCACTTTTCTAGTAAACATTAGTTCAAAGGGTGAGAAGCCTGTTGACTCCTGAGGGACTTCTCTATATGCAAATAAGAAGCATCCCAACCGTTCATCCCAGTCTTGTGGGTGATCTGGAACATAGCTTCTTATCATGCCCTTCAAAACTCCATTAAATCTGGTTCTGTATTTGCTTGTTACTATCAATTGCTTCACTGGTTCACATTCATCCTTTCTCTCAGCAGGCATCCACAGTCTATATAAAATCCCATTCTCACACACAACTTGATTCCTCAGTTTGTCAGTGAAAGGAATCTGTTGGGTCAGAGCTTGTTCCTTTATATGCTTCAAACTTATATCTTTATGCAGCTCTTCCCTGAATTGCTCTGCTTCTTCCCCAGAGACCACTTGATACAGTCTGTCTCCTTCACCAGGCCTGCTAGTGGTTGCTATGGTGACCTGAGGCTGGCTAACAGATTCCACCCTGTTTGTTTCAGCCCCCCTTAACATGGCTTCTTTTTCTCTGCCAATTTGCTGTCTGGTCACTACATAGATCTTTCCTTGGGCGCCCATTACATCCCCAGTATTACTGGTTCTTGTTGCTGGGCATTAATGCCTACTTTATATCGGCCCTCTTGGCCTCTCCAAGTCATTTCCACCAGGGCCACAGGCAAACTTTCTGGTTGACCCCTCACTCCTTGGATAGTCACAGTTTCCTGAGGTAATATTACCTCAGATTTTATTAAATCTGGCCTCAGTAATGTCTGAGCGGCACCAGTATCAAGCAATGCCCAATAATTTGCCCCTTGTACACTCACTTCCTCTCTCAGACTTGAATCAAGGTCTGTTACTTCTGTCCAGTTTATCTGGCAAAACTGAACCTTTTTCGCTGTTTCTAAAGCCTTGGGCTCTGTTTTCACTGCCCTTGTCTGAGCAGGATTACTAATGGGGTTGGCAACCTCACATTGAAAACGTAGGTGCCCTGGTCTACCACATTTGTAGCATAATTTCTCCTCACTTTTAGGGTACACAGATCCACTCTGGGGTGTCCTGTGCCCTTCAGATTTTAATGGAGGACTCACTCGCTGTGGTACCACATCCCTTCTGCCAGCACTATATGGTCTGGGTTTAAACTCTCTTGATGTTTTCCCCACCCAGCCAGTTCTATTGGAGGCGAAGTGATCCGCCAGCTCTGAAGCCTCCTGCACAGATGTAGGGGAACGGTCTTTGACCAGGAGCCTTATTTCTGGTGGTAACTGATGGTATAATTGATCCAGTATCATGAGGCTTTTCACCTCTTCCACTGACTGAGCTTTGGCACTACTCATCCACTTTCCAAATATATCCATCAACTTTGCTCCCAGTTCCACAAAAGACCTCCCTGTCTGTATCTGGCAGTTTCTGAAAAGCTTTCTAAAATAATCAGGCCCCAGTCTGAATCTTTTAAACACTGCTTCTTTGAATTCAGCATAGGTGACGGGCTTGTCTGAGGGGAAATATTGGTATACTTCAGCCAATTCCCCTTTAATCAGGTTTGATAAATACTGCATGTATTTATCTTCAGGTAGCCCCCACAACTGAGCTGCTTCTTCAAAGGTACTGAGGTAAATTTGAGGATCTTGACCAGGCTCATAGACAGCAAAGTCCTTTGGAGTAATTTTTATTCTTGCTCCATCTCTGTCCTTTCTTGTTTCATCAGAATGAAACTTCTCTCTTTCAAATTTTAACTTTTCTACTTGTAATTCGGCATCCACTGCTCGTTGTTTCTCCCTCTCCTCAAACCCCATTCTCATTTTCTCAGCTTCCATCCTCAATCTCTCAGCTTCCAACTCTCGCTGTTTATCTTTTTCCTCAGCCTCCATCCTCAATCTCTCAGCTTCCAAGTCTCTCTGCTTTTCCTTCTCTGCACCTTCCATCCTCAACTTCTCTCTCAAGTACTCTATATAAGCGGGATTGCTTAAATATCCTTCTGGGGTCTCTTCTCTGACAGGTTGTTTTTGCTGGGCAGTTGCAAATCCTATAAGTGCTACCCTCAATTCATCTACCCCTTTACCCTCATGAGGTAAATTGAATGTTATGCACTTCTCCACCAGCTCCTCTCTTTTCATTTTTATGTATTCAGCCATGGTGTTTGAGTTCACTCACTCTTTGCCACACACTCTTTGCCAGTCACTCTCACAAGAAATCTTGTTTTGTTATTTCTGTTTGCCACACAACTATTAGGGATTGTCTAGTATTCGTATCTCACTGCTACAGCCAACACCTGTGACGTAGTCTCCTTTGTCACCACGTGTCTTTGGGACTCTCTTTGGTTCGTATCTGGATTCTCTGTTGTTCGTATCCCACCGCTACTGACACCACGTGTGACGTGTCCTTCCCTGGCTCTCCCTGTCAGGTTCCTACCTGCTGCCTGTCACTAGGCACCACCAGGGACTCCACCAGTCCGGACCGCACTCTCTTATGGTTTACCTATCCGCCCTAGCACAGATCTCAACAGATCCCCCTGCTAGGCAACCACCAGTAACGTCCCAATACTAGTATTCCCAGAGACTCTGAATACTGGTATTGTTATGCTCTTCACCGCTGCCACCATTTGTTACAGTTCCCCTTCAGCCTTGGTCATTACCTTACCCTCCCTTCTGGTCTGTGAAACCCCAGCCAAGGATCAGGCCTTTGGTAAACCAAATTAAGTATTTATTACAGATAACAAAGCTAACAAGATTAACAAGATTTCTTCTTAAGGCACATAAGCATATGGTTTTACTCAATACTAATCCGAACTCCACCTCCCTCCTGGTAAACAACTCTCTAAACCCCACCAAGCAATCCACTCTTTCTCTTCTCCCACCTAGATTCCACAATTCACCACCTCACATTCACCCAGATTTACCTGTCATCCTTTCATTTATACTGTCAGCCATTTTAAACATTCAGCCAATCATCAAGCATTCTATTGCCCATTCACTCCCCCTCCTCTTTCACTACTTACCATGTATACTCTAAACAACCAGCACTTACCATATATACACTAATATATAGGAACATCACACGCTCTTCCCCAGGCATGCGCTCCAAACAGGTGCTTGACCCTTCTGTTCCTATCCAATGCGCAAGACTTGAAAGGTATCTGTCAGGCACCCAGGATCCAGCCAGAAGGAGGGATGACAGCCTGTGCTCTGTTTCCTTGCTGTCCTCCCTTGTTCTGTGGAGGCAATGTATTGCTATAATCTCTTTTTTCCCCTTGCCCTCCTTCTTTCCTCATGTCTTTTTAGATTGTACGCCTGCAGGGCAGGGTCTGTTTCCTTTGAAGAGAATTACCATGAAGTACGTCTGAGGCTTTTTATCTCATGTTTATGATGATGAGTTTAGGGCAGGGATGGGGAGCCTGCAGCCCCCAGCTGCTGTTGGATGCCAGCTCTCACCAGCCCCAGGCACATGGCCAGTGGGCAAGGATGATGGGAGCTGTAGTCCAACAGCATCTCAAGGGCCGCAGATTCCCCGTCGCTTGGCGTGAGGACACGGGGAGGAAAAGGGGAAGAAAGGCCTCTTCATGTCCTCACACAAGTGCAGCCTTCCCCAACCTCGTATCCTTCAGATGATTTTGGACTACAGCTCCTGTGGTCCCTGACTTTTGGCCATGCTGGCTGGGGCTGATGGGAGATGGAGTCTGGAGGGGTGCAGGTTCCCCAGCCCCAATCTACCTCAATATTGTCTACGCATGAGTGCCAGTGGCTCTCCAGGATTTCAGATCTTACTTGATGTTGATGTGCCGCACACCCAGAGATCCTGCAGCTCGCAGCTTCCTTTTGATCTCATGGTCTTTCTGACTCAGGAGACATGGGGAGCATTCAAAAGAAGCAACGTGAATCTTTTTCTTTCCCCACGTTTCAGCCAAAGGGGGGGCAGCTGCTGCTGCTGCACATTGGCCACAGGCAGACATTTATTGTACCCTGCCTTTTCTGGTCAAGGAGGTGGTACTTTGTCAAAGTGGTTGGCATAGTCAACTCATATTGCTCATGCAGAAAGTTCTCATGAATTGGCCTTTCTACTACCTATTAATGAAAAAGAGCAAAAAATAAATGAGGGGAGACAAATGCTTTTTTCTATATACAATCACATAAAACCCAAACACTCCAACACACCCTCACTCTATAACATTTCACAGACCAAACAGGGTTGTTTGCAGGGTTCCTGCTATGGGCGTTGCCTTGGTCCCAGGGGTGCAGTTGTTCAGGGACTCGGGGGGTCTTAGACCGCTTGCTTTTTTAGGAGGAGGGTCCCAGCAGGGTCCCTATGTCTCCAGCATCCTGTGAGGCACCTGTCATGAAGGGGGAGTATGTTAGCCACTTAGAAGTGTCTTCTAACCAGAGCTTGGAAAAGTTACTTTTTTGAACTACAACTCCCATCAGCCCAATCCAGTGGCCATGCTGGCTGGGGCTGATGGGAATTATAGTTTTAAAAAGTAACTTTTCCAATCTCTGCTTCTAACATGCTTCCTTCTCCTTTCCTGCTGACTGGAGCCAATCAGAGTGAAAGGAAGTGAGTCAGCCACTGAGAAGACTCTTCTCAGTAGCTACCACTCTCCCCTCTCATGCTGATTGGCTCCTAGAGATGTCTGTTGTTGTGACGGCATGAACAAGAATCTAATTTTCAACCCAGCAGCAAAAACAAAAAAAGGATGGAAGGGGGTGTGGCTGTAACTATCATGAAGAGACCCTGCACTTCTGAATTTGCCACTGCACTACTCCTTGGTCCCTGGCATCTTCACTTCAAAAAGAACCTGGGAATAGCAGATGATGAGAAAGACCTCCTAGAGAGCCTCTACCAGCCAGAGCAGACGATACTCAGCTAGATCAGCCTTCCCCAACCTGACAACAGCTCTCATCATCCCTGACCATTGGCTACGCTGGCCTGGGAGATGGGAATTGTCATCCAATGATACCTAGAGGGCATCAGGTTGGGTGAGGCTGAGCTAGTTGGACCAGTGCTCTGACTCAGTATAGGACCAATTGTTGCAAATTAATTGCTCACCTACTGAGTTTGACTTGCTCTGCAACAGCCTGCCCTCTCCTCATTTAAAAACCAAGAGGGTGTTTCTTCTTTTAATTTAAATATACATTAGAAAGAAGCAATTATCCAATGAGGCGCCAGTTGGAAATATCCACCCGCAAGGGCAGGGTATGCAATAGCATAGGGCCTCCAGCATTTATGGATTCTGTGTCCTGGAGTGAACACATTTAGCTAGCTTGCTGATCAGAATATCAGGGGGCATTGTGTTTCCCTTCTGCAGGCCTTGGGGCAGATGAATTCTGCCAGAGAATGGCGATGCTAGCCAACTCATTCTCACAACATTTTAACAAGATATTGCCCTAAAGGCACAATTCAGGGCCAAAATATGGAAAGTGTTTTACCGGGGGATGGGAAGGCAAAACCAGGAATTGTTCCTGGTAAATAGAGAAGTTACACTGTACGCAGGAAGCCATACTCTTTGGGATTGCTCTTTATTTCTTTATTTTACCACTTATTTTATTTTGCCCAGTGCATTTTCAGTACATTTTCTGATTTTTTTAAAAAAAGATTATAGATCCTCGAGTTTTCAATGCAGATTACAAAAAGGAGAATAAGACAATATTACATACAGAATTAATGTGTAGAATAATGTTTCCAGATAGCTTAGTTAACAGACTAGACTGATAAATATTGATTTAATAAATGCAATGTGTATATATACAAAAATATTTATATTACACATTTCTAGCTTATGTAAGTTTTCTGATTTTCTGGTTAGTTAAACTGATTTTAACTTTACTGTACACCACGTAGAGACTAAGGTGTTAAACTCTATATAAAGCATTGAAATCAGTTTTGAACAATTTTCATTCAAAAAAATCCTGCTTTTTCTTCACCTAAGTAATCACCAACTCACAATCACACAGGCACACATATATTGAACTATGTAATATATATAGGCATATAAAGAGTACCTAAAGCAGTGGCCTCAGACCTCATCAATTGCTGTAAACTGCCCAGAGAGCTTCATCTATGGGGCGGTATACAAACGCAATAAGTAAATAAGTAAATCACTTGTTTTCAGGTTCTTGCCTAATGAAGAACAGCTGGTTGCCTTGATTGCAGGCATGCACCAGGTGGTTCAGATTCACACAGATGTCCAGCAGATGGCGCCTCAGGCCAAGCAAGGAGCTGGGTGCGACCTTCTAGGCCCATGAGAGAATGCCAGCTCAGTCCCTTTCGGAACCAGAGCCTGTGCTCACTGCTGAGACACCGGCGAGGAGGAGGAGGCTGATCTCATGCAACCATTCACGTTTCCTCACTAGGAAAACATGTGCAACTGATTCGTGTGCTGTGTGTAAAATTTGCAGCGTAGTTAGTAACATGAAATAGATCCTGCTGAACTAAGGAGGAGGCTGCGTAGGGCACCCCTGGGCTGAGGACACAGGCCTGATTCAGAGCATCAGCAGCCCATACCATAGCTTACAGGCATCACTTTTGGAGCTGCCACACTACAGGCTTGTGACCCCGGTGGGCCCCATGTAGAGGTACTGACTGCCTTTGGACCATTGCCTCCAAGGGCTGGGGGTGGGTCCTCTGCTTGCAGCTATTTTGCACAATTGCAGGTATGCTCTGCAAACTGCCACAGCCACGTGCTTAAGCATCACATGAGGCAGTGGTTCATGCAACCAGCCCCTACACATGATCCTTGCTGTTTTCAGGCTCGCTGGCACTGCACCTGAGAGATACTAACAACAGAAAATAAGGAGAGACGCTAACAACGTAAAACACACCATGCAATTTGCACAACTCCTTCGTAGGCAAAGAAGTAATCATCCAAAAGTGCCTTTTTGCTACCCTGATCTAAACTTTTCAAGTGATAAAGCAGACTGGTGAAAGTGGCCCCTTGTGGGGAGCTAATGGATTGCAGCTTCCTGAAAACAGCTAGAGTTCACGTAGTCTTGCAAGGTGGGTGCCTTAGGATTCTACTAGACACACCTGCCTTTTACTAGGCCTGGAAAGTGAGCTGGAAACACACACACACACATTTTAAATGGCTGTGTGAAGTGATTCTAACAATCAAACTGATTTTTGTTGTGTGCTGCTCTGCTTTGCTCCTTGCATTGTTTTACTGCCCTCATAGAAACTCTTCCCACCTTCAGAAGGCTGCCACCCATTGTAGTGCCCAGTTGAGCTGCTAGGGGGAGACCTCGGGGCCGAAGTCCAGGTCCTCCACAGCCCAGAATGACCATTCAGAGAGCGGGAGATGATGGGGCAGCAAAAGACAAGCCCCACATCGGCACATAGAGATGCTAATTTTATCATTTTCTACAACAAAAATGGTGCCTATTCCCAACTAAATGTGTTGAGCATCAAGGCAAACCCAATTTTATTCCTGGAGTCATAATGGTACTATGATTTAAGGGAGTTTAAAATGTGAAATTGAACAGGTATAGAGTATCATCATCATCATCATCATCCAGATACATAGATGCTGACAAGTTTTAATCTCTTTTTCATCTACTACTGGTAATTTTAATTATCTTTTAACTTGTTTTTAACATTTTTATTGATATATTATTTCTTGCAAACAACTTAGAGATTTTATTATAATCAAGCTGTATATACATTTTGCTATATAAATAAAAACAATCATTATCAGGGTTGGCACACTGTTTGTTTGCTGTTTCCTCTATTTATTTATTATTTATTTATTTAAGATACTTCTTCGCTATCCTGCACTGCAAGGTCCCAGAGTGAATTACAACTGTGTATTAAAATCCAATTACACAATTTAAAACAAGCCTAACAACATACATCAGGCAATAAAGGTGGTCTCACAAAAATCACAAAAACTGTCAACAGCCAGGGTAAAGATGTAACGTATCATCAGGAATACAAAAACGGTTGTAAAGCATGGAACAGAGGTTATGTGTGTGTAAGGGGGAAGAATTAATTGTGTGCTTCACAAATGAAGTTATACAGATGACCCTGTAAAGGATGGGCATAAGACTATTAAGCCCAGGGTCTAAAATCCGACAGGTGGCTGTCCAGATGCCTCTTGAATGCCTTCAGGGTTAGAGAGCCCACCACCTCCCTAGGTCATTGGTTCCATTGTTATACCACTCTAACAGTTAGGGGTTTTTTCCTGATATACAGTCAAAATCTGGCTTCCTGTAAGTTGAGTCCATTATTCCGTGTCCTGCATTCTGGTATGATCAAGAAGAGATCCTGATCCTCCTCTGTGTGGCAACCTTTCAAGTAATAATAGGTACAAAATACATAAAGTAGGGAAATTTTTACTTGCTAAAACAATATGTAACAAAAATTCATTATCCTTTGAAATTTGCATTATTTTTAATTTTGTGATGCAATTCTTTAACCAAAAAAAAAGATACAAAAATGCATAAATTAGGGGAAAGTGTGGATTAAAATGTGTGTAAGTGATGCATTGCATTAGGGACTGCTGCGTGCAAAACTGTGTATACTGGGCAAACATCGATACAAAACTGTGTATTTTAAGATAAATGTGATCTAAAATGCTGACTGGATTTTTGTGAGAACTTTTCTTTTGCAAACTAACGCAGAAATGTGACAAGTTTGGGGAACCGAGAAATTACAAGAAACCGAAACAGACCGATTCATCCATTGCTAGGTGACAATAACTTTCATCTGTGCTACAAGCAAGAAGCAGAGCCTTCCTCCTTACATTAGGAGGTTTGTAGCTAAAGACCCCCATGTGGCTCCTCCCCCCTTTTCTGTCCTTGCAGTTTGGGTTGTGAATCTTTTGTGTAAATTGGCCCCAAACTGGAACTCTTTGCAGTACAAGGGGGCTTTTGATTCCATGGCCATCTCAGCTTGTTAAAGGGAATTTGGGATCCAGTGACAGAAAGTGGGGCAGGGCTCAATAGCTATACTCAGTCATAAGCACACTGGCAACTTTGACACTGGCTTCATCCTCCTAGCAGTGGGCTGCAGACCTCACTAGCAGAGGTTTATTATTATTTGTTTCCATGTTTTGCTTATAGCGACCTTCTAAGTGCCTCTGGTCATGCTCTTGACCTTGTGTTTATCTCGGGAGGGGAGGAAAGTGCTCTGGAAATGGGAGCTGTTTCTTCTAACCCCGTGTCACGGTCAGATCACTATCTGGTGAATATAGACCTCTCGATGCCACACACCCTCCACAGGGGACAAGGACCTATTAGGATGGTCCGCCCCAGACGCCTGATGGATCCTAAAGGATTCCTGAATGTGCTGGGAGAGTTGGAGCTGACTGAAGGACGCCCGGTCAAATCCCTGGTGATGGAGTGGAATAGGGAGATCACTAGGGCAGTTGACCGGGTGGCTCCGAAACGTCCTCTCCCCCTGAATAGAACTCAGACAGCACCCTGCTATACACCATGGTTGCGAGGTCTGAGATGGGAGGTGAGACGACTAGAGCGCCGGTGGCGGAAATCTCGCTCTGAAGACGATCGGACACTGGTTAGAGCGGCAACAGCTGCCTACCAGGTGGCAACAAAGGCAACAAAGAAGGAATTCTTTGCTGCCTCTATTGCGTCTGCAGAGTGTTGCCCCAGGAGGCTGTTCCAAGTGGTCCGAAACCTGGTCGGTCCAGTTGCTCAGGAACCCATGGAGCACTCTAAAGCCTCCTGTGACACATTTGCTAAACACTTTGCCGATAAAATCGAGCGCCTGAAGGCCATGATTCTGTACGCTGTGGATACAGGAAGCAGGCCAGAGTCGGCCAGTTGCAGTCCGGTCCAATGGGATTGGTTTCAGCCCCTCCCCTACTGTGAAGCCAACCACCTGTCTATCTGACCCTTGCCCCTCGTGGCTCATTATGAGCTGCAAAGAGAGGCTGAGTGAAGGGATCAAGGCAGTGGTAAATGCATCCTTGGAAGAGGGTGTAATGCCATCAGCCCTCAAGGAGGCAGTAATAAAGCCCATCTTGAAAAAGCCCTCCTTGGATCCCCAAGAGTTAAATAACTTTCGCCCAGTCTCTAATTTACCATTCTTGGGCAAGGTGATTGAGCGAGTGGTGGCCAAACAGTTACAGACACACTTGGAGGAAGCAGATTATCTAGATCCATTCCATTCAGGCTTCCGGACTGGACATGGAACTGAAACAGCCTTGGTCGCCCTGGTGGATGATATGAGGAGGGCGTTGGATAGGGGAGAATGTACCCTCCTCGTCCTCCTGGATCTCTCAGCGGCTTTTGATACTGTTGACCACGGTATCCATTTAGAACGCCTGGAGAAACTGGGATTAGGGGGCACGGTTTTACGGTGGTTCCATTCCTATCTTTCAGACAGGCATCAACGGGTGGCATTGGGGGATGAGGTATCAGACCCTTGGCCTCTCAATTGTGGAGTGCCACAGGGTTCTACCCTCTCCCCCATGCTATTCAATATCTATGTAAAGCCGCTGGGGGCCATCATCAGGAGATTTGGGCTGCAGTGTCACCAATATGCAGATGACACTCAGCTCTATCTCTCGTTTAAGTCCTCACCTGAGTTGGCTGTGGATACCATGTCCAAGTGCTTGGAATCCGTAAGTGGATGGATGAAGGAGAATAGGCTGAAGCTAAATCCCGATAAAACCGAGGTGTTGCTCGTGGGAGATAAGAGGAGGTTGGGAGATATTGACCTGGTGCTCAATGGGGTGAGATTACCCCTGAAGGAACAGGTCCGCAGGCTTGGGGTCATTCTTGACTCCCAGCTGTCCATGGAGGCTCAGATCTCGGCAGTGAGCCAGGCAGCTTGGTATCAATTACATCTGATTCGGAGGCTGCGACCCTACCTTCCTATCCATCTACTCCCACGGGTGATACATGCCCTGGTCTCCTCTCGCTTAGACTACTGCAATGCGCTCTACGTGGGGTTACCCTTGAAAACGGTCCAGAAATTGCAGCTGATACAGAATGCGGCGGCATGCTTGATTAAGAACAGCCGTCGCTGTGATCATATCACTCCGGTGTTAGTAGATCTACACTGGTTACCAGTTGCCTACCGGGCCCAATTCAAGGTGTTGGTGTTGACCTTTAAAGCCCTACACGGTTTCGGCCCAGTTTATCTGAAGGAGTGCCTCCAGCAACATCAATTGTGCCGCCTGACAAGATCAGCCACACAAGGCCTCCTCTCGGTCCCACCAGTCAAAATTGCTAGACTGGTGCGGACCAGAGAGAGGGCATTTTCGATTGTGGCACCTGCCCTCTGGAATTCCCTTCCTTCCGATCTTCACCATGCCCCCTCCCTGATGGGGTTCTGTCAAGCCTTGAAGACCTGGCTATATAGGATCTCTGGGGTGGACTAACTTTTATGCTGTTATTAACTGGATGGGTGGTTTTTAGCTTAATTTGTTATTATGGTATTTGATATTGTATTTTACTGTACTGTATGTCGCCTAGAGTGGCCGTTAACTCAGCCAGATAGGCGACTTATAAATAAATTTATTATTATTATTATTATTATTATTATTATTATTATTATTATTATTATTATTATTATTATTATTATTATTATGTTGGCACGGCACTCTCCGGAAGTAAAATGGGCATATCAGTTAAGCATATGAGTTGATGGTTGCCCTTGACAGATGTTTAGCTGTTGCCCCTTTCAAAGAATCTCAGAGCAAAGTTTCAAATGTAGCTTTTAAAAATATAGCATCCCAGATCTAAAGCTTTAGAATGCTGCAGTCTGGAAAAACACATCCCACGTTGCCCGTGAAACCTGATCGCATGGAGGGGAGTCTATTACTGGGGATATTGATGTGCATCAATAATTCAGCACCCCCAATCCTTTCTCCGAGGGCCTCTTTCCAAAGCGCTGCCAGGCACAGCCAGCTGAGGTCTTTCCAAATGGTGTCCGCATCTTGCTTCCTTTCTGACAAACATCTCAACATTTATGAACATGAATCTAGGTTCTGAGTCCTGCCTTCAAGGTGCCTGGTGAGATGGGCTGCTCAGATCTTCCCTACTCACTAAGCTGACTCTTTCAGGCAACTGGCCCATGAAAGGTCTTGCTTGGGCTGTGGGCAGAAGGTAGGTAGGGATCTACTGAAACCAACCAAAAATGAGAAGCCCATAAAACAGGGGTTGGGAACTTTTTCTGGCCGGAGGACTGGATCTTCTTTTTCCCCAATCTCTGGAGGACCAAAGTTGAAAGGTAGAATCCCCTGATGTCATATGATGCTTCTCTTTGAAGTCCTGGGTTTCGGGACTTCAAAGTGAACATGGAGGCATGCTCTGATCTGCCTAGGATGGGATGATGAAACAAGAGATTTATTTCTCCAACCCATTTCAACACACTGGAAAAATAAAAACCTCTCATTTGCCTTTTTTTGCTCTCACTTTCAGTACCTGGATCTACTGGTAGATCTCTGGGTAGTTTCAGTAGATCAGTACAGATTCTGGACTCCAAAGTGTTTAACAATAGCAGCAACAAAACACACACCCCCATTTCCACCCTAACTTATACTGCTGAAAGGAAGAAACTTGGGATAACGAGGAGTAGGTCTTTTGTGTGAAAGGACTGTGAGATCCATCCAGTTTTGCTACTCAAGTTCCTGGGTTTGGGAATCTCTAATTCAAAGTATACCTCTGCACCAGCCTCCAGTTGGTGGATCTCAGGCTCTAGAAAAAAAAACAAAGTAGATCTCACAAACCTGCAGTCTGCCTGTCTCTTGCTTATGCCACAATGCATTTGTTCATCTTCCAAGGTGCTACAAGGCTCTTTGCTGTAGTTCCATAGCAATATTAGCTACCTGAGAGTTACATATGCACCATATATTTAAAGCACTCTTGTACAAGGAATCCTGGGACCTGTGGTTTGTTAAGGGTGCTGGGAACTGTAGCTCTGTGAGGGGTAAACTATAGCTCACAGGATTCTTTGGGGGAAGCCATAACTGTTAACGAGGTATAAGAGGGCTTTGAATGTCTGGTGTGGATGTGATCAAGGTGGAGATCATCAGTAGATTGGCTGGCTCACAGTAGCCAGGGCAGGAGGTAGAGAAGTGGCTTCTTTCTTTTTACTGAACTTTGGATCCCCACCACCACCCTTAAACTCTCCTTCCCATTGAGATGAATGGGAGGGAAATCAACTGCACCCACTTCAGGCTGGCATAGTTAAGGGGCCCGATCTCAGGGAATGTTGGGGAGAGGGTGGGGGGTTGGATCCTGTAGATCCCAGGGGGCTCCAGCATGTCTTGTTTCATCCATGATGGCTGGTGGGAACTCAGCTGGAGGTACTCCTATAGAGGCAGAGCTTCCTGAGGATGGACCAGGAGCCTTCCAGGCATGTGTGCTTCCATAGCAATGGAACTCCTCTCTGCCAGTGGAGTAGCTCTTCCATCCTACCCTAGCCTCCTTCCTCCTCCAGCCACCCTTGGGTGAGGGTTAGGATCATTCTTATAGGCTGCTGGTGAGCAAAACCTGAAGGTGGCTTAACCATCCATTCAACCATCCATTGTGCCAGCAGGGCAGATGTGAAATCGGATGAGCTTTCTTGTACTCCTCTATGTGTTTTGAAGATTTTTTTGGGGGGGAAAGACCAGTTCCCCTCCCAATGTAAGGAATGAAGAGGGCTGGTCTAAGGCTGTGAACACACTAGTTGCTTACACCAAAGCATTTCCATTGGCCACACCTGGAAGGGGAACGGGTTGAACTTCCAACCACTTGCGAAATCTCTTTCAAGCTGATTTTTTTTAAAAAAAATGCACTCCAACTGCTCTCACCAGATTTTACAGTAAAAACAGGCAGAGAGTTTGACTAGTGTTGTGTGCCCCCGTTTTCAGAAGAGAGAGGTGGAGACGCACTGGAACCAGCAGAACAGTGAGTGTGTTTTTACCCTAAATCTCCTCCTGTATAGCTCTGGATCCTTTGGCCCTCTCCTGTCCTGACGTGCTCCCTGTGGCTTTTATCAACATTGCCGCTCTGACATGGCTTGGGCCAGAGTGTTCCCATGGCAGGGAGGAAGATCTGACATCAGAACGCCCTCTGTCACACTGGAGCATGGAAGATCTGATATCGCTTATAGTCTCCGGATGCCATCCGGGGGGGGGGGGGAGATTGAATTGTCTGCACTTTGGTCTTTAAGTAGGGGTTATTTAGGAACATAAGAAGTTGCCTGATACTGAGTCAGAGCATTGGGCCATCTAGCTCAGTACTGACTACACTGACTGGCAGTGGCTCTCCAGGTCTTCAGGCAGGCAATTTCCCATCCCTGCCTGGCAATACTGGGGACTGCACTTGGCCCTTTCTGCGTGAAAAGCGGATGAGCTACGGCCCTTCCCAAGACACAGTGGGTGAAAAGAACTGCTGATTGGGCCCCATACTAGGCCAGCTACAGATCCTGGGGGCATGCATACAGGCGATGGGTTCATATTCTACTCTTTATAATATAACAACAATAGAATAACAATGATGTTTTTGTTTAAATGTTGGGTTTGTTTTTTTTAACTTTTCGTGGGTTTGTAAACTGCCCAGAGAGCTGTGCTGCATGGGTGGCATGTAAATTTAACAAATAAATAATATTAACCCTAATCCAATGTAATTTAAAACATAGCTATCATAAAATGATTTCAGTACTGTCTAGCTGTGGAATCTCATTCCTCTAGAAATCAAATCAAATCTGATCTTCATTATTTCCTGGAAGCAGTAGCGGCTGATGAAAGTTCAGACTAAAACCCGGGGCGGATTCCACTGCCCCAACCATATGGAGCCACCAACCGCCAGTGCCTGGAAGTGATGAGCCCCTTTTATTTCTAGGCAAGCATTTTGTGGCTAAGAATGAACAAAAGCTTCTCTTCCTGGCTCATTTTAAAATCATCTTTTAAAAAAAACCCACCTTATCATTAAGAGTGCTACCTGGCAACAGAACCAGCCGTGAATATTCTGAGGATATTAATAATACCAAGGATGCAATAATAAATGCACTTTGTTGGGAATAAATCTCAATGAACTCAATGAGATTTGATTCTGAGTTGACATGCGTAGGCTTGCACTGTTAGCATTTATTAATAAAGTGCTTTGGACTGCTCAAAGCACTTCACAATACACTACCTTGATCCTTAGAACAACCCTGTGAAGTAGGTTGTCCCCATAGTGCAGATGGCGAGCTGAGGCTGAGAGAGGGATGGCTGGGGGGGGACTTGCCTCAGGGAAAGCCCACCTACTGAGTCCATTTGCTGAGGCCAGAATACAAACTGGGACTATTTCACCTCACAAGTGAGCAAGCAGAGCCACCAAGCAGTTTACAAACATGGTCAAGGGTAACTTGAGAACCCAGAGCCAACGCCAGCACCAGTGGGTAGGGATTTCCCTTTCTGCTCATGACACAGCATTACACAATTGGACAGGAACTGGGTGGAGGGGATCGGCATTTCCCTTTCTCAGAGGCCCAGGGCACCCGTCTGAATAGCTTGCTGCAGAGTTCCTATGCAGAGGGCTACCTAGGGCCTGGCAAGCACAGAAAGGTAATTTCCTGCCATTCATGTTCCTTTGTGTTCCATATTCCTTGACAGCAATGAGACTCCAGTTTCAAAGCACACCTGGTCCAGGGAAGAGGACGCAGTGGGCGAGCACAAGCTTTGCTTGCAAAAGGGCCCCGGGTCCCACCCCCAGCACCTATTGGTAGGTCTGGAAGGGACCCCTGTCTGAAACCCCAGAGAGCTCTTGCCAGACCCTGTTGACAATGCCAGGCCAAAGATCTGACTCAGACAGTTTGCTATGTATCCTTCCAGGTACTACAGTAGGGCCCCACTCATATGGCGGGTTAGGGACCAGACCCCCGCCAAAAAGTGAAAAACACCAAAAAGTGGGACAAAGCGCACGATCAGCTGTACAGTACAGCTGATCGTGTGCTCCAGTTGATCGCTGTCAGCTGTAGTGCAGTGGCTGGAGCTCCCCGCACTACAGCTGATCGCGTGCTCCAGCTGATCAGCTGTAGTGTGGGGAGCTCCAGCCGCCACGCTCCAGCTGACAGCGCTTGGCCCCTGGAGCTCCCTGCGCTACAGCTGATCGCACGCTACAATAGCACGCGATCAGCTGTAACACGGGGAGCTTCAGGTGCCAAGCAGCGTCAGCTGGAGCTCCCTGCACTACTGCTGATCGCCCCCGCTGGCGCCGTATTAGCAGAATGCCAAAAAGAGGGGCCTTACTATATGTGGAAATCTGGCTTTTTCACAAGGCTTTTGTGACTGACCAGGGCTATTTTGAGGGCATTATTTTCTGTTTGCTTTGTTGTGGGTATTTCTCTTTTATCTTCTCAGTTCTGCAACTATATTTTGTGTGTGTCTGTGTGTGTGTGTGCTTTGTTACCTGTAATCTTGTTAGGGATTATGGGAGTTGTAGTCCAGCACCATCTTGAGGGCCACAGGCTCCCCAGCCTTGACACATGGGGAAGGAGCCCAGCTCAGTGCTAAGACTTTTGCCTGCAGAAGGTCCATAACCT
Organism: Rhineura floridana; assembly: GCF_030035675.1. Lineage (NCBI taxonomy): Eukaryota > Metazoa > Chordata > Lepidosauria > Squamata > Rhineuridae > Rhineura > Rhineura floridana. The sequence goes on from NC_084489.1 coordinate 66,368,794, forward strand.
TACACCATGGAGAACCGTTACTAGTCATTGTAGGCAATGCTAAGCTGGAGAGACCAGTGGTCGAACTTGGTGTCAGACAGCTTCCCTTGTTCCTACCAACATTTTCAGAGTAGCTCAGTGGAAGGGCACATGGTTTCCATGCAGGGGATCCAGGGTTCAATCTGCCGTATCCTCTGGTAGGGCTGAGACAAGCCCGTCTGAAATCCTGGAGAACACCTGACAGTCAGTGTTGCCAATATTGAGCTAGATTAGGGGTGAGAAACATGTGGCCTGCCAGGCATTGATGGACTACAACTCCCATCAGCCCCCCAGCCATCATGGCCAAACATCAGGGATGATGGAAGTTGTGGTACAGCCAACAACATAGGGATGAGGGAGAAATTAGATTCAGTTTGCATGGGAAGCCAAATTTATGAAATTTGCACTTTCCGAAACAATATGAGAACTGAAACACAGCCATACTTGGTAATTCACACTGATCCAAATTTTGCAATGCAGCTCTCCAGCCAAGCAACGTTGGCAGAAATGCATATATTAGGGGAAAGTGTGCTTAATATGAATATACTGGTGAAAATAACGTACAAAAATGCATGATACATTCGGATGAATTCTTTGCAAAAAAATATGTACGTTAATCAAAACTGCACACAAAAGTGCATTTATTAGGAGAAATTCTCACTAAAATGCTGAAGAATTTTCATGAGGGCTTTTTAAAAAATCTGCAAATTGCTGCAGAAATGTGGAGAAACGAATTTAAGATTGGATAAATGAGAAACTGAGAGGATTGAAATTGACAGATCCTTCCATCTCTACAACATTGGGAGGGCACCAGGTTGGGGAAGGCTGCCATAGTGTGAGGTTATGGAGAGGCCTGTCTTCCCTTTTTCCTCCCCCCTTTCCCTAAGTATCATCACCATAAATATGGTGTTTATTATTTCGACAGGGCCTCAACCAGATTCAAAGGAAACATCTAGATGAGCTCGGTGAACCAAAGGCCTAACTCGGTATAAGGCAGCTTCCTGATGTTCCTCTGTTGTTGTTTTTCCTGTTCGGTTCTCATGCTTTTTTTACAGCTACACAATACTCAGAAATTCATTCAGTGACGCATTTCCTGTTGAATTTCAGTCTGTCACACATTGGTGAAAGGCAGAAGAGCAATCTACACCGAGAAGCCTTCGAGCCGTGGTTCTCCAAAGGGCCATGCCTGGGGAGGGTGAGGCCATTTCCACTGAGTCCCTTCATTAGCTGCCAAAGTGTCCAAGGCAATATATGAAAGAGAAAAAGACTCCGGTAACGACCATTCAGTTCAATTTGTTGCAAACGAAATGGGAAGCCTGACATTCCAAAGGGGGGACATGGCTTTCGTTGGGGAAGGGCCGTGGCTCAGTGGTGGAGCATACGCTTTGCATGCGAAAGGTCCCCGGTTCGGTCCCCAGCATCTCCAGGTTGGACTGAGACAGAACCCTGCCAGAAACCCCGGAGAGCTGCTGCCAGTCAGTGTAGACAGTACTAAGCTAGAGAGACCGATGTTCTGGCTCAGTATATGGCAGCTTTCTATCTTTCCTTGATATTGCATAAAATGCCTCGAGGGCGCAATCACTGGAAATGATGGACCGAATTCAAAAAGATGTACTTCCAAGAAAACATAGTTAGGATTGCAAGTTGTTATGACTCAGAAGGGAAGGAGGAGCTCCCTTAAGAGTTACTGAAGAGAATGCAGGAAGGGAGTGAAGAAAGGGAGGAAGAGAACAGCCGGCATCATGCGCATAGGTGGCTCACCACAGCTGGTTTGCTCCAAAATGCAAATGGATGGCACGCCCCATCAATGAATCAACAGCGGCACTCATCTGGAAGGCATCTGCTCCAGAGCTCTGGCTCACAGCTGTCGTGGAGGGGGATTGCTATTTTTTTTTAAAAAAGAAGTCTTAAGATGTTTCGGGACAGATCTCCATCCATCCATATCTGACATGAAATAGAACCACCACCACCATATTCTTGCCAAGTTCCCAAAAGTCCTCCTCCCTTTCTGAGTCACCTACACAGGCCTCGGTTTCCAGAACTGGAAGACATTTTCGACCGCAGAAGGATGGAAAAGACGGGGGAAAGGACAGAGAGGGGAGTTTCCAAAGTGCAAGGCAGATGTTTCTGCATGTGCTGCTGCAGCTGGGTCAGGAAGCAGAGTGGCAGTTCAAATCTCTGCTCCCATCACTCAGTGTAACATAGGACCATTTAAAGCTGCCCTTCCATTAAGAGCAGCAGTTCAGGCCCTTCTCAGGTTCCCCCGCAATCGGGGGAAGAGGAACTGTTTATTTACTAGGGTTTTTTAAAAAATATTTCTTAACTGCCCTTCATCAAAAGATTCCAAGGCAGTGTTGATGAACAGACAGTAAAAAGTTGCTGGATGCAATGGTTGCCAAACAGCAGAGCTGAATAGATGTGAACTGTACACTATTCATTTGTAGAAAGCACAATAGGACAGCCAGATCTGGCATGCTGAAACCTTAAACTTTGGCTCCAGCAGACCTGACGTTACAAAAAGTTGGCTGTACTTTTGGTTAAGCGAAATATTAAAGTAAAAAATACAGAACAACTTGCATCATACCTTCCCTACAGATGTTATGAGACAAAATCCTCTTGAACTGTATGCTTATGTGGATGTATACAAGCCCAGCCATGTATTTAATCACTCGTGAAATGCATGTCCAGGAGAGGGGGAGAGAAAATCTTCCTACCACTCCCAGGCTTGGGTGTCTAGAAATTAAAAATAGGTTTTCCAGCTTGCACCTGGGGGATCAGCATACGCTGCTTATGTTACTGCAGATGTTTTGGGGTTTGACAATCAAACCATGTTTCTAAAACATCTTTTTGCTCTCCTTTTCCTAAATGCACTTATCTTAGGTTTTGACACAGAATATTTTACATTTATACCCAAATTTCCTCCAAGATGCACACTTCTCCAGTTCTCTCCATTGTAGTCTCACAACAACCCTGCAAGGTAGGTTAGGCTAAGAGACAGTGACTAACCAAAGGTCACCCAGTGAGGATTGAACCCTGGTCTTCCAGATCCTAGCCTGACATTCTAACCGCTACACCCAACTGCCTCACACACTTCACATTTTGCTGTAGATCATCTTCAGTGGCAAACTCCAGAGACAGATGCTTAGGGATGTGCAGGCATCCCGTTGCTTGCCTCAGACGAGCCATAACCTGAGTAGTGCCTGCAGGCTGCCTCCTCCCCATCCCCCAAAGCAAGGTTCTGGGCCCTCACACAAGGGAGAGGTGGCAGCAGCTCTGGAGAGCTTGAGGCGAGCATCTTATTTCAGTCTTGCTCACAAGCAGGGAGCTTGCTTTGGCGAGTGTCCCCATAGGGATGCTTGTGACATCTCTGCCGGAATGAAAGTATCCCTTCCCCCCCTTCCTGGTTCCAAACACAAGGTTGCTAGTCCCTTGTGAAAAAATTCCCAGAATCTGGATCCCCAGAATACACTTTGGAGTTAGCCTGAAGTCTTTATTAAAGCTTTGATGTGGCTCACCCTGATGAGCCGTGTTCTTAATTGCCTGGGTAAATTGCACAAACAATTTGCTCAAAAGAAAACAGTTCGAGAACGTCTCTCAAATCTCCCATTGTATCTATGGAAGATTTCGGTGCTTATGGAACACAACAAACAAACAAAAATGGAGAGCAATGTTGGATTCCCCCTCCCCTTATGCTGCTCCCAGGATCTTTGGACGCTGCTCTCAGGTTTGTTTCCAGAGGTCTAATTCTCATACCACTCTGTGACCACAAATATCTGCCAGCCGCCACTCTCTCTTTGCTGGCAGAGGCGAGCTGGCTGGCTGAGTTCCAGGACTCACATCCAGGAGCCAGCTTTCAGCCCAAATTATTGAAGACAAATATGATCAACGAGAGGAAAGAGGAGCAGAGATCTCCAGTAGGAGAAGCTAGTTGCAGGGGTGGGGAGAGAGAGATTATCCCAGTGCAAAGAGGGAAGATCCTGAAGTACCCTATTCCCAGAGTCTCATAATACCTGAAACAAGAAGGGCTGTCTGTATCCAAGCAGAGCAGCCTTCTCCAACCTGGTGCCCTCCAGCTTGGGAAAGGCTGAAGGGGAGGATTTATGTTCTTACATTACGTTATTGCAATTTTTTTTTCAATATAAACAGCTGCATAATATACAAAAGTCTATTCTGGTTTTGGATTGCTGTAAGGAAATCCACCTCCCCAAGTAGGCTCTGTTTAGCACCCGGCTTTCAGCAGTCCAAGGCCCGGGCCCAGGCCTGTCTCCCCAGCTAGCTGTCCATAAGAGCCCAACTGCCCTCTGCCAGGTAGTGTGCCTGGGGATGGGGTGTGTGTGTGTGTTGTGCTTGTGTGTTTATCTCTCCTTTCCCCCATGGTAAGGATGGAGATTTTATAGAGCATATTATATGCCTGGCTTTGGTTTTGGAAAGAGTGAGGGAAATACATCACTTGTTAATAGCAGAAGTAGTAGTAGTTATCGCCTCCAGCAGAGCAGCCAGAAGTTCTTAAACAGGGATGTGGCGCCTCACCATAGCTCAGTGGTAGAGCATCTGCCTTATGTGCAGAAGGTCCCCGTTCAATCCCTGGCATCTCCAGGTAGGGCTGGGAGAGACCTCTGCCTGACACCCTGGAGAGCAGCTGCCAGTCAGTGTAGACAGTACTGAGTTAGGTGGGCCAATGGTCAGATTTGATATCAGGCAGTCTCTATGTCCCTATAAGGACTGAAGGTGGCCTTCCAGGCCTCTCCATTTGGCCCTCAGAACTCTTCCTGGGTCACACCCCTCACTGGCTGTTTTTGCCTGGCCGGGATGTTTTTGATCACGCCCCTTGCTTGGCTGGATGGAGGACCAGGAGGGGTGTGTGAATGTGTGTAGAAGCTAACCTACTGCACACATTTACATTTGTTGCTCTGACTACTTTGGCCTTTGGCCCTACCTACCATGTGACCCCCAGAAAGTTGCCCAGAAGAGAATGTGGCCCTCCAGGCTGAAAAAGCTTCCCCACCCTTGCTCTTGATGTCGAAGAGGCTGAGCAGGAAGCCACACTCCCAAAGACAGCTGCCACGGTGCAGAGAGGTGGCTGTCAGTGCCACCACAATCAGACATTGCCCACATGTCCCAGTCTAAGGCCCTTATGCCAGATCTCATGATGAGCTGCAGCTTCCGTGCAGTTGCATAGAGCTGGGTCAGTAGCCTGACAAGGCATCAGTGAATGAGCCTCTATCATCAGGTTTTGCCTTGTAGTGGAGGGGGTGCTATTAGCTATAATGGGCTTCAGAAACGAGGTGAGGCTCTTTGTGGCTTCCTGAAATCAAGGCTTTAAATTGCACTGAAATGTCAAATTCTAGTTCCTTCTCGAGGATTTCTTTGCTATTCCTCATGAAGGCGCTGATTGTGCCCCCATTCCTTGATATTCAATCTATGTCTTACTTTATCTCAAACTCCTCATTGGGCGCAGTCCATAGAAACCTGCTTTCACAACCTAAGCCTGTGGCTAATTGATGGGAATGCCTATTTGTATCTCCATATTGTTTTTTCAGATATGGGAAGCATTGTGATGTAGCTGGGCATGCATGTATTTTTTCACTAGAATTCTGGTGAAATTCTGGTGAAATGAGGCCCGTTTGAGTTCTTTGGAAATAAATGGGACTAGGGATAGGAAAATGGGTCAATTTCGGTTCTCCCAGGTTCTCATTTTTCTAATCTTAAATTCCATTCTCCATATTTCTGCAGCAATCTGTGATTTTTTAAAATACAAATCCTCATGAAAATTCCCCAGTATTTTAGTGTGAATTTCTCCTAATAAAGACATTTTTGTAGGCAGTTTTGACTAACATACACATTTTTGCAAGCCATTTCTTGTCATATAATGCATTTTTGCATGTTATTTTCACTCATATTTTTATACCCACTTTCCCCTGATATATGCATTCTGTAACATAGTTTGGCTGGCAAACTGCATTGCAAAATCCAAATAAGAGCAAATTTCAAAGTATGGCTGTGTTTTCATTCTCATATTGTCTGGAAAGTGCAGATTTGATAGATTTGTCTTTAAATGCAAACTGAATCAAAATTCTCACTCATCCATAAACAGGACACAACTATGCCCCACCAACATATAGCAGATTCTTCTCCAGCTTGGTGGCTGGGGCTGGTGGAAATTATACTCCAAAATATCTGGAGGCCACCAGGTTGAGGAAGGCTGATATAGCTTCTTCTTGTTCTCCTCTCCTCCTCCCTCTCAGATGGAACTGCATGAAGTTCCCTCAAAGAGCAGCAGTCTATAGCACAATGCTCAGTTTATTAAGATCAGCAGATAGCTGATCCTAGACTTGTCAGCTGGCAAAGGATAGTTCATGATTAGCACCCTGGAATATGTCAGAAGAGAGCTGGGTTTACATTCTACATCAGCCATGTGGCATGATGGTGATCCTTTGCATCCTTACCTGAGATTTGCTCCCTTCAATACAATGGTGCTTACTTCTGATTGGCTGCATAGGATTAACTGGTACAACACAATCAGTCTGAACAAAAGATCTTCCGACAACAACCTTTAGCTTTTAGTTAGATATGCAAACAACTCTGCAAAGTGTTACCATTGACACCGCTTGTGTGAAGTAGGAACTCCATCAAAGAGAAGCATCCAGCCTCTGCTTGATTATTTTCCGTTTCCTCTACGCTAATCTGTCACAAACTTGAAAGCCTCGTCATCGCCTCATCCACTTTCCAGAACAGAGAGGATTCATCAGTTAACTTGGTGTTCTGTCACATGACATCATCACTCCTGCTCTGAATAAGTCCCAGAGCTACACTCTACTACACTGTGGCTGGTGAGATATATCTTACCAGTTTTGAATCACCTCCACTGGCTGCCTATGTGTTTCCAGGTACAATCCAAGGTGCCCTGTATGGCTTTGGTACTTGAAAGACCACCTTCTTCCATGTGAACTTGAAAGCTTCGTTAGGCACCTGGCTCAGTGGGCACCCACCTTCAGAAGTGAGATTGGTGGGAAATGGAGAAAGGGCCTTCGCCTGTCACCCTGCTTATGAAAAAATCTCCCCAAGAAGTCCCATTTTTAAGTTTCAGGCACTAGCTCAAGACTTCTTCTTTTTTATTCATCCAGGCTTTTTGGTTAACTTCATTGCAAAAATGCCCTGATGGTTTCATCCCGAGCGATTATATCCCTCTGGCTTTTTCTCCTGGTTCTGCACTCGATTTCTTGTCGCAGTTTTCATCATGCTGCCTTTATTAATGACATTTATTTATTTATAAAAGTATTTATATCCCACCATGTCACAAAACATCAGGGTGGTGTACAACAACATAAAAACATTTTAAAACAATGCCATAAAATAAAATGAAACGAAATGACCGGCTGCTGAAAAAGACATTTTAAACAGCTGCATAGGAGCAGATGGGTTAAAAATCTTCTTTGCCATGATGAGCCACAATACCCAGGAAGCAGGAAGAGATATTTCCCCCCCCCTCATTTGCCTGTTGTGCACTGGGAAAGGAACCAGGCCGAATTTGCAAAAAAGCAGCCAAGGCAAATGCCAGGAAAAACAGAGCACTCTTTAATTCATTTTAGCTCCTTGAAGTTCACAGCCCAGCGAGACCGTTCTTTATAGTGAAAGAAAGAGTCCTGGGAAAGGGTGCAAAGGATTGTGCCTTCTCTCGTGAGAATTCCTTCCTTTCATTAGAAAGAAAGAGAGGAAATTTGTGGGGGTTGAGTCTCCTCCCCTCTGTGCCCCCCAAAGGGACTCTGGGTGTGTTTGACCTGGCATTCTTTAACCACTTTGATAGTGAATCCCTCTGTCTTCACATATGATTGAGGAAGGACCATGGTTCCGAGGTAGAACATCCACTCTGCATGCAGAAGGTCCCAGGCTCTATCCCTGGCATCTCCAGGTAGGATTGGGACAGGACTTGGTCTGAAATCCTGGAGAGCCGCTGCCAGTCAGTGTAGACAGTGCTGAGCTAGTTGGACCAATGGTCTGACTCAGTGTAAGTTGACTTTCTGTGTTCCTGCTGCTGAGAGGATCGTGGTTTGGGGGACAATCACGCAGTGGCAGAGCATCTGATTTGCATGTGGAAGGCTCAAGGTTCAGTCCCTGGCATCTCCAGGTAAAAGGGACCAGGTAGTAGGCAATGGGAAAGCCCTGCTCTGCCTCCTGTCTTGGAGAGCCACCACCAGTCATAGTAGGCAATACTGGACTAGATGCTCTGACTCTAGATTTATTGATATTCTGTTTCAAAATGTATCAGCCATTCTACATTCAGAGAACACCTGAGCGGTGTACAGAAATAAAATATAAAACATAATGCAGATCATCAAGCAATGTTAGAACATATAGCCCAGTGTGGTGTACTGTTTAAGGGGTTGGACTAGAACCTGGGAAACCAGGGTTCAAATTGTTGGAATTACCAACAATTATTACCAATTATTAATTAAATGCCCACTGTACTGAGAGAGAGAGGAAGCCTTTACTTAAAGGGTTAATGTACCTAGGCCCAGAAAGCTAAGTGGCCTTCCAGAGATATGAGTTTAGTTTCTCTTTCACCTTTCTGCCTGGCTCGTCACTGTAACCAGTCATGGCTGATGTTCTTAAGATCCAGTTTAAACCGTATAGCTGTGCCTTTTTTCCTTTGAATGTGACAAAGAACCTACTCTGCAACAGAAATCCCTATTCAGCCACAAAGCCAGCTGGGTGGCCTTGGGCCTGTCACCAACTCTTAGCCTAACCTACTTCACATGGTTGTTGTAAGAATAATCAGGAGAGGGGGAGAGCCACATAAGCCCACTTTGAGTTCCTTGGAGGAAACGTAAAAAGAAAGGCAACAATGCATACTTATATACTGGCAAGAATTAAAAGATAAAATAGACTCATCAGGAGAAAAGAGATATTTCCAACAAATGTCAAAAATGTAACAATGCTGGAGCATGTTTCACTTCTAAGGGAAGAAGAATTCCAGGGAACTGGTGCTGCAATGCTAAAAGCAGGTCCTCAAGTCATGCTTTACTTTCCCTCCGGGACACCATCAACAGATCTTCGTCCACAAATCCAAGCAATCAGGGGGGGATGGAGAGAAAGAGGCATCTCTGACACTCTGGTCCAAAACCATATTGGGCTTGATACCCCAGGAGTAACAGCTTGAATCTCAGGCACTCTTCTCCATGGTGCCATCGGGGCAGGACTTTGGGGCAGATGTCCAGAACCCCACATTTTATAAAAAGCTCTGCCATGAGGACACAGGCTGTGCTGGAGGGGAGAGGCAGGGATGAAGCAAGCAGCCACAACGGCAGCAGCAGCAGGAGGAGGAGGAGGAAGAGGAGCAGGGCAAACTGAGGGCAGTGAGTGGGGCAGCTTAGGTGCGCCGGGGAAGAAACAAAGATGGCATATGGCAGAGGGGCAGTAGAAGCCACTCCAGTTTTTTGTCCAAACCGGGGCATAGTCATCCAGGGTCTTGGGGGGGGTCTTAGTCCCCATACTTTTTTGGGAGCAGGGTCTCAGCAGGGTCTCTATGTCTCCAGCATTCTACAAACCAATCAGCCTAAAAAGGGAGTGTATTAATAACTGAGAAGAGTCTTCTCACATGCTTACTTGTCCTTTCCTGTTGATTGGAGCCGATCAGAGTGAAAGGAGGTGAGTAAGCTTCTGAGAAGGCTCTTTTCAGGAGCTAACACTCCCCCCTTTCATGCTGATTGGTTCCTAGAGATGTCTGTTGTTGTGGGAGAAGGCATTAGCAAGGATCTCATTCTCAACCCAGGAGCAAAAAGGGGTGTGTGTGGCTGTGACTATCATGAAGGGACCCTGCACTTCTGCATTTGCCACTACACTACTGGTCCAAACTTTCAAGGAGCTGTCTAAGGTGCTTCGGAGGGAGGGAGGTATGAACGGAGAAGACCCAAGTCAGTGGAATGAGCAGCATGGACCCCCAAATGCAGCAAGGGTGGCTTGCTGCATCTTGAAGTAAGTAAAACACTTTTACCATCCGAAGAGGGGCACCTCACACAAGACCATGGCCAGAGTCTAAAATTACCTCATTGCACCACTGGGTTTCCTGTATTCCCAGGAGTCTAACCATTGGACCATCTGGCCCTGTGGTGTAAACTCTGACTGACATGGGTGGGGGTAGGGAGGCTTTAACCCTTTGCTCCTCCCAGTGATCCTGATCCAGACGAGCTCCCAGCACCTGCAATCTGCACTGCAAAAAAAAAAAAGTCCTATTCATTTCAATGGAACTCTGCTTGTGCAACGGGACTTCCTTTTCCTCTCCTCTCCCCATGCACCTCCAAAAGCTGATTTGGAGGCACGTGGGGGCCTGCAGCAGAGAGGAGAGGAGGGGAAAATTCTATCCCACAAGTGAAAGTATCTTGCTTTAGTAGAACAGGACTGTTGGTCACTGCTCTAAGGTGTTAAACGGTATATAAATTGTTGACATAGATCAACAGGGCCAGCACCAGCCTGCAGTGGACCTTTGGGCACCAGATTGCATTGGTGACGGCAGCAGTAACTGCCACCACCACCCGGGGCTTAAATAGGCCCAGCCACTTCAGCGGATTAGCTTGTTGTGTGCACACACACTTGCCATCACCCAAGATGGCAGGGGGCATGTTGACGCCCCCACTGCCATCTTGGGTGATGGCAAGCATGTGCACGCAGTGTACTGCCATGGTGCTGCAGGAAGTTGCATGACCACGCTAGCAGTGGGGGGGGTTGCCTGGGATGGTGGCTCTAGTTCCATGATCCGCATCAGCATTGCATCACAGGGTGCATGCTCTGTGTTCCAATGCTAGCACGGATTGTGGGTGGGAGCTACAGCTGTCCAGCAACAGAGGCCCCTCTCAATGCCAGGGTCCATCAGCCAGTGCCTAACCTGGCCGCCTGCTAGCGCTGGGCCTGTATATTATTATTATTATTATTATTATTATTATTAATAATAATAATAATAATAATAATAATAATAATAATAATAATAATAATATAATAATAATAATGCACTGTTTAATTTCCAAATGTTATATATCCTGTAAATCAAGACTGGGGTATAGTGAGCATAAATAGTACATCTTGGGTTTTGATACTTATTTCAAATAAATTTAAGTGGATTTTTCTTTTTTTTTAAATTGAATCTGGATTTTACAACTACTTTTCACTGCCAGCTATAACATTCCGCACTCCTAACCTATCTCTGCTTGGTTCTCTCTAGAAGCTGCTGCACTTGGTTTTGTTTTGTTTTTCTGGGAAACCATGACGAGTGGCTGGAGCTGCAACCGCTGCCTGGCATCGCCCAGTGTGCCTTGCCAGTGGGGCCACCTGCGCCGGCTTAAGTGACGTCAAATGCATCCCAGAAATGCTGACATCTGCTCATGAGGTTTGCCGCTAAAGTGCTTTCCCCCCACCCCCTGCCAGAGATGCAAATCAAAGGACTTTACCTGGACGGTTGCTTGGAAAAATGTCTGATGTTTCTATATAAGGCATTTTCCTCATTTAGGAAAAACTTACCCAGCGAAAAATCAGAGCTTTGCTCCTCAGCCAGTTTGGAGTCCTTCTCCTCCCTTGCCTCATTTCATAGATATCTTGTTTCTCTTCCAATAGAGGGACTCCCCCAGGCCATCCATCTGACTGAGGTTGACACACCTCCCCACAGACATATATTTCAACCATTCATAAACTGGCTTTTTTTTTTGTTTATTTTGATTGCTGGAGGGGGAAATGGTAAAACTCATTTTCATTGTTCAACTGGAGAAACGTGTAATTGACTAGTAACGTAATGAGTTCTGTAAAGGGAATTAGACTTTTTCAGGCAAACGTAGGAATCAATTCATCATACCTATATTGAGAGCTCTGCTGTGTTAAAAACCTGTTTTTCTGCCTAAGAAGACCAACATGCACCTCAACAAATGCCTTGTTCCTCCTCACTCCCTGGAACCAAGATGTCAATGAGAAATAGTTGAGCCTCCATTCAAGGGGAGCAGCATAACTTAAGTGTGACTTTTGTCGATTTGTTACTTACTTACCGATTTTAAGATTTTATATCCTGCATTTCTTTATGAATAAACTAAAGGCTGTTTACAACAAAGTAAGCAAATTGGTAATTGCAAATAACAACACACACACACACACAATATAAACAGCAGAAATAGCAATACCCAACAATGTGAAAATAAAATAATGCCCTCAAAACTATCTCAGCCAATAACAAAAAAACTTTCACACCTCACCTGGACTGCCTTATATTGAGTGGTACATCTAGCCTAGTATTGTCAACCCTGACAGGCAGCAACTCTCCAGGGTTTCAGACGAGGGACATTCTCAGCCCTACCTGGAGATTCCAGCTATAGCATCTGGGCCCTTCTGCATCTAAAGCAGACTCTCTGCCACTGTGCTACAACTGAGCTACACTGAGCTCAGACATTCCCCAGTATCAGGGCTAAGTAGACCTCGTTGGGGTAGACATTTCACTGAGAGCATCCAGTGTTGACTTCAGGTTTTGGCAGGCCCTTGGGCAAGACACTGTCCATTCCCCTCCCGCAGTGCATCAATCTGCTCACAGTGATGCTTGATAATGGCCTTGAGAGCACCAACACTGAAAAGGCCCTGTTCCTGGTAGACTCCCAGCAAGAGCGCTCTTAGCAGGACCTTGGATACTGACAGAACTCATAATATACAGGAGAAGACTAGTTCAGGGCTTTATAAGCAAGTGCCAGCACCTTAAACTCAACCCAGAAATGAATAAGGATCCAGTGCAGATCAGGTAACAATGGAATGATAAGCTCCAGGCATCCAGCCCTAGGTTTATCTGTAGAGTATTTTGCAAAGTTCTCAGAACAGGGTTCTATGAGAGTGATTTTGGCAGCACCCATACTTATTATTTTCATTTTATTCGAATATTTATAAACTGCACTTCAATACAAAATACCACAGGGCAGCATACAACTTAAAAACAGAGTATTACAGTAAAAACAATAAGAATGTCAGTCACATCAGTAAAAGATGGCTGGCAAAGATTCTCAGGTTGGAAAGGCCAGTCTGGATAATGCAGTTTTTAGAAGACATCTAAAAATAAGCTGGGATGACTCCTGCCGAAGCTCTGTCGGCAAGGAGCTCCACAGGGACGACCTGCCACACTGAAAGCTCAGCCCCTGGTAAAGCCAGCTGAACCCCGGGGGCAGGTGAGACTACCGAAAGTGCCCCATCAGAAGACCTCCATGATCAAGGCAGAGCACAAGAAATTGGGTAGTCTTTAACGTACTTTGGGCTCAAGTTGTTTAGGGCTTTGTGGATTAACACAAGAAGTTTGAAATTGACCCGGTAGCAAACTGGTAAGTGCAGCTCTCTCAACTGTGGAGTGACAAGGTACCGCAGCCTGCTCCTGTGAGAAGTCTAGCCACTGCATTCTGCACTAGCCGCCTCTTTCAGACCAGATACAACGGCAGTCCCACATAAAGTGTATTACAGTAATTAAGTCTTGAGGTTACCAATGAATGGACCACTACGGTTAGACTATTCCAGTCCAGAAATGGTCACACCTGGCATACCAGCCAAAGCTGATAGAAGGCACTCCCAGCCACAGAGGCCAACTGGGCCTCTAATGACAAAGATGGATCCAGGAGTACTCCCAAGCTATGAATCTGCTCTTTCAGGGAGAGCACAACCACATCCAGAACAGGCAATTAAATGATCTTCAAGACACAGGAACCACCCACCCACAAGGCATTCTTCCTTTTAGGAGTCAAGCTCAGCTTATTGGCCCACATCCAGTCCGCTACTGCATCCAGGCACCAGTCCAGGGCATGCACAGCCTCTCCTGACTCAAATGTATTGGAGAAATAGATCTGAAGATTATTAGCATACTGATGACTCTTTGTTCCAAAACTCCTAAGGAGCCATCCCATCAGCTTCATATAGATGTTGAATAGCACTGGGGGCAAAATGGTGCCCTGTGGTACTCCACAGTGCAAACACCAGGAAGCTGAAGAGCACTCTTCCAATGGGATGCTCTGGACACGGCCCTATAGGTAGGAATGGGGCCACTGTAGCACAGTGCCACCAATGCCATCTTGAAGAGTCAGCCCAAAAGGATACCATGGCCAAAGATATCAACCAAAACTGCTGAAACTCAAGAAGAGGGAACAGGGTTGCACTCTCTCTGTCCTTCTCTTATAAAGGCCATGCATCAGAGTGACCAAGGCAGATTCTGTCCTGAAGCCAGACTGGAACGGATCCAGATAATCAGTCTCATCCAGGTACGTCTGCAGTTGTGGACTAGCAAGTCCCATTGATTTCAGTCAGATTCACTTCTGAGCAAACATGCACAGGAATCCGCTGTTAAACCCACAAGGAACTGGTTTGTGCTGAACTGGATCATTGGTCCACTAGGCTTAGTACTGAGTGGCAGGTGGCTTTCCAACTAGGCCCAGCTCCAATGGCCTGAAAGGAATATCCAGATTCTGAGGCATATTCAGAAGCTGTATCTCAAGGAATATGAGTTGCTGGAAGGCCAACAGTAGTGGAGGGATACAGTCTTCATGCCTGTCTTGCAGGCTTCCTGGGATTGGTTGGTCACTGTGGGAAACAGGACGCTAGGCTCGATGGACCTTTGATCTGATCCAGCAGGGCTCTTCTTATGTCCAAGGTCTCAGGCAGAGCTCCTCTCCAGCCCTGATATATAATACCCTTTCAATGGGAGATGTCGGGGATTGAACTTGGGACCTTCTGAGTGCAAAGCAGGTGCCCTGCCTTGGAGTAGACACAAATACAAATACAGATGGTGGAAGGGTGGCAGAGAGGGGCTTTATTAGAATGCCCTTTGCTCAAACACATGGCCTCGGTACCAAGTAATGATCTGCATGTGTCGGAGTTATCACACGTCCGACCCCAAAGATGAACCTAGCCCCCATGTCATTTTATTTTATGTACTAGATTTATACAGCTGCCAATCAACACATGCTCCCTGGTTGGCTTACAGGGAACAATATTAAAATATATGGAAATAATTCAAAGCATCAACAAAAACAATAAAAGGCAGCAACATCCTTTCCTTTTGCGTGCAAGTTAAAATCGTAAGTCCATCAGGGGTAGATATGCGCTCCTTAACATGTCGCCTTCATCCTACTTCTTCTTTTCTTACTATATTTATCCCATATCCTGCTTTTATTGATCAGTGATCCATGCACCCATTTTTACAGCACATTATGAAAGTCAAGAAGTTTTTTTAAAAAACTTCTTAAACAATATTTCTCTAATTTATGACTTCCAAAACAGACCTGCTAGATAGCCTAATTCCCTCATCTGAAAGGCCCATTACATTAAAATTTATCTAGCAGCCCATCATAATTTTACATCAGATATGTCATTAAAAAATCACCATTACATTTTTATCTAATGCTCCTAATAAACATCAAAAAAACATACTTACCAATGTCATTTGAAATATATTGGGGGCCACTAAACACCAATTAAATTATATTTTACTAATACTTTATGACATTCTCTTTAACTGATCTGCATGGAGGGGAAAAGATTTGCTGGCTGTTTTATTTAAGACATCTTAAATTTTCTTCTTACTGCTTTCATTATCAAATTATTGATTTTGCTCAATTTTTTCTCCTAGGAGAATCATTGACAGCCATTCTTTACAGATGACCCTGACTACATAGAACTGCAGGAGGTTGGATGTTCTGCGGCTGCACCTCAATTAACCACACGGAAAGCTGTTAAGGGAGTGTAATAACTCCTAAAAAGAAGGGACAACCAAACTGACACCTGGCTCTCCTTTTTTCAGATCAGAAAGAGAAACGCTTGTGTCAATCGGAAAAGTACAATACTTGATGGACATCTAGGCTGCATATACACCCTACATTTAGCACACGGCTCCTAGGAATTGTTGTTTACTTCTCACAGAACCACAGTTCCCAGGACCCTTAACAAACTACAGTTCCCAGGATTCTTGGGGGGAAGTCATGCCCTTTAAATATATGCTGCATACTCAGCCCTAGTGAGAAAGGAGAACCAATCCAGATGTGTAGTAGTGGGGGCTGCTCCATTAGGGCAAATGGGGCACTGCCCTCAGCCAACCCCCACCTGCCTGCTTATTGTCCAGGGGCTATAACTGCACTCAGTCCTGCCCCTTGTCGAGCTCAGTGGTATGGTTGCCAGGGCAAAAGCATCCCAAACCCTGAGATTTCAGGGGCAGTCCCTAGTGATGTCACAGGGTGGGCCGTAGTGATGTCACAGAGTGGGGCCATAGTGATATCATTCCCCCAGGCACCTTCCTACACCACCCCCACCCCACTCACTCCCCCAGGCACCTTCCTTTCTACCCCCCTCCACTCACCACCTTCTTTCGTTGGCTCCCCGTGTTGGGCACTTACAAACCTCCCTCCTGCTCAACCTTTGGGGAGGCCTGGGCTCACTCACTGCTGCCACTGCCTCTTGTGCAACCCTTTGACCCCTCACCTGCCTGGAGATTGGGCTGAATCCCCAGGGGACCCGAGGAGGACCCCCAAAACCTGGAGTCTCCGGATAAAATCTGGAGAGCTGGCAATGCTACTCAGTAGGGAGGGTGAGGGAGCAAAACTTGAATGAGTTGGCTCAGCCTGACCTTGGCTCTGGCTCCACCTATTGTTGGTCCTGTTTTTCATTCCACCAGTCCCAATGGACACTAGTCAGCATTGATGTGTAGAACTTGCACTTGGAATGGCTTTTTGTGGACTGTACTACTTCAGAAAGCAGGTAAAAAGGCTGTGTGGCTGAATGTGTGAGTGTGTAAACATTTTTTTAAAACAAGGGGACCCTTGGACCACTTCTTCAAAAGTAAGTCCACTCCCACCCAACTTTTTACCCCCTGAACCTCAGGGAGAGCCTCCCCCCAATTTTTTTTCTAAAAAAAGCTGTGCCAAATATTTTGGCCTAGCTCCAAAGTAAACAAGGCAGCCCTACTTAGCCAGATGGAAAGTCACAGAGAGACATGGTGTAGATATCCATTTAGGGAGAGGGGTACCGAAGGACCTTGAATAGAGATAGGTGGGAAGATCTCACACACACCAGTAGCTAAGAAGCCCACTGCAAAAGCTAGGAGGAAGAGGGGCTCTGGTCTCTCCTGGAGTTTGAGCAGCAGTACTTTCCCATGCCTAGTACCCCGATCTCGTCTGATCTTGGAAGCTAAGCAGGGTCAGGCCTGGTTAGTACTTGGATGGGAGACCACCTGGGAATACTGGGTGCCATAAGCTTAGAGAAAGGAAATGGTAAACCACCTCTGAATACCTCTTACCATGAAAACCCTATGAATATATCCAAAAAGATTCATAGGGTTGCCATAAGTCGTAATCGCCTTGAAGGCATATAACAACAACAACTTTCCCATGCACATCTGTTGCTGCTGTTAATGTGCAATCCCTCCCCTCACCCCGTCTCTCCAACTGCATTCTGAAGTAATTCAATTTAGGAAAGGCAATATTGCAGGATTTTTCTGAACATGTGGGTCAGCTCTTTTTTACCCAGTATTATCAAAGTAAACACTGGAGTGCTTGAAGATGATCTAGATAAGAAGGTAACTACCACCTGTTTTAAATCTTTCCTATTTGTCAAAGTAGGTTAATGTCCAGGAGTGTTGTTAGATAAGATCAGGGCACAAATCTATGATATTCTTTTGCATAGAATTTGCATATGCTAATCAACACATGCAAATTTAGGCTGATTTTCAGAGGAAAAGCCACCCAGGAAGCAAAGATAATTTTCTTTTAAGCTTTAAAAAGGAGAAGAGGCAGGCGGTCCAAGTGCAAAAGGCCTAGGGCTCAGCCCTCCTGAGCCACCTCCTAACAAGGCCTGTGTAGTGTTGTAGAATCATAGAATTTTAGAGTTGAAAGGTGCACTGGAGATCATCTAGTCCCACCCTCTGCTATAGCATCCCAGAAAGATGTCCTGCTTTTGCTTAAATACTTTCAGCAAAGGAGAGCCTAGCACCTCCTACGTGAATTTATTCCCCTGTCAAACAGTTCTGGATCCAGAATGTGCTCAGCTGATTGCCTGGCCTTGCCCTTAGTTGCTTTCCATCTAGGTAGCCTTAGCGGGGCCATTGCCTTTCAGCCGTCACACCCATCTGCAATACAGGGAATAACAGTACCAAGTTACTTACTGGACAATTGTAAGGATCACTAAGCTAATATATTCAGAGCGCTGTGACTATTTGAAATATGCAACGTAAACTAAAGGTTAATGTCATTGGGAAGTGTTACTATTATTGGGAAATCTCTCCTGCTGCGGGTGGCAAGTGCTGATGGGAAAAGAGAACTTCTGCACAGTGAGGAAAGTAAACAACCTATCATTTTGTTATACAAGTAGCTATTAGCATTCAGTAACGGTCTATTGTGTCAGTATACAAACATGTCATCATCCTAGACCTTCCTCTGCTGTTCCTTGAATTATGACTATGACTACCTTCCCCCCCGCTGCCGCTGCCACCCTCCCCATTTCTTCTTCATGTAAATTAGCAAGTCATAGATCTCTGTTAACTAAAGCTAAACAACCCTTCAACCTCTTTCTTTGTGATAAAGCTGTAGACGAGAGCATTTTGCTTCGCAAATAGTAAATAGGCACCATATGTCATCAGTAGAACTAATGTCTCCACATACATGTAAACCTGGGCTAATGGGCCCTGCCAAAATATTTTAAACCTTCTGTTTTGACTTCACTGTTTTTGAGAAATTATGTTTATCATGCTAATTTATTTTGCTGTCAACAGCACCAAGTGAGACAGTTGCTGCTAAACAACATCATTATATACATCGCATTTCTGGCACAATACCAGAGGGCTTTTTTTGCTTCTCCCTTTCAAAATGAGGCTGGAATAAATAAGCAGTAACTTTGTTGGCATATTTAAAGATCTAGTGTAGGATGGTGCTACATCTGCCCAGATCTGCAGTGTTCCAGCAGGGGACCGCTGGGGGAGAGAAGACCTTCAGGATCAGCCCCAGGACAGCCTTGGGAGGAACAGGAGGAGGGGTGCCCCAGGTGGCGCAGGCAATGGGGGTCTGTATGGCAGACCTGGAGAGGAACAGAGGGGCCTGCAGGTGTGGAGATGACACGGAATCAGGTTTACACTGCTGTCAGTCTCTCCTGCGCTGCGTTGCTGCCCGCTCCATGGGCACTCAGCAGACTACACCAAGCAACAGTGGGACTGCATATGCTACTTCCGGGATCAGAGACAACCTGCTTCTGGATGCCAGTTGCTGGAGAATTGCAGTGGGGAAGGGCTATTCTGCTCATTTATTTGTATATTGCTACATTTGTATCCTATCTTTCCTCTGAGGAACAAAAGGTAGGAATACATGGTTCTCTCCCCTGCATTTGATCCTCACAACAACCCTGTGAGATAGGTTAGGCCAGGGGTAGCCAACAGGGCACCCTCCAGATGTTGCTGGACTACAACTCCCATCATCCATTGGCTATGCTGGCCGGGGGGCTGATGGGAGTTATAGTTTAGCGACATCTGGAGGGCACTGTGTTGGCTACCTCTGGGTAAGGCTAAGAAACAGTGATTGGCCCAAGGTCACCCAATGAGCTTCATGGCCAAGTGGGGATTTGAACCCTGGTCTCCCAGGTCCTAGTTCCAAACTCCAATCATTACACCACACTGGCTCTGTTGCTCCTCTTTGTGGGTTTCCCACTTGGGTGTCTGCTTGGCCGCTGTGGGAAACAGCCTGCTGGGCTAGAGGGGCCTTTGGTCTGATCTAGCAAGGTGTATCTTGCATACTGTAGTGATGCTACACTATAGGGCTGCTATCTCTTATGATGCTGACCTTTGGGGGGGGGAGATTTGCTGTCAATGAATGAGTGGTATAGAATTCTTCCCAAAATGTATCACCTTGACTTGGTGAGAGGGAAGCATACCCAGCAATGAAGGCATCCATGCTCATCACCTGCTGGTGACAACAGAGGCAGCAGACCTGCTCAGTGACGGCCTTTGACATCAGTTCAGCAACGAGGGAGGGGGAAATCATTGTGCTCCACCTGACAGAGCTTCCTGCTGCTTTGCCCCTTCCCTTCCTAATGTGCGGTGTTGGGAAGATGGGAGAGCAACGCAGCCCCACCCACGCAGCCCCTCCAGCCGCTACTGGGTCTGGATGAGCAGGCTACAGAAGCTCCCAGCTGCAGACTGTTAGTTGCTGAAGCAACACAAGTCCTTAGCTCGGTGCAGTTGAGTCGCTTGATCCTGCTGTCTGCCCTGGATTACTTTATGCTACTGCCCCTGCCCTGAATACCTTGGTCTTGAATCTTGCCTACTTTTGGCCTCCTCTGCTGTGTTTGGCTTTGACCTTGCCTGGTCCTGCTATTGGATGATGTCCATTCTTGGACTGTCCTGTTATCCAACTGCTATGAGACCAAGGCAAAGTCAAAAGTCATCTCCACAAGCTGCCCCCTGAGTGACCAGCCTCCCTCCCTCAGGGATCTCCCTGCCTCTTGCCTCTTCATGCACCCATCATTCATCCATTCTCCCTCTCTCTAACTTAGACACACACAAGCATGCATGCACACACACAACTTATATTTATAGGTTTGCTTGGGGAGAAATCATAATAGTTAAAACCATTCCAAGTCTGCAACATAGACATGACCAACATTGATTGAATTCGTCGGCAAACCTCGACAGACTTTGTCTTCTACCTCATTGGTTATGTAGTTTACACCAATAGTGGATAGTCTTTTGTTCTATGATCTAAACTTCCCTACTGTTTGCTACTGTTTGGGTTCAGATTAGAGAATATTTGTTTTGTATCACCTGCTTGGGTGCAGGAGTGCATAGGAAGGAGAGGTCCTGCAGCATCTCTCCACTTGCCCACCCCGAAAAATATTAGCCAGCATTCTGGGACAGGATATATATTAAAGGAACCAGAAGTCCTCTGGGCATTTCAAAGAGGCTAATTATCTGGATGCACAAACATCCCCCGTGCTCTCCAACAGATACTGCAGTCACACTGTACTTAGCAGTTTCCTCACTCTAACAAGGATCGTTTGTGCAGGGTTGCCAAGGAAGTCACAGTCTCTGTAGCCACTACAGTGCCAACCTTTGTCAAAGCATGCTAATGTCAGAGCAGAAAAGGCTCAACTATGTCAGATGTCTTTTTCCCTGGGGAAAAAGACAGTATCTCACTCTATCTAGAAGCATGTTGATATGGTGTTGTGTCTTGAGAGCTAAAAAGGTAATGGTGTCCCCGCACTTGTGGTGCGAGTCGTTTCCAACTCATAGGGTGACGTCTTGCGACGTTTACAAGGCAGACTGTATATATGGGGTGGGTTTGCCAGTTCTCTCCCCGGCCTTTCTTTACCCTCCAGCGTATGCTGGGTACTCATTTTACCGACCAGGGATGGATGGAAGGCTGAGTGGACCTTTTACCGGAGATTCGACTTCCTCCTTCTGTTGGAATCGAACTCCGGCCATGAGCAGAGCTTCGGCTGCGTTACCGCCGCTTACCACTCTGCGCCACGGAGGAGCTTGAGAGTTAAAGGGGCTTAAAAAACTGCCAGGGGTCCGATTACCTATCTAGCATTACTTATCTAGCATTACTTATCTAGCTCAAAAACCAATATTCTGCAAAATGTATACAGTGGGATTTTGCATATCCACTTGTGTCCTGCCTGAAGCTGAGAAATTCAGGCACAGTCGGTTCAGTGATTTTTTTCTCTTCTTATTAAGGTTACAGATATGTCAAAAGCCTTTCGACTCATTCACCTAACTATGCTTTCTAGGAACTAATTCCCTTCCTAACACTGACTAAGCATGTCTTCGCAGCCACAGACGTTGACTCAGCAAGTCCCCCCTCCTCAACACCCACTTAAGTAGGTCCCATTTTCGCATGTGATGGCTTCTCCTTAACCCCAGCTGTTGCTCTTCGCGACTCTGAAGCCACCAAGAATAGGGCGAAGGGGGCTTGATCTCAGCTTCCCCCTCCGAATGGTGGGGGCTAACAGTCTGTTCAGGCGCGGGAAGCTGCTGGGCGCCTGGCTGGGGATCAGGAAGTCAGTAGGGCGGCACCTCAGGCGCAGGCGAGGGGTGTGTGTCCATAGGAGCAGTTGCTGACTCCTCTCTATGTGCTTCTGCAGGGAGACCAGGTGACTAGGTGCGCTACGAGCCCTCCTCTCTCAACTCATCACCCCAATCCTCAAAGTCAGAGTCCCCCTCCTCGACCCCCCCCATCCTGGGTCACAACAACTTGTCCTTTTTGCAATAAGAGGCCATCACAATGGTCAGAGAGGCCACCTCTGGATCTCACCTCACTTACATTGTGTGTAAAGCAGCTAGCATCTCTCTGCCTCTGTGGTGCTGAGAACTCAGCATCTTCCTTTCCAGGGTTGCCCCTTCTTCTATAACTTCAGACCTGATTCTCCGAACATTTTTGACATGCTGAAGTGACTAGGTGACCCTTTTCCCCAAGAGCACCCTTGCATGGTGAGGGCTAGTATTACAACTTCAGGAAGAACTTTTTTCAACTGCTCACCCTGGTTTTGCAAATGCCAGACTGCACCATAAGAGGGCATGCTCCAAAATAACATTTGTCAGGAGCTCTGCTGACCCATTGGTGGTCTATCACTCCCAGCTACCCATATATTTCATGGAGCCTGACTGTGAGGGGACGGAAGGGGGCAGAATACAACTTCAGGCTTTTGGATTTGAATTGGTTTATTCTCAGCTACTCTTACATTTCTGCTGCAGACTTATACCAACCACAAAAGGTTACAGCTGCCAGTAGCATGAAAATCAAGCATGTGAGCATAATAAGGTCAGCTTATTGCCACAAGACAGCCATATTTACATTACTGAAATTCAGTTTTGCATACCATGAGCAGACAATAAGAGATTAAAAACAAAACTGTGTAAATCTAAATTTCAGTCCTGACAAGTTCTACTGCTAAAATTGTATTAAAGTTTAGAATTGATGTTTGCTTAGATTAAGGATGGAAAACTGGTGGCTGGATTATTTCAGTCTCCCAGGAGACACAGGCATTCAACGGAGGGATGTAAGAAGGATGGAGATGTTGTTGGACGCCAGTTCCGATCAGCCCCAGCCAGCATGGCCAATGGTCAGTGATGATGGGAGCTGTAGTCCAACAACATCTGAAGCACCACAGCTTCCGTATCCCTAGTTTAGAGGAGGGAGGCATCCAGAGGGGTAGTTTCTTGCAACAAAATCAACCAAGAATCCTGTTGCACAAAGGCTGGCAGGTCTTTATTGTGGCATACGTTTTTCATGGACTAGACTCCACTAAACCAGATCCTGTAGCAAACCTATCTGCCAACTCAGTTCCTATATATACTCAGGTAATGCTATTGAAAAACCATAAGCTAGAACAGCAGCTTCATGCCCTCCAGATGTTTTGAACTGCAACTCCAATCAGTGCTGACTGGGGCTGAATAGAACTGTAGTCCGAAATATCTGGAAAACAAGAGTTCATTTACCTGCTTGCCTTCCAGCAGAATACATTCCGTCATCTGCCAGCAATGCCCATCTGCCTTTTACACAGAGCAAAAATAGAAAAGCTCCCATCTTTATGCAAAAGAATTAAAGGACACAAATTTGGCATTAGGGTGGTAACATTCAGAAACCAATGGGGGAATGTGTCTCCTGGGAGACACATGCTTTTGATGCAGGGATGTTAGAAGGCAGAAATGTCCATTCTGACCTGTATTCGTCTCACAGTCAGCGCTGCTTTCATTCCACTGCAATTCGTTTTTTCCAAATACTATGTTAATTTGTTTTGCTGTCTACTATTTAACATAAGTTATGTAACACTGGTAATTATTTATGAAGAATTTATTTCATTGTAAAGGAAATGTCAAAACAATGTCAAAAAATCCTGGATGATGCATCATTTGCATTCTTAAAAACAACAATGTGAACAAAAATTGACTGTATTCATTTGACTGATTTCCTTTCCTGACCACAGATGAGCACATGAATTGCAGCAATTTCTGCGTCCTTTTCCATTTTCATCAGAATTCTAATTTGATGAAGTTAGCACCACGTTAGTCTTTAAGGTGCTATTGGGCTCCTTGCTGGGATGTTTGTTGAGTTGTGTTTTTGCATAGAAGAGCAATGTCACTGCAGGTTCATGGTCTACTTCAGGTCATCTTCCCAACTCCTGCAAGTTATTCAGTGACAATCCAGGATGGTCAGCGCATAGTTGAATGCAAATAGGTCCATTGATCAAATTGGTGAGTGACAAAAGCTATGCACCTTTACATTTGATATATTGACAAAACTTTAAAAGGGCAGTTATGGAAGGAGGGAAGAACAAGCTCCCCAAGGATATTGACCATTCTTGCAAACTTCCTCTTCAGCTGGTCGGTTTACTCTGTTTAGGATCTGGCCAATAACGGAAGTCCACCTTATGTTGGTGCACATTAAGGCCACTTCTTTGTTAAGCCAGGAAGGGCATAGTTAGGTTTCTTAAGTTCACACTGCAGGACATCCAGACAGGAGATGTACCCTGACTAAATCTAGTTATCCTACACCAGACATCTGCTAGGAAGTTTGTTCAGCTGGGCAAACAAGCAAGAAGATAAATGAAAGGAAGGCTCTTTTAAACAATGGAGTGTGAACAGAGCTTTCCATTTGCATGAGCTGGTACAAAATACTTGACCAGCTCTCATATCTATAAACAAGAAAATAGAAATCTATAATTCTGATATATGCTGTCACAGCCGTTTTCTTTAGCCCTCAGATCTAGGGACCTCTTTATTACAACCTTTACCATGGGACAAAAACGGGGGGAACTCACCTTGCAGTGCTTTTACTGTGTTCAACCGCACAAGGTCATATGATTATTACAGTGTAATCCTCATTTTGTAATGCACCTTGCAGTTTACCTCAGATTGCAGACAAAAGACTGAAGTATGCACCACCTGTAAGTAAATGTGAAGGCAAAATTTTAAAATTTTGCCAGTGTGGCATAGAGATTAGTGTTCTAGATTGGGAGCAGACAGCCCTAGGTTCAAATCTCCACTCATCTATAAATCTCACAGGGTAACTTTAGGCTAGTCAACACTATCTTTCAGCATAACCTACCTCACAGGATTGTTTGTGAGGCCAAATGAGAGAGGGTACAACCCCTTTACCAATATTGAAGCTCCTATGAGCCTGCCTTAGGCCTCATCTGCACTGTACATTTAAAGGAGTATCATACCACTTTAAACAGTTATGGCTTCTTCAAAAGAATCCTGGGAACTTTAGTTTGTTAAGGATGCTGAGAATTGTTAGGATACTCCCTAACCCTCCACCATGAGCTACAATTTGCAGAGTTCCCTGGGAAGTGGGATTTTGTAAAACCACTCTAAGGATTGTAGCTCTGTGAGGGGTAGGGTTGCCAGGTCTCCAGTTTTCGCTGGGAGATTTTGGATTTTTGGGGTTCTGTGACTGTCCAGTTCTCCAGGTGAGTCACCTCCATCTCCAGACTCTCAGCTTTCATTTTTAAAGATTTGAGTTTCTAGGTGGCCTGGTTCAAAAGATATACACCAACATGTCAGCCCACCCCCCACAATCTCTGTTACATGAGCTCGTAGCTGGCTGCTCTAACTCTGCCCTTTCGGGTTGCAAGCCAATAAGCGAAGTCAGGGTTGTGACTGCCAAGAGATTTGCTGGCCTCCAGGCAATAGCTAGAACCTACTGCAAGTCCAGAAAACTGTTGTTTTTTCCTACTTGTCTGAAAATCTCATAAACTGAGTAAGTTTATAGCTTTCAGCAGCAGCAAAAGTCACTTTGTCTCTTGTGTGCAGGAGATATAAATGCCATTACAATGTGTTATAGTTTTCAAATTATGAAGAGTCAAACAAGTTTAAATTTTCCTGGGCTGTTGAAGAGGGCAGTGTTTTGAAAACCTTCCCTGTATGAAGCTTTAATCCTATACTTGCTTTTCTGTTTAAAATACGTCATTTTTTTAAAGTATGCTACCCAAGTAAGCAGGACATCTTTTTGCTTGATCAAAAGTTTTAGAAGCTAGTTATGTAACTGACAGAGCATGTGTACTCAGGAGCAAGCCCCAAATGAGTTGTATGAGGCTTACCCCCTGGTAAATGTGAGTGCCACTTTAAATATTGCTGTCATATATTGTTGATGTAAAATGTTGGCAATTCAGTTAGGATCCGATACTGATCTGAAACAACTCTCCTTCTAAATTAAAACACTGAGCTCTATTATTAGGAAATATCCTAATAAAATACAGAGACCAAAATAATAACTATAATACAGGAAGTAGAGTAATATTAGCTTTTGTTGGCATGGCTTCATAAAAATATCTTAAGTCCGTACATAACCAGCATCTACCCTCTTGAACTATCCCATACAGGGCAGTGCTTATAACTGTACCGATTAATCCTGTTCCTAAAAAAGGCTCTTCCCATTTTAATTTGATTTTTATCTCCTAGGCCTTTTTTAAATCCCATTTTACTGGGCATGCTTCCTGTTTCAGAATGTAAATTTTATCCTCAACATGCACGACAACCCTTCCCTCCCACCTTTCCTCTTGCAACTGGGATTAATATAATTGATGTAAAAGGGAAGAGGGGGGAAATCAAAGCTTTATTCGCATAAAGGGATTATCAGGGGCCAGAAATCAATCTGCTATTCTGGGCGTAGCCAGAGATCTCATTGCAGAACATGGACTTATAAGCAGAGGTAAAATCAGCTTCAGGAGAGAATGTTGCAAATCATTCGTGGGGGGGGGGGAGATGAAGAATTTTCTTGCCACTGTGGCTGATTTCCTGTGTAAACTGAAACCATGTGATATTCCATGAAGACATCCAGCTCCAAATTACAGGAAATGAAACCCATTGTGGAAAAAGACAGCTTCAAAATGAATTCCCAGAAGAGGTATTTTTAACACAACATTTCAGGCTGGTTACATTTTTGGAAGGTTACTTGCATACCTGCAAATCATTAAAATAGCTGATAATCTTACCTGTGGACAGCAGCACAGAGACAGTGGTTCCCTGGGGCACTCCTAAGGAATGCACCCACAGGGTTTATGGCTGTGGTTTATGTAGGATGCATCTTAAATCCTGAACAAGGAACCTTGTGGTGCTCAGTGCTGGTCTTTGGACCATGTAAATTAGGGGCTCCTCCAGATAACCTGTTTATTGAGCATTCATTGCAATTTGCTAGGCTGAGAGATGGTGCATAGCCCATGGTCACCCAGTAAACTTTGTAACTTATTTCTATTTTAAAATTTAATTGAAATGATTTATATGCAGGCTAAGATTATGAAGTAATGCAGATCCACATAATACTTTTAAAGCACATCCAACTCACATTTAAAGAGCACAACTTCCCCCAAAGAATCCTGGGATATGTAGTTTCCCCCTCACAGTAATAGTACCCACCACCCTTAACAAACTACAGTTCCCAGGACTCTGTGGTGGGATTCATGTACTTCAAATATATGTTGAATGTTCTTTAAATGCATAGTGTGGATCTGCCCTAGTATGATGTGCATTCATTAGTGAATTGAAAAGAAACATTTTAAAAGATACTTTTTAAAAATAGGGCTGTAGCTCAGTGGTAGGGTGCATGCTTTGCATGCAAAAGTCCAAAATTCAATCTCTGGAAAAGACTATTGCCTGGAATCCTGGACAGCCAATGCTAGTCCACGTCATCAGTAGTGAACTAGATGATACCAAATGACCTGACTCAGTATAAGGCAGATTTGTTTGTGCCTAAAAGAAGAAAGAGACCCAAAGGCCACAGTGGAATTATTGGCAAAAACAGTTAAAGAGAGATATTTAAAAACATTCAAAATAATAAACCAACAATGAGTTAAAAACAGATAAGACATAATAGCTTCTACATGCCTGGGTAGACTTGCCTAAACAAAACATGCTTTTAGAGGAAAAAAGAAAAAATTCACATACTGGGAAGTGTGGCTTCAGTTGCTGTTGTTCCCAATCTACTGCCTATGAAGGTAGACCAAACCATGTGTTTTCTCTCTGTCAATTATTACTCACTGGAATTGGGCTGGCTGTCAAAGTGTTTTTAGCAACCCACAGAGTAGGCAGGAAAGAGCAAATAATCTTCTTAACTCTTACTAATTTCTCAAACCTCTCTCTACAGTGAAGGGTCAAGTCTGTAAAGAAGCTTGGAGCAGCCACATTAAAAGGCAGGCAGGGCATTTCAGGCAGGGAGTTGCCTACCCTGCTTTGATATGAATATCTTTGCAGAGGATCCCTAGTCAAGCCTTACCAACAGCACAATCCTTACAATACCTTCTCAGAAGTAAGTCCTCTTGAGTTCTATGGTGCTTAGTCCCTTAGTTATTGTGTTTAGAATTGCAGCCCTCAGGGGCATCCATCTTTACTCCTGAGTGCTCCCATCTAACATCTCCACAACACTAGGCTTTCTTCCTATGGCCTTCTGGTGAGTGGCTGGCCTGAAGGCATTTAAACCTTTCTTGCCAGAAGCAAGTAGGTTAGATTAAATATTCCTTACCCAGGCTCTCTAAGCAGTGAGAAGGAATGATCCTGTCACTTCAGCTGGACCTGGAAACACCCTCATTTAGCTAAGATTTCTACCTTAATTTCCAATCAGAGATTTTTTGTTTGTTTGAGTGATATGCTCCAAGCAACTGTGGTTGATGCTTAATGTGTCATGCTTAATGACATCACTAGGGCCCACCCCTATGACATCACTAGAGCTATCCCTGAAATCTCAGGGTTTGGGATGCTTCTGACCCTGGCAACTCTAGTGCCAGGGCAACAGAGCACCTTAATCCATTTGAATTGCGCAGTCCTAAATTTCCCAGTATGCACGTGAATTCCCTCCCACACAGTACTGACAGTCTGGAATAGGGATGGATCTGTCCATTTCTGTTCTCCCAGTTTCTCATTTTTCCAATCTTAAATTCGGTTCTCCACATTTCTTCAGCAGTTGACTGACATAGGCCTGGCTGCAGTCAAGTTCTATTTGGCTGTTTACCACCTAGGTTTGCTTGTATCATTGGCCATTCATTGCACCCAATTACTATGTAACCTCATTAAGTAATCATTAGATTGGAATGGTAACACAAAATTAGGACCTGAATTTGCTATTTTCCTTCTCTTCCTTTCTCTCCACAACCCTCCAGTTCCCCCTTTTCCCCTCTGTCTCTTGTGAGTCTTAGATATTAAGTTGTTATTTTAAACTGTAGTCTGTCTTGAACGCTTCAGCAGAAAAGCGGTAAATTAGGCTGTGGACACATTAGTCACTTCAAAAGCAACGAGAAAGGTTTTTTCTGGCTGCATTTTGAAGTGACTCTGCCCGCTGCTGGCCCCATCTCCCTTCCCTACTTCTGCCTTCAGACCCTTCAGGACTGCCCACAGCCAAGTGTAGGGCCAATCACTATTTCTGCCTGAGCCTGCAGCAAAGCATTTCTATTGGCCACACCTGGAAGACAAATGGGTTGATCTACCAATCAGTTGCAAAATCTGCCTGAAACTGAATTAAAAAAAAACACACGCACTTGAGCTGATCCAACCAGTGTTTTAGAGTAAAAAGGGGTGGAGTTTGACTAGCATCATGTGCCCCTGTTTTCAGAAAAGAGAGATGGAGACACACTGGAACCAGCACAACAGTAAGTGTGTCTCTACCCTAAAGATATGAAAGAAAAAAATGTTCCCCGAATCCCATCCCCAGTACCAATCACAGTGGCTCAGATTGGCTCCCAGTCCTGATGTACTTTCTTGCTGGCAAGGAAAGTCAACTTTCCAGCACCTCTTGATCCTTTGGCCAGGAACTATCAAATCAACCCATATGACTCTACTCAAGTCATAAAACAAGACAAGAATACAGCAACTTTTGCCAACCCAAAATAACATTTTTCAAATAGTGCTCTGAAGAAGCTACAGGAATTCTAGCACTATAAAACATCTACAGTTCTGACCCTTAGTAGCTCAGTGAGTGTTACCATGCTTTTGCCTAGGTGAACCGCAGATTTGTTATAATCAGTCAATGATTCTGCTTTATTTCTAAAATGATAGAAGATTTCTGGGCTAAAATTGAGGAAACCATTTGTGTTTCTAAATATATGCTGAAGTTACAATCCAATGAATAATGAGGCAATCTCTCTAAAATCCCTACTCTGCAAGGACAATTTTTCTGGGATAAGTCTGTGCCAGTTGTTCTTAAACTTTGATGTACAAAAAAAAGCTGTTCTTGTTTGTTCTGCCCAGATTATTATTTATTTATTTCATTTATACCCCGCCTTTCTTTTCATGATTGAAACCCAAGGTGGCTTACATATGGTTCCCAGGCGGTCTCCCATCCAGGCACTGACCACACCTGACTCTGCTTAGCAGGGAGCTGGTCTTATGTGCCTTCAGACCATAGCCTAGGATTACCTCAAAGTATCTGTCCTCTTCCCAATTACAGGGCCATTAGCAGGTTTGAAGGGATGGTTTAGAAGAAGAAAGTGGCAAGGAGGGGGGAGTTAAACCTTTTCTTCCCCAGCACCTCTTCGCACATCCAATCCAGAGTCTCCATGGCAGCTTTCAAATAAAAATACAAACACTGGGAGATCAAATGACAGATCTCCCACATCACTTGTGCTGTTTGGCCATTATACTTAGACACACCCCTAAGTAAATCAAAATAAACATTCAAACATGGGTTCTGCTTTTAATCAGTCAGGAGCTGAGTTAAAACTTCACCATTTTAACATTGCTTTTAGAAAGATATAAAAGGTCTGCTCTATCCCACCTTCTGCTCCTTTCCCCCATCCTTCTTCTACCCCAACAAACATTCATAAGTATATCCTAAAAATCATCAAAGTGGGGTGAGTGTTATATTCCATTTATGGGGCACAAGGGACTAAGCTTGAATGTGCTTGTTGAACCTGCTGTTAGCAACTTACATGGGGGAAATCCATAGTACAAATCACTGTACTGTATTGGTATAAATAAGTCTGTGTAATCAAAGATAACCTAAAGGAATGACAATCTAGAAGAGGGAGAGCTGTGCAGAGAACATGTTACACAGATCATGGGATGATAAAAAATGACACAATACCAATGGCATATATATATATATATACACACATACACACACACATATGTAAATTTTAAAATAAGTAGTATAATTTAAATAGAAACTCAAATACAATGCATACACCACAGGAGGATGAGTTGACTGTGACCAGGTAATCTACGTGTCCATTCAGACTGCTGTCCAGATGCTATCTTCATTGGGCAACTTCAAGTACTCCGCTACCACACTGGCGACCCCTGAATTAGATAGATATAATGTAGTGGCAAATTCAGAAGTGTACAGTTCCTTCATGAAAGTCATGCCACATTCCCTCACAGCCACACCCCCTCGCTTGCTTGCTTGCTCTCCATTGTCATCTCCACACTCCTCAGTCCTTCCCATGCACACCTTCTCCCACAATAGCAGACATCCCTAGGAGCCAATCAGCACAAAAGGGGAGTGTGTGAGCTACTGAGAAGAGTTTTCTAGGTGGCTGACTCACTTCCTTTCATTTGGGGGGAGGGATGTGGTTTTTTTCATTTTTTCCCCAAGCCTTCATATCTCTGTTAAGATGGTTTCTGGCATCTTCAAGTAGTAGCAGCTTTTATAGCTGGAATCAGCCAGCGTCTCACCCTCCCAGGCCAGGTGGAAACAGGCCAGCAAAGCAGGGTGAGTATATTGCAGCACGGCCTTGACTACATCATAAAAGTTTAAAAGCCTGGGGAAATAAAACATGCCTTTCCCTGGCCCCAAAAGCACACATGCACTCATCAGAGTTACGTACCAGGCTAGCCTTCCTGGGAAAACCACTTAATGTAGAGTGCCACAATCAAGAAGGACTTCTGAGCCTTGCATTGATTGTGTGGCACTGGTATTAGAAGGGCCCCAAAGCTGGACAGGGCCTCCACTCCACAGGTTTTGCTACTCCTGGTTGGAAGCCATGGGTGGTTTTCAATGCTAGTCCTACTCCAAGCAGACTCCTTAATGTCAATGGATGCGACTAACTTAGGTTCACTCATTTCAATGGGTTGTATTCAACTAAGTCCTACTCAGAGTAGACCCACTGAGATTGATGAACCTAAATTAGCCATGTGTATGAACTTCAATGGGTCTACTCTGAGTAGGACGTAGTTGATAAGGAGATAGTGAGGAAATACCTAGTTAACCTAAATGAGTTCAAATCTCCAGGGCCTGATGAACTGCATCCCAGAGTATTGAAGGAACTTGCTGATGTACTCTCGGAACCTCTTGCCATCATCTTTGAGAAATCCTGGGGAACGGGAGAGGTGCCGGAGGATTGGAGACGAGCAAACGTCGTCCCGCTCTTTAAAAAGGGTAAAAAAGAAGATCCGGGGAATTACAGGCCGGTCAGTCTGACTTCAATACCGGGAAAGATATTAGAACGGATAATAAAAGAGTCCATTGGCAACTATCTAGATGACAATGCTGTGATTAGAAGGAGCCAGCATGGGTTTGTCAAGAAAAAATCCTGTCAAACTAATCTCATCTCTTTTTTTGATCGGGTCACTAGCTTAGTAGATGGTGGAAATGCTGTAGATGTCATCTATCTAGATTTCAGCAAGGCGTTTGACAAAGTCCCCCACGACCTTTTGATTAGCAAACTAGTCAAATGAGGACTACATGGAAATACTGTCAGGTGGATTCACAACTGGTTGGAAAACCGTACTCAAAGAGTGGTCGTCAGTGGCTCTGCTTCGGACTGGAAGGAGGTCTCGAGTGGAGTGCCACAGGGTTCTGTCCTGGGGCCGATACTTTTCAACATTTTTATCAATGACTTAGATGATGGGGTGGAGGGAAGCCTTATGAAGTTTGCGGATGATACGAAACTGGGAGAGATAGCTAACACAATGGAAGACAGGAATAAAATCCAAAGGGACCTGGATAGACTAGAAAATTGGGCTGAAATTAATAAAATGACATTCAATAAAGACAAATGCAGGATTCTGCATTTAGGCCACAAAAACAAAATGCACGGGTACAGGATGGGAAATACCCGGCTTAGCAGTAGTGCGTGTGAGAAGGACCTTGGAATTGTAATGGATCGTAAGTTGAACATGACCCAGCAGTGTGATGCTGCGGCAAAAAAGGCAAATGCGGTTTTGGGCTGCATAAACAGAGCTATAGTTTCCAGGTCGAGGGAAGTAATAGTCCCACTATATTCTGCATTGGTCAGGCCTCATCTGGAATACTGCGTTCAGTTCTGGGCGCCTCATTTTAAGAAAGATATAGACAAGTTAGAGCGGGTTCAGAAGAGGGCGACGAGGATGATAGTCAGTATGGAGAACAAGTCTTATGAGGAAAGGTTGAAGGAACTTGGCATGTTCAGTCTGGTGAAGAGAAGGCTGAGGGGTGATACGATTGGACTCTTTAAGTACCTGAAGGGCTGTCACATAGAGGAGGGTACAGATTTGTTCTCTGCTGCCCCAGAGGGTAGGACTAGGTCTAATGGTTTTAAGTTGCAGGAGCGTAGATTCAGATTGGACATTAGAAGGAACTTCTTGATAGTAAGGGCGGTTCGGCAATGGAACCGACTGCCTAGGGAGGTGGTGGGATCCCCTTCACTGGATGTCTTCAAGCAGAGGCTGGACAGCTATCTGCGGGAGATGCTCTAGCTGTGGATTTCCTGCTGTGAGCAGGGGGTTGGACTCGATGGCCTACAAGGCCCCTTCCAACTCTATGATTCTATGATTCTATGAATATGACTGTTTTGGGGGAGAGGGTACATCTCATTCATCCCTTACAAAGAGTTTCTATTAGGGATGGAAAGATCTGTTTGTTTTGGTTCTTTCAGTTCTCATTTTTCCAATCTTAAATTCAGTTTTCCACATTTCTGCAGCAATTTGCAATTTTTAAAAAAAACAAATTCCTCATGAAAATTCTCCAGCATTTTAGTGCAAATTCTTCCTAATTTTTGTAAGTAGTTTTGATTAATGTACACATTTTTGCATGCCATTTCTTGTCTTATAATACATTCTTGCATGTTGTTTTCACTCATATATTTATTTGTATGCACACCTTCCCCTGATATATGCATTTTTGTAAACATTGGTCGGTTGGTGAACAGCATTGCAAAATTCGAATAAGTGTGAATTTTGAAAGATGGCTGTTTCGATTCTCATCATTTCGGAAAGTGAAAATTTGATAAATTTAGCATTAAATGAGAACTGAATCAAAATTCTCACCCATCCCTACTTTCTGCAGGTTAAAAAATAAATTTATGTTATATATTATTTCCGTAACCACCAGTAAACTTGCACACTTCCATTCCATACTTCGCATCTGTTGGGCACCTTTGACTTCTTTGATGGACTTCAGCCTCTTTTTCCATGATTGCTAATGGAGTGTTAGATAGCATTAATCTGTATTGCCGAAAGGATTTTTTTCTTTAAAAAAGGAATGCTGTGGTGTATCCTTGGGGACCTGGATTGAAACCACCAGCTTATATTACTTAATTCACTGACTCTCCATTAGATACAGTCGCTGTTTCAAATTGCCACTAAGCATCAGTGAGATTTAAGCCAACCCTCTACTGTATAGGTAAAAGGTCAACATAGATTAGTTTGAAAAAGAACACTTAAGAGAGAGGTTATGTGGTTAAGGCTCTGCCAAGCAGTAACTAGGCTGAAAGTATGAAAAAAGCTGATATTTTAAGAGTAACAATCATGACTGGGCAGACTCCCAAGAATTCAAATAAAATTAGAGGTATTCTTCCTCCTTTCTAGAGATCCTGCCCACTGTAGCTTTGGAGATGTCATTAAAAATAATGATAAACCATCTAATACATTTTGTGTACATTATAGCCTTTAATCTTTCATGTTAATGACAGAAAGGTTACCATTAGCTGCCCTGTACTTTGCTGTCCAAATCAGACATTTGTTATAACCTTGTTTTGCCACTCTCTTTACGCAGATGGTAGCTATTTCAACTCAAATTCCTTGTTGTGTTAACATGGAGAGATTCAGGGGGAAAACGAACAATTAATGGGGCAAATAAAATAGCACAGTGAATGGCTTAGGAAGCCTATTGCATTACCCATGCAAGCCATTCCTAAGGGTGTGTCTCTGTGTTGAAACTGCTCCATAAACATTACTGATCAAAAGGAATTCCATTTGCTTCAATTGCTAAGATGCACTGGCATAGACTCTTATGTATTCTCTAGAGGAGGCATTTCTGGCTGGCCAACTGGAAAATCTTTGTCTTTCTAAGTATATAGCAATGTGAGAAAGGTTTTGTATAGCAGCTCATGAGACAGAGCTGGGAGACTATGAATGTCAGTTCTGTTGCTTTCTATGGCTTGTGCATCTCATTTCTGTCTTTGTTACCTGTCTGTGTCACATTTTTATCACATCCTGCTCCCAAGCAGCTCAGAACCTTGTCCACAGGGTTATCCCAGTCAGGCCTGGCACCTGCGGGCAGTCAGGTTGGGGCCCCTATGCCCTCCTTTAGGGTGGGAGGGTGAAGCTTCCACTTGGCAATCCATGGCAATGTTGGGTTGTGGGATTCAGCAAAGTGGGGTGCATGGGAGCTCCTAGGGATTCCCAGGGACCCCCACCCCCAATACAGGTGGCATGGGGCTTAAAAAGCCAGCCAGCCCCACCTACCTATCGCGTCAGTGCATATGCCCTATGAGCATGAGCAAATGTCTGCCATCAGCCAAGATGGCTGCATGGGCATCACTAAGCGGTTGACGCCCCTGCCCCATCTTGGGTGATAGCAGGCTGATGTGTTGACATGACAGGTAGGTGGAGTGAGCGGGCTTATTTAAGCCCTGCACCACCGGCATTGGGCAGGGGTGTTTGGCCTTACAGCTCCGCGGGCCCTGAGTAGGCTGGTACCCAAGGGACAAGTCATTCCTGGCACCAGGCCCGATCCCATTTACTGATCCCAATAGTTGAATAAGGTAGATTAGATGGAAAGACAGAATCTGACCCAAGGCTATCCAGTGAGCTTCATTACCCCTTCAGATGCTTGGGAATCATGGATAATCAATATGTGGATTGGGGTAGTGGGTATGGGACCTATGGCCCTCCAGATTGTTGGCCAATGGTCAGGGGTGGGTATATATGTCTTGTAAAACATATCCAGGCAATGTATAAAATTTTTAAAAAAACCCAGCACAAATATGCAATATGATGGAAGTTTTAGTCTGATAATGTCTGTAGGGCCACAGGTTCCCCATTCCTGGTCAAATAGATACTACATGTTTAGAAAGTAGGGGTGTCAGTGAATTCCATTGAAACAGGAAATGGTAACAGAAATTGCATGAGTTCACGTGTCTGTCTGCAAACAGGAATGGAACCAAGCAGGCGAATATGATCGGTATTCAATGTCATTTTTTTCCAGTCTGCAATTTGCTGTTGTTTTTTTATTATGTTATTGATGATGTCTCCTCCATTGAAATGAATGGTGTGGAATCATGTAACAATAACATAATTATGTTTTAAAATATGGCCACAGTGAACAGTGAGCCAAATAAAGGTGTGTGTGTATTTGGGGGGGTGTTTTGCGGAATCCAAACTGCAGCGGAACAGAAATGGTGCTGCATGTGACAGATACAGGTGAAATAGAAAACGATGCCTTTTAACATCCCTAGTAGACAGCCTATGTGGGTACAACTTGTACATGTATGGGATCTATTCAGATCTTAAAATCTATATATAGAAGCTGGGATTCAGGGCAGCAGGTGGAAACCACACAACCCTCCCATGTGCCAATTATCCACAGTTCCTAAACATCCAAACAAGGCTATGGATGAGTGAGAATCTGAACTCAGGAGTCTCCAGGCCAAGGCTCCATCTGCACTGTACATTTAAAGCAGCACCATAGCACTTTAAACAGTCATTCCCTCTCTCCAGGGAACTCAGGGAATTGTAGCTTGGTGAGGGGAATAG
Organism: Rhineura floridana; assembly: GCF_030035675.1. Taxonomy (NCBI): domain Eukaryota; kingdom Metazoa; phylum Chordata; class Lepidosauria; order Squamata; family Rhineuridae; genus Rhineura; species Rhineura floridana. The sequence goes on from NC_084489.1 coordinate 66,405,716, forward strand.
GGGTCTCTTAACAACCCTAAGCACCCTTAACAACAAACTACAGTTCCTGGAATTCTTAGGAGGAAGCTATACCTGTTTAAAGTGGTATGACACTAAGTTGCCAGGTGTCCAGTTTTTGCCTGAAGACTATGGATTTTTGGGGTCCTCCAGGTCTCTGGGTAAGTCACCTTAATCTCCGGACTATCAGCTTTCATTTTTAAAAAGTTAAGTTTCTAGGTGGTCTGGTTCTTGAGATATACACCAAAATATCAGCCACCCTCCCCGCAACATCTGTTAAATGAGCTCATTGCTGGCTGCTCTAACCCCAGCCTTTCAGGTTTGTAGCCAATAAGTGTTGACTTCCAGGCAGTACCAAGACCACATTGCAAGGCCTGAAAACTGTTGTTTCATAAACTGAGTAAGTATATAGTTTTCATTCTTTTTCTCTCTTGTGTGCAGAAGTCAAACAAGTTTAAATTTTCCTGGGCTGTTGAAGAGGGCAGGGTTTTGAAAATGTTCCCAATATGAAGCTTTAATCCAATACTTGCTTTTCTGGGAGTAAAGGTGCAATGCTAATCCCACATACCCGGAGTAAACTCCATTCAATAGGACTTACTTTTGAATAGATGTGGTTAGGATTGTGCAGTAAATTAATGGGACTTTTGAGTTAACATAGCAAACAATTGCCTTTGTGTTGTAAATCTGTTTCTCCTGCACTAATCCTATTTTTAAAGCGATTAGGCAGGGCTTACAGAGGTATCACTGCTTTTATTATGTAGGAAACTAATACTGATTTTATTTATTTTTTAAAAATGTTCTGCAATGACCAACTGGTTTTGACAATAAACTATTATATGGGGTCTATGTATGTTTACATCTCCAGTGTGTATGTATATATGCAGTTTTCCCAACAACCCTGTGAGGTAGGGTTGGTGACTGGAAACCAAGGCAGCTCACAAAAAGAAATAAATCCATTTAAAATCCAATAACCATAAAAACAAGTATAAACAGTTGCAAAACAGCTTAAAGTGGCATGATTCTGAACCTGCCTATGAAGGTAGACCAAACCATGTGTGTTTTCTCTCTGTCAATTATTACTCACTGGAATTGGGTTGGCTGTCAAAGTGAGTTAATAGCAGCCCACAGAGTAGGCAGGAAAGGGTAGAGAATCTTCTTAGTCTTACTCATTTCTCAAATCTCTTTCTGAAGTGAAGGGTCAAATATGCAAACAAGTTTGGAGCAGCCATGTTGAAAGGTAGGGGCAGGGCATTCCAGGCAGGGGGTTGCCAACCCTGCTTGGATATGAATATCTTTGCAAAGGATCGCTAGTCAAGCTTTACCAACAGCATAATCCAAACCATATCTACTCAGAAGTCCTATTGAGTTCTGTGGGGCTTAGTAAGTGTGTTTAGAATTGCAACCTTCAGGGGCATCCATTTTTTTCTCTTTGAGTGCTCCCATCTAACACCTCCATGACAATAGGCTCCTTTCTTCCTACAATGGCCTTCTGGTGACTGGCCTAGCCTGAGGGCACTTAAACCCTTCTTGCCAGAAGCAAGTAAGATAGATTAAATGTTCCCTATCCAGGCTCCATCTTTTAGCTAAGATTTCTTAATTTCCAATCAGAGAAATGTTTTTGTTTGAATTGTATGCTCCAAGCAACTGTGGTTGATGCTTCATGTATCATGCTTAATGACATGAGTTGGCCCCACCCCTGTGACATCACTTGGGCCCACACCTGAAATCTCAGGGTTTGGGATGCTTCTGACCTGGCAATCCTATATGAGACTGCTTAAACATATAGTGCAGATGGGGCCCAAATCCAACATTCTGCCTACTCAACTACACTGACTCTCTTGATATAACAGCCCCGTTCCTTAACAGAAAAATCTCACTATAATGTTTTTTCCAGATTCCAAACTGCTAGTGGAATCAGAGTAACCATGAGTTGCATTGCCAGTCAACAGCCCTCCCCATGGCAGTGTGTCGAGCCTCTGCTCTCTCTCGACAAGCAGGGAGGGGGAAGGCATGAATTGCAGGCGCCTCCACGGCCAGAAGGCGTGGAAGGTCCAGCTGCTGTTGTGTCTTTTCCAGCATTGGGGGAAGGGAGTATGTTAGATGTTCCACCAATTCCCACGGGTGAACCCTCCCCCTTTCAGGATAGTGCTCAGCTGCCACATGCCCTCTTGGAGCCGTTGGGAGGATTCCGAAAGAGCAGTAATTCCTCCTTTGCAAAGCGGTGAAACAGTCGGAACTTCCCCTTTGTCCACCCGTGACTTAGAGATGTCTGAGGCTTCCCCGCCTTCTACTTCCCTGTCTGTTGATAAGGACCCTGTTTTGTCAGACGAGCCCTTGGAAGTTCACCCCCCTTCACCTCGCTCTAGACGGCGGGTAAAGTGCACTGGTCAGAGGGCGGGGGTACGAAGGAGTGAGAGATTGCGCTCCAAAACTTCCCCTATATAAGCTTGCTGAGTTGGGTCAACTCTCCTTTACATTGCAGAGCAGGTCTGAAGTGTTGTTAGGGAATTACAGTGAGTTATTGTAGGAATCCTATGAAGAACACTGCTCTTGATGTTTCCATTACTCTAATAAAACAAGATTTACTTGCACCAATGTCTCAGCCTCTTGGGTTCGACTCTGGACGGGACACAGTGTCACAAAAATGCCATGTTCATATAGGTGATCAGTTGTTTTCCTTTTACCTTGCTATCACAAGAAGTTCTAGGCCCAATGCATGGCGGGAGGTATTGTGTCCCCTTAGGACACACATAGTATCCAGTCTGGTGAAGAGTTCTGGTGGGAAGGAAGTGTAGGCCTCAACTACAGCTCCTTTCATCACCTTTTGTAGACCTTATAAAGATGATTAAATTTATGGCAGGACATTTTCCATTCTCCCCATATCAGTGGCTCCTCTATAAAATATGTTAGGGGAAAAGAGTTGTGCCCATGGTTTTGCTCCAGTCACGTTTGCTCACTGCTGTAAACACAGGTTTAGAGTGGCTTCTCATCTTAATTTAAAAGTGGTTAAATAGTCCCCAGTTAAGATAGCTTTTTTATTTTTGGATAACACAATGTAATCAGTAATTTCAATCTGGATGTTTCATAGTTATCACTTTATTTTTCAGGTTATTGTTTAATAGCTGAAGGGGAAGATGTAAATATAGGTTTTATAATTTAGACCAGCAGTTTCCAAACTTTTTTCCACACAGACCACTTGAAAGTTGCTGAGGGTAGACCACTCATTAAATTTTTGTAGCAATTGTAATGCACGGTGCTAGATGCTGTATGATTTTAATTGCAATTTATTGCTTCTTTTATTTTTATTTCTTATGTCTATATATATAAAAATGTAAGCCCTCACATCATCATGCTGTCATAACATCAGGTGGCATGATGGCGAGGGTGGGGCTGGGTGAGTGAGCAGCGGAGGCCCATAAAGCCATGCAGGCCTTGTCAGAAGAGGCTGCAGCAGAAGCCCTCAGCAGCTGTGCAGGCCATGTGGGCTGAGGCCGCATGAGCCTTTGGTGGCCATGCAGGCCTTGCAGGTGGAGGCTGAGGTGGAGGCCTGTGGAGACCATGGGCGGCCATGGCGTGGTAGAGGCCCAAAGTGGCTGTGCAGGCCATGTGGCCAGAGGCCTGCAGTGGGTGGAATGGCTGCAGCCTGGGCTTCGGCTTGGGTGGGTAGGAGGCTGCCAGCAGCAGCAGCCCAACAAGGCAAGTGGGTTGGGGTAGGGGGTGGCGATGGTGAGGAAGTTATGTTTCTTTATGTGGACCCAGAACCATTACACCTTTCTGTGTCTCTCTGTCTCTCTCTCACACACACACACTTGAGAAGAAACTATTATAATTTACCCACAGTCTCAAAATCCCTGCCTGACTAACAGTTTTCCAAGCATAAAGACTTAGAATCTTAACACATGGGGTAGAATTTTCAAAGGATCACTGATGAGCATAACTTTTCTCACTCATTTTTCTACCTCAAGACTGGCTGACAATTTAGCCCTTGGAATAAAGCCAGGAGTAAGGTCTGATTTCAGGGACAGGAGAGCAGGGAGCAAGAAAACACGTAGAACACACTTTTCTAAGGTTCAGTACACTAGAATACACTTTTCTTAGGTTGCTGGAGAAAAGCAATGGCTCAGTTAGGAAAACTCTTTAGGATGTGGGAATGATGTGTACTTACTTGGCATAGCAGCCAAAAAGAAGTCATACAGAAGGATTTAGATTTGATTCACTGTATTTTCTGGAGCAAAAAAGGAGTTGGATATAAAAAAAAGTCCCAATCCAATTCTTCCTACCAGTGTGGAAAACTCTGCTGCACAAATTGAGCTTATAATTGTTGCCCCGTCCATTTCAATGGAAAAATTGGGTGCCTTTGCATGTGAGGATTTGGTTCCTCTATTTACTTTGTCGAATGGCAGGGATGGGTGGGGAGATGGAACAATGGATGGCTTTTGTGTGATGAAAAGGATCTGTGGGAGACTTATTTCCGTATCTGTTCAAAATATTGCTTTCCCATAGGAGTATTTTGGAAGACAACTCTACTGCTGGGGGAAACTTGATTTCATTTCCCCCTAAACTAACCTAAGATGAAACTACTGAACTGCATATAATACAGCAACCAGTCCACCAAAGGCCTTTTATCATTAACCCACTGAGTTCAGCATGAACAATAACAGATATATATACACATTCATGCACTTTCTTGGTTGGAAAGCCAAGCATCAAGCACTGGATCACAGCCACAATAACTGTGCAAGAAGGCCAAAACAGAGTGACATGATACATTGGAAGAGGCCCAGATAGCCATTATACAGGACCGTGTCAAAGATTCGCTTATTAAAGTCTTGATGTGCCTGACTCAGTAAATCAAAATTGTTATAATGTTTTGTTTCCATTAACATCCTTGTATTAGAGGTTTGACATAAGTCTTTCCTGCTGCTAAGAACCTGTTAGAGAGTCTGTGTTATCGCGGCACTTAATTCCCACTTGTAGCTGTCTGTCTTAGCTTTTATCCACACTTGCCATATGTGGATGATGGTGTGTCATGTGACACCAAAGCTTCATATCTTCAGGCTCCATTTGTTACTTTCACAAATCATGCACTTTTAAAAAAAAATGAGTAAGAATGACCCAGCAAAGCTAAGCACACAGAGTTAACAGCTGCAAGCCTATGCACCTTTATCTGAGAGTAAGCAATTTAAATGCAATAGGACTTACTTCATGGTAAAATTGCACAGGATTGCACGCTACGTCTTCTTGATTTTAATGGAAAAAATAAGCATGTGCTAAATATTTCCCCTGCTGAATTAAAAGGATTCGGCTCTAGCTGGACTGGGCCCAGATGAATGCTTACCTCTAGCATACAAATGTAAGCCTGTAACAACAGTTCTCCCATTTATCTAGATATATGTCTATATCCCATACTAATTTCAGATTAACTAGATGAGGAAAATGAAGAATAATGAAAGTAAAGAAACGCAGGGCCGACAAATCATATTTCTCTCCTAATTTGTATAAAAAGTCAAAATATTACAGTTACAGTGCAATGCTCCCTTACTTGGGGACAAGACACATTGACTTCTGTGGAGCGTACAATTGAATGAACATGCAGAGAATTAAGTTGAAAATGCTTTCTTTTGCCAAGTATTACATCCGAACAGTAGATTTGTTTATTTGTATGCATTGGATACGTAGTGTAGTCTCTGGGTTGTATTCTGCTTACTCAGAGTAGACCCATTAAAATTAATGAACCTAAGTTGCCATGTTTATTAACTTGAATGGGTCTATTCCAAGTAGGGCTAACATTAAAACTAGTGTGTCCTGCTTCGTATGCTGACAGGGGCATTAATATCTCACATGTTCGGCATGTCAGATCTTAGATATAAGTTATCAAGCAGCTCTGCTGTATTAAATATTGCCTTGGAACAGTTGGCATGCACCATCAGATAATGACGCGTCCCAGATATATCCCTTGGACTCCCAAGGTTTAGTTAGAACACACTCCTTGGAACACAGGAAGCTGCTGAGTCAGGCCATTAGTCCACCTAGCTATGTATTGTCTACACCAGCATTTCCCAACTAGTGGGCCACCAGATGTTGTTGGACCACAATTCCCATCTTTCCTGACCATTGGCAATGCTGGCTGAGGCTGATGGGAGTTGTGGTCCAACAACATCTGGTGGCCTACTAGTTGGGAAAGGCTGGTCTACACTGACTGGCAGTGGTTCTCCAGGGTTTCAGACAGGGGACATTCCCCAGTCCTACCTGGAAATGCCAGGGATTGAACCTGGGGCCTTATGTGTGGTCAACCACTGAGCAATATATGTTTCAGAGAGGCAGAGGTTAAAGTTCAGGTATGCATGGATGATGCCCTCATCATTCTGTCCAAAATGTTCAAAATTTGCCACAAGATAATGGGTCATATTCCCTTCTTGGCCACTTTCTGGGGGCCACATGCCAGTGGAGGGCAGGGCCAGAACTAAAGGTGGGTGGAGCAAAAACAAAAAATTAAGTTACTTACACTTTCCTCTCTGTCCTCCATCCAGACAAGCAAGAAACAACTATCTGGGGCTGTATAACCTCTCCGTGAACTTTGTGCAAAGCAATCAGGATGAATGCACCATAAACTGGTAATCTGGAAGTGATCCCTGGTCCATTTCCCAGCCCAGTTTAAAGTGCTGGTTTTAAACTTTAAAGCCTTAAATGGCTTTGGACCAGATTACTTTCTACCATATTTACCTAGACCAATCATAAGAGCCTCTTTGGAGATCCTGCTCTGGGTTCTCCTGCCTTTTCAGCAGTGGCACCCAAGTTATTGGTTTATTTTATTTTATTTAAATTTATATCCCGCCCTTCCTCCTAGAAGAAGTCCAGGGAAGCAAACAAAAACACTCTAAAACATTTTTAAAAAACAGAAGCATTTAAAACATATTAAAACAAAACATCTTCAAAAACATCTTTTTAAAAAAGCTTTAAAGACATGTAAAAATCATAATTCCAACACAGATTCAGACTGGGATAAGGTCTTTTCTTAAAAGGCTTGTTGAAAGAGGAAGGTCTTCAGAAGGCACTGAAAAGTAACAGAGATGGTGCCTAATATTTAAGGGAATTCCAAAGGATAGGTGCCACTACACTAAAGGTCCACTTCCTATGTTATGTGGAATGGACCTCCTGATAAGACAGTATCTGGAGGAGGCTCTCACCTCCAGAGGGCACTGATCAACTGCATATATCAGGGGTAAGACAATCTTTCAGGTATCCTGGTCCCAAGCTGCATAGGGCTTTGTACACCAAAACCTGAACCTTGAACTTGGCCCGGTAGCCAGTGGGCAGCCAGTGCAATTTTTTCAGCAGTGGGGTAACATGTTGATGATACCCTACCCCAGTGAGCAGTTGCACCACTGCATTTTGCACCAGCTGCAGCCTCCGGACCATCCTCAAGGGCAGCCCCACATAGAGTGCATTACACTGCACTTACCACAGTGGTCAGACTATCCCAGTCCAGAAACTGTTGTAGCTATCTTACCAGCTGAAGCTGGTAAAAGGCACTCCTAGCTATGGTCACCTGGGCCTCTAGCAACAAAGATGGATCCAGCAGCACCCCCAGACTATGAACCTGCTTTTTCAAAGAGAGTACCACCCCATCCAAAACAGGCAATTGACCAATTATCTGAAATCAGAAATCACTAACCCACAGCACCTCTGTCTTGCTAGGATTCAAACTCAGTTTATTGAACCTCATCCAGCCCACCACCAAGTCCAGGCACTGGTCCAGCTTGCATGGCCTCTCCCGATTCAGATGTTGCAGAGAAACAGAGCTGGATATCATCAGCATACTACTGACATCTTGCCCCAAATCTCCTGATGACCACTCCCAAGGGTTTCATATGGATGTTAAACAGCATTGGGTACAGGATGGTACCCTGCGGCACTCTACAGCACAACTGCCAGGGGGCAAAAGACAATCACCCAATGCAAAAACAACCCGGGAGATAGGATCAGAAACACTGTAAAACAGTGGCACCAATTCCCATTTCACCAAGTTGGCTCAGAAGGATATAATGGTCAATGGAATGAAAACTGCTGAGAGATCAAGTAAGAATAACAGGGTTGCACTCCCCCTGTCCTTCTAATCCATCAGGGCAACAAAGACCTATTTAGTCCCATAACCAGGCCTGAACCCAGATTGGAATGGGTCAAGATAATGTTTCATCCGAGAGTACTTGCAATTGCTGCGCCACAACCCTATCAGTCACCTCACCAAAAAGGTGGTAATTGCAACCTGCCAGTAGTTGTCACAAATCAATGCATCCGGCGTGGGCTTTTTCAGGAGTGGTCAGATCACTGCCTGTTTCAGAGTGGCTGGGACCACTTCCTCCTGCAAAGATGTGTTGACCACACCCTGGATCCACTTGATCATACCACCTCAGTAAGCTTTAATAAGCAAGAAGGCCAAGTGTTGAGAGGACACATTGCTGGCCACATTGTTGCAAGCACTTGTCCACATCATCAGACTGCGTCAATTGAAACTGATTCCAAGAAGATGCACCGGATGTTGCACTGGACACTTCACTAGTAACTACACTACATGCTAATGGGACATCAAGATTACTACATAGGCAAGCAACTTTACCCTCAAAGTGCCTTGCAAGCAATTCACAGTGGGCCTCCAAAGGGTCTAATACTCCTGGAGTTGATGTCCACAGACCCCTGACAATATGAAAGAGCACCACTGGATAGCTACTTGAGGATGAGATGGAGGCAGAGAAGTAGGCCTTCTTTGGCACCTTCACCGCCACATAGTAGGCATGGTTATAATGTTTTACTCATACCCAATCAGCTTCACAGCATGTATTTTGCCACTTGTGCTCTAGCTGTAATCCAGCTTGTTTCATTGCCTTTAGTTCACTGGTGTATCTTTCAAGGGACGCTCACTCGGTGCCATGATTTTAATCTTTTTGATGCCTGGTGAAAACTTCTGTGTTCACCCACTAACGTAGATAGTCTGGACCTCCATTTTTGTTAAGAAAAAAGCCCCTTTTTAATTTTGGTGGTACATCATGTTCTGTTTTGTTGCATTTATGTGGTTCCCCCCTTTTATTGGTTCTATGTTTCACTTTGTATTTGAACTGGGGGTTTTTACTTACTTATTTTAAGTCACCCAGAGAACTTTATGTTATGCACAGAAGTGCCATCTATAAATAAATATAAAACTATATTACAAACTATAAAAATGGGGGGGATTATGAAAATGTCACTCATAATTTTCATCAAAAGCAAAATATAGTTTTGAAGCCATTCCTTATATTGTCAATCTAAAGACGCCAGAGTTTGTACAAAACTAGACTGTTGGTTTGCAAGCAAATAAGCTTTATGGTTTTACTCTCTCAAAGAAATGCCAGGATGCTGTGTGGCCTTTTTATATTCATTCCTGTGGAGTTCATTTCAGAATTTATTATATTGACTCCTTAGTATGAATCTGTTCCCAGCTAGTTACTTACTTAGGGCAAACAACAAACAAACAGAATAAACAGCTTAAAGGCTTATAGCTATAGATGGGAGATTATCATTTGCAAAGATATTTTTACAGGGCAATTCAAGCAGAGGATGTTGCATCCACTATGCAACTTCCTATCACTTTCCCATCACAATCATCATAACTTGAGACCAGAACCCATAAGAGTAAAGAAATGCCACGGTCTGATTTCAGTACAATGCTCTGGCAAGTACCTTTATCTATTTATAACAGATAAAGAGGGTGGGGCGAATACCAGCAATAAAGCCTCTGCCTGTTCTCCTTGTTAGATCAGAAGCAAATGCTTGAGATCAACTATGAATTTCTGTGACAATCCAGTTTATTCTACAAGCAAGCAGTATGGATGGACCAAAAGAGGAGAGCAAAGCATTTTCCATTCAAATATTCTCTCATAAATAGCAGATTATATTCAGTTCCATCCCCCCCCCATCCTGTGCTTGCAGATTGAAGGCCTTATGGTCAGAAGTCACTGAATTAATCACTTCAAAGGGGTTGTTACTAAACTTTTGAATATAGCACAGTCTGCTCTGTTTTCCACCAGGTCCCCTCTGCTGTTTTGCAGTAGAAAAGCCACTGAGATAAGGATCAGAAAAAGCCTCAGACCTCAACTGAATCCCCCCAAAGTCAGGGGAAAATATAAGTGGTCCTAAGTGCCAGATAGGTGTCATATTTTGGGATGGTAGAGAGTGAAACCATTCTAAGTATAGTCAGTGCTCTTTTTTGAGTTAAAAAAATGAGGTGGTTGTATTCCTGTCTTGATAAAGGTGCTGTGGGAACCTGCCAGCATAAAATGGCTGCCATGGGCAGCAAAAAAAGAAAGAGGTGATGCTACTCCATACCCGTGATTGCCACTCACACAAAAAACACAGGTTCTAGTGCTGAACCAGTTTATGGAGTTGCTTGAGGAATTTGACATTTGTTAATTCTGATACAAACTGATCCACACCCACAGGATGAATGTGTGGACCGGTTCAAGAGGCAATTCAAGAGGCTCTTATAGGTTCAAGAGACACATACCTCCATTCAGGTTTTTCTGCTGTGGCTTCTTTCACCTTTGCTCTTCTATTGACAATTGCACCTGACTGATTTTTACACACACACACCATTTTGGACAGGGATATACATCCAGTTAAACATTTTTTCAGGGTTGTGGGGGTGGAGGGCAATCCATTTGGTTTTTTTTTCACACTTTGGTGGGGGAAGGGGAAATGACTTCCAGTCAGCACATTGCACAGCCAGATGGGAAGGTGATTTCATGGTTGTCGCAAGAGCTTAAACAACACACAAATATTAGAATCAACCAAACAGTCAATCAAAGAGCTAGCCATTCAGCACTCTGGACAGCCAGACTCCCTTGGAATCAGAAAGAACTGGTTACTGCAGGTTTCTATTCACTTTGTAGCTTGCCTACAGCCATCTGGTGGATTTACATCAAAGGCAAGGTTTCCAGGTTCACACAATGCAATCTCTTACTATGTTGGACTAGCTCTCCAAATGTATTTTATTAGGTTAGGCTACAATCTAAGCCTCCTTCCTGCCCCCCTGGGGAGGGTTTTACAGAGTGGTGGGGCCACTGCCCTGCCACACATACCTATCAGAGCAGAAGGGGGGGCAGTAAGATTGCTCTACCAGCCTGGAGCTGTGATAGTGATTGTGCCCAATGCCGTCACACAATGGCAGTGAGATGGGCTCGAGATCCAGCAGATCCCAGTCCAGCTCAGTCACCTCTCCACCTCTGGACTGCCCCACCTTAGGGCTTGCCACTGGCTACCACTGTCAGGCATCTCGCCAATGGCCTTCCCACCTCATCTCATGTTAAGCGTGGAGTGCTACACTTATGGAGTGACATTTTGGGCCTTCCACTGGCTGCTGCTGGCCAGTATCCCACCAGTGGCATTTGCATCTGCCCACACAGTTGGCAGACATAAGAGGAAATGCTGCACCAATGGAGTGATGCTTGTGTCACTCCAGCTATGGTAGCTGATGGGGTTCTACTGAGCAAATTGAACCAGGATTGAAGGATCCAGTTAGAGTTAATGCACAGGCCAAAATTTTGGCATTTCATGCATGGGCACTGATTGGATACACTATTTAACATTTAGTAGCTAGAAAAGCTGGCCAAGGGGCACCTCTGTCCAATCCACCACTATCCCAACCCAATGCAAGGGGGTGGGTTTGGGTTAGTCTGCCCATAGCTGATTATTACTTTAAGCCAGTGCTATCTTTAAAAAGTCTCTGTGAATGCAACTGTCCTAAAAGGGGCAGCTATAGATCCCCAAGTCTAAGTTATCTTTTGCTGTATATCACCTTTCCTCTATTTTTTGTTAGAAACTTTAAAATAGTGTTTGAGTGATGCATTAAAAAATAAATATGGATAACTAATTAAGCAATTAGATTTTTAAGCAGTTCTCAGTTTTGTACAAAAAAAAAGCCCAGGAAGTTTGAAAAAGCTGAAATAGGGGAGATGTATGGAATGAAATGACTCCAAGCTAAGATTCATTCCTGTAGGATCCTGAGCCAGGAAAGCACTTAAACACTAAGAATGCAAGTACATAGTGGTTTTAAATTAAGGTTGGGGAGCCTGCAGTCCTGCAGATGTTGTTGGACTTCAACACCCATCAACCGCAGTCAGCCTTGTCAATAGTCAGTGATGATAGTCAGTGATTGCAGCCCTGGGCTCTTGCTGGAAGGGCGGGATAAAAATCAAATAATAAACAAATAAATAAATGATGGGAGTTGCAGTCCCAAAACTTGTGGAGGGCCACAGGCTTCCAATCCCTGCTTTAAATATTCTTTTTCTCCACAACTGTGTTGGGTTAGTTATCCATGAAAGACCCATTGGAGTTCTAAGATCTGTCCCATCAGTTACTCATGACTGACCTGAGGTTTCCCAGATGGTTACTGCTTTCAGAGAAAAAAATTAAGAGTTGTCAGAATTGGTGAGGCTTTCTCTGTGTGTGTGTGTGTGTGTGTGTGTTTGTGTGTGTGTTTAAAGCAATCAGAAGTGATAATCCTACCATTCTACCAAACCTCCCCAAATCAGAAGAAAATCTTTGCTGGACTGACTGTTCCAGATTGATCTAACATGTTAAAACCGTTCACAGTTCTAAAGATCACCAGTCTGAAGTTGATAAAACCATATCCTCCACTCATCACACAGACATCCGAATGTGAACCCAGAAAGACTCAGTGCTTTCCTCTGCACGTCAGTATACCTTAAGTGCTTCCATATGTTCATTTTATATTTATTGCTCTTGATTCAGTAACTTTTAAAATTTATTTTGGAAGAGCACAGTGCAGGCCCTTTCTACCAAATGGAGGATAACAGAGCGTGAAAGCAGGATACGTCTTCAGAATCCAAATGTCAGCTACAGTTAAGATGAAGTGCTCCATTTTAAGACCCAGCTAGTTGACTTGTGCTTTGCTGGAAAATTCCGGAACAATGCAAAGTAAGGGGATTGGAAAGAATGTCGGGTTGCACTGGGATTGAGTCTGACAGATTTCTGGCTGTCTCATCTCTGGCACGATTAACTCCTCACTCTGAAATGCTATGAAATAGCAGCTTTGTTACAGAATATGCAGTTTAAAAAGGCCATTGTCAGATCTGCAGCTTCTTTTCTCAATAGCCATTGTATTGTATGCAACTGTCAATATGCTGCTTACAATCTTTTTTGAATCACGTAACTGGCAGATTGATGCGGATATGTTCTGGGAGTCCCTTACCACCATATACCTTTTCCATTTCCTTTACTTTCTATATACAAAACTGTACTCACACCAAGAAAGTGAGGAACAGGCCCACTTTACATATTTATGCGGCATACTTATTGGAGTAAGAGTCTTCTAAACTCTCCACATTCTTTTTGTGTGTATCTCATTTTTATCCCATAAGGAAAATCAAGCACAGTGATCATATGGTGTGTAGTGGCAACACCTGCCATCTCCAAAGATAGAGAATTATATTTTTGTATGTTTGTTGGTGTTCTTACTTTGCTTCTTTCCTGTGTTAATAATGTTTCTACAGAGAATCTAAACTAGAAAATTTTATTTCCCTCATTATTCATCCTAGAGATCTGTCAAATTTATTTTTATTAATTTCAAAGCCTTTTTATTGGTCAATGTCATATGATGGTGAAGACAGCCTTTTGTGTTTCAAATTGGAGGTTATATTCTATTTCTATTTTGTGTGCATTAACAGTTGAATCTGAAACTGCACTTTGATGTAAAATCAGACGGATTACAATATGTTGCTACTTCAGCAATGGCTCTTAGCTGTTGGAAAAAGGAGGATGCATGTTTTCAGCCTGCTATGTTTAAACCACTTCATTTAAGGCAAGGTGGGCACAGTCAATTAAAAACATAGAGCACACCTAGCATTTTGCTAGAATATATTTCACCTACCACTGTTTTATCTTGTGCAAATTGAGACACTCCTGAGGTCCACTGGAGACTATTCTGCAGAAGTAAGTGCCATTATTCCATAATTATGTTTGGAGTTTTTTTAGTGTAAATTTTGCAAAGTGTTGCTGTACTTCACACATTCACGGAAATAGAAACAAAAGAAAATGATTTCCTATAGGAAACTTCACTAAAATTGCAAAGTAAATCAGACATATTTAAAGTGACCATCTGAACTATATCAACTGTCTTAATAATGTTGCTTCCTCCCTGCTAAAACAAGATCAGCACAGCACATGTCTTCTTTCTGTTATTGGGGCTGATTGCAGGTGTTGCCACCACTCACCATATGCTCAGAGCCATGTTACCAAATGTTACCAAATTCTTGCAAGCTACACAGAAAGTGGATTGGACTGTGAAAGACCAACCCAAATTGTGTTTGCATTTTGACAAATTTGTAGGGCAGCCAACATCTCAGAGAGGAGTTCAGGTCTCCTGCTCCCCTGGTGCATTCACTATAGCTGCCCAATTTCCCTGCTTTTTAAAGTTGGATAGAAATATCTGTGGCTATAGGTACGTTCTTAAACTGCCTATTTTTTGCCTATTAGTGAAATTCCCTGCTTTTTAATCCGGGAGGTAAGAAATGGGTTCCTGTCCAAGTTTGCTGAGAATGGATTTATCATTTGCATGCTTACTGAGTTCAGTGGGATTTACTCCCCCACAATCATGCTTAGGATAGGTGAAACTGACCACAGGGGATGGGGAAGGGAGGAGGAGGGAGGGGAGGAAACATAGAGGGGAGGACTGGGATAGGAGCAGGCAGGATGGAAAGGGGATGGGAGCAGGCAGGACAGGGAGGGGAGGAGAAGGACAGCTTTGATCATTTGCATGTTTATTGAATTCAGTGCGATTTATTCCTGTGCAATCATGCTTAGGATAGGTAAAACTGACCGGGGGGAGGGAGGGAGGGCTAGAGTGGGCAGGGGAGGAGGAAGAAGGAAGAGGGGAGGAGGAAGGAAGAGGGGAGGAGGAAGGAGGGGAAAAGCAGGTCTGATCATTTGCATGCTTATTGAGTTCAATGGGATTTACTCCTATGCAATCATGGTTAGGATAGGAAAAACTGACCATGGGGGAGGAGGAGGGGGAAGGAGTGTATTGGAGGGGGGCAAAGAAAGGGGGAGGGGAGGGCAGGGCAGGTTTGATCATTTGTATGCTTATAGAATTCAATGTATTTACTTCTGTGCAATCATGCTTAAGATAGGTAAAACTGACCATGGGGGGGAGGAAGGAGGGGGAAGGGGAAGGAGGGGATTGGAAGGGGATGTGGATGGGCAGGGAGGGGCAAAGGAAGGGGGAGGGAAGGGGCAAGAGGGAGGGGATAGGAGGGAGGAGAAGGGAGGGTCGTGTTGAGCCTCCGTTTCCCCACGAGGGCCAGGGAGGGGGGAGACATGAGTTCCAGGTTTCCCAGCTGTCAGAAGGCATGGAAGACCAAGGAATTGTTGAGTCTGAGCAAGACCTTGGGAGGGGGAGTGAGTTTGACTCTGGGCCAGTTCCCACGGATGGCATGGTCTCGGAAGCAGAGAGACTGCCGCTCCCAGACAGGTCAGAGGAGCTGTCGGAAGATGTTTCAGAGGGGGTGTTGACTCCCCCTTTACCAAGCGGTTCTTGGGATGCCTC
Organism: Rhineura floridana; assembly: GCF_030035675.1. Classification (NCBI taxonomy): domain Eukaryota; kingdom Metazoa; phylum Chordata; class Lepidosauria; order Squamata; family Rhineuridae; genus Rhineura; species Rhineura floridana. Next base: position 66,421,308 of record NC_084489.1, read on the forward strand.
AAGCACGTCACCAGCCCGACCTCCAGCCAGTTGCTAAGGAGATGGTTCTTTTGGACGAGCCGTTGGCGACACACACACCCGTCACCCCGCTCTCGACGCTGCGGGAAGCGGACAGGACAGAGGCAGGACTTGCGAAGGAGCCAGAGATTGCGATCTAAAACTTTCCCTACTTAAGACTGCAGCTCTCTGGGTTGAGTTGCTGAGTCAACTTTCTTCACACGTTGCAGAGCATGTCTAGAGTGCAGTTAGGGAATTCTAGTGAGCTAGCTTAGAGGTTTCTATGAAGCACACTGCTTTTGATGTTTCCATTCCTTTAATAAAACAAGATTTAATTGCACCTGAGTCTCAGCCTTGTGAATCCCGCTCTGAACAGGACAGGTGGGTTTGATTGTTTGCATACTTTTTGAGTTCAATGGGATTTATTTCTGTGCAATCATGTTTGAAAATGGAAATGGATTGCCTTCAAGTCGATCCCGACTTACGTTGACCCTATGAATACTGTTTTCATGGTAAATGGTATTCAGAGGTGGTTTTACCATTGCCTTCCTCTGAAGCTGAGAGGCAGTGACTGGTCCAAAGTCACCCAGTGAGTTTCATGGCTGTGTGGGGATTCGAACCCTGGTCTCCCAGGTCGTAGTCCACCACTGACCTGGGGGAGGGCAGAAAAGGGAGGGGGAGGAGATTGAGTGGGTGGGCACTGCGCAGAAGGGAAGCCCCTTTCCTTTCCAAAAGGAAAACATTATTTATTATTTTATTTATTATTTTATTTATATCCCGCTCTTCCTCCTGGCAGGAGCCCAGGGTGGCAACAGAAACACTAAAAATACTTTAAAACATCATAAAAAGACCTTAAAATACATTAAAACAAAACAATGTTAAAAACTTTTTTAAAAAAACCTTTAAAAACATCTTTTTTTAAAAAAGGGTTAAAAACATATTATTAAAGAAACATATTAAAAGCAATTCTAACACAGACGCAGACTGGGATAGGTCTCAAAAGGCTTGTTGAAAGAGGAATGTCTTCAAAAGGCACCAAAAAGATAGCATAGATGGCGCCTGCCTAATATTCAAGGGGAGGGAATTCCACAGGGTAGGTATCGTCACACTAACATTGTGAACAGTATCACTGCTTTTCAGTGTTTCCCCTACCTTTTTATTCTACAGAAGGCACATGTAGCCTCCCACCCAAATTTAAACCAAAGCTGTCCCTGGCCACATCCACACCAGGCCTTTATTTCACTTTGGACAGTCATGGCTTCTCTCAAAGAATCCTAGGAAGTGTAGTTAGTGAAGGGTGCTGGAAGTTGCTAGGAGACACCCTGTTCCCCTCACAGACCTTCAATCAGAGTAGCTGACTGTTAAACCAGTCTGGCTGCTGGAGCTCTCTCAGTGGAACAGGAGTCTCCTCTCAGCACCCTTCACAAACTACACTTCCCAGGATTCTCTGAGGGAAGCCATGACTGTCTCAAGTGAAATCAAAGTCTGGTGTGGGTGTGGCCCCCTGATTAGGCAAGCTGTGAGTCTGGCTTTTAGAACTCTGACAGTTGGTTCTTACTGAGCATGCCCCACGTTATCATTGGGTGCCAGCCAAAATTTCTTAAATTAATTAAAAATCAGCCAGACATTTTTTTTAACTTTTAAATTGCAGAAGATGAAGGTCAGAGTATGGGGCAAGGTCAATATTAGGATTACAGGTACTCTGTGAACATGGCTGATTTTTAATGAATTTCAACAGATTATGAGAACTCAGAGAAAAAAGTCCAAAAGGGCTCTGGGTTTTCCCCCTCTCTTTTTAGACTTTGAACTCTCTATTCTCTCTGACTGTTTTGTGTATCGCCATGAAAATTGAAAGTGTTGTTAAGCAAGCGTTTCTGAGTTCAGGACTATAAGTTTTGTAAGGTTTTCTTTTGAAATGAGCTTATGGGAAGCATCAGAATGGCATGGGGGGTATTTTCGATTTAACATTACAGAATGTGAAAAATCCACACTGGCTATAGTATATAGCCACTCTCATGGCTGTATAATGTACAGGTAATTGAGAGTTTTCTTTGGTAATTTATTATTATTATTTCCATTTATAGACCGCTTACTATCTAAAAGATCTCAAAGCGGTTTACAATAGAATACACAAGGTACAATAAAAACATATCAAATTAATTTACAAAGCAAAATACATAAACAGTATCCACATACATAAACATATACATAAACACAGTATAAAAGTCAGAATTCACCAAGGGAAGCCAGTAAGCCGCCCTCCCCACTCTATGCAAGTGTCAGAAAACTAAAATTATATTGACCATAGAGGAGGGCGACAAGCAGGCAAAAGGTTATCACTCCCCTGGTGCAGCATGCAGCCATTTCTCTTGCCTCTCCTTCCTCCCGGGGGAGGGGCGGTGGGAGTGCCTACTGGCTGCGAGGCTCCGGGACTCAAGCCTCGGCGGGCCTGTGTGTCCATTGTTCTGAAGGCAGAGCATGTCTCCGGGAGGCAGGTTGTGGTCAGAGAGCAGGACGGGCTTTAGCTGGGGGCTAATTTCCCATAATTCCTTAGAAAGAGCACATAAATTCTATACACTAGAGATGGCTGGCATAGAAGCCTGCTTTCAGACACAACTGGAGGAGTGTGAGAGATTCTTTCCTGCAGCATAATCCACCACACTGCCCCAGTAACATCCATACAGAAGTACCATGCTGGTCAGCCAAATCACTTGGTCCATTCCCACCTTGGGTTGCTCCTGGGGAAGAAATCATATTATTTGGCCAACCCACATAAATACTTTTTTATAGACATTATTAGAGAGGTATGGACTGGGGAGAAATTCAATTCAGTTCACATTTAAAGCTGAATTTATCAAATTCACACTTTCTGAAACAATGAAAACTGAAAAATAGCCGTCCTTCAAAATTCGCACTTATCCGAATTTGGAATGCAGTTCTCCAACCAAACAAGTTTACAAAAAATGCATATATTAGTGGAAAGTGTGCACAAAATGAACACATTGGTGAAAATACATACAAAAATGTATTATATTAGGATAAATTGCTTGCAAAAATGTCTACATTAGTTAAAACTGCATAGAAAAATGTATTTATTAGGACAAATTCATACTACAATGCTGAAGAATTTTCATGAGGATAAAAAAAATCACAAATTGCCGCAGAAATGCAGAGAACTGAATTTAATATTAGAAAAATGAGAAACTGAGAGGACTGGAACTGATATCATTTCACCCCTAATATGGACAGGACCATGGAAAGGAAATAGGGATGCACATGTGTGTGTGTGTGTGTGTGTGTGTGTGCATGCATGCATGCATGTTACAGCACAATCCCATGCTGTCTATAACAGTGCTTCTTAACCTTATTTGGGTCACAGACCACTTTGAGAATCTGGTGAAAGCTATGGACTCCCATAAATAATATATATATATATATATATATATATATATATATATATATATATATATATATATATATATATATATATATATATATATATATATATATTATTGCATTGGAATTTTTTTTTGTGCCTGGTTCATGGACCCCCTGAAGCCCATCTATGGACCACGGGTTAAAAATCCATGGTCTATACAAAGTAAGCCCCACTCAGTTCAATAAGGCTTTCTCCCAGGTAAGTGTATATACAAAGGATTGCATCACTGCTCTGATAATGGCCTTATGCAGACAAACAGGTTAGAAATAAAAGCCTGCACACTTTTATCCCAGGATGTTTCACAAAGTCCTAACTCCCCCCCCCCTTGAGTTCTTCTTCCAGGAGAAATTGTATCATTTTGCGTCTTACTCAGCTTCCCTAACTGCCCTTGTTAAAATTGTGAGCCTGCAGGTATTTAGTAAAAGTGCTTTAACGAAAAGACCAATTTTTCTTCCTGAAGTCACATTGATTATAATCAGTGAGTGTATTCCCCCCGCCCCCAGCTTGTCATATAGGAACTGTCTGAGTCAGCTCTCAGCTGCTCAGAGGCAGTATACCTCTAAATACTAGATGCTGGGGACAAATAATGGGGGAGTGCTGCTATCTTCTTATGGGTTCAGCAGAGGCATCTGGTTGGCTACAGTTGGAAATGGCATCACTTATCTGCTGACTGAGAGGTAAACACCTCATTTTGTCTAATAGTACTGTGAGCCATAAATGTTAACTTTAACTTAGTCCACTTCAGGAAAGCTGAGGTTCTTAAGATGAGAAAAAAATGTAGAAGTGCTCTCTCTTTTATCTCTGCATTTCCCTGCCCCTCATTCTTCCCTCCAGCTAATGCATTGCCATCTGACATATTAGATCTATTCCTCTTCTCCAGTTAAGTTAGTTGCACATATATTTGTAGTTTAGTATTTAGTAACTGTGCAGCTGTAATATAATTCCACTGCCATGTTCTGTGCCAGATGTAACTGTTCTCCACAGCTGGGAGGGATATTAAGGGACTATTGCATAACTCCCATCTCATTCTAGCAGAAGGAAATTAAAATTTGCAGTTCAAGAACTGTGTCCCCAAATCACTCCTTGGACTTCCTCCTGGTCTGTTTCACCTGTCAGTTCATAGTTAAATAAAGTCCTGCTTTTCATTTTAATGTCTGGCCAGACACCAGTTCATCTCTCATTTTCACTCATTCTTCAAGCATATTAGTTCTATACCTTTAATTGCCTGTCATTTTTGTTGACCAGAAAATGGAACATTAAAAAATCCAGACTTCAGTGCCACCAAGCCTATAAAAGACTCCTTCATTATCCCACCTGATTAGGAATATCCTCTTAACAGATCCACATTTTAATAAGCAGGACTAAATCATTAGCTTTGAAGTGACGTTTATTCATATGTGATCCTTCTTTGAGGTCTTACTAAATTGAAGAGGGGATGAGGTATGTAATTTATGACAAAAGGGACCTGGAAGAACGAACTTGTAGATTAGAAGTCCAACTGCAGCTGAATGTGCAACAGATGTCTGGCAAACATTTGCCTCTGTGCTGCCAAGTGAGGCAAACACAGGTTTGCAGTTGGGAAGGGATACAGAGAGTGAGATTAGAAGACTGCAATCCTAAACCACTTAAGGGCGCTTCATACATGACATGCTCCTACACAAAACAGGAAGCCATAGCCAATCACAGCTCTCTGGACCACACACCTTTTATGACTGAAAACATGTGTTTGTTGAAAAATGCACATTTTAAACATTTCATTGGAATGCATGCAAACTGCAGTGTCTAAATGAGCGATCACCCAACTATCTTAGTGGATAAAGGCATAAGTCCGTTCCAGCAATGGTCACCATCAGAGGAAACACGTAGTGCTTGGAAATCCAAATCCACAGCATTGCAATCTCTGCACATAAGACTATTTCTATCACCTTTGCTGAATTGAGGGTTGTTTCTTGAAACTTATCCAATGCCATGCCTACACTTTAATTTATGAGATTTTACGATCTCCTTTCATCTCCAAATGCTTATATGATATACAACCAAGCAATCAAATTATAAGACTTCATCACTACAAATGGCATTATGGGCCTAATCAGTAATTAAATAAGCAGCAGAGCCGAGCGAACTCTGGTAACAGACTCACTTTCCAAAAGCACAACAGCAACTAAAGGAAGGTCTTCTGGCAAAGGGACAGCCCTACCGTTAGGCAGAATGAGGCGACCGCCTCAGGTAGCAGATACTGGGGGCAGAAGTGGCATCCCCTTGGCTGTTCCTCCTGCTGTGTCGCATGGACTGTCCTGCAAATGCAAAATGGCAAATGCAGTTCAATGTAAACAAGTGTAAAGTTATGCATAATTCTTAGATTCACATATACGCTCATGGGGTCCGAACTGGTGGTGACTGACCAGGAATAGTGTTGCAGTGGATAGTTCGATGAAGATGTTGACCAGTGTGCGGCGGCTGTGAAAAAGGCAAATTGCATGTTAGGGATCATTACTGAAAATAAAACTGCTAATACCATAACGCTGTTATATAAATCTATGGTGTGGCCACATTTAGAATACTGTGTACATTTCTGGTCACCTCACCTCAAAAAGGATATTGTAGAGCTGGACAAGGTTCAGAAAAGGACAACCAAAATGACTGAAGGGGAGGAGCAACTCCCCTATGAGGAAAGGTTGCAACATTTGGGGCTTTTTAGTTTACAGAAAAGGTGAGTAAGAGGTGACATGGTAGAAGTGTATACAATTATGCATGGCAGAGAGAAAGTGGATAAAGAAAAGTTTTCCTCCCTCTCCCATAACACTAGAACTCGTGGACATCCAATGAAGCTGAATGTTGGAAGATTCAGGACAGACAAAAGAAAGTACTTTTTCACATAGCGCATAGTTAAATGATGGAATTTGCTCCCACAAGAGGCAGTGATGGCCACCCACTTGGATGGCTCAAAAAAGGATTAGACAAATTAATGGAGGATAAGATTATCAATGGCCATGATAGCTATGCGCTGCCTCCATAGTTGGAGGCTGTATGCTTCCAAATACCAGTTACTAGAAACCGTAGGATGGGAGGATGCTCCCTGTGAGAACAGGATGCTGGACTAGATGGCCATTAGACTGATCCAGCAGGCTCTTCTTATGTTCTTATGCCTCTCATCCAAAAAACTGCACTTCGCTATAGGTAAGAAGGTTTCCAGTACAGGTTCCTTTACCAATGTGGCATCCAAGTTGCGCTGGATATGAGTGACTTTCACCTCAAAATGTTGTGCAACTGAGCCACAGTGGACCACTGATGGGTCAACAGTTCTCTCACAGGAGGCTGCATAAGCCACCTAAGGACCTGGAATAGCTCCATCTGACAACATTCTGCAGATGTTAATATTAGTGGACATGCATGATTTCTCTGCTGCCAACAGGGATACAGAGTAGCCTCTCAATAGGGCTCTAAACTGCAAAGATTCAGATTAATTCCAGCTTTCCAGCCACCTGTGCTCAACCACTTCAAGTCCAGTAGATCCCTCCCCCCCCAAAAAAATCATTTTTTTAGTGTAGGGGTGGGGAGCATTTTTTACACTGGGGGCCACTTTCCCATCTGGCCAACTTTCCAGAGGCCACATGCCAGCCGTGAGTGAGGCCAGAGGCAAAAGTGGGTAGACCAACAAATGTAAATCTTTGCTTTGTACAATAGGCCAGTTCTGCACATACTCACCCACCCCTCTCTCTCCCTCCAGGTAACAGTAGTGTAGCAGCAAATTCAGAAGTGCAGGGTCTCTTCATGTTAGTCACAGCCACAAACCTCCTCCTTTTTTGCTGCTGAGTTGAGAATGAGATCCTTGTTAATGCCTTCTCCCATAACAACAGACGTCCCCAGGAGCCAATAAACATAAAAGAGGAGAGTGTTAGCTACTGAGAAGAGTCTTCTTAGTTGCTGACTCATTTCTTTTCACTCTGATTGGATCCAAACAGCCAGAAAGACAAGGAAGCATGCTAGAAGACTCTTCTCAGTGGCTAACACAGTCCCATTTCATGCTGAGTGGCTTGCAGAATGCTGGAGACATTGGGACCCTGCTCCCAAAAAATAAAGGGTCTAAGACCCCTCAAGACCCTGAACGACTACATCCCCGCAGGCTACCAGGAGGCATTATCAGAGTTCAAAAACACATTCCAGCCAGCCAAAAAGCACTCAAGGAAGGTATAAAGAGATGGTGGTTGTGGGTGATGTTGCTGAGGAAGGGTGTGGCCTGGGAGAGTTCCTGGGGCCAGAGAGAGGCCTGGAGGGCTGCATTTGATCCCAAGGTTCAAGGTTCCCTGTAATGTTCCATTCTGTTATGTAAATGGTTAATGCTGTTTTATTACAATATTTATGGTAATGTTTAATAGGTTGCTATGGTAAGCGTTGAATGTTGGGAGGGGGGAATGAGCAAGTGGACTGTTGGTGTAGGCTACGTGTGATTGGCTGGGTGAAAGTGAGACAACTGGTTTATATTGGAAGGTTTGTCAGTTGACAGACAAGGTTGGACATTTGAAGAGATATGGATTTGACTTGGTAGAGAAAGGGCTGGGACTTGGAGACAGAGTGTGGGCATGAGTTGGGTTGCAGCGGGATTAGGAAGGAAGGCTGTTATTGATATTGGTAACTGAGTAAATGATTGTATGAACTATATATAGGTAAGGAATGTAAAACTGAAACCACATGCTTAAAAACACAAAAATATTCCTGCTGAAGTGAAATATGTTCTTTAAATAAATTGGTTTGCTTTCAAAAACATGCCTGGTTCTTGGCCAGCTACTAAGGGGCCTATAAAATGGCAAATCACAAACAAGAGTGAGGTAAAAAGGTATCAAAAGGCGGCAAAGAAAAGTACCTCTGAGTTACAGTAACCAGTGAAGGAAGGCATAGCAGTGGTCTTCAGGGAAGTACAAAAGGTGGCACGGGTGGGTGGGTGAGGCTTGCCTGGGAGCCTGGTGGGTATAGCAAAGGCTGGGTAAACAAAGCACCTTTGCTATACATATATGTGTACTTGTGAAGTATGGAAAACATGTTCCCCCTCATCTGCTACTGCAGGCAAGGTGAAGGTGGTTGTGGCTGAGGGTGGGTGGCACGACATTTCCCACCCCTGGTTTTGTGGGAGAGGGACAACTACATTCATTCGTGTCAATCACCTGCATCAATTCTGTATTCGATACTTCTGCCAGGACATCTCCAGGAAAGTCTTCAGTTGAAACGCCAGTTTTATTTTATGGAAAACTGATATCTTATTTGTCCCCAACAAATGTTGTAATTATCTGTATTTAAAATGATCACAGTGAGGCAAAGAGCATACTGTGTGAATGGATGGCATGAATTTAAAAGCCTGGAGCAGCGGAATATTATTAATCATTTCCAAAGTACATTTCAATGACCCCAAGTGCTTTAAGATCCCCGCCTTGCAACCAACCCTACAAGGAAGGTTAAGCTGAGCAACAGGCATTGAAGTGGGCTTTGAGAGCCAACATGGAATTTTATTCCAGGCTGTCTCCCTAATCCGCTAATTCACAGAACTTCTGTTTTGTCAGGATTCAGCTTCAGTTTAAAATGTTGTAGAAACCTTTGCCTCTCTCTTTCCCTCTTTGTAGTGCTTCTACCATATTTGTGCATTTTTCCTCACGAAAGCAGCCTGTTTCTCACAGGTGGTATACATTATACAAGGTTTTCTACAATGTAAAGTTCTAATTGACCTTCACTGACTAAATTGCTACAAATAGCATATAATCCCGGATGGGGTGTTAATTAGTGTGGATTCTGACCTGCAGGAGCACACACTGTTGCATCTTGGGTGTGTGTGTGCATTTTTAAATTAAAGGCATACTTTATACATGCCTGCCATAAATATTCTGTGCTCATGTCGGTGCTTTTTCAGTGAGGCAAAAGCACAGGATACCTACCAAATGATGATGAGAGATTTCAGCTGTGCAGTTCAGACATAATCCCCTCTTTCTTTCCTATATGCAGAACAAAAGTAAAAGAAACATAATAGAAATAAATCAAAAAGCATGCGCTAGGAATGCCTTAATGACATTAGCATCTAACATGATGCTTACTTCCTAGTTCTGGGGTTGTCAACATGGTGCCTTCATACCCACACCCAAACCCACACCTTGGAGTTCACCAAGACCTCCTGCCCTCTCTATTTTTGTTGTTTGATTTCTTTTCTTTGGGGGGGATGTCTGTGTTTTCTGTTTTGGGGTATTTCTAAGTGTTTTGCCTGTTGTTTGTGACAGGAGGGATCTGAGCATTGCCAGTTTCTCTTCTGAAAAATGGATATTTTGTGGTGCCCATGACAGATGTGCACCTGGGCCCCACAGGTCTTTTTATTCTGATATTGTGGATCACACAGTCCATGGTCATAGGCAGTATGCTTCCAAATACCACGTGCTGGAAACTGCAGGAGGGGAGAGTGCTGTTGAGCTCAGGTCCTACTTGTGGGCTTCCCATAGACATCTGTCTGGCCATTGTGAGGACAGAATGCTGGACTACGTGGGCTACTGGCCTGATCTGCAGGCTCTTATGTTTTTATGGATTTCCCCCCTTCTCAGCTATTTTGGAAAAAGTAATTGGAAAAAGTGAGTAAATAAATAAATATATCAGTAAACAAGGTCAGTTCTAGACACAGGAGGCAGCAGAATGGATTGTATCTCTTCAGATTGTTGGCAGGGAATACAGTTTTTGAATATTCTTTATTATATATCTGAACAAGATGCTTAGAATTCTAATGTAACAGATGTAACAGAATTCTGCCTGGGGCAGTGTGCCATATTACTGAATGCTCACACAGATAAAAATGCCGGCTATGTTAAATCTTGCTCCCTGATCTGCTAGTTATATTGGGGGGGGGAGAGTGAGTTTTACATCAGGGAGTGTTCACAAATAAACTTGCTGAAGCCTAGCTTGGTGAAGTCTGGGTCAGTACGTGGATGGGAAATGGCCTGGAAACCACCTCAAAGTCCATCATGGGAGATTGCCGAGATACAAATTTAAATGAATACACAAATATTATTTTGTGCAATAAGTAGACTGCTCAGGGTTACATATATTTTTACAGCTGTTCCTTTGAGGGGGTGGGGTGGACTTGAACAATGGTGGACAAGGCAGTTCCACTCCCCTTGGCTGTTTTCACCCAATATGTTTAAAGCACATTTAATGAATCCTGGGAACTGTAGTTTGTTAGGGGTGCTGGGAATTGTAGCTCTGTGAGGGATAAACAAAACTTCCCAGGATTCTTTGGGGGAAGTAATGTGATTTAAATTTGCTTTAAATGTGTGGTGTGTACACAGTCCTTGTTGCTTTTACTAGCATTTGACCTTTACTATTAATATAAAAGTTCCTTCTTGTTCTTCGCAATGTTGCTATATTGCTTTTACAACATATGAATTCTCTCACCCAAATATTGTGACACCATTTACTTCAGAGCAATGAGAGTGTATTTCAGCACCTACACAAACAAACGATTTAAGATTCACACAACTGAATAGAAATCCCCCAGGACCAACCATTTTGATGCTGAACTCTGCTAAGTTCCTTCTATTTAATGCAATGTTATTCATGCATGGTTGAGCATTAAGCAACACTGTGCTTAATGGTAGACCCAGGACTTAGTAATTTGCAAATTAATACAGTATCTAGATGGCTAAGGAATGAAATAACAAATTTATTATTGATAGCATCTCCAAATCCTGTCTTGCATTTTTTCACAGTCAGCCAACACCATTCCTGACAATGTCTTTTGCACAATATATATGGCAAATGTCTATTTTAAAAGAAAAACTCTGACAGGCAGGAAAATGCAGCCTTGCATTAGCCTAAGTATTGGAAGCTTGAAAAAAGGGGCTAAAGATGCTTCGCTAATATGCACTATAATATAAAGCATGAATATTAAACAGCACCTTTCCAGTTAAATATTGAAATATCCTATAGTTACCAAAGATCCCTAAATACTGTATCAACAAAACATCTGGTCTGATTTTTTTTCCATTTCCAAAGTTTTTCTTTAAGGGAAATAGCATTCTATATAGAATGAGAATCTGGGCCCTTGAATTGTCATGGTATGAGAAATCCTGACGGTACTATGTTACTTTTAGCGGCATGCTTGAGAAAGGCCCGATAGTCCAGCATTCACTTTCAGCGTTAACAACAGCAGAGTTCTTATCTGGAATGCCTCTTATAATTATGTAATTACACACCTCATTTATCCAATTGTTAAGCCAGGAGTTTGATTAAATATTAACAACTGTATGGTTCTTCTAGTGTCATTAGTTGGAAAGCAACCCTGTAATCTCAGGTAACACATGATAGTAATTATCTTTCACAGTCACACTTAGCAGAAAACCCCAGTACAATTGGGGCAGATAAAGCTGCTCAGTCAACAATGCATTACCTAGATTGTCTTTGTTATCTTAACAGCACCTAGGATAATGTAGGTTTCATGCCAATTGTGTGCTATATATGAAGTAAAGTGTGATATGGCATTACATCAGTGTTAATAAGCACTTAAAATGTTCATGCTACCTACTGCACCCATTTCTGCAACATAGTTCAGGCCAAACTAGATGCAAAGTTAATTGCATAAAACCAATTAATGTACAGGCTTTTTTGACATGTAATTTGCAACCACAGAGAAGCTGGAGCAGCCTTGGAATCAGAGATGGGAAAATTTGCCTCTCCAAAACTGCTATTTGCATTTCAAGGGAAGCTCACTTTGACACCAATGGAGGCTTCCCTTGAAATGAAAACAGCATCTTCATAGAGGTGATTTTGTTGGGACTGTGGCTGCGAGTGTAAGAGAGAGAGACTTCCATTTCCCTTCCTCATGGTCCTGAGGCTGCTCAGACTTCCCCCACAGCTGCTATTTACATAGCAAAAAAAATCTGCATTCTTGCAATTAAGGCTACGTCTAGTTTGGCCCTGAACTTATAGCTTGTGAGAGAAGCACCATTGATTATTGCATGTTGTGACTGCCAAACATAACTGATTAGGCAATTAAGCATGGGGAATCTTCGGCTTTCTAGAGGTTGCTGAATTACAACTCCCATCAGGCCCAGCAAGCATGATAATAGCCAAGATGATGGGAGTTGTAGTTCAGCAATCTCTGGAAAGCTGAAGGTTCCCTACACCTGCAGTACATGTATGTAAGGACAGCATCGCTGCACTTGTGTACTGCTTGTGGATTTCCCATGGCCACTGGGTGAACAGAATGCTGGGTTGGATAAGCGCCTGTATGGCTGTTCTTATGAATTCTTCAAAAATGGTATCTTACTAGAGAGTGAAGTGTAAACTGTATTCCATGCTTGATTTAGCAATGCCACTTCAGCACTAAACTAGAAATGGAGGCGTACAGGTAGCATGGAAGAGCTTATGTTAAAGTTGCTGCTTTGAACAAAGAATAGATTGGCTAAGAGAGCTGATTGGACAGAGAACAGGAGATTGACAGAAATGTCTTCAGGAGTCTCTCAAAGTTCAAATGGAAGGATATGAATGTGTGGGAGACAGGAAAGCATGTTGCTTTGAGATTTTTTGTTGAAACTTTTATTTGCAGCACTCCTTGGCAGGACTATGCCCCAATAACCTAATGCAGCCGCCTCCAATGGTTCTACAGCTGGAGTCATTATGTGCCAACCACAGCTGGTATAGCACAGTGGGAGGAGAACCAGGCTGGGAGTCCAGAGTCTGCAAGTTCAAATCCCCGCTCATGTCTCCCAGGTGTTAAGGGCCAGCTAAAGATCACCCCCACAGGGAGTGGCTCAGGGGTTACAGGCCCTGCCACCTGTGCAGCCATGGGCAAGCTGCATAGTCCCAAGGAGCCCAGTTGCCCCCCAGCTGGCAGTTACAGACAAGAAAGGGGCTGGCTTGTCCAGCTGTGGCAAGCTGAGCAGGCCCTAGCCAGCTGGGAAGGATTAGCCTCAGAGGGAGGCAATGGTAACCCCCCTCTGAATACTGCTTACCATGAAAACCCTATTCATAGGGTCGTCATAAGTTGGGATCGACTTGAAGGCAGTCCATTTCATCTGCTCTAGAAGTGAAGTTTCAGCACACAGGCCCACTTCATAACCCTATGAAGCTTTAAGATTTGCTTATACTGTGCTCATGGTCTCACAAGGCTTCAGAATTTATTTATGCCTCATCATCAACACACCTTGCTGAACTATACTAACAGGCCAAAGAACTGGGCTCAGATGTTATATTACTTTTGTATGTTAAAAGCAGGGTTCCAGGATAATTATTTTGTAGTGAGGTTTTTTCATCCTTCTCTAGATAGCAGCTGAATAGTTTCTGGTCCTCTGTTATAAGATTCAGAATTCATATTTTTCCCCACCTTTCTAAGCTATCCATCACTTTTAGTAAACTGTTATGGCAGACTGCTGTGAGATCTTAGCTGATTGAATTTATTGATTTTGTCCTCCTGGATCTTACAAGTCTTATTTCAAATTTTGCATCTGCCAATTATGTTTTAGGAAATATTTATTATAAATCTAGATTGAGCATTTCCCCCCTCAAAACACTCTCTCTTTCTCTCTCTCTCACACACACATGCAGAGTGAGTGAGTGAGTGAGTGAGTGAGTGAGTGAGTGAGAGAGAGAGAGAGAGAGAGAGAGAATTCAGACAGTAAGGTGGTCGCTAAGAAACTCAAGGAATGCACCAGCATATTCAAGGGAACACAAGATCTGCAGAAGTCTGTCTATATATACACACAAAAAACTGAAGGTAACCCACCCCCACAACAGCCCAGTCTGAACAGAGCATAGTCTGGGCTGGCACTAGAGTTTGGGGGGCTCTTGGCATGGTACTCACACACCCCACAACCAGGGCAGGGTGGATTGCATGGGATCAGAGGCTGGTTCATGTTCAAAGGCAGCACAGCATGGCAGGGATGATGGTGAATGGTGGCATGGCCTGGTTCAGCCAGTGAGGGGCCCTTCCAACCCCGGGGCCCTTTTACCAATGCCTTACCTAACCAACTGCTGGCACCAGGTCTGCACAGAGTAGACACAACATGTAAAGTGACATTTTTTTGATTGGGGGAACAGAACACAGAGGCGAGGGTGAAGAAAGAGGGACAGATTAGAGTGCCCTGGCTGGACAATAAAGGTGGCTAGAACCCTGAACAGGAGCACTCCTTTTAGAAGGGAGGGTACATTGCAACATTTTGTTGCAGAACCAAGTGGTATTTATTTATTTCCCACAATGATTCATCTCTATTGGAAGGCACTATGAGCACTGAAGGGCACAAACGTGATTATCTCATTCTGCTTAGTTGACTGAGGATCTGTAAAAATATCATTTGGTGCTGTGAATTTTCAGGCATATGCTCAGACTAATCCAGTAGTTATTTGTGGGGATGGCAGCTCCAGTGTGTACCTACCAGATTTCATTCATCTGCTCCAATGGAGGGGGCAGTTCTCCATGTGCAAAGGGAAGTGCGCCCTTGCACATGAGAAGCTGGACTCCATTTAAGCAAATGGGGAAGCAAATGGGGGTGCCTATTCATTCAATACCTTTCTGTGCAAATCACAAAGTTCTGGATCTGGGAGCTTGTTGTGACCCAGGTTGGGAGGGGAGGCACCGAAAAGGACGACACCAACATCAAGGACTGGGGTGATGAGCTGGGGGAAGGGACTAGCAGTGAGGAGAGTTCACAGCACACCCAGATTCCTGTCACTGACAGCTCAACTCCCTCCAACCCTGCCCCCTTGCTGAAGTGCAACCTGAACTGTCAGAGATTGCCCCGTTAGAGACTGCTACATTAGACACGCCCCCCTCACCCGCACCGGAGTCGCCGCCTTGTTCACCTGACATTTTCCAGCCAAGCGTCTTGCAGCTTCCCACGCTCGAGCAGGTTGGAGGGGAAAGCAGAGATCCAACCCCCATCGCCCCACGCTCAGAGGTGTCACAGGTCAGACATTCAACAGAAGGGGTTGAGGAAGAGCCTTCATTTACATGCAAAAGCCAAGCCTACTTAAGTGGACTCAGGGGAGGGGTCAGTTGCTGAGTCAATGCCTGAGAGCCGCAAAGACATGCTTAGTCAGTGTTCTTAGACTGACTAAAGTTCTTAGAAAGCATAGAGAGGCTAATGAGCGGCAAAGCTTTCGATGTATCTATAACTTTAATAAAAAGAGAGAAAAATCCCAGACATGATTGCGACTAAGTCTTTCGACTTCGGGCAGGTCAGAAATCT
This sequence comes from Rhineura floridana, assembly GCF_030035675.1. Lineage (NCBI taxonomy): Eukaryota > Metazoa > Chordata > Lepidosauria > Squamata > Rhineuridae > Rhineura > Rhineura floridana. Next base: position 66,436,950 of record NC_084489.1, read on the forward strand.
GCCTGCAGAGAGAGCGAGAGCGAGAGTGAGCGAGCGAGCGAGAATTCTCAGGAAGAAAAGTTATGCAGTGGAGTTTGCACTGTGCATTGCAGATCAGTCCAAACATATGCTATACTTAAAAATGAATATTCCACAATGATTAGTCATTTCACGCATGAAATAATTAAGTATTCCAATACCACCAGCATGCTGGCTAGATGATCTATTAACAGATATGTTATACTGCAGGTAATTAAAAATCTGTAAAAGTGAGCTGTTAAACCTGGCTGTTATTGGATTTCAATAAATATTGCTCTTTTTAGAAGCTTGAAACTTAAAAATAAACTGGGCAACACATAACTTTCATTATGCATGCTCTCAGCTATCCCTTTTTGGAAGATGTTCCGAAGTCTTTGGGTGCTTTTGAAGGTTTATTAAGACTTGAAGGTACTTATTTGGCCTATTGAAGATACAGAAGATGAAGTGTAGAAAGCTGAAAAGAACTAACACCAGAATATTAAATCTAACCTTGATATTCTGAATAGCAGACACATTTAAAGGATATGAATGATACCCCATGTCAGCAGTAAAGTCGAGATTGTTGCTTTGTAAGCTTAAGAGTGATGAACACTTTAGCATCTTTTTTCCAAATCAAAGAAATACTTTCTTCTTAGGTCACGATAAGGAGGAAGAACAAATTCTGTTTCTAGAATACATTACAATTTTGAATTCATGATGTTTATTGGAGGGACGAAGATGGACTTACTTGTAATCGGCATTATTTACCTGCACAATGCAAGTCAGATATGTTCGTATGGTTTTTTTAAAAAAAGATTTGAAGATTATTTTATTATAAATTTTTCTTTTTACTTTAGGATTTATACTTTTTAAGTTTTTATCTTGTATTGTTATACCATGGTAATTGTAAGAATATCCATGAGGATGTCCCTTTATCTAATTATTTTTATCTACTCAGGCTTGTAAGATGACTCCTAATTGTATGCTATACTGTATTTGAATTGTATTGTATATTATCTTGTGATTTATTTATTTATTTATTTATTGTTTTCTGAGTTTTGTTTGGTATATTGCTTCGTTTTTTGTTTTTTTGCTGTTACCTTTATTCTGTATATGTTTTTGAGATTTTTTTGTAAGTCACTCTGAGTTTAATTCTGAAAAAAGCAACTAACAATATCATTAACAACAACTTCATCCATCTCTTATCACATGGATGCTGTCCAAATAATGGGTTATATGCATCTACATCCTACTCAGAGTAGACCCACTGAAATTAATGGATCCTAAATTAGAAATGTCTATGAACTTCAATGGGTCTACTCTGAGCAGGACTAGCACTGAATATCACTCAATGTTTGTTTGTTATAAAATAACAGTAAGTCATCTCAGTGTACTCAATGAAACCTACTTCCAGATAAATATAATCACAATCAGGTGTGAATCTTTTACTAAAAGCAAACCAGGTAGCTCTGTATGGTTGACACTGGCAGCAGCTCTCCAAGGGGACATTCCCAGTCTTACCTGGAGTTGTTGGAAATTGAAACGAGAACCTTTTGCATGCAAAGCATATGCTCTACTGAGTCAGCCCACTGATCCATCTATATTAACAGCCTTTCATTCTGAACTGACTGCATCACACAGCCCCTGTTCCATAGATGTACATGGCACAATCCACATGTGCAGCAGGACTCCTGTCTTCTTGTCCTACCATACAAAGTTACTTTTTAAACGTCCCTGAAGTTTAGGGGAAAGCTTGTAATATCTGTCACAGAACACCTGCAGTTTAGGAATGGCACTAATACTCCAATCCAACTCACTCTTTTATTGGAGTAAACCCCTTTGAGCTCAACAGGACTAACTTCCAAGTAAACATGTCTAGGATATGTGCATGCAGAAACTCATGAATGTATGCAAATAATGGACAACACAGCAACAAAGCTGAAAGAAACTGGACAGATCTTCTAGTCCAACCCTTTGCCCCAAGACAGAATATTATGTGCCTTAAAGCATTCTTGACAAGATGCCTTTGCAACTACTTCAGGACAAACATCAAAAGGACACCAGTTTCACATCCTCCTCAGCAACTGTTTTCATTATTTAACTGCTCTTTCCAAATCCCAGATTGTCTTAACATTTGAGGCAAATTTGACCTTCTGGTAGTTAAAACTCAGACAATGCTATATAGTCCGTTTCAGTAATTTCCCAGCCTCATGTGGAACACCTTGCCAAGCAAGGTGTGTCAGGCCCTGTCACTATATAGTTGCAGGTGGCTGGTAAAGATACAGCTGTTCAAAGAGGTCTGCAGTGGGTTACTTTCTGTCTGATTGCTGGCTGTGTTGAAATTATTACTGGGTTTTTGTTACTGTTTTATTATGGAATTTAATTGGGGCTCAATTTATATTTTGAAATATTGTCTTTGTATTGTGTATTGTTAGCTATTTGAGTTCCTCAGAAAATAGGTGGGATACCAGTTATACATTTGCTATACAGTTATACAGCTGCTAACATACAGATGCTGTTACCAAGGTGGCAGTTATAGAGCTTTGAGGATGGAATGCTCAGAGGGGCTTCATATGCAGAAGTTAAATAGTGGTGGTACTGTCCTCCAGGTTCAGGCCATGGATATGATATCCACACCACTACAGTCCATGAACAGGTGGGGGGACAAATCTAATTCAGTTCACATTTAAAGGTAAACCTACCAAATCTGCATTTTCTGGAACAATATGAGAACCACAAGAGAGCCATCCTTTGAAATTTGTACTTCTTCAAATTTTACAATGCAGTTCTCCAGCGACATAATATGTACAAAAATGCATATACTAGGGCAAAGTGTGCATACAATGCACAATTAGTGATAATAACATACAAATATGCACTATATTAAGGAAAACTGCTTTGCAAATATGTGTACATTTTGGCAAAATTGCATAAAATATGTATATTGGGAGAAATTCACATTAAAATGCTGATGAATTTTCTTGAGTTTTTTTAAATTGCTGATTAAACTGATGTGGAAATGTGGGCAAATGTGAACTTAAGCCTGGAAAAGTGAGTAACTGAGAGAAACTGAAATTGGCAGATTCGCCCATCGGTACCCATGACGAGCTAGCTTTGGCCTTCCTTCTCTTGTTCATGCTTGGATTTTGGTGTGACATGCCTGCTTGTCTTCTGGAGGGTGTACATGCATGTATGTGCACACATGCACACACAGGCAGATACACCCCTTCCCAAAGGCCTGGGTTGTAAATGGAAAAATAGTGACTCTGCATGCTCTGACTGTTCTATAAAGGTTCTCATCAGCTGCAATGCTATTGATGCCCCAGTGCAACAGGGAAAGGCCATACCCCTTCCTCCACAGCAGCAGACAAAGCAGCATCTCATCCTGTAGGAACTCTGTCAGCTGCACTGAAGCCTCTCTTCATTCATTCGCCATTTATGTCCTGACTTTCCAACACTCATTTTCAAGTGCCTCTTCCTCAGGATAAGGAATCCAGGAAGTCCTAAACATACCGATAGCATCAAACATGATAGGGATCCATTAAAATGACATGTAATTTGCTTAGCTTCTATACATTTGTTAAATGTATTTATTTATCTTTATTATTTATTTATCTAAATGTATTTATCTTGTTGGGTCCATATCAGGTGTTTAGGAGGAGTCTAAGTATGGAGGAACATGGGTGACACCACCCCAATTTAAGTGATCATGGGTAGAGGGAAATATAGCCATGGGGAGGTGGAGAATTACCATAGAAGAGGAGGGCAAGGCTATCTATGCCTTGTTCCTTGCTGCCACTCCTCTCATGGATGGGTTCCTCATTGCTCATCTGCTGTGCCCACTGGCCTGTGTGTGTTGTTGTTTAATGCCAGATTGGTACACAATAAGACCTCACTCATCCATGATTTGATCGTGGATGAAGGTGCTAATTTGGTGTGCATTACCAAGACCTGAGTGGGTGAGGTGGGAGGAGCTGATCTGACCCAGCTTTGCCCACCTAGATACTCGGTGCTAAATCAGCACAGGCTGCAGGGATGGGAGGAGTTGCTGTGGTCTACAGAACTTCTGTCTCTGTCACCAGGAAACCACCCTGTCTTGGAGCTGGCTGTGAGGGCCTGCACCTGGTGTTGGGCCAAGGAGACAGTAAACTAGGGCTGCTGCTGGTATACCACCCACCCTGCTACCCAGCAGCTTCTCTGACTGAGCTGGCGGAGGCCATCTCGGCTGTGGTGTTGGAGGAGCCCAGAACAATAACGCTGGGTGATTTCAATGTCCATGCTGAGGTTGCCTCTAGTGTTCCAGTTCAGGACTTCATGGCCTCCATGACGACCATGGGGCTGTCTCAAGTTGTCACTGGCCTGACACATAGGTCAGGGCACACCCTCGACTTGGTTTTTGCTCCAGATGGAGGAAGGGGTGGTCTGGAGATGGAGGGGTGGATGTCACCCCACTGTCATGGTCAGATCACTTCCCCGTGAAGTTTATACTTATGGCTCCGATCCTTCCCAGTAGGGGCGGTGGACTGATTAAGATGGTCAGCCCCTGGAGACTAATGGAATCCACAGGATTCGTGAATGCCCTGGGGGAGTTCCCAGTAGATAGAGCAGGTGACCCTGTTGAAGCCCTTGTCATGCTGTGGAACAGCAAGGCGTGTCAGGCTCTTTCCCCCAAGCGCCCTCTCTGGCATTGTGGAGCCCGGTTTGCACCTTGGTACACCAGTGAGCTAAGGGCAGTGAAACAGGCTGGACGACAGCTAGAGTGCAAGTGGCTAAAGATGTGCTGTGAGGCTGATTGGGAACGAGTAAAACATCATAACCATGCCTACAGTGTGGCGGTGAGGGTGGCGAAGAAGGCCCACTTCTCTGCCTCCATCACATCCTCAAGTAGCCATCTGGTGGAGCTTTTCCAGATTGTTAGGGGTCTGTTGACATCAACTCCAGGAAATAGAGTTTTAGACCCTTCGGAGGCCCACTGTGAATTGTTTGCAAGGCACTTTGAGGGCTAACTTGCTCACCTCTGTAGCAGTCTTGATGCCCCATCCACATCTACTGTAGTCTCCAATGAGGTGTCCAGTGCAAAGTCTGCCGCAACTTCTTGGGAACAGTTTCAGTTTATGCAGCCTGAGGACGTAGACAAGGTGCTTGCGTTGATTTGGCCAGCAACATGTCCTCTCGACCCTTGCTCTTCTTGGCTTATTAAAGCTTGCCCAGGGGGTTTGACCGAGTGGATCCAGGCTGTGGTCAACACATCATTGTGGGAAAGAGTGGTGCCAGCTGCCTTGAAAGAGGCGGTGATCCAACCACTCCTGAAAAAGCCCACCCTGGACCCATTGGTTTGTGACAGCTACCGACTGATCACAAATACCCCCTTCTTAGGGAAGATGATTGAGAGGGTTGTGGCGCAGCAATTGCAAGTGCTCTTGGATGAAACAGATTATCTTGATCCATTCCAGTCCAGGTTTAGGCCTAGGTATGGGAGTGAATCGGCCTTGGTCGCCCTGATGGATGACCTTTATTGGGGGAAGGACAGGAGGAGTGCGACCCTGTTATTCTTACTTGGTCTCTCAGTGGCTTTTGATACCACTGACCATGTGTCGTGCCCAGGTTGGGACTCAAGAACAGAATCACTTGATGAAAGCAAATCAGTTTTTATTAGAGTAATTTCCAGACATAGGCTTCTTCGCCTCATGAACTCTTAACATGAACCAAAACCCGCGGCATGGAAGAGAGTTGATAGAACAGAGTTTCCAGCCCTCCCCATCCCTTATCAAGGGGGCTTTCGAGCCCGGATCCTCTCACTCCGCCTCAAACTGCCCACATCTACGGCCCTTCCCTCCTCTTTTCTTTGGCGCCGTTTTAGCTGTCTTCGGGTGCGGGGCGATGGGGGGGGCGGCTGCCTCCTCCCCTTCTGATTCGGAAAGGATGGTAGGAAGTGGGGGGTTGGCCCAACACGTCGGGCGATTTCTCTCTACCCTCTGCAGCCGAACGACCTTGGTCCTCCTCCTCCCCTCTGTCTGTAGCACATTCCTAGGGGGGGAGTGCGTGAGAAACGAGTCTGGTGTCTGTTCAAGATCTTCCCCCTCCTCTTCAGACACCTCAGTCCAGCCGCCCCCCTCTCCTAGCTCACTCTCAGAACCATCAGAACCATACCTCCTGACATTATCCCCTTCTCCAAGCCGTACTCCCATCCTGTTGGTTTGGGGCGATGAGGGAATTTCTCATGAAAGTCTCACTAAAATGGGGGCGTGAACGTCTTCTGCTTTTTCCCAGGATCTGTCGGCTGGCCCATAATTCTTCCAATGAATTAGATACTGCAGCTGGTTTCTCCTTCTCCTGGAGTCCAGGATCTGCTCCACTTCGAACTCTGTTTGCCCCCCCACCAACATCGGTGCCCCTGGAGGTTCGATCGGCCTTAGCTCACTGGGAGGGGCGGCCTTCGTTAGTAAGGAACGATGGAATACTGGGTGCATTTTAAAAGTCTCTGGCAACTTTAAACGAAAAGCCACTGGGTTTATTTGAGCCTGGATTTCGAAGGGTCCCACTCTCCTATCCTGCAACTTTCTGCACTTACCCGGCATGTTAAGAAAGCGGGTCGACAGCCACACTTGATCGCCCACCTTGAGGGGGGTCCCCTCACACCGACGTTGGTCAGCAACTCTTTTGTATTCCCCTTTGGCTTCGTCTAATTGTTGTTTCAACACTTGCTGGGCTGCCTGTAATTCCTGGAGAAACTCCTCGGCCGCGGGTACCGGCCCACTGCCTGAGCGGCTGGGAAAAGCTTTGGGATGGAATCCATAATTAGCAAAGAAGGGTGTTTGCCCCATGCTGGTGTGCACGGAATTATTGTAGGCGAATTCTGCAACATGTAAATAGGAAATCCAGTCAGTTTGCTGGTAAGATACATAACAACCCAGGTATCTCTCCAAAACTGCGTTAAGTTTCTCGGTTTGTCCATCAGTCTGGGGGTGGTGAGAGGAGGAGAGCCTTAGCTCCGTTTTCAGCTGCTTCCAAACGGCTTTCCAAAACTTAGCTGTGAACTGAGTGCCTCGATCCGAGACGAGGCTGTCTGGCAACCCATGCAATCTATAAATCTCTTTTATGAACACCTTTGCCGTCTCCTTTGCATCCAAGGCCCCAGAACAAGGGAGGAAGTGGGCCATTTTAGTCAATGAATCCACGATCACCAAAATAGCAGTCATTCCTTGTGACCTGGGTAGATCGGTTATAAAATCCATGGAGAGGTCCTGCCAGGGCCCCTTTGGAGTGACTAGAGGTTCCAACAGCCCTGCAGGCCTTCCCGTACTTGTCTTCACCCTCAAACACACGGCGCAGGATTTTACATAGTTCTCAACATCTCTGCGCATTTGAGGCCACCAAAAATCCTTAGCTACATTTTGAATGGTTTTAAAAATGCCGAAGTGCCCAGCTGTGGCATTGTCATGGCATTGACGCAACACTCTGAGTCTGAAGTCTCCTTTTGGCACATATCTAGCAGTTTTAAACCACAACAAACCATCCCTCCAGTGGAAACTTACTTCTGAGTCCGTGCTCTGCTCCATTTCCTGGATGTAATGTCGTATGTCTGGATCCCCCTGCTGGGCCCCCTTGAGCTCTTCTTCCCAGGACGGCTGACAGGCTCCTAACGTGAGTTTTTCCGGTGGGATGATGTGTTGGGGGGGGTTGTCAGCCTTTTTGTCTTTGTATTGGGGTTGTCTGGATAGGGCATCCGCCCTCTGATTTTCTGTATGGGAGTGGTACTTTATTTTGAAGTTAAACCTGGCGAAAAACTGCGACCAGCGTATCTGTCTCTGGTTCAATTTCCGAGCGGTCTGCAGGCTCTCAAGGTTCTTGTGATCAGATCGTACTTCTATCTGATGTTGAGCCCCCTCTAAATATTGCCTCCAGTGTTCAAATGTGTCTTTGATAGCTAAAAGTTCCTTTTCCCACACAGTGTAGTTTTTCTCAGCCTCCTTGAGCTTTCGAGAGTAGTATGCACACGGGTGCAGTTCCTTCCCACCCCTGTCAGGCTGCAAGAGAACCCCCCCGATCGCCCGGTCCAAGGCGTCAGCTTCCACCACGAAAGGCCGGGTCGGGTCAGCAAAGCGTAGGATAGGTTCGGAGGCGAACTTCTCTTTCAGGTCTTCAAACGCTCTTGTTGCCTGATCTGTCCATTGAAACTTCCCTTTTCCCCTTAAACAGTCTGTGAGGGGGTCGGTTAGTTTGGAGAACCCCGGGATGAATTTCCTGTAGAAGTTGGCGACGCCCAAGAAACGTTGCACGTCTTTCTTGATGGTCGGTTGTCCCCAATCCAACACACAGCTCACCTTTCCGGGATCCATCTCCACTCCCCCTGCTGAAATTCGGTATCCAAGGAAGTCCAGGGAAGACAGGTCGAAGCCACACTTTTCCAGCTTGGCATATAGGTGATTCTCTCTCAGCCTTCCCAGCACAGTTCTCACGTGTTGGTCATGCTCTGACTGGCTCCTTGAAAATATCAGGATATCATCCAGATAACAAACCATGTACTGGTCCAAGAGGTCTCTAAACACTTCGTTCATGAACTTCTGGAAAATTCCTGGACTGTTATTTAACCCAAACGGCATGACCAGGTACTCAAATTGACCATAAGGGGTGTTGAAACTCGTCTTCCATTCATGTCCCTCCTTCATTCGGACCAAATTATATGCTCCCCTCAGATCTAACTTTGTGAAAATTGAGGCAGAAAGTAGTCGATCTAATAACTCTGGAATCAGGGGCAGGGGGTAGCTGTTCGGGATGATAATTTGGTTGAGGGCGCGATAATCATTGCAGGGTCGTAACTCACCCCCCTTCTTTTTCACGAAGAGTAGAGGGGCTCCTGCAGGCGACTGTGAGGGACGAATAAATCCCCGCTTCAAGTTCTTTTCCAAAAATTCTTTCAGAGCTACTCTCTCTTGTTCTGTGAGGGAGTAGATTTTGCCTGCTGGAATGCTCGCTCCTGGCACCAAATCGATAGCGCAGTCATACGGCCGGTGGGGGGGGTAAAGCCTCAGCTTCAGTTTCACTGAACACATCCTCAAAGTCCAGGTATTTCGAGGGGAGGGTCACCTCCTTGACCTCCTGCACCGCTCCTGCTACGGCTTTTATTGCTTTCTCTGGCTGACAATTTTCGTGGCAATACTGGGACGTAAACCACACGACTGCTTCTCTCCAGGCTATTTTTGGGTCATGCTTTATCAACCATGGCATTCCCAGAATCACCTCAAAGTTAGACAGATCCGACACACACAAGGAAATGAACTCTTCGTGCCCCGGGATCTCTAGCTTCAAATCCTCAGTGGCTCTAGTGACCCCCCCCCGGACTTTAATGGTCTGCCATCTATCGTCTCCACTGATAAGGGAGCATGTAGTTTCCGATACGGGATATGATGGCGTTTGACTAGGGCGGTATCGATGAAGTTTGTAGAGGCTCCACTGTCGATCAACGCTGTTGAGTTGAACTGCGCTCCTGTGGAAGTTGTAATCCTAATGGGTAATACTAGAACTCTTTTTAGGGGGGGGGATGGGTTAACGGAGGCCCTTTGCACAGCGCTGCCCCCAGTCCTCCGGCCTGCACTAGGACTGGGTGCTTCCGTTTCCCGACGGCCCTGTTCGGTCTCCCTTCAGCTCACAGTCCCTGGCTAGGTGGCCTGGCTTGGAACAAATAAAGCAGAGACGTTCTCTGCGACATCTCTCTCTTTCTTCCTCCGACAGCTTCATCCGTGTCCCTCCCGAGCCGTCCCCCGCGTTGCCTGACGTCCCTGGGGTCAGAGGGATTTTACTGCGGGATACTGAGGCTGAATATTTTTGCACCTCTTGTTTTCTCTCTAACCGTCTTCCTTCTAGCCTGTGATCAATTTGTAGGCACAGCTGGATCAGTCCAGGCAAATCAGTTGGAGGTGCGACTCTGGCCAGCTCATCCAATATCTCAGCATTCAATCCGCTTCAGTACATAAACATCAGCGCTGAGTCATTGTATCCAGTCTCTTGGGATAAGATCTTAAAGGCATTGGTGTATTCCAGCACAGTTCCTTTTCCCTGCTTCAGGGCACTCAATTGCCTAGCCACCGTCTCGGCTCTTTGGGGATCCTGAAACATTTCGGTCAGGGCTTGTATAAATGCTCCATACCTGCCCAGGATGGCATCCTTTCTGATCAGATAGGGGGTGACCCACTTGGCAGCTTCCCCTTCCAATAGACTGATCACAAATGCCACTTTGGCAGCATCATTGGGGAATTCTGCATCCTTGATGACCAGGTACATCTCACATTGGGCCACAAAAGTGGAGATCTGGTCGCTATGGCCCGCATATTTGGGTGGTAATCCAATTGGGATTTTGGCCACGGCGGCTGCAGGGGCTGCCCGCATTCGATCTATTGTGGATTTCAGGCTCTGGTTGTCCATTTTCAAGGTTCTTACCGTTGCTAACAGGCTTTGGACGTCCGACTGTAGGTCCGCCACGCTCGACCTCAGTAGCTTCACTTCTTCCGTCTCAGAAGTGGGATTTACCCCCCCCAGCAGCTCCCTTTTCCATCTTGTCACGTTCAAGTGGCGGGAGTAAGGAGGGTTGAGTAGTTGGTTCTATCAAACTGTTGTGCCCGGGTTGGGACTGAAGAACAGAATCACTTGATGAAAGCAAATCAGTTTTTATTAGAGTAATTTCCAGACATAGGCTTCTTCGCCTCATGAACTCTTAACATGAACCAAAACCCGCGGCATGGAAGAGAGTTGATAGAACAGAGTTTCCAGCCCTCCCCATCCCTTATCAAGGGGGCTTTCGAGCCCGGATCCTCTCACTCCGCCTCAAACTGCCCACATCTATGCCCCTTCCCTCCTCTTTTCTTTGGCGCCGTTTTAGCTGTCTTCGGGTGCGGGGCGATGGGGGGGCGGCTGCCTCCTCCCCTTCTGATTCGGAAAGGATGGTAGGAAGTGGGGGGTTGGCCCAACACGTCGGGCGATTTCTCTCTACCCTCTGCAGCCGAACGACCTTGGTCCTCCTCCTCCCCTCTGTCTGTAGCACATTCCTAGGGGGGGAGTGCGTGAGAAACGAGTCTGGTGTCTGTTCAAGATCTTCCCCCTCCTCTTCAGACACCTCAGTCCAGCCGCCCCCCTCTCCTAGCTCACTCTCAGAACCATCAGAACCATACCTCCTGACACCATGGTATCCTTCTGGGCCAACTTGCTGAGATGGGTATTGGAGGCACTGTTTTACAGTGGTTCCAATCCTACCTCCAAGGTTGTTTTCAGAGAATAGCATTGGGTGATTGTCTTTCGTCTCCCTGGCAGTAGTGCTGTGGGGTGCCGCAGGGTAGCATCTTGTTCCCCATGCTGTTTAACTTCTATATGAAGCCCTTGGGAGAGGTCATCAGAAGATTTGGGGCAAGATGTCAGCAGTATGCTGACGATACCCAGCTCTATCTCTCCATAACATCTGAATCAGGATAGGCCGTGGAAGCCCTGGACTGCTGCCTGGACTTGGTGGTGGGCTGGATGAGGGCCAATAAACTGAGTCTGAATCCTAGCAAGATGGAGGCACTGTTTTTGGTGGTTCCAGAGTTCGGATAATTGAATCCTAGCAAGATGGAGGCGCTGTTTTTGGTGGTTCCAGAGTTCGGATAATTGGTCAATTGCCTGCTTTGGATGGGGTCATACTCCCTCTGAAAGAGCAGGTTCATAGTCTGGGGGTGCTCCTGGATCCATCTTTGTCGCTACAGGCCTAGGTGACCTCAATGGCTAGGAGTGCCTTTTAACAGCTTTGGCTGGTAAGACAGCTGCGGCTGTTTCTGGACCGGGATAGCCTGACCACTGTTGTCCACTCACTGGTAATCTCCAGGTTGGATTACTGTAATGCACTCTATGTGGGGCTGCCCTTAAGGTTGGTCTGGAAGTTGCAGCTGGTGCAAAATGCGGCAGAGAGACTGCTCACTGGGGCAGGGTATCATCAACATGTCACCCTGCTGTTGAAAGAATTGCACTGGCTGCCCATTTGCTACCGGGCCAACTTCAAGGTTCTCGTTTCGCTGTACAAAGCCCTATACATCTTGGGACCAGGATACCTGAAAGACTGTCTTATCCCTTATATACCCAGTCAATCACTGGGCTCTGCAGGTGTGGGCCTCCTGCAGATACCATCTTATCAGGAGGTCCGTTCTGCACAACATAGGGAACGAACCTTTAGTGTAACGGCACCTACCCTGTGGCATTTCCTCCCCTTAAATATTAGACAGACACAATCTGTTATCTTTTTGGTGCCTATTAAAGACCTTCCTCTTTCATCAAACCTTTTAAGTTGAGACCTAGCTCAGTCTGCGTCTGTGTTGGAATTGCCCTTTAATATGTTCTTAAACCTGCTTTTTAAAAATGTTTTTAATCTTAGACGATGTTTTGAAAGCTTTAAGAAACGTTTTTAAAGATGTTTTGTTTTAATGTGTTTTAAAGTTTGTTTTTATGATGTTTAAAGTTTTAGTGCTTTTGTTTGCCGCCCTGGGCTCCTGCCGGGAGGAAGGGCAGGATATAAATCAAATAATAAATAAATAATAAAATTTATTTGTCATAGGCTACCTTGAGTTCCTTGGAGGAAAGGTGGGATTATACAATAAATGTATGTTTATGTTCCAAGACTGGTTTACAACATGTTCAAATACATGTTTAGATATATAGATATATAGATATACACACACACAACTAATGGCAGTAAATTATTATTATGGGTTTGGGAGTTGAAATAGATGATTTCTATTAGTCCCCTTACAGCCTCTGATTTGGAACCCCTCCATCTTATGCTCATGTTGTAAATGTGTGTAAATGTGTGTAAATGTGTGTAAATGTGTAAATAAACCATATTTCATAAAGACACCATAGACTCCACTGACCTTCTTTCCAAGGAAAACAAACCCCTCAACAATATATTAGAAGCACAAAAGACAAGACAAAACAGATTAAATTAATTTAAATGAAAATGCCTGAGAAAGCAAAACGGTTTTTGCTTGGCATTAAAATGGCATCCAAGTTAGTTACCAGGCAAGCATCTCTGGAGAAGCATTACACAATGGCGGTGCCACCACTAAGACGGCCCTTCCTGCTGTATCTGCTACAGTAATCTCCTGCTGTACCTCAGATTTTTGTCATTGATTATTATTTATTTCATTTATGAATTGCTTCCTAGGAGACATCTCAAAGCAATTTACAACACAATAAAAATATATATAAAACAATTAGATTACCGTCCACCTTGCTGCCCAACAGCTTCCTTAGCTGAGCTGACAGAGATAGTCTCGGAGGTGCTCTTGAGATCCCCTAGACTTTTGGTACTGGGGGATTTCAACGTCCATGCCGAGGCTGTCTTATCTGGCGCAGCTCAGGACTTCATTGCCTCCATGACAACAATGGGGCTGTCTCAATTTTCTACCGGCTCAACGCATGAGTCGGGACATACTCTTGATTTGATCTTCGCCACTGGACATGGAGATGGTGATCTGGCGGTGGGGTGTTTTTCATCTACCCCATTGTCATGGACAGATCACCGCTTGCTGAGATTTAGACTTACAGCGGCTCTTTCCCTCTGCAAAGGTGGAGGATCTATTAAGTTGATCCGCTCCCGGAGCCGGATGGATCCCGCAGGTTTTCAGAGGGCTCTGGGAGATTTTCCGGCCGATAGGACTGGTGCTCCTGTCGAGGCCCTGGTCGCACTGTGGAATACGGAAATGACCCGGGCTATTGACATTGACACGATCGCTCCCGCGCGCCCCCTCCGCTGTAGAGCTCATACAGCTCCGTGGTATACCCCGGAGCTGAGAGCGATGAAACATGAGAGGAGGAGGCTGGAGTGCAGATGGAGGAAAACTCCCAGTGGATACAATCATGCCTTGGTAAGTGCCACCAATAAGTTGTATACAAAAGCGGTAAGGACAGCAAAGAAGCTTTATTTTGCTGCCTCTATTAGATCATCCCTATGCCGCCCAGCGGAGCTTTTTAAAGTCGTGTGTGGGCTCTTACACTCTGGCCCCCACGATACTATGGAAACATCGGAAGCCCGCTGCAACGAAATTGCTGGACACTTTCAAGATAAGATCGCATGTATCCGCAGGGATCTTAACTCCTATGTTGCGACAGATGAATCCATTGAAGTGTCTGGAGCACGGCCTTGTCCTTCATTATTGGATGAGTTTCAGTTGGTGCAGCTCGAGGAAGTGGACAAGGTGCTTGGAATGGTTCGGGCAACCACGTCTGTTCTGGATCCTTGCCCATCTTGGCTAGTGAAAGCTAGCAGGGCTGGGACCACCGGTTGGGCCAAGGAAGTGGTTAATGCCTCCTTGAGGGAGGGAGTAGTCCCTGGTAGCCTCAAGGAGGCAGTAGTGAGACCTCTTTTAAAGAAACCCTCCTTGGACCCAGATAACTTGAACAACTATAGACCGGTGGCGAATGTCCCTTTTTTGGGCAAGGTTTTGGAACGGGTGGTTGCCGGCCAGTTCCAGGCGCTCTTGGATGAAACCGATTATCTAGATCCGTTTCAATCCGGTTTTAGGCCCGGTTTTGGCACCGAAACAGCCTTGGCCGCCCTATATGATGACCTTTGTCGGGAGAGGGACAGGGGGAGTGTGACTCTGTTGATTCTCCTTGATCTCTCAGCGGCGTTTGATACCATCGACCATGGTATCCTTCTGGGGAGACTCGCGGAGTTGGGTGTCGGGGGCACTGCTTGGCAGTGGTCCTGCTCCTACTTCACGGACCGTCACCAGAAGGTAGTGCTTGGGGAACATCACTCGACACCATGGACTCTCCATTGTGGAGTCCCTCAGGGGTTGGTCTTGTCCCCCATGCTTTTCAACATCTACATGCAGCCGCTGGGTGCGGTCATCAGGAGTTTTGGAGTGCGTTGCCATCAATATGCTGATGACACGCAGCTCTATTTCTCCTTTTCATCTTCTTCAGGTGAGTCTGTTGATGTGCTGAACCGCTGCCTGACCGCGATAATGGACTGGATGAGAGCTAATAAACTGAGACTCAATCCAGACAAGACCGAGACACTGCTGGTGAACGCCTTCCCTGCTCAGATGGTGGATGTTCACCCTGTTCTGGATGGGGTTACACTCCCCCTGAAAGAACAGGTACGTAGTTTGGGGGTTCTTTTCGATTCTTCCTTGTCTCTCGAGGCCCAAGTGGCCTCGGTGGCACAGAATGCATTTTACCATCTTCGTCTGGTAGCCCAACTACGCCCCTATCTGGACAGGGATGACCTTGCCTCCGTTGTTCATGCTCTGGTAACTTCAAGATTGGATTACTGTAATGCGCTCTACGTAGGGCTGCCCTTGAAGACAGTTCGGAAGCTTCAGCTGGTGCAGAACGCGGCTGCCAGACTATTGACAAGGACCAGTCGGTCTTTGCATACAACACCTATTCTGGCGCGTCTGCACTGGCTCCCTATTTGCTTCCGGGCGAGATTCAAGGTGCTGGTTTTGACCTATAAAGCCTTACATGGCGTGGGACCTCAATACCTTGTGGAACGCCTCTCTCGCTATGAACCTACCCGTTCACTTCGTTCAGAATCTAAGGCCCTCCTCCGGGTACCAGCTCATCGGGAAGCCCGGAGGGTGGTTACTAGATCTAGGGTCTTTTCTGTGGTGGCCCCTGAGTTGTGGAACAGCCTCCCCGAAGAGGTACGCCTGGCGCCTACACTTCTATCTTTCCGGCGCCAGGTAAAGACCTTTTTATGCTCCCAGGCATTTTAATCTTTTAATTTTCTTAATCTTTCTACTTTTAACATGTATCCTTCTTAATTTGTGTTGTATTTCGTTTTTGTTGTGCTTTCTGTTGTTTGTTTGTACATGTTTTTGTTTTTTTTTACTATGGTATATTGTATTTTATCTTGTTTGTTCACCGCCCTGAGAGCTATTCTGCTAAGGGTGGTATATAAATTGAAATAATAAATAATAATAAATAGATGTATAAAAACTGTTATAACAATAGCATGTATGAAAACAATTTTTAAAAATACAATTACTTATATTATACAGATACCAAGTGAGGTAACAATCTCCACATAGAAGGCTTGTTGAAAGTGGAAAGTCTTGAACAAGCATCTATAAGACAATAGGCATGGTGGTTGTCTGATATGTAACAAGAAGGAGATCCAATGGGGGGGTGCTGCTACAATAAAGGCCCAATTCCTACATTATGCAGAATGGACATCCTGATAAAATTGTATCTGCAGGATGTCCTCTCCTGTAGAGCAGTGATTGATTGGGTATGTAAGAGATGAGACAATCTTTTAGGTATCTTGGTCCAAAGCCATACAGAATTTGTATAGCAGTACCAGCACCTTGAACTTAACCCAATGGTTAACTGCTAGCCAGTGCAATTAGTAGATTACTAGAGAACCCAGAGAAGGCCTCTGATTTAAGATCTTTTTGTGGCATATGTGGAGATCAGGTATTCTGGTCACTCACCAGGAAGAGCTTTGCAGATGAAGGACATTATCAGTTGTACCCTGCGGTGGAAAAAAATCCTGCTTACGTGTTTCATGAGATCCCTTTTCAAATATGGAACTTTTTCCAAATCACTCTTGGTTCAACATACAGCTGCCATAATCCTTTGTGTCTCCCCTACAAAATGATCAATTATTATTCCACAGACAGCACAGAAGAGCATTCCCATTAGGGAAGTTTACTAATCATACACAGGAAACTAGATCTAGATTTTTGTTATATACTATTCACCATTTAAGCTGTCAAACCCTGGATTTCTACTTAAAGGTGATGGAGCATTCTGTGAAACAAAAGAGAGGGGGGAAGGGAGGGAGAGAGAAAGAGAGATCTTTACTCAAAACATAAGGAAAGTTTGTTATAAAGTGCTGCTTATGCATCCAACAGAACTATTTTTACTTTATGATTCCATAAAGCAGTACCAATATCTTTTGCCACTATTCCATTTTGAACCCATTCCATTTTCCTCCATGTTTAAAATAAAGCTGTCAGAACTGGAACCATAACATTTTACTAGGGGTCATTGCCCCTCCCACTTGGCAGTGGCATCTGGTCCAAAACTGCCAAATGAGAGATAAAAGAGATGTGGAGAAAGTTGCATCTGCGGTCACAGAATGGGTGGACAGACCACTGTAGTGGATGGACAACGAGGTAATGGCAAAGCAGCTCTTTTGGTCTCCTCAAAGAGGCTGTTCAAGAAAACTTGATGCTGAATAGAGTTTTGCAAATTATTATTTATTATTATTAAATTTATTAGTCGCCCATCTGGCTGGTTATCCAGCCACTCTGGGCGGCGTACAAAATAAAACATACAAATACATTAAACATTAAAAATCTGTTCAGGTGTGGATATGCCTCAAAGAAGGTGCAGAGAGACAAGACACTTTTAGCTACATCAGCGCACATCCCTGTCTTCTCCCGCATCCCTAGAAGATTTTCCAGCAGGAGGGCCTCACATGGATGGGCTCAGCTCCATGACTGTCTCTAGCCTCTTGCAATTCTGCTCTGTTGGCAGGGAGGTGTATTCAGCCTCCATACGCTGACCTATAGCTCTCTTTCTGTTCAGGCTCTCTAAAATGCCTTAATACTTGCCAAGCTTACCGTGTAATATTCAACCAGACCACTCTTACCAAGACAAAAACCCTCCCACTAGTGAGTTAGGATGGGTGAATCTTTCAGTTGCAGTTTCTCTCAAATTCTTATTTTTCTAGTCCAGTTCTCCACATTTTGGCATCATTTTGCAAATTCTTTTTGAAAAGGTCCTTCTGAAAATACCTCAACATTTAGTGTGTTTCTCCTAATATACACATTTTATATGCGATATTGTCTAATACACATTTTTGCAAGCTATTTTTCTTTATATAATGCATTTCTGCAAGTTAATGTCACTAATATGTGCATTTTATGCACATGTTAGTATATGCATTTTTTGTACACATTAGTTGATTGGAGAACTGCATTGCAAAATTCAGGAAAATTTGAATTTCAAGGATAGCTGTGCTTTAATTCATATATTGTTTCAGGCAGTGGAGACTGATGGCTGGTGACTGTCAGTGGGGCACACGAAGCCACTCCGGGTTTTAGTCTGAACTTTCAAGGAGCACCTTGGATAGCTCCTTGAAAGATCTGACTAAAACCCTGGGCAGATTCACTGCCCTACTGACATAGGAGCCACTGGTCTTCACTGGTTTCAGGAATTATGTAGATCTGTCTTTAAATGTGAACTAGACCCAATTTCTCCCCTTTCCTTACTGGTGAGTAAGCATGAAACCTCACTTTTCTGGATTTTATCATTTTGATTTCCTTTTTTCTGAACAACGGGAAATTACTTTTCATTGTCAACATTGTATATACCAAGCTCATGGGACTGATGCCCCATGAAACAGTTGACTTAAACGCTGTCTGAAAAATGCAATTCACCTAAACGCTGCAGAAGAAGAGGAGGGGAAGGAACAAAGATGATAGTAATTGGTTCTTCCGACTACATTACTTTGAGCACAGGGTTGTTGTTGTTGTTAAGTCTGCAGGAAATGCTCTTAGTGCTTATAGAGCTTAGATCTAATCAACCTCCAAGTAAGTTTTATGACTTCAAAAAATGCAGCCTGATGCATATATTTGTATAGTGCTAAAAGTTATGAAATGTTTGTCAAGCCTAGTTGTTTTTGTAAAATTACTAAGAGATGTTGCGAAAATTATTAGTACAGATAATGCATGCATTAACTGGTTTAATGTTGTGATTGACTAGTGCTGTAATTGATTAAATTGGTAGGAGTCCATCAATGTGGACATTTTAGTCAGAGAGGCTACAAATTAAGGATTTAGCTTTTTCTTTTCTAAGAAATATTTATGGGAGATCACAATGGCTAGTTCTTGTCCATAAGAACTTACGAAGTTGCTGTTGTCTCCCAGCCCAAGGGAGAGCTAGATCAGGGAGGGGAGTCAGATGAGGACAAGGTTCCTTGGGAAGCTGGAGGAAGAGGGACAAGCATGGAGGGCTGGGGCAGACCTCAAACTCCCATGCCCAGCACTTCCTTGGAGGCAGCTCCTGCCCCTCCTGTGAGTCCAACACCAGAGCAGTTGGGAAGCAACTCCCTGATCACGCCATCCACACCCATGCAAGAATCCCTGCCAGACACTTCTAACACTTCCCAGCCAGTCAGTGTTCAGTTTCCGGAAGCTGTGCTGTCACCTAGAGAAGCCCTGCCATCTGATGTGCTGTCTGAGACTCCCCCCCTCACCCCATGCAAGGAGGTGTGAGAAGAGAGACTTTCAAAAGGTGGAGCTCTGGAGGGGCTGCCGCCTACGCGTGAAAACCTTCCCTATTTTAGCTGGTGTCTTCCAAGCCACAAGTGCTGAGTCAACTCTCCCCTAACATTGCAGAGACTGTTTAGTTAGCATAGTTAGGAACAGCAGTGAGTTAGAGTATGTTGGAACACATGAGGTTCAACTCCAACTTGGTGGGTTGAGGCTGCATGGGGTTAAAAAGGGTAGCTAGGTAGGAGACCTCCTTGTTGCCAGGCTATACCTATCCCTTTGATCCTGCCGTCTCTCCCCTTCCTGCTAGGCTGATAAGCAAAGGAATGTTGATCCCAGTTCCTTCCCGCCTCTCTCAGTGTTCTCTTTCTCTCGAGAGGGGAGCAGACATCTTCTCTTTGTCTCTCCTCTCAACCAGGATGAGAGCGAGTACTGGGACCAGTGGTCGGTGCTCCAGCATAGCTAGTTAGCTAGATATAGAACTCTTTTCCTATCAAGCATGTACTTCCAGAATGAAGTAGCTGTTTCTTATTTTAAAGCTTAAATCTGTCTGACTAATTTGCAGGGAAGGTAGAATCTTAGCAAAGATTCAAACACACACACACTAAGCTCGCTCAATACTCTCCGTTCCACAGCGCTACGCAACTCTGCTACGCATCTCAATAGAATTCCGACAGAGTAGACAGGTGAATGAAGTGCACTGCTTTGGATGTAACTATAACTTTAATAAAAAAAGAGAAAGACAACATCTTGCCTCAGTCTGGGTCCTTTGGCTCTGGGCAGGACAGTTGCCTTATACTGGGTCAAGCCATTGGTCCATCTAGTTCAGTACTGTCTACACTGACTGGCAACAGCTCTTGAGGGCTTCAGACAAGGGGCTGTCCCAGTCCTACCTGGAGATGGTGGGGACTGAACTTAGAGCAGATGTTCTACCACTGAGCTATGGCCCTTCCAGTGTTCAGGTATTATTCCCCTAGCATTAAGCAAGATGGCCAGAGAAGAGGCCTAGAAGAACATTATACACACTACCAACAATTCTCCTGGTCTTGGGAATCAGTTGACATTATGAAGCCAAACCCATGCTACTACCTGCTATAACCCCCCCCCCCAATTGCAGCTCTTCTTCAGTCTAGGTAACTCATTGCTATGGGGAAAGATGCCACCAGTCTACCCAGACTAGCTCCCTGAGCCAGCCAGACACTGGCCTTTCTACCTGTCTTCCACCCTTTTTTCAAAAGGCTATTTTGGTTCTCATGTGATACTACAGTTAGGAATGAAAACAATGGGTGGGTGATTACAGTGCTATCGATCACATGCATTCCAGAGGGCAAAAGTGACACGCAATAACACAGCATTAAAAAAAAACCCTAAACCTGTGTGCATGTCCTCCAATTCACCAAGCACTGTGAAACCCCTTTTCATTTAATTGGGGCATCCAGGGGCATATAATTGTGCCCATTATGCTCTAAAAGGAAAACACAGAGGAGAAAAGTGCAAATCATAATACATGTCTACACATACAATTGAAATCTAGACACAATTCTAGTGTAGATGGCGTCACATTAAGTGTAGCAATGATGCAAACAATTAGATGCAGTTAGCAACCCGTTTTCAAAAAAGGCCAGAGTAGTATAAGCCAAGGAGCTTATCATCCTGCCTTTGCAGAACCAAAGTTCACGGCTGAAATGAATTGTTATAATAAAGAAATATTCTAAGGGCATTCTCTACTATCCAGTTACAGCTGACAAAGACCTATACTAAAGAGTTTCTACAACAAATTGTTTCTGTATCTTGACTTACGTAAGTATTGACCCTATCTGTAAGATACCAGCTGATGAAGCACGAATCCATTTCACTGGACAGGCTATCTTCATTGCCTCCTGGTACAAACAGAATGCAGTCAGTGGTAAAGCTTAAATTCATATTTTTCTGCTAGTCAATTTCTAATCAATCATTATTTGAAATGAGTGCTACTTTAAACTTTGTTTTGGAAAGACTGACAATCATAAGTAACTTTTTAAAAAGAAGAAAATATGTTTGAAGTGCTCAATAAAAGTGGCAGCTTTTAAATCAGTTGACTTTGGGATGTATTCAATGCTAGTCATACTCAGAGTAAACCCACTGAAATTCATGGATATAACTAGTTTAGGTCCCTTAATTTTAATGGTTTACTCTCATACGATCCAAACTAAATTGTAACAAGATGCTGGATCACATTCTCATCTCTAAAAATCTCAACTGTGAAAGCACTGAAAGATATGCTAGCAATTTTCAGCCTTTTTACTTGGAGGGGGGAGGAGGAACCTTTTAAACTGTTTTAAAGGACCCAGTTGAAACTCAGGATGTTTAGGCAATGCAACTTATGTCTCATTTAAACTGGTAGCAAATATGATAAAGGCTGCAATTATAGAAGAACAAGCATTGCAGAGGAAGGATATGCATGGCCATGACAGTCATGCTTCACTAATTTGAGATATCAAGAAACACACAGCAAAGAAATGATCTGGAATATCACAGATAAGATGAACCAGTAATTGCCTATACACTAAGGATCGTTAAAGGCAGCCGCCGGCAAGATCACATTACTCCAGTGCTGAAGGAGTTGCAGTGGTTACCAGTTGTTTTCCAGGCCCAATTCGAGGTGTTGGTTTTGACCTTTAAAACCCTGCATGGTTTCAGCCCAGTCTATCTGAAAGAGTGCCTCCAGCATCATCAGCAATGCCGCTCAACAAGATCAGCCTCAAAAGACCTTCTCTCCATCCCACCAGTTAAAACAGCTAGACTGGTGAGGACTAGGGAGAGGGCTTTTTCAATTGTGGCCCCCACTCTGTGGAATTCCCTTCCAAATGATCTCCGCCATGCCCCCTCTATGATAAGCTTCTGCCGGGCCTTAAAGACCTGGCTCTTCAGGCAGGCTTTTGGGGTGGGTTAGGTTTTATTATTATTGTTTGAGATTTTTAATGCTCTAATGTAATTTGTATGTTTATATGTTGTATGTCGCCCAGAGTGGCTGGATAACCAGCCAGATGGGCGACTAATAAATTCAATCAATCAATCAATCAATCAATCAAGGAGAGGATTGCAGCAATTTTCACAATGGAAGGATGCAAACAGTAGTGTCACCCCACAATCTTCATTAGGACTGATAGAATCCCACTTTATTATAAAAGATCTGGAGTTAGTGGTGTGACAGGTGGAAGGCCACACTCCAAGATCACAATCTGACAAGGGAGTTTGGAAGCCTACACGAACACCTTTGTTAAAACAATTTTATTATAAATGATGAAAGGAAGAATTTTTCTCCAGCATACAATACGCTGATAAGGCTGCATCCTTTCTGGTAATTTAGGCCAACACTGCAATCCTTGTCCTCAGTCAAGTCCCTGTGTCACCATGGTGTTGCCGAGGCATTCCTGCAAGGTGATGCTCCTTGGTATTGCAGGCTGCTGTATCCTCCTGTATCTTATAACAGTTCTGTCCCATGTCCCTATTTTGTTCTGTCTCTATCTGCCACGGCTACTCCCAGAACTTGATCACAATCTCTCCTCACGAAATGTACTTCACAAATCCATACCACCACTTTCTTCTTCCTCAATAGCCCACTATGCATTCTCTTCTCGCTCACTCCCACCTTACTGTCCCAAATGCCACTTCCCCAACATTCCAATTCCCTTGGCAACAGTTCCCAAGACTGCCCAGAACTATCTCACCCATAACAATTGTGAAATATATTTAAACCAAAGCAGGAACATTAGCAGAAACATCTCATCACAAAACCACATGAATATACATACCATCTGCCACAGTAATGAATTGTGAGATGGACAAATATGTAGATGACATCCAGTTATTCTGGGTTATATCATCACAAAGAGACCAAGAAAAGATCTCTCCAAACTAGGTTATAAGGTTCCGGACAACCACAGACATAATTAACTTATGGAATATAATGCCATAGAATGTTGTGATAGTAATTAGAGATATGGAAGACAAATTAAGGGAAGGTCAAGTTGGTGAATGACTATTAATCACAACAGCTAAAAATGGAATCTACTTATTCAGTGGAATTATACATCCAATTACTAGATCCTGGGTTGAACCAATGGGGATGGCTTCCCGGAGGAGTCTGACTGGCTGTTAGAGGCAAAATGGTGAGATCAATTGTTCTTTGGTTAGATGCAGCAAGGCAATTCTTTTTTTCCTTTTATGTAAAAATCTGCAATAACTCCTAATTCCCAGATACTTCTCTGAAGGAAGGTTTTTGGCTATATACACACCATACATTTAAAGCATATGACTTCCCCCAAAGACTTGTGGAAACTGTAGCTTAAGAGTGCTGGGAATGATAGCTCTGTGAGGGGTAAACTACAGTTCCCAGAATTCTTTGGTGGAAGTCATGAGCTTTAAATTTGAAGACTTCGAGCCACTATAGGTGTAGTGAAAGCAGAGCTCAGTAGTAAATAATGCATTATATATTATACTAGTAAGTAGTAACATTATATTTTCTCAAGTGAACAAGAAATGGGGGAAATGACACTATCATTAAAACATTTTTGCATTCATTTAGCATGAGCATTTTATCTTTAAGACTATAGGATGTTCTTTTACAACTGATATTTTCTAGTTATAGGCCAGGATCCCAAGAACTATGTAATTCGTTTGATGTGTCCACAGACCATTTACAGCACAATTTTATGCATGCTTACCCAGAAATGACCCACTGAATTCAGTTAGATTTACTGCCATGAAAATGTGTATATAAGATTACATTCTTAGATTTATCAATCTCAATCAGCAGCTAGGAACCAACTGTTCAAAATTAAAAAGTTAAAAATTCCACTGGGCTAGCGCAAGCCTCTTACATAACCTCAACAGCTCTTAGGATCCTGACCATAACATATGCAATCTTTGACTCCAATGATAGAATTAATCTGTTTGGAAAGAGTCATTTCCATACATTGTGCTTATCTCAGCCATTCATCAAGGCTCTCTGCTGGACCAGGTAAAATATAAAATGAATGTAAAGTAGAAGGAATCTTATTCATATTACACAACATGGGATCAACATCTTCTGAAGAAAGGCAAGAGAAATCATTTGCATTATCTTGAGCATAAAACAAAAATATCTCATATATATATATATATATATATATATATATATATATATACATGCTGGCATAGGAAAAACAGACAACAGTTCATCTGCCTCAGAGTTTTCCAGATGTGCCATTTATCTTCTTTAATATGCCTAACAGCAACAGCCTTCTGGAGTCTGTCTATATTTAAAAGTATCTTTTCTCAAATGCTGACTAGCTTGGCAGAACATATAGTAGGTGACCAGATGACTTAAGGGCATGGAGGCAGATTTACTGGCAACCATGTCTGATTTGCACTTATGACAAGTAACACTTTGGCAGTTAACAAAAAATGGTTGGATGGGATTCAGGCTCCAACTGTTGCCTGATTGGCTAAGAAGCACAAAAGGATTCATCTGAATAGAACATTATGGCAAGTCCAATTTACTCAAGTAAAAAGCGGGGGGGAGAGAGAGAGGGAGAGAGAGAATGAGAATGTTTAGGACCTATCTAAAGAGAGGGATAAGCAGACTTCTCGAGGGAGGTAGTGCTAAAAATATTTATTTATTCATTAGATTTATATTCCATTTTTTAAACTATAGTCCTCTAAGTGGCTAACATCGAAAAAACACAGCAGATGCCCCAAGAATCACATGCTCACAAAACAAAACAAAACTAAACCAGTCTCTTGAAGCAGGAGCCAGCATTAGATATTTCTTCCCACAGGATAAACGGTGTCCATTGGTCTGGCTGCTGGGGATGGTGAATGTGTCAATTTTGGTTTCTCTCCGTTTCTTGTTTTTCCAATGCTATGTTCAGTTCTCCACATTTCCACATCACTTTGAGATTTTTTTAAAAAAGTCCTCATGAAAATTCACCTGTATTTTAGTGCAAATCCCTCCTAATATATTTTTCTGTGCAATTGTACATAATATACGATTTTGCAAACAATTTCCCCTCATATATTGTATTTTTGTATGCTATTTTCACTAATATATGCATTTTTATGTACACTTCATCCTAGCATATGCATTTTTGTACACATTACTTGGCTGAAAAACTGCACTGCAGAATCTGGAGAAGTGCCAGCTTCAAAGGATGGCTATGTTTAAGTTGTCATATTGCTTCAGTAAATGCAAATTAGGTAAGTTTGCCTTTAAATGAAAACTGAATAGAACTTCTCCCCCAACCCTACAAACTGGAAGCAGGTCCTGATTCTGTCTACGCCTGCCTCCCTTCCCACAGGGCAGGTGTGGTATGTGTTGGCCTTGTGCGCACACACATGAGTGTGAGGTGTCACCAGGTACTATTACTGGTTGCGTTCCAGGGCTTTTTTTTTTGGTAAAAAAATTAAGTGCCAGTACTTGTATCTTGATAAAAGTGTGGTGGGTGGTTGCCATGGGCAGCAAAAAAAGAGGTGATGGTACTCTGTACTATTGAGTAGGGATGGGGCAGAAATTAATTTCACATGTAAAGCTGAATTCATCAAATCTGCACTTTCCAAAACAATATGAGAACCAAAATGAAGCCAACCTTCAAGATTCACAATTATCCAAATTTTGCAATGTAGTTCTCCAACCAGACAATGTTTACAAAAATGCATATACTACCAGAAAATGCGGACAACAATGAGTATATGTGTAAAAATAACATACAAAAATGCATTATATTAGAATAATTTCTTGCAAAAAATGCATTTATTAGTCAGAACTGCATACAAAAATGTATTAGGAGCACTTTCATTAAAATGCTGAAGAATTTTCATGAGGATTATTTATTTATTTAGCTGAAGAAATGCAGAGAACCACATTTAAGATTAGAAAAATGAGAAACTGAGAGAATCGAAACTGACATAATTCTATCCTACTGGTGAGTACCATCACAGAAAAAGCATTATTATTTCCACTTCTGGAATCAAGAGATGGCTATGACAGTAGAAAAATCTTTGCAAAATCTAAATTGCATCTAGCCTGATGACTCTAGAACATGTTCCTTACATGGCAGAATCTATTATACAATTACACTTTTTGCACTTGCCAAGAGTTGCAATCACATTTGCAATTAATATAATTTCATGCCTCCCAATTGCAGCAGCTTGCATTTCTTTCATACCTACCCCTTCCAAATATAAACAGAATGAAAGGACATTGACACACTTTTGAGGGCAGTGCATTGCAGTTTACTTCTATGATGCAATGGGAAAAGCCTACTCATTTTAGCCAGCTCATATACAAAGGGCTTTCAGATGAGTACCAGAAGTTTATTACAATTCTAGAACCGAGTAAGCTATTAATAATCAGTTGTGTGCCAAGGCTTTAAGTGCTTCTCATATGTAGTATGATTACCTCTTCTCCTAGCATAGGAGTATAGTGGTTTAAAATAACCATGGGAAAGGTGATCCCATGCTGTACTGTGCCAGTCTCATTACTCCTGACACTGAAATCTGTTCTATGGCTCTCTCCCCTAGTGAGGGTCATACATAGCTACACCAAACATGTATGGTGTGGAGAAAGTGGACAGAAAAACGTTTTTCTCCTTTCCCATAATACTTTAACTTGGGGACATCCAATGAAGATTGGAAGATTTATGTCAGACAAAAGAAATTATTTCTTGACACTGTGTGTAGTGAAACTGTAGAATTTGCTCCCACAAGAGGTAGTGATAACCACCAACTTAGATGGCTTTAAAAGAGGGTTAGTGATACTAGCTTGGCATAATGGCTATCTTCTACCTCCAGGGTTGGAGACAGTATGCCTCAATGCCAGTTGCTGGGAATCATAGGTGGGGAGAGCACTATTGTACTCGGGTACTGTTTGCATGCCTCTCCAGTTATCTATCGGGGGTCCTTGGTTTTCACCAGACCCCCCCTCCACGAGACCAAGTTTGTTGATTGCATGTACTGGAGGTTGGGCCCAAAGGGCAGTTTAGAGATTCTGCTTGTGTACCGCCCACACCGCTGCACAGCAGACTCCCTGACCGAGGTGCTCGAGGTGGTCTCGGCTGTGCGGTTGCTCTCCCCCAACCTGTTGGTTTTGGGGGATTTCAATGTGCACGCTGAGACCGCTCTCATGGGAGCCCCTCGGGATTTCATTGAAACCATGACTTCTTGGGAACTGCACCTTAGTAATACAGGGCCCACCCATGTAGCCAGTCATGCTATTGACCTTGTGTTTGTCTCGGGTGGGGAGGGGAGTGCTCTGAAAATAGGGGCGGTTTCTTCTAACCCCGTGTCATGGTCAGACCACTACCTGGTGAATATTGACCTCTCAATGCCGCACACCCTCCGCAGGGGACAAGAACCTATTAGGATGGTCTGCCCCAAACGCCTGATGGAATCTAAGGGATTCCTGAATGCGCTGGGGGATTTGGAGCTGACTGAAGGACACCCAGTCGAAACCCTGGTGACGGAGTGGAATAGGGAGATCACTAGGGCGGTAGACCGGGTGGCTCCGAAACGTCCTCTCCCCCTGAATAGAACTCAGACAGCACCCTGGTATACACACGGTTGCGGGGTCTGAGACAGGAGGCGAGACGACTAGAGCGCCGGTGGCGGAAATCTTGCACCGAAGACGATCGGACACTGGTTAGAGCAGCAATAGCAGCCTACCAGGTGGCAACAAAGGCAGCAAAGAGGGAATTTTTTGCTGCCTCTATTGCGTCAGCTGAGTGCTGTCCCAGGAGGCTGTTCCAAGTGGTCCAAAGCCTGATCGGTCCAGTTGCTCAGGAACCCATGGAGCATTCTAAAGCCTCCTGTGACATATTTGCTAAACACTTTGCCGATAAAATAGAGCGCCTGAAGAGCAGGATTCCATACGCTGTGGATACAGGAAGTGGGCCAGAGTCGGCCAGTGGCATCCCGGTCCGGTGGGATCGGTTTCAGCCTCTCCTCGCTGAGGAAGTGGACAAGGTGCTCTCTACTGTGAAGCCAACCACCTGTCTGCTTGATCCTTGCCCTTCGTGGCTCATTATGAGCTGCAAAGAGAGACTGGGCGAAGGGATCAAGGCAGTGGTAAATGCATCCTTGGAAGAGGGTGCAATACCATCAGCCCTCAAGGAGGCAGTGATAAAGCCCATCTTGAAAAAGTCCTCCTTGGATCCCCAAGAGTTGGATAACTTCCGCCCAGTCTCTAATTTACCATTCTTGGGCAAGGTGATAGAGCGAGTGGTGGCCAAACAGCTACAGACACACTTGGATGAAGCAGATTATTTAGATCCATTCCAATCGGGCTTCAGGACTGGTCATGGAACTGAAACAGCCTTGGTCGCTCTGGTGGATGATATGAGGAGGGCGTTGGATAGGGGAGAATATACCTTCCTCGTCCTCCTGGATCTCTCAGCGTCTTTTGATACCGTTGACTACGGTATCTTGTTAAATCGCCTAGAGGGATTGGGAATGGGGGGCACTGTTTTACGGTGGTTCCATTCCTATCTCTCAGGCAGATACCAACGGGTGGCATTGGGGGATGAGGTTTCAGACCCTTGGCCTCTTAATTGTGGAGTACCACAAGGTTCTATCCTCTCCCCCATGCTATTTAACATCTATGTGAAGCCGCTGGGAGCGATCATCAGGAGTTTTGGGCTGCAGCGTCACCAATATGCGGATGACACTCAGCTCTATCTCTCATTTAAGTCCTCACCAGAGTTGGCGGTGCAGACCATGTCCAAGTGCCTGGAGTCCGTAAGTGGATGGATGGGCGAGAACAGGCTGAAGCTAAACCCCGACAAGACCGAGGTATTGCTCGTGGGTGATAAGAGAAGGTTGGGAGACATCGACTTGGTGCTTAATGGAGTGAGTTTACCCCTTAAGGACTAGGTCCACAGCTGTCCATGGAGGCTCAGGTTTCGGCAGTGAGCCGGGCAGCTTGGTATCAATTACATCTGATACAGAGGCTGCGGCCCTACCTTCTATGCATCTGCTCCCACGAGTGATACATGCCCTGGTCTCCTCTCGTTTAGACTACTGTAATGCGCTCTACATGGGGTTACCCTTGAAAACGGTCCGGAAATTGCAGCTGGTGCAGAATGCGGCGGCATGCTTGATAAAGCATAGCCGTCGCCGGGATCACATCACCCCGGTGTTGGTAAACCTACACTGGCTGCCAGTGGTGTACCGGGCCCAATTCAAGGTGTTGGTGTCGACCTTTAAAACCCTATACGGTTTCGGCCCAGTTTATCTGAAGGACCGCCTCCAGTATCACCAATCAGGCCGCCTTACAAGATCAGCCACACAGGACTTCCTCGCGGTCCCACCGGCCAAAACAGCTAGGCTGGTGCGGACCAGGGAGAGGGCGTTCTCGGTTGTGGCCCCCACCCTCTGGAATTCTCTCCCTTATGATATTCGACATGCCTCCTCCCTGATGGGTTTTCACCGAGCTCTTAAGACCTGGCTATTCAGGCAGGCCTACGGGAATTTTGGGGTGGATTAGCTTGCTGTTGTATTAATTGATGTTTCTTGATGTTGGATTAATGGATATTATGTTTTGGATTGTTATTGTATTTCATTATGTTGCTGTAAGTCGCCTAGAGTGTCCGTGAATTCGGACAGATAGGCGACTAACAAATAAAATTTTATTTTATTTATTATTATCTGGTTGACCACTGTGAGCACAGGATGCTGGACTAGATATGTCATTGGTCTGATCCAGAAGAAACATCGTCTTATGTTCTTATACAAGAAGAAGAAAACAGCAAAAAAGCCAGTTTAGGATCTGGTAGGAGTATCTTGGGAGTTTACCTAATCCATGGTGCTGCTTGTTGTTTCTTAAAGATAATTTTCACCACAACTTCGATTTTAAGTATCCATTATTCTAAACAGAAACATATGTACACTACAAGACCCCTAGAGCAAGGATAAGGAACCTGTGGCTCTTCAGATGTTGCTAGACTACAATTCCCATCATCCCTGACCATTGGCCATGCTGGCTGGGGCTGATGGGAGTTGGAGTCCAAAAGCATCTGGAAGACCATATGTTCTGTAGTGCTACAGAGAGTAAACAGCAAGGATAAGAGTATAGGTTAAGAGTATTGAACCTCCTATTCCACAAATGTAGATAGAAAGGCCAACCAAGGGACTGGGATCCTAGAAAACCACCTTCTTCAATATGAGCTTTCCCAGATACACATTATGATTAGAGACCCTCTTATGTGTCCCAAACTTGTGTTTGGCTGGGACAAGGAAGAGGGCCTTTTTTATGGCTGCACCCAAGCTCTGGAACTCTCTGCTTCAGGAAGTCTACTTCACTTCTTCCCTGATGGGTCTTCTCATGAAGCATGAAGACCTCTCTTTTAAAGAAATGTTATAGTCTAAGTGGCTTCATTTAAACCTTCCTGTCGTACAGCTACTGTCTTAGTTGTTTTGTTTTGTTGGTTGTTTGACTGTGGTGGTTTTTTAAACATTTTTATTGTGTTTGTGCTCTGCTATTAGCCATTTTTAACTTACAAGAAATGCAAGATATAAATATTTTAAACAAACACATTTCTTTCTGAAGTCACTTCTCAATCTCCTGGTCTTTAAGTTTAATACAAAAACCAATTTAATTATGGGCAACATATCCCAGGATGTGTTGAACCATGCCTCTAACCCAAGAGTTAAACTAATTTGCCAGTATTCTGTGCGAATTTAGTCGCAGTAATTATAAACTTTTCTTTGGAACAAGTGGAGAGAGTTGCTTGAATAAAAGAAGCAGAGAAACTGGAAAAAATTGCCAATCATAAAACAGTCGCATCATTTGCTCTTTAAATAAAAGTCTTACTTGACAACAATCCTTTATGGTTCATTTCCTGAACCATAAGGGATTGTTGACTGTAGATTGACTTTCCAGTGCCATTTTCTCCTTAGTGAGATGACAGCTTATTAATATGCAGGTTAAGTAGGCAGTAAACAAGTTGGTACACAGGAAAGTAGTGAGAGTACCTAACCACTTTCAGCCTCCACATTCCAAAGAAGTTAATAGCAGTGGCATGAAGCGGCTATGATGTGGTTGTTCTCACACCATTCCAGCCCTATTTTCAGGAAATATTGAGAAGTGGGGAGGCAACTTGGCTACTTCTCATACCTGTGTCCTGATCCCTAGATATGATTGGCAAAAGAAGTAGCCATGTCTTTCAAACCATGCATATGATCCCCTTCCTTTAGACATCATCATTGTGGGAGCTGCCATGCCACTGCAAACAAATATGAATCAAACCAGGCCTTAGAGGTGTTTTTTGCTCTGTGGCCAAATTCAAAACAATTCAACTGTTCTAGGGGTAGGATCGGTTGGCCAGTGCCAGTACAAAAGCGTTCTGTCAACCTAACAGGCTGAGATCAATTCAAATTCGTTCTTTATCTGCTAGCTGCTGCTTTTACCATTTTTTCCCCTCACAGAAATATTGAGATGAATATTGATAATTTTAAAATAAAGGAAATATATATATATATATTGAAATAAAATATCAATAAATGAAAGGAAATTTCAGTAAAATTATCATTCATAATATCAATATTTTAGAAGTGGATTTTTTAAAATAAAAAACAGTTTCAAAACCAGCTGCATAAAATTGCTGCATAAATATCTGAGCTGCAACTATAGAGAATTAATGGAAAATTCAGTCCTAAATCCAAATTGGGTGTAATTCTAGCACATCCCTAAACTGTTCCTTGCAGCCCATCTTGCATTTACCCCCAGCCTGGCAGAAGGAAGCAGCAAAACATTCCAGAAGTTTTTAAACATCAGGGCCTGCTGGTTAGGAGATATGGCCATTTTACCTAACAGAACAGCATGACTATAACACATTTAATAACATTTCTGCCTGTCCTTCTCTCCATGGTGCTTCTAAACTTGTGCCTATGGCCTGGTGTGCTATTTAGACATGCAGGCAAATCTCCGCAGTTGATCATAAGATCACAAGAGGAACTCTGCTTGATCAGACCCATTTAGCCCAGCAGCCTGTTCCTCACTGTGGAAAACCAGATGCCTTACTTCTAGGAAGACCACAAGAAGGACGAGTGCAGCAGATCTCTCCTGTTGTCTCACTCCCCCAAAACACACACACAAACACACACAGAGAGAGCAAAAGGTATTCAGAGGCAAGCTGCCTCTGATCCCGGTAGTTGACTAGTAGTCATGCTTAGATTTATCCTCCATGAATTTGTCTAATCTGATTTTAAAGCCATCTAGTCACAGTCAACACCTTGTGAAAGCATATTCCATAATTTACACTTTGTGAAGTAGTACTTCTTTTTGTCTGTCCTGAAACTCCCACTATTCACCTTCGTTGGATGACTTGGAGTTCTAGTACTATGAGAGAAGGAGAAATATTTCTCTCTATCCATGTTCTCTAGCTTTTATTAAACTCTTTCATGTCTAACATTACTTGTCTTTTCCCCAGGTTTTTCTAAATTTAACCATCATCATCTAACCCCCTTCTCCACAGATCTTAGGGGAGTTACTCCAGTCCCCTGATCATTTTGGTTTTCTTTTTCTGTACTTCTTCCAGCTCTGCAATATTCGTTTTGATACAGGGTGACCAGAATTATACATAGACCATCAAGCATAACTTTGTATAAAGACACTAATGTGTCCTTAAATTTTAATATATAACGGCTTTCCATACATGTGTACATGTCTATGTCCTGGAGAAGAGTCACAGCTCAGTGGTAGGGCAGCTGCTTTGCATGCAGAAGGTCCTAAGTCCATTGTCTGGCATCTGCAGGTAAGATTGGGCATGTTTCCTGTCTGAAATCTAGAGAGCTGCTGCCAGTCAGTGTGGACAACACCAAGCTAGATGGATGAATGATCTGACTCAGGATAAGGCAGCTCCCCATGTTCCTATTTCCAATCTTTTTTAAAAAAAGAATTAAAAGTTGCCTTCAGGGAAAAAACACAACAGGATAAATTAGCTGCAAAATGGTATTAAAATGAGGACAGCCTTTGCTACTCTTTTCGAGCAATCATATTCCATTTTCTTCAAAAGACTGGAATTTGAATCTCATGCAACGTTCAAAGCAGGAATTTTCACACTCCAGGAACAGTGAAGAACGTTGGCATGCAAGCCTCATACATTTAACAGTATCAAATGATGCATGATGAACATGGCTCTGTACTGTAGATGAGTTTTAAAATAAGAGTATAAGAACAGCCTGCTGGATCAGGCCAATAGCCCACCTAGTCCAGCATCATGTTCTCATAGTGGCCAACCAGATGTTTGTGGGAAGCCTGCAAGCAGAATGACATGCAGTTCTATGAACATAGCCTGTTTTTCTTCCAAAGTAACTGAAGATGTAGGTGGAATCCTGAAGGAAGTACAATAAATGATATCACTAAGCTTTCATAAACTATACCTTCATTTTGAGCATTGGAACTGCCTGGACAAAGTTAGGGGCAATATAAGCCATTCTCCCAAATTCCAGCTTTTCCTCATCAGGACCCTGTCTCCCAAACAGGCCAAGTGAATGGAGAATAAATCCTTTATCTAATGAGATGTGAGAGGCAGCTTTGGTGAAGCTAAAACAGCATAATTTCAAGACATAAATTAAGCTAAGCATTCATTGCTAGCAAGGATCTTAAACTGGTCATAAGAAACTACAGCACTTCAGTGAGAGGAAGAGGAGATTCTGCAAGCCAGAGAACACAGTGGAACTCATCCAAAGTCAGATTATTTATAGCGGGAAAAGTAGAAACCATTTTCCAAGCAGGAAAATTGATGCAAACAGCAAAACTTTAAAACAGTGAATGGAAAGACAGAGATGGAGAGAAACAAAAGATAAATACTGACAATCATCACAACTTTTAAAAACTTCTGAAGATAAAAGAAAGGATACAACGTTTAAAATAATATGACACAATCCTTTTTTTTGTGTGCATGTAGAGATCCTACCAGACTTCCGTCTCTTACTTCTCACTGGACATCAAGCAGCAATGAAGTGTGTTAATCCATTCTCATAAACAAAGTGTTTCACCTACAGTTATTCAGCACCCTTCCCCTATCCAGGCACTATTGCCTGGAGACAAGTGCAACATAGTTCCAGTGTACCTAACACCATTTCGTTTTGTTTAATGAAAGGTCACATTGCTGGCACTAGATTTTTTTGGTGGGGAGATGGCTTTTGCATAAGATACCCTCAGTGGGACCTCTCCATTGTGGGCCTACCTCTTCGTCACTGCAGACACTCTGCTCATTTGCTTTTTCTCTACCTTTGGGTCCAATCAACACAGCCATCCAGAGTGAGAGGGAAAGGGGAGGGAAGGCTGCTGTGCTTTCTCCTTTCTCTCATCACTGCTCACTTGCTCAGAGAGGCCAGGTGAACAGTGTCAAAGTGGAAAAGCAGGGCAAGGCCCCTCCTAGGTTGAGGGCCTCAGCAAATGCCCAGCAACCCTGACCCCTGCTACTAGTCCAGGAATCTGCATGTGTAGAGGCAGTATATTTCTGAATAATACTAGACTCTAGAGAAAGTAAGTAAGTAAGTAAGTAAAATTTAATTTTTGTGTCACCTATCTGGCCGAAGCCACTCTAGGCGACGTATACATTGAAAATGATAAAATACAATATAAATACAGAATAAAATACAATGCAGTCAACCATAACCATTTTAAATACCAGCAGTATAGAACAATGTAGGGCAATCAATAAACAATTTAAAACAATCATAGAAAAATTAGCCCACCCCAGGGATCCCGAAGGCCTGTCCAAAGAGCCAGGTTTTTAAGGCTCGGCGAAATGTATCCAGGGAAGGGGCATGGCGGAGATCGAATGGGAGGGAGTTTCAGAGAGTGGGGGCCGCCACTGAGAATGCCCTCTCTCTAGTCCCCACCAACCTAGCTGTTTTCGTTGGTGGGACTGAGAGAAGGCCCTGTGTGGCTGATCTAGTCGGGCGGCTTAATTGGTGGTACTGGAGGTGCTCCTTCAGGTAAACTGGGCCGAGACCGTATAGGGATTTACAGGTTAACACCAACACCTTGAATTGGGCCCGGAAAACAACTGGAAGCCAATGTAGATGAAATAACACTGGCGTGATGTGATCACGGTGGCAGCTGTTTGTAAGCAAACGAGCTGCCGCATTCTGCACCAGTTGTCGTTTCCGGACAGTTTTAAAGGGTAACCCCACATAGAGCGCATTGCAGTAGTCTGATCGAGAGGTGACCAGGGCATGTACTACCAGTGGGAGCTGATGAATTGGGAGGTAAGGTTGCAGTAGGGGAGATATTGCAGCCTTCATGTACTACTACTGAGCTTCCCAGAGACAACTGACATGCCATTATCACTTATCTGATCGAGTAAAGCAATTCTTATGTTCTTAAGAGTCATGTTATAAAATAAACTTCTGGATATCTGACCACAGTTTTGATTATCGAGTGGCCCCAACAACATAGAAAATCTGCTCATCCCTGTGTTGTTGCTTTTCTTTTGTGTTTCATTAAAATGTTCTGTTATTTAAATGGTTTGATAGTGTTGCTTTATACTAACTAAAGACTCAGTGTCCTGTCTGTATTCAAAGTGATACGGCATACACAGGTCATTGGTTCTATTTCAAACCAAAATATTCAGAATTATCCTGCTTGTGTAAAAAGAAAGAAAATGCAAAGCAAATTAAATTAAAATACAAAATATGTGGACAGAATGATGTGCATAAATGAACATTTTTACCTACCTATACCTTCCAAAAAGTGCAGAAAATGTATAGAAAGTTATATATTATTAAATTATATATAAACTGATACAATTTAAAATGACAATTAAAAATGGACTTAATAAAAAGGGCAGATCAGATGGTTAGTACTGCAAAAGAAACATAGCAGCACTGATTTTACTGAAGCCAATACAGTTAGGTAAAATATATATGCAAAATTAGGTTTTTGGGGGGGAAATCAACCCTGAGGCCAACAGAAATGCAACCATAAAATATTAACTTTCGAGGGGGAAATGAAAAAAAATCTGCTGTGTTGGCAATCAATTTATTGTAGCACTGTACCAGAAAAGCAGTAAATTAGAAGAAATCAAAAGAAAAATTAAACTAAGTACATGTTTGGCCTGACTTTTGCGAGAAAAAAGAAACCGCAGAAAAATTGAATGTTAGTGATCTCTTTCCAGTTTTAACAACCCGTAACAAAACTTAATCATCAAGTCCATGAGACTCATTTTTCAATAGAGATACAATTTATGCTTTGATTTTGTCCTTTTTTGATATATTACTGCAATGTAATAACAAATATGGAAGATAAAGGAAACAGATACATTAGAGGGAGAGTCAGGCTCTTTTCTAAAGCATTTGGGATGAGGAGAAGCATTGAATACCTGATGGAGCAGCTGTGAAACAATAAATGATATGCACAGACTTGACACCAAAACATACCTGGCTAAAATATTCTCTGAGAGTAATTCTAAACCATTCAATCACTAAGCAGAGCTGAACCAATGTTGTGGCTCAGTATAAGCTACACCACTGGCTTATAGTGAGCCACTTATAAGGCAGCTTTCTATGTTTGTAATAGTGATTCACAGTGTAATCCTACTCAGATGTAAGTCCCATTAGGATCAATGTGTATAGGTTTGCATCCTTAACTAAGTATCTATAACAATGACAAACAGTATTATTACAAAATATTACTATCATTCTTCATAAAGCAGCATCAACACACAGCATAAAGCAGAAGGGAAAGAGGCGGGTCTCTGCTCTAAAAAAACGTACAGTCTAAATATGGACAGCAAAAGGCCACAACAGAATGGAGGAGAGGGTTTAGGAAAGCAACAACTGAGAAACTGAAGGCACATCAATGATAGTAGAATCAATTTTA
Organism: Rhineura floridana; assembly: GCF_030035675.1. Classification (NCBI taxonomy): domain Eukaryota; kingdom Metazoa; phylum Chordata; class Lepidosauria; order Squamata; family Rhineuridae; genus Rhineura; species Rhineura floridana. Next base: position 66,474,048 of record NC_084489.1, read on the forward strand.
TGTTGAACATTAATGTTTTAGAAGCTAGAGTAGATAATTGATCAACCCTTATTGAACTGGTCAAAAGTTAGTGCTAAAGTATATTGATGTTCCCCAAATCCCATGACACGCAACAGCCAACACAATTCTGCATTTAATATTCACAACTGGATAACTGATATTGTACAGCTGATGTTAAATACCTCCTATTTGGGAACTGAAAACCAAACTGCAGAGATTCTTAACAAAGTGACAGACTCACTCAGGGCCAATCTATCACATTAAAAGATTCACTTTTTTTTCTGTATAACTCTTCACACACTTACCCAAAATGTTAGTATTTCTGAATTAATGGAGGTTTTACAACCCATTCCACAACTCTGCATGCACTCACATGGCCCTGTGGATAGTCCTGTTTAAAAGAAAAGTTGTTGTTACAGGTGCTATGCAACAACCACATCTTACTCTCACAAAATTGTGTGTTCCCTCTTTCTTGTTCATTTAACAGTGGACATTTAAAAATATGTATTTTTAGGATATACACCTCTTCTAAAGCAGCAGCAACAGTAGCAGCCTTAGAAACAAGCTGCACAATAGCTATGGATTTGGGCCTATATTGCTTGGCATATGTTCCTTACTGATTTTTCGCCTTTGGTTTCCTAGGAATACATCTTTCCTCCATGCTCTATAAAACTTTTCAAAATATGCTTCCTCCTTCATGTCTTTAAAGCCATTACCATCATGTGATTTCTCTTTTCTTTTCCTGTTTCATCCACAGCCCATTATTTAGTTTCTTTTGGGTGCTCGACATCAGTCATTTTCACAAATGACAAGTCTGAAGATTTATGGGAAAAGGATAAATAATAATTTATCAAAATGCTGTTGAAAACATTAATGTTCATCCAAGCTGGGATCACTTCAAATTCAGACCATTTTTTCCTGAAGCATATACATCCAGAATGCTAAAATATGGTTAATATTTATGGGAAATTATATCATTTAGGCTGCAGCATGCTTACGTGGGACTAATGTCCCATTGAACTTTTATTTTTATTTTCATTTTTTTAAAAATCTACTCTACTTTTCCCTAGACCCCAAAGCAGCTTACAATAATCCATAAATATAATACAGTACCATAATAACCCTACTCCTCATCATAAAGCAGGCTAAAATAAAACTGTAATGCATACATTCTAAAGTCAGGGGGGAAATCCTAAAAGCCTCCCAAATTGTATGCTTTAAAAATGACTGTTTAGTCATTTTCCTGGAATGTCTGTATCCTCATGTTTAGGCAGAACTCTTTAGGCATGTATCCAATAGAACTAGGGGCCATCATTGAGAAGACCCTATCACATCCCTTCATTTCTTTAGCAGAAGGAATTTCAAGAAGGTCATTGGTGTTCCTCTGGCACTTAAAAAATGGGTAGTCTTAACACCTGCCAGCACAATTCTGATGATACCGAGAATATTGAAGCCTTTGTTTTTCCCTCATATTATGAAGTGAGCTGTAAAACCATGTTGGTTCAAATTGCACTGCTCTGTGCAGGGAGGTGTTTATTGCTGTTTTCACAATAGGTTATCCTTTGTAAGGTAGATGTAAATGCCCTTTCTGAATTAATATGAATACATTAACCTGAGCTCTATTAAAGGAGCAGATAATGCACAATATAAAATGGTAATTAATACCCTATTTCCTCTGGGCTGCTGTAGAAAATTATTCTGACCAGGTCTTGTGGGTGGAAGGGGGGAGAGAATTATTATAGCAGGACACAAAAAGCAGCAATGAAAATAAAAAGGTCAAGTGGAGACATCTCATGAATCAGTCATAGAGTATGAATCTTGTTTACAAATTGTAGACAAAAATACCCTCACAGATGATTATGATGATTCAAGTCAACTACCTTCCATTCAGTGCTGCATGTATACTGAGATGCACAAATCACTGTGGTACACACACCTCCTTAATTTAATTCAATGTAGAGGAATGTTACCAAGCCTTTGTCCCTAATCACACATTATGCACTAAGGGTTGTATCCATCTAAATTATACTCTGGACAGACCCATTGCAATTAATGGACCTAAGTCAGTCATATCCATTAATGTCTATGGGTCTGCTCTAAGTATGATTAACATTGGATAAACCCTGGCATGTGTATCTATAATGTAACCACAGAGAAGTGATATTTTGAGATCTTTGGTCCAGAGCTGTGGTGCATCAAGGGAAAATTGCACTGTATTGTTGAATTTGATAGTACCATGATGATTGCTGTCCCTAATCAGTTCAACAACATTTACATTTTGCATCAGGTCATGGGCAGCCCTTAAGATAAAGTCCAAGGTTGCCTCCCCTTTCTCATTGGTACCATGACCAATTGTTCTAGGCAGTCATAGAGGCTATCAAGAAACGGCACCTCTTTGTTGTGACCAGTTAATGAGAATGTAACTGAAATCACCCATTACTGTAACACTTCCATCTTTGGATGCCTCCTTCATTTCATTCTCCATCAAGATCACCCTGGGCATTTTGGTCAGGGGCACAATAGTATGTCCCCAATACTATTGCCATCCACAGTATGATTTTCTGGAGGATCCTGCCTCTTTGGGAATTTTAGGCTTGTTTGACTCTGACATCTTTCACATAGAGAGTAACACCACCACCAATATGTCTTTTCCTGGATACAGAGTTTGCATCCAGAGATAACCGTGGCCCTCTGGTTCTCACCATTACACTAGGTTCCTGCTATGCTCACTATATATGCTCTCCTTTACAACCAAACACTCCAGCATGCCCATCTCAGCTCAGACACTTCTAGCATTAGCGTATAAACACCTATGCATGGTGTGTCTATCCAGCTGTCTCTGACATGTCTCTTCTCCCTTACAGGGCTTTGGCTTCTTTGATTGCCTATCGTGTCCCCTTGAACTTTCATGGCCTAGGTCTACCCCACTGCCATTTTGACAATCAGTATTTTTGCCCCCATCCTTAAGGATGATTCATCTAAACTGCATGGTCCTCAACTCTTGTTGGCTTTTGCCCCAGGAATCACTTTAAAGCTGTTCTGCCACCTTTTTTATTTTAAGGGCTAGGACTCTGGTTCCAGTGAGCCTATTCTTTTTGTAGAGTCCCAACTTATTCAAAGACATTCCCCAATACATAACAAATCTGAAGCATCCTTCCAACACCACTATCTCAACCATATGTTGGGACTCCATGAGTCAAAGGAAGGGACCCTGCAATTGATCTTTCCAAATCCTGAATAATCGGGGGTGTGGTCATCCGTGTGTTGAGCCCCAGTACTCCAGGCACCTCGAAGCGAATGGACAGAGGAGGACGAGACTTCTGATAGCCTTGAAGGTGGGGGGGGGGGGAAATTAGCAACCCTTCCTTCTCTCTGGACAACCCCCTGGGCGGCTCAGAGCTGGTTCCACCTGATAGCACCCTGCCACCTGCAAGCACGCTGCCAGAGCCGTTGGGGAGCGATCTCACACGTGCACCATCTCCAACCCCTTAGGATGCCCTGCCTGAATCTTCAAACGTTTCCCCGTCAACTTGCTCCCTGCCCCTTGAAGCCGAGCCGGTACCTAATGAGCCTGTACTGTCAGATGAGCAAGCGGAGGCTCCCCCCCCCACCCCATGTGAGACGGCGTGAAAGCAGTTCGGTCAGAGGGAGAGCCTTCGAAGGAGTCAGAGATTATGAGCGAAGACCTTTCCTACTTAAGGCGGTGCCCCGCTGATTGAGGTGCTGAGTCAACTTCACACACTGCAGAGACTGTTTAGCTAGCATAGTTAGCATCAATAGTGAGTTAGTCTAGTCAGGCTTATGAGACACACTATTTCTGATTTTACGTTGACTCTAATAAAGCAAGAATTATTGCCAGACCTGCCTCCGTCTCCTGTGTCAAACTCTGGGCAGGACACCGGGGTCTTGGGGGGATGTCTTAGACTCCTTACTTTGGGGAAGGAGCTGGGTCCCAGCAGGGTCCCTATGTCTTCTGCATCCTACTAGGTAATCAGCATGAAAGGGGAGTGTGTTAGACACTGAGAAGAGTCTTCTAACATGCTTCCTTGTCCTTTCCTGCTGATTAGAGTAAAAGTGTCCTGCCCAAACTCGAAGAACTCAGACTCAGATACAGCTATGGTTTTTTCTTTTATTGTAGTAAGAGACAGTTTCAATTCAGTGCGCTTCATGAATCTACCTATGGCTTACTCAGAACTCTGCATCTCTAGGACTAACTAGGCACAATTTTGTGGCATTAAGACATTTACTCAGCAACTTCTCCCACCCACCCCACTCAGCTTAAGTAAGGCTGGGCGGGCACCCTGCTTGCATGTGCCAACTGTCACTGTTGGAAACGCATGCACAGGCAAAGACTCCACCTCAGCTGTGTCTGTTTAATCTCCCATCACATTTGCCTCCTGGTATGAAGCAAAGGCGGAGCCTCCATCTCTGTCGCATCTTCCCCCTCCAAGGGAGGGGGCTGCCTGCTGGCAACACAGGCGCAGGGGGAGGGGAAGCGCCAGGCTGGGAAACAACTGGCTGGTCAGGTTGACTCTCCACAGGGGTATCTGGAGCTGCTAGGGTTGAACAGTCCAGGTCTGGAGCTGGGGCACCTTCCGAGTCCCACTCCCTGCTTGGCCCTTCACTAGCTCAAACATCCCACTCTAAGTCCTCCTCCTCCACTTCGTTCTCATCTGTCCAACCCCTCCCAGCAGGGGTCACAACAAAAAGGAGGTAAGACAGCCATTGAGAAGACTCTTTTCAGCAGCTAACCCTTCCCCCTTTCATGCTTATTGGTTCCTAGGTGTATCTGTTGTTATGAGAGAAGGTACTAACATGGATCTCATTCTTAACACAGCAGCAAATAAGGGGGGCATGGCTGTGACTAACATAAAAGGACTCTGCACTTCTGAATTTGCCACTATACTACTGTGAATAATTAAGCAAATCGGGGAGGGGGGCTTGCACATTCCTCATGGAGGCTCCATGCATGAGTTAGAACCCCGCCTTATCAGGATTCTTGCTCATGCAAAGAGCATCCACAAGGAAAGAAGGCTCCGTGTTTCAGAAGAATGCTCTTCAGCTCATGGAAGGCTGTAAACACAAGAAATGTGGCACACTGGAAGGGATGGGGCTTTCCAGTATGCCCCACTCTCCTTCATGTTATTATTTTATTTATTTATTTATTTATTATTTTATTTATATCCCACCCTTCATCCTGGCAGGAGCCCAGCACGGCAAACAAAAGCACTAAAACCTTTAAAACATCATAGAAACAAACTTTAAAACACATTAAAACAAAACATCTTTAAAAGCATTTCTTTTAAAAAGCCTTCAAAACATCGTCTAAGATTAAAAACATTTTTTTAAAAGAATGTTTAAGAACATATTAAAAAGCAATTCCAACACAGATGCAGACTGGGATAGGTTTCAACTTAAAAGACTTGTTGAAAGAGGAAGGTCTTCAATAGGCGCCGAAAAGGTAACAGATATGATGGTATCTGCAGGAGGCTCTCGCCTGCAGAGCGCAGTGATTGACTGGGCATATAAGGGATAAGACAGTCTTTCAGGTATCCTGGTGCCAAGCTGTATAGGGCTTTGTACACCAAAACTAGAATCTTGAACTTGGCCTAGTAGCAAATGGGCAGCCAGTGCAATTCTTTCAACAGCAGGGTGACATGTTGACGATACCCTGCCCCAGTGAGCAGTCTCTCTGCTGCATTTTGCACCAGCTGAAACTTCCAGACCAACCCCAAGGGCAGCCCCACATAGAGCGCATTACAGTAATCCAGCCTGGAGGTTACCAGTGCATGGACAACAATGGTCAGGCTATCCCAGTCCAGAAACAACCACAGCTGTCTTACCAGCTGAAGCTGGTAAAAGGCACTCCTAGCCACCGAGGTCACCCGGGCCTCTAGTGACAAAGATGGATCCAGGAGCACCCCCAGACTACTGAACCTGCTCTTTCAGAGGGATTGCAACCCCATCCAAAGCAGGCAACTGACCAATTATCCGAACTCGGGAACCACCAACCCACAGCGGCTCCATCTTGCTGGTATTCAGACTCAGTTTATTGGCCCTCATCCAGCCCACCACCGAGTCCAGGCACTGGTCCAGGGCTTGCACGACCTCTCCCGATTCAGATGTTACAGAGAAAAAGAGTTGGATATCATCAGCATGACATTTGTCTATTGTACAGATTTTTGCAAACAATTCATCCTAATATAATGTATTTTTGTATGTTATCTTCACCAATATATTCATGTTGTGCACACTTCCCCTAGTATATGCATTTCTGCCAATATTGCTTGGTTGGAGAACTGCATCGCAAAATTCAGAGAAGTGCCAGTTTTGAACGGTGGCTGTGTTTTGGTTCTCATATTGTTTCGGAAATTGGTAAATTCGGCTTTAAATGCTAACTGAATTGAATTTCTTTCCCATCCTTCATAGGGATGGAAAGATAGGTCAGTTTTGGTTCTCTCCATTTCTCATTTTTCCAATCTTAAATTCAGTTCTCCACATTTCTGCAGCAATTTGCGAATTTAAAAAAAAATCATGAAAATTCTCCAGCATCTTAGTGCCTATTTCTCCTTAAAAAACACGTTTTTGTAGGCAGTTTTGTCTAACGTACACAATTTTGCAAGCAATTTTTTGTCATATAATGCATTTTTTCATACTATTTTCAATCATATATTCATTTTTATTGACAGTTTCCCCTTACATACGCATTTGCAAACATTGTTTGGTTGGCAAATTGCATTCCAATATTCAATTAAGTGCGACTTCCAAAGGGTGGCTCTGTTTTGGTTCTCATATTGTTTTGGAAAGTGCAAATTTGACAGATTCAGCTTGAAATGCAAAATGAATAGAATTTCTCACCCTTCATCTGAATACCAATTGCTGGAACTGTTGGAGGGAAGAATGTCCTTGCACTCAGGTTCCGCTTGTGGGCTTCCCATAGGCATCTACTTGGCCACTGTGAGAGCAGAATGCTGGACGTGATGGACCACTGGCCTGACCCAGCAGAACTCTTCTTATGTTCCTATGGTATAAAGCATCTTTCCGTGTTTATGTGCATGAATAAAGCATGGCAAAGCAATCACACAAGTTAAACACCGCTATTCACAGAAATCCTTTAAACATCTTCTTAAACTATAGTTGATGTTCTGCAACAAAACTTGAACTGCCTTATAACTGTTCATGGTTCTCTTTGACAAGCCAAACACAATATCTCTGTTTCGCTAAAAGAATGGCTAAATCTATATTTATTTTCATTCCTATTTGAGTTACGTAGCAGAAAATAAAATAAAAATGTCCTGATACCTTTTTTGGGGGAAGGGGGTGTCTGCTCAACACACAGGAAGTCTTTGTCAAACTTTCCTGCTTTTATCATCACCCAGCTCATCACACAAGCCATCTGCATAAATAAAGATCTAAGCATCTGCTGTATGGCAAATGGTCTCAGGGGCAGATGTTTCTATCCTTGCACTCATGTCACTGAGCATGGATACATTATTTGAACAGATGCATGCAATATGAAAGTGTTGTGTCCCACAGTGAAATGCCTCCAACTGCTTCCTATCAACGTACATAAATGCTATTTGCACCTGCATTTATGTTAATGATAGAAAGGCAGCAGGGGTTCCCACAGAGCAAGAGTTGATGCTATGAAATACATTGAGATGGTTAATTGAAGTTGAATGGCTGTCTCCAAAAGCCTGCATTGATATCAGTACAAATAAGGTTATAAAAAAGGAGTTTAAAAAAATGCATTTAGTGAAAAAAAATGATTATGATGCAGTATCCAGCAATCAACAGATCCAAAATGGTTCCAAATTTTCCATTTTAAAAAAAGATACGGTAAAATTGTAAAAACAAAATACATATGTTGATGATGAGTTTTATGCTTTGAAGTCCTTTTCATTTTAATATTTTAAAAAACTGTTTTTTATAAATGTGACAGATTTTCTATTTGAACACAAGAGTATCTGAATCCTGATTGGGAACCAGTACACATTTCTTCAAGGTTCTACACTTACTGGAATATTCCAGTTTTCCAGTCTGATTCTTGGAGCTCTTTGTCCCTCCCCAATGCTCTATGATCCAGACTTCAAATGAATCAAGGGGTAAATTTTATGTTGTGAACATTTTTGTTAGTGAGAAACACTTCCCCTTTCAGCAGTCTTTCAGCGATTGCATTGAAAGAGGGCCAAAAAAACACAGTTGTCCATGCAAAAAGAAGACCATTAACTAGAATTGCCAGAAAATTGTCCTCACTCACAGTTGACTTTATTTGCCTTCACTGCTGTCACATGGCCAATTGAAGGAGGGAAAAGTGAACAGCAGAAAATAAGCCTGGAAAAGGTGACCACTAAGCACAGGCTTTTTGAAAGACCAAATTCTGATGGGGTCCTGGAAAATGGAGCCTGATGGAATCAAAGAGCAGGCACTAAGATAGGCACAATAATAATGGGTCTTTTGTTTCTATGGGAGGAGTCCATAATGCTCTATTAATCTGATGTAAGGGTACCCAATGTCCAACTCCATCTCCCATCAGGAATTTTGCCTTGCAATTATTTCAAAATGGATGTTTTTGAGTTGTTTAAAGGAAACATGGCAGGTGGCAACCAAAGACAGTAGGGGCAAGTATATCTAATGATGAATTTCAAGGCTTTGCTGGCCTGGCATGAATGTGAATCCTAACAGAAACAGGCTAAACCTAGTATCTGAGGAAGTAAGTCTCAAAATACCAGTTGGTGGGAACCACAAATAGGGAAAGCTCTGTTATGCTCATGGCCTGCTTTGGGTTTCCCCCAGGCATCTGATTGGCCACTGTGAAGAACAGAGTGTTGGAATAGATGGGCCTTTGGCTTGATTGAGCAGGGCTCTTCTTAGTTTTTCTGTTGATCACACTATATGAACCATTAGTAGAAGCTGTTAGAAAAACATTAGGAGACACAATGAGAAATGTTTCTCTGGTCAATCTCCGGCAGGAATGTATGGAGAAAAGGGTCCCTCTGGTAGTTTAGTCCCAAGTTGTTTAGGGCTTTGTATACTGACACCAGGACCTGAAATTTGGCTCAGGAGCATATTAGCAGCCAGTGCAGATTGTTTGATACAGGTGTCACATGCTGTTGATAACCAGGTCCAATCAGCAGCATTCTGTACCAGATCAACCTTAAGGGGAGCCCCCTATTAGGGATGGAGAAGAAATTGTAGTTGCATTTAAAGGAGAATTTACCTAATTCACACTTTCAAAAACAACATACAAACTGAAACACAGCCATCTTTCAAAATTTGCACTTTTCTGAATTTTGCAATACAGTTCTCCAGCCAAGTAATGTGTACAAAAATGCATATAATAGGGTAAAGTGCACACAAAAATCCATATGTTATTGAAAACAACATACAAAATGCATTAGACTAGGGAAATTTGTTTTGCAAAAATGTGTGTATTAGGTAAAACTGCATACAAATCTGTGTATATTAGAATGTGGACAACTGATTTTAGGATTGGAAAAAACGAGAAAGTGAGAGAAAACAAAATCTACCCAAAATCTATTTGCTCATTCCTACCCCACATATTGCATAGTACAGTAATTAAGCCGTGAGGTTACCAATGTTTGGGTGACTGTGGCCTAGCCATCTTGGTCCAAGAATGGCTACAGCTCTTGCACCAGCAAAAGCTGGTAAAAGGCGCTCCCACCTAGTGAGGCCACATGAGCCTCAAGCAACAAAGGCGGATCAACAACGCATACACCCAGACACTGTACCTGCTCCTTCAGAGAGAGTGCATCCTTGTCCAGCAGGCAACTGCTCTGTCTCCTGGACGTAGAAACCACTCACTCATAGAGCCTCAGTCTTACCAGGATTCAAGCTCAGTTTATATTCCAACTGATTTACTATCAGTGGCATCGTGAAAGAGCTCAGACTTTGATTTTATTGTATATTCTTTGTGGTGCCAGGCAAAGACTTTCAGTGGATATTGAGATTTTGAGCTATTCCAGTTTTAAGACTTGCTTGTGCTTGATTTTATTGATTTATCTCTGCTAATATTGTTTATATTGCGGTTTTTTGTTTAAAAAAAAATGAATGCTGCCCAGAAAACTAGCATTCAATGCTAGTCATAGTAAACCCACTGAAATTAGTAGATATGAATAACTTAGGTTCATTTATTTCACCAAGTCCACTCTGAGTAGTACTTGAATATAACCCTTTGGTTATGAGGTGGCGTAGAAATACTGTTTGAAAAAATATTTATTTGTCCTTTTTATCCTGCTTTTCCTCCAAGGAATTCTGAACTTGGTTTTCCCCCTGCCCATTTTATCCTAATAAGCAATCCTGAGGCTATGATCCTAAGTGCACTTACCTGGGAGTAAGCCCCACTGAATTCAATAGGACTTTTAGACACAGTTATGATTGTACTGTTAGATTGTCAGACTGAGAGACAGAAACTGGTCTGTTATCCAATGAACTTCATGGCTGAGTGGGGATTTGTTTCACATTTATTGATTTTTACCTCTTGGATAAACTACTGGAGGTGATGGATTTCACACAGACCATTATAGTGGCATTTGTGATGTTTCTATAACCATTGATCAAAAGTATTGCACAGGCTGTGGGAAAAAAATAATTGACTGCCTGGACATATACTGAACCAGTCTGACAAATCATTAATGCCTACAGCTTGAATATATAGATTCCATGAAGAAAAGGGATATGGATTACAGAAAAGGCATTAATGCCAAAGATTGTCATATAGAAACAACATGAAAGAAGATCTGCATGCCATTCCTTTGATCTTCCTGCTCCTCAGCAACAACACCAAATGTTGAGTATTTAATGTTTAGCATCATTTTACTGACAATTCTAAGATATTTTTGAAGACACACACCACTTTTTCAGTTCAGTCTCGCAACATCTATCCCCCATCATTCCAGCTAAACAGAATATGATTTTCTTCTGAGCTTCCTTTCAACAATCCAACTTAATCCATCTACATAAAATCATATTTTAGTATTGCATGGTGGCATATTTCTCTTCACCCACACTTCTGTCAATACAGGAACACTAGTGACCTACCTCACTTGTCATTGTGTGGATGAATGAGAGAAGAAACAAGTTCTACTGAACTCGGAGGGTAAGTGTGGTAAGAATTTGAGACCTTCTTGCCCCAAGACCCATAGAGTAACGGCTGATTTCAACAGGGCAGCTAAGATATTTCAAGCTCCTTTCATGGCACACCAGTGACCCCCAGCCCACAATTTGGGAACAACTTCCCTCTTGGTACAGGACAGAAGACTGAATGACACTGCTGTCAAAGTAACTTTATAGCTACATTTCTTTGCACTCAATCTGGGCTCACTGGCACAATGAAATGCAAACAAATGCAAGATTTCTTAGTATCAATGCTGTTTAACATTTCCTGTTTATCAGCCACAGGGAGAGTTAGCCAAAGAGGCTCTTTGCTTTCCATCCAACTGATTTCAATGAAACTATTATTATCAGCGGTAGGAGACCTGGGGCCCTCTACGAGTGGCTTGACTTAAACTCCAATCAGCCCCAGCCTGCATGGCCAATGATCAGGGGACAATGGGAGATGGAGTCCAGCAACATTAGGAGGGCCACAACTCTCACTGCATTACATAAACGCCCTGATAAACCGACAATAAGCACATGATAAGCTGATTCAGAAACTTAAAAGACAGAACTTGGTCCTCAGCGCATTTGCAGACAAAAATGTTGTATTATTACTTGTATTAATTCTATATGTATACATTTTAATATAATACACTGCCAGGTTATTTTTAGGAAAGGTGACTAACAAAAATCACACTTAGTTCCTGCAATTCCTCCATTGAGCTCACATGTGGTTCCCAGGCTGACTATCATCCAAACAGCTTATAGAGCAAGATTGCTTCATTGTAGCAATAAAACTCCATTCTTTCCCATAGGTTACATACTGCTTTTTTCATTTTTCATAATGCTTTTATATAGCTTAGATGATGTTCTTGTAATTTAATTTGGCCCAACAGGTGAAAACTGTAAATAAAGATGTGACATACATAAAAATGCTGCTGTTAGGATAGCAGTATCCAGAGGTAATTAACTCTGCCACAAAATATTGCAGATGTGTAGGTTTTAATACCTTTGGCTCATATTTTCTAAAGCATTTTTATTTTCCCTGACTGAAAAACTATGGAATTAAAGTTAGTTAAGTCTCAGGCAAGATTAAACTTCCTTCTCCTCAAAAGCAGCTGCTGACAGAGTTTGTAGATAAAATAAGGGATTATTGTCCCCAGACTGCAAAGAGCAGGGATCTCATTAGTAAGACCACCAGAGAAGAATGTATAAAAAAAACTCAGCTACAGAGAATCGTTATTCAGCAAGCTGGACAGGAGATTCCAGGTGAGAGGGTGACCAAAGGTTGCAGGCCTGTTTATGGGCCACTAACACAAGATCAAATTGTGGAAGCTATTCTATACCTCTTTCACTGAAGGTTTTCTATCACAAAAGGATTATCCACACATATAGGTCTGCCTGCCTATTAACTCCATTTGTCAGGGTTTGTTCCCATGTGCAGCCTAGAGGTACAATGGTTCATCATTTTCAATGTAGCTGGCCTCCCAATTCAAATTTCACCTCAGCCATAAATCCACATAATGGCTTAGGCAAACTATTACGCCATAGCTTTTGATTTCTATCAGCTGTAAGGGAATAGCATATTAGGGGCAGAGCTGTCCCTAAGCACCGGGAAGCGGGGCAGTTGCCCCGGGCCCCGCACTTGGCAAACTGCATATAAAAGCAGCAGCCGCGTCCTCCTCACAGCCGCAATAGCAAGCTGAGGGGAGCGTAGAAAAGAGCCAGGAGGAAGAGGTGCAGTGGCGGTCTCCTGACGGCCACGGTAGCAAGCTGGGAAGGAGAAAACCTCGCAGCAAGAAACGCTAAGTGAGTCTACAACAAAGGCTGCAAAAATGGGAGCTGCAGCCGCAAGCTCCTAGCAGCCGAAATACAAAGCCTCCGCCGCTGCCTGGAGGAAAGGATATAGAGAGAGAGAAAGAATGTGGGGGGGCCCCAACTATGCTTTTGCCCCGGGCCCCGCACATGCTAAGAGGGCCTGATTAGGGGGCTCATCTTAGGTGCTTCAAGACAAGGGCTTAATTTGCAAATGGGTCACTGAACTATCACAAACAAGTTGTTGGCAATAGTGGGTGGGTGGGGGGCGTTACTTATTAACTTATTATTTAACACACACACCCCAGAAAGGGTAAATCAGGATTAAATGGGAGGGGAAATATGAGCTGGCCATTGTGTGGATGCTGCAATGCAGGAGGAATACAGTTCCCACAATAAACACCCATCTAGGAAATGTATGTGAAGCACCTTGAACACTCAAGAAGTCCTATATAAAATGCTAGGCAACACCCACTAAGGACCATGATTTTAATTTCCCACTATGTCCCAGAGCAAAGCTATTATCAGGAGCATTGTGGGAAGTCAGTGGCAGCCCCTAGCTGCCCTGAGCTTGTTTAAAGGGGGGCAGGGCAGATGTTAGCAAAGAGCCCTGCTGGGGTGCTGAGATCCGAGCAGCTGCCCAAGGATGCCATGTGCTATCATAAAATCTGATTTTCATTGATAACATTACTTGAGAACAGTTTAGGAATATGTTTGTCTTTCTATGTTTGCTATTATATTTAGTGCCTGATAAAAGATAAGCTACATCAAGTCTAAGTGTCACATGGAAAAATAAACAGCCCTCGCTTGTTATTTCTATGGATTGTCAACCAAATATAAGCAATAACTTCATTCTGAAGATCCAGTCCTCTAGCACAGCCTTTCCCAACTGGATGCTGTCCAAATATTTGGGACTACAACTTCCATCACCTGCAGCCAGCAAGGCCAATGGTCAGGGATCCTGGCAGTTGTAGTCCAAAACATCTGGAAGGCACCCAGTTGGGGAAGGCTGCTCTAGCACAACAGGAATGTTGGAATACAAATGAGAAATACTAATGGTAACTTTTTATTCTGTTTTGTAAACTATTTTTTAATTTTCTTTATTTAACAAAATTTAAATACCACTTGATCTTACACTTGATAGTAAAAAAAACCTCTGTTCTAGATCTGGAAACTAAATCCCCAACCCTTTCATTTCCACAAGTAGTTCTGCAATCTAGGGAGCCTCATAGTCTGGAATCTAGAATTAGGTAATGGTGAGGTGGTTGGTTCCCCCTTTTTTGTCTGAAATATTTAGTTAAGGTAAAGAAGCATTATATCACATCATGCGTTCTTTCCACGCACACCCACAGTAGCCATAACGTGGAGAGGGCTGGAGAAATAAATGACATAACATTATACATTTCCTTAATTGCACATTTCAGGACAAGGAGGGAGAATACAACACAGGGCTGCAGTTTTCAGCAGCGGCTCCCATGCCATAATATCTGCTTCTGGCCATACATGGTTTGACAGCTTTGTAGGCAAAAGTGAGACAGTCAAGAATTGTGCCTTTTGTACCATAACCTCTTTTCTAAATGTACTTAGTAAAAGATCATCTTTAATGTGAAACCGAAAACCATTAATCTAGGATTGAGCAAATTCAAAATCCACATGGAAGATCTGTCGAATATTTGATTCCTAAATCTGACTTGAAAAGACTAATTTTCATACCATATTATTGTTTTTAAAGGGATTTCTTCTGGGACTGTAAAGCAAAGGAGAGCAGTTAAACTATCTTACACAGGAAAGAGATTTTCTGTTCCTTAAAAGCAGGAGGTTCGCCCACATGATCACCTGGGACAAACTTGGCCAGTGCAAACAGACTAGAAGGTTATAGGAGCCTGGGAATGTTTAACCTCAAGAAAATAATTACAGCTCAGCAAGATCTGAAGGAATTACACAGGAAATGTGAACAGTAACCCTTTAGTGTACCCCCCCCAAACATCACTTAGCACTGAACCATTTTACCAAGCTCCAGAACTAAACCAGTCAACTACACTGTGCAGGGGTGGGGAGGATTATATTTATCTCCTAAATAAAATAAATAATTCATTATAAAGCACACAATAATATGACAGGGTATTTTTCTGTAAATACATTCCCATTTTAAAATTCAGCAATCAAGAACAGCTTCTTTTGAGAACAAGAGGTTAAGTAAACAACTTCTAAGCATGCCCTACTAGATGCCACTAGCTTGGGATGCCAACCATGCAGTGCAAAATCAGCACATATATTCATATTTGGATTTTAATTACAAACTGAGCAAGAATTTCAAAGCATGGGAAATCTACCCTCAATAAAAATCAAGTATTGTGAATTGGGTGGGGGTAATTATTTTTACTCTGTTCTTTTTTAACTTTAATGGTACCACTATTCTTATTTATTTTAAAGAATCTCCCAAGACCTGACATAAACTTCAGTAATTCATTATAAAAAGCTCTAGCTTCTCAAAGAACCACAAGGAAATCTTAATGCTTAGAGAGTGCAGCTAGATCATGTTACAAAATAGTCAAGTGCCAGTTCAGGGGTGGGAATGTTATATTGTTGCTGCTCTTCATTGTACCCATTACACACTTCAACCCCTGGGAATGATGGCAATCAAACAAGCTGTTATGAGATTTTCTTTCTATTACACACTAAAGAAAAGAAGAAAATCTCATTATATCCAATAGAAGTCAATGTTGTAAGAGATTTTTTAACAAAATAAATGATCATGAACTGGTAATGTCAAAAATCAAAGCTAAAGGAAAACAAAGCAATCAAATTGCCAAAATACAATTTAAATAACATCCCAGCAGAATATAAAGATCAAACAAGGAACAGATTTGAGGCTTTAAAACTTAGTTGATAGAGAACCAGAAGAACTATGGATTGAAGTCAGACATTATCAGGGAAGAATGCAAAAAAAAATACCTCTAGTTAAAAAGAGAGAAAGACCTCAATGGGTGACTGACGAAACTCTTAAAATGGTTAAAGAGAGAAGGAAAGCAAAAGCAAAAGGAGATAGAAACACAGTTAGAACCCTAAATGCAATAATACAGTGACTAGTATGTAGGGGCAAAGAGAACTATTACAATAGTTATTGTATAGAAATAGAAGAGGATAATAAAAAGGTAGAACAAGAGGCCTAATCCAAAAGATTAGAGAAATTTAAACCAAGAGTAGGGTTGTTGAATAATCAACAGGGAAATGCACTGACTGACTGACTGAGATAAAATAAAAGGAATATGGAAGCAATACACTGAAGAACTATATGAAATAGATGCCAGGATGACAGATTCATTCACAGAGGAACTGTATGATAAAGAACCAGAAATTTTAGAATGTGAGGTGAAAGCTGCTCTTAAATACGGGAAAGAAACAAATCACCAGGAACAGATGGCATACCAATAGAGTTGCTACAAGTTACTGAGACTGAATCTGTCCAGGTTTTGACAAAAAAATATCAATGAATATGGAAAAAAAAACAATGGCCCACAAACTGGAAGCATTCAATATACATCCCAATTCTAAAGAAAGGGGATCCCAGGGAATGCAATAATTATTGAACTATTGCTTTAATATCCCATGCAAGTAAAGTAATGCTCAAGATTCTACAACAAAGGTTCTTACCATATATGGAGTGAGAAATGCCAGATGTCCAAGCTGGATTTAGAAAAGGAAGACGTACCAGAGATCATATTGCAAACATACGTTGGATAATGGAATGGACCAAGACATTTCAGAAGAAAATCACCCTGTGCTTTATAGATTACAGCAAAGCCTTTGATTGTGTAGATCATGAAAAACTATGGAATGCTTTAAAAGAAATGAGGGTGCTACAGCATCTGATTGTCCTAATGTACAACCTATACTCTGGAAAAGAGGCTAGTGTAAGGACGGAATATGGAGAAAGGGTGTGAGACAGGGGTGTATTTTATCACCCTGTTTGTTTAATCTATATGCAGAACATATCATACGGAAAGTGGGATTGGACCAAGATGGTGTGAAAACTGGAGGGAGAAATACCAATAATTTAAGATATGTAGACGATACTATACTACTAGCAGAAACCAGTACTGATTTGAAACAATGCTGATGAAAGTTAAAGAGGAAAGCTCAAAAGCAGAACTACGGCTGAATATCAAGAAGACTAAAGTAATGACAACAGAAGATTTATGTAACTTTAAAGTCGACAATGAGGACATTGAACTTGTCAAGGATTATCAATCTTTATTCGAATTTTGCGATATTGTTCGCCAACCAAGCCATGTTTACAAAAATGCATATGTTAGGGGAAAGTGCACATAGAAATGTATATATGAGTGAAAATAACATTCAAAATGCATTATATGATTAGACATTGCTTGCAAAAATGTGTACATTGGTCAAAACTGCCTACAAAAATGTGTTAAAAAAAATCACACTAAAATGCTGGAAAGCTTTCATGAATCGCAAATTGTTGCAGAAATGTGAAGAACTGGATTTAAAATGGGAAAAATGAGAAATGGTAAGAACTGAAATTGACAGATCTTTTTATCTCTAATCACTAACTACTTATGATAATTATGTACATTTGTAGTTGCAAACTCACCAACTGCAAACTATTTTTCACACTGATGAAATTGTTTTCTCCAGTTCTTACTTTAGGGAGACAGAAGCAAGTGATCAATGCTACAATACTGGAGGATTGCAGATAGAAGAATGTTTTAAAAAGTGCAGGTATAAAAGGATTACTATAAAACTGTTCTTGGAATAGAGTATTACTTAATGCTTTGCTAAAACATGGGAAGTTTCAACTATATCTCAATTGCTACAAACCTAGACATTTCATAAAAAGCACTTATTTACAATAGTTTATTTACAAGGGAAAAGTTCAGAATTCAGAACAGTGTATGAGTACAGTACTAACTCTCTTCACATTATTAAATAGCAACCTGTGGTTTAGTCAGGTTTTCTTTGGGAGTTCAGCACTTTATTTCCGTAGTAGGTTTATGGCTCTGATTGATCCTCATTTAATTCTGGATTTATTCAAAAGATTGTTATAAAAGGGTGTATTACTTATTATAAGGTGTTCCAAATTCTGCTATAATATAATAATCCTGTCTGGAGCTAAATCAGCTGTTGTTGCATAAACCTCAATTTATGCTCCTGGGCAAGGCAAAAAAGGCAAAGCTGGACAGCTCCTCCTTTCTTGCCCCTAAAAGCAAAAGAAAAGCCCTTAAATCACTTATTAGTTGCTGCAAGGCTGTGCTCACGCTGGAAGCAACTCTGCAGGCCTTTTGCATGGAGTGTAAGATCTCACCAGAAGCTACACCCCTCTCAATCCTTTATAATAATAATAATTCTTGTGCTATATAATATATCTTCCACACACAGAGACACCCAGATTCTGAAACAGCTGTGCAAATGCTGCTGTTTGAGCTCAGGAGCCAAATGTTTTCCCAGTTCTAAACTTGATCTCATGTTCTACTACCAACAAATTAAATATGGTATAGGGCAGCTCACACTGTTAATTTGGATTTATTTATTCTAGTTTGGTCTCATGGAGTGGACGAAAACATCTCTCCTCTGCCTTTGGAAAACTATTGGGAAGGGTGATGTGATAGGCCACAGGGGCTTGCCGGTCCTTTGCCAGCACCTTACCCTTTAAGTAGGCCCCAAGCCACACCACCAAGCACCAACCAGATAATGGGTCCTGAGGGAAACCCTATCTAGACATTGCCTGGAGGTTCCACCTGTGCTAGAAGGAGCAGGACAGGGCACTCTCATTCATCTGCCTGATGGGAAGGAAGGAGATCAGCTGCAGAGCTTCACCAGAACGAAGGGTAGGGAAAGCTGGAGGATATAAAAAGCCTCTGAAAGGAGATGGGGGGGTGGAAGTCCACAGAACAGGCTGAAATAGCAAGGCCTCTAAGCGAGGGGCTTCCAGACAAAGAAGGGAAGTTTGGCTCTTACTCCCTTGCCAGAGGCCATCTTCAGGCTCTGGATAAGGCCAAGGAGGAAATAGCTGCATTCCATGTTTACCCTGCCCCCTTCCTGCACAGGAAGACATAGGAGTCCAGCACATAAGCCAGGCACCCCAGGAAAGGATGCCTACAGAAGGACTGTAGTTATTGTTGAGAGTGCCCTGGGACATGGTGGAAGCCGGCCTGTGAAGCAACAGACCTGAAATAAAGCCAGACTTGCAGCAGGCCATATGCGAGTCAGTGCCTTTGACCCCCTAGTCTAATGTGGGCCCAGGTAAGATAGGGAACATCCCTCTTTTGATGTGCCTCTTCCTCTGGGGTTCAGCACAACCAGAGTAGCAATTTGTAGGAAATATGAATTTGGAAAGGGGGATTTTTTTTTCAGCTGGTTGACTAAAACTGAAGCATTCTGAGATCGTAGTATAGTATGTCCCAGCAAACTACATGCAGGATTAGCAGTTGTACTGCCTGCTGTAGGGTCCTTGGCTCCAATATGCTCACATCATATATTTCTAAATAAAACAAATAGTATAAAGACACCATATGTCTCCAGTGTTGTCTCACCCAAAAGAAACTGAACTCTGTAACACTGTAGCTAGACTTGCCATGCTCATAGAGCTGGGATATGCATAGCAGTATTTTATAGAGAGCTCTCATCCGGACTCTTTTGTATATGCTTTGATTTTTATTCCACTTAGATTTGATTATTTTATATATTTGCTGCAACAACTTGGATTTTGAACAGTTAAGATTTTGAATAAGGCAAAACGAAAGATGGCTTTGACAAATTTCATTTTACCATAAAGGCTCTTATAACTAAAGCATCAGCACTACCCTCAGAATTTTTCTGTATTTAACAGAAATTTATCTAATGGTCCTATAGGACTAGTATAAATAATACCACCTCATTTCCGCTTTCCAATTTACAACAAATTCAGCCTAGCAAGGATAACTCTGGTGTGAAATTAACAATTCTGCTTCTCACTGGGCTCAAAGATAGGAACCACTCACTTGAACCAAATTATTTCAATTTATCAATTTAGTCTGTGATTTCAGCCACTACAGTAACCTAACAGTACTTCAAAAGAAGCTGACAGGAGTAACAGGTTTAATGATAATGAAACTCACCAGACTCAGTCACAGAATATTTGAGGACCTATAACAATTGTAACGCTACCATGGTATAATGCATCTCTTTTATTTTGATTTCTCACTATCACTCTCTAGACTCAGACACACAAAGTGCCATATTCTGAATTATGCTTGTCACATTGGATTTGAACATAATGACACATTAAGTTCCTATGTATGCTAGTCATCTATTATAATTCCACACACCAAGGGATTCTTTTTACTTTACAGGAGGACAAAACACAGAAAGCTGCTTTGTACCATCTAGCCTAGGATTGTCTTCTGACTGATAGCAGCTCTCCAAGGTCACAGATAAAAGGGTTTACCATCACATGTGGCCCATATTCCTTTTCAGTGGAGCTACCAGGGATTGAATCTGGGACCTTCTGCATGCAAACCTGGGACTTTCTGCAGTGGAATGTGCTCTTCCACTGAGCTATGGTCCTTCTCCATAAAATGACTAAAAGATCCACAGATACATGTACTCTATCAGAGATCCAAAAACAACTATAGAAGAGAGTAAAAAAAAAGATTATGTTTTCCTACTTACAGACCATGGTTTTCATATGGTAAAATAAAAAAGGCATTACAAGCTGGTGGTATATATAAACTGGTATCAAGAGAGTTGGGCACTTCCAGGCTGTCCCTATTTTTGGATGGGATTCCATCACACACTAACAAATTCAGGTTGTGCAATTAAAGTGGCTTTGGAGGTTTTGCGCAACAAACCCACTTCCCCAAAAGATCAGACTTTTTGCAATAAGGAAAGTGACAAGAAAATGCACTGAAAGGCGTGATATAACACTTGCTTGGCGAACGTAATCTAACTTCTCCACAAACAAATCAGAATGCTCAATAAATGACTGATGTTGTCTAACCTCCCTGCAAACAAATCAGGATGAATACTTAATAAGCAAGTTGTCTGAAACAGGAAGCAACTCTAAACAGGAAAAGACTTCTGTAATACAGTGGCACTGCCTCACAATGTCGTCTGACTTAGCCCTTTACATCTTTTCGAACACAGCACAGCAAATAACTGAAGAATTTTGAAGATCTTGTGTCACCAACAAAGGCAGGTTGCCATCAAATCCACCCCAGAATGCAACATTTCTAATTCCAGAGAATTAGGACTACAATCCTATGAACATTTATTTAGGAGTAAGTTCCACTTAATTAGCAGGGCTTACTTCCAAATAACATGCACAGGATTGACTGTCACAAGACCACAACACAAAAAGAAAAAGGAACTGGGAGGGAAAAGGGGTGAATTTGAAGCACTAATTACACAACAAAATGACACAAATTAAGAATAAACAAATTGAGCGAGAAGAACATTCAGCTCACCAGATGAGACCAAAGAAAAGGATCACAAGTGCTTCTGAAATAAATTCAAAGACATTAAAAGTAAAAGCTACAAAACTCAGGGAAAGTAAAGAAATAATTTGCATGATTTCATGTACATGATTGTTGTTAACTGCTTTTTTATGAACAGTGGTATACATATATTTTATAAATAAATAAATAAAACATTTGCTGGCAAAATTCCATTAGATATAAACAAAACAAGCATTACAAAACAAACATGTTGGGTATCTTACTATATCCAAGTCAGTAATATAATATGCACTGCCTTAGCATACGTAAACTATTTACTTTGATTAATATGCCTCCATATTACAAACAACAAGGAAGTTAACCAAAGCATTCTAAAACATACATGTTCATGTCTTTGATAAAGGGCTTACCAGAGCAAATACTTGAAAGATACATTTTTAGAAAACTGGAGAGGGGCCAGGGTTGCCTCTTTTTAAAGAGGGGTTCCAAAGTCTTTCACACCTGTATGACAGACAGAAATTCTTAAGATGAAGCTTTTCCAACCATGGCATCTCCATGGTGGGGAAAGTCGCACCTGCTGTAGCCCATCTGTTTTAGGTTTTGATTTTGCTGGAAACTATAAGGCAGTATATACATGTACTAAAGAAACAGCCATGAAAGGAGGGGCTGTGGGTGTATTGCTTCTTCAGGATGCACTATGCCCCCTCCATTTTGTATTTAAAAAACAGTGATTTTGAATTGTATCATACCTATATTTAGGTATTTACACCGTCAACAACCTCTCCCACCGTGTACCTTCATCGTCATATTTCTGACTATGGGTCTGACTTGCTGAATATTTGCCTGTCATGCTGAGGTGAAAGGTACAATTGCCATGCCAGAGAGAGAAAACAATAGTCGCAGGTGTGAAGAGCCTGGGGTCCTGCAGATATTGTTACGTCTACAACTCCCATTATCCCTAATAATTGGCTATGCTGCTGGCTGGAACTGACGGGAGTTGTAGTCGAACACCGTCAGGAGGGCGACAGGTTCACCACGCTGATGTATACTGAACGAGTAACTAAAGTTTCTGAGGCAGGCAAAGGAATTCTCCAATGGGGAAAGGGGGAACACAAACGTTTCAGCCAAAGAAGCTGAGGTCTCGTCCACGTCCCCTCCCTTCTCCCCTAGAGGGCAACGAAACTCCACATGGCGCAGCACCCCGGGCGGCGCACCCGGTCCTGAATCAGAAGATACCAATGCGCGCTTTTGAGGTCCGGCTGAAGAGCGGGGGCTGGGAGGGGAGCCGTTAGAGAGCTATATGCCAGTCTTCTGCGCGTGAGGCTGCAGTTGCGGTAGCTGCAGCTTCAAACATGAAGAAAGGGGAAATGATTGACAGCCGCTTCCCGCTCTGCACGGCTGCGTCACGTCCCGCGCGGCGTCACAGAGGTCACGCGCTTCTAAGCCTTTGCTGTGTTGTTCGCGGGAGCCTCGTTGCTCTCTGTTGCTCGCCAGAGGCTGACGGGAGATGTTGCTCCTTATCCTTCTTTCTCCCGCCTTCACGTTTTACGCTTTCTTTCGGCTTTCTGGGCAGGCGTAGCTTGTCGCAGGCGGTACCGAAGAGGTAGAAGACTGTTGGACGAGAAAAAAAGATTCCTTCATGTCATTGCCGACTAATTTCTTTAAAAAATAAATTGAAGTCGCACTCCTGTTCATTGGGACTCTTTAGCTCTTGCTGCCTCACACAGGGAGTCACACGGTTATACGCGGTTACCTGGGAGTAAGGCCCGCAAAATTCAGTGGGACTCGCTTCTGAGTATACATGTATAAGATTGCCTTGTGAAGTCTCCCTCAGTGAGAGACAGATCCTCAGGCTCTACCATTCTCTTGGGAGCCAGCACACACACAACCATTTCAACAGTGCAGTCCTATGCACATTTACTCAAAAGTAAGCCCTACTGCTTCCAATGAGACTTGCTCCCAGGGGTGCATGCAGGCACCCCTGGAAAATGGAAAGGTGTGGCAGAAACCCTTATAAATCTGAAAAAAGTTGGCTTTTCATCATGTTAGTCTACACCTTTTCTTTCTATGGGCCACTTCTCACAACTTTTTGTTAGTTTGATTGCTTAACATCTGAGTTGAAGAGATCTGGTGAACTCAAAATATTGCTCGGTGCTTCATGATGTTTTGGTTGTCCCAAATGAAGGTATTAAGAGGCCAGACAAAAATTGTAAGCAGCCATTGGTCCATTAGAAATGGCTTGGGGTGTGTTTGCTGATTGTAGATCCGACATGCACACAAACACTCCTGCTGGGAGGAAGGGAAGGATATAAATCAAATAGATAAATAAACAATGGACCACAGAATGCTAGCAATTTTTATTTACCATTGTATCCCAAAGTCTTGATGGCTATATGGAATAAGCCAGTATGCCACTGAATTATAACCAGTTGCTGTGGAGCTACAACAAGGAAGACAACTGCTGTCATGCCATGGGTTGTTGGCTGCCCAGAGACATTTGATTGGCCGCTGTGGGAAGCCAGATACTAGACTAGGTGGACCTTGGCCTGATCCAGCAGTGCTGTTCTTGGGATAGGCATTCTGTGCATGACATGTTCAGAGATACTTCTTTGCTTTGCATGTTTTGTTTTTTGCCATGGCACCGAGAACAGTCTTTGGGACTATGTCTAGGCAAATTTAAGCAATGGTTACAGTTTGGCCACCTTGACCACAGCTCCATGGTAGAGCACATCCTTTATTTACAGAAAGTCAAGAAGTTCAATGTGACGCCCTTCCCTGGCTCTCCCTGTCAGGTTCCTACCTGCTCGTGGTTACTGCCTGTCTCTAGGCACCACCAGGGACTCCACCAGTCCGGACTGTCCTTTTTTATGGTTTCTCTCCCCGCTCTAGCACAGATCTCAACAGATCCCCCTGCTAGGCAGCACCACCAGTCACGTCCTATAACCAGTAGTCCCAGAGACTCGGCCTGAGTCTCCCTCAATTAGGTTACCTCTGTGACTGCGTGCTTAAGCTGTCCCAATCCCTTTGATTTACTCAGACTGCTTGTGGTGTTATTCTTCCCTTCCCCGCTGCCACCATTTGTTATCCTTCAGCCTTGGTATTTACCTTACCCTCCCTTCTGGTCTGTGAAACCCCAGCCAAGGATCAGGCCTTTGGTAAACCAAAAAGTATTTATTGAATAACAAAGATAACAAGATTTCTTTAAAAGGCACTTAAGCATATGGTTACATCTATTCCTGAGGTACTGGTCTTAGTATTAATCCGAACTCCACCCTCTCCTCGCATCCACCAACTCTCCACACAATCTCCTCTCAAAACCCACCAAAACAACCCACTAACATTCACCACCCAGATTCCACTGTCATTCTTCCTTTTATCCTGTCAGCCATTTTAAACATTCAACCAATCATCCAACATTCTACTGCCCATTCACTCCCCCTTCCTCTTTCATTCTACTTACCATGTATCTCCTATACAAACAGCACTTACCCTATTTACACTAATACAGGAACATCACATTCAACTCCTGGAATCTCTAGTGAAAAGGATCAGGTAGCAGGTGATGTGTGAAAGACCTCTGCCTGAAACCCTCTATAGTTGCTGCCAGAGTATACAATAATGAGGTAGACAAGCATCTACCTGGAATAGATGAACAAATAGCCCTCCCTGCTCCTACTTCCCCAGCATACACATAGACCTCTGTTATAATCTGGAAAGGGTACCACTTAAGTGCCTTTGAACCTTGATCATGCTATTTGTGTACCCATTTGCCAATGTGACTGTACATCAGAAAGCATAACAGCAATTTTCAACTGCATGCAGATTTTATATTTTAGCTATATACATTCTGGGGAAATGCACAAAAGGATAAAAATATTTAACATAGCTGTGAAAATGCCCTTATGGTTGTTTTCACATTACAGTGTGGGGAAAGTAAGTGTGTGTGCGTGTGTGTGCAACAGTAGCTTCGCTTTTTTCTTCTTCAATGGTGCAATCAATGCAGATTTAGCTATCTCTTGGTCTGTTATTAGATTAGATTGGCAGAAATCGGTCCCTGAGTCATTTGCAAGTGCCAGGTAGCAGAACTTTCAGGGAAGTGTCGTGGCTCCATGGTACAGCACATGCTATCATGCAGAAAGTTCCACCTTCAGTCTCTGACAGGTACGACTAGGAAAAACTGTCTGAACTTCAAGAGAGCCACTGCCCCTCAGTGTAAACAGTACTGACTTTTAAGCAGTTTCCTAGGTATACTGAAGTAGCATGCCTAAAACTTGCAAAATGTGTTCTGTGGATGTCCCTGGCTCTGTAAGATTCATCTCTACAGAACCTCTCATAAATGTAATTCCAAGGGGCTGCTATATTCCTATTAATTACAGCAGTCACCTGTTGTTGTTTAAACATTGTAATAGCTTAGATAGCTTTAAAAGCAGGTTAGAAAACTGCAGAGGATAGATCTAGCAATGGCCACAGCAATAATGGCTATATGAAACCTCCTTATTCAGAGGCAGTATCCCATGGAATACCACTTGTTGAGTTCCAACAGCAGGAGAGGATCATGCCCTCTTTGTAGGCTTCCCAGAGACACTGTGGGAAATAGGATGCTGAACTAGAAGGACATTTGGTCTGTTGCAGCAGGGCTCTTCTTAGGATCTTAAATGGTAGTTTATTTATTATTTTATTTTGTCTGACAATTTCAATCCTGCCCTTCTAGTGCCCGTGTTAACTACTCAGTTGCATGCATACAAAGGGTAGCTTAAAGATAAGCATAACGGAAGCACCGTACAGGGTTGCTGTTATTACAGGATACTTTCTTTGGGCATATCTCCCCCCTCTTGCATTACTAGAAAGGGCTATATCAGGTGTGGGAAACTTGTGGCACTCCAGATGTTGCTGAACTACAGCTCCCATCATCCCTGGCCATTGGCCATGCTTGCTGAGGCTGAAGGTAGCTGAGTTCATCAACATATGGAGAGCCACAGGTTCCCACACCTGGGTTAAATGAACCCAGTTAATGCACATTGCTCTGACCTGCTAGTATTGTACAAGATTGCCTCCTTGTACTTTGGTTTACTTATCATGGAATAACATGCTTCCATGCTCTTAAGCACCAATATAATTTAGAACTGCACTGTAGTTACATGAGACACATTTGCAGATATTCCAGGATGGCACCAGCCTGAACAATGAATGGCATACTTGCCAGTAGAATTGGCCTGGAATATTTTGTGGGTCGCGGTTATTCCTGTTTAACAGATGGCAAACTGTTCATTGCAAATGTTTCATACGCCAAGTGAGAAGCAGCCTAGTCAGTATGAAGAGCTCTCCGAAAAAGTAGAAAGGCAGCAACATATAATAAATGCACTATTCCAACGGGATTGGAAGTTTTTTGTTTCTGTTCTATTTTTGTGTCTTGTGACTTTTCAATGGGTCTTTATTGGTGTGTGTGTGGGGGGATAAGTAGTCAGCATTCCTTTGAAAAATAGAGTCCTTTTTACAGTCTCTCAAGCTGTCTGGCCTGCAGCTGAATCATAAGGTCACATATGAATATTATGAGAAAGACATTGGAATTGTGTGCCCATCTCCTCTCTTTGAGTTTCCTAGTTCCAAGACAAGGTGGTGTCTTGGATAGACTAAGACCCTATCTGCACTATACATTTAAAGCAGTGTTATGCCATTTTAAATAGTCATGGCTTCCCCAAAGAATCCTGGGAATTGTAGTTTGTTAAGACTGCTGAGATGAGACCCTTATTCCCCTCACAGGGCCACAATTTCCAGAGTTCCCTGGGGAGAAGGATGTATTGTTAAATCACTCAGGAAATTGTAGCTCTGTGCGGGGAATAGGGGTCTAGCAGTTCGCAGCACCCTTCATAAACTACAGTTCCCAGGATTATTTGGGGGAAACCATGACTGTTTAAAGTGGGATTATAGTATCCTGCTTCAAATGTATAGTGCAGCTGAGGTCTAATACTCAAAAATAAAGTTTTTGGAAAATAGAGCAACAGTTGTCCTTTGAAAGTCTGTTCTCTAAACATGATACAGAAGAGAAGAAGGCACTCTCTACCAACATTGTGGCAGCTATTCCATAAGGCTGGAACACAGTAAGAGCCCCTCCATTGACACATCTGCCTTTGGCTCACTCTCAACTGTCACCTAGTGGCAGCCCTTCCATCAGGCTAACTTAACTGTTTCCACCCCCACTGGTTATATGAACTATAACTTTAAGAACTAGAGCCTGAGTTTCCCTTTCTTCCCCCCCCCTTACCCCAAATGCTTTTTCCTTTTGTGTCATATCTTTTTGACTGTAAACCTAAGGGCAGGAACCATCCTGGTGATTTTTTTTAATTGATCTGTAAGCCACCCTGAGAGCTTTTCCAGATGAAGAATGGTGCTAAAAAGTGTTGAATTAATTAATTAATTAATACCATTATTTATTAACATTATAATACCTATTAACATGATTTATGCTAAGTTGTTTTATGCTGTTTTAATAAATGTGTTACATTTGCCACCTAGATATTTTGTTTATTAAGTGGTATATAAGCCTATAAAACAAACAAAACAAACATTAGGCTCTATTAAATTTGTACTGAATATTAGGCACTGTCTCTGTTGCCTTTTTAATGCCTACTGAAGACCTTCCTCTTTTAACAAGCATTTTAAGTAGAAACCTTATCCCAGTCTGCTTCTGGGTTTTTAAGGTATTTTTAAAGATGAAAAATTAGGGTGTTTTGTTTTTAAAATTTTTTTAGTGTTTTTCATTTGTTTGTCACCCTAGACTCCTTCTAGGTGGAGGGGTGAGATATACATTTAATTAATAAATACATAAGCAAAGTATAGTTCATTGTCTCTCAGACGTTTCTCTTTCAAGCCAAAAAAGCTATATGAAACCTAACCTAAATATTTTATTTATTTATTTAAAATATTTCTATCCCACTCTTCTACCCTATAATAGGGCACTCAGGGCAGCTTACAAAAATAAAATCAACCATATGTGGTTGAAGATGCACTCTATTTAAATAATTATCTTATTAGTAACCTCAGCCATCTGTGCAGATGGCAAGGCTGGCCAGGGGCTCTTATCATTAGTTTGTGGGGGCAGAGGGGACATAAAAAACAGATGCCCCCCCATTCCCTCTGCCCTGCTGTTGTACCAATTGCAAAGTGTTGTGAGCTCCACAGAGTTAATTCTATGTAGGAAAAAGAATTGTAATATAATAATACATCTTTTCCTTTCACTTTGCGGGCATATTTATACAAAGGTTTTCAAAGGACTAGGATGCTCTGATCCAAGGCTCCTCTCCTCAAACTACATGGCATCCATGCATTGAGGAAATACATGGATAAAATTACATGTCAGGTTTACTATGGTAGGCAGAGGTGAAGGAAATAGGACTGGAAAGGTTGTCTTTCATTGCGCAGCAATGTAAAATATTTATTCAAACATTTGATTGATTGACTGGTTGATTGATTGACATTGTTCTCTGGATGGCTAACAGCAACATGTTCTTAAATAACAATCTCCAGCATAAAATCTTCCAGCATTAAAAAAAAAATTGGCATATGATTTCTAAATCCCAATCAATTAATTCCAGGATTCCACATTATATAGATTTCCCCCCCTAAGATATAAGGTTGCAGTCCTATGCACTTTTATTTTGGGACTGTAAGCTCTACCAATCTCTTACTGGGGCTTGTTTCCAATTAAACATTCTTAGGATCAGGCTGCTATATTTACTACTTTGCAACAGGGATGGGTAACCTGCAGCTCTCCAGATTTTGCTAGACTTCAGCTCCCATCATCCTTGTCTATTGGCCATGCTGGCTGGGGCTGATGGGAGTTGGAGCCCAGCAATAGCTGGAGGGCTGGAGGTTCTTCCTAATCCCTGCTTTATAAGCAACAATAAATTTGGCATCAATTGGCATTCTAAAGGCAGCTTATGAAAGTGATAGATGACTGACTAACTGATTGCCAGAGTCTTGCTATATTTCCATTTGGCTATAGCAATTTTTTGACGTTGTGTTGAGCCACCACAACAATGAGGGGATTCTTCTGCAACAATTGGTCACACAGAAGATTCTACTATGGGCTGATTCGCACCTGTGTATAAAGGTAGAGCTAAGATAGGTGTGGGAAACATTTGGCCCTGCATATGTTGTAGAACTACAACTCCCATCAGTCGTAGCAATCATGGCCAATGGCTGGGGTAATGGGAATTGTAGGTCAGCAACATCTGCAGGGCCAAAGGTTCCTCACACCTGGCCTAAGATCTTTAATTGCACATCCACAAACTATAATGTGTGAATGAGACACACATGTTTGGAAACCCATTTATCATGTGGGTGGCCTGGCCATGTGTCCTACTTTTCAGAGGACAGTCCTTTATCTGAAGGGCTGTCAAGAGGACAGTGCTCTGCTTGAACTGAGCTGTCTGTTTTAATTTTTGTTTAAAGATATCATAAAGAGGAAGAGGAAGTTGCCCATCAATAGCACCTGGAGAGCAGACTGAGCAGGCACACAGGTCACTTGGTCAGAATCACCCCAATATGGTGACATGTATTTCTATTTATATTTACATAATGATTTCTAAATGTGCATATACACATATAAATTAGCAAATGCAAATTTTATGCAAAACTCTTGCCCTTTTTTGGAGATATGTAAATGGTCACCCTATTTGTCATAAAGGTGCCCTTGCCGGATGACTAGGATTGCAGCTCCCTGTTGTACACACATAGAGCTGCAAACATGAGATCACTGCCACAAACCCCCAGTAGCCCCTTTTCTTTCAGGCAACTGGTGAAGGTGGTGAAATAATAAACCAAAGACAAGCAGCATGCTCATTTCAGCAGGAAAAAATACTAATTTAAACCAAGAATTGGCTCTTTGCTTGTATTCTCGATTTAGGATAAGTTCTTTTTACAGTTCAATAAGTAGCATAAAATTCCAGCCACATTTCCAGCTAGTTGCAGTAAAATAAGTGGTGCAGGAACAGGCCAGAAGATATTTAAAAGTCTAATACTTCCTTGTAATGATTTGAATATTGGAAGCCCTGCAGCTAAAACCCATAGAAAACCAATTTTGATTTAAATAGTAAGTATCTTTGTTGCAAGCAGTTATATGCATAAGAATTCTTGATGCACACATGTCCTGATCTTAATCTGGAAAGGGGAAATGTCACCAATTTTATACAGTAGACTCAGAATAATGCATGCAATATTTGAAGCTGGTTAGGAAAATAATCTGCTCTGCTACTGGAAAGAGGAGAAAGTTAAGTGGAAATTAACCTTCTGAATGAATGTGTTTAAGATGACTTAACAGTGAAATCCTACACATGTCTATTCAGATGCAAGTCCCATTGAACTCAGTGAGTTTTCCTCACGGGTGAATAGGATTGCAGCCTGAAGCCTGATCACTATTAGATTCTTCTACACTTCAGTTACAGTAATTGTAGTATAAGCACATTTCTAACCTGCCCTATTCCATAGACTCGAGCCAAGTTACAGTAAGTTTACCAAACCCAACATAGATTCACAAATCCCCAAAGGAATCAGATTTGAAGCAATGAAGAGAAACAGTGCATAAAGAAACAGAGCTGCACAAATCAGCATCATTTGATGTGTTGGGGGTCCATTCGCACATTATATTCTAATGTGGTTGTGACTTCCCTATGTTAGTACTCTGCGTTGGTGGCAGTAGCGGTGGGATACGAGCCAAAGAGAGTCCCAAAGACACGTGGTGACAAAGGAGACTACATCACAGGTGTTGGCTGTAACGGTGGTACGAATACTAGAGAATCCCTAACAGTGGTGTGACAAACAGAAATAACAAAACAAGATTACTTGTGAGAGTGACTGGCAAAGAGTGTGTGGCAAAGAGTGAGTGAACTCAAACACCATGGCTGAATATATAAAAATGAAAAGAGAGGAGCTGGTGGAGAAGTGCATAACATTCAATTTACCTCACGAGGGTAAAGGGGTAGATGAATTGAGGGTAGCACTTATAGGATTTGCAACTGCCCAGCAAAAACAACCTGTCAGGGAAGAGACCCCAGAAGGATACTTAAGCAATCCCGCTTATATAGAGTACTTGAGAGAGAAGTTGAGGATGGAAACTGAGAGAATGAGGATGGAAGCTGATGGGAAAGACAAGCAGAGAGAGTTGGAATTTGAGAGAATGAGAGTGGATGCGGAATTACAGGCAGAAAAGTTAAAATTTGAAAGAGAGAAGTTTCATTCTGATGAGACAAGGAAAGACAGAGATGGAGCAAAAATAAAAATTACTCCAAAGGACTTTGCTGTCTATGAGCCTGGGCAAGATCCTCAAATTTATCTCACAACCTTTGAAAAGGCAGCTCAGTTGTGGGGGCTACCTGAAGATAAATACATGCAGTATTTATCAAACCTGATCAAAGGAGAATTGGCAGAGGTATACCAATATTTCCCCTCAGACAAGCCCGTCACCTATGCTGAGTTTAAAGAGGCAGTCTACAAAAGATTCAGACTGGGACCTGACTATTTTAAAAAGTTCTCCCGAAACTGTCAGATCCAAGCAGGGAGGTCTTTTGTTGAACTGGGAGCAAAGCTGATGGACATATTTGGGAAATGGCTGACAAGTGCAAAAGCTCAGTCTGTGGAGGAGGTGAAAAACCTCATGATACTGGATCAATTATACCATCAGTTACCACCAGAAATAAGGCTCCTGGTCAAAGACCGTTCCCCTACATCTGTGCAGGAGGCCGCAGAGATGGTGGATCACTTTGCCTCCAACAGAACTGGCTGGGTGGGGAAAACATCAAGAGAGTTTAAACCCAGACCATATAGTGCTGGCAGAAGGGATGTGGTACCACAGCGAGTGAGTCCTCCAGTAAAATCTGAAGGGCACAGGACACCCCAGAGTGGATCTGTGTACCCTAAAACAGAGGAGAAGTTATGCTACAAATGTGGTAGACCGGGGCACCTACGTTTTCAATGTGAGGTTGCCAACCCCATTAGTAATCCTGCTCAGACAAGGGCAGTGAAAACAGAGCCCAAGGCTTTAGAAACAGCGAAAAAGGTTCAGTTTTGCCATATAAACTGGACAGAAGTAACAGACCTTGATTCAAGTCTGAGAGAGGAAGTGAGTGTACAAGGGGCAAATTATTGGGCATTGCTTGACACTGGTGCCGCTCAGACGTTACTGAGGCCAGATTTAATAAAATCTGAAGAAATATTACCTCAGGAAACGGTGAATATCCAAGGAGTGAGGGGTCAACCAGAAAGCTTGCCTGTGGCCATGGTGAAAATGGCATGGAGAGGCCGAGAGGGCAGATATAAAGTAGGCATTAATGCCCAGCAACAAGAACCAGTAATACTGGGAAGGGATGTTATGGGAGCCCAAGGGAAAATATATGTGGTGACCAGACAGCAACTTGGCAGAGAAAAAGAAGCCATGTTAAGGGGGGCTGAAGCAAACAGGGTGGAAACTGTTAGCGAGCCTCAGGTCACCATAACAACCACTAGCAGGCCTGGTGAAGGAGACAAACTGTATCAGCTGGTCTCTGGGGAAGAGACAGAGCATTTCAGAGAAGAACTGAATAAGGATGCCAGTTTGAATCAAATAAAGGAGCAAGCCCTGACCCAACAGATTCCTTTCACTGACAAACTGAGGAATCAAGTTGTGTGTGAGAATGGGATTTTATATAGACTGTGGATGCCTGCTGAGAGAAAGGATGAATGTGAACCAGTGAAACAAATGATGGAAGTGGTGAAAGAGAATCTCAGTCAAGCTCAGCAGAAGCAAAGTTACTGGTATGACAGAACAGCCAGGGAACGTGTGTATGATGTGGGAGATATGGTTATGGCATTCATACCCAGGAAACATGACAAATTACAGGCTAACTGGGAAGGACCATATACCATCAGAGAAAGGCTTGACACAGTGACGTATGTAATCACCACAGACCAATTAAACAAAAACAAAGTGGTTCATGTAAATATGTTAAAGCCTTACCATACCAGGGATGCACAGGTGTTGCAAGTTACCTTATTCCCTGAGGGAAGTGGGCCTGAACTTCCAGATTTGGTACAGGAAAGCAAAGACAAAGGAGGGGTAGATCAAGTGGAATGGTCAGAGGAGGTGAAGGAGGAAGGAAAAGAAGAGATTCTGAGAGTTTTGAAAAACTATGGGAATCTCTTTAGTAATAAACCTGGCCGAACCAGTATAGCCAAACATTCCATTGATACTGGAGAGCATGCCCCAGTCAGATCTGTACCGTGCTGTGTGAATGGGAAAGGTGGATGTGAAGTGGATGGGTGGTGAACGTTGGAGTGGATGTTGATAGGTTGAAATGGTGAAGGTTGCATTCAACTAAGTTATATTCACTCTCAGAGTAAATCTATTAAAATGAATGGGCCCACGTCAGTCATGTCCATCATTTTTGTTAGGTCTACTCTGAGTAGAAGTAACATTGGTTACAACCCTGAGACTCTATGAGTTGTATTCAACATTTGTCAATCTTCTCTATGGTTCTGTTATTCACCACTGGCTTTTTTAAAAAGCACATATACCAATGTGATAGTTTTGCATATTCAGTTTATATATTCTAATTATATGCCTAGCTAGACATATTGGAAACAATTCTGCCAAAGCTAAGCACATTTCAAGTAAGGCTGTGTCAAATTTTCACCAGCAAAAGGGGATCTTTCAGTGGGAAAGATTCATGAATCTTGTCTGCACACTTTTTTCTGCCTTTTCATAGCAGTTTATTTTGCTGATCTACAGTTTGATTTCATTAAAAACAAGTGAACCCGAGGCTTCCCCCTAAGACAATCTCAATTTCATGGAATGATAGAGTCAGTGTGATGACATGATGTCATTACTTATCCAGTTAGACAATATCATGAAGCCAAATCAGAGTAAGGGAGAAAGCATTGCTCTCCCTCTGAATGGGCTTCTTCATAACACCATATAGCTAATCAGATGCAACTATGTATTATGTTATGAAGGCACAAAATGAGGGCAATGTTTCTCACCTTTGATCTGAATGCATGAAAAAACCTCCCTATTTTGCATCCCCCCTCACAGTGCTAAAATGGAAGTTGCATTTCATGGGAGCAACATTTCCTGCAAAATGAGTACCTTTCATTTTTTGCTCAGTCCTTTAAAGTTAAGACCTTATACATCATTACTAGGGAGTAAACCCCATTAAACTCTGAATTTTACTTCTGAATCAACATGCGTAGAATTGGACTGCAGTTCTCATTCAGTTCAAGCCAAGCATTATGTATAAGCTTAATTCTTCAGCTCTAGATACACAATCATGCCTATTTTCACATCCATTTCCTCCTGAACCTATTGCCAATTTCAGTCTTTGACAATCATCATCATCACCCATAAACATAACTCAGAAGCTCTGCTATTTCTTTAAACAGAGTTGTGCATATGCATGATTGTCCTGAAAGAGCTTTGTGATACATTTTGACTTTTTTACTAGTTGCCTATTGTTAAGTTCTAATTTACATTGTCTTTCCGATATTTACTTTGTGTTTCTTTGTTCTCTCATGCCCAGTACCTTTTTTCTTTCCTACTGACTTTCCCAACATGCCTCTCCTTGCCTCTTTTTTCTATTTGGTGGACTGAGTGTTCTCCAGCCACTGACCTCCTTTTCTTTCATCTTGTGCATGGCTTAGATCTGTTGGATCTTTTGATCTATTGGCAATGAGCATCAGAAAGCACATGTTCTCATTTGGCAACACTGCTGCAGTTTACTACAACACCTTTTGTCCATCCCGGCAAAAAAAACAAGGTTCTCTATTTGACATTAATTTTCTAGCAGAAAAATGGCTCAGGGAACATTCAAAATGCAAGATCATTGGATATTTGGGCAAACTAGTGTATTGTTTTCATAAGATTATGAAAACACTGAATACAGGAAATCTGGGTAACTGAGATTCAGGTACTATGCTTTAATAAAACATGTCAAGAAGCAAATTCTAAACACACACATGGACTGGAAGGATATTGTGTGAAATTCAGATTTGCTTCCATGCATTATGTGTGGGATTCACATTAAATAACACCCTGCAACAAAGCACATCTACCCCTGTTTTACATGACAGCTGTTGCTTTAGAGAAGTTATGCTGTATACCCAAGAGCCACATAATAACAGAAAGGTTTCTGGGTCTTCCTATCATATTCTAAGTAGCAGAAAACTCTACAAAGTGATATTTCAGTGAGCCAGAAAAACGTCTCTACATCATTCAATATCTCTGGCAAACAACTGTTCCTTATTTGCCAGATTAGAGCTATAATCAAGTCCAAATGTTCTTTATTCCCCCCCTTATGATCCCTTCGTCTGAAACCTGATGCTGGCAAGGGGTACTGTCCTCTTGTGACCTTTTCCCTTCCTGTCTCTTCAGCCCACCAACTTTTCAACTGTGAACAATTGTAAAACAGCAACAGTTGCAGGATTATCACTCTCTTCACACACCTGGAGGTCTGCCTACCACATTGGTGAAGAGATGGGTAGTGGGAATTGGTTTTGCTGTCTGATCCCAGAACAGGTATAAAGCAACAGAATGGCAGTCATGTAGTGTAAAGCTTGCATCATAAGTCCCTTTAAAAAAAAAGGAACCAGTGGTCTCTAGAATATCTCTATGACATTGGCCTTGTTTCTTGGTAAACCATAGTGCAGGACTGATAAAAATAAATGATTTTTTAAAAATGGATTTTTTAATTTAAATCAGATTTTTTCATGGTAACCATAGTGCAGGGGTGATAAAAATAAATTTTTTTTTTAAATGGATTTTTAAAATTTAAATCAGATTTTTTAAAATTTAAATCGGATTCAACATTTTCTTAAAACAATGAGTAAAAGAAAAGCCTAGGTCAAATATATCATTATGAATATTAATAATACAACTTCTAATTACATTCTATGAATACGTTAACAGCAGTTTATGCACATGGGAAATAACTTGATCAGTCCTATTCTGCAGGTGGTGTATGTGACGATCCCACAGCTGGCTCTACCTGTGATACTCCCACCAGGGCCACCACTTGTCAGGATCTCGGTTTTTATTTGTTCTCTCACACGCTCTAGCACAGATCTCACAATATCCCACTGCTAGGCAGCACTACCAGCCACTTCCTGTAAACAATACTGCCTGAGACTTCGCCTTTAGTCTCCTTCTGGCTTCTTGTTACTATGTGTCTGAGTGCCCTTGCCGTCCACAACCCCTCTGTACTTTATCTATAAAGTATACAACCCTGGGTTGCTCTATATGCTTGACGATGTTACAATATCTCTCTCTTCACCACTGCCACCATTTGATACTGTTTCTCTCCAGCCTTTGGTATTACCCTGCCCACCCTTCTGGTCTGTATCAACCCCAGCCAAGGATCAGGCTTTTGGTAAACCAATAAAATATTTATTTATAAACACCAGGAAATAACAAGATTATGTAAGGTAGATTTAACAAGTGTATGGTTTCATACAGTGTCACTCTTTATGTTACTGGTCACATATGATTTGCCTAAATATCAGCCAAATACAATCCAAGCCTCCCTCAGAACTCTGCCAACCAACTCATCCAAATAACTCTCCACTAATGACTCTCACCCCCCCTGACTCAACTGTCATCCTCTCATTTATACCTTCAGCCATTCAAACACTCAGCCAATCATCATACAGCATTCTCTAGCATTCTAGCCCATGTAGTCCCCCCTCTCACTCAGTCACTTACCATATATCACTTAATAAACCCGCACTTACCATATTTACAGATATTAAAATACAGGGACATCACAGTGTACATAAAGTGCAAGCTCTCTTTCTCTGTCTCTCAAGACCTTGCCTCCCTCTAAGTGCAAAAATAGAGGTCAGTGAATAGGGAATTTGGGGAGATGGAGTAGATTTGAACAAGGAGACCACCAAGGTAGTAATCCAGCTCTTAACATCAGTAACTAGGGATTTGCTAAATTGGATTTATTATTGAATTTTGTCATAATCTGAAAATGTGCATTGTTTTCGGACCAGCATTGATTTCTTGCAGCAGGTTAAGGCTATGATTGGCACAGTTCATTTTTTTTAAAAAAAATCCACTCTGAATTTTATGTTATTGTCTTCATAATCCGCTTTCCTCTAAGCTGATGCATTCTTAACTGAACTCAGTGGAACAAGTGCCTATAGTACAAGAATTTTCATAAGTATTTTAGTTAGCAATTACGTTATTTTTTTCACTAGAAAAAACCCCTGCATATTGACAACTGCGCAAACAATCAGGGGGAAAAAAGGGCAGATTGGTACTGAAAGCCGGACTGTCAGAATTCAAATGGGTAGGAACCAGCTACTGAACCCCATCCTTAGCAGTATGCTCATTTACTCATTCTTTACCATTAAACTTGGAATAGTATATTCACTATTACACTGAAGCTAAGGATTAATCCCTATATTTATTAGCTTTTTTTTAAAAAATGTAAACATGCTTTTTTCAAAAAATGGTTTTCAGGGTGATATATATAAGAATTTATCATTTACAATATAATATTATAACAATCGGAAACATTAACCAACTATAAAATGAACATAGGAATATAGGAAGCTGCCTTATACTGAATCAGACCATTGGTCCATCTAGCTCAGTATTGTCTACACTGACTGGCAGTCACTTTCTCGGGTTTCAGGCAGGAGATATTCCCAGGTCTGCCTGGATTGAACCTTGAACCTTCTGCCTGCAAAGCAGATGCTCTGCCACTGAGCTACAGCCCTTCTCCCAAACTATCTAACCAGGTGAAAATACAATTATTTAAGCAAACACTACTACTACTACTATTATTATTATTATTATTATTATATTTCATTAGTCATTTTGCTTCATAAAAATGAATCCAAAGCGACATACAAAGATTAAAACCAATATACAGGTGGGCCCGCTTATATGGCAGGTTCCGTTCTGGACCCCTGCCGTAAAGCGGAAATCACCGTAAAGCAGAATCCCATTGAGTATAATGGGGTACATCGCGCAAAAATGACACGAAAATGCCGCAAAATGCCACAAAAGCGGCAAAAGCTGCTTTAAAATGGGGAATGAAAGCCGCCGCATTAGCGGAAAGCCGGTAAGCGAAGCGCCGGTAAGCAGGGCCCTACTGTAAAACTAACACAAATAAAAAGTTTAAAAAACAGTACAGAGATAAGGCAGTGGAACAACCCACCCCTAAAAGAGGCTACAATGCTCTCCAAAAGTTAAGAGCCAAATGCCTGGGGGAAGAAGAATATTTTTGCCTGGCTCCTAGAGATAGATAATGATGGTGCCAGGCATGTGCCTCTGGGAAGAGTGTTCCAAAAGCAGGGGGCCACCACTGAGAAGGCCTATTCTTGTGTTGCTATCCTCTGCACCTCCCTCAGAGGAGGCACACAAAGAAGGGCCTCAGATGCTGAACACAGGGTCCAGGTTGATTCATATGCAAATAATTTACCTTCCATTATGCTTCTACTTTTGGCATTTTTCATCTGTTCTTTTATAAAATCCTTCCCTAGTGAACTCAGCAATCAGGAGAACAGTTTCCATCAAGAGCACTAGGCACTAATTGCTAAAAAGGGATGGTTGGAAAGAAAGTAAAAGGCAAGTTATTGGGTTTAGCAAGCAGGTTCTTACTATTCTTTTGCCAACTAGCTTTTCCAGTAACAAATATTAGGGGTGAACTTAATCTACAGTACTATTTCTGCTCTGAATTATGCTCAACACAGGTGTTCCTGGTCTTCTTTTAATCATTAATCATTTCTCTTTTCTCTGTATCTTCAAGATAGCACACGTGTCAGCGAAACATATTTGGACGTGCTTAGATGCCTGTACATTAATCTAGTCTGTGTCTTCCTTTAGTCTAGCTTTTGAGAGAATTAATTTAATGACTTCTATATGAGGAGAGACTAGCCTTGAACAAGATAAGGAAGGCTCTCCTCAGACACTGAGGAAATCTTTGATACTGAGATGGGTGTGGTTGGTGTGTAGCTCAGTCAGTGAATAATTTTAGCTCAGTTAGACAAGATGGCTTTTTAAATGAATTAATTAAGCCCAGATTTTTCCCTCTTGAAATCAGTAATAGATGACACAGAAATGGAAATGAACAAATGCGTTACAATTTTGGGAAACAAACATATTATAAAGGGTCTAAATCATGAACAAATGCTGTGGTTTGAATATTTTCAGAAGAGATCTTTTGGTAATTAACACTGAAAGACAAACATGTCCTAAGAAAGCTAACAAACTTTGAAAAATTAATAAAAATGAAGATATTTTAGAATTATATATGTTGATTTTTACAATACCACACAGAACATGTGAAAGTTTTATGATTAAGTGAGCACAGAATAGAGGGCAAAACATACTGATAGCTATATGGGGAAATTATGGGTAGAAAGAAAATAGATTCCCCCTAAATATAAATATAAAAGAGAACGGCTATAAAATCATGGGCAGATGGTGTGTAATCCCTGTATTTATAAATAGAATGAATACTAATTATTCAAGTAAATGCTGGAAATGTTAAAAATAGATTATTATCACATTTAATGGGAATGTCAACTTGCAAAAAATATTGTGGGTAAAAGAAGAAATATATAATGAAAACAATAGGTTATAAGATTCCATTATATCCATTGTTTTTCCTATTGAACCACACAGAAGGCTCAGTCAGACAGGAACACAAATAATAAATTTTGTACATGATAGCTGCAGCGAGATTATAATATGAGGGCAAGAGGTGATTACAATCAAATGATACCAAAAATAAGTGAATAAATGGAAAAGTTTGGGAATTTGTCCTAAAGGTGAAATTGACACAGAGGCAGCAACAGGGAATCCTTTTATTGAGTATTGCAGAGGGAACCTCCTGCTTAGTCAAATGGTATCTTTTCAATGGTTCGAGATATAGGCCACATTCACACCATACATTTATTCCGCTATTTTTCCAGATTAAACAGTCACGGATCCCCCCAAGAATGCTTGGAATTGTAGTTTGTGAAGGGTGCCGAGAGCTGTTAGGAGACCCCTATTCTCCTCACAGAACTACAGTTCCCTGAGTAGCTTAATAATCTACCCTTCTTCCAAGAGAATTGCAGGTCTGTGAGCATTCTTTGGGAAAAAACATAACTGTTTAAAGTGGAATAATAGCGGCATAAATGTACAGGGTGAATATGGCCATGGAGGCTTCTTTGTGGTGTCAGATGTATAATATAATATGGATATTGATCCTTACAATGCTAGCCAACATAAGTGGCAGAAAAGTTTCAGTCTAGATGTCAGTCTGCTTCTTGTTTGACACTTGTTTAAGCATCTAATGGTTTTACCTCCTGCTTCTTTGTATGATTGTGTCTCTCCTTGCAAAGGTTGTTGTAAAGTTTAATTATGAATACAATAAAAAATAAATGATTTGATTGTTCTATGAATCAATTGTTCAAACTGGTAAAGTGGTTATCTATAAACAAATAATTCTAAAATGTTCACTAGCCTATTTTTTTCTCCACAGATATTTACCTCATTTGTATCCCACCTTTTCCCCTGCTCGTGGTAGTGTAAATGGTTTTATTCCATTTCATTTCATTCCACAACAGCCTTTTGAGGCAGGCTAAGCTGAGAGATACTGACAAGTCCAAAGCCACCCAGTGCGAGAGGGATTTGAACCCAGGTATCCAAGTCCAATATTCTATCCAGCACACTACACTGGCTATTACAAGTTGCCTACCTGCATCAGATCTCCAGCTCAGTTGCTGAGATCTTCTATGATTTAATTTTTTCTTAAAGTTATTCCAAGAGTTCACATGGTAATGTGACGCAGCTGGTCAAGGATACGGCTCATGGATAGTTTAGAAAAATAAATAAGCAGCATGCCCTGGCTTTCCAGATGTATTTTATTACTTTATTGCCAATTCACAGGAAATGAACAATCATTTAGCACTGACAGGTACATGCTTAAACTCACTATCTTTCTTTGAAACCTTAAAATAATGTCTTACAGAAGTTTAGCATTAACCTTAAAATATGCCACTTTTTTCTTTTTGCCACAGTTACAATGTCTTGTGATAGCCCTTTCCAGCCCAATTGCTGACAGCGAGGCCAAAATCCGAGCAAGAAAAATAATAATTCAAAACACATTGGTCTTAATACAATTACTTAAAGATTCGTTGTAGGTCTGAGAAGGGAAGGCCTGTTCTCTCTTAATTGGAATCTAACCAAAATTAATGGAACGTTAGGACCTCTTCATACATTACAATTTCCTCCACTGCTAATGTATTTTATGTTGTTTGTGTTGAAGGAGGAAATGTGTGCCTTAGCAGCAGACTAGACAGCAAACTAAAACCTCAGGGCATTTTCAGATGTGATGCTAACAGAGCAAACCTAAACCCTTGATCTGTGTTGCTGGAGCAGGTTAGGGTGCAGCAGGGGGCTCCACCATTACGGAGGCCACCCACTGCAGCTATGGAAAGAGTGGTGGATGGAACCTGCTGGCGATAGCCAGTGTGCCCCCCTCCAAAAATGGGGCATTATGGGGCAGGGCGGAGCAGAGCTAGCCCTGGATCCTAAGCCACTCCATCCCTCTGAGACAGGCCAGATCCAGGCCCCTCAGCTGCTCCAGCCTGGAACTGCTACACACACACACACACACAGAGGGGGGGGGCTTGGGATGTGGCAACCAACTGCTTACTCCATTCTACTACTCCCTGCTCAGGGTTTGGATTGTGCTGCCTGGCTAGAATTTTGGCCATGTGGTGGCCATTGTGGGATTCCCAATACCACATTTATCGTGGTGTGCAATGTGAGGGTGAGGGGTGCATCTTCAAGGGAGAAACAGCAGGTGGGAATAAGGGTGCTTTACCCTGCACTACTAACAGAAAACTAATGATTTGAAACAATGCTGATGAAAGTTAAAGAGGAAAGCACAAAAACAGAACTACAGCTGAATGTCAAGAAGCCTGAAGTAATGACAACAGAAGATTTATGTAACTTTAAAGTTGACAATGAGGGGATTATCAATACCTCAGCACAGTCTAACTAAAATGGAGACATAGTCAAGAAATCAGAAGAAGGCTAGGACTGGGGAGGGTAGCTATGAGAGAACTAGAAAAGGTCCTCAATTGCAAAGATGTATCACTGAACACTGACGTCAGGATCATTCAGACCATGGTATTCCCGATCTCTATGTATGGATGTGAAAGTTGGACAGTGAAAAAGGCGGATAAGAGAAAAATCAACTCATTTGAAATGTGGTTCTGGAGGAGAGCTTTGCGCATACCATGGACTGCAAAAAAAACCCCAAATAATTGGATGTCAGCACAAATTAAACCAGAACTGTCACTAGAAGCTAAAATAATGAAACTGAGGTTATCATACTTTGGACACATCATGAGAAGGCATGATTCACTAGAAAAGATCATAATGCTGGGGAAAACAGAAGGGAGTAGAAAAAGAGGAAGACCAAACAAGAGATGGATTGATTCCATAAAGGAAGCCACAGACCTGAAGTTACAAGATCTGAGCAGGATGATTTATAACAAATCCTAATGGAGGTCACTGATTCATAGGGTCACCATAAGTCATAATCGACCTGAAGGCACATAACAACAACAGATGCTATTGGAGGTCATTGATTCATAGGGTCGCCATAAGTCATAATCGACTTGAAGGCACATAACAACAACAACCCTGCACTGTCTCTCCCCCTGCTTGACTAAAGACACCCAATCGTGCAGCAAGGCTGATGAAAAAAATAACGGTCAAGGAAGGGCTAGGCAAATTTCCTCCCCCCCACCTGATTTTGATTTTGTCACAACTGTGGCAGGGAGCGAAAGAGTTAAACTCACCCTTCCCAACCCCCCACAGCCCCTGCCAATTACATAACAAAGGCAGGCTTGTTAATTGCATTCACTCAATTAACATCATGTTTGGTCCTGACACAAAGTTGATTTGAGCTTTCATCATTCAAGAGTAGTTACTGCATCCTTCCTCAGTGGCTCTTTCCTACTGCCACTGTGAGCAGCAGAATTTATATAGCTTTATCCCTTAATGAGTACCTCATCCTCTGTCACAACCAGCAGATGCACTGGTCTCAATTTCTCAATCTCAGGAGGAATATCTTGCCTTTCTTCCATGGAACTCAAGGCATCCTACATGGGATACACATATGGTCTCCCATCCAGGCACACACCAGACCTAGACCTGCTTAGCTTCCATTGCTGCTTTATATGCTTTGAGGCTATGCTCTGTCATCCATGTGAAGACCCAGATTTTAGCAGAGCTTGGAAAAGTTACTTTTTTGAACTACAACTCCCATCAGCCCAATCCAGTGGCCATGCTGGCTGGGGCTGATGGGAGTTATAGTTCAAAAAAGTAACTTTTCCAAGCTCTGGATTTTAGCATCTTTACTTTCAGATGTGGATATCTGTGGTGGCTAACTTGTGGCCCTTCAGATGTTGTTGGATACCAGGTGCTGGATACCATCTGGACACCAGATGTTGCTGTATACCAGTTACAGCCAGTATGGCCAGTGGTCAGGGATAATGGGAGCTATAGCAACATCTGGAGGACCACAAGTTAGTTAGCTGCCCCTAATGTATGGAATCATTCACTACCATAATTTTTACTGCTAGGAAGGCCAATTTCTACTGAGTGAAAAAAAACTTGTCATTTTAGAAACGGGAATAATTAACAAAATACAGCAAGAGTTTGCAGTGTGTGAGAAATGTTAGAAACAAAAGTAAGGGAAATGTTTCAAATACATTAGCTGCAAAAGGAAGACAAATGATACACTGGATATGTGATCTGACATGGAAGGGCGAAACATGACAGAAGTCATATTTATACACCTAAAGCTTGTATTAAATGTATCTCTCTTTAATTGTCATGGCTTCTCTCACAGAATCCTGCCAATTTTATTTTGATGAGGGGAGAGCATTCATCGTTCTTGAATTTCACTAGGGTAGAGGTGTAAATGTAAAGCCCATTTAGATTTGTTGTTTAAAGCTATCCAGCACCATAGATATGGCTAAAGTATTTAAAAAGTTTCTTTGCTTCAGTCTGAATAAAATAGGAAACTGATGATGGGACAGTTAGCAATAAGAGAAGGGAAGATTCACAGGTTAGGACAGGAGGCATCAATGTGGCAC
Organism: Rhineura floridana; assembly: GCF_030035675.1. NCBI lineage: Eukaryota > Metazoa > Chordata > Lepidosauria > Squamata > Rhineuridae > Rhineura > Rhineura floridana. Next base: position 66,518,576 of record NC_084489.1, read on the forward strand.
CTACCCCTGCGTATATTTATTTCTTTATAAGAGTTCTTACTTGCCCTTCACCATACAGTCCCTTGCGTGCCCACAGAGGCCTTCCCTGGCACTAGGGATTGGAAAGAATTTTGAATCAGTTCACCTTCCAAGCTGAATCTATCAAATTCGCACTTTCTGAACAATTTGAAAACTGAAACACAGACATCTTTCAAAAAATGCACTTCTCCAAGTTTTGCAATGCTGTTCTCCAACCATACAATGTTTACAAAAATGGATAGATTAGGGGAAAGTGTGCATGAAAATGAATGCATGAGTGAAAATAACATGCAAAAATGCATAGTATGACAAGAAATTGCTTGCAAAAATGTATACTTTTGTCAAAACTGCCTACAAAAATGTGTTTATTAGGAGAAATTCGCACTAAAATACTGGGGAATTTTCACTGGGATTTAAAAAAATCAGAAATTGCTGCGGAAATGTGGAGAACTGAATTTAAGATTGGAAAAATGAGAAGCTGAAAGAACTGAAATTGAAAGATCTTTCCATCCCTATCTGGGACCCAGAGGGTACCCTACATCTGCCCTTCCCTCTACTGAAACCAGGCTTGAAAAAAAGCACTCTTTTGTAGCCAGTAGAACAGGTTGTGGTGTATACTTGGTTGTCTATGAGTGTGTGGTGCCCACAATGGTTTCTCCAGTTTGGAAACATGTCTGGGCCCAAAATGATTGGTGACCACCACCACCAGGTTAGGATAAGAATGTCAGAGGCCACTTGCGCAAACACTAGGGATGGGGGAGACATTCAATTCAGTTCACATTTAAACCCGAATCTCTCAAATTTACACTTCAACAAAAAGAGAGCCAAAACACAGCCATCCTTTGAAAGTCACACTTATCTGAATTTTGTGATGCAATTCTCTAACCAAAGAATGCTTACAAAATGCATATATTGGGGGAAAGTGTGCATAAAAATGAATATAGTAGTGGAAATAACACACAAAAATGCAATAGGAGAAATGTCTTGCAAAAATGTGTACGTTAGTCAAAACTGCATACCAAAATGTGTCTATTAGGAGAAATTCGCACTAAAATGCTGAAGAATTTTCATGGGGATTTTTTAAAATAAAACTGCGGATTGCTGCAGAAATGCAGGGAACCGAGTTCAAGACTGAAAAAATGAAACAAATTAGAGAACTAAAATTGACAGACCCTTCCATCCCTAGTAAACACACTCAGGAATGTTTAGTGCTTCAAAATCTTCAGGTGTGCTCTTAGGCATCCAGTAGAATACCTAAAGACCCCTTTCCCCATTATAGTCTACGCTTGGATGTATATAAATGGTCTAGAACCCTTATTGAAGCCATGCAGGTATTTTGTCAGTAGGAATTAAGCAGCTATTCAGAGGAAGCAATGATGATAGAAACCAAAGTCTTAGAAGCAAATTTTGAGTACCCCCGTGGGAACATGAGTAACTTCGGCTCATGTGAACTGGTTGCTTTTGGAAATAGATCTTTGTGGGGTGTACAGGAAGATTAAAGGTTTCTTATTATTTTTGGCTTCCATTGCTGCCTTGGCATTTATATTTTCCCAGTAGAATCCCCCAAATTGGAAATAGAGAAGTGTCAGCTAGTACTGCTTCAGTTAAGGTTGTGTCAACATTTCCTATAAAATGTTGTTTGTCTAGGCTTAATAACCAGACTGTAAAAATGTGCTATGTGCAGGAACTTGGCATTGAGAGCATCTGATCTAGCTTTTTCACAATTAAAAAGAAAACCCTGTTCACCTGCTTCAAACTAGTACTCATTGGATATCATTGAAATGAGCAGACCTCTATCCACTTTCATAATTCCCAAGCATGCTTTCTTTTCGAACACAATTGATAAAAGGGTTAGTCTTTTAACATTATTAACTATCCATTCTTTGTAACCTGAGGCTGTAGAGAAAATTTGACCTAGACTAGGTTCATATGAGCCTTCTTTCATTTATCCTTCCCATTGCCCAGAATCCTTTGAGGGAGCTTTGTTGTGGGTGGCATGACCATTGCAGGTACAATGAGACCAATCTAGAACCTTTTTGGTGGTGGCTCCTTCACCTCTAGAACCCCCGCTCAGGGAAGCTTACGTAGCTTGCTTACTGTCATCAAGGAGGAGGATGAAGATTTTCTTCTTTAAGAGAGTCTTGTGCCATTCAGGCAGAGCAATCCAAACCCACAGCTAGAAGCAGCAAGACAATGGATCCATTGCCACACCTGAAGCCCTGCTGTTGCACCATCCATGGCAGAGGTTGAAGGTGGTGGTTGGTCACACTTTTTTGCTGTGCCATCTCTAGGCTGGCACAGATGAGGGGGTCCAAGGACCAGACCATAGGGCAAGGGTTCTTATCCTATGGGTCCATGGGCCCCATAGGAGCTTCAAGGAGGCTGTGAACTGGGCACAAAAAGTCAATTTCCAATGTAAAAAAAACCCCATTGTGTTTGTTTGTTTGTTTGTTGGCATTCATAGTTTTTATCAGATTCTCAGAGGGGTCCATGGGCCAAGAAAGGTTAAGAACCACTACCCTAGGGGATTCACAGGGCTTTGTATGCTATGGAGCCAAAGCCTCCAGTACCCTGTAGCCAGCCGTCGTTAGGAGGGGCAATCACAATTCTAGGTGGAGCATTTGGGAGGTAGATGCATATAATGCTACCCAATGCCCCCTCCCACTGGTGGAGAGGATGTAAGGGCCTGGGAAGGGGAAGAGAAAGGCCGTATCATTCCTCCTCAGAGACTGCAGAGAATGCAGAGTATGTGTTAAATTACATGAATGAAATTTAATCTGTTGAATTGTCTCACCCTTTTTTGAGAGATCCCCAGGGATACCAGACTCAAAAGCCTGACTTTGCCTATAGTTACAGTCCTCTTTCATCTGTGATCTATCCGTGTTCTTATTATTCATGAACTCCTTTGGTAATGATAGTGAGCTCCTGAGCTTGGCGTTAATGCTGCAATAGGTATCTGAATTTTAGATTCAACACGAAAAGCAAACTTGTTCATACTATCAGTTTAGGGAACAGCAGAGAGAAAATAAATACTTTTGGGTGTGTTGTTAACTCCTCCTTGAGAGTCCCTCCTTCTAGTCTTGTTCCTGACCTTTAGTTTTTCGTTCCTGCTGGACAATCAAATGAAAACGTTTTAACTGGCTGCTATCTAAAGGACTAACTAAGCAACTAATTGTGGAAAGCAATTGTGGAAAGCAATTGGAATTTTTTTTACTGCTTGCTGGGTTGTTTTTTCTGTCCAGAAACCCTGAAAAGGCTGCACATTTTGGGAAAATAAAAAATTAGGCCTGAGTTACAGCCTAGATGACGAGCCAGGTAACTGTAGCGTACACAGCAATATTTCTATTCCTCTAGGGCTGTTTTCATCCTTTGCTATCAAGTACTCAAGAAAAAGAAAAAAATACTCACTATGATTGTGAGTCTGATAAGTACTTTAAAAGAGTAAAGGTTAACTCAGAGCAGTCATTTTTTCTGATCACTTTAAGTGATCTCTTTATTTCACTCTTTAGCAATAAGCATCCAATAAAAATGCATATATTAGTGAAAATAACATACCAAAATGCATTATATTAGGGGAAATTGCTTTGCAAAAATGTATATTTTAGTCAACATTGCATGCAAATGTCCATATTTGGAGAAATTCACTGATGAATTTTCAGGAGAACATTTAAAGAAAAAAGCAAACTGATACAGAAATGTGGAGAAGTGCACTTAAGACTGGAAAAACGAGAAACAGTCAAAAACCAAAGTGACAGATTTACTCATCCCTACCCATGCCAAGAAGAGGCACAGCAACAACCATTGTCCACTACAGCCACCATGGCATTTCAATGTTATATAAGGTCTTGGGCATGACATTGGCAGTATCTAGAATGCGACAGGGCTTGAAATGGCAGCTTGGATTCATCGCATTAGTACAAACCTGTGCTTCCCTGTTAGAGTAGTAAGAAGCTGGCTTTGCAAGTAGAGCAACCCTGGGGTAGTTAATCTCTTCCTGCTAGGCTTGAGCTGATACTGCAGTAGTCACCATTTGCACTGTGGCAGCCAATGCCATGAGCTGCTCAGTTGCAATCCCAAGCCACTCATTTGGAAATGCGTTCCATTGAAATCAACCGTGCCTGCTTGAAAGGTAATGCACTGGTGATTCTGAAACACCCCCATTTCCTCTTGCAGACCTCTGGATTGCCTGAAAAGCTGCTATTAACATTTCAGCAGTCCTGCGGAACAACACCCCATCATACACAGCTGGAATTGGGAGAGAGGTAATCATGGAAACTCTGATGTGCTCCTGCTTACATGTTAAGAAGCAAAAGCCAGTCAATCTAATTTCTAAAGATTTGGGGGTTTCCTTCCAGCAGCCAATCCAGCAGGGTTAAACTCCGCCCGTCAGCTGATGGGTGGTGAGTTCAGTCTTGCTTGCTGCAGGGTTTGGGTTGCATGACTGAGTTCCCCACAGGGAACTCGCTTGCACAGCCAACCCAGACACATCAGTATCTGCCCCACACTTGACATCACCTATGATGTCAGTAGGTGAGTATGGTTTGGGGAAAACGGCCTCACAGGCCAAACTGAAACCTGTGCTGGGCCAAATTTGGCCTGCGGGCCTGAGGCTCTCCACCCCCCCTGCTTTACAGCCTCAGGGACTATGTTATATTATGGTTTATTTATATATCACTTGCTGACCCAAAGGCCGTTGCACAGAGCTACCGTCTGCCCAATGGCGATACCCAAAAGTTGATATGCTTGTGCGCACACACAGAGCCTGATGACTGCATTTCTTTTTCTTTCTTTTTTTAAAGGCTCTTTAATTTGTAGTCCCTTCCTCGATCTGTGTATCTATATATTACAACAATGTATCTGCAAAAGAGCATAAAAAAGAGAAAAAGATTACTTTTTAAAAATGCTGATCTGCCAAGCAGGAACGAATGTGAGGCTCAATTCCCAGCTTATTCCTTTTCTAACAAGTGTGAGAACAGGCAGCCCTGCTGGAACATAAGTCTGCAGGTCGAGAGATGCTCTCAGCCAACTGAGCAAGCGCCAGAACCTTGATCAAAAGCATCCTGCCCGCATCCTCTTCCCAACTGGACTGGAAAGACTGTGAGCTCCAGTTCCTCCCCTGACTTCACATATGGTATTGATCACATGTATCGCAGGAACAAGAAGCCTGGACTCCTTGGTTGGGGCTGTTTCATTAGAGGAAAAGGGGGAACAACTTGTCCGTAGGTTTCAGTTGAACATGAAGGTTGTTGTAACGAAGTGTTCTGTTAAATCAGATACCCTTTTGTTCATAATAGTCTCAAAAAAACTTTTTTTGTATGACAAAGCTTCATATGCTGCAAGGACTTGGTCCAGCTTAGCTCTGATGGCAGCTCGCCCTTCAAGTGTAATGGGCCAGACGTTAAACCTCCAGTCCAAATCCTCTCCCTAACCTCAGCTATCCAACAACAGAGAGGGATGGGAAACAGATGGCTCTCCAGATGTCACTGGATTCTTATCACCCTATCACAAGAGAACCCTACCATGCCTCAGTCAGGAGACAGATTTTGGAAAGGTGGAAAATGGCAAGTTAAGAACAAAAGGAGAGTTGTGCTGGATTAGACCAAAGGCCTATCAAGTCCAGCTTCCCTGGACGATTGAAGAAAATAACATACAAAGATATATTATATTGGGGGGGGGATTGCTTGCCAAAAAATAACAAATTGTGCAAAATTGTATACAAATGTGTATGAATAGTTATGCACACTTAAAAAAATGTACACCAAAATGGGCAGATGCCATTCCTAGGTGGGATTTAGCCCTTTCACCCCTGAAAATCCCCCACATACCTGAAGCTGCTGTTTGCTTCTGAAGATGCCAATTGCTATAATGGAACCTTCATGTTCAAATGGCGACATCTGGGAATAATTTTTCAGTGGGAAAATGACACGAGGGAAGGAGTTAAACCATCTCTTTTCCCATGCCTCTGTCCTGATCCAGATCTGCCAGCAGAGACATGTTTGGCCTCTTATGGATGGTTTTGTCCTGATGCTGAATCCTGGCAATCATTTAGCTAAATCAGGGATGGAGAACTTCAGGTCCAGGGAACCAAAGCTCCAGACCTCTCTGCCTGGTCCTTGGGACTCTCCCTGGGCCATACCCCTCACCAGCCTTGCTTTCCAGCCTCCTTGAGTGGTTTGGCCTGGCTGGAATGTGTCCTTAAACTCTGATCATGTTTCTGGACAGAGGACATTGATAGATGTGTGAGCGTGGGTAGAAAGTAGCCTAATGCAGGAAGGCAAAACTGACTTTAACTGCTCTGCCTGCTTCTGTCTTTGGCCTTGTTCACCATTGTCATGTTGTTATTATTCAAATTAGAATTTATTACCTGCCCTTCACCCAAAGGTCCCGGGGCGGGTTACAACAATTGTAAACACATAATTAAAAGCAGTTAAAAACATAAGAACATAAGAACATAAGAAGAGCCTGCTGGATCAGGCCAGTGGCCCATCTAGTCCAGCATCCTGTTCTCACAGTTCTCACAGTGGCCAACCTAAACAACATCGCAGAAAATAGGGTGGGTCCTAAAACTATACATCTCAGGTGTCAAAGGCCAGGGTATGTGGCCCTTGGAATGTTGCCCAGGAGGGTATGTGGCCCACATGCTAAAAAAGGTTTCTATCCCGCCCCTCAGCTAAATGATACATCTGCTATTTTCCCAAGATTAGACACAATTACATAGAAATCTAATTGTTTAGCCACCAATGGGAGGGAAGAAGAGTGAAGAATAATACAGTATGAAGAGAGATGAACTAAGCATTTGAAAGAAAGGTGGGATGCTACTGATCTTGTCCCTCAATGGAGTGTGAGCCACACAATGAAAAAACTTCAGCCCTTTCTCAGGGTCCAGTCTAAGCCAGAGCTCAGTTCGAGAACTGTTTCAGTGCTAGGCTCACACCTGTAATAAGCATAAATGGTAATAAGAAAAAGAGAGCCTTTGTGCATGTTAAGAGTCTTTTCCTCACTGGTCAGTAAGCACAAGTCATCAGCATACATTATGGATTGAGGGTTCAGAGCAGTGAGTACAGCTATGTGTGAACCTCAGTACTTAATTTTTTTAAAACAAATTCCACATTGCCTACCATTATCCACCTCCCATGATACAAACACAGGGTTGTTTTGCATAGGGAAAAAGTATACATACTTTTTGATAAACAAAAGTAACACACACACACACATATATGCATACACTTCCAAAAGAATCATTCCAAAATTATTCAGCAAAGGTTAGTGACTAATTCCACTGTCCTGGTTTTTTTAACTGGAAGCTGACAGGACTTTGCGCTAAGCTGTAAGTATATAGGGAATTTCTACCGCCAACTTTTAAACCTTCAGTAAACAAAAAAAATAATAGTGGAAACGTTGACAGGCAATTATCAAAGCACTGCCTCCAGGTGTTGCTATGCTTGAGTTGGTTGATTGTTTAAAAAGAGTTGCAATACAACCAACATGACAGTGTTTAATTGGGACATTCATCTGTACCTTTTGGAACTGAAGAAAACTGTCACAGACATGCCATTATTGCTCAGACTTGCTCGCTCGCTCGCTCTCTCTCTCTCTCTCTCTCTCTCTCTCTCTCACACACACACACACACACACACACACATTATATATCACATACAACACAACATGATTAGGAGCAAGCCTTCTTCCAAGCTACACATCATCTTTCTTTATTCTTGATCCTCCTCCTCTTCCATTGGTAACTGAATAACATTCCTACATTAGAAATTGATGGGTGGATCATGGAGGTTTCCAGGCTTCTACTCACCACCCTGGTATCTGCTATCCAAGCCACTGCTGTCATCTCCACAATGGAAAGAAAGTGAGAATGTAAGCAAGGACCACGGCAATGTCCTTTGTACACTCTCTTCCTTTGGTCACACTGGAATGTGACAAAGAGACAGTGGCTTATATATACATATATATATGACTTAGTGGGACTCAAGCTTAGAAGGCATGAAATTATAGGAAGAAACTATTAAACGTGAGGCTCATTGCCTAAATGACGGGCTCTTAACTCAAAGTCCAGCCAGAATGGTAGCCAAATAAGCAGATGTTGACTCCTGCCATGGCTTTAAAAGAGAAATTCATGGAGGAAAATGCTATCAGTGGCTACTAGCCATGATAGCTATGCTCTTCCCCCATAGATATAGGTGGTATGCTTCCGAATACCAGTTGCTGGAAACCACGGGAGGGGAGAATGCTCTTGTAGTTATTTATTTATTTTTATTTATTTACGATGTTTCTATCCTGCCCTTCGACCCTATAATGGGGCACTCAGGGCAGCTTACAAAAATAAAATCAAACACGCACATAATAAAATTGTAAACAATAAAATCACAAAATATTAAAATAAATTAAAATACATAAAATAAATTAAAATACATAAAATAAAATACATAAAATAAATTAAAATACATAAAATACAATATATACACACACACATACACACCATATATACATATATATAGGGAGTGGTACTAAAGGGGACTACAAGGGTAAAATTGTACTCAGATCCTGCTTGCAGGCTTCTCATGGGCACCTGGTTGGCCACTGTGAGAACAGAATGCTGGACTAGATGGGCCACTGGCCTGATCCAGCAGGCTCTTCTTAGGTTCTCACGCTTTTATGTAGATTTATTATGCTTGCACCTTAGATGCTGAGGAAGGCTATGTGGTCAAAGCACTTTAGTTCTTAGAGGTTTTACTCATTTATTTAATTATTTATATCCCACCTTTCCTCCAAGGAGTTCAAGGAGACAGTGGCTTATATATATATATATATATATATATATATATATATATATATATATATATATATATATATATATATATATATATATATGACTTAGTGGGACTCAAGCTTATAAGGCATGAAATTATAGGAAGAAACTATTAAAAGTGAGGCGCATTGCCTAAATGACGGGCTCTTAAATCAAAGTCCAGCCAGAATGGTAGCCAAATAAGCAGATGTTGACTCCTGCCATGGATGGAATTTGGTAATGTGAAGCCTTTCAACAAAGTGCTCTGGTATCATTTTGAATGCTTATCCCAGCAAATTCAACCAAAGCCTGATGGAAGTCGGTAGTGGCATCATGATGCAGATAGGCCAGTATGGTGTCATGGCCACAGTGTCAGGTTTGAACTATGGAGACCCAGATTCAGATCCCTGCAGGTCAGTCATGATGGTCACTATGCGGACCTGGGGGAAATGACTATGTGGCATCAGCTTAACCTACCCCACAGAATTGTTGCGAAAACAAGTATGACTTGTCGAGCAAGGCATTTGTGGGAACGAACTGCATAAATGATTAAAAGTATCCCAGAGTGTTTGTGTCACTGAAGATGGATGTTTTCCCTTTTATAATTCTAAAGCTATGTCAGCTAAAATGTCTGAGAAGTCTCTGTGTGAGTAATTCATTTCACCATTCTGCCCAATCTGCATTTTCTTTCTTTCTTTTTTGGTCTCTCTGGGTGGAATTTTTCTGGGGAACAGGGTTGGTTGAGCTGGCATTCTCAATATTATTCAAGACAGATGAACATGTTCACCAAACGAAAGTGGTTATACAGCACTTAAACTGTGAAATGGCAGCTCTGGAGACACATCCAATCCATTGTAAAACATTGCATTCCCACCTTTCTGCATAAAAACTTCTGTGGTTGCTAACAAGAAGATGAGAAGAGAATCCAGTTCCAATTATTAATAAACAACAACAATACATCAGCAGAATAAAAGCATAGAGGGAGTAAAAATATGTTATCTGTTGTTGCATTTAATTCCCTAGCATTTTGTCCTGATGCTTATAATTTTGCACCTTTCCCATACATATTATTGGTGGCGGCAGCCAAGCACTTTGGACAGCTCCTTGAAGGTTCGGACTAAAACACAGAGTGGATTCCACTGCCCCACTGACATGGAGTCACGAGCTGCCATTGCCTGTGGGCCTGATCTGGATCAGGCTCCCCACACCTGAGTGCTGCCTCCCTACCGCTAAACCAGGGCCCTGATATGGACTGGTGGACATGCTAGATATTTATGAAAGTTTTTTTTTTACTTGGGGGTAAATTATGTGATATACATCACATGTAATTTGGCTCTAACTAGTCAAATGAGCAAAAGAACTATTGTTCGGGACTTTATATTGCCACGTAAGTTTGAGGCTTCATATTTGCATTTTTGAAAAAGTTTTTTTTTCCCCAGGGTTCATGTGACTCTATGCAAGCCTGAATTAAAACTGGAGAAGCTGGAAGGTAGTGTGTGTTGGCTGTGAAAAAGGCAAATTCCATGCTAGGGATCATGAGGAAGGGTATTGAAAATAAAACTGCCAATATCATAATGCCCTTATACAAATCTATGGTGCAGCTGCATTTGGAATACTGTGTACAGTTCTGGTCGCTTCACCTCAAAAAGGATATTATAGAGTTGGAAAAGGTTCAGAAAAGGGTAACAGGAATGATCAAGGGGATGAAGCGACTCCCCTATGAGGAAAGGTTGCACCACTTGTAGCTTTTTAGTTCAGAGAAAAGGCTAGTCAGAGGCAACATGAAAGAAGTGTCTAAAATTATGCATGGCATGGAGACTTGGATGGCTTTAAAAGAGAAATTCATGGAGGAAAATGCTATCAGTGACTACTAGCCATGATAGCTATGCTCTTCCCCCATAGATATAGGTGGTATGCTTCCGAATACCAGTTGCTGGAAACCACGGGAGGGGAGAATGCTCTTGTATTTATTTATTTATTTATTTTTATTTACGATGTTTCTATCCTGCCCTTCGACCCTATAATGGGGCACTCAGGGCGGCTTACAAAAATAAAATCAAACACGCACATAATAAAATTGTAAACAATAAAATCACAAAAACATTAAAATAAATTAAAATACATAAGATAAATTAAAATACATAAAATAAACTAAAATACATAAAATACAATATATACACACACACATACACACCATATATACATATATATAGGGAGTGGTACTAAAGGGGACTACAAGGGTAAAATTGTACTCAGATCCTGCTTGCAGGCTTCTCATGGGCACTTGGTTGGCCACTGTGAGAATGCTGGACTAGATGGGCCACTGGCCTGATCCAGCAGGCTCTTCTTACGTTCTCACGCTTTCATGTAGATTTATTATGCTTGCACCTTAGATGCTGAAGAAGGCTATGTGGTCAAAGCACTTTAGTTCTTAGAGGTTTTACTCATTTATTTAATTATTTATATCCCACCTTTCCTCCAAGGAGTTCAAGGTGAAATAAACACATGGTTCTCTCCCTCCCGGTTGTATCCTCACAACAACCCTGTGAGGTAAGTTAGGCTGAGAACCAGTGCTTAGCCTAAGGTCCCCCAGTCAGCTTGACGACAGAGCAGGAATTTGGACCCAGGTCCCAGTCTAACACTCTAACCGCTGCACCACACTGGCTCAAATGTAACAACTCAAAAATAACTATTTGTGTTCAAAAGTAACAACTAAATCAAACTCATCCAGCACATCCCTTGAACTCTGTTGGGAGTTAAAAGTGGTCCCTTAAGGATAAAGTGACCGTACGGTTAACACTGAGAAAGTCTTCCTATGACTGTTTGTACAGCTGAGGAATGAAGCCTATTCCATATGCAAAACTTTCCCATCAGGCCCCCTTCAGCTGCTCTGAAGTCTGTAGCGGAGCTTTTGTTAGCGAGATAATTGGATGGAGTCTCCCAGTTGTGACCCCCAAACATAGGCTCAAAGAACATAGCAATGCATTCTCCTCTCCATACCAATAGCACAGTCTAAGAAGGGTTGCCAGAAATATATATATAAAATAGAAGCTTGTGGGTACATTTCAACATCAAACATGCTCATAAATGGAATACTGAACTACAAATTGTACAGCTGGGGACACTTAGCTGTGTCACACACAACAGTGATAGGCCTGGAAAGCCATTCATAAAGGATGCCACGTAAATACAAGGGCCAGGAAGCTCAAATGCATCTTTACATTTTAGGTATTTCAGACATATTGAGATTTGTTTGGTGAGATTTGTTTAGTGGGTGCTTGTGCATGTTAGAGAGAGAGATAATGGATGAATGATGGGTGCATGAAGAGGCAAGAGGCAGGGAGGTTCCTGAGGGAAGATGGCTGGTTGGTCAGGGGGCAGCTTGTGTAGATGACTTATGACTTTTGACTTTGCCACACCCAGACATTGAAGGGAATGTGGCCCTCAAGCCAGAAAATGTCCCACCCCTCCTTATACTATAGACTCATTGAAAGAATAAAATATCATGGGATGAAAGGAATGCAAAATTGCCATCCAGGTACTCTTGGAGGGGAGTGATTTTCTAGATCCACTTCAATTGGGATCCAGGACTGGTTTTGGCATAGAAACTACCCTGGTTGCTTTGTGTGATGACCTGCGCCAGGAAGGAGACAGGAGGAGTGTGACCCTTTTGATTCTCCTTTATCTCTCAGTGGCTTTCAGTACCATCGACCATGGTGTCTGTCAGGGGCAACTGGCTGAGTTGGGAGGATTGAGGGTGCCATGTTGCATTGGTTCCACACCTACTTGGGAAGACGGATGCAGAAGGTGGTGCTTGGGGGATATTGTCCAGCCCTATGAATTCTTCAGTGTGGTCTTGTCCCATATGCTATTTAACATCGACATGAACCTGCTGAGTGCGGTCATACGGAGCTCTAGAGTGTGTTACCATCAGAATTCTGATGACATGCAGCTCTGTTTCTCCGCTTCATCTTCTGCAGGTGAGGCAGTGGATGTGCCTGGTCACAGTAACAGAGTGGAGGAAGGCCAATTAACTGAAGCTTAATCCAGGCAAGGCTAAGATGCTGCTAGTGGGTGGTTCTCCTGTCCGACTGAGTGGTGTGCAGCCTGCTCTAGATGGGGTCATACTCCCTCTGAAACAGAAGGTCCATAGTTTGGACAGGTCCTCCTGGATCCACTGCTGTCACTTGAGGCACAGGTGGCCTCAGTGGCATGGAGTGCCTTCCATCTGCTTAGGCTGGTGGCCCAACTATGACCCTTTTTGACAGGGATAACCTGGCTGCAGTAATCTATGCTCTGGGGAGCTCAAGACTGGATTATTGCAATGCACTTTACATGAGGCTATTTCAGAAACTACAGCTAGTGCAGAATGCGGCTGCCCATTTGTTGGCAGACTCAAGGTAACATGATCATATAACACTGATCCTGGCAGAGCTGTACATTTCCAAGCCCAATTCCCAAGTGCTGGTTTTGATGCCCCAGTTCCTTTTGGAGCACCTCGTCAAATATGAGCCTACAGTCTTCACCTGAGGATGAAGGCCCTTCTTCAGGTGCCTCCTCTGAGGGAGGTACAGAGGATAGCAACAAGGGTGAAGACCTTTTCAGTTGGGGCTCCCCATTTGTGGAATGCTTTCCCCAGTGAGGCGTGCCTGGCACCATCATTAACATTGTTTCTGCACCAGGTAAAAAGTATCTCTTCTCCCAGACATTTAATGAATTATGATGAATGTTCTGCTGTTGATTGATATGTTTTCTGCTGCTGAAGTTTTTGCTGTTTTGCTGGGTTCATTTATGGATCATTGTAAGGGTTTTTATTATAATGTTTCTGATTTTATGCTACACCTTTTGCCCTTAATCTTTTGTAAATTGCTTAGAGATATTTTTACAGTAAGTGACAAAAGTCAAAATAATAATAACAACTTTCAGTTCCCCTTCTGCAAATGGAAATTTAAAACATTTACAAAAATATGTTAATTGATAAAAATCCTATCATTAAAGTGTTACCCTTGATTTATTTTAACCAACGAAAGTTGAGAAACTGAAAACTAAACTGAAACACTGTTTAATGACTAAGGACTTGTCTGGACTTCCCCCTGTACATGTAACCTATCAGATTAGTGTAGTTCTGTTTGCATTAGGGATGGGTGAGAAATTCAATTCAGTTTGCATATGAAGCTAAATCTATCACATTTGCACTTTCAAGAACAATATGAGAACTGAAACACACCCATCCTTCCAACTTTGCACTGATCTGAATTCTGCAATGCAATTCTCCAACCAACAATGTTTTTTAAAAAGGCATCAATTTGAGCAAAGTGTGCATAAAAATGAATATATGAGTGAAAATAACATACAAAATGCATTATATGATGAGACATTGCTTGCACAAATGTGTACATTAGTCATAACTGCCTACAGAATGTGTTTATAAGGAGAAATTCACACTAAAATGCTGGAGAATTTTCATGAGGATTATTTTTTTTTAAAAAAAATGCAAATTGCTGCAGAAATGTGGAGAATGGAATTTAAGATTGGAGAAAGGAGAAGGTGAGAGAACTGAAATTGACAGATCTTTTCATCCCTAGTCTGCACTGCTCACTGATGAGAAACTGAGGGAACACTTTGCACAGAAAAGAACATCAAAAGGGTGAGGGAAATTCTGTTCTTCTAATACTGTTTAATTACTTTGCTTGTGTGGGCTGGTGAGTGGGTAGAGCATCCTAAGGGATAATGAACAGAGCTTGGAAAAGTTACTTTTTTGAATTACAACTCCCATCAGCCCAATCCAGTGGCCATGCTGGCTGGGGCTGATGGGAGTTGTAGTTCAAAAAAGTAACTTTTCCAAGCTCTGAAATGAAAACACACCAAGAAAAGTCATTTGTATCTATGTATAGAATAGTGGAAACTTCATGGTGTTCAGATGCATCTGTCTTCTCTGTCATCAGGCCACATCTCCCTGATCGATTACTCCTTTACCCATAAGGTGATATCATTGCTCTAGAAACCCTTACTGATGCTTGCTTGCAGGAGTGGGCCACTACCACGACAAATACAGTTCTTTCTTCCTATCCAGAGGGATCTGGGGGAGACGTGTAGTGCTGCAGAGCTCTGTTTGTTTTATGTCACACAGTGAACACCATGCAGTATTTGCAACATCACTATGATTTTTTTAAAAAAAGCTCTGTTCTGCATTAGTGAGGTCACCCAAGCATAGTCATTTTCAAGATTAAAGCTTTAAAATAAGTTCTACAAGTCAAACAAACGGGAAGAAGCAAAAACATGTGTTATGTGGACCCCATTCACCTTCTGCGGACCCAGTTCAGGTCTGCAGTTCAGGAAACCTGGACACTCAATCCTTCAATACACACAAGGTTCAAAATCTCATTGCAGTCAATTGGTCTACTTTTCCAAGTGGGGATTTTTGCTTATGCTTTTGGTTGACCAACCAGGTGTACATATGCAGCCTGATCTAATGCATATGTACTCAGAAGTAGTTCCAATCAATGCAATACCAGTTTTACAGCTGTAAAAACCTCCTTAGATTTAAGCTCAAATGCATTTTCCAGAGCACCACCACTGCTAAATATTATTTCCTCTGCAGTATACTGAGAATATTAATACTAGTTTTTATCATTCACGTTTTACTGAAAGGCTTTGGACTTGGGTTTAACCCAGTTGGTCTATTATTAGTGTTTACAGATTAAGAACAGAAGGTTCAAATTAACTGGAATAAACAGTTGATTAAATGTTTATTTTATTTGGCTAAAGTTTGGAGCACATAGTAAAAGAAGGAAGCATATCAGGAATGAAATCTCAGAGCAATCAAATGGGCCAGCTGCTATTATTTTATTTTATTACATGTATATTCTGCCTTTCATCCATGATGGAATGCAAGGCATTGTACTTAAAGTTCCCAGGCCGTCTCCTGTCTTAACCCACTTAGCATCAGCTAGGTTGCTGAATCGTCATAGGCTCCTGGCACCATACCAAAGCTATGTACACATTAAAGCATTTAAGATAGTACTGTAGAGCTGGCATCGCCTTTGCTGCAGATATCCTATCTAGTCATAGTCATTGGTCAACATTGCTCATTGCAGCCCCTAAAGCAGCATCTGGTATAAGCCAATGCTGGTTTACAGCAACATGATCAGCATTGCTGCCAAGAGGTTTGACTGTCAGGGGTATCATATTCCCTTTCTCATGCCCAGAACAGCTTTAGAAGTGGCGTTAGACCTTTAAAAATGTGATTTAAAAGTATGGGAAAGGATGAAGAATTCTCCATATATGCATCTCTAAACATCTATTCTTCTTTTAAAATACGTGTTGTTGTTTTTTAAAAAGCAGTACAATGCTACTTCTCCTCCACAATGTTCTGGTACTGGAGAACCCTTTCCTTTTTTAGAGTGTCTCTTAGGAGTGAAATTCATGAGACCAAAAGCTGCTTGTCTGGCCTGGTCAATTTCATAAAGCCACTCTGATGTGGATTGTATGTTGTACATATTTCTGGTGACCGCTTGGTGCTCGTGACAGATTAGTCATCTGGTTTCATTGCCGCAAGCAGGGTCTGCATTTTGCATGCCACCCAAAATCTCTGCAATCCCTGCAATAGAGATCTTTCCGTGTAATGCCATATATTCTGTTTTTTATTTATTTAAATATTTACACACAGTCACACCCTTCCATTCCCAAAAGTGTTCCCCAACTGTAGCTTTAAGCAATCAAATTAAAATTACATCAAAAACTACTAAAAACAAAAACAAATCAATAGCAAAAGCAAGAAAACAATGCATAAGATAACAGGAAGCAGTAATTATCTAGCCTAAAAAGCGCAGCAAAACAACATGATCTTCATGGTATGCCCTGATGCTAATAAAAAGGGGGGCACATAGGCCTCCCAGGAAAAGAAGTTCAACCATCTGAGCGCTGCCACCATAAAGGCCCTGTCTAGTATTTCTATAGCATTGCCGACAGCAGTGGGGTGCAAAGCAGGGCTTCCACTGATGACCTAAGGGGAGGCAGGATTATGTAGAAGACACTCCTTTAAATATCCTAGTCCAAAACGGTTTAGGGTTTTAAAGGTGTTCACCAGCACTTTGAATTGTGCTTGAAAATAGACCAGAAGCCAATAAAGACTGAATAATATTGGAGTCACATGCTCCAAAGAGCAAACCCTAGCCAAAACTTGGTACAAATGTGCTAATGTGCATATATATATTAAGTTGTGCTCATGCTGAACAAGGCAGATGACCCATTTGCCAAGACCAAGCAATGTTGTCATGAACACATAGAAACAAACGAAAAATATCTGTTATGAGCACCAGTCCATAGGATCAAGGAAGATAATTTTGCTGGGTGTCTATACTTCCCTTTCATGGCTAGCTAAAAAAGTGAAGGAGAGCACTTTCCCTGTGTTTGGTATGTAAAACAGTTGAACCCTATTCACTTTCTTCCTGTCCTGAGGATGATCTGTGATATGTGACTTCAGCATTAATCTGTTCTCCCAAAGGAGGTGAATTGCTTCATTATTGAAATGTAGACCTGTAACAGTTTCTGCCCCAGAGTTGCCAATCTGGAGTTTATCTAGGTGGTAAATGGAACTAAGCCTTCCAATGAAATTAGACCCTGCATTCTAAATTAAGTTGGCCAGATGTCTTCAGTTTAGCCAGACAGTCCTCGGTGTTTGCAGGAAAATCATCAAGACCCGTGAACCACCCCTGATTTGCCAGTTTTGCTCTGTACAGATGGCCCCACTTTGAAATCCATTCCTTCCCCATCCCCTCCACATGCAAGATGCAGATCAGCCAAAGCTGCTGCCGGTCTCTTTAAAAGACAAAACATCTTCCAAGCTGTGCTTGTAGCTGGGGAAGAAAGAAAGAAAAGCTCTCCTTTAGAGGGCCCCTTTGGGTAACAATGGAAATCCCTTTGGGGATCTAATGGGGAAACCTCTTACAAAGAGATACATGATTGCCACCTCCAGCTGCTGCTTCTGTATAAAACAAGGGGAGTGAAGAGTTGGCGACTTTCATCTAAATCCTCTTAGGCAATGTGAGTGCAACGGGGTGTTTTCGCCCTTTTGTTCAACATCCTCTGTTTCAGAATCAGTGTACCATCTTTGGGTGAGGGAGACAGAGCGCATCATGTAGGCAACAAATTACTAGAAGGTCTTCTTATTGTCTAGTAGCACACAGCAGACCAGAAAGCAGAGATGGGCAGATCTGTCAATTTGGTTTCTCTCAAGTTTCTCATTTTTCCACTCTTAAATTCAGTTCTGCAGCAATCTGGATTTTTAAAAAAAACAAACTCATGAAAATTCATCAGCATTTTAGTGTGAATTTATCCAATATGCACATTTTTGTATGCACTTTTTCCTAATATAATGCATTTTCACAGGAGATTTTCATCAATATATTTACTGCAGTATATGCATTTTTTTACACATTACTTGGCTAGAGAGCTGCATTGCAAAATTCTGAGCAGTATGAATTCCAAAGGATGGCTATATTTCAGTTCACATATTGTTTCAGACAGTGCAGATGTTGTAATTTTGCCTTTAAATGCAAACTGAATAGAATTTCTCCTGTCTCTAGGTGAGAGAAAGCTCTTTTTGGAGATCTGAAGATATTATTACAGAGGCATCCTTGCCTATAGCATGCACATTAATCCCATCCTCATTGTTCAAAGGTTATGCAGGTTGTGGTCAGTGCTTCAGAAACCTGCAAACACCATCTTATCAGTACGACCAAAGAAATCTGTTTTGGCAGTGGGTGGGGAAATGATGGTTCTATTATACTCCCTTGAATTATCTCATAAGCTCTGTATATGTGTTGTGTTTCACAATCATCAGCCCTCTATCTAGAATATTTAAACTGCTCTGAAAACATCCCTAATATTAAAATACAATAGGACAACTCAGTGCAAGATCGGCCAACAGGTCTCTGGGGCATATGCAGATCTCCTTGCTGGCAGAGTTTGTAATGAGCCTCCAATATGCTTTTAAATTTGTGGAAGATTGGGGTGTACATTGCAAGGGGTTGCTGACTGGGAAGGACTCTAAGGGCAGATCCTTACCATACATTTAAAGCACATCTAATGTATATTTAAAGCACATGATGTCCCCAAAGAATCCTGGGAACTGTGGTTTTCCCCTCACAGAGCTACAAATTCCCAGCAGCCTTAACAAACTACAGTTCCAAAGATCATTGGAGGACATCACATGCTTTTAATGTGCATCCAACTGGGAGGAAGGGATTCTATATATGAAGCCGACCAAGGGTCCACTATCCAGAATCCTGTATCATATGACAGCCAGCCAGATGCTTCCAAAACCTCTCCAGAAATACTACTTTGGGGAAACAAAGAGATGGCAGAGACCATCATGAGGGAAGTAAGGATGCAATCCATGATCTAAATATACTCTAACTGAAAGCTCCCCATTTCCAATGATGCAATTAGGTTTTAATGTCTATAAATGTGCTTTCCACGTAGCCTTGACCTTCAGTGCTGGCATCTCTCTTTTCAGAACTTAAGAACAACTTTGTCAGACATTCATTCTGTTCTCCTCCCTGTCTGCATCAACATGGCTTAGCTAGGAGGCTATTATGGTCAAAGAGGATGGTCCTATTCCTCTCACAAAGTGACAACTCCCACAGCGGTTTTATCAGTCAGTCAATCCCTCTCCTCAGGGAACTCTGTAAGGGGGAAGAGGATCCCCTAACAACTCTAAGCATCTATAACAAACTACAGCTCTGACGATTCTTTGGGGGACGCCATGACTGTTTAAAATGGTACGACACTGCTTTAAATGTATAGTGCAGATCTGCCTATCAGAGTTTTTCTGCATCTGCAGTGTAGCTTTAAAAAAGTGTTTAAAGTGGGCTGAGGTTTTTCACCACATTGCTCTGTCAGTGTCCTAAGTCAGCTCCTAGAGGGCCACTACAGCATTCTTTACAAAGTATCCTACATGCTTTCATTTGCTGGTACAAAAAATCCTGCAATCACACTTTATGACCAGTGTTATACTGTCTGCAATCCAATGCACCCTTACCTGGGAGCATGTCTCATTCAACTCAGTGTGATTTGCTTCTGAGTGAACTGGGTGTGTGCACCACCTTGGCATCTGATATTAGAGCCAGAAAGCACTGGAGAGAGGGAGAGTGTCAGTACCACAAAGACATAAAACGAAAAACATCTTGAAAAGTCTTCATGCCTCTTTCTTGGAGGGTTCCCTTCCCCCCCCTCCTCTTGCATGGAAAGAACAGAAAGTTGCATGTCCCAAAAAGGCCAGCTGAGCAGCACAACTTTATTACTCACCCAGGTATTTACAGTGTTTTTCCTACTTCCTTTCTCCCATGGCCTTTGTGGTCAGCAGAACAAAATTCCTGGGAACTCCCACCTAAACACAAGTTTCCTGTTTATGCTCTCCTAATGCTTTTATGTTTTTGCTGCTGAAAACCAGCAGGCC
The DNA here is from genome assembly GCF_030035675.1 of Rhineura floridana. Classification (NCBI taxonomy): domain Eukaryota; kingdom Metazoa; phylum Chordata; class Lepidosauria; order Squamata; family Rhineuridae; genus Rhineura; species Rhineura floridana. Next base: position 66,538,855 of record NC_084489.1, read on the forward strand.
AAAGTTGCCACAGAACAACGCAAACAGAGATTGCAGGTGAGCAGAGTGCACTGAATACTCCTGCTCTCGCTCTGCATTTTTCTTTGGTGAAGATAGGAAAGTAAATAAGAGATCATTTTGATCAACGTGTTTCCCCCTCTTAAGCTGTGTACACACCAAACATTTAAAGCACATGGCTTCCCCCAAAGTATCCTGGGAACTGTAGTTTATCCATCACAGAGCTACAATTCCCAGCACCTCTAACAAACTACAATTCCTAGGATTCTTTGGGGAAAGTCATGTGCTTTAGATGTAGGGGGTGCACGCAACCTTAGGCTCTCTGTATCACAATGTAATTTTGCTATAGTCTAAAATGGGGAAGGTGTATTTGTGTTAATTTTGTTCTATAGATCTGCCCATCAAGTTGGAGAAGGAAGTGCTGGTCCAGGTGAGATTCTGATAAGTTGGACAATCAGGCTGGCAAAAGGCACCTTGGGTAACCTAGGAATGAGCAAATCAGTCAATTTCAGTTTCTCTCAGTTTCCCCTTTTTTCCAGCCTTAAGTTCAGCTTGCCCCATTTCATCATCACTTTGCCATTTTTTAAATTTTAAAAGTCTGCATGAATTTGTATGCATTTCTCTGCACGTTTCTCCTGATATATGCATTTTTGTATGCAATCTTACCTCATGCACTGTATACAGTCTTGCAAGCAATTTTCCTAATGTAATGTAGTTTTATACGTTGTTTCCACTTTTCTTTGGGTCGGAGAGCTGCTTCACAGCAGTCAGAGAAGTGTGAATTTTGAAGGATAGCTGTGCTTCAGTTCACTGATAGATTCGGAAAGTGCATATTAGGTAGCTTCGTATTAAAATGCAACCGAAACAAATTTCTCCTCCATCCCTATTAGGGCGGCTAACTCTGGACAAAGAAGAGAGCAGTCCAGGCAGCGTATTCAGAGAATGTGGCATGAACGCTAACATTTCCAGCTTGCTGCTGACAACCTTACCTGTTCCGTGTTGAGAAGGGACCAGATCACGGCCGTCCACCCTACCCACTGTGAAAGTGCCAGTCCCACGTTGGGATTCAGGCTATGCATGAACATCTCCTTTGCCCATACTTGCGTAACTGCTTCAGAATCAACTTCTGGCCTAGGAATTAGAGGTATTGCCACACAAAGTGTCCCCAGTGAGCACTCTGGATTCACCAGGAAAAGCTCTGAATGAAAGGAGCTGGAATCTGGGATAGAGTAGGCTAGCTTACCAGCCAGTATAAAATGCTGTGTTCTTATGGAATGATCTCCAAGGGATCAGAAGTATCTAGTATGCTTTTCCAGAGCTTGCCGGTCAATAACAAATGTCCAACATTATGTAAGCTTAAAACTAGCGTATCAGAAAGCAAGGCTGGAGCTCAACCCTTTCCATGCTATGCTAGTTTTAAGCAGGGAACCATTCAACAATGGCATCTCTCCTTTGAAACTAGAAGTGGTACCATCTGCTCTATGGCCTCTCCCACTTCATCCCCACCTAATGCTGCCATGAGAGGAGATCTGGCCTTTGTTATACCACCTGGCCCAGGATCTTTCTCAGGCCCCACAAGAGTCTGATTCACCCTCACCCAAATGGAGGGTGCTACAGGCCAGGAGAAATGAGAAAGCCACGGCTCCTTCCATCCTTTTCTTTGCTGGTCTGCTCACCTGCCCACTTACCCTGTCTGGACTCCAAAGGTGCTTTCCAGCTGTCTGGAGTGCAAGGAAGGGGAACCTCAGGCCCCGGGGCCAAATACGGCCGTCCAAGCATCTGGCCTACAGAACTCTCCCCAGGCTGTCCCCCTTGCTGGCCCTGTTCTGCACCCTGAGGTGGTTGTATTTTTTTTTTTGCTTGGCTGGAATGTGCCCCTGAACTCTGATTATGCTTAGATGGAGGACAGACTGGGGTGTGTGATTGTCTGACTGCAGTTGTATTAGCGTAATTGTAGAAAGGTAAAATTTGCCCTGCCTACTTTGGCCTCTGGCCCCTCCCACTACTGGCATGTGGTCCTTGGAAGTTTACCGAGAAGGGAATGTGGCCCTTGGGTCCCCCACCCCTGGTGGAGAGGAATGAGGGGGCTGTGGAGTGTGTAATTTTGCCCCACCTTTTTGTGTGAGCTGAAATTGGAGAGACAGAGGCAGAAGTGAGGGTGTTGCTGCTGCCTACATATACATGCTGGTATATTTAGTGCCCGGGACTGGCTGTATCGGCTGTTATTTCTATATTTTGGATCTGTTAGTGGTTATGATGAACCCTATTAATGTTGCCTGTTTTAGTTTATATTGATGTTCAAGAGCAGCAGCCTGGAGCCTCAGACAGGAGGGCCAAATGCAGCCCTCCAGGCCTCTTCATCTGGTGCTTGGGGCTGACCCCAGGCTATGCTTCCTCACCAGCCCACACCCTCATAGAATCATAGAATAGTAGAGTTGGAAGGGGCCTATAAGGCCATCAAGTCCAACCCCCTGCGCAATGCAGGAATCCAAATCAAAGCATTCCCGACAGATGGCTGTCCAGCTGCCTCTTGAACGCCTCCAGTGTCGGAGAGCCCACTACCTCTCTAGGTAATTGGTTCCATTGTCGTATGGCTCTAACAGTTATTTCAAATCTGTTTCACTCTGTTGTTTTCAGCCAATGTTCCAGGCTATCAAGGTCCCTTTGAATTTTGTTTCTGTCTTCCCTCCCTGGGCGGCCCTGCTCCACACGCTCCTCCACTTCTTTTGCCTGGCTGTGACATGTCCTTGAGCTACAAGAGGGGTTCTCGCTTGCCTGGTTGGAGAGATGTAATTGTAGAAACCTTTGACTTTGGTGTAGCTGGACTAAAGCCAGAGCTTGGAAATGTTACTTTTTAAAACTACAACTCCCATCAGCCTCAGCCAGCATGGCCACTGGAGTGTGCTGATGGGAGTTGTAGTCCAAAAAAGTAACTTTTCTGAGCTCTGACTGAAGCCTCCTAGAGTCATATCCATTGCCCTTTCCACCACTGGCATGTGGCCCCCGGAAACTTGTCCATGAGGGAATACGGCCCTCAGGCTGGCAAAAGTCTCTCCACCCCGTTCAAGAGGATATCTTATCTAACTGTTATCCGTGCTGCTCTAAAATGTGGAATGTTTTCTTTATTTTTTTTGGTTTGGGCTTTTATGTCTCCTATTTTTAGGATGCTGTAAACCGCTCAGAGATTTTTTTGAAGCAGTATATAAACTATCTAAACAACAACAATGGTTCCAAGTGGTCCGAAGCCTGGTCGGTCCAGTTGCTCAGGAACCCTTGGAATACTCAAAGGCCTCCTGTGACAATTTAGCAAAGCATTTTGCTGATAAAATCGAACATCTAAGAAGCTCGATTTCGCATACCGTGAATGCAGATAGTGGACCAGAGTTGACCAGTCATAATGTGATCCAATGGGATCGGTTTCGGCCTCTTCTTTCTGAGGATGTGGACAAGGTGCTGTCAACTGTGAAACCTACCACCTGTCTCCTTGATCCATGCCCGTCATGGCTCTTGATGAGCTGTAAAGAGAAATTGGGCGAAGGGATCAAGGCAGTGGTAAATGCATCCTTGAATGAGGGTGTATTGCCATTAGCCCTCAAGGAGGCAATTATAAAGCCCATCTTGAAAAAGCCCTCCTTGGATCCCCAAGATTTAAACAACTTCCGCCCAATTTCAAATCTACCATTCTTGGGCAAGGTCATTGAGCGAGTGGTGGCCAATCAGCTGTCAGCGCACTTGGATGAAACGGATTATTTAGATCCATACCAATCGGGTTTCAGAACTGGACATGGAACTGAAACAGCCTTGGTTGCTCTGGTGGATGATATGAGGAGGGCATTAGATAGGGGAGAATCCACCTTTCTTGTCCTCCTAGATCTCTCAGCGGCTTTTGATACCGTCGACCGCGGTATCTTGCTGGATCGTCTGGAGGGATTAGGAATAGGAGGCACAGTATTAAACTGGTTCCGTTCCTTTCTCTCCAATAGGCACCAGCAGGTGGCATTGGGAGATGAGGTTTCAGACCCTTGGCCCCTCAATTGCGGTGTGCCACAGGGCTCTATCCTTTCTCCCATGCTATTTATCATCTATGTAAAACCGCTGGGAGCTATCATCAGGAGGTTTGGGCTGCAGTGCCACCAATATGCGGATGACACTCAGCTCTACCTCTCATTTAAGTCCTCACCAGAGTCGGCTGTGGGGACCATGTCCAAGTGTCTGGAATCCGTGAGTGGATGGATGGGAAGAAACAGGCTAAAGCTGAATCCTGATAAAACTGAGGTACTGCTCGTGGGAGACAAGGGGGGGTTGGGAAACATCGACCTGGTATTTAATGGGGTAAAATTGCCCCTGAAGGACCAGGTCCGCAGCCTTGGGGTGATCCTTGATTCCAAGCTGTCCATGGAGGCTCAGGTTTCATCGGTGTGCCGGGCAGCTTGGGGTCAATTGCGTCTCATATGAAGACTGCAACCCTACCTTCCTGTCCACCAGCTCCCACTCGTAGTACACGCTCTGGTCACCTCTCGTTTAGACTACTGCAATGCGCTCTACATGGGGTTGCCCTTGAAAACAGTCCGGAAATTACAGCTGGTACAAAATACAGCGGCTCGTCTACTTACGAACACCCGCCGTTATGATCATATTACCCCAGTGCTGTACAATCTACACTGGCTTCCAGTTATTTTCCGGGCTCAATTCAAGGTGTTGGTATTAACCTATAAATCCCTGTACGGTTTTGGCCCAGTATACCTGATGGAGCGCCTCCAACGTCATAAATGGTGCCGCCCTACAAGATCTGCCACTCAGGGCCTCCTCTCAGTCCCGTCAACTAAAGTGATTGGGTTGGTGAGGACTCGGGAGAGGGCCTTCTCTGTGGCGGCCCCCACGATTTGGAACTCCCTCCCAATAGATCTTCGACATGCCCCTTCCTTATATATATTTCGCCGGGGCCTGAAGACTTGGCTTTTCCATCAGGCCTTTATGAACTTGAGACTTCTAAGGTGAACTAGCTTCAGAATTGTATTACTGACAACTCTACTAAATATTGTAATTTTGCATTGTGCTGTACTGGTTATATTGTTTTTATTGTATCATATTTTACCATGTATTTTATCATGCTTTATTGTACACCGCCTAGAGTGGCCATTGGCCAGATAAGCGGCCTATAAATTAAAGTTTATTTTAGTTTATTAATAGGACTGGAGATAAATGAAAAGGGCAAGCTGAGCCTGCCTCATCTCCTGCTGCATTGGAACATCTAAAAATACAGTGGGATTCTGGGTGGTAGCCCAGCAACCATACAGAGGGCAGGTATTGGGTACAATATTAAGTCTAGGAAATAGGACTGTCACCTTTTTTTAAAAGGGCTTCTGTGCCATTTATAGCTACATGACAAGCAGAAATGAACAGATGAAGCTTTACCAACATATACAGGTGTATTATGACAGGAAAAGCTTTACCTGATGAATTTCCTCCTACTATGGAAAAGTTAAAGGGCAGAGGAGCCCTGTCAATGGTAAAAAGGTTGATGGATTTTGTTGTACCCTTCACCCCCAATTTCTTTCGTTTGGAAAATAAATCCATGAAGGAGGATCCTAGTACACACTAAAAGCAAACTCATCATCTGAGTGTAGCCCTTTATGTAGCCAAAATGGCACAATCCAAACTGGAGGTGGGTGGTCAGGAGTGTCAACAGATTTGGGGAAACCCCAAGATTTGCAGAAAGTCTGCAGAAGTACAAAAACATCTGTAGTAACAAAACCCAAAACAACCCAGTGTGGACTGAGCATTCTCCTTCAGTTCAGAATGCTGTCTGACTTTTGGGGCGGGGGCGGGGGCGGGGGGGGGAATTGGAGACTGGGAGGAGGGGAATGAAATGAGGTGACCTAGAAGAGGGCATGTCTAGCTGACTAAAATCCAGAACAAGAGAACTCTAGATTTACAACGGGGTGATGTTGCATTTCTAGCTAGTTTTGCTTTCCACCACATTGTACTGTGTATTCATGAGAGTATTACAAAGAATAAAAATTAAAAGAGCTTCTTACAAGCAAACTTTTGAGGGTTTCCCCTCCTTATTCCTCCAGGAAAGCTACCAGAAATCTTCACCTATTGAATATTATCTACATGTTGAATTCACAGGAATCCTACTTGGGGGCAAAAACGGTGGCCACTAAGCAAATGCATAGCTGTAGCCAGCAAACCATCCATAACATCCTTGTTAGTCAGATCAGCTGGACCTGAAAGTGGAATTTCAATATTACCTTTGATTTCCTGGCTTGGCTAGCTTTGGGAACCTTAACATTATTTAAACACAGTTGTGTGTATTTAATTATATCATGAATTATGTCATTTGCACTTCAGACTGCCTCAGAACTGAATTTATTTCAGCAGCTGCTGATCAGAAAAGAATAATAGTGCTTTTTGTGCATTTTTATAGTATCCATTAATACAGCAAAAAATTTATCCGCTCCTGCTACATACTCCAAGAGGAGAACTAGGTTGTTTATTTTTTTTTACAATGATGATGATGATGATATTAAGCATGGTCTGAAGGCACATGAGGCCACCACCTTGCTGAAGCTAAGCAGGTCTGGGTCTGGTCAGTGCCTGGATGGGAGACTGCCTGGGCACCCCATGTATGCCGCCTTGGGTTCTTTGATGAACGAAAGGTGGAGTATAAATATAAGAAATAAACCTTTTCTCACCTTAAAGCCATCAGAGCGGTGTATAAGAGAACAAAATAAAATAAAGTACAAATAATACAAATTCTAAAAACCATTCTTACAAACTCTAAACCCCCAATTGTACAATTAATATTTAATAAATGACTGGGTCACACCAAGGAGTGGAAGAATCTGACAATTTTGGTTCTCTCGGTTTCTCATTTTCCCAATCTTAAATTTAGTTCTCCAGATTTCTCCAGCAATTTGTGATTAAAAAAAAAATCCTCATGAAAATTCTTCAGCATTTTAGTGCAAATTTCTCCTAATGGACACATTTTGGTATGCAGTTTTTACTAACGTACACATTCTTGCAAGACATTTCTCCTAATGTATTGCATTTTTGTGTGTTATTTCCATTAATATATTCATTTTTATATACATTTCCACCTAATACATGCATTTTTCTAAACATTGCTTGGTTGGAGAACTGCATCACAACATTCAAATGTGTGCGAATTTGAAAGGGTGTCTGTTCCAATTCCCATATTGTTTCAAAAAGTGCAGATTTGATAAATTTGGCTTTAAATGAGAACCGAAGTGAATTTCTGCCCCACCCCTAGTCATACCTCAGAGAAAGCCTTCTTAAACAAAAATGTCTTCAGTATGCCCTTAAACATCATGATACTGGGCACCTGTCTAATTTCAGCTGCTAATCGAGTCCAGACAGCTACAGCTGCAATGCTAAAAGCCTAGTTTCTAGTACGCGTTAAGCACACCTCTGGGACATGCAATAATCTCAGTAGCCCTATCTGAGAAGCACAGTTGCCAGGCAGGGATACATGATGCAAGGCCATCTCTTGGGTATCCTGATCTCAAGTGACAAAGAACTGTGTCCCAAACAGGGTGTTAAACACCATTTCATAAATGCCCTCTCCTTTCTGCTTTAGTCCCAACTGAAGGATGAATCTGTAGTGGGCTGAAATGTGAAACACCCCTTTTGAGAAAAGAAACCTGTACAAAATCATAAGTGAGTTTGTACTCCTTTCTTCACAGAATCTTCAGGGAAATTTCTTGGGGAGTCAAAAAATTCTTCCTAAATTGTCTGGGATTTTGCTCAAAGTGAAAGTCCATCTCCCCTCCCCCCCCCCAAAGCTAAAATATTTGAGAAATGTTGACAAAGTCAAAAGCATTTAAACAATTATCAAAGGTTTCAGGTAGTGGAAGGGATTCTGCACATCCCCAGGTTGTCTCCAAGCTAATGCTACTTTTAATGTTTTAATTTTTGAATGTGAGTGTGTTTTTATGAGAGCTACATCCCAAAAGGTGCCCTATAAGCAATTTTGCAAATAAATAGATTAACTCTGTGGGGCTTATGTCTGAGCAGGATCACACTGCAAATTTATCATATGCAATAATAGTGTATAAATGGCCTGTATTTGTGCAGGTGAAACCCTGAGAATTTTATAGTAATTGCCATGACTCGGGATGGAGAAATTTGATTTGGTTCATATTTAAAGGTAAACCTACCTAATTCAAACTTTCCAAAACAATGCATGAACTGCAACACAGACATCCTTCCAAATCCACATGCCTCTGAATGTTGTAGCGCAGTTCTCCAGCCAAGTAATGTCTGCAAAAATGCCCATACTAGTGGAAAATGTGCATATAAATGCATTTATTAATCAAAACAGACATGCATTATATTTGGTAACACTGCTTTGCATTACAAATATGTGTATATTAGGAAATTTCACACTAAAATGCTGATGAGTTTTCATGAGGACTTCTTTAAAAAAAAAAAAAAAGCAAACCCCAAACCCTGAATTGGAAAGCGGAGAACTGAATTTAAGAGTGGGAAAATGAGAAACACAGAAACTGAAATTGATATATTCTCCCATCCCTAGATATCATGACACAGAGACTCCATCAACCATCTTTTCAAAATAAAAAATGTCCACAATGAGGATGGCTTTAAGCTAAATTGTAACACAGACAGAGAAGCCCAGAGCTTTATCTAAATTCTTGCTGCAGTTGTCTTTCTTTGTTACTCAGGCTCCTATATCATTAACCTTAAAGTTTAATTCTCCCATCTTTAAACAGCAACAACAACAACAAAAACGTGTGGCCTTTCCTGTGTTAGGTTAGCACTTAAGGAAAAGATGAAACAGAAGGGAGGTTGTTTCTTTTGTGCTATATCAGGTTACAAAGCAGATGTCTCGCATGCAGGGAGGGCTAGGTGAGGAGAACAGATGGTGCGCCAGGAAAATGATTGGTGCATTTCCCCAACACCAGCCACTGTGGGGGAGCAGGGGAGGCAATGGCCACCTGGGTCCTGCACAGGTGGTGGTTAATCAACAAGAACAGCAACTCCCAAGCACTGAGAAACAATGTAAAGGAAATAGTCATTCCTACCTATCTTTGCCCACCTGCAAATTATTATCATATATTGAGACATGTCTCCTAGCTAGAATGTTTCTTGAATTCCCATTCAGCAAAGATTTCCTGCTATGTTAGTTAATAGCTTCCTCCTTGCAGTTCTCTCCCCTTTATTGCTTCTTGTTCAGCAGGGCTGGGAGATTAGTGAAGAATAGTCCATTAATTGCTCCTTAATGTCAGTTTCTATTCCCAAGTTGGGGAGGAGGTTTAATTATTGGTTTTCTCTAATTATTTTGTAAAAATAGCAAAATATTTGTGTAAAAATAGCAAAATAGTATTATTTCAAAATTAGTGAAATATACATGTTTTGAAAGAGAAAAATCAGTATGTAATCATATGTAGCATAGCGGTGAAAGTGTTGGACTACGACTTGGGAGACCAGAGTTCGAATCCCCACATAGCCACAAAGATCACTGGATGACCTTAGGCCAGTCACTGCCTCTCAGACTCAGAGGAAGGCAATGGTAAACCACCCCTGAATACCACTTACCTGAAAACCCTATTCATAGGGTCACCATAAGTTGGAATCGACTTGAATGCAGTCCATCATCATCATCATCATATAAAGGTAAGAATTACGTTGTTGTGAGTTTGTGTCACATTGGTTTTATTCTCTGGTCCAGGTTTTATGCTGTTCTTAGATTTTTATGGATAGTGGGTTGTGGGTTTTTTTAGCATGTAATTATTTTTCTTTTAGTAGAAGCTGCCCAGATAACAGTCTGTAATCAGGGAGCATACAAATGCAGCAAATAAATAAATAAAGGTCTCCCTTCCGAATGGGAACAGAAACTGATATTCAGTACTAATTAATAAGCATTTAACAGGCTAATCATCAGCAATTTCCCTGCCACCGCTCAATAGGAAGAAATTAAATAGGCAGAAGTGCAAGAAGGAAGCTTTTATTAAAGAAGTGGTGGCCCTGAAAATCCTCAACACTGCTTTGTCAGCCCATACTGGGCAAGCTGCTGTTGCAATTGCATTGTATTGCAAAAAATTGCCATAAATCAGATCTGAAAAAACATGAAAGGGTTACTCAAGAAACACTGGAATGCAGCAGGTTGGCAACAATATTGTGCAGACTGGCCATAAAAAGCAAGAGAGGAAAGTATGACAAATCCAGACTAAGATCATGGTATCTTTCCTGTCAGGTAAGTATGGCAACTCCAGACTAAACTGCTGGTGTGGAAGCAATTGAAATTAAGAAAAACACTAAGAAATCATGTCCAAGATACTTGATCGCTATGGTGCTGGTTGAGAACTTTTGATGATAATTATAATTGAATGGCCAAGGGCTGGGAAGAGAGGTGACCAAATGGAAGCTTTGACTTTTTTCTTTCAGCTATTGATTTTATTTTTTAAACACACAACCCCTCCCCCCAGGCCACAGCCTCCAATACCACCATTTAGACAGGATCTCAAGTGCTTTACGAATTTAATGACAAAATCCACATATTCAGTGAACAGAATACCCTTGTCCAGAGTTAAACACAATACAATCAACTACCTAGCTCTGAAACATAAACAGCAGCCATAAGTATAAAAACAAAGCATTAAACAATTCACGGCAGTCAGTTATTATCCGTTCCCGAAGGCTTCCCAAAAACGATGTGTTTTTGCCAAGCTCTGGAAAGACAGTAGGAAGGAGGGTGAAGAGGCCTGCCTCAGAAGGGAGTTCCAGGGCACTTATTTGTTTGTTTGTTTTATTCTATTTCTATGCCGCCTTTTAGCCAAAGGCCCTCAAGGCAGCTCACAAAAAAAATAAAAATAAACACAAATACAAAATACACATCAGAAAAGAATACAGTGCACAAAAATACAAACAACAAAATATTAACATTGTTTAAAAAACAAGGTTCTTTACAGGCCTGGAGATAATCTGTCCTTAAAATGTAGCACTGCCACTCCAAGAATTTTAGCCCTCAAACACTGAGCAGCTGTTGTAAAGGATTTGCTCACCAACGCCATCGGATTCTTGCCCAAAATCATCATCCATAGACTTGAAGTAGAACTTATAGTTGGGCCAGTTGAGGAGTGCCTTGAAGTCGCCCAGCGTCACCCGCTCGGCTGGGATGAGCAGCTTCACCAGGTATGGCATCCCCTGGTTGTCCAGATGGTAGATGATCTTGGTCTCCGCCGCTGCCATGGCCACCACCTCTCCTTGCGGAGGACTCCTCGGGCAGAAGGCTGCAGGTGCCACCGGCCAAGCCCAGGCCTGTTAGTACAGAAGCGGCCCGTCCCACCGGCACCAGCAGCAGCAACGAAGGCAGGCAAGCTGCCTGCCTGCTTGCCTGCCTGCCTTGCTTTCTTTGCTTGCTCGGTCCGGTGAACTCTCAAGCCAGGGGGTCAGCTCCTGCAGGCTCCAGCATTGGGGTTCCTACTGAGAAGGCCCTGTCCTGGTTGAGGCTAACTTAGAAGAACCCCACACACCCAAGAAGGTATCTGAGACAGGGATCCTAGAACCAGGAGGTATCTCCACTGAAGATCTCAAATGCCATTCCATATGGCAAACTGTTTCCAAAAGTTACCTTCAGCTTCAAACGAAGTTTGCACATGAAGCATATTTGGACTGCTGCTCAGAAAACACAGGTCCAAACCAGACTCAGGCACAGAAAACTAATTGAATGGTTATTTGGATCCAGGCAAATCAAATTAAGATCTAATTTGACAAAGCGCTTAAAGCAGATAGGTGCTGCACAAAGAATAAGTAAAAAAATTACCACTATATCTGTTCTAGAAAGCTTTTCCAGTCCTTTGAGGGTCCAGAATGTCTGCTTCCTCAAGGAACAAACACTGCTGGCTGGCATGCCCATGCATGGATGGTATTTATTCTTTGTAGAAGCTGCCTTCAGGTTCCTCAAAAAAAGGAAAAGGGGAAAAATGTATCAGGGCCAACCCAAGACATTTTGCTGCCTGAAGCAAAGGACGAGATCCCCACGCCAATTCCATGTACACAGTTTTTCACTTAGGGGATTTGCCAGGGGTAAGAGGGAGAAATACAGGCTGACATTTTGATGCCAACAACATTATGCAAAACATTTGGATGCATGAGGAGCATCCATCCCACAACAAACACCTGCCGGGAAGTACCCTGGCAACTGAATCTTTTTTCAACACTGGTGGCAAGACAGTATCCTCTGCTGCATCAGAAAGCAACAGCATAGCTTAGGCAGCCCAAGGGAGGACGCATGGTGCTCACAGCTACATTCTCCAACACCTCAGTGCTGCTCTGCCTGGCACCCACTAATTGCCTACACATGCAATAGCTGCGATGGTGCCAGCATGTCTCATGTGAGCAGAGCGATGCATTTGCTGGTATGTGTGGTTTGGGCTTTCTCAGTTAGGGAACTTTCTAAGTAGAAGAAGAAGAAGAAGAAGACTGCGACGGCAACGGTGACGGCAACGGCGACGACTCAGCAAGGTAACCAGCTAGCTTAGGTCAGTAACAAGCCGGCATCACCACTGCTAACTCTGGAGAGTGGGAACACCCAGCAGTGGCTGTTTCTGCTGCCCCCTCACCCCAAATATCTTCAATAAATATTGGCATGCAAGCAAAGACAAATGAATTCTGTGTGTTTTCTGTAAAGAAAGTGAGAGATTTACCCATTTGCTCCATTGGGCACAGCATATCCTGTGGCATTTCAAATAATATGCTTCCATTGCTTCGCACTACTTTGAAATACAAATATTTTTCTTTCAGTCTCTTTCTTTCAATTGGAAGAACATCCAGATTCACAACTGGATTGAAAATTTACTAAAGCTCAGGTGTCTGAATCAGTTGTATCAGGAGTGTGGAGTGGCCACATCTACTTAAGAACATCTATGCCCATCTCGTTCAACATCCTGAACTCAAAGTGGCCAACCAGAAGCCCATGGGAAGCCTGCAGATAGGATCTGAGCACAACTATTTAAAGGGCTGTCCAGTCCAAGTCTGATTTCAAGATAACAAATGATGAGAAAGGAAGGCCAGGGCTTTGAAGTTGCCCATCAACAAGACCTGGAGAGCCAACAAAGCAAGTCTAAACAGATGTTCACACATTTAGTTGCAAGGTCATAGTCTTCCCCACTAGGGTGAGATGAATGGTATTTCTATTAAAATTATAATAATTATATGTGCATCTATATCAGGTGTGGGGAACCTTTTGACCCTCTATATGTTGCCGAACTACAACTCCCATCAACCCCAGCAAGCCTGGTCAATGGTCAGGGAAGATGGGAGTTGTAGTTCAGCAACATCTGGAGGGATCTCCTGGGGAAAGAAGCCCTTTATACTCCTTCCTGCCCACAGCCAATGGTCAGCTTGGGTGGGTGGAGTCAGTCCAGTAGATTCTTCAGTGCGAAGCTGCCACCTGCAGTTCATTTGTTCATCATATGGGGCCACCAAACCCAGATATTAGGAGCTCTTCTGTCTTTTGGACAGGAAGTAATTCTGGGTGGTCCTATTTCTACACTGCAAGTTTAGCTTTATTGTACCTTCGCACTTTTACTGAGTGAACCCAGGTGACTTCAAGTTTGGAACTCTGCCCAAATTCTATAAAGGAATGGTCCAACTATAGCTGACATGTACTAAAAATATGTTTGTTTCAGTGAGATTACTCCAGGTAAAATGTTCACTGAGCCTCCTAAACCTTTTCATGAACTCAAAGGAAACCAAGGACATATTTATGATTCCAGGTGGGAATAAGGTAATGCTGTGGTTTGGCATGCTTTCTTTAATAACCTCAGATATGGCCTAAATCAGGGAACTGAGCCAACATGAACTCTGAACTTATGCAATACATGAATCACCGCTCACAACTCTTATCTGGAGTCATGCACATTGCAGAGAAGGTGTGGTGTGGAGTGGTGGACAGTACACAAGGGTTGGACATGACTCAAACAAGCAAGATGGTTAATGCAAAACCATCTGTTGGCTCAGTTAAAGATGAATTAGCTTCAGAGTAAACACTCCTAACTTTATAGAAATGAATTATTCTGTGCTGTTAACACATTGACGAAAATGCTGCAATAGCTATGGACTATGTGGGGATCGCTATGTTCAGCCCTCTGTCAAGATAGTAGATGTGCATCGGATAAGCCCTTTTAGTTACCACAGAGCAATGGTTTCCTGACTTTGATATTAGGTAATCAACTACTTGGAAGGCATGAAAGAACAAGTGTTGTAATGGTGGCCAGTTTACAAGCAGCTGTGAGACATCAAAATCTTCTTGCCATGTGATGCATGCATTAGGGAGGCAGGAGAATTCCATCAAAAACAGAAAAGGAAGCAGAAATTGCTGCAGTTCGCATGCTGGTCTGTGGTAAGGAACAGAAATCAATCAAGCAAATATGACTGTTATTGGTTCACATTATTGTTTTTATGTCTGCAAATGATACATAATTATGAGGGATTTTTTTACATTGTTTTGACATTTCCTTTACATTGAAATGAATGTAAGTTGCATAAGTTACATAAATTTTATTTATATATTCATTTATTAAATTTATATCCGGCCCTTTCTCCCAGAAGCAGCCCACAGCAGCAAGCAAAAACACTAAAAACACTCTTTCTTGTTCTTATGTGCTTTCAAGTCAGTTACGACTTATGGCGACCCTATGAATCAGTGACCTCCAGTAGCATCTGTCATGAACCACCCTGTTCAGACCTTGTAAGTTCAGGTCTGTGGCTTCCTTTATGAAATCAATCCATTTCTTGTTTGGCCTTCCTATTTTTCTATCCCTTCTGTTTTTCCCAGCATTCTTGTCTTTTCTAGTGAATCATATCTTCTCATTATGTGTCCAAAATATGATAACCTCAGTTTCATCATTTTAGCTTCTAATGATAGTTCTGGTTTAATTTCTTCTAACACCCAATTATTTGTCTTTTTCACGGTCCGTGGTATCTGCAAAGTTCTCCTCCAACACCACATTTCAAATGAGTTGATTTTTCTCATCCACTTTTTTCACTGTCCAACTTTCACATCCATACATAGAGATCGGGAATACCATGCTCTGAATGATCCTGATTTGGTGTTCAGTGATACATCTTTGCATTTGAGGACCTTTTCTAGTTCTCTCGTAGCTGCCCTCCCCAGTCCTAGCCTTCTTCTGATTTCTGGACTATTGTCTCCATTTTGATTGATGATTATGCCAAGGTGATGATCCTTGACAAGTTCAATGTCCTCATTGTCAACTTTAAAGTTACATAAATCTTCTGCAACAGAAGATTCATTTCAAATCTTTACTGTTTTCTGCAGCTCTAATATTAACACTAATTTAACTATAATGGTGCCCCACACATACACAGAACTGAGGACCTTTTTGAATAAAATAGAATAAAATTAAAATATCATGCAAGCAATATATTTACTATACTTTATTTTATCTGTATTTATTTCACTGGACTACCAGCTACTTCTTATTCCTTTTAATGAAACCCATTTTGTGGGTGCTAAAGCTGTTGCCTGTCCAGGGTGCAAAACCTATTCGTTATTGTTCTGTATCTTGTCCATTTCCAAGTGTGCTCCAGAACAGATCCATCTATCAGCCCTCTCTTTCACATCTGTTCATTCATAAATCATCCTATCCTATTTCCACATTCATTTGTTATTTTAAAGAATCTGAATAGTATTTGCTGCTAGTCCTACTCAGAGGAGACCCATTACAGTTAACAGACATGGCTAACTTAGGTTCATTAATTTCAGTGAGTCTGTTGTGGATCAGATTCAGTTGAATACAACCCTCCAAACTAGAAGTTGTATTGACATATGTATTTTAAAAACAATTGCTGACAAAATATGCATTTCTCAAAGTATTTTAGAATGCACACTTCTAAATGAATTGAAAATACAGTTTGCTACATTCTGTGTAGCACAGTTCAGAAAAGTGAAAAATCAGAAGGTGTGGATTAGCCCAGTTCACATCAAAATTTGTAAACAGCAAATTCCTCAAGCATCTCTGTCTGGAGTGAACAAGGTGATGCCCACAAGAGACATCTACTTCATTCATACCATGGTTTTATCTTTGATAAAACCAGTGAACAGTAGGAGGAGTTCTGGTTGACCGTTGCCAGCATTGTAATGATGATGAAACTGAGGTTATCATACTTTGGACACATAATGAGAAAAAGAGGAAGCCCAAACAAGAGATGGATTGATTCCATAAAGGAAGACCTGAATTTACAAGTTCTGAATAGGTTGGTTTATAACAGATGCTATTGGTGGTCGCTGATTCATAGGGTCGCCATAAGTCATAATCAACTTGAAGGCACATAGCAACAACAACAACATTAGGGCTGCAACATTTAACCAACAAGTTAACTTATAAAAAATGTCTCATCCCTTATATACCCAACTGATCATTATGTTCTGCAGGAGAGGGCAACCTGCAAATACTATCTTTTCAGGAGGTCTGTTCTGCATGATGTCAGAATTGGGCCACCAGTGTGGTGGCATCTACCCTTTGGAACTCCCTCCTGTTACATATCAGGCATGTGCCTTCTGTATTATCTTTTTGGTGCCTGTTGAATACTTTCCTCCTTCAACAAGCTTTCCCAGTCAGTATCTGTATTGGAAATTCTTTTTTAATATGTGTAATTGTTTGAACTGATTTTATATAGGCAATTGTTTTGTATATGGGTTTTTACTAGGGTTGCCAGGTCAGAAGCATTCCAAACCCACAGATTTCATGGGGGTGTGCCCTAGTGATGTCACAGGGAGTGGGCCCTAGTGATTTCATAGAGGTGGGCCCCAGTGTTGTCACAGGGGCAGGTCCTAGTGATGTCATTAAGGATGATACATTAAGCATCAACCACAGTTGCTTGGAGCATACCACTCAAACAAAAAAAAATATCTGATTGGAAATTAAGGTAGACATTTTTGCTAAATGAGGGTGTTTCCAGGTCCAGCTGAAGTGACAGGATCATTCCTTCTCACCTGCTTAGAGATCCTGGGTAAGGAACATTTAATCTAACCTACTTGCTTCTGGCAAGAAGGGTTTAAGTACCCTCAAGCCAGGCCAATCACCAGAAGGCCATTGTAGAAAGAAAGCCTAGTGTTGTGGAGCTGTTAGATGGGAGCACTCAGGAGTAAAGATGGATGCCCCTGAAGGCTGCAATTCCAAACACACTTACTAAGGGACTAAGCCCCATAGAAAACAGGACTTACTTCTGAGCAGATATTGTAGGATTGTGCTGTTGGTAAGACTTAACTAGGGATCTTCTGCAACAATATCCATATCAAAGCAGAGTTGGCAACCCCCTGCCTGGAATGTCTTGCCTGCCTTTTAATGTGGCTGCTCCAAACTTCTTTACAGACTTGACCCTTCACTGCAGAGAGAGGTCTGAGAAATGAGTAAGAGTTAAGAAGATTCTCTACTCTTTCATGCCCACTTTGTGAGCTGCTATAAACTCACTTTGACAGCCAACCAAATTCCAGTGAGTAATAATTGACAGAGAGAAAACACACAAGGTTTGGTCTACCTTCACAGGCAGTAGATTGGGAACAACAGCAATTGAAGCCACACTTCCCAGTAAGTGAATTCTCTTTTACTGCTATTGGGCAAGAAACAAACCATCATGCAAATAACAAGGTGCATCATCAGTATGTTTAAGGGGGTTGAGCTGACCACATGGAACCACTGTTGTTGCTTCTATGGATGTAAGGTAGTAAGGTCAGAGGTAAATGAAATGCAAAAAGAAAATACAGTGATGATTTCCTAAATGCAATGCCATACCAACCACAGAAAGATTCCAGGGAGTAAGGCAGAAAAGTCAGCATCCCTCAACTAGTCAGCATTCCTAATAAAACAAAACAAAACAAATCCTAGCATCCAGTCAGCCAAGGTCACAGAAATCCCCATACAGCACAACCTGATCTGGGGACTGCAGTTAGTGCAGAATGCTGCAGCACAATTGCTGACATGAGTGAGACCCTATCAGCCCTTAAAACCTCTGCTCTGATATCTGCACTGGTTGCCGATTTGCTACCAGGCCAAGTTCAAGGTATGCTTTTCATGTTATGGATTCCACATAGTACTTGTCCTCCTCTTGTAGTGTTGCAGTACCTATGCTTTGGAACCCCCTGCCTATTTCCATTAGTCAGGCACTTTCATTGTACTCATTTTAAAAATGTAAATGTACTGCCTTCAAGTCGATTCCGACTTATGGCGACCCTATGAATAGGGTTTTCATGAGGCTGAGAGGCAGTGACTGGCCCAAGGTCACCCAGTGCACTTCATGGCTATGTGGGGATTCGAACCCTGGTCTTCCAGGTCGTAGTCCAACGCCTTAACCACTACACCACACTACTTATTTTGGCAATTGCTAAAATCATTTTTATTTAGGCAAGCCTACCCAGGCATATAGAAGCTATTATGTTTTTTTAATCTGTTTTTAACTCATTGTTGGTTTTATTATTTTGAATGTTTTTAAATACCTGGGAAGATATAGGGCAGATCCCTGAACCTGAACTAACATTTGCAGGAAGGGATTCTGAGGAACTGAGACAAATAGTGGTAACGAGAGAGGAAGTTCTAGGCTTAATAGACAATATAAAAACTGACAAATCACCAGGCCCGGATGGCATCCACCCAAGAACTCAAAGAACTCAAATGTGAAATTGCTGATCTGCTAACTAAAATATGTAACTTGTCCCTCAGGTCCTCCTCCATGTCTGAGGACTGGAAAGTGGTAAATGTAATGCCAATCTTCAAAAAGGGATCCAGGGGGGATCCTGGAAATTACAGGCCAGTTTGCTTAACTTCTGTCCCTGGAAAACTGGTAGAAAGTATTATTAAAGTTAGATTAACTAAGCACATAGAAGAACAAGCCTTGCTGAAGCAGAGCCAGCATGGCTTCTGCAAGGGAAAGTCCTGTCTCAGTAACCTATTAGAATTCTTTGAGAGTGTCAACAAGCATATAGATAGAGGTGATCCAATGGACATAGTGTACTTAGACTTTCAAAAAGCTTTTGACAAGGTACCTCACAAAAGACTTCTGAGGAAGCTTAGCAGTCATGGAATAAGAGGAGATGTCCTATTGTGGATAAGGAATTGGTTAAGAAGCAGAAAGCAGAGAGTAGGAATAAACGGACAGTTTTCCCAATGGAGGGCTGTAGAAAGTGGAGTCCCTCAAGGATCAGTATTGGGACCTGTACTCTTCAACTTGTTCATTAATGACCTAGAATTAGGAGTGAGCAGTGAAGTGGCCAAGTTCACTGACGATACTAAATTGTTCAGGGTTGTTAAAACAAAAAGGGATTGCGAAGAGCTCCAAAAAGACCTCTCCAAACTGAGTGAATGGGCGGAAAAATGGCAAATGCAATTCAATATAAACAAGTGTAAAATTATGCATATTGGAGCAAAAAATCTTAATTTCACATATACGCTCATGGGGTCTGAACTGGCGGTGACTGACCAGGAGAGAGACCTTGGGGTTGTAGTGGACAGCACGATGAAAATGTCGACCCAGTGTGCAGCAGCTGTGAAAAAGGCAAATTCCATGCTAGCAATAATTAGGAAAGGTATTGAAAATAAAACAGCCGATATCATAATGCCGTTGTATAAATCTATGGTGCGGCCACATTTGGAATACTGTGTACAGTTCTGGTCGCCTCATCTCAAAAAGGATATTATAGAGTTGGAAAAGGTTCAGAAGAGGGCAACCAGAATGATCAAGGGGATGGAGCGACTCCCTTACGAGGAAAGGTTGCAGCATTTGGGGCTTTTTAGTTTAGAGAAAAGGCGGGTCAGAGGAGACATGATAGAAGTGTATAAACGTATGCATGGCATTGAGAAAGTGGATAGAGACAAGTTTTTCTCCCTCTCTCATAATACTAGAACTCGTGGACATTCATAGAAGCTGAATGTTGGAAGATTCAGGACAGACAAAAGGAAGTACTTCTTTACTCAGCGCATAGTTAAACTATAGAATTTGCTCCCACAAGACGCAGTAATGGCCACCAGCTTGGATGGCTTGAAGATTAGACAAATTCATGGAGGACAGGGCTATCAATTGCTACTGGCTGTGCTCTGCCATCCTAGTCAGAGGCAGTATGCTTCTGAAAACCAGTTGCCGGAAGCCTCAGGAGGGGAGAGCGTTCTTGCACTCAGGTCCTGCTTGCAGGCTTCCCCCAGGCGCCTGGTTGGCCACTGTGAGAACAGGATGCTGGACTAGATGGGCCACTGGCCTGATCCAGCAGGCTTTTCTTATGTTCTTATGTCTTTAACTTTTTTGCCAAGAATCTTATTGTTTTAATTCCTTCTATAAACCACTTTGAGTTTTTTTACAGAAAAACAGTATATAAATGTTGTAAATAAAATACATAAATAAATTTCAGGGTCACTGTGGCCCTTGGGTCTCTTTCCTCTTTTATATCAAGTCAGGCTATTTGGTACCATCTAGCTCAGTACTGATGACGTGGACTAGCATTGGCTGTCCAGGATTCCAGACAATAGTCTCTTCCAGAGATTGAATTTTGGGCCTTTGCATGCAAAGCATGTGCCCTACCACTGAGCTACAGCCTTGTTTAAAAATGTATCTTTTAAAATTGTTCTTTTCATTTCACTAATGAATGCACATCATACTAGGGCAGATCCACACTATGCATTTAAAGAACATTCAACATATATTTGAAGTACATGAATCCCACCACAGAATTCTGGGAACTGCAGTTTGTTATGATTGGTTGGAACTATAACTGTGAGGGAGAAAGCAGACTTCCTTGGATTCTTTGGGGGAAGTGTGCTCTTTAAATGCGAGTTGGATGTGTTTTAAATGCATTATGTGGATTGGCATTAGTTCATAAACTTTGCCTGCATGTAAATAATTTTAATTAAATTTTAAAATGGAAATAAGCTACAAAGTTTACTGGGTGACCATGGGCTGCTCACCATCTCTCAGCCTAATCTGCCCCTCAGGGTGAAAAATACAGAGGGGGACCATGACCACTCCAAGGAAGAAGTGCACACTTAAAATGTAGAGGAAATAATAATTTACAACCATAGTATGAAATCAGACACATATCAAGACATAGTATGAAGAAATATTTATGTAAGCATGAATGTCAAAGTTGTTTATTATGTACACAACCTGTAAAATATTTACAGTGCAATCCTATGCATGTTTACTCAGAAGCAAGTCCCAATGTATTCAATGGGGCTTACTCAGACAGGGAAGCATGCACAGGACTGCAATTCAGAGATAAGGAACTTCACTCACCCAATCCAAAATTCAGAATCATGCCACGTTAAACTGTTTTGCAACTGTTTTATACTTATTTTATGGTTATTGGATTTTAAGTGGCTTTATTTCTTGTTGTGAGCTGCCTTGGTTTCCAACCCTACCTCACAGGGTTGTTGGAAATATTCCATATACACACACACTGGATATGTAAAAATACATACACCCCATATAATAGTTTATTGTCAAAACCAGTTTATTTATTTATTTTTATTTATTTGTTAAATTTTTATACCGCCCCACTAGCATAGCTCTCTGGGTGGTGTACAACAGAAAGTATATACAATAAAATCACATAAATCGGTACAAAAACATATATATAAAAATCCAGTTGGCCATTGCAGAACATTTTTTAAAGTATTATTTTCCTGCCACATAAAAACAGTGACACCTAAGTAAGTTCTGCCTAACTGCTTTTAAAAAAAAGGATCAGAGGGGAGAGAAAGATTTACACCACAATCCTTTTCTATGTTCACTCAAAAGTTCCCTTTGATTTCCAGGACAATCCTAACCATGTCTACTCAAAAGTAAGTCCTGAATTCAATGGGGTTACTCCCAGGTATGTGGAATTAGCATTGCAACTTTACTCCCAGAAAAACTTCTATATTGGAAAGGTTTTCAAAACTGGTTATGAAGAAGACAAATAAACTGCCCTCTTCAACAGTCCAGTAAAATTTAGACTTGTTTGACTCCTTAATTAGAAAAGTATAACATTGCAGCATGTACACTTTTTAAAACTTTGGTTAAAAATTATTTGAAAGATAAAATGTATGATATGCCATTTTTGAAAGTAATTAAAAAAGCCTGCATGTATGCTTTTATGCCTACCAAGATCCTGCTGTGATCATCTGTTGTAGTGCAATCCTATGCATGTTTACTCAGAAGCAAGTCCCAATTCTGTACAGAGAAAGTACTCTTTATGCTGCTGAAAGCTATATATTTACTGAATTCCTGATGTGATACAACCAGGAAAAGGAAACTGTGGGTTTAGCTATTGCCTGGGGGTCAACAAATCTTGTCAATCACAACCCTGACTTCACTTATTGGCTAAAAACCTGAAAGGGCAGGGATTAGAGCAGCCAGTAGTAACAGAAGTTGCTGGGGCAGCGGCTGACATTTTGGCTTATATCTTTTGAACCAGACCATCTAGAAACTTAATTTGTTTTTTAAATGAAAGCTAAGAGTCCGGAGATTAAGGTGATGTACCCAGAGACCCAAAGAGGGCCCCCAAAAATGGGTCTCCAGGTAAAAACCAGAGACCTGGAAACCCTCGTTTTTACTGTATTGTGAAATCACTTCAAGATGCTTCATAGGAAGCGATTCATAAATGCAGTCAATCAGTCAATTGTTGGTTACATCAGCCTTCACCCCCCATTGCTTTCCAGATATTTCCATAATCCCTGGCCATTGACGATGTTGTCTGGGGCTGAATTGTAGTCCAACAATGTCTGAAGGATACCAGTTGGGGAAGGCCGTATTAGATTAGTCACTTTAAAAAAATGTTTAATTGACGAAAAATGTGTCCACAATTAAACTACCATTTTAAAAAAGATTTTTTTTAAACACAAATGCTTATAAAAATTGTCTTAAAAGAAGCATTGTTATAGATAATTAATATGCTGTTCAAGAAAGATCATTTATTTCTATGTATATATTTATGTATATATTTATGTATATATCCCAGTCTGCAACTGTGTTGGAATTGATTTTAATACATTTTTTTAAAAAACATTTTTTTCTAAACAGTATGTTTTTAACCCTTTTTATTTAAGATGTTTTTAAAGCTTTTTAAAAGAATGTTTTTAAAGTTGTTTTAATGTATTTTAAGGTCTGTTTTTATGATGTTTTAAAGTGTTTTTGCTGCTTTTGTTTGCCGCCCTGAGCTCCTGGTGGGAGGAAGGGTGGGATATAAATTAATTAATTAATTAATTAATTAATAATATTTATGGAAACTTCAATATGTTCATATGCATTAGTCTTCTGTGTCATCAATACCAACTCCATCATTACCTGTAGGGTGATGACATTCATCTAGAAACTCTTATGCTTGCTTGCAGAAGTGGGCTACTACAAATTTAGTTCTTTCTTTACTATCTAGTAGGTCTTGGTGGAGACATCTGGTGCTGCAGAGTTCTTTTTGTTCTTTTAAACTGATGCCTCTACAACACATGCATGTGTCATTTAAAAGAGTTAAAATGTCATACAGGTTGTATGTTACCCCACTGAAGCTTTCAAAAATTAATCCAGAACTTTCTCCAAACTGTTGGTATGTATGATTGTATGGTGGGAGGGACGTATCATTATACTGTATGTGGTGGGAATGTTTGAAGGTGCAGTATTTCTGGAAATGATCTTCCATGAAATTTATTTATTATTTATTTATTTTGTTCAATTTATATACCGCCCACAGCCCGAAGGCTCTCATATTGAGAATATAACTAATCAACATATAGAGCCAGACTGCAATTTAGCTTTATTAAGGCTAAAAAATCCACAGGTAGCCAGCACAAATGTATAGGAGTTGGTTTCCCTGTGAGATCCCATCTGCCTTCTCTAATGCAAAAGGCAGTTGCATTTTAGGTAGGGTTGTCATATTGCCTGGTTAGCCGGGTTTTACCCAGATTCTAGCCATGCTACCCGGTGCCTCCTTAGCTCATTATGTGGCCCGGATTCCCAACATTTCTTTTTTTAAAAGGAAGTCTCTAGACACCTTCTCCCTGCCCCACATTGCAAACAAGCTGCTGGCCACTCTTGTGTGTGCCCACATCTGTCTGCACGTGTCTGTCACTATGCATGCCTTTGTGTACAAACTGTTGCTGGCGGTGCCTGAGCAGGCAGGCAGACATACAGGCAGTGTGGATGGTAAGAGGCCCATAAATGTATTGAATGGTGGCTTGGGTATTGTTGCTTTTTTCAGTCTAAGGTGCACGCACAGGGAAGGTGATACATCATCTGGCAGCTAGGTTCATAACATGTGAGCATGAAAAACATTTAGATCACCATTCACTTGTTTACTTTTCTCACTCTTGAGACCACTTTATATATTACTTCTTCATACATAGGAATTTAATCTTTGTATAGGAAAAAATATCTTCCATATAGGAAAAAATATTTTGTAAATAGAAGGACAGTGGCTCCCTAGCCAGTATAAAAAATGTAAAGGTGTCCCCGCACTTATAGTGTGAGTCATTTCCAATTCTTAGGGTGACGTCTTGCGACGTTTACTAGGCAGACCGTATATATGGGGTGGGATTGCCAGTTTCTTCCCCGGCCTTTCTTTACCCACCAGCATATGCCGGGTACTCATTTTACTGACCACGGATGGATGGAAGGCTGAGTGGACCTCAACCCCTTTTACCGGAGATTTGACTTCCTCCTTCCGTTGGAATCAAACTCCGGCCATGAGCAGAACTTCGGCTGCGTTACCGCCACTTACCACTCTGTGCCACGGAGGATCTTCTAGTCAGTATAACCACTGTGCAAAACCTACTCAGCCCCTGTAATTACTGTAAATTACCTTTTTGCTTTGAGTGCCCTGTTGCCTGTGTCTTGGTTAAGGTGTGTATCCAACCTTGATGTGCTTATGGAAGAGGTGTGCAAGTAATGCCCCCCCACCAGGTGTGGAGGCTTGGACAAATATTGTGTTATGGAAAACCAAAGTCTGTGTGAAAGTCCATATTTGGGAATGCCATCAGTGCGATCCTAAGCACATTTACTAAATAGTGTCATATTGAACTTGCACTTCACAAAATACTTTACAATCATGTCCATAAATACCTATGTAACCTTGTGCCTGGAGACTTAGAGCAGATCACATTATTAAGAATCACTTTCCATAATTGTAAAGAGGTATGTCCACATGTGTGCATCCCAGGCACCTAAATGAGGGATGAGACCAGCACAGGAACATAGGCAGATGCCTTATAATAGGCACAAAAATAAAACAACTAGATAATGCAACCATTAATATGCTTAATTTGCATACTTAGCAAATAATTTACATAATATGCAAATGATTTGCATAATATGCAAGATGGCATGCCCAGATTTGTGGAACTGGAATATGGCAACCCTAATTTTATGGCGCTTTCTAGATTACCTGTTTATTGAGCATTCATCCTGATTTGTTTGCAAGGAGATTAGATGGTGTTGGCTATTTAATGTGCATTCACTCCGATTTGTTTGTGGAGAAGTTAGATGATATTGCATCAAAGCAAGTGTTATCTCACACTTTCCAGCGCATTTTCCCTTCACTTATTGCGAAAAAGTCTGGTGTTTTGCGAACATGAGTTTGCTGAATAAGACCTCCCCACTTTAATTGTGCAACCTGAATTTGCCAGGATGTGATTGAATCCCACCCGAAAATAGTGACAGTCTGGAAGTGCCATTAATCACACAATTCCTTCTAGCTGTATGTTTGTCTCATCTTGAAACTGTACTGTCAACGGCCTCCTAGCCGACACCGGCTGAAGGTATCTAAAATTTACACTGCGTTATCTTTCCTGCAATGGGAGAAAACATGCTGGATAGGGACTGCCCTTCCTCTTAGTATCCATTGGGCCTCCTTATTGCAAATGGCTCCAAGAGCATGAAGAACAAGAAGCCACACCCTGCAGACATCCACTGAAAGAGCACATCACCGATTTGGCTGTGGATTCCTCATATCACAAAGAGAGAGAGAGAGAGAGAGAGAGAGAGATTCACTGTTGTCAGCCGCATGGTGCACATTGCCCCAGTGCTTTTAAATGTAGGATTTATTATTTTAGGCTTGCAAAACAGACACCATAAAATGTCCCCAGATGTACATGAGGTGCTTCCCAGGGTGTTCTTCTCTAGAAGCGAAAAGATTATTCCAAGGTGTGCAAATGTTTGAACTAAACGCTTGATTTAGATGTGGCTCCCACATCCTGTTTTTATTTCTGTTTGGGCTTGGTGGGAAGACCAGACTTTTGACAGAGGGTATGACATTATTATCATTTTGTTTTTTTCTGCTGACTTTGGCACAAGAGCACATCCTGCTTCTAGAGACGATGCACCTTGGCCCTCAACTCAGCCAGCTGGTGGTGCACCCTCACAAGGGATTATCTTCTGTCAGAACAAATTGTTTTCTTTCTCGGGCAGAAGCCAGCAGACATCTACAATAAATGGTCCAAGATCCTGGAATTTCAGAACTCTAAAAGAAGATAACCAGACAGGCAGAATTCAGAATGGGACTAGGGAGCCAATCTCTCCCGCTGCTCCTGCAAGCAAGCCCTGACTTTTTACAGAGGACTACATCAAAGAAACCAGTCTGTTATGTGAACTGGTTGCAAGAGTTGTCTCTTTACAGGACCAGCATCCACAGAGCATTTTTCAATCTGAGGACTACCTTTTGGTGTCCACTAGCCAGTGGTGGATGGGGCCAGCAACAAAACTGAGCAGATCAATGGATGTGACTCTTATCTTTGTACAGTAGGTCCCTAGGTTTTCCGCCCTGCCGTAGAGCCTTGTGTGGCTAATCTGATGTTGAGCCCCAAATTTAGCATCTTCAAAAGCTGTTCTTTTTAAAAGCAAGTTTCTAGCTCTTATAGTTGCATAGATAGGTTTGGATGAAGGATTCTAATGGAATCCTTGTTTTTTGTCTGATTGTCTGATCAGACAGTCTTCCTGATTGTCATCACACAAAAAAGAAAAATTGGATTCTGTATGCTGTTGATCTACGCTTCTAGCAAGTGCTCTATTTCCTGGATTTACAGGAATGCATATAATTGGTTCTATGCATTAATCGGATCCAATGGTTCTCCAACTGTGGTCTGGAAAACCCTGGGGTTCCTTGCAAACTTATGAGTAAGCGTTGGTAATGGTAGACAAGCTCCTCCAGACAACAGCTTGCTATTGGTCTTTCCTTGCTTTTCACTATTTATCTTCCCCCGTAATGCCCAGGTGCACTGGGGAGTGTTATGTGTGGGTTATCAGGGCCAGGATGAGTTTCAGCTGATTCAGAAGAGTACTGAGTCCAAACAATGCCTGTCCAAAGTGAATGGACATTCTAGAACAGTGGTTCCCAACCTGGGGCCCGTGATCCTCATGGGGGCCACAAAGTAATTGGGGGGCATGAACTGTAAAGAAATGATTTTTTTTAAAAAAAAATAGTTTTCACTTCCTGAATGCTGTCTGAATGCTTCCCACTGCTGCTGCAGATGACACCTCCCCCTTGCTCCAAAAGAGAGGGGAAGACTTTTGCTGAAGTGGCAGAGTGTCTTTCAGGCGTGCCAAAGGCAGGCATCTGCCTATAAACATGTGGTAGATGCTGAAGGAGGCTGAGGGTGGAGCTATCAGGAAGAAGAGAGGATTACTATCCCTGACTCCCATCTCCTCGCAATCCTGTCTCCTCGCTGCTGACAATGCCCTTGCTCAGAAAGAGAGGAGAGGGCTGTTTGTGAAGCAAAAGAAGCAAGGTAGTGAGGAAAGGTTGTTTCCCCCCTTCCTTCCTGGCAATCAGCCTGCCTGCCTTTCTTGGCTCCTGCTTCACTGCCACCTCCTTTTAAAAATTATACTTATTTCTGAAGCCATCCAGATCTCACCTTTGGCTCAAATGGAGCCAAGGAGCAGTGAGGAAGCTCAGGACTTGCTCACCCCCATCTCTGAGGCTAAGTGTGTGTGCCAGCTTCCCCCCTTTTTTTCACCTACCTCCGCCTTCCCAATTGGTCTCTCCAAGATGCTGTGGCAGTTCAGGGCTTCCTCCCTCCCATATGCCTGAATGCATGCACACTTGCAGATGCTTGCAGGAGGGGCAGGTGTGTTTGTGTGTGTGGTGCACTGATCTGTCTTCTGCTCCACTCTCATTCCCCAAGTTCAGGCTAACCAAGTTATCACTTCTGATGATCATCCCAAGGCCTAAAAGCACTAACCCCTCTCCTCAATCTATCCACCCTTTTAGCATACCCACCACTACCACATTGCTGCTCCTTGATGATGATGATATTGTTATTATTGTTTTTATTGTTGTTATCATTGTTGTTGTTTGTTGTTGTTGTTATTGTTGTTGCTATTATTTTTAAAAGCTTAGCAGCTTGGCTGAGGCTGGGGCCCACACATTGCAGCTGAAATGTATTTATTTAATTATTATTACATTTATATCCCACCTTTCCTCCAGGTTGCTCAAGGTAGTGCACATAGTCGTCGTCCCCTTTCCATTTTATCCTTACACCAACCCTGTGAGTTAGGTCAGACTGAGAGACTGTGTCTGGTCCAGGGTCACCCAATGGGCTTCATGGCTGGGTGGGGATTTGAACCTAGATCTTAGCCCAACACTGTAACTCACTGGTGTTGGGAGACAGGACTGTACATCTTCAGATTATGGGGGGGGGGGAGATCCCAATTTGATTTGGACCTTTGCATTAAGAAAAGAAAGCAACACCTCCATGTCTGCAGGAAGATTTTAATGGAAAGGGATATATGCAGATGTGATTTTGCCATGCGCTGTTTTTTTTCAATTAACAGAGACTAAAATTACAATTACCATGGGGGATGATGAAGGTTTTTTTGAGCTTACAAAGGGGGTCCCGTACTCATAAATGTTGGGAAGCACTGCTCTAGAACATTCTACCAGAATCCTCTACATCACGCAGGATTTCCATGCCAGATGACCAGACTTTCTCAGCAAACAAGTCAATGTTGAAAGGGGTCTGTGAATGCAGAATGCTTGAAAACCGGGCTATACCTTCTTTTATAATGGAAGATAAAATAAGTTAGTGTTTTCATGGTGCTTCCCCTGACAACCACTCCCCAAACCCTTCAATTCTGATTTTCTTCCTGTAGATCAATCTACTGTGATCACACAATATTAAAATACAGTTTTATCCTGCTGATACCAATGTAGCTAGAAAGCAGTTTGGCACACAATGTCACTAGTAGTCATTTGGCACCATCCCCCTGAGCTGAGCACCCTCAGCTCTCCTTTGGCTGTTCTCCTAGTTGTCCTACCATTTACAGAAACATAACAAACCTGGTTGACTCAGAGAATTGCCTGGCAGGATTTGCATATCAAGCATTTCATGGTGAGATAACTGCCATGACATTGTAGTGCAATATGGGTGTCTAATCACACTCTCTGCCACTGTGTATTCAGGTAAGACACAATATGAACATATAACTGCAGTTCTCTCTTAGGTTCACTGGCTTCTCATTCTTCAGGGCCACTTAAATGTTCTGGTTTTGACCTACAAAGCCCCACACTACTTGGGACCTCAGTAACTAATGGAGTATCTCTTCTCATATGTACCTTCCTATGCCTTAAGATCAGCAATGGAGACCCTTCTTCAAGTGCCATCTCAATATGAAGTGAGGAGGATAGCTACAACGGAAAGGGCCTTCTCAGTGGTGGCCCTTAGGTTATGGAATGCTCTCCTTAAGAGGCTCACCTGATGCCTACGTAGATTTTATTTCAGCATCACAGACTTTTCTGTTCTACTCGATCCATTTCAATCAGGCTTCAGGCCTGGACATGGGACTGAAATGGCCTTGGTCGCCTTGGTGGATGATATGAGGAGGGCGTTGGATAGGGGCGAGTTAACCTTCCTCGTCCTCCTGGATCTCTCAGCGGCTTTTGACACCGTTGACCACGGTATCCTTCTGGACTGCCTGAAGAGGTTAGGCATAGGGGGCACTGTATTGCAGTGGTTCCATTCCTTTCTCTCTGGTAGGTACCAGAGAGTGGCATTGGGGGATGAGGTTTTGGATCCTTGGCCTCTCACTTGTGGGGTGCCACAGGGTTCCATCCTCTCCCCAATGCTGTTCAACATCTATATAAAGCCGCTGGGGGCTATCATCAGAGGATTTGGGCTGCAGTGTCACCAGTATGCGGATGACACACAGCTCTATCTCTCATTCAAATCTTCACCAAGGTTGGCTGTAGAAACCCTATCCAAGTGCCTGGAGTCGGTGAGTGGCTGGATGGGAAGGAATAAGCTGAAGCTGAACCCTGACAAAACCGAGGTACTGTTTGTGGGAGACAAGGGAAGGTTGGGGGATGTTGACCTGGTGCTCAATGGGGTACAATTGCCCCTGAAAGACCAGGTCCGCAGCCTGGGGGTCATTCTTGACTCCCAGCTGTCCATGGAGGCTCAGGTCTCAGCTGTGAGCCGGGCGGTGCTGTATCAACTCCATCTGATACGGAGGCTGCACCCCTACCTCCCCAATCATTTGCTCCCATCGGTGGTACATGCCCTGGTCTCCTCTCGCCTAGACTACTGTAATGCACTATACGTGGGGTTACCCTTGAAAACGGTCCAGAAGCTGCAACTGGTACAGAATGCGGTGGCTCGCCTGATTAAAGGCAGCCGCCAGCGAGATCACATCACTCCAGTGCTAAAGGAGTTGCACTGGTTACTGGTTGTTTTCCGGGCCCAATTCAAGGTGTTGGTTCTGACCTTTAAAACCCTATACGGTTTCGGCCCAATCTATCTGAAGGAGTGCCTCCGACATCAACAGCGATGCCGCCCAACAAGATCAACCTCAAAAGGCCTTCTCTCTATCCCACCAGTTAAAACAGCTGGACTGGTGAGGACTAGGGAGAGGGCTTTTTCAATTGTGGCCCCCACTCTGTGGAATTCCCTCCCAAATGATCTCCGCCATGCCCCCTCTATGATAAGCTTCCGCCAGGCCTTAAAGACCTGGCTCTTCAGGCAGGCTTTTGTGGTGGGCTAGGTTTTATTATTGTTGTTGAGATTTTTAATGTTTTAATGTATTTGTATGTTTTTATTTTGTACGTCGCCCAGAGTGGCTGGACAACCAGCCACATGGGCGACTAATAAATTTAATAAATAAATTAACATTCTTTTAACATCCTCTTGTTCTTAATTAGCATTATATGTGAGACTAATATTGATATTTTGTCTCTGCTTCTGTTTTATTTTTCATGGCTATGTTCTCTTAGCTCATATGTTTTTAGCCCATCTCATGTTTGAGCTCGCCAGATAACAAAGTGAATTTGATCATAGTTGCTGTATTTGTTTTTATCTGCGCTCTTTTTGGATTTGATTGTGGTATTTTTTATTGTATTTACTTGTACTTTTTTCTGTCGTTTGCTTTAAACTTTTATTATATGTCACTCACAGAACCATGTTATGGGACAATGAACAGAGATAAATAAATAAAGGAATGAAAGTCTTGGAAAGTCTGACGTGACATTGCATGTCATTCTCCTTTGGCTTCAATTTGATAGTGAGATTCCTTTCAGATTTACTTCTTCACCACAATATTTTTGGCATCAAAGTGCCTTTCTCTGTATCGGGAATCACCAAGGTGGTGCCTGTGGATGCATATAGAAAGCTGCTTTATACCGAGTCAGACCACTGGTCATCTGACTGGCAGCAGCTCTCCAGGATTTCAGACAAGGTTCTCTCCCAGCCTTACCTGTAGATGCTGGGGATTGAAACCAGGACTTTCTTCATGCAAAGCAGATGCTCTACCATAGAGCTATAGGCCTTCAGAGGCCTCCCCTGGCACCCAGAGTGTCCCATCCCTCACTGAAGTTTGGCTTAGGATCATAGAATAGTAGAGTTGGAAGGGGCCATCGGAATCCAAATCAAAGCATTCCCGACAGATGGCTGTCCAGCTGCCTCTTGAATGCCTTCAGTGTCAGAGAGCCCACTACCTCTCTAGGTAATTGGTTCCATTGCCGTATGACTCTAATAGTTAGGAAGTTTTTCCTGATGTCCAGTCAAAATCTGGCTTCCTGCAACTTGAGCCCATTATTCCGTGTCCTGCACACTGGGACGATCGAGAAGAGATCCCACCTCTGTGTGACAACCTTTCACGCACTTGAAGAGTGCTATCATATCTCCCCTCAGTCTTCTCCTCTCCAGGCTAAACATGCCTAGTTCTTTCAGTCTCTCCTCATAGGGCTTTGTTTCCAGTCCTCTGATCATTCTTGTTGCCCTACTCTGAACCTGTTCCAGTTTGTCTGCATCCTTCTTGAAGTGCGGAGAATTGCTAAAATGGGATCAGTTGGCATAAACCAACAACAATATCAGATACTGTTAAAAGCTAGGGAGAATAATTCACGCTAAGGTTTTCTTCACCTCCTACAAACAGGCAACCAATGAAGTGGACTGGGGAGGATGTATAAAAAGGCTAACAAAGTGATATCACATTGCACTTTTTTTCTTTGATATAACACCTGAAAGATAGGAAGAAAAATGTGGGTCATTGGCACCCACGTGTCTCACTGGATCATGTAATTTGGGCCAAAGCTACAGCTGAGCATCTTGTTCTGATGGCTGCATCACACATGTAGGATGGAAGGATCTGTCAGTTTTGGTTCTCTCGCTTTCTCATTTTTCCAATCTTAAATTCAGTTCCGCAGCAATTTGTGATTGTTTTTTTAAAAAACTATGAAAATCTTCAGCATTTTTTGTATGCAGTTTTGTCTAGTGAACATATTTTCTCCAGCAATTTCTCCTAACACTACATTTTGGTATGTTATTTTCACCAGTATATTCATTTTATGCATACCTTTCCTGAATATATAGGCTGAAACCTGTTTCGTACTTTAATGTAAAGTACATTCCTCCAAGCATTAACCCCTAAACAATATTACCCAGAGATGTATACTTATGCGATGGTATAAAGCTTCAGAACTTCTAAAAACTGCTAACTAATTCCAATGCCATCTTAATATTTTGCCCCCTTTCTTGCTTGCAAAGGATAATGACAACGTTTTTTCAAATCCATAAACAGGTAGGCATTTTTTTTAAAAAAAAAATCCTATACTTTGAATTCTTGAAGCAAAAGACTCAGCTTTTTTATTTACAGTTTTATGTACTCTCAATTAAGTTAACTATGGCTCTTTTCTCTTCAAGGTTGCTGCCCTGGGCTCCTACTGGGAGGAAGGGCTACATTTAAATCTAATAAATAAATAATAATATAAATAAGGTTGGGTAGAATTGTCCCTATTTTGTACAGTGCTCAGGTTCACAACCAGTGCTGATAATAATTATTAATAATATCAGTAAGCAGAAGGTGAATACAGACTATGAGTTGTATCCAGCTAAATTCTACTCAGAGTAAGCCCATTAAAATTAATGGACTTAACTTAACCATGGCCATTAATTTCAGTTGGTGTACGCTGAGTATGACTAATATTGAGTATGACTAATAACCTTTAAAAATACTTTAATGAATCAGTATTGACCAACCACCATTAGCTATACAAGTTGGGAAGGATAACTGTCATAATGGTTTAAGGGGCAGCCTACATCTTACTAAAATCCATAGCAAAGATTCCATTAAATATAATGGATCTGGATTTTGTCTTCAGCTAATGAACCATTTTGCTCCAAGTCTGCATTTGTGATCTTGGTATTGCTGTAGCGTGACTAATCTACAAAGGTATGAAAATCATCTCTGTCTCACTCAGGGTTGGGGCCAAGCACATGACTAAGAAACATGATAGCTGCTTGAAATCCCATGGGTGATAACTGCCAGCCTATGGTACTCTGCAGCTACTACTATACTCCGAGTCATGACTGTACCCCATAACAAAATTAATGTTTTCAAATATTTGTTAACACATGAACCCACTTCAGCCATTCAAAAGAATGTGTGAGGGCTCAAACTGGATAAGGGGTGTGGTTATGTGCCAACTCCACCCTTAATGTCCCTTTGCACACCAGTCCCACTCCACATTGGGAGAGATGGGGAAAGAGTGTCATTCCCACACCCCTTACCCACCTTGAGACATCACTCAGTCTTTTGCACACCTGAAGAGGACCATTGAAAAAGCTTAATCTTGAATGTGCCAGCAGAACACACATAGGAAAGGCAATTCACTCCACAATGTCTATAATCATATGAACTGGCCATCAGATACCTTGTTGTGCCAAACAGGACTTGGTTCTCAGCAAAGACCACTATCTATGAAATGATATATGCATTGGCCCAGGGATATTCTATAATTCAGGCCTGCACAACGTGTCCCCACAAAGCCCAGTGCAACCTACCAGCCATGTCTTGGGGCCTCCCAAGAGACTGACAATATCCTACAGTCCCAGGTGGACAGCAAAAAAGGTAGGTTTATCAAGCCCTTCTGTACATGGCTGGGAGACAAGGATCCACAGTTTTGGACTTGGCTTACTGGCCAACCATAATTTGTGGTTGCCACTGACCCTTCCTCATCCTCCAATTCCTTTGCACATGCCAGAGACCTCAGGGGAAGGGGAGTTTCTCATATCATGCTGTGCTTCAGAATGGGCAAAATTGGAGCAAGTTGCTTGTGCTGGCTCCGAAAAGCTCACTTGATGTGAGAGACCCATCCACTCCCAGGGTTGGGAAAGGGGAGAAAGAATCCTTGTCAGAAGGTCTGGAGTAATCACTCCTGGTGAGCTACTGAGTGGATTTATGGAAGCCTTGCTGTGATGGCCTGGTCCTTAGTACTGAACAAAGGAGGCTGTCTTATACTCAGTCACAGCATTAGTCCGTCTAGCCCAGTGTTTCCCAACTAGTGGGCCACCAGATGTTGTTGGACCACAATCCCCATCTTTCCTGATCATTGGCAATGCTGGCTGAGGCTGGTGGAAGTTGTGGTCCAACAACATCTGGTGGCCCACTAGTTGGGAAAGGCTGGTCTAGCCCATGGTTACCTAAATAGGCAAGCAATGGCTCTCCGGAGTCTCTGTCTGGGATCTTTCCCCACTTTACCAAGAGATGCCAAAGATTGAAAATGAGAACTTCTGCAAGCAAAGCATATCCCCTGCCACTGAGCTACAGCTCTGAGACTTCCCCTGTGTTTTTTGTTTGGAAAAGATGGGGAATGGAAAGATCTGTCTGTTTCGGTACTCTCAGTTTCTCATTTTTCCAATGTTAAATTCAGTTCACATTTCTGCAGCAATCTGCAATTTAAAAAAAAATGAAAATTCTCCACCATTTTAGTGCAAATTTCTCCAAATAAACACATTTTGTAGGCAGTTTTGACAAAGGTACACATTTTTGCAAGCCATTTCTCATAATTTCATGCCTTTTTGCATGTTATTTTCACTCATGTATTCATTTGTATGCACACTTTCCCGTAATACATGCATTTTTACAAATGTTGTTTAGTTGGCGAACTGCATCCCAAAATTCTAATAAATGAGAATTTTGAAAGATGGCTGTGTTCTCGTATTGCTTTGGAAATTGCGAATTTGGTAAATTCTGCTTGAAATGTGAACTGAATTTAAATTCTAACCCATCCCTAGAAAGGACACAGGTGAGTGAAGAAGGGGTGGACTCACCATATCCCAGAAAGGGCTTTGTTTGTGCAGGTCTGCTGTAGCTCAAATATCCCTGACAGATGCTTATACAACATTTTCTTTAACACTTCTAAGGCAGGAGATTCTTTAGCCTATCATATTTTACTACTACTTTCATCACAGCTCTAACAGTTGGGAAGGTTTCATGTTAGTGACCCTACTCTGGAGCAGTGCACTCTCTTACAATTCCTTAGGCCCTGGGACTTTTCAAGGGAATTTGTAAGCATTACAGTAAAAGCAGGGGAGAGAGGAAAAAGAAACAAGCCTAAACTTCTCTTTTTCTTTCTTTCTTTCTCTTTTTGCATCCTACATAACCACAACTTAAGATTGTCTAAGGACATCTTTACTGTACAACTTTGTTGATGCCCATTTGCTTACTGATTAGAGGATAGAAG
This sequence comes from Rhineura floridana, assembly GCF_030035675.1. Classification (NCBI taxonomy): domain Eukaryota; kingdom Metazoa; phylum Chordata; class Lepidosauria; order Squamata; family Rhineuridae; genus Rhineura; species Rhineura floridana. The sequence continues at coordinate 66,574,823 of NC_084489.1, forward strand.
ATTTGTGAAGGATTAGAAAAGGGAAACGCTGAAAATATCAAAGCCAAGAAAAATGTGGCAAGGTCCAATTCTATATATGAATGGCCTATTAAGGGATAAGCATATGGAACAGGAAAATCTCTAGGATCAGGAAAAATAAACAGAATGGGTAGTCTTCTGCTTTAAAGGTAAAGGTCATTACCGGGCTCCCTTATCTCCACATTTTGAATCTTTTGAAATTACAGCCACAGATCCTTTTGCAGGAGGTAGGAGGGCTAAAGCACCAGCTGTTGTCCCTGAAAAGCGCCAAGAAAAAGTTTACTGGAAGAAGAAGTTGTTAGACAGCACATTGTTGAGAATGTGCTTTTGGTTCTCCTTCAGAATTGCCTAAGCAGAAGCCATATATATAATATGTATACAGAGAGAGAGAGAGAGAGAGAGGAAGGAAGGAAGGAAGGAAGGAAGGAAGGAAGGATTTGTCAATTTTGGTTCTCTCGGTTTGTCATTTTTCCAATCTTAAATTCAGTTTGCTACATTTTTGCAGTAATTTGCAATTTTTTTAAAAACAAATGAAAATTCTCCAGCATTTTAGTGCAAATCTCTCCTAATAACCCCCCTTTGTAGGCAGTTTTGACTAATGTACATATTTTTGCAAGCAATTTCTCATCATATTATGCGTTTTTGCATGTTATTTTCACTCATACCCATAATATATGCATTTTTGTAAGCATTGTTTGGTTGGCAAACTGCATCACAAAATATGCTCTTGTCAAAAGTCATAAAAATACTGAATATTTGGGATAGGGATGGGATATTATTATGCACTTCAGGCCTTGAAAGACAGAAAAAGTAAGTGTATTGTTCAGGGAGCATACAATAAATTGCTCTTTCTTAATTAGACATTTCCATAAAGCTGTGCTAAGCTTTTAGAGTAAAAGTCTCCTATGTGCTGCACCAGGCCCTTGGCTCTCATAGGGAGCTGGGTGTATTTCTGCTGAGTTAGGCCATAAATGGGCCAACCACTGATGGCAAACAATATAATTGCCTTCTTTATTAAATTTCAGAAGCTGAGAGATGTTTTAGATTTTTGTTGAACCTATTAGAAAAAGGCATTAGCACAACAGCAGTGGAACTCAAGTAATGTTCCAGCCAGAGATAGATGAGCTTGCCCTCACTTGCCTTGAATTGACTTGGAAATAAACCAGGTTGTTTCTAGAAAAATCACTGGGTTTATTTTCTGAGCTAGTCTGCCAGCCCTCCCTGAATAGGAGCATAGGACAATGCCTAATATTAAGTCAGATATTAGACTGCCTAATATCAAGTCATTGGTCCATCTAGCTCAGCACTAACTGGCAAGTGGCTCTCCAGATTCTCAGGCAGGATGCAGAAGTCTTTTCCAGCCCTGCCTGGAATCACCAGCAATTGAACGTGGGACCTTTTGCACGTAAGACATGTGCTCTGCCAGTCGGTTACAGCCCTTCCTCAAAGCAACCACTACCCACCCCCAGTCTGCCAAATACCTTCTTCCCCTTCCACTTAATGCCATACCTGGCTGGGCAGCAGGATCAGCAGTGTCACTAATGGGCAGAGATAAGGAGGGAGGGGTCTTCCCCTCTCCGCCATCTCTGGTTGGGCAGACTATGGTTCCACTAGGCCTTAGCAGAATTCCATCTCCCATGCATGATCAGGCTTGGGCACACTGCTCTGCTGTGCATAAGCATGCCAGAACACCAGTCACAGGTGAGGGGAAATAACTCCCTCCTTCTCTACCCCTCCCCCTGCACTGTTACCTGACCAGGTAAGACCTTAAGGGGAAATGGAAGAGAGTAGAGGACTGGTGGGAAGGGTGGTTTGGGAATCAAGAAGATTTGGTAGGGATCAGGGATTTTCCCAGTGTATTATTATTGCTGCTGTTGTTGTTAATATCATTATTATATTTTACTATAAGTCTAGTACAAAAAGGTATTACAGCACAATACAGAGCATATAATACAAAATGTATAAAATTAAAAACACATGCTAAAAATTACCAAATACTAACTTGGAAAGCAACAGAAAATATTTTTCCCTCCAATCACAAACACATGATTACTATCACTAAAACATTAACCACTGAGACACCCACAGAAATAATAAAGATGTTAAGAGTCAAATACATGGGAGAAAAAGAAAGACTTCACCTAGTGCTGAAAAGATGTTAATGAAGGTGACAGGCAAGTCTTCTTGGGAGGAGCATTCCACAAAAGAGGGCCATCACTGAAAAGACCCTTTCAGTTGTTCAATACGGATGGCAACACACTTTAAAACAACAGATGAACCCACTCAGCAATTCCATATAGATGTTAAATAGCACAGGGGATAAGATCAAACCTTGCAGAACCCCATATTGAAGGCTCTATGGGCTGAGCCATAGCTTCCCAGCACAACATTCAAGAATCAGTCATCGATGTAGGACTGCAACCACTACAAAGCAGTACTACACACTCCCAGCTCAGAAGCTGCTCCAGAAGGGTATCATGGTTGATGGTATCAGAAACTGCCGAGAGATCAAGGACAGTCAGAAGGTTCACACTTCCCTGTCTCTTGCCTAACAAAGGTCATCATACACAACAACAAAGGCAATCTCAATGCCACCTCCAGACCTAAATGCTAATTTAAATAGATTCAGAAAGTGAATTTCCTCCCAAAGTGACTGAATTTAATTAACAATCACCCACTCAAGACCCTTGTCCAGGAAGGGGACATTTGCAATCGGTCTGTAATTACTAATATCTTCTGGGTCCAAAGCAAGTTTTCTCAGGAGTGGCCATGACACCACCTTCTGGAGTTGGCCCAGGACCACTCCCTCTTGTAATGAAACATCTTCTTGGCCCAGCCAGCCATCGCCTCCCTTTTAGATTTTATAAGTCACAAAGGATCAAGCCAAGGACTTTGTCCACATCTTTTAGCTGTACTAACTAGAACTTATCCAGCAATGTGAGACCGGACGGCACTTTGGACACCTCCTCAAACTGTGCTGCAACAACTGTGAAGCCAAGTCTTGCCCAATGCAAGTGATTTTATCCTCAAACTGCTTTGCAAACAGATCACAGTGGGCTACCAAGAGTTCCACTACTTCATTCAGGTTAGCATGCAATAGGCCCCAAATCACCCAGAATAGCTCTGCAGAGCAGCATAGAGAGGATGACATTAATCATAAAGCACTTCATTGGCTCTCTCATACCAACTCTATTCAACGTTTGAAATCATCTCTAGGAGTGGAAACTTGAAAGCCACATGTGTTACATATCTATGGTGTGCAATATACAACCTATGAACTATTAGCTTCTAGTATTGAAGGGTCATCATCAGGGATGGGAGAAAATGGGCTCCTACTGGGAGAAAGGGCAGGAAATAAATCTAATAAACAAACAAATAAATAGGTTTGGTTCACATTTAAAGCCAAATTTATGAAATTTGCACTTTTTGAAATAATATGAGAACCAAACCCCAGCCATCGTTCAAAATTTGCACTTATCTGAATTCTGCAGCACAGTTCTCCAATCAATGTTTAGAAAAATGAATATATTAGGGGAAAATGTGCATAAAAATGGATATCTTAGTGAAAATAATGTACAAAATGCATTATATTAGAAGAAATTGCTCGTGAAAATGTTACATTAGTTGAGACTGCAGACAAAATATGTTTATTTGGAGAAATGTGCACTAAAATGCTGAAAAATTTCCAAAATGTTTTTTTAAAAAAAAATGCAAATTACTGCAGAAATGTGGAGAACTGAATTTAAGAATAGAAATTGACAGATTCGTCCATCCCTAGTCATCACTCAGTGATAGAGCACATGCTTTGCATGCAAACAATCCCATGATCCATCTCTGGCATCTCCAGGTAGGGTTGGGAAAGATACCTGTCTGAAAACCTGAAGCGCTGCTACTAAGTGCAGACAGACTAGCAAGATGGACCAATGGTTGGCTTTATATAAGGGATGTTCCTTATTTCAGTCTTTTCATTTTTGGGATCACGCAAAGCAATGTTGCACAAAGGCTGTCGAAGCATAAGGGTGCCTGAAGGCAGAGAAACAAATGCCAAAGAAATCTGTTCCATTCAGGGTAGAAGTGTGCATGCGTGGGCGGCCGCTGCGGGGGAGGGGGAGTTGGTGTTCCTTTCAAAATTGTTTCATTGTTCCATCCTTCTGGGAAAGCTCTAGCTCTATTTCTCTTTATGGGAACAAAGTTGCCTGTAGTGCTGCAAGAGTTTGGCCCAAAGCGAGCAATTTCATCAGTCTTTGTTTCTCAACTTGGGATGGTCTGAATAGTTTTGATGTAAACAGGCCTGGTGCTGCTAATAGACCAAATTGGGGACCAGGCTTATAGGGGCAGTTTCGAACCTTCTTGGGATGCAGAGTTCATCACTAGTTTACATTAAGTAAAAGAAACATGGATTAAGCCTTGTTCCCACAAATTTCTAACCTCTTCCCTTTTGTGAAATTGTTCAACACTGTGGTATGTATATGCAGAGGTATAGTGGTCTGGGGTCTTAGGGGACTTAGAAGCCTTACTTTTTTGGGAGCAGGGACCCAGCTGGGTCCCTATCTCTCCAGCATCCTATGAGCCTATCAATATGAAAGAGGAGCATGCAGTGCCGGCACCAGGCATGACTGGGCCCTTGGGCACCAGCCTGCTCCGGCTCATGGCTTGTGCCCATATGCCCCACCTGCCTCTCCCTTTGCCTTCCGTGAATGCTGTGCGTGCTGCACACACATGCCTGCCATCAACTGAGATGGTAGCAGGTGCTTCCCTAAGGAGCTGTCAGCTCTGCACTGAGACAGCAGTGCCGGTGGGGGCTGGAAATTCCTGGGTAGTTATCAGGGCAGGAAAGTCCTTAGCTGGCAGTCTGGTCGTAAATCTGCCAGGCTAACGAGGATGAAGCATGATAAGGGCAAGGCCCTTCCTAAGCCTACGTGCCAAGCCAGAAGTCCAGAAGCGAGGTCAGTAGAGGTCCGGGTTCAATTGCCAAGGGGTCAGTCCAAGATAAGATTCAGGGAAACTAGAAACACACGAAGCCACGCCTGACATTGTAGTGAGCAACAAGCTGAAGCCAAGGTCTGACTTTTAAGGAGCAGGTTTGTCAGCAGGTGTGAGCCACAGCATTTTGGCCTTAAGTGGACAGGCCTGCCCCTCTTCTGCCTGACCTTCTGTTGTCTACGTTCTGCAGGTGAGGGGGGAGTATCCTGTTCACTGTCTGCGTCTGGCTGAAGGGCTTCAGCTGTGTCTGGGGTGCTCTGCAGCTGAGGGGGAGAAGGAGCTGGGTTCTCAGGAGTTTCCTCCATTTCTCCTTCTGGGTCTGCTGCTGTTACTCCTGAGTCATCCTCATCTGATGAGTCCTCTGACGGGGCCATGACAGGGGCCAATGCCCCCGCTGCCATCTTGTTTGATGGCATGTATGCACACTAAGCTATGGACACACATGCCTGCTATCAACCAAGATGGTGGCAGGGGTGGCAGTCCCTTAGGGAAACCTCCACCACCATCTTGGTTGATGGCAGGCATGCACAGCATTCACAGCAATGGAAAAGGTAGGTGGGGTGTGCGTGCGAGCTTGTTGAAGCCCGTGTGGTCTGTATTAGGGGCTGCCTGGGAGCTTCCTCTCTGCAATCTACTGCAGAGTCGGGAGTGGATCCTGCTGCAAGTTGAAGAATGGGAGTGCTACCCTCCCACTCTAAGGAAGGGCTCTTCAGGGGCCCTTGACTGCAGGGGCCCTCGGCTAGGGCCCAACCTGGTCACCCTCTGGCACTCGCCCTAGGAGTGTGTTAGTCACTGAGAAGAATCTTCTAACATGGTTGCTTATCCTTTCCTGCTGATTGGAGCCAATCAGAGTGAAAGGAGGTGAATCAGCTTCTGAGAAGACTCTTCTCAGTAGCTAACACATTCTAACACACTCCCCTTTCATGCTCATTGGCCCCTAGGGATGTCTGTTGTTGTGAGAGAAGGTGTATGTGAGAAGGACTGAGGAGTGTGGAGATGATGACGGAGAGTAAGCAAGTGAGGGGGATGTCCTGAAGCCTACTGAGAAAGCCATTGCAGACTCTGCAGCTATCTAGATTTTTATTGCCGGAGCTCCTGGCTGGCAGGTTCTACCTTCAACTGCCAGTTCTGAGTAAAAGTTTTGAACAGGAGCATTTGACCTCTCACCCCCCACCCCGGTAATGAAGCAGATGCAATTACTGCTAAGTGAGCAATCAATATATATTAATAGCAGTTCGTTCTATGACAGGATAAAAAGATGTTGGCTCTCGATTATGTGCTACAGAGCGCAATATATATATATAGATGGTTTTGAAAGCAACAAACAGAACTTCACCCAAGTTTGCTCTGGATCCCTATAAGGAGTCCGTTAATCACCTAAAAATATATGCACGTAATTGTGATTAACAAAATAGAGGTTTTTATTGTATTACCAAAACATTTTGGCTTCCGCCTTCATCAGCTGCTAACATGCAAATGCTGTGCCTTGTTGTTTGACTGAATCGATATAAAGTGTTATATTTGATGGAGTTGGCATGAAGTGCAGAAGAAGGACCCCAGTTTTTTTTATTCTCTGTGGCCTTATGGGAGAAGAGTTAGGGAAGAGATCTCTAAGGGTGTAAAATCCTTTAAGTACCCAATTCTGAAATTGTGTCAGTTTGTCTACATGGTGGAATAGTGGGAGATGTAAAAAAGGTATTATTGGGGAGGGCTGGGATAGGAGGCATTTTTTCCAGGTTTTCCATGCTGCTAAATCAGCAAGGAGGAAGGGGTTGCCAAGGAGATTGATATCTTTATTATGGGAATAAGTTAAAGGTAAGGCTCTTATTTTATGATCCCAACAGGAGGAGAAGTATACCATGGTTAACCATGAGTGCCCTTTGTCCTTATGTATCAAGGGAAGAAGGTTTCTGAGGCATCATCTGTCCCGTATCTGGACAGGGAACATCTTGCTTCAGTTGTTCATGCTCTGGTAACCTCAAGATTGGACTACTGCAATGCACTTTACGTGGGGCTGCCCTTGAAGATGATTCGGAAACTGCAGCTTGTGCAGAATGCGGCAGCCAGATTAATAACCGGGACCAAACGGTCGGAACATGTAACACCGATTCTGGCCCACTTGCACTGGCTGCCTATATGTTTCCGGGCCCGATTCAAGGTGCTGGTTTTAACCTATAAAGCCTTACACAGCACGGGCCCACAATACCTGATGGAGCGTCTCTCCCGATATGAACCTACCCGTACACTACGCTCAACATCGAAGGCCCTCCTCCGGGTGCCTACTCAGAAAGACGCCCGGAAGGCGACTACAAGAAAGAGGGCCTTCTCGATAGTGGCCCCCAAACTATGGAACACCCTTCCTGATGAGGTACGCCTGGCGTCTACTTTACTATCTTTTCGGCGCCAGGTGAAAACCTTCCTCTTTGCCCAGGCATTTTAATATTTTAATATTTCTATCTTTTAGTATTTTAGTATTTGTATTAATGTTGTAAAGATAGTTATATGTTTTATCTTTTCTGAATTTTTTTACTTTTGATTTGTATTTAATATGGGTTTTTATGTTAATTTTGTCTTTGTTGTATGTATAAACTGTTGTCTTGATGATTAGGTGGTTTTAAAATTGACTGTTTATATATTTATATTTGATGTACACCGCCCAGAGAGCCTCGCTATGGGCGGTATAAAAATTAAATTAAATAAATAAATAAAAATAAATCATGATATAGCTTAAGGTTGGGGATCCCTGCATCCCCATTGCAGTGTGCATTTATACAGGACAGTATGATAGAGTCTGGATTTTTTGCCCTGGTGAATAAATTTTATCAATAGGGATTGCCATTTTTTCAGCTTACCGGGGAGTTGTAACTGGGAGGGTTTGGAACCAGAAAATTAATTTTGGGAGGATCATCATTTTTATTGTTGCTATTTGGCTTAGCCATGTGAGTGGTGAGTTTTTCCAATCAAGGTGTTTGTTGTTTAATGTGTTTAATTAGAGGTTTATCATTAAGGGATTCTGTCCTATGTAAAATCTTAGGTATAATGACTCCTAAATATTTGATGGCTGTGGGGCATATTTTGAAATGTTTCTGTTGCTGAATGAGTTGGAGATTTGGGGCCATATTCAGACTCATCAGTTCTGATTTGTCAAAATGTAATTGTAGACCAGCCAGATTTCCATGTTCTTTGATTATAGTAATCAATATGGGGATTGCCTGATCTGAGTTAGATACCATTATAGCAATGTCACCTGCCAAGAAATTTATTAGGTGAGTTTTTGTTTCTAATTTTCAGTCCGTAAATGGTATCATCTCACCATAGGGCCCATGCTAGGGGTTCCATTGCCAGGGTAAAGAGCAGGGGTGACAATGGGCATCCCTACTTTGTGCCCCCGACAATGCTGAACCATCCTGAGTCCCCACCATTTACTCTCACAAACCCTTTTGTGCCATTATAGAGTCTTTGGACTGTAGAAATGAATGTGTTTCCCAGTTTCATTTTTCTCAATACAGTGAATTAGAATTTCCAAATGAGTTTATCAAATGCCTTGCTAGCATCCAGACACAGGATAGCCAGTGGTTGTTTGGAACGTTTGCTGTGATGAAACCATGGGTTGCATAGCTCACTTGGTTTTCTAATGCTCAGGTTCTGCCTACCTTATATTTGCTCTCAGGAAGGATTTTTTTAATCAAAGTGCATACTGTAAGTTCATGACTCTAGGACCACCACCACCCCGCCTTATGCCAGGGGTAGAGAACCTGTAGCCCTCCAGATGTTGCTGGATTCTCATCAGCCCCAGCCAGCAAGGCCAATAGTCAGAGATGATGGGGCTTGTAGCCCAACAACATCTGGAGGGCCACAGGTTCTCCATCCCTGTCTTCTGTTAAGATATGGCTAACTGTCTTGACTCACCTGAAGCACATTGATCTGTCGGCCATTTCCTGCACTGCACTGGACTTCTGCTTGTTGCCAAATGCCCAAGTTTGGATAATGGGGGACCTGGTATACATCTCTCCTCCATCTAAATAATGTGATAGACTTGTCGCCATGTGAAGGCCTGCATGCATCAAGGCCCAATCTGTGTGATATTTCCTTCCCTATTTTGGGAAATAAAAATGGCCATGGAAAGCCCTGATGGGTATGGAACTCTTCATAGAGGGCCTGCATCACAGTAGGCACAGTGGGATGGGCCATGTACCTGCTATTCTGGCACAGGAATGAACACCTGACTACTCTCAGAACTGTGGATTGGTATATGGATGGAAGACCAGTAGGGTTGGCATGTATTTTACCAAAGATTCTTTGCTGACAGAGGTGTTGACAGTAAAGCACCAATGCTTGTAACAAGTAAGCTGAACCAGTGGAGGTGATAGACAGACAAGCAACCTATTCTTTCCTTGCTGATTCCTTCTTTAGTAAACCACTTGATATCTTTTCTCAGGCTTTGCTTCCTTCCTCCTTCACTTTTTTAGATAGTGTGTGTGAGTGCTAGCCTCATATTATACTCAGAATGGCTTTATTTCCCAATAGTAATAAAGTTTCTTTATTCTTCAACCACCAGTCTTACCACACTGTTCATTTCTGCATTCCGCTGCAATATATACCAAACTGCAATAAGAGAACAGTCCTCTATGTGCAGGGTTGTCCAGCCTACGTCCAGTTTAACGATAAATAACTATCAGAACAGAAATCAGGAGACTTGAAGCTGCTCATGAACAGTTAGCAGTTGGACAGCAGACTGATCAGATACACAGCTCACCTGGACATAGTCTTCCCCACTATGCTGAGATGCATTGTATTTCTATTTAATTTATAGTTTGTGTATGTTAATTTCACCTTTTTGCAAAATGCTCTCTAAAAAGAGAGTAAAGTTATAGACTGCAACCCAGTACAGAGCCAAGTCCATTAGTTGTTACGTTAGAGTCTTACAGCTGATCCTATGCACATTAGTCAGAGATAATTGCCAATGGATCAGACCTAGACTTACAGTGCAATTCAAACCCAAGATCCGCCGGGATAAGCGAGTTTGGAACTAGCAGACCTTGTGCTATCCCAGGCTGAGCCAGTGCTAAGCCTATGTAACTCCTTCACCCCAGCTGAACTGGGGCTATGGAACCTAAGCCAAGGTAAGTCCCAAAATAGGGACAGGACAGGGGCAGGATAAGGCAAAGAGAGGTTGTTCCCAACCTCTTTCAGCTCAGTCACATGACCTGGCAACCCGGCAGAATCTACCCCAGAAAAAGAGTGGAGCAAGTCAAAAACTTGTTTGCTCTTCCATGGCAAGCTTCCATGGCTAAAAGCTTGTTTTCCCTCTGCCAGGCTTGGGCCGGGTTAGCCGGCAGTCACCCTGCTCCTGAATGGAGTTTGAAACAGGGATAACATTCTCCAGCATAACTTAAACTGGAACGTCTGGATCCAACCTAATGACTTCTTAGAGTCAAAAGTGACCTTTGAAACTATCAATGTACTTCAATGCTCTACTTGGAAAGTGGATAATCTATACTCCAATAGGGGGTTGTCTACAATGACCTTAAATCATATTGCTGGTGTCACAAGTTAAAGAAGCAGGAAGCTGCCTTATAGGGCATCTGGCCATTGGTTCACCTGTCTCCGTACTGTCAGCAGTGATTGGCAGTGGCTCTCTAGGGTTTTGAACAGCAGCCTTTCCCATCCCTACCTGGAGATTCCAGGACTGAAACTGGGACCTTTTATATGCAAACCAGATGTGCTACCACTGAGCTACAAGCTTTTTATCCCAGAAGCTATTAGAACAGGCTCTTAGGGTATAAAACATGCTCTTGGGGTGTCATAGAGGGTTCTTAAGGAGGTGTATAGGCTTGTTAGTCTGTTTCCTTCTAAGCTCAGATGCAATATGTGAGCCTTACTTGGGGAAGAACCTTAGCTTAATGGTAGAGCATCTGTTTGGCATGCAGAAGGTCCCAGGTTTAATCCCTGGCATCTCCAGGTAGGCCTGAGAGAGACCCCTGCCTGAAACCCTGGAGAGCCACCACCAGTCAGTGTAGACATTACTGAGCTCGATGGACCAATGGTCTGACTAGGTATAAGGCAGTTTCCTATGTTCTTATGTGCTTTATTGTCCTGGGTATGTTGCTAATGTTATAAACGAGAGGAAGGACATTAGTTACAAATCAACAAGTTAATGCATTTTTCTGAAGCATATTGATGATGGCCAGTTTTCAAAGGTCTTGAAAATGTTTCAAATGTTTGCTTGACTATTTTATGGTCAATAAACTATTGAAGTGTTAATTGGGGTGTTATTCTTTAAGGTGGATGCCTTACTCTTGTTTCAGACCAGGAAAATCCAAATTGCTCCCTTAGACATCGGAACTAGAGAGACTATAGATCCCAGATAATAAAATTCTGGATCTGATCCTAAAGGTCTGCTTTTCCTCAGATATTGGTTTGGGGATCCGTAAACTACGATGACTCAGTGGAGTAACTGCTGAGCCATAATGAGGAAATGGGAGGAGACTAGGGGTCATAGTTTTCTTCTGATACTGACAATATCTGGAGGATGCTACTCCCTTGTGCTCTGTGATCTAGCTATTGGTCTAGAGTAGGCCCTGAAAGAATTATTGTGTCATCATCATTGTATGTTTAGGATACAGCCATCAAAGCACACATTTTTTCAAAGGCAGGATGGTATAGGGGTTAGAAAGGACCAGTATTGCTGATTACTTAAGTTAGTTAAAATTGGGAAGTACAAGGATATTTGACAGAACTGTAGTGTTGGGTATGTTGCTCCTTCGTGAATTTTGTATGACTGTGTCCTTGTATAATCTGTAAAAGTATGGATACTAATTTTCTAGTTAGACTAGAATTAAAATCCCCCTTTGCCCAAGAAGTTCATTGGATAACTGTGGGCCTGATACTTTTTCTTCGCCTAACCAATCTCTCAGAGTTGTGAAGATACAAAAGGTTAGCCCCACGTTATGTTACCATCCCGAGCTCTTTGGAGAAAGAATGTGACAGAAATGTGAGAGATAAGAAGAGCCTGCAGGATATGGCTAAATGCCCATTTAGTCCAGCATCTTGTTTTCACAGTGGCCACCAGATGCCTATGGGAAGCTTGCAAACAAAGACTCACTTGTCTTTGCAGCTGGTATTCAGAGTAATACTGCCTCCGATACTGGAGAAAGAGTATTGCCATTGTGGCTAGTAGCTAGTATTCTCCATGATTTTTTCTAATCCACCTTTAAGGCCATCCAGACTGGTGGTCATTGCTGCATTTTGTGGGAGCGAATTCTATAGTTTAACTATGTGCTGTATGAAGAAGTACTTTCTTTGTCTATCCTGAATTCTCCAACATTCAGCTTCATTGAATGTCTCTGAGAACATTGATAGCCTTATCGTCCATGAATTTGTCTAATCAGTGGCCATCGCTACATCTTGTGGGAGCAAATTCCATAGTTTAACTATGCGCTATGGAGGTTGATATCTTCATTGAGCTATCCATCAAGCTATCCTGGCCACTCACTACTAGTTCAGACTTCATTCGTGTGTATGTGAAATTAGGAATTTTTTTGCCCTGTTGTGCATCACTTTACATTTGCTTACATTGAATTGCGTTTGCCATTTCACTGCCCATTCGCTTAGCATGAAGAGATCCCATTGGAACTCCTTGAAATCCATGCATGAGGAATATGTGGGATCCCTGAGAAGCCTGCCAGAGAAGACCACACTGACAGGGAGCAGGCAGTGCAGTAATCTCCCTGTGTTCCTTCCAGGACAAGTTTGCTGGAGAAAGTTCCTTAAACTGACTGGTCTACCTTAGTACTTCACCCAACCTAGTGCCCTCCAGATGTTTTGGACTACAACTGTCATCGTCCCAAACCATTTGCCATGCTGGCTGGGGCTGATGGGAGCAGTAGGCTGAGGAGGACGCAAGGTCATAAAGTGAATCAGAATTGTTATCTCTCATATTGCAGCTGAGGCTGAAACAGAGTGGAATCAAATGATTTGGGGCTGGGAGGATCAGCAGCAGCAGGAGAAGTATCTGAGGTATCAGGGAAGGGACCTCGAGGGGGCCCAATTTTCCCAATGGGCTCAGTGTTTGGGAGAGGGAGCTGGCAGCAATGGCTGGATGTCAGAGTTTGGTGTAGGACTCTCCCAGGATTCTGGGACCTCAGCAGGTGTCCAAGGATGCAGACTCCTGATGCCAAGATGGCACTACAGGATGGCACTGAATGAACCTCCATCCCCTTTGAAACTTTCGAGTAAGCACATCTTTAACACAGCCCTTGCCATGAATTTAATGACTTGCCTTTGGTTTACTTTACTCACTTGCTAAAAACCGAATCATTTTTCCTGATGTATGCTGAAGTTGCAAATCAATGGGTTCATGCATACATGCATGTTTCTGTGTGTGGGTGTATGCACGCACACACCCCTACCTTCATTAGATTTAATTTAGTAATATCTGAAAATATTGTAAAATGATTTCAGAATTACAGTCAGCTTTAGTTTATGGTCTGCCATGTAACATCAACCATTCTGTAGAAGCTAACCATGACCAGATCTCATATATTTCAGTATAATCCTCTTTAATTGTGTCTATGTGGGAGGCAAAATTAGGCTCAGGAATGTGCAGTGACTGCTCAGTTTTGTCTTCCTCCAGAATGAAGTGTCCTGTGTAAGAATATGACATTTCTGATGACAATTTCTGGTCTGCAAAGGAGCCTATTTTGACCACAAACTAGCCTTTGGAAAGCTGCTTTGTGACTTTTTTCTTCTTCTTTTCCCTTTTCTTTTTGTTCTGCTTTCATTCTTCAGAAATGCAGTTCAGCTCACTGACTTGACAACACACTTCCAACTTTGTTCTCTGACTCAGGAGCAGCTGCAAAAGTCCTTCCATTCCCCACATCTAGCCCATGCTGGCTCCCATCTAAAGCCACATTCCTGGCACGTCCAGAAGCAGAGAGGAATCTAGGAGAACATGAAGTGCCTTCGTGGTGCTCTCTGGTTACAAGGCAGGTGGAAGGTGGCACCGCTTTTCACAAAAACAGAACACCGTTCAATTTCCAGAGATCAGGGATGGCTCACATTTGTTCTTTCACTCTTGATTTCCCTGGAAAAGTCATTTTCAGGAAAAAGGCAGAAAGAATCTGTGAGCCCTGCCAGCGCTGTGTTACTCTTTCCTCTTCTAACTAAAACTTTAACACATAGTCATTTTTGCAGTTCCTCCAAGCAAAGTAAAACTATGGTATATAAAATAGCTCTGCCCTTGGACTGTTCTGCTACAAAGGAACTAGCCTGGAAAAGAAACGTCTGTGTTTCAAGAAATATTACGGAAAGCAATCATCTTAACAACATAAGGCAAGCCTTGCTACATCAGGCCAAAGGCCCATCTGGTCTAGCAGCCTGCTCTCACAATGACAACTGGATGCTTATGGGCATCCCACAAGGAGGACGTGAGTGTGATATCAGTGGCCACTAGCCATGATGGCTGTGCTCTGCGACCACCGTCAGATGCAGTATGCTTCTAAAAACCAGTTGCTGGTAGCCACAGGAAAGGAAAGTGCTATGGCACTCAGGTCCTGCTTATGGGTTTCCCATGGGCATCTGGTTGGTCACTGCGAGAACAGGATGCTGGACTAGATAGGCCACTGGCCTGATCCAGCAGGTTCTTCTTATGTTCTTAAGATCACCAGTAACTGGTATTCAGAGACATACTGCCTGGATGATCCTGGGGGTGATATATAGCTATTATGACTAGTAGCCATTGATAGTCTTGTCCTCCAGGCACCTGTCTAATCCCCCTTTAAAACAATTACGGATGGGGAAGCAATTCAGTTCGCATTTAAAGACAAATCTGCCTAATCTGCAGTTTCTGAAACACTATGTGAATCTTTGAAATTTGCACTTCTCTGAATTTTGCAATGCAGTTCCCCAACCAAATAATGTGTACCAAAATGCATATAATAAGGGAATCTGTGCATAAAAATATGTATATTAGGCATGGATGGATGGGAAGAAATAGGCTGAAACTGAACCCCGACAAGACCGAGGTACTGCTCGTGGGGGACAAGAGAAGGTTGGGAACTGTTGACCTGAAGTTCAGTGGGGTGAGTTTACCCCTAAAGGACCAGGTCCGCAGCCTCGGGGTTGTACTTGATTCCAAGCTGTCCATGGAGGCTCAGATTTCAGCTGTGAGCCAGGCAGCTTGGTATCAACTACACCTTGTACGTAGGCTGCAACCCTACCTTCCTGTTCATCAGCTCCCACTGGTAGTGCATGCCCTGGTCACCTCTCGATTAGATTACTGTAATGCGCTCTACGTGGGGTTACCCTTGAAAACCGTCCGGAAACTACAACTTATACAAAATGCGGCGGCTCGACTTCTCACAAACAGTCGTCGCCGGGACCACATCACGCCAGTGTTGTTCGATCTACACTGGCTTCCAGTTGTTTTCCGGGCCCAATTCAAGGTGTTGGTATTAACCTTTAAATCCCTATACGGCCTCAGCCCAGTTTATCTAAAGGAGCGCCTACAACACCACCAATCATGCCGCCTAACAAGATCGGCCACACAAGGCCTTCTCTCAGTCCCGCCAACCAAAGCAGCTAGATTGGCGGGTACTAGAGAGAGGGCCTTTTCAGTGGCGGCCCCCACCCTCTGGAACTCCCTCCCACAAGATCTTCGGCACATCTCTTCCCTGAATATGTTCCGCAAGGCCTTAAACACCTGGCTCTTTCAACAGGCTTTTGGGATTTCTGGGGAGGCTTAATATTTTTTGTTTATATGCCTCCCATTATGTATTGTTTGTTTTATAATCTATACTATTACACTGTATTTTTTGTATTGTATTTTGCTATATTTATTGTATGTACGTCGCCTAGAGTGGCCACTGGCCAGATAGGCGACACATAAATTAAATTTATTATTATTATTATTATTATTATTATTATTATTATTATTATTATTATTATTATTTATAAGTTCCTACAAAAATGTGTATATTCACACTAAAATGTTGATGGATTTTCATGAAGACTCTAAAAATAAATAGATCACAAACTAATATGAAAAAGATTTGAAAAAATGGACAGATTTGCCCATCCTTAAAAACAATCCAAGTGAACAGCCCTCACTACATCTTATGGTAGAGGATGCCATAGCTTAACTATGTGCTGTGTGAAGAAGTGCTTCTTTTTGTCTTTCTTGCATCTTCCACGGTTCAGGTTCATTGGATGGCCCTTGGTTCTAGGATTATGAGAGAGGCAGAAAAACTCTCTATCTGCTTTCTCCATAGCATATATGTATAAACAACTCTTATTTTATTCCCCCCCTCACTTTTTTTTCCTAAACTGAAAAGCCCCAAATATTTTAACCTTTCCTTATAGGGGAGTTGCTCCAACTCCTAGATTATTTTGGTTGCAAATACTCATATGGTAGGACAGAGGAAACTTCTCTGTTATGTCAGCAAAATAAATGAAACCTTTGGAACATTTAGAGTAGCTGATTTCTAATCCAACTTTCCTTAGAAAAGCCTGGCAACTTTAAGACAAAGTTTTCTTTAAATATCTGACTACGGGTGGTGAGGGTGGTTATGAACAGCCTTTTGATGAATGTTAATAAGAAACTGCAGATCACAAAATAATTGAACTATTGGGTAAGAATGAGAAGGTCTTATAGCCCAATGCCCTGGCCAAGGCAAGGTTTGCCTCCCTGTATTTATAACCAGCCTGGCCAATGCAGAGACCTTTTATTGCCTGCTTATTACAGGGGCTCATCTTTATTTTATTTAAAACATTTTTACCCTGCTCTTCAGCCAAAAGAATTCTCAGAATAGCTTACAGAATGTCAGTGACAAACAAAACAGTCCATGTCTGCTGGCTTACAATCTACAAGACATGACACAAAAGGAAAAAGGGATGTTGAGAGGGAGGAAGGAAACAAGCAAACTCAGGAATGAGTCTTTGAAGCTACACAGTTTGTACAGTGACCTACTTGAATGGAAACACAGGAGGGAGATGAGGAGCCTCTGAGTAGAACCGATGGAGTAGGCCAATGACATTGTGAGGTTTTCAGTAAGTGCAGAAGTTCAGGAAGGCTGACAAATGCAGACCTTGGCCATCTTAACAGTAAAGTAAACCCCATATCAAACCCATAAGAATTTCACCAAAATGTTTTCAAGTGCAATTTCTTTCCACATTAATTGGCAGAGAATGGCAGTCAAAAACACAAATAAAATTTTGACACAGCAGTAATAGTGCCATCAATAAACAGGACAAGGTTAAGTAAGTCCAGTTCTTGTTGAAACCTTGCAGATATCCCTCTCTATTTTGACTGAAGAAACTTGCTTAGCGAAGCTAATAATTTGCACAACTTCTGTGGCCTATTATTAAACAGAAATACTTTAAGGTGAATAAGCTGTGCACGAAATATGATCACACTAAGTTGTGACTAAAGTTTCAGAGAGTTTTTTTTTAAAAAAAACACCTTTTTTGATTCCTGATCCTAAGCATATTTTCCCAAATGAATAAAACTGGAGAAATTCACACAAGAAATGATGCTTTTTTATTTAACATTTATATGCTCCTTTCTTCAGCTCAGTTTTTAAGACTGTTTTGCACCACTGGGAATCATTGCCTGAAAGTGAGGTGGTTTAGGTCATTCCCTCTTGTAAACTCAATATATACCTAGCACATGACAAGTGCAAATCCCATAAACATTATATTTCATCTGCAAGACCCTGAAATAACAAAGAACGCAGAGTCAAAAAGCTTTCTTTTCACAAACTTTTAAATGTGTATTAAGGGTCTTTGTGACACTAAAATAACAACCACCCTGAGAACAGAGTCAAGGAGACTAGAAGCAATATTTATATTATGTTCTGTCTCCCCCACCCTCTCCATCGCCATTTTTAAAGGTTTCCCAAGTTATGGGTGATTGGATTATGAGAGTAAAGTCTATTGCTTTCCCAAAGCTTGTGCATAGTTTCAATGTACTCCAAAGGAATAAAATGCTTTTTCAGGCTCAAATTCTCCACAGACTCAAAAGTCTTTTTTTTTCTCACCCAAAGGATAGTTACTGCTAGAAGTTAGTAACAAAAGCAGGAGGAATTTAGCCATTTGTCAGGTTCCAAAGGACTTAAAACATGGGGAGGCCATTGCCCTCCTGTGTGTCTACCTATCTTGCCATCACGAGCCGTTTCTGGCAACTGCACATTTTCAATAAAGTGTTGTTATATTAATTTGGAAGAATGACCTTCCCAGGAAGCCTGGTCCAACTTAAATATGGAAATAGTGAAAAGCTTTGTATTTGTGCCAGTAGCTGATTTCTTAAATCAGCCCTAGACATGCTGGGTGAAAGGAACTCAGGCCATCTTAGTGAATGTTGAATCAGGCCTTCCTTGGCAGATAACAGATAAAGTGACAAACTGAACAACCAATGAGAGGACAGATAAGCAGAATGAATAATATTGTGTGAGCCAGGATGAATACCTCTCAAAAATAAAGGTGGGGATAGTTCACAGAGCTGGCCTGTGAAACTTGCAACAAAGCCAAACACAGGGTAATGTCAGGAACTCAAGCTAGGATGGCCAGGTGTCCTTCTTTACAGATGACAATCCTCTATTTGAAGCTGTCCTCTGTTTGAAGGATAGCCCAGCCCATGTTCAGTTTAAGGATAAAGAACCTACAAAGGGAAAGCATCAGGGGCCTTGAAGGTGCCCATCAACAATTGCACCTGGATAGCAACTGAGCAGGCACATAAGTCATCTGAGTACTGTACCATCTTCCCAACCTTGCTGACTTGTATTGTATTTCTGTTTAAACTGATCATTTTAAAATGGGCATCAATCTATGTAAATTAGCTTATGCAAATTTTAAATAAACCAGTGCCTCCTTTGTGTGTGTGTGTGTGTGTGTGTGTGTGTGTGTGCGTGCGTGCGTGAGAGAGAGAGAGAGAGAGAGAGAGAGATGCACAAATGGCCAGGCCAGGCCCAAAATGATAAGTTATCCAGACTGTGGGAAGTCAGCAACAGATCTGGAAGCTTTATATGAAATTGCAATACCATATTGGCTGTTTGGTGTCTCACCTGACTGCCTGGGACAGGAGGATTATGGGATGTTATATGAGCTGGATTACTTGTATTTCTCTCATCAAACCAGAGGCCTCAGTGGTGCAGGGAAGCTGTGTCTAATTCATCAGACTTCTGACTATCTTTATAGACTCCCAACATTTCACAGATGAAAACATAGTTAATCCTGAGAACTTTTAACACGTCTTTTAACATGTTCAGCAACAGTTACAACCTGGATAGATGGTTATTAGAGATGGATGGGTCAATTCATGTAACCTTTGATTCATTCCTAAGACCATTCCATCCTGTTTTCTCATTAAATTGGTTTTTTTAAAACCATACAAAATTTGCATATAAATACATATTTATTAATATATTTTCTCACAAAAGACACATTTCTGAACATATTTTATCTCAAAGTATGCATTTTTAAGTGCACAGTGATACAGTTTTGGAGCCATGAACTGCATTGCAAAATTTGCAGATGTATGAAATCTGAAGGAAAACTATGTGATGGTCAATTCACAAAGGTCCTACTCTGTGAGCATCCCTAGTGGTTATGCATGGCATAGGAATGCAGCAGTATGCTAACATCTTGTGTTCATGTGCATGCTGAACACCAGTCATGGGGAACCAATGGCCCTGTAGATGTTGCTGGACTACATTTCCCATCATCCCTATCCATTGGTCATGCTGGGCTGGGTTAATGAGAGTTGGAGTCCCACTGGAAGGACATGGGTTCTCCAGCCATGCTTTACATGCATGTGCACCAAAGTCCAGATGCTTCCACAGCACACTCAAAAGAATTAATGTTGTGAGCAGGGGGTGGACAGATGAGGATGAGGTGAGTAAAGAGGACTTCGTGTGGGATGTTCCAGCCGGGAAGGACCGAGCAAGGGGTGGGACACTGAAGTGGCCACCATGCTGGACATTGACGGGTTCCAGATACCCCCCTAGAGAGACCACCAGACCTGTTGGTCATTTCTCAGCCTGACGAGGCTCCTCTCCGGGTGCCCATGCTGCCGCCGGACAGCCTTCTCCCCGCAGAGGAAGAGGAAGGGACAGTGACTGAGGCCCTGCCTTCACCTCGGACCAGGAGGCGTATGCGACAGGAGATTCAACAATCCCAGCTGAGGAGGAGTCTGTGCTCACATGCACACACCCAACCATGACTCAGGGCACACGCAAGCAGGGAACCCACCCAGCCCTACTTAAGCTGGGCGAGGGGGGAGGGATAGTTGCTTAGTCAACTTCTTAGAGCAGCCAAATTGAACCTAGTTAGTTAGAGAGGGATGCTGAGTTCTGAATAAGCCATAGGTAGATTCATGAAGCGCTATAAACTGAAACTTTCTCTTACTTCAATAAAAGAGAAAACTACAGTTGTGTCTGAGTCTGAGTTCTCCAAGTTCGGGCAGGACAATTAACAAAAGACCCGATGAGAATTTTCATGCAGATGTGTGCACACTAATGGCAATTGTAAAATGCACTCCCTGACATCTCCCCCACACAAAGATAGGGACACTGTTTTGCCAGAGATATAGAGCAGAAAACAGTAACCATCACTGGTTCTGCAATGGCAGGTGCATATCAGACTTTTTATATGGGGAAGAGCTGTAGTCGCTCAGTGGTAGAGCATCTGCCTTGTATGCAGAAGGTCCCCAGGTCAATCCCTGGCATCTCCAGGTAGGGCTAGGACAGACCCCTCCTTGAAATCCTGGGGAGCCAATTCCAGTCAATGTAGACAATACTGAGCCAATGGGTTTGACTCAATATAAGGCAGCTTCCTGTGTTCCTATAAACCTCAGGTGGATTGCCTTGTTTCTGCAAGCAGTTGATTGTTTGTTTGTTTGTTTATATATACTACCCTTCATTAAAAAAAATGATTTCAGGGCAATTCACAACAATAACAAACACCCAATCCAACCCAAATAAAACCACAAAACACAGAGATAAAAATAGCAGATAAAAACATACAGGTGTAACATACTTCAAAAGCCTCAGCGAATAAAATGTTTTCTCCTGGCACCTAAAAGATAACAAAGTGGGCACCAGGTTCTAAATACATCTGAGATGAGCATTCCATACCTGGAGAACCACAGCTGAAATAGTCCTCTCTGTAGCTGACTTCTGCCTCACCTCCAAAGGAAGAGGCACTTGGACATGATCTGAAAGATCTGAACATGATCTTACAGTGTGGCACATTGACATGAGAGCAGGAGCTCCTTCAGATACCTGGGTCCCAAGCTATTTAAAGCTTTGAAGTACCAGCATTTTGACCTGGGCTTAGAAACAGGCTCAGTGGAGATATTTTAAAACTGATGACATGTGGTCCAAACATGTTGTGCCAGTAAATATTCTGACAGCTGCCTTCTGCATTAATTGACACTTCTAAACCATTTTTAAAGGAACCCCCATGTTCAGTGCATTGCAGTTATCCAACCAGAAGACTGTCAGAATATGGATAACTGTCTCCAGTCAACAGGAAAAAAAATGGAATGGAGGGAGGTTGTTAAGTATGTGGCAGGCCACAATACCTGACTGGTGTGCTGTATTAGGCTTTGAGGATTGCAATCTGTGTAGATTTGTCAGGCTAATGACTGCATGCTTATATTTACAATCAAACACCCCAGTCCAGTGATGTGTTCCAGGCATAGAAAATTTCATATATGTACAGATCTCTCCTTCCTCTAGTGACTTCTGCATGTATTTTAATGGAAGACCCATTGTCAACTGCACTCTGATATAATTGTCAACTTTTGATCATCTCAAAGAGCTTAACAGCCTATACTGGTCTACTCAGAAGCATGGCCAGCTGAGTTCAATGAGATTTACTCCCAGGCAAGTGTGTGTAAGATTGCAGCTTTAGATTCCATTCTCTAGCCTCCAAATCTTCATCTATCACTGTTTTTGACTTGGTATGCAAGGAAAGCCAAGAAAACAAAGGTTTTTTTTTTTAATGTTTGCATTCCTATTCAGATGGTATTCGCAAATCTCCAATGAAAGCAAATCTCTACTGAAAGCAAACTATTTAGGAAAGTTTACCTATACCCTACTTTTGAACTTGGTCTATCCACGCAGGAACAGCTATGGCACCAATTCAGGAGGAAGGATGGGATGTAAATTGAATAAATAAATGATGGATGGACGGACGGACTGGCTAGGGCAAGCCAGGTTCTGTACCAATGATAGTCACTCCGCCCTTGCAGCAAACCTGCAAGGGATTTACTGAAGAGTGTTAAACTAAGGGACTTCACATAAGTACAGAGAGGATGTAATCAGGCCAGGGTTTGATCAGTTTTAGTGCCAACCCCTGCAGCTTGCTTCCCCACAAGGAGACTCCAAGCTCCTAATGGAGGAATGGGGAACATCAGGCCTGCCCCCCCCAAATGCCCTAATTGCCTTTCTGTCTGGCCAGTGGGACTCCTCCCAGGCCACATTCCTCACTAGCCTTGCTTTACACCCTCCTTGAAAGTTTTTGATTGGCTGGAATGTGTCTTTGAACTGCAAGAGTGACTCTTGCTTGCCTGGACTGAGGATCAAGAGGCGTGTGTGAAGGTGTGTATAAACTAGACTAGCATACAAATGTAAAATTTGTATTTATTCCTCTGCCCACCACTGGTATGTGGCCCCCAGAGGATTGCCCAGAAGGGAATGCAGCCCTTGGGCTGAAAAAAGTTCCTCACCTCTGTGCTATTGCATTTCCCTTTTGATGTGTTAGTTCTATTTTCGATTATATGGAGAAGTGAGATGATCGGACTCTTTTTTTCATGTTCTATAAGCCTGAGCCCCCTGAAAGATAAAGGCATTGTTAGGGATGGTGGGGAAGCATTTTCAAGCCTACCTACCTGAGCGAACTGAATCATGCCTGTCTTTCAAAATTTGCACTTCTCTGTTACAGTTCTCCAACCAAGAAGCATGCACAAAAATGCATATGATTGTGAAAATAATGTACAAAACAACATGACATTTGGAGAAATTGCTTGCAGAATTGTATGCGTTGCGCAAAACCGCACACAAAAATGCAGGTGTTAGGAGACATGAAAATGCTGGTGAACTTCTGTGTGAACTTTTTAAAGGAAAAAAATCACAAATTGATGCAGAAATGCAGTGAACAGAATGTAAGGTTGGGAAAATGGGGAATCCAGAGAAGCCCAAGCTGACAGATTGATCCATCCCTAAGCATTGTTTCTGAGCAGCCTCAGTTTTGGTTTGGGGTGGGTCAATGGAAAAGTGCTCAGTGTCCAAGAGTTTATGAGATGCTTGGTATGACTGTGATGCTCACTACTGAAATTTACTAGGTGGAGAAATTTTCATCTCATACACTTTCCTTCCAGGGATTTTTTTTAACCCCATATATTTAGTTAAGAGCAATATTTCCAAGAATGTTTGTGAACATTCTTTTTTGCACTTTGTTAGCTGAGACTTATATTCTGATTCCTTGACTTCTGCCAGCTGGTTTAGGGATGCCTCTACAGAAAAAAACATCTTGTCTCCATAACGGCAAACAAAAAACTCCGTAACAGAGCAGACATCTATTCAGATATCAGATTTAATCTGCAGATTGTCAGAGGCTACCAAAAAATTTTCAAGTAATATGTTTTAACCATTGTCTCCTATGAAATGT
This sequence comes from Rhineura floridana, assembly GCF_030035675.1. Classification (NCBI taxonomy): domain Eukaryota; kingdom Metazoa; phylum Chordata; class Lepidosauria; order Squamata; family Rhineuridae; genus Rhineura; species Rhineura floridana. Next base: position 66,598,493 of record NC_084489.1, read on the forward strand.
GTTTTATTACTTGTATGATGCTGCTGTGTGGAATGTCTCCTGGTGCTGTAATTTGATCAGGGCCCGACAGTTGGTATTGCTCTCATGGTTTTTCCCATTTCTTACAGGAAAGCAAACCAGTCAGCCACAATGCTAACTTCAAATAACATTTCAAAGGAAGACGGTAGGAACCTAGGAAGCGGTCTTACACCGAGTCAGATCATTGGTCCTCCTAGCTCAGTACTGCCAACACTGTTTGGCAGCTGCTCTTCAGGGTTTCAGACAGGAGTCTCTCCTAGTCCTACCTGGGGATGCTGGTGATCGAACTTAAGACACTCTGCATGCAAAGGAGATGCTCTACCGCTGAGCTACAACCCTTTCCCGTAGTAGCTTCAGCTAGTAAGATAGCTGCAGCCATTTCTGGACAGGGATAGCTTGACTACTGTTGTGCATGCACTGGTAACCTCCAGGCTGGATTAATGTAATGCGCTGTATGTGGGGCTGCCCTTGAGGTTGGTCCAGAAACTGCAGCTGGTGCAAAATGCAGCAGCACGACTGGGGCAGGATATCACCAACATGTTAGCCCGCTGCTGAAAGAATTGTACTGGCTGCGCATTAGCTACCATCCAAATTCAAGGTTCTGGTTAAGGTGTACAAAGCCCTATATAGCTTGGGACCAGGATGCCTGAAAGACTGTCTTACCCTGGGATAGGTCTCAACTTAAAAGGCTTGTTGAAAGAGGGAAGTTTTCAAAAGGCGCCAAAAAGATAGCAGAGATGGTGCCTGCCTAATATTCAAAGGGAGGGAATTCCACAGGGTAGGTGCCACCACACTAAAGGTCCATTTCCTATATAGTGCAGAACGAACCTCCTGATAAGATGGTATCTGCAGAGTGCAGTGATCGACTAGGTATATAAGGGGTAAGACGGTCTTTCAGGTATCCTGGCCCTGAGCTGTATAGGGCTTTGTACACCAAAACTAGAACCTTGAAGTTGGCCTGGTAGCAAATGGGCAGCCAGTGCAATTCTTTCAGAAGCAGGTTGACATGTTGGCAATACCCTGCCCCAGTGAGCAGTCCCTCTGCCGCATTTTGCACCAGCTGCAGCTTCCAGACCAACCTCAAGGGCAGCCCATGTAGAGCGCATTACACTAATCCAGCCTGGAGGTTACCAGTGCATGGACAACAGTGGCCAGGCTATCCCGGTCCAGAAACGGCTGCAGCTGTCTCACCAGCTGAAGCTGGTAAAAGGCACTCCTAGCCACTGAGGTCACCCAGGCCTCTAGCAACAAAGATGGATCCAGGAGCACCCCCAGGCTACGGACCTGCTCTTTCAGAGGGAGTACATCCCCATCCAAAGCAGGCAACTGACCAATTATCTGAACTCGGGAACCACCAACCCACAGCGCCTCCATCTTGCTAGGATTCAGACTCAGTTTATTGGCCCTCATCCAGCCCACCACCGAGTCCAGGCAGCGGTCCAGGGCTTGCACAGCCTCTCCCGATTCAGATGTTACGGAGAAATAGAGCTGGGTATCATCAGCATACTGCTGACACCTCGCCCTAAAGCTCCTGATGACTGCTCCCAAGGGCTTCATATAGATGTTAAACAGCATGGGGGACAAGATGGTACCCTGTGGCACCCCACAGCACAGTTGCCAGGGGGCCGAAAGACAGTCACCCAATGCTATTCTCTGAGAGCGATCCTGGATGTAGGATCGGAACCACTGTAAAACAGTACCTCCAATACCCAGCTCAACAAGTCAGCCCAGAAAGATACCATGGTCAATGGTATCAAAAGCCACTGAGAGATCAAGTAAGAATAATAGGGTCGTACTCCCCCTGTCCTTCTCCCGATAAAGGTCATCCATCAGGGCGACCAAGGCCCATTCAGTCCCATAACCAGGCCTGAACCCAGACTGGGATGGGTCAAGATAATCTGTTTCAGCCAAGAGTGCTTGCAGTTGCTGCACCACAACCCTCTCAATCACCTTCCCTAGGAAGGGGGTATTTGCAACTGGTCGGTAGTTGTCACAAACCAATGGGTCCAGGGTGGGCTTTTTCAGGAGTGGTCAAATCACTGCCTCTTTCAATGCGGCTGGAACCACTCCCTCCCGCAATGATGCATTGACCACACCCTGGATCCACTCGGTCAGACCTCCTTGGCAAGCTTTAATAAACCAAGAAGTGCAAGGGTCGAGAGGACATGTTGCTGGCTGCATCATCACAAGCACCTTGTCCATGTCATCAGGCCACATCAACTGAAACCGTTCCCAAGAAGTTGCAGCAGATGTTGCACTGGACACCTCCACTATTGGAAACTAGTGGGCTTGGAGTCTCACATGCCCTTTTTCCTCTTCATCTCTCCCCCTTGGGGGAGGGGAAGGAATTGCCATTTATTGTTAGCAATGCCATTGTCCTTGAATATAAGTTTAGAGCACCTACAGTACTAGACACTGTGAATATCCAGTCAAGAGCAGCCAATCTAGTTTGTAGCCCTGATGGAAGAAGTAGTACAATGAGGGTTCCAAACATTGGTGGTCCACAGCTGAAAATGCCCCTCCTTACCCACCCATCCCAAAATAATGGAGAATTCTCACCCTCCCTCAAATATGCAGTTCTTAGGCAAATTAACTGAATGTGTGATGGCGTGCCTGTTCCAGAAATTTCAGGAGGATGCTGATTTTTTCTAAATCAGTTGATTTCAGTCTGTTTTCAGAATCAGATTTTGGGACGGAAATTTATTGGTCACCATTGTTTTTGTCTTGAGATGTTCAGCGTGTGTGTGTGTGTGTGTGTGCATGTGTGTGTATTAGAGTGAGAGCAGTAGTGAAGTGGCAAATTCAGAAGTGCAGGGTCTCTTCATGTTAGGCCACACCCTGTCCGTCCTTTTTTTGCTGTTGGGTTGAGAATTAGATGCCGGTTAATACCTTGTCCCACAACAACAGACATCCCTTGGAGCCAATAAGAATGAAAGGGGAGTGTGTTAGCTATTGAGAAGAGGCTTTGCATTGGCTGACTAACCTCCTTTCACTCTGATTGGCTCCAATCAGCAGGGAAAGACAAGGAAGCATGGGACTCTTCTCAGTGGCTAACACACTCCCCTTTCATGCTGATTGGCTCATGCAGGGCCGGCTCCAGGCACGCCAGGGCCCTTGGGCATCAGCTTGCCCTGAGCCCTGGCATGTGTGTGCCCATGTGCACGCCCCCCCACCTACCTGTCTCATGTCTTTTACCATTGACCTTAATGAAGATGGCGGCCGTGGTTTCCCTAAGGGGATGAAGCCTCCGCCGCCATCTTTGTTGATGGCACACATGTGTTCTACGTGCGTGCATCTCTGCCATCAACTAAGATGGCAGCAGCGGCTTCAGTACCTTAGGGAAGCCGCTGCTGCCATCTTCATTAAAGGCAATGCTAAAAGGCAAGAGACAGGTAGGTGGGGCAAGGGAATGGTGGGCAGGTGGAAGCTCCTGCCCTGCGATCCATGGATGGTGCCGCGGATCACGGAAGGGGAGCGGAGGGCCCCTCAGGGGTCCCTCCAGGGCTCCTGTAGCTCCAGGGCCCTCAGGCCAGTGCCCCACCTGGCCACCCTTTGGAACCGGCCCTGGGCTCATGGGATGTTAGAGACATAGGGACCCTATGCTGGGACCCTGCTCTCAAAAAGGTAAGGGGTCTAAGACACACCCACCCCGATGACTACACCACTGAGAGAGAGAGAGAGAATCTCAGTATTTCTGGATCTTTGAGTGGCATTCAGAACAATTCACCACCATTTCTACTAAGTTACCTGGAATGGAGTTGAGAAGCAACATACAGATTGTTGATGGATTCTTGAAAACAGAGTTGCAACCAACTGGAGCATTTGACAAGCATTTGATGAATTCTTGAAAACATGAAAGTGTCAGGCTCAGGTCTTGTACCATCAAGAGCAGGTTGCGCCAGAAGCAGAGGTGAATCCAGGTTGAAGGTGACCTGTAGGTTAACAGAAGCAGCCCTCCCCCAAGTAGGAACATTGTATGTTGCCTTAGTTTAGGTAAGACCAATGAGATGCTGCTACTCATACCTTGATAAAAGTGTCATGGGTGCCGCCACAAAATGGTTGCCATGAGCAAGTAAAAAAGAGGTGATGGTACTCCATACCAGTGAGTATCATCACAAAAAAAGCACTGGGTAAGACCATTTCTCCATTTAGCCCAGTGTTGTCCCCTGTAACTGCTAGTAGCTATCCAGGGTCTTAGACGTTTAACTGGAGAGATGCCAGGGATTGAACCTGGGATCTTCTGCATCCAAAGCAATGCAACACAGCTATAGTCCCTCCCCTTGTTGCTCAGGCCAGTGAGCAAGCCTGATCCAGAACGCTTGCAGCCAGGGCCTGTTACCTGCCCTGCCCTGTTCTATTAGTGTAGAAGCCTTCCTTGGCAGGTGAGGCCATAGGTAGGTGGTGGTGCTTAGGCTAACATCCCTTCTCAGGTCACCAAGACCTGCTGTGGACTCTAGTTCCAACACCAGGGTATCATTAAACAAAGGCACAGTTCTGTGCAAAGTGAGTACCAGTACTTATAAGCTCCTGTCATTCTCTTCTTCCCCAGCCAATGACCTCACACAATGCACTGGATGTGAAAGAATCCTTTTCATATGTTCTACATTCATGATTAGCCATCCAGAACTGTGGTTTGCTCAGTTACTTCGATCCAACTTCAACTTTGATGCTTTCATGTGGTTTTTAAAAAAAATGATTTTCCCTTCAATATTTGATTTTTAACATATATTTTCCTTTAAAACTAATTACTGGTGTTTAAATATTTGGGCATTTTTGAGCTTCAGTGAATTAAAGCCTGGCAAGGAAACTGTACGCTTGGGCTGCAAGTTATTTCAATAAGATACCTTTTTTTATGGGCAAGCCACGATGAGCTTTCTCCTGGTAATCCCCTTTCAACCCCAATTCTCATGGGAACCCCCACTGTGAAGATGATGGACTCCGACAGGAACAAGCTCGGGAGGACAGCCACAGCTTTTGACAACAAACACGTCATGCAAGTTCTAGAGCTAGAAATACGTAATTGAGGTTGTGTTCATGATGTTTCAAATATCCAAGCTGTAGCCTCAACATCATTTATTAAGTAGGAACCATATTTATGGCAAGTACAGATGGAAAGATCTGTCAATTTTGGTTCTCTCTGTTTCTCATTTTTCCAATCCTAAATTTAGTTCTCTGAGTTTCTGCAGCAATTTGCATTAAAAAAAAAAAAAGATCCTCATGAAAATCCTTTAGCATTATAGTATGAATTTCTCCTGATCTTGGTATGCAGTTTTGACTAATGTCCACATTTTCAAGCATTTACCCTGCTATAGTGCATGTTTGCATGGTACTTTCACTAATATATTCATTTTTATGCACACTTTCCCCTAATATATGCATCTTTGTAAACATTGTTTGGTTGGAGAAAGGCAGAACAAAATTCAGATGTCTGAGTTGGGAAGGATGGCTTGTTTTGGTTCTCATATTTTTTCTGAAAGTGCGAGTTTGATAAATAAGGCTTTAAACATGAACTGAATCAAATTTCTCCCCCATCCCTAATTGCAAGATGTACTTCATAGTGACGTGTGTGACTAAAGCGTACAGAGGCACTCTTGAATATTTTCTGTTTGACACCTAATTCCATTTGTTTCTATTTAGACTCTTCAGCCATGATTGAATTCCAAGTGAAGTGGCTTATAATGAAAATCCACACAAAGCTATAGTTGTGCAGTTGTTGGTGTGCAGTGGGGCAGTCTCTTCTAGCCTCTGGTAGTTGGTGAAAAGTCTATACCGGCCTTTGCCAGCCTGATACCCTTCAGATGTTGTTGGCTGATGGGAGCTACAGTCCAACAAGATCTGAAGGGCACAAGGTTGGCAAAAGGTGCTCTAGGTTCTAGGGTCTTCCCTCCAGAGGGAAGGAGGAAGAAGGACCTGCACTTAGATTCAGGGACACAGGGAACATGAGAAACTGCCTTATACCAAGTCAGACTATTGATCCACTTTTTTTTCAGATCAAGCATCCCATGCTTTAAAATGAGCTGATAAGGCCCTCTTGGTGGTCCCTACTGATGATAAAATGCAGGTTGTGGGGCCTTTTCAGTGGTGGCTCCTTGCATGTGGAACTTCCTCCTTACTGAGGTGTGTCTGGCCCCCAACCCTTTATGGTTTTAAGCAACTGGTTAAGACACACCTTTTTTGGTGAGCACTTGGAGGAGAGACCTGATCAGTAAGTTACTACTACTTCTAGCAATAACTTGCGATTTACTGAATGTTATGAGTTGTTGTGTTGTGAGTTTTAAGGATTGTATTATTTTATGGATTGTTCTTATCTTATTTTACTTTGTTGTAAACCACAAAGGGTGATATATTAATCATCTAAATGAATAAATAATACATCTAGTGCAATACTGTCCACACTGACTGACAGTGGCTCTTGTTGTGTGACAGTGGCATGCAGCAAACTTGGGTGTGGGTGGTTGCTAGAAGAATGGGGCTAGGAATAGCACAGGTTCAGATCCAGTAACGAATTTATACAGGATCTAAACAAGGGGTGGGAAATCTGTGGCCCTCCAGATGTCCCACCACCCCTTGCAATTGGCCATGCTAGTTGTAGGATCCAACAATATCTTGAGGGCCACAGGTCCCCCACCTCTTGCCTAAACACATGCCCTTAAGAGAGCATGGAAAGGCCAAACTCTAAGAGCCCAGGAGTTGTACATGGGTTAGTTGAAAGGCACTGTCTGTGACCCAGGATGGAGGCAGTACCGTAAGGTGTCATGGATGGAAGAGAACTATTTGCTTACTCCACTGACAAGAGGTTAGATCTCTAAACAAACAGCACTTCTATTATTAGAAACAACTGGGTGAAACTAGTGATGAACTCTTAATTATATTAATTATATAGCTATACATGTCACATGATCACTTGACTGGATATAATGTGGTAGTCAAGACACCAAGGAATTGGTGTAACTGAGCTAGAATGAGTGCTGGCTTTGATCTCTGAGAAGCTAGAAATCAGAATTGCAGCCTGGGACGTAGCCAACCAGAAATGAACCTGTTGCAAGGTCCAGGCATGGCTCCCTCTGATTCAGACCAGGAGTGGGAGGAGGCATCTGAGGATGAGGACTCAGTGGGGGTGAGATTGTACACCACAGCCTATTTGATGAAGCCCCCCTCTGGCCCCAGAGATGTCCAGACCTGATGAGCTAGGATACTCAGGGTCTGCCCTTTCCTCAATCTTCACCTTTCCCAAGTTGGCTGGAACAGGCGGAGATACAAGGGAAGTCCTGATCTGCCACAAGAAGACTGAAAAAGTCCAATGCGTTCACTGGGAACTCAGAAGACTCTAAGCGGTGGAACATTGTGATACAGCATTGCTGACAGACCATTGCCTTTCCAGTCCAGGCAGGATGGACTTGAGAGAGGGTGAGGCGTTGGCCAGGACCTCAGTGAGCTGAATGAGTAACATCCATGTGCCAGAACCAGCCTGAAAGGTCAGGTTTGCCACCCCTGAACTTAGAAAGGATAAGGGCAAAGAGTTTAATGGGATTTCCAGAAAGTCCTATTAGACGTTTAGAATACTGTTTGCTAGCTGAGCACATGGGAACTGAAGCATAAATCCTGGAAGGACTGGTGCTTAAGACAGCTGAAGTTCTGGAGCAGGAAAAGGATTGAATAAAAGGGCCCAAATAGCTCTAAGCCATGGACTAGAACCAGTCAAGCCCTCCAATCAGGGGGGCAAGTACTACAGCAGATGTTGCTGGACTACACCTCCTATCATCCCTGATAGGATGGACCATGCTAGCTGGGGCAGATGGGAGGTGGGAGTTCATCAACATCTGGAGGTCCACACCCTGCTATAGAGGGTGATCCAAAAGCTACGCACCGTAGAACAGGGATGTGGAACCTGTGTCCCACCAGATGTTGCTGGACTACAGCTCTCGTTATTCCTGGCCATTGGCCATGCTTGCTGGAGGTGAGGGGAGTTGGAGTCCAAAACAATCTGGAGGGCCACCACCCCCACCCCCGCCACTATAGGATAAATTACACTGAATGCTTGGAATGTCCTCCAACTGTGAAATCCCTCTCACGTACAACTTTTGGATTCCTTAACTGCCAAAGAGCATTGCAAAACATTTCCAGGGGTTGTGCTACATAAGTATCATGTTTGCAAATGTTAGCTGTGGCCACTAAGACATTATCAGTGCCTTAGTTCTTGTGATTATGACAAGGTCATTCAAGTGCCACTGCTCCAGAAACGATCCAGAACCTGCTCTCCATAAAGCCTACATGTGCCCTCAACCACAGATCTAAACCTCCATAGATTATGTACATGAAACCACACCGTACAGTACAGCTGGATTTTACTGAGCACATAACAAAGAAGGCTATTTTTAGAACATGGCACTCTTAAGTGGACATTTTAAAGAGGAACCAACAAACGTTAGATGTACTTTCTGGTAGTAATTACCTCCTACAAACGTGACTCATTCCTGCAGTTTGAATGTATACGTTTGATGTCCCAAAATCAGCAATGTTATAAATAAATCTCTGAATCACAGACTAGAAGCCTCAAGTGTTCAAATATTTCTGGCTGCTCTGGGAAACAAGTTTTTTAGTTTAAGCTTTTAACTCCATAACAAAATTCCAAAGTCACAGTGTTGATATTCAAGGTAGCAAATGCAGATAAAAGGCAGCCTGCCCTGAGAGATGTGTATAAGCATCATGTTCTTTCCCTTGTCTGGTCCATGTAGCTTTGTAAACATAACCAGCCTTGCGAAGCTGGATGTGAAGAATAGCCAGGCTGGAATTGTTTTATTGGGGAGGGGCCGTAGCTCAGTACTAAAAGACATGCTTTGCATGTACCAAGTTTCAGGTTCAGTTCCCCATATCTCCTTCTGTGGCAGTGAAGCTGGAGGGATCCCTGGCTGAGTGTTGGAATAGCTCCTGCCAGACAGAGAAGGCAGCACTGGGCTAGATGGATTGTATATGATGCTTATACTGTCAAGGCCTTTGGTCTGTGCAGCCAGGTATTGGGAACAGTTGAACACTTTATTGTTGTTGGACAGCAATCGCTGTGAGCCTCAGGCATTGTGGCCAATGGGCAAGGGATGACAGGAGTTTGATACTAACAACGTCTGGGATAGCGATGGGCGAGGATTTTGTTTCACTTCACATTTAAAGCCAAATCTATCAAATTTGCACTTTCCAAAACAATATGAGAACCGAAACACAGCGCTCCTTTGAAATTTGCTCTTACCTGAATTTTGTGATGCAGTTTGCCAACCAAACAATGGTTACAAAAATACATATATTAGGGGAAAGTGTGCACAAAAATGAATATATGAGTCAAAATAACAGGCAAAAAAGGCATGATGTGATCAGAAATGGCTTGCAAAAATGTGTATGTTAGTCAAAACTGCCTACAAAAGTGTGTTTATTAGGAGAAATTAGCACTAAAATGCTGGAGAATTATCATGAGGATTTTTTTAAACAATTCTGCAAATTGCTGGAAAAATGTGGAGAACTGTATTTAAGACTGGAAAAATGTGAACCTGAGAGAGCCAAAACTGACAGATCTTTCTATCCCTAGTCTGGAAGAGCCACAGGCTTGCACCCTGTGCATTACAAAAAAAACAAATAAAAGACAAAGTTAAGTTGTCGACTCTTCTTCTTGCTAAAAAAAAAGATAAAGAAGTTGGGTGGGGTGATCCAAGATCCTTCCTGGATGGTAGGCAACAGATACTACTCTGTGCAACGGTGTCAGTTGAGGCAGAGGGTGTGTCCACATGCGGTCTTATCTATTTAGCAAATTAGCGGCAACTTGGAGATGTGGAACCTGGACAACCTGGTGCCTGGAAAATGTAGATAATGTATTTCTCAAACTCATGTGTAAACATATGTGTAAATGAATAATGGGTCCAGCACAGGATGGTTATACGTGAATGCAGGCTGCAGATGTTAAATATTATTGGAGGCCATCCAATCCTGTTCAATGCTTCTCCTGTCTTTCCTTTTCCAGGTCAATATTGTCTTTCAAAATTTTTAATATTTCCCCTTTTCTTTGCCTGTTTTTGGTCCAAAGCTTTTGGTTTAATCTTTAATCCTTTTTCATCTTACTGCACTGTTTTATTTGGAGGTCTCTCATTCCCTTACCTTAAACCTCATCCCAGAACTTTACTGCCTTGGTTCTGATCTCTGCTCACCAATGGTTCTGAACATACACTAGAGAATGTTCCACCTTACAGATAAAGGGAACAATTCTTAGCAAAGCAATAGGACTTACTTTTGAGTAAACGCACACAGGACAATGCTGTATCATATTTATTATGGAATAAGCTTTCACGGACATCTGTATGTATGGCTGCAGAGAGAAAAGGGTTTTGTAAACAGTGGGTCTGCAATTTCACACTGGACTAGAATTTAATCAACAAATTTGATTCCATTCAAGACTAGAGCTATCATAAGCACTACAGAAACTAATTGACTCTCCTTAGGTGCTAAATTAGCACTGTGAGGAAAATGCTCTGCTCTTATCTCATGCACTTGGGCTCTGCCTAGAATTATGACAGACTTGCTGATTTCCTGCACATTTCATGGCCTTTTAACCCCATTGTGTAGTCCACAAAAGCTGATGCCACAATTAAAACAGTCTTTAAGTGCCATGTAGGACTTTTTTAAAAAAATTTGCTACAACAAATGAACACAGCTACCTCTCTGGAATTCATTATGATCATAATACTCTCCTTTGACCTCTTAGCTGGACCTTAATTTCTCCCCTCATATTCTGTTTTTAGTTTTGGTTTTCATTTTTGAGGTATTCAAGCATTTGGCTCCTCCTTATCATTCTCCTTTGATTTGTTGCCCTTTATCTCTTCCTTTTCCCTGCGTCTGGAATGGTCTTCCTGAACACATTTGTCACTCTTCCTCTCTTAAGAAACATGGGGGGAGGAGTACATATTTTTTGCCACCCTTTCTCCCCTAAATCTTTTCTTCTAGTTGTTGTTCTCTTCAAAGATTTCTTATATTTTAACATTTAACTCAATAATATATTTTGCAACTTTGTATTGTGCTTAAATTTCACATTTTAAGTTTGGACATATCATTATTTGCAAGCATATTCTTGTGCTCTGTTCCTTCCCTTCCACCTATCTCCCCCCCCACACACACACACACTATTTTTTTAGATTGCAAGCTACTGTGGACAGGAATGTGTTTATTTTATCATTTGTCAAAAGCACCAGATACATTCGTAGGTGCTATGAAAAACAATGGATGATAAAAACTGTTGTGTAGAAGCATCTACTGCCCCTTCAAAAGGAAAATAAAACTTCAGAACACCTTCTAGATACTCTTTATTCATACAAGGCTATTCACAGAAACAAAAGGTGCAATACTTAGGGTTTGGTTTTTTTTAAGTACACTGAGATGCAAAATAGCATGCATTGTCCTACTCCACTTGTTTACCAATTGTACACATTTGGCAATTCTGTATGTCCAGAATCAACCATGAAAACTCCATGCAATCCTAAAATTAACTGCATTTTTTGGCCATCCAAAGGAGGAAACCAGCTTTATGCTTTGTCTTCCAGGGAAGCAACGTTAACAAAGGAAAAAGAAGACTTGGTAAGCTCTTGCTCTGTCCTTAATCCTTCTCCTTAAATCAATTTTCAGCTTTTTGTGAATTTGTTGCCTGTTCTGCAGCTGTTCTCTGCTGCTGAATTTGCCTGCATGTCATTGAAGAATCCAAGGAAACATTTAAGCTCTTCTGCAACTAAAGGAAGGAGCTGGTGCCAAAGAAACGGAACTGCTGATGGAGGTCACTGCCAGCTGCTGATTGTATACAGTCAGAACTTCAACTTTCTTAACTTAAACTAAATAATATTTACTTACCCATTTGTCTGCATTTATTCTGAAAATGGTGCAATAATCTTAGAAAACACTTTCCTGCTCCGGCAAGATAATACTGCTTGCCTCCACTTGGATGCCTAACTGGATATGGGAAGCATGCATGGAGGTAGATACTGCATGTACAATTACCTGGTCCAGTCCAGCTACTGGGACTGTGTATGCCTGAGTTCCCCAATGTGGCACTCGCAGGCACGCACACACACACACACCCATTATCCCCATCAACCCCCCTTGGGGTCTACCTCTTCCAATGTTTATTTTTTTAAAAAAATGGGGGGGAGGCTTTGGTCTGGGGGGCTGCCTATTGTTTGGTAGAGTGTTGTCTGCCCTTTGTTTTGTTTTGGGGTGTGTGTAGGCGTTTTCCTGTTTGGGGTGGGTGTCTAAGCATCACTCGTTTTTCTTCTTTGAAAAGGCCACCACAGTTTCTTACAGTTCCAAATGTGCACTGGGGCTCTAAAAGGCTGGAAACCCAGGGTAGACAAAGCCCCATCAGAGAATCAGGAGTAGCATTAACCATCTAGTTAAAAGGGGTGAATCAAAGTTAGTTCCATGCCTTGCTTCCCATTCTGCGTAAAGAGCTGATCAGCATGATCATTGCTTATCTGACTGGGCTATATTCAATGTACCCCCATGCACCCACCCCCAGCTCTATACAGGACTGACCCTGCCATACAGGATGGTGAAGTGACTCACTTTAGACAGTGCCATGAGGGAGAGATAGATAAATGTGGGACCTGGTCTGGAATGGTGCAGCAAAACTTTTAAAAGCATTGCCATAGCAGGCTGGCACCATTTGGGCTCCGTCTCAGGCAGAAAAATGTCTTGTACTGGCACTGGCTGCATGTGCACAGTTGGATCAGGGCCTAAGGGTGTAATCCATCTCTGCTAAAATCAAATGGACTCTTTTTTTCCCAATGCCTTCAATGCAAAGCGGATTGCATCCTAAATTCTTTTTTAAAGACGCAAACCCTGATATTGAAGCAGAAATGTTTATTTTCTTCTGGTTTTGATTCAAGTTTGCTAGGATCAGCATTCCTTCTTCTCAGATGCCGTCCTCTGCATTTGTGTTGGAAAACTTCACTTGTTGAAAAGAACATTGTAAAGAGAGACAGTTCCTGATCTTTTGTATGCACAAAGGTCAATGTTCCAAGTTAATCTCCTGACTGTTTACTTTCATTACCATGAAAAGGGACAGGGCCTCAGGTAGGGTGGCCACTTATACATTACGGAAAAAAGGGGACATGCTTTAAAAAAAATGTATTTGCATGTTGCAGGGATAGCCGACATGGTGACCTATAGATGCTGTTGGACTACAACTCCCATCAGCCCTAACTAGCATAGCCAATGGTTAGGAATGATGGGAAGCATAGCCCAGTAAGATCTGGAAGGCACCACGTTGGCTATCTCTGTGCTAATATACATATATAGAAGGAAATCTAGGAATAATTTAAATAAAAATAAAATGGATCTCATCATAGTAGGGATTGGGAACACTGTGACCTGCGTGTCTTCTCAGTCTGCTGTCCAAGTGCTAATCGTCCTTTATAAACTGCTTAAAGGTCTACTGTCAAGTAAGTGGCATATTAGTTTTGTTAAATACATAAACAATTGTTGATGGGCAGTTTCAAAGCCCCTGTTATCCTATCTTAGGTGATTTCTCTTTAAACCAGATTTGGACTGGGCAGCTGCCCAGTTAGAGGACACTTTCAATTAGCCCTGATGGACACTGAGATAGAGAAGTGTCCTTTGTAAAGTAGGAATTTCAGAACAGCTTGTAGATACTGTACATGCAAATAAGGAACCATTTCTGTGATTGAAACTCTGGTTGGCCACTGTGGGAAACAGAGTAAGAACATAAGACGAACCCTGCTGGATCAGGCCAGTGGTCCATCTAGTTTAGCATCCTGCTCTCAGAGTGGCCAACCAGATGACTACAGGAATCCTGCAAGCAGGACCTCAGCACAAGAATACTCTCCCTCCTGCAGTGTCCAGCAACTGGTATTCAGAAGCATACCGCTTCCAACAATGGTGGCAGAGCACAGCCATTGCGGCTAGTAGCCACATAGCCTTATCTTTCATGTATTTGTTTAATCCTCTTTTAAATCCAATTCAAGTTGGTAATCATCACTGCACCTTGAGGGAGTGAATTCCATAGTTTAACTATGCACTGTATGAAGAAGTACTTTCTTTTGTCTCTCCTGAATCTTCCAACATTCAGCTTCATTGGATGGCCCCAGGTTCTAGTATAAGTAGGGTTGCCAGGTCCATGGCCTGAGGCTGGGCCTGGCAACCAAGAGGTCTTCTGTATCTTTAAAAGTGGTGCAGGGGGAAGGGAGAATTCCACCTTGTGGTTTTTCCTATTACAGAGTTGCAAGAACACCTGCAGTTGGCTGACCTTCTCTTCTCCTAAAGATACAGGATCAGTCTCAGGCCATGGACCTGGCAACCCTAATGTATTATAGAGGGAGAAAAACATCTCCCTATCCAATTTCTCCACACCATTAATAATTTCATATTTAATGCTGGACTGAAAAGGCCTTCTCTAGCAAGATTCTTACATTCCACATAGCCTATACATGTAGTGGAATAAAGTGGCAGAATCCCAACGTGGTAGTGTGGAATGTGAAATTTCAGTTTGTAGGTTAAGGATACAATATATTTTAAAAACACATAAAAACTAGGGATGTTGTGAGCAATCCTGTACTTATGAACAGGATTGGGGCAAACAGCCCTGCTTGTAGCGTTGGGCTCACCCCAACCCTGCAAGCTCCTGCTGCTGCAGCTTCCCCCTCCTCCAAGGCGTCCCAGAAACTTACCATGGGGGAGAAGGTAGGCAGAGATGGTGGCAGTGGCAATTGTAGGTGTTCCAGCCCCAAGCAGATCATCATTTTCCTCCTGAACCCTGGACTGGCATTACAAGGCCTAGCATCTCAGGTGGGAAAATCATGCTCTGCATGATTAATACTGAAGGCCCAAGGGCCACCTCAGCAGGAATTGCACACAGAGTATAATTTTCCTGTTGAGGATGCAAGCAGCACTAGTTCCACTCTAGTCCCCAGCAAGAAAAAAAATATATTCTACTGGATCTGGAAGCACGTTGAGCTGATGCCACCACTCATATCTCTGCCTTTTCCTTTTCCATTGTAAGTTGGGAGGTGGGCTTGGGGCAGTGGAAGAGGTAGTAGATCCTTTTCCTTTCCTCATGGTGAGCCTTCATGGTTTCAGCTTCATCTCTAGCATGTGCTTAAGTCAGAGATACAACAATCAATGATTTTCTCTTGTCAGTATAGCCCAGGGCTAGGGAAATCTGTGGCCCTCCAGATGCTACAGGACTACAATTCCCATCATCCTATGGTCCACTGGCTGTGCTGACTGGGGCTGATGGGATCTGGAGTCAAACAACACATGGAGGGCCAAAGGTTCCCCGGCTGTGATATAGTCAACTGGGGGCACTTCCAGATTATCATTATTTTTTTTGGTGGGATTCAATCACATAGTGGCAAATTCAGGTTGCAAAATTAAAGTTGCTTTGGTGCTCTTGTACAACAAACACACTTCTTCAAACACACACACACACACACACACACTTTTTGTGATAATTAAAGTGATGGGGAAATCACATAGAAAATGTGGGGTAACATTTGCTTGATGCAATGCTGTCTAACCACCACACAAACAAATAAGAATGGTTGCCTAATAAAATAGCCACTGTCATCTAATTTACCCTGCAAACAAATAAGAAAAAATGATCAATTCACGAACAGGCAAAAAACCTTGTGGTTTAAGAACGTACCTATAGCTAACAGATGTTTCTTTCAAACTCTAAAACGCAGGGAAATTGGGCAGCTATGGTGAATGCACCAGGGGAGCAGGAGACTTGACCTCCTCTCTGAGATATTGTACTGCCCTACAAATTTATCAAAATCCAAACAAAATTTGGGTTGGTATTTCACAGTTCAATCCACTTGCTGTGGAGCTTGGAAGAATTTGGTAACGTGCCTCTGAGCATATGGAGAGTGGTGGCAACACCTGCCATCTCCAAAGATGAAGAATTACATTTTTGTATGTTTGTTGATGTTATTCTTACTTTTCTTCTTTTCTGTGTTGCTACTGTTTCTACAGAGAATCTAACCTAGAAAATTATATTTCTCTCATTATTCATCCTAGAAATCTGTGTCAAATTTATTTTTATTCATTTCAAAGCCTTTTTATTGGTCAATGTCATATGATAGTAAAGAAAGCCTTTTGTGTTTCAGACTGGTTATGCTCTATTTTGGGTTTATTAACAGTTGAATCTGAAATTGCAGTTTGATGTAAAATCACACTGATTACAATATGTTGCTACTTAACCAATGACTCTAGCTGTTGGAAAAAACAAACTTGGCCTGCCCAAGATCCATGTTTTCAGCCTCTTATACTTAAACCAATCCACTTAAGCAAAGGTGGGCATGGTCAATTAAAAACATAGAGCACACCTAGAATTTTGCTAGAATATATTTCACCTCCCACTGTTTTATCTAGTGCAGCCTTTCCCAACCGGTGTGCCTCCAGATGTTGTTGGACCACAACTCCCATCAGCCTCAGCCAGCATTGCCAACGGCTGAGGCTGATGGGAGCTGTGATCCAACAACATCTGGAGGCACACCGGTTGGGAAAGGCTGATTTCCAGTGCAAACTGGGACACTCCTCATGTCCATTGTAAACTATTCTGCAGAACAGTCAGTGCCGTTATTCCACAATTGTTTTTGGAGCATTTTTTTTAGTGCTGCAAAGTGTTGCTGTACTTCACATATTCACAGAAACAGAAGCAAAAGAAAATGATTTACTATAGGAAAGTTCACTAAAATTCCAAAGTAAATCAAATATATTTAAAGTGACTATCTGAACTATATCAACTGTTTTAATATAGTTGCTTCCTCCCTGCTAAAACAAGATCAGCACAACACATGTCTTGTTTCTGTTTCTGGGCTGATTGCAGGTGTTGCCATCACTCACCATAGGCACATGTTCCCAAATTCTTCCAAGATCCACAGCTTGGGTTCAACAGGATTTACTCCCATGCACTCATGCTTAGGATAGATAAAACTGACTATGGGGAGGAGGGGAGGGGAACTAGGAGGAGGGGGAAGGAGGGGAGTGAAAGGGGATGGGGAAGGAACGGGTGAAGGAAGGGGGACGGAAGGAGAAAGAGGAAGGGGATAGGAGGGAGGAGGCGGGAAGGGCAGGTTTGATCATTTGCATGCTTTTTTAGTTAAGTGGGATTTACTCCTATGCAATCATGCTTAGGATAGGTGAAACTGACCTGGAGGAGTGGCAGGGAGGGCAGGAGGAGGGCAGGAAGGAGAGGGGGAGGAGATTGGATGAGTGGGCACTGGGCAGAGAGGAAGCACCTTTTCTTTCCAAAAGGAAAACACTATGAACAGTATTCTTTTTCAGGGTTTCCCCACCTTTTTATTCTACAGCAGGCACATGTAGCCTCCCTCCCAAATTTAAACCAAAGCTGTCCCTGGCCACAGCCACACCAGGCCTTTATTTCACTTTGGACAGTAATGGCTTCTCCCAAAGAATCCTGGGAAGTGTAGTTAGTGAAGGGTGCTGAAAGTTGCTAGGAGACGCCCTGTTCCCCTCACAGAGCTTCAGTCAGAGCGGCTGACTGGTAAACCACTCTGGCCAGTGGAGCTCTGTCAGGGGAATAGGAGTCTCCTCTCAGCACCCTTCACAAACTACACTTCCCAGGATTCTTTGGGGGAAGCCATGACTGTCTAAAAAATAAAGGTCTGGTGTGGGTGTGGCCCCCTGATTAGGCAAGCCCAGCAGCTGTGAGTCTGGCTTTTAGAACACTGATCGTTGGTACTTACTGAGTATGCCTGGCCTTATCATTGAGTTCAATGCTAAATTTCTTAAATTAATTAAAAATCAGGCAGGGTTTTTAAAACTTTTAAACTGCAGAACATGAAGGTGAGAGTAAGGGGTAAGGTCAGTAATAGGATTACAGGTACTGTACTCTGTGATCGTGGCTGATTTTTAATTAATTTCAACCAATTATGAGAACTCTGACAGAAAAAAGTCCAAAAGGGATCTTTTTTTTCTCATTCTCTTTCTACACTTTGAACTCTCGATTGTCTCTGTTTTATATATCGCCATAAAAATTTAGAGGGTTGTTAAGCAATCGTTTCTGAGTTCAGGACTATAAGTGTTGTAAGGTTTTGTTTTGAAATGAGCTTGTGGGAAACATCAGAATGGCATGGGAGGTATTTTCAAATTAACATTGCGGAATGTGAAAAATCCATGCTGACTAGAGTGGCTGTATAATAAATAGTTAATCTGAAAGCAACCTGGCAATTTAGCTGTGGAGCCAAAGGCAGTTTAAGAAATAGCAAATGATGTCGGGCTGCTGTTCTAACTGGTGTTATACTGGGATAGTCAAGAAAAGTGTAAGATTATGGCATGATTGAGGAAAGAGAGAAATTAATAAATCACCCAATGAGACTTCTGTCTGGAAAACAGTTGTCGTTTCTGTCTTCCTTCAGCAAGAGAATTAATTCCTGTCCTGCTTTTCTCAAGATCTCATAGTTTGGCCAGTGTCAAATTAATACACTGCACTTCAAAATATTTACAGTACAATGTCCTTAGAACGAGCTCCGAAGAGCATTAGCACTGGGATCACAGTGAACTTGGGGGAAATAAGCCAGGTCACAAAGCATTTATTATACAAAGTTTCTCATTACATGATTTGACTGACTACTAGGAGGCTTAGGATTTTTCTTCAGTGACTAAAAATATTTGGCTGAAATCTTTAAAACAGGGATGGGGAACTTGTGGCCCTCCAGATGTCATTGGACTCCAGCTCCCACCGTCCCTGCCTATTGACCATGTTGCTGGGGCTGATGGGAGCTGGGGGGAAACAACAACATTTTATGAACCATTGCAAAATCTAGGAGCCAATTTTCACATCTTTTCAGAAGTCAGATGGAAGAGTGGAAAAACAAGTGGACAAATGCTACTCTTCCTGATGTATTCTGGTTTATGTCCTCTCTCTTTCCCTTCTTCTAGACGCTGCTTAATGGAAAAGTGCCCTGCAGGGGTTAATTCTACCTAGCACTGGAGACTGGTCCATTAGGGCAAGTGGGGCAGTGCCCCACCAACCTCAGCCTGACCCCAGACAGCCTACTTCTGCCACCATTCTGAATTACATCCAGCCCAGGGGATGGCCTCATCTGGTAGCTTCCTCCTCCTTAGTCTCAGTGTTGCCCTTGTAGAACTCAAGAGAATGATGACAAAACTAGAATTAGTTGGCTGCACCCCTCATTGGTTCTGGCTCCACCTGTCATTGGCTCTGGCTCCACCTACCATGGGTCTTCCTGCCTTCCGCCCTCCCAGTCTCAAAAGACACCAGCCACCACTGCTACCTAGAACCCATAACCCTTCCTCCAGCGAATGGCAGCTGCTTGCTGCGAGGAACTAAGGAAGGAAAAGGAAGAAGTGGCCAGGTACCACATGCCACAGAAGCACACAAGGGAAGAAGAGGAACTTATGACCTGCTCTCTTCAGCAGTTCAATCAGCAAGTCCCATTTTGGGGTGCTAGCAGTGACTGAGTGCCCAAGTTAATAGTTGCAATGATATTAATATAATACAGCTATCAAGTACATACACTGACTGAGAGTAACATGTCATTAAATGTCTGTAGTAGCCATCTGTTTTTATCCTTAAAACCAGCCTTATAAGCTGAGAGACAGTGACTTGATAAGCAGAGATTCTGTGGCCCCTGAAGCCAGTGGGTTGGATGCAGACTAATAGCATGATGACCACAATCCTTTTCATGTCTACTCAGAAGTAAGTCATATTGGGTGCAATGAGACATCCCAGAAAAATGCGTATAGAATTGCAGGCAGAGTTAATTGCAGTTAGATCCCTTTGAGATCAATGTGAAAAGTTAGCCATGACTCAATGAGTCCAGAGATCTAACTGAATGTACCCATTATTCCAGCCACTGTGCAAAACAGCTAGTGGCCACTGGCACTGCATTTTAAACTGGGTAAGTATGGAACTATTCTTTTTCTCTAAGGAGCTTGCATAGCAACTGAAACAGACATTGCCAAACAGGATTCAGGCACCTGTATTTCATTCATCAATGGCAAAAGAAAAACACATTGCCTTAAACATTAGAGGGGGAGGGAGGGCCATTATGGCAGGAAAGCATTATGGGGTGGAGACTCCTACATTAGAACACTGTTAAACAATGGGAGTCAGAGACAGAAACCCTTGCAAACACATCACAAATCTTTCAGCGATCAACCAGTTGGTCTTCAATTTACCTTCTGCCCACCTCTAATCTCCATTATAAATATAACTGTCATGCCTTCTCCAAGAAGTATTCTGGGAACTGTAGTTTGGCGCTGGTGTTGGTAATTCTGTTTATCTTCCTTCAGAGTTTGCTGGGCAGAAGAAATGACTATTAAAACAGTTTACATCTGTCATGTAGACCTTTATATTGCAAGTGAGTTTGCCATGTATAGCGTGGTGCTTCCAGCCGCAAGCGTCACATTGTTTGTGGAGCTCAGTTTGGCTGCGCTTCCCTACTGTGTGTCCACTGCATGTTTGCAAGCACACGTTCCTTCTTCAGACTTCATAGCATGTTATTTCTGCTGCTTAATCTATAGATGTCAAATTGGCCTTCTGAAGTGTGAACTGGCCCTCACTGAGAACAGCTTCCCAAGATGAAGCACGTGAATATCTTCATTTGATAGGAGAAGAATTTGACCAACATTTTCCTGTATTTTAACTTGTAGATTTAAAACAACAACAACAATGCAGAAGGTCAAATCATATCATTCTGAGCTCAGCAAAGTACCTAATCTTTAATACTGGGGAAAGGTTGTGTTCCATGGGGGCAGGGGGAGTTTGGATGTACATATTGGAAGGTTAGATTGGTTGGGTGGATTTTGTTTAACAGAGTTTTGAAATGCATATGTAGAAATGCTGTACAGAGCAGCATTTAAATAAGAAGTGTACCATGCCTAAAGGAATAAGATTTTAAAAGAGATTAATCCTTTGTATTCATGTATAATGTCTTGGTGCATTGCTGTACATTTCCTTCATGAATGATCATTATTTCTCAAGCTGGTACTTGCTCTGGACACTGCTGGAATACTGTTGTACATGCAAGCCAATTGCTTGCCTGATTTTTTGCTAGGGTTTTTTGCTAGGTTTTTAGCTTGAGGCCTGAAGTGCTAACATTTCCTTTTTTCTTTCTTTTTTTAAAAAACAAAGCTTGCTTTTTTATGATGTGTTCTGTTCGTTCCAGCCATTTTTAACTGCTATCACATGACATGCTCTAATGTGTGGATCAATGCCCTAAAAAAGACGTTCTACAGATCTGGGTGCTGATAACTCTTATGGGTTATTTTGAAGACAGATATGGTCCTTTACTGCTCTTTGTGACAATTAATTTGCTATTTATTTCTAGATAGCTAGCAGAGAA
Organism: Rhineura floridana; assembly: GCF_030035675.1. Classification (NCBI taxonomy): domain Eukaryota; kingdom Metazoa; phylum Chordata; class Lepidosauria; order Squamata; family Rhineuridae; genus Rhineura; species Rhineura floridana. Next base: position 66,619,885 of record NC_084489.1, read on the forward strand.
TGATGAAGTAGGAAGTGCTGAAAAGCAGCTATGGACCAAATTCACACTTCTGCTTTTTGCCCTTCTGGGTAACTCCTGAAAAGAGAACTGGGTGTTTTCTCAGTGGTGAGGTGTGCAGGCCCTAGATGTGCATACAGCTAACTGGAATGCCATTCAGACCAGTAAGACCAGCACTAAGCAGCTGAAACACCTGGGAGGGTAGAAAATAGGCCTTCCCCTCACTGCCCTACCCAGCACTTCCCTTTGGCTACAATCAGCTTCCTGTGAAGGAGAGGGGAAGGACCATAGTTCAGGGGTAAGGCACCTGCTATGTATGTAGAAGGTCTCAGGTTCCATCTCCAGCCTCTCCGGGTAGAACTGGGAATGTCTCCTCTCTGAAATCCTGGAGAGCCACTGCCAGTTCTGTTGCCAATACTGAGCTAGATGGACCAATTGTCCAACCTAGGATAATGCAGGCTCCTTTGTTCCATGCATTTCTTTTACAGAAGGAGCGTAGCTCAGTGGGAGATCATCTGTTTTGCATACGGAAAGTCCCAGGTTCAATCCCTAGTATCTCTAGGCAGGCCCGACACCAGCAGGCAGCCAGATTGGGTACTGGCTGAGGGCCCCTGTGGTTGGGAGGGTGGAGCTCCCGCTCTGCGATCCCTGCCAGCATTGGATCACAGGGTATGACTGGACAATGGCACAGATTATTTATTTATTTTTATTATTTTATTTATACCCCACCCTTTCTTCCAGATTATGGAGAGGAAATTCCACTCTCCCAGGCAACACTAGCCCTGCACATGTGCACAGGTGGCACACACTTAAATACACCATTCACACCACCTTTTGTGTCGTTGCATACATCAAAAGGGAGAAACTGAATATACTTGGTCTTGGTAGACAAGATATATCAGAATTAGCATATAGAGTAGAAGACGTAAGATTCCTTTCAAAACACACAAACATACACCTTTTCCCTTTCTTTGATTTTTTTTTAATTTTTAGCAAGCAGTTATTACTTGAAGGGATCTAAAAGGACTATTTGAGATGTTCCATGGTCTTGAGTGTATGCGTGCATTTATCTATCTATATCTTTGTATAGCTGATACCTGCATACTCGATCACTGGGATCTGTTACCTTAAAAACTGCCTTTGCCCATATATATGGACCCAGGTTTTAAGTTCATAACTTGGGGTCTGCTCTCTGGTCTCCCTTTAAACTCTAGACTCATTTGGTAAGTAACAAAACCAGGTCCTTTTCTGTCACAGCACCAAGGGTAGAATTCCCTCCCAGGGAAAACCTGACAAACCTTCTCATGGTCTGCTTTTAAGGGTGTTTTGAATATGTTTTAATTCCAGATTGCTTTTTGGAATTGATTGCTAAATATGCTGATTTTAAAGCTGTGCAGTTTCTCTTTTTTTATGCTTTTCTTTGATTCTTGACAATATGGTTTTTTGTTTTGTTGGTGACATTTATAAGCCATCTAGCAATCATTTTTTTCCCTAAAAGGCAAGTTATAAATCTGATTAAAAAAAAAAAACACCATACACAGTTTTGAAATTCCCCCTCAGTGGTTTGTTATGTAGCATGAAGGGCTGCTGTTCAAGAAACACCAGGACAAAGTCAACTAAGGGCCTAGCTGCACAGTTTGTTTGGTCCTCCTCACTCAAGTACTCACATTTTCAGAAAAGATGTGATTTGGCTTAAGTTATTTCCAAATAGGTATTATTTCCAAATAGGTATTGTGTCTTCTTTTTTCTACCAGAGAAATACATTGTACATGCCAAATAGTCACAAATGTTTTATCCAGAGCTTGGAAGATTACTTTTAAAAAGTAATAAATTACAGTTACAATTACTTGGCCCAAAAAAGTAGTAATTACCGTTACAATTACAGTTGCTCTGAAAGTAACTGATTACTTTACTTTTTCTCAAAAGTACTCACTACAATTACATTTCAGTTGCTTTTAAAAAAAAACTCCTACAAGGTGCTGGCCTTGGCTGCTGCACATCTAAGAAGCCTAAAACAATATTAAAAATAAACACACACACACAGGGGGAAGTAGAATAAAAAAAATTATCTATAAGATTAACATAACGGCATAACAGAATCTCACATCCCCCCAAGCAATGAAGATACCCCAACTCTTGAAATCAAATTTTACACTTGAAATGCTTTTATAATATGTTTCTGTTATGTCTCAAAAGAACAAGATGCTCAAAGAGCATGTCAGACAAGGAATGTCTTTTTACAGTCATTACGTTGCCACCAGTACTGAACAGGCGTTCCACTGCGGTGCTTGAAGGCATGCCTGTGTTGTGCTGCAAAAAACACCGCAGCACACATGGAAAGCCATGGAGTGATGACACTTCCCTGCTGGGAGACCTCAGGTACCTCACCAGTTCCTCCTCAGCAGTGTCCACTGCTGACTTCTTGCCCTGGGGCAGAAAGTTAAAGAAGTCATCTTCTAAGTCATCTCCTTCCTGGTCTTTATCTGAAGACTGATCACTGTCCTCATTAAGTACACCCATCTTTATTTCAGCTTTCAACAAGGCTTCCATTGTGTATCTAAGAAAGAGAGAGGATATGTTAACACATATATGTTAGGAAACCATCATCTGCTCTTCATTTCCTGATGCTTGTCATGTCCCCTGGTTCAGGGTCCAGCCTGAGCCTGTGGATGATGACATGGAAGTTAGGAAGGTGACCAAGTCACCACACTCATGGGGCAGCACAGCAGACCCTTAAGGATTACCTGCAGCAACCCAAGGTTGTGATGAGGAGCCCCAGGAAGAAAAGGCCCAGCTCCTGCCTACCACCTTAAGCCCTCTGATGCCTCCCTTGAGACAACATTTCCCTTGGAGTAATCCACCCAAAGGGCTTCCCTAATGTTCTTACTTGTTGGTATGGGTGGCGGCCTGACACGATTCCAGCCAATCTAGTTTAAAGCGAGGGTGTAGGCAGGCTGCCAGAAGAAGCCTCTTGTCCTCCACGAGCTAGAGGGAGCCCCAGCTGATGAAGCATCAAGGCCCCAGCTGACAAAGCATCAAGGCGAGTTAAGCAGCAGAGCAAAAAGAGGGTAAGTAGCTCCCATTTATTCCATTATTTAATTGAAGTAAAACAGCTCAGAGCAATAAGTAATAAGGGCAGCCCAAGGTCACCCTGAGCTAGGAGCCAAATCCTGAAAGAACCTATATCTTAGGAGACAGATCCTAGGAGAAGGAAGCCCATAGAAAGCTAGTTTTCAACACCACCCTAGCAGGAAAGCTTCAGGGGACACTGTAAACAAGGCTAAATTCCAGTCGGAGAGAAGGGGGAAAAGGAAACTCCACCGACACATACAAGGAGAGAGTCAGCTCAGTCCTTGCTAAAAAGGGCAGCTTCAGCCTTCCTGAAACACAACCACAAGCTCTGTTTCCCTAGGTTAAAGAAAGGTCAGGCTGTTCTAGGTGGGAAAACAACAAACACATAAGACTTGCCTGGAAGGCGCAGCCCCTTGATTAGATTAAAAGCAGCCAAAAGCTTAAACAGCCCCGCCCCTCGCTCAGGAAGGAAGGAAGCCTGAGAGAATACTAAAGTGTTAAGCCCCAGCTGATAGCCATCAGCCTCAAGTAACACATCATTGGCTGGCAGCAGTAGCTGGGAGGAACCAGCCACACATATAAAGTCAGAGCACCCTAGCGAGGGAGCCTGCTCCACGAGCTAGAGGGAGCCCCAGCTGACAAAGCGTCAAGGCCCCAGCTGACAAAGCGTCAAGGCCCCAGCTGACAAAGCGTCAAGGCCCCAGCTGACAAAGCGTCAAGGCCCCAGCTGACAAAGCGTCAAGGCCCCAGCTGACAAAGCGTCAAGGCCCCAGCTGACAAAGCGTCAAGGCCCCAGCTGACAAAGCGTCAAGGCCCCAGCTGACAAAGCGTCAAGGCCCCAGCTGACAAAGCGTCAAGGCCCCAGCTGACAAAGCGTCAAGGCCCCAGCTGACAAAGCGTCAAGGCCCCAGCTGACAAAGCGTCAAGGCCCCAGCTGACAAAGCGTCAAGGCCCCAGCTGACAAAGCGTCAAGGCCCCAGCTGACAAAGCGTCAAGGCCCCAGCTGACAAAGCGTCAAGGCCCCAGCTGACAAAGCGTCAAGGCCCCAGCTGACAAAGCGTCAAGGCCCCAGCTGACAAAGCGTCAAGGCCCCAGCTGACAAAGCGTCAAGGCCCCAGCTGACAAAGCGTCAAGGCCCCAGCTGACAAAGCGTCAAGGCCCCAGCTGACAAAGCGTCAAGGCCCCAGCTGACAAAGCGTCAAGGCCCCAGCTGACAAAGCGTCAAGGCCCCAGCTGACAAAGCGTCAAGGCCCCAGCTGACAAAGCGTCAAGGCCCCAGCTGACAAAGCGTCAAGGCCCCAGCTGACAAAGCGTCAAGGCCCCAGCTGACAAAGCGTCAAGGCCCCAGCTGACAAAGCGTCAAGGCCCCAGCTGACAAAGCGTCAAGGCCCCAGCTGACAAAGCGTCAAGGCCCCAGCTGACAAAGCGTCAAGGCCCCAGCTGACAAAGCGTCAAGGCCCCAGCTGACAAAGCGTCAAGGCCCCAGCTGACAAAGCGTCAAGGCGAGTTAAGCAGCAGAGCGAGTTCGGCAGCAGGGCGAGGAGGCCAGGGCCCCCCACTCTGCCCGTCTGTTCCCTGACCTCAACTAAACCGCAGTCTCCAACCCATTGATGTAATAAACCTTAAACAAAACTATGCAGGTAAGAAGCCAGCAGGGGTGTGGGGGCTTTCCAGTGTTTTGCACTGCCTGCAGCATGTACGACTATCTGCCTGTTGGACAGAAGTCGTGGGTGTGCTCTCGGTGCAATGAGCTCCTGGCTCTCCGGGAACGACTTCATTTCCTTGAGGCCAAGGTGGTGGACCTGGAAAAGCTGAGAGAGGCAGAGAGGTGTGTGGAGGAGGCCTTCAGGGATGTTATAGCTGTGTCCCACTCCAACGATGATAGATCTCCTGCTATCATGGAGAACGATGGTCTCGGGGAAGGAGAGCATCCAGCTGAGGAAGAGGGAAACGATCCCTTAGAAGGGACCCATTCCTTGGGGGATGAGCAGCTATCCTCTCGTGCCGAGGATATATCTCCAGGGGGTGGAGGGATCCTTGTAGTGGGTGATTCGATCATTAGGAACATAGACAGTGGAGTGTGTGACAGTGGAGTGCCTGCCTGGTGCAAAGGTTGCGGATATCGCCCGTCGTTTAGATAGTTTGGTAGACAGTGCTGGGAAGGAGTCAGTGGTCGTGGTACACGTTGGCACCAACGACATGGGGAAATGCAGCCGTGAGGTCCTGGAAGCAAAATTTAGGTTGCTAGGTAGGATGCTGAAAGACAGGACCTCCAAGGTGGCTTTCTCTGAAATGCTACCGGTTCCACGCGCAGGACCAGCCAGACAGGCCCAGCTTCGCAGTCTCAATGCGATGAGACGATGGTGTCGGGTGGAAGGGTTCGGATTTGTTAGGCACTGGGGAACATTTTGGGACAAGCCGGGCCTGTACAAAAGGGACGGGCTCCACTTGAACCAGAATGGAACCAGACTGCTGGCACTTAAAATTAAAAAGGTAGCAGAGCAGCTTTTAAACTGACTGAGGGGGGAAACCCGACAGGAGCTGAGAAAGGTCCGGTTCGGAATAAACCTCCCCCCTGGGATAAAAACCAAAGAAATGATGAAATTTTAAAAGGGGTAGGCCTAGAAGTAGGCATTGTGAGAGCAGGGGCACAGGATATAAATTCAGAAGAGCAAAATTACCACAGGCCTAACCACAAGTGCCAAAGACACTTGAAGAGAGACACTGCTTACAAGTGCCTGTACGCTAATGCTAGGAGCCTCCGAACCAAGATGGGAGAACTGGAGTGCTTGGTCTTAGAGAAGAGCATTGATATAGTGAGCATAACCGAGACCTGGTGGAATGGAGAAAACCAGTGGGATACGGTTATCCCTGGATATAAACTATATCGGAAGGACAGGGAAGGACGTATTGGTGGCGGAGTCGCTCTATACGTGAAAGAAGGCATTGAATCCAGCAAGCTCGAAACCCCAAAAGAGGCAGACTCCTCCACAGAATCGTTGTGGGTGGTGATACCGTGCCCCAGGAGGGACTTAATACTGGGAACGATCTATCGTCCCCCTGATCAAAATGCTCAGGGAGACCTTGAGATGAGATATGAAATTGAGGAAGCATCCAAACTAGGAAATGTGGTAGTAATGGGTGACTTCAACTACCCGGACATAGACTGGCTGCATATGTGTTCCAGTCATGACAAAGAAGCAAAGTTTCTAGATATTCTAAATGACTATTCCCTAGATCAGTTGGTCATGGAACCGACCAGAGGGACGGCAACCCTGGACTTAATCCTCAGTGGGGACCGGGACCTGGTGCGAGATGTAAGTGTTGTTGAACCGATTGGGAGCAGTGACCACAGTGCTATTAAATTAAACATACATGTAACTGGCCAATTGCCAAGAAAATCCAACACGGTCACATTTGACTTCAAAAGAGGAAACTTCACAAAAATGAGGGGATTGGTAAAAAGAAAGCTGAAAAACAAAGTCCAGAGGGTCACATCACTCGAAAATGCTTGGAAGTTGTTTAAAAACACTATATTAGAAGCTCAACTAGAGTGCATACCGCAGATCAGAAAAGGTACCGCCAGGGCCAAGAAGATGCCAGCATGGTTAACAAGCAAAGTCAAGGAAGCTCTTAGAGGCAAAAAGTCTTCCTTCAGAAAATGGAAGTCTTGTCCGAATGAAGAAAATAAAAAAGAACACAAACTCTGGCAAAAGAAATGCAAGAAGACAATAAGGGATGCTAAATAAGAATTTGAGGAGCACATTGCTAAGAACATAAAAACCAACAACAAAAAATTCTATAAATACATTCAAAGCAGGAGACCATCTAGGGAGACAATTGGACCCTTGGATGATAAGGGAGTCAAAGGTGTACTAAAGAACGATAAGGAGATTGCAGAGAAGCTAAATGAATTCTTTGCATCTGTCTTCACAGTGGAAGATATAGGGCAGATCCCTGAACCTGAACTAACATTTCAGGAAGGGATTCTGAGGAACTAAGACAAATAGTGGTAACGAGAGAGGAAGTTCTAGGCTTAATGGACAATATAAAAACTGACAAATCACCGGGCCCGGATGGCATCCACCTGAGAGTTCTCAGAGAACTCAAAGGTGAAATTGCTGATCTGCTAACTAAAATATGTAACTTGTCCCTTGGGTCCTCCTGCGTGCCTGAGGACTGGAAAGTGGCAAATGTAACACCAATCTTCAAAAAGGGATCCAGAGGGGATCCCGGAAATTACAGGCCAGTTAGCTTAACTTCTGTCCCTGGAAAACTGGTAGAAAGTATTATTAAAGCTAGATTAACCAAGCACATAGAAGAATAAGCCTTGCTGAAGCAGAGCCAGCATGGCTTCTGCAAGGGAAAGTCCTGTCTCAGTAACCTATTAGAATTCTTTGAGAGTGTCAACAAGCATATAGATAGAGGTGATCCAGTGGACATAGTGTACTTAGACTTTCAAAAAGCGTTTGACAAGGTACCTCACCAAAGGCTTCTGAGGAAGCTTAGCAGTCATGGAATAAGAGGAGAGGTCCTCTTGTGGATAAGGAATTGGTTAAGAAGCAGAAAGCAGAGAGTAGGAATAAACGGACAGTTCTCCCAATGGAGGGCTGTAGAAAGTGGAGTCCCTCAAGGATCAGTATTGGGACCTGTACTTTTCAACTTGTTCATTAATGACCTAGAATTAGGAGTGAGCAGTGAAGTGGCCAAGTTTGCTGACGATACTAAATTGTTCAGGGTTGTTAAAACAAAAAGGGATTGCGAAGAGCTCCAAAAAGACCTCTCCAAACTGAGTGAATGGGCGGAAAAATGGCAAATGCAATTCAATGTAAACAAGTGTAAAATTATGCATATTGGAGCAAAAAATCTTAATTTCACATATACGCTCATGGGGTCTGAACTGGCGGTGACTGACCAGGAGAGAGACCTTGGGGTTGTAGTGGACAGCACGATGAAAATGTCGACCCAGTGTGCAGCAGCTGTGAAAAAGGCAAATTCCATGCTAGCAATAATTAGGAAAGGTATTGAAAATAAAACAGCCGATATCATAATGCCGTTGTATAAATCTATGGTGTGGCCGCATTTGGAATACTGTGTACAGTTCTGGTCGCCTCATCTCAAAAAGGATATTATAGAGTTGGAAAAGGTTCAGAAGAGGGCAACCAGAATGATCAAGGGGATGGAGCGACTCCCTTACGAGGAAAGGTTGCAGCATTTGGGGCTTTTTAGTTTAGAGAAAAGGCGGGTCAGAGGAGACATGATAGAAGTGTATAAAATTATGCATGGCATTGAGAAAGTGGATAGAGAAAAGTTCTTCTCCCTCTCTCATAATACTAGAACTCGTGGACATTCAAAGAAGCTGAATGTTGGAAGATTCAGGACAGACAAAAGGAAGTACTTCTTTACTCAGCGCATAGTTAAACTATGGAATTTGCTCCCACAAGATGCAGTAATGGCCACCAGCTTGGATGGCTTTAAAAGAAGATTAGACAAATTCATGGAGGACAGGGCTATCAATGGCTACTAGCCATGATGGCTGTGCTCTGCCACCCTAGTCAGAGGCAGCATGCTTCTGAAAACCAGTTGCCGGAAGCCTCAGGAGGGGAGAGTGTTCTTGCACTCGGGTCCTGCTTGCGGGCTTCCCCCAGGCACCTGGTTGGCCACTGTGAGAACAGGATGCTGGACTAGATGGGCCACTGGCCTGATCCAGCAAGCTCTTCTTATGTTCTTATGTTCTTATGTCCTCCCAGATAGCTGCAAACCGCTTTCTTAGGGCTTTGCACACACCTCTCAGCAGCTGAAAACAGTATGTGTACCTCTCAGGTTTGTTTTCCAGTCCTTCTAACTTGCGGTCCAGATTGCAGAGCGTTGGTAGCAAATACCCCATGAACATGCCGTTCTCCCGTTGCAGGATATCTAGGGACTGGGCTAGTGGCTCCATAATCTCTGTGTATTCCTGTACCACTTCAATCTCGCAGCTGTGATCCTGGACAAGGAGCAGCGGTCCATTATGGCATGCATTTTTAGTGGCACAGTTGACAGGAGCTCATGTAGTTGCTTCAACGCATCAAAGGTGGAATTCCACCTGGTCTTATTCGGTACCTTCAGATACACACCACATTGCGCATGGATATACTCAGCAATCTGTGCTGACTGGTTCTGCTTGGACCACAACTTGCTGCACTTTCCCATCAAGGAACGAAACTGTTTCTTGAAAGGACCAAGAAGACTACTTTTGGAGGAGTCAGAAAGCATGGCCTCTATGTCTTGTGTTGCCACAAGGTTGAGGGTGTGGCTAGCACATCTCTGGTGTGGTGGTAAAACAAAATCCTCTCCTGAGTCTGCAGCTTCTTCCTCTGCCTCAGGTCCTGTGTCCAGGATCTCACAGATAGGCACAAACTCCACCTCAGCCTCCTCCTCCTCCTGGTTATCACCATCATCGTCACTGGTGCCTGCAGCTTCCACTGGTTCTTTGGCCATGAAAACTCTGAACGCTTTCACAAAGTTGGAGCCATTGTCTGTAGTAGTGCACATAACTTTGTTGTGGATACTGTACTGCACATGTACATCATGCAGTGCTTTTGAAAGGACATCGTATGTATGGTGCCCCTTCAGACGCTTACAACCCAAGGCCCCGACCTCACATTTCAGGGTAGTTGAGTTGATCCAGTGGGCTGTTACCCCAAAGTAACTCTTCTTGCCATTGGCCCAACAATCTGCAGTGGTTGCTATATATGCCACAGCACCCATTCGGTTTGCAAGAGTTTCTCTCATGTGGCATGCTCTCTGCTCAATTCTGTCTCTCAGAGTCTTGGCACATATGATGGTGAGATCTTTGGGGAGTCCAATGCGAACCAGATTAATGAATGATGGTTTGTCCACAGTCTGAAGTGGTAATGTCTCCTCTACAATGAAATCAATGATTCTCCTGTCGAGATTGCTCTGGGTGACAGGCTCCCTGCCAGATCCCCACCTCTCAAGGGTTGTCTGCTGCTGCTTCAGCATTTTGGGAGGAGGGGTGTCATGCATTAGTTCAGGAAGGCCACGTCTCCTTGCCTTTATTGCTTCTTCAATTGCTCTCAGCTTCTCAGGGTGTGCCCTCTGAGGAAGAAGAACAAAGTATGAATCCAAGAAAAAATGGAAGAGGAACTTCACAATTTAAACATAAATAGACAATGGACACTCTTTGAGGACCAGCATGACAAAGGCTTACCTCAAAATGTTTCTTCACATTGGATGAGGAGGAAACAGCTGATCTCAGATTTTTGATCCTTGGAAGGCAGTAATTGCATCGTACAACAACATTTTTCCTACTCTGGCTCACAAATGTACAAGCTTTCTCAAAGCCAAACCATGGTACTTGCTGTTCTGCAGATGTGGCTGTGGGCAACTGGCACTGCTTCATGCCCTCCTCCTCCTCATGCACAGGGCCTCCTTTCTGAACCTCACTTTCTAGTTTTGCCTCCTCAGGATCAACAAGCTGTGACTCAAGTGGCTGCACTAACTGACTGCTGCTCTCAGCAGCAAAACCTGCAACAGGCGTCTCAAGCTGTGACTCAAGTGGCTGCACTAACTGACTGCTGCTCTCAGCAGCAAAACCTGCAACAGGCGTCTCTGTAATAAACATCCCCCAGTCAGAGTGGAAGTAAGCAGGTCGATAGCACAATTAAAAGAGATCCTATTTGCATCATTTTTGCTCACTGAATAACCCTGCCTGGGCCAGTCTAACCTACTATCTCACAGGGTTGTTGTGAGAACAAAATGAGACTAGGGTTCAAATCCCCACATAGCCATGAAGCTCACTGGGTGACCTTGGGCCAGTCACTGCCTCTCAGCCCCATGAAAACCCTATTCATAGGGTCACCATAAGTTGGAATCAACTTGAAGGCGGTACATATATTTTTTATTTTGAATATGATGATTATGATAATAAATATGCAGCATTTCAAATTAATTCTGTATGAGAAGCATTCCATGCCAAGCTTGGAAAACCAAGGATGAGGTATAAAATGTAGACAAAAATACTTTTGACAAAATGCCATTTATCTTTTATATCTATATCTATAATTAGCAATACAGCTGAATGATGTATGTAAAGTATTTTTTCTTTCCCTTTTCTTTTTTATTAATATTTTAGTACTACTGCTAAAGTTCTGATGGAAGAATAAAGCATTCATTAGCCAAATTCAAATGATTAGAACACATCACATAAATTCCACTGAAGTTAGAGTTTTTGCCATAGAAAATGAAAAAAACATATAACCTATGATAGCCCAATAGACAATCAGAACTAATATAAAACCCTATTGCTTCTCATTTGCAAATCTTGCAAGATCTAAGGTAACTCTAGATCATGTGAGTTCAGGTGATGCATGTTATATACATTTGTATAGATATTAGCAGAGATTGTCAACAGTCTATCTCTCTCTGGGACTGGGAATCTCTCTCTTTCTCACAGAACATGAGTTTGAGAGCTGGGGGACTGAGAGGAGGAGCTGCAAGGACCCTACTTCTCACCTCATCTCTGCCAAGAACAAAAAAATCAGCCTTAAGCCATTTATTATACGCCTAATGATTTTTATTATTATTATTATTATTATTACTGAGACAGTTTTTGTCCCACATACAATTCAGTCTTGTGATTAAACAGGACAAAAATACAAATAAAAAGAAAGATGGAGTTCAAATAAATATACAATAAAAAGCTAGCCGGCATTTTAAAAGGCAGGAGTGCTCTGTCTGGATAAATACAGCACACAGGTATGTATGCATGGGAACAAGGGGGAGAGTTCAAAAAGGGGGGGAAGGAAGAGAAGTAGGGCGGCCGAAGTTTCGGAAGTGCCTTGTATTAATGGAGGGGGCGGCAGAGGCAAGGAGAGGCAGTGGGCGGGGGCAGAATGGTGCCATGGGGGGCGGGGGGGCAGAACGGTGCCACAGGGGGGCACACACACACACACAAATCATCGTCACTCACCTCCACAGCTCTTTGCCATTCTGCTGCTGCCTTTTCTCCTCTGTTGTCCTTGCCCTGGCTTTTTCCTCTGGCGTCCATTTTGTCCTTTCAGACACTAGCAGGCCCTGCCTATTCACCTCTTCCCTCGTGCATCCTAACACAGATCACGAGGGAAGAGAGAGTCTGCGCAGAGGTCCAATCAGTGTGAGGCACATGTCTTGTGTTAACCAATCACAGCCAGGCGCTGTCTTCCCCTTGTTCCCACCCCCAAGTAACGTGCAACCTAACGCAGAAACGTTAAAGTTGCAGCTGAAAAGTAGGGAAATTACTAGTCGTTCCGTTACTTGCCAAATGTAATGGAATTACCCACTCGTTATTTAAAATTGTAACGAGTTACTTCCAAGCTCTGGTTTTATCATGAATTAAGGCGACATTGGAAAAAACTCTTTTCATATTTCAAGGGCTGACATAGCAATTAAATAGTACTTCTATTTAGAAAGTTTATTTTAGCAACTAATAACCAAAATAAATATAAAACTGATACACAGACACAAAGCACATTACAAAGATTTTGAGAAATGATGTGTGTGTGTGGGGGGGGGGTTAATGAGGAAATAGAAACAAGGACAAGTGTAAGCCACTAACAATCTGAGTCAACATTAACAAGAAAAGACTCCCTGAAGGGAAAAAGGTCCCTTTCTCATGACTTCTCTGTTTATTGATTCAGATGAAAGAAGATAGAGTCCACATTGAGTTTGTTTATTAATTAGAATGGTGTTCACAGATTTTCAATTTAAGCATTTGCATGTTACAAACCAGAAGAAGCAAACCTATTGTTTTGACTGTCTCTTGTTTAGTCTACCTTTAATGCTTTGGAAGTTCACTATCAAAGGTTGGAGAGCAGATGGAGAAATACAGAAGTATTGTCTCTCTTCCCCCCACCCCACCACAATCTCTTTTGTTCACTTACAGGGTGATACTTTAAAGTTGGTGTTTCTTTTACCTAGTGCTAAACAACTATACAAATATTTTACAACATTCACTGGCTGGCTATATATTTGGAAAGACTACGCACCTATTGTAGTTTCAGAAATTCACCACAAACCTGCTTATTATCTTCTTACATGAGGCTAAACCAAAACTAGACACAGTAAGTGTCAAAAACCACCTCCCTTTTCAACATCTTTTGCAAAACTGCTTGGATATTCATTTCACAATAGGCTATTCCTACTCTCATTCTCAATAGGCTATGTGGCACTGTTATATCATCTTTTCACTGTGTGATCCCTGATTGTGTGGAATCACCCAAGTGACTAAATGACTAAGACTGCAATCCTATCCACACTTCCTAGGGAGCAAGTTCCATTTAATTTAGCAGGATTTACCTCTAAATAAACATGGCTAGGGATTGCACTGCAGTCTAGATAGCACTGTTACCTCTGTTAAATGTGTCAATTTGCCCTCAGTTATGTCAAATGCAGTCAAATTTGATTAGTCACATAGTGTCACGGTTATAAGGTAGCCCTGTCTGGATGTTCAACCCCTATATGATTTCAATTGTGTGAGGAGGGGGGGGGCACTTGTTGTCTCATCTTCCTCTGTAATGTCTCTTACTACTCAGCTGCCTTCCACACATTGGAAGGGGGAAACCTGAAGACCCTCCTCTACATGGCTGGGTTCTAAATGGTGCAGGGAGGCTACCAGTGTAGAGCAGGCCATCCCTGCTTCAGACCATCCAACCTCCAATATGTAGAAGGCAATAGGGCTGAACTAGACTCAGCAGAGATCCCTTCACATGATGGAATCATTAGTGTGTTGAATGCCCAAATTGGGCTACTGTCAAGGCATTGTGTTCACCACACCATTTTTAAATGGCTGAAGCCACCCATGTGACTCAGGCAGGAAGCAGGACCAGCTGAGGGAGATAGTGGCTCCAAACAGCAAGAACTGGTGAGTGTCTTTTTGAACTGCAAATCAAAAGCAGAGTATATTGCCCTGATATTACATAATCTGACTTTGGGGTTGATTGAGACATCAGTTCTATAGGGGCTATAGGAAGTAAGCCCCAATGAACAAATCCTAAGGTAGTTTTATATACAAGTGCATTGTGAGTATGGATGGGTGAGAATTTCAATTCAGTTTGCATTTTAAGCCGAATCTATCAAATTCACTTTCCGAAACAATATGAGAACTGAAACACGGCCATAGTTCAAAATTTGCTGTTATTCAGATTTTGTAATGTGATTTGCCAACCAATGTTTACAAAATGCATATATTAGGAGAAAGTGGGCATAAAAAAGTATATGTGAGTGAAAATAACATGCAAAAATGCATTAGGACAACAAACAGCTTGCAAAAATGTGTATATTAGTCAAAACTGCGTACAAAAATGTGTTTATTGGGAAAAATTCACACTAACATGCTGGAGAATTTTCATGAGGATTTTTTTAAAAAAATTGCGAATTTCTGCAGAAATATGGAGAACTGAATTTAAGGTTGGAAAAATTAGAACCTGAGGGGACTGAATGACAGATTTTTCCAACCCTAATTGTGACAGGATTTAAATTTATAATTTCTAATATCAGACTATAAACATAGGAAGATACCTGTTGGTTCAGGCCAAAGGCCTATCATGGTCCAGCATCCTGCTCTCACAGTGGCCAATCAAATTCCAATAGGAAGCCCTTAAGCAAGACCTGAGTGCAACAGCAGTCTTCCTACTTGTGATTCTCAGGAACTGGGAGGCATACTGTCTCCGACCATGGAGGGATGGCGTAGCTATCATGGCTAGTAGCCACTGACTGCCTTATCCTGCATGAATTTGTCTAATCCTCTTTTAAATCCATCCAAGTTGGTGGCCATCCCTATTTGTTGTGGGAGCAAATTCTATAGTTTAACAATGCACTGTGTAAAGAATTGTTTGGGGTTTTTTACCTGTTCTGAATCTCTTACTTTCTACATCCCTCCATTAGGAGAACTCTCCTTACTCTCTGATTCATGTTTCTTTAGCATTTACCCATTCATAAAATGACTTGTCCCCTTATTCCATGGCCGCTAAGCTTATTCAGGAGTCTTTGCTGGGGTACTTTATCCAAAGAGTTTTGAGTAAAAAATAAGTAAAATAAAAATGGCTTGTATCAGGTTTTATGATCCTATGTAAGTTAGAAAGAATTGAACCAGGGCCCAAAGAACTGATCAAAGGCCCCATCTGCACTATAAATTTAAGGCACTGTCATGGCTTCCCCCAAAGAATCCAGAATCCTGAGAACAGTTGTTTGTTAAGCATATTTAGAGTTGTTCAGAGACCCCTGTTCTCAGAGTGGTTAAACAATCCCTTTCCCCAGGGAATTGTAGCTCTGTGAGGGGGATAGGGGTCTCCTAACAACTCTCAGCACCCTTAATAAAATGCACTTCCCAGGATTCTTTGGGGGAAGCCATGACTGTTTAAAGTTATATGATGCTGCTTTAAATGTATAGTGCAGATGAGACTAGAGCAGCCTTTCCCAGCCTTTGAATCCCCAGATGTTGCTGGACTACAAACTTTCCATCATCCCTGACTATTGGCCATGTTGGCTGGGGCTGATGGGAGTTGTAGTCCAACAGCATCTGGGGATCCAAAGGTTGGGAAAGGCTGGACTTGAATTCCGTGAGCCCAAATGAGTTCACACAACCCCCCTCCCATTCCAGGTTTTTGGAATGGAGGGAATTTCCAAAAGTTGGTTTCACATACCTTGAGAAATGTGGCAGATCAACTGCTCAAAGAAAAAAGAAGCTGACAAGTATGTTGGACAAACCTCATGTAGTTTTGTAGGCGTTCTATTCCCTCACCCTGTGAAAATGTCAGACACCGTTTTTCTTTGCAATGAAACCTAAGGAAGATGACAATGTTTTGCAATATGCATACATATTTCCAATATGCGAGTATCTGAAACTGCATAATATTTCCATATATCGCCTGTTCATTTGTTATAATAAAATCAATTTAGTGGAGTTTCCTTGCCCTGAACTGTTTCTATGTTTGACTATAGCAATAACACATACTGGTTTGCCCTTTGTGCATGCTTAAAAGGAGATAGCAGATGTATTTGAGGCCCAAACCATAGATCACTGAAACTAATGGGAATAATAATTGGTTTCAGTTGGCCTGAGATCAGACCCTTGGCTCTTCAGCCCAGCATTGTGCTCTCTCATCTAAAAGTTAGCTGCAAAAGAAACATATTTCAGTTTATGTATTAGCGTTTTATTAAGGTAGACAGGTGGATGAGTAAGTACTGCCAACATTTTCCCCACAGAAAATAACATTTTAATGAATTGTTCTGTTGCAGGGCATAGTATAAGGACAAATTGTTCCAAGATATGTTGGGGATCTAGAAGAGCAAGTCAAAATTTGACACTTGGGATACTTTAAACAAAGGAAAAAAACAGATCTAGGGTTGAATCCAGGAAGTTAGTCATGACCCCAGTCCTTTCCCTCTATTGCATTACAGCTTGCAATCAGTAAAAACCCACACTAGAGTAATGCCATGGCCTGAAATGCTGCATGTATTAAACAGACAGAACTCCCTTTGATTTTAATAGGATTTAGGGCTCCTTGCCCATTACTTTAAAAGACTGCTCAGTGCCTAACAATCCATGCTTCTAAATCAAACATTGGGTTGTATTCAACTAAGTTGATACTAGTCGAAGTTAATAGATATGACTAACTTAGGCTCACTAATATCAATGGATCTGTTTTGAATAGGACTAGCACTGAGTACTACTGATTGTCTGTAGATTTTGGAATTTTGCCCTACGTGTGCCTTCTCTCTTAGATGGATGCACTATTTCAGTTTCATGCTTCCCCCCTCCCAACACACGCATAACACTGAGAAGGCACACAACTCCCAAGTGCTGCCCTTCAGAGATAATGTGAAAAGCAGTGCTTACATACAATTAACTGTGGGGAATAGCAGGCTTTGGCCACAATGGAGTAAGAGAGGCATGCACTCATATATTGCAGTAGGGTGGGAAGCTGTGGAACTACTAACGGAACTCTTCTTCCTGGGTGCTGAGGTAATCAGCGGAGGCTCTCCTCTGGCTGGCCCCATCATGAGGCAAGAAGGGACACAGCTACAGAGAGAACCTTCTACTGCGTGGTTCGCTGTCTCTGGAATCCCCTCCCTAAGGAGGTTCGCTCAGCACCTACATTACTATCTTCCTCACAGCAATAGAATACCTTTTAAAATATCCCAAGCTTTAAAAAAAAACTTTTCATTTCCATTGACAATGGGACTTAAGTCATGACTAAGTTATTCCACTGTATTATTATTGTTGTTGTTATTGTTGTTATCCCGCCCTTCCTCCTGGAGCCCAGGTTAGCAGGCAGATGATAGAGCACTAAAAATATCTTAAAAACAAAACATCTTAAAAATAATTCCAATACAGATGCAGAATGGGATTTAAATAGGATTTAAATGGGACATCAGTGCAACTTACTGCACAATCCTTAAACATGTCTACTCAGA
This sequence comes from Rhineura floridana, assembly GCF_030035675.1. Lineage (NCBI taxonomy): Eukaryota > Metazoa > Chordata > Lepidosauria > Squamata > Rhineuridae > Rhineura > Rhineura floridana. The sequence continues at coordinate 66,637,411 of NC_084489.1, forward strand.
AATAAATCCTACTGAATTCAATGGGGCTTACTTCCAGGTGTAGAGTTAGGATTGCAACCTTACTCTGGATCAAGCCAATTGTGTTTTATTGCTAAGTAGAAGCCTCTATTTGTTTCTTGCATCATGACTTCATCTGTTCGCCATTTGTGGGCTATAAGGTCCCTAGTGCATTCTATCCCTTGAGACAAACTAGCTGTACTTGACTCCTGACACATAATAATTGTAAGAGTCAACACATGTTGGAGAAAATAAAAGCTAGATATGCTCTAATGAAGCATTAATTTAACAATGTTGATTAAATTTCAGCATGGCATTAATAAGACACAGTATCCCTTAGGATTTACAGAAGAACTGTAAAGCATGTGGAGTCCATTTACTGAATGTAGTACTGCTTCTACTGTAAGGCAGCCATTTGTGTGAGGGGTTACCATCTTTCCATATTGTTACAATGTTCTTTTGTAACAATATCACTATGCATTTCGTACTCGGCAATAGAGGTTTATGGGTGGAACCTACAGTGCTCCTCTTTAGGATTTTAGCCAATCAGCCATTCTCTTTTCTAGGATACTCCATTCCATCCATCCCCCACCCTCAGTCAGTCAGCATTCCATGCCCACTGAGAATACTCAGTTCCCATTGAGTTATTCCAGGGTTTCGTCCCCAACTTAGGGTATTTCCCCCCCACAAAGACATTTGGTACTTCTGCAAACCTTGGAATAGCTACCTTTTGAGCTATTTGTCTATGTAAACATCTACACTCAAAAATGAGTTCAGAGTATATAGCGGGGGTTCCCAAACTGTGGCCCATGGGCCACCAGTGGTCCACGAGCTTCTTTCAGGTGGTCCATGGCATGTCTATATTAAATATTCATATTGATTTTTAGTTATATTCTTATTGTTTCTTTTAATTCTTATATTGTATTATATTGTATTACAATTTGAATTCTGTGGAATACAATAAAACACAATATATAAGAAGTAAAAAAAGCAATAAAATAAAATTAAAAATCATGCAGCGCCTAGCACAGTGCATTACAGTTGCTACAACAGGCAGAAAAATCATTAAGTGGTTCGCCAAGACCATCAGCAATTTTCAGGTGGTCCCTGGGGAAAAGGGTTTTGGAACCACTGGTATATAGGATTTCACAAATCCCTCCAATGTTCTTCTCCCCTATGAAAATGAAAAGCATTGAGTTTTATACTGTTTTCACAATTTGAACTCCGATCGGTATGAAGAACGTGGCCTTTTCCCTGATGGCACCAGTATCTTTGAATGCTAGCCCTATCACCATTTGGATTTCACCATTTGGTGGCTTTTTGGAGGAGAGGTGTATTTGTGTGTGTGTGCTGCAGCAGCTAACTACTGTTTGGGAAAATTTTGCTACTGCTGATAAGGAGGTTTGCCGATTGCTGCCTATGCGCAGTTTTGTTTTGGACATTCTGTAGTCTTTTTGATGTGTTTTTGGTTGTGTGCTGCTGTTAGCCACCTTGAATTGTCTTGTTTAAAAAATGGGATATAAATGTTTAAAATAAATGAGGCAGGATATAACTATATTAAGTTGCAACTGAACATCTAAAAATGTTCTCTCTGTACGAACAGGAGCTTATCATTCAGTCACAAAATACTGTCCTGCTCATGCAGTCAAGTCTACAAAGAGTTCATGACCCTCCACTGAAAGGTTTTTTTCCCTGGATGGAGGCCCTGGGCATCCTGACTCAGCAGTCACTGATTAGCACCAACTTCCTTGTTTTGGTTTCCGTCTTTGTGAAGGATCACCTTCTCTTAGCTTTCTGTTATGCTCAGCACGCAATGACTCCCACAAGGTTGCAGAGTTTTGCGGGACTACCATCTCAGTACCAGTACTTAAGGAAAAATCTATTTCATAAAAGGTACTGAGATTTATCAGTGCTGCATTTTGCAAGTTATGTTCGGTTTTCATTTAAACCTGATAGTGCTGTTGCAAATTGATTTTTACTGAAAAGCGTTACACCTATCTGCCCTTTGAGATTTCCCTCCTCTTTGTTTCTCTTTTTTAGAGATATTGTAGCTGGAGACATACACAGCCATATTTGGCGAGTTTGCAATTGTGAGAGAAAAGGTCCTAAACTAGTATAAGAAAACAAGAGATGGAAGGGTTCTCAAAGTACCCCCTCCCCCCAAAAAAGTGTATTGTAGTTATAAATGCCCAACTCATTTCAGAAAAAAAAATCCTTCTTCAGGGGCAATTCTTTTTGTTGGAACACTGTAATATATAAATAATTGAGGCTTCCTCCTTGGTCAAATGCAGGCTAGAATAAACATTCAGCCTTAGAATTGGGGGGGAGGCAAAAGGGGGTCCTGCCTTACTTTCCCCCCACCCCTGCCAGTAATGCCATTTTTATTTTCCTTAACGATAGCCAGTCTCACCCCCCATAATTCTTTGGGAATGATGCTACATATGACACAATTTCATTTTCAGTGGAATGATCGGAATGATCTGCCTAAGGAAAACTTTGAGGAGCACAGGAATAACAATGACTTTTATCCTCCCGACATCCTAACAGTATTATCACTGGGCATTCTAGTGCTCTAATCTATGGGTTTTCAATTACTGAGTTGCATCAGTGTAATCACATTAAAAAAAATAGAAAGCTGGGAGGGGGGCAGGGGGACCAAATGTGCTACACTACACAAGTGTATAGATACTACAGCCTTTAAATGAGAAGGCTGCCCCTCAGCATTATAATTCCCAGAGCATAACTGAGTGTTAAATCAGTATGTCTGCGGTGTAGATAAGCTCGGACAAAGACAGAGAAGGATTATAAAGAGAAAAAAGGGTAGATCTTAGGAAAATTGGGTCCCATGTTGTAGGCTGGGTTTAAACGTAGGTCCCAGTTCTAAAAAGACTGAAGATTACTGCTCTAGCCAACTTTTAGCTATGCAAAATGCAGAATTCTTCCCACATCCCCATTCTGATCTCATGGATCATGGATCCAGCTAAGTCATCCTCAGAGTAGATCCACTGAAATTAGTAGACCTTGGTTAGTCATGCCCATTAATTTCAGTTGCCCTACTCTGAATAGGGTTAACACTGAATACAACCCAGTATCCCCCATTCTTTATGCCCTTCACCCATCTTTCTGAAATTTTGCAGGTTATTTTTCCTAGGGGCACCTCTAGACCATTTTCATACTAAACTCATTGGCCACAAGACCACTTGTCAGGCAACTTTATAACAAGTTTCTTACCTCATTTCTCATTTATGCTTTTTTCATACAAATTGCCCACAAGCAGTAAGAAGAACCTGCTGGATCAGGCCAATGGCCCATCTAGTCCAGCATCCTGCTCTCACCATTGCCAGTCAGATGTCTATGGGAAGCCTAAAATCATGACCTGAGCACCTAAGCACAACAGCACTCTCCCCAACAGGAGAGTTTAAGTGAATCCATTTTTAACTACCCCCAAATGAAAATGCTGCCCTTGCAGGGAAGCATTGGAGCTATCCTTCCGAAATTTTGCAAGAGTCATCCCTTCAAAAAGGGCAAACATGCCTGCAAATTTCATCTAATTTTGCTCCAAATTAATGAAATTATAATAGATTGCTACTATGCCCTCACAGAGCTACAATTACCAAAGTGGTTTAACAATCAAAACTCTCTTCCCAGGGAGCTCTGAGAACTGTAGGTCTCTGCGGTGAATAGGGCTCTCCTAACAACACTTAGCACCCTTAACAAACTACAGTTCCCAGGATTCTTGGGGGGAAGCCACAGCTGTTTAAATTGGTATGATACTGCTTTAAATGTATAGTGCAAATGGGCCTTTATTAGGGCCACATCCTTTCTCCCACCACCACTGCTAAACATACACTGTCTCGTGCACACACCTTTCAGGTTGACTGGGCACATTCTCTTCTAATATTGCAATTCATTGTCTGCCCTATAGCTATTTGGTGACAGCCTTGTCCTGGGGCCTGACTTGAGCCATTGTCACAACTCCTGAGAGGCAAATCTGGAAGCTCCCCAGCACATGGCTGGCTGCTTGACAAACAGTTGGGAAGCAGCATAGCAGAAGCAGGTGGCTTCTGAACCACAGAGGATACGACCCTTATCAAGCTTGAAAAGGGTGTCTGACAGCAATGCCAGTCATGTGCCACGGGGGGAAAGGAGTGGCATTTCAATTGTTACTTGGCGTGCCAAAATGTCGAAGAAACAACTAGGAACAGAGCAAAGACGATGTAAATATACTATTGAGAAATGTAAGAGGAAGAATCAAATAAGGTCATTTGGCTACTGAGGTAGACATAATTGCATACAGGCATTTTAGAAACAGATCAGGTTATCCAGCAATAAATCAAAGTTACAGTATACGCCAGATCAGCCACCAGATGAACATCCATCGGTTGATAAAGAAAAGAGCCACAAAAATTATTTTCTGTAATGCAGCTTTCATTTGGTTGAGTGCTTTGCTGTATTCTTTCTGGATAACTCATGATCACCTAGCAAAATAAAGCTCAACAAAAGTTCACCAAAAGGACTTTCCCAGAGTGTTTATGGACTGAGACTTAGGTCCCACCTGCACTATACATTTAAAGCCTTATCATACCACTTTAAACTGTCATGGCTTCCAGCAAAGTATCCTGGGAACTGTAGTCTGTTAAGAGTCCTGAGAGTTGTTAGGAGATCACTGTTCCCTTCAGAGAGCACCAGTTATGAGAATTAGTGTCTGCGGCACTGTGAAGAATAAAGTGCATCACAAGAATGGAGGGAGAGAGGAGCTGGAGGACATGGAGGCAGCGGCAGAATGGACATGAAGAACTGTGGAGCAACAAAATCTGCACCAGCAGTTGGAATTTCCAGGAGGCTGGGAAAGAGGGCTTGTCATCACTGCCCTCCTCAGCATTTCCCTGTTGCTGCTGTTGGTCTCTTCTGGGAGATAAAAGGCAGCCACCTGTAAGTCATCTAGCTGGTGAGAGGACCCTTCCACTCTGAACTGTATTCAAGACAGGCTGCAGAGGCTCCTTCAAGTGCAGCAAGATGAGCACCTGAAGCTCTATTGTCTGTTAGCTTTCTGTTTGCTTTGTACTTATGTTTTAAAGTCTAGATTATTTCTTTTGTAATACTGAATGTTTGCTAAATTGTTTGTTTTTGTCCCTTTTGAATGCATTGGTTGTTTTGTAAACTGACTTCTTTCCCCTACCTCAATGTTTTGTATTTTGATATTTTGAATGTTTGTTGTAAGCCGCTTTGGGCACAGCTCACTGTGGAAAGGCGGCATATAAATAAACTCAATCAATCAAGAATCCAACTGGGATTCTCATTCTCATAATACTCCTGGCTGCTTGAGATGAACGGATTCTTCACCACTCCTCTTTTCTTTCATTGACAACTTGGACATGCCTAACTTTTCATTGGATGGTAACTTGAGTCTGACACAAGGGCAAGGGATGGGGAGGGGAATGTATGTTGTTATGAAGGACTTCATAATATTGATTTATCACATTTCCACCACTCCCTTCACCCTGAAGGATCTCAAGATTGTGTATAACTAATCCAATGAAATATATTCTACATAACATTAAAGGCATAAAATCAATTACACAGATTCTACCAGTATATACATCTGGGAAGCAGACACATAATTTACGGGCTCAGCTATACCCAAACACACGTCAAAAGCTGGAAGGCTGTCAGCCAGAGGACCAACTGTTTTTCAAGTAGCAGTTCCACATCTAAGGCACCACAACAGTGAAGGCCCTGTCCTGCTCCATTAGGTATTTTGCTCCTGAGCCATTTATATTCTATGTTTATGTTAATGCCTTGAATTGGGCCTAGAAGCTAATTGGCAGCCAGTGTATGTTTTCAAAATCCAGGGCATTTTGCTATTTAAAACAAGAAATGAGAGGATATAACAGATGACTGACATCTCCAACATGTGCTTGCAATAACAGCATGAACATGAAAAAAACTATTTGGTGAAATCATTAAAGAAACCTTGTTAAGATTTAGAGAACTGAGTGAGCCAGCTGTATAGAGACTGTAACCAAGAGAATAGTTCCAAATGAAAGTCAAATGAGCAACAGCATAATATTTTGAGAAAACAAATAGCAAGGATGGCTGTGTGTAAAAGAGAGAAGCCAGAAACAGCACGTACGTTGCAGAAGGCAACAAAAATACACCATATGGAGAGGAAAAAAAATATACTCAACACATTAGTGTTTAATAACAAGGCAATGGCAATCACAGCAAACAAAGAACAAATGAAACATTTGTTACTCATCAGGAAACCCGCTGACTTGCGACGATGTGAAATTTAACAATTTTGAAATGAAGTAATTTATCTTTGGCATATTACATAACTTGCTACCATCATATCTCACAGTTAACAAAGAATTGCCAAGAGACATATTGGGGCATTATGAGAATTAGTGTTTGTGGCACTGTGGTGAATAACCCCCAGAGGGTTTGATACAAGGCAATATTTACAACCAACTGTGATATACTGAAGGGTAGCCATGTTAAAAGTGGCACAAGTTTTCATAGGGAAAGAGTTCTTTAATCAAGCACATGAAGAGGACTGCAAAATTTGTAGGATTACAATTAAGGTTTGATTAACAGGTAGAAGTTGAAGTCAAACCATTAAACCAAGGCTAGGGAACCTTTTTTGGCCCAAGGGCCACCTTTCCTTGCAGATAAACATTGGGAGTGCTTGCATGCCAGTGGCTGATGGGGCCAGAGGCTAACATGGGTAGACCAATGGATGCCACTCTTACCTTTTTATGGCAGACTACATTCCAGCCTCACAAAACCAGAGGTTTCTATACTGCATCTCTCCATCCAGGCAAGAAAGAGGCATTATCATCACAGTCCATGGACACAGTCCAGCTAAGCAAAAGCACCCAAGGAAGGCACACAGGACAGAGCTGGTGGAGGATTTGGCCTGGAGATGGGTGTGACCTAGGGAGAGAGAGGCCTAGAGGACCAGAGCTGGTCCCTGGGCCTAAGGCTCCCCACGTCTGCGTCAAGCCATCTGTCTGGGTATAGCTGTGACTATAGCTGTTCCAGTTGATTCCACTTCTAGCCCCAAACAGGTCTGGCAATATATTTGGTGCCTCTAGCTACATGCGGAAATGTGAATGTCATTCACGCTCTGATGCTGATCTGCATGGATAGGTTTATTGCCAGGGTTGTAGTCGTCCAGGGTCACAGGGGGTCATAGACCCCTTACTTTTTTGGGATCAGGGTCCCAGCAGGGTCCCTTTGTACAAGCTAATCAGATGAAAGGGGAGCATGTTAGCCGCTCAGAAACGTCTTTTCACTTGGCTAACAACATGCTTACCTGTCCTTTCATGCTGATTGGAGCCAATCAGAGTGAAAGGAGATGAGTCAGTTGCTGAGAAGACTCTTCTCAGGAGCTAACACATGCCACTTCTTTCATGAGTGAGAAGTGATCTTCATGGCAAAGTATCTTGGTCTCCCAAATCCTAGTCCCACACTTGGCTTCATTTCAGAATTCTTAAGATGAAAAGGGTTCTGGCATTTAGCCCCTAGAGAGAGAGAGAGAGATTTGGAGGGAGGGCTATACACACATCACTTTTAATCTGGTTCTATAATTCTGTTATTTATTTATTATTTAATTTATATCCCACCCTTCCTCCCAGCAGAAGACACTGAATCCTGGGGGCGTGTCTGTCACGGGATGTGGTATGACTATCATGAGGGGACCCTGCACTTCTGAATTTGCCACTACACTATTGTTTATTGACAGCATTAATATACATAGCACAATCTTAATGCCTAAATATACTAGACAGAAAAGCCAGCAACATGAATAAAAAGCTTTAACACAGTGGAGACAGTGTAAGGAAGTAAGAAAGAAGTACATGGACTGTAGAGAAGAAGAAAATGAATAAAGTATGTCACAATTTAGTTATAGCTTCCCACCATTGGTATAGCCAGAAGCCCTAATATCTCTGACAGCCTGATTGCTAACAGTGGCATCCTCAGCCCATCTCCTAGGAAGGCTTCGTAATGCAGCTAATGGTGTAGCCCATTCCCTCTGGCCAGCACCACCAAGCTGTATGGACAGCACACCAAGCCCTGAAATATAGAATTGCACTGTACATTACTTATTTACAGCACCATCCATGTACATGGTATTTTAGAAAGAATAGGAATGGCAGGTCCCTCCCCCAAGGGGCTTACAATCTAAAATAGGCACAGAGAAACAACAGAGAAAAGCGGGGGGGGGGAATGGAGGCATGGGTAGGGAAGGAAAGCATATGTCATTACTTAAATGACACATACTTTGGCTTTTATTTATTTATTTTTAGGGATCTCCCCTGTCAAACTCCTTTGTCAAATTCCTGTTTGCTCTCCCTGTTCGCTCACTCTCTGAAAGCTGGCTTGCTTGTATCTCCTCTCCTGTGGACCAGCTGAGACAGCTCCCTCTGTTCTGCAGAGTGAGGAGTCAGGAAACAGAATGACAGTCCCAGCACACACAGCTGCTGCTTGTTGCCCTCAGCAGTTCTCAGGCCACACCTCTCCCAATCAAGCTGCTATGGAGCCCTTCAGAGCACATGACTCAGAGCACACGGCTTCACAGCCCTCTTGGCCTTTTTCTTTTCCTCGCTACAGCTCCTTTGTCAAACTCCTGTTTGCTCTCCCTGTTCACTCGCTCTCTGAAAGCTGGCTTGCTTGTATCTCCTCTCCTGTGGACCAGCTGAAACAGCTCCCTCTGCTCTGCTCAGTTAGGAGTCAGGAGTTTCCTTATAATGTTTACATTTTAAGAAAAAAATAAGGTACTGACAGCAGTTGACATGCAGGCAGAGCAATCCTATGAGTCACTTGTGTCGGGGGAGGGGGGAGATCCTGTCAAAGCTAACTATATTAGTGAAAAAGGAAGAAAGCAGTAATTTAATACATTTGTTCAGAACTGGTTTGTGTTGATTAATCATAGCGAAGGTTCACACATCCAAAAATGAGTCTCATGTTTCATTTACTGCAGTATATTGTCTCTGCTATTGAAGTATATAACAATTTTTAAATATTTATTTAAATATATTAAAAATGTTCACAAAATCTGAAAATAGCTTCAAGTTAATTTAACATCTCACATGAATATATATTATGGGTCAAGAAAATATCTCACTAATCAAAAGTTTTAACAGGGACAGACTTTCTTGAAAGATTAAAATTATAAGGACAATATGGGAGGGGAGGTTACGGAATTAAATGGAGATAAAACATCTATATGAAACTATTTCATTGATTATTAACATGTTTGAATTAAAAACAGTATGATATAAATTTAAAAAGTATGTATTTCCCTACTTGTGAGTAGTGGGGATACCATTAGCACGAGAATGCTGTTGTGCTCACATCTTGTTTGTGGGCTTTCCATAGGCATCTGGTTTGCAAATGTAGGAACAGAGGCTCCATCTGCACCATACATTCAAAGCAGTGTCATGCCACGTTAAACAGCAATGGCTTCCTCCAAAGATTTCTGGGAACTGTAATTTGTTAAGGGTGCTGAGATTTGTTAGGAATCCCTATTATCCTCAGAGCTACAATTCCGAGTTCCCTAGGAAGAGAGATTGACTGTTAAACCACTCTGGCAATTGTAGGTCTGTGAGGGGAATAGGGTTATCCTAACAGCTCCCAGCACCCCTCGCAAACTACACTTCGCAGGATTCATTAGGGGAAGCCATGACTGTTTAAAGTAGAATAAATTTGGAATTAATGTATGATGTGAATGTGGCCACAGTTGAGGTAGCAGCAAACTTTTTATATATATCCAATACATAGCCCCTGCTCTTACATGGGAATTTCAGTGGTCTCCCATCCAAATTACTGATCAGGTCTATGCCTAATAATAACTAAGCCCTGTTCATATGGTAAGTTGCATGTGTCTTCCTCAGCAAGGCAGAAGAAGGAACAGCTGTCTGACAGATTTGGTCAGATGCATCATGTCTTTTTTTTTTTTGCTTTTATATCCTTGGAGCATGTAATGAAAACTTTACCCCAGTACTTTTGTTGCTTTCTTGCTGAAAAACTACAGAGGCCATATTGTGCCCCAGGCCAGGAAAAAGTCAAAATGCCACTACTTGCAAAGTAGGACTCCATAGTTCCAAGCCCAACAAAATGATCCCAGGTTGCCTTTGTCAGGGCATACTCCTGTCAGTGGGATGTGTTTTGTGAGACTCTGGCACACTCCTTGTAACAAAAACCATTTGTTCACAATGGCTGTCATCAAGTGTGCAGAGGATTATTTTGCTGCCTTGATTAGTGCCCGCCAAAGTCTTTTGTTTTACTTGTGCTGTAAACGGAATTGTCTCAATTTGAGTATTTTCCTATATAATAGTTAATGCATATCTTATTATTTAAATTTATTTATTTCATACCTTTATATCCCAACTTTCCTCCAAGGAGCTCAAAGTGTTCTACATGGCTCTCCCCTCAGCATTTAATCCTCACAACAACCCTGTGAGGTAGGTTAGGCTGAGAGACAGTGATTGGCCCAAGGTCACCCAGTGAGCTTCATGGCTAAGTGGGGATTTGAACACTGGTTTCCCAGATCATAGTCCAACACCCTAACCATTATACCACAGTGGCTCTACTATAGGATTCTTTTAAAGATGTAGTTTCCAATATCAATAACAACTTTACAATTTTAAGGTATTTGCTATTGTTGAACATGAACAGCATATCTGCGTTCACACACAGTGCTGCTTTGAGCAGCAAAGATTCTTATAATTGGCAATGACCCTTTCCAAAATACTTTGCCAGGGCTGCACCTCAGATGGGATTCTACACTTCTGTTATCATTGCTTATATTTGTCTTATCAAGCACTTTCAAACCGCCAGAAGATATGGTATCTTCTTGTTGGTCTTCAGTTGTCTAGACAAGGTTAGCCAGTCCTTTGCTCCAGATGAACCAAATGTTGTAGATATAGCATAAATAAAAAAGCCTACTGTATGTAAAAGTGACCAGAACTGTACAAAATATATTTGCATTAGGATAATGACATTAAGTTCATTACGATCATTACATTACGATCATACTCCTAGCATGACATTCCCCTAATTCACAACTGTTGCACACTGGGTTGATGTTTTTGCTCAGCCATCCGAAAGTGTTGGACTTCAACCTGGGAGACCAGAGTTCGAATCCTCACACAGCCATGAAGCTCACTGGGTGACCCTGGGCCAGTCACTATCTCTCAGCCTCAGAGGAAGGCAGTGGTAAACCACCTCTGAATACCGCTTACCATGAAAACCCTATTCATAGGGTCGCCATAAGTTGGGATCGATTTGAAGGCAGTCCATTTCCATTTTCATCCAACATTTATTTATTTATTTATTGCATTGGTATACCGCCTCATCGCTGAAGCTCTCTGGGCAGTTTACAACAATTTAAAACATTAAAAACAAATATACAAATTTAAAAACACATTTTAAAAAAGCAATTTAAAAACACATGCTAAAATGCCTGGGAGAAGAGGAAGGTCTTGACCTGGCACCAAAAAGATAAGTGTTGGCGCCAGGCACACCTCGTCAAGGAAGTCATTCCATAATTTGGGGGCCACCACTGAGAAGGCCCTCTCCCTTGCTGCCAGCCTCCCAGCTTCCCTCAGAGTAGGCACCCGGAGGAGGGCCTTTGATGTTGAGTGTAGTGTACAGATGGGTTCGTGTTGGGAGAGGCATTCCATCAGGTATTGTAGTCCCAAGCCATGTAAAGCTTTATAGGTTAAAACCAGCACCTTGAATCAAGCTCGGAAACGTACAGGCAGCCAATGCAAGCAAGCCAGAATCGGTTTTATATGTTTGAACCGTCTGGTCCGTTACCAATCTGGCCGCTGTATTTTGCACAAGCTGCAGTTTCCGCACCGTCTTCAAAGGCAGCCCCACGTAGAACGCATTGCAGTAATCTAACTTGGAGGTTACCAGAGCATGGGCAACTGAAGCCAGGTTATCCCTGTCCAGATAGGGGCATAGCTGGGCCACCAACCTAAATTGGTAGAAGGCACTCTGTGCCACCAAGACTACCTGACCCTCAAGTGACAGAGAACCCCCAAGTTACGATCCTGCTCCTTCAGGGGGAGTGCAACCCCATCCAGGACAGGTTGGGCATCCACCATCCAGTCAGAAGAACCACCCACTAGCAGCATCTCAGTCTTGTCTGGATTGAGCCTCAGTTTATTAGCCCTCATCCAGTCCATTGTCGCAGCCAGGCACTGGTTCAGCACATTGACAGCCTCACCTGAAGATGAAAAGGAGAAATAGAGCTGTGTGTCATCAGCATACTGATGGCAACGCACTCCAAAGCTCTGGATGACAGCACCCAACGGTTTCATGTAGATGTTGAACAGCATGGGGGACAGAACTGACCCCTGCGGAACCCCATACTGGAGAGTTCAGGGTGTCGAGCAATGTTCCCCAAGCACCACCTTCTGGAGCCAACCCGCCAAGTAGGAACGGAACCACCGCCATGCAGTCCCTCCCACTCCCAACTCAGCCAGTCGTCCCAGAAGGATACCATGGTTGATGGTATCGAAAGCTGCTGAGAGATGAAGGAGAATCAACAGAGTCACACTTCCCCTGTCTCTCTCCCAACAGATACAGGGCAATCATACAGGGCAACCAAGGCTGTTTTTGTGCCAAAACTAGGCCTGAAACCCAACTGAAATGGATCCAGATAATCAGTCTCATCCAAGAGTGTCTGGAGCTGGCCTGCCACCACTCATTCAAGGACCTTGCCCAGGAATGGAACATTTGCCACTGGCCTATAATTATTAAGATTTTCTGGGTCCACGGAGGGTGTCTTCAGGAGTGGTCTCACTACCGCCTCTTTCAGGCAGCCAGGGACCATCCCATCTTGCAGAGAGGCATTAATCACTTCCCTGGTCCAGCCGGCTGTTCCATCCCTGCTAGCTTTTGTTAGCCAAGGGCACCGAAGTGGTTGCACAAACCTGTCCAAGGACCTTGTCAACGTCCTCAAGCTGCACCAACTGAAACTCATCCAAGAAATCGGGACAAGGCTGTGCTCTGGATACCTCGCTTAATTCACCTGCTATAACACTGGCGTCTAAGTCCTGGCGGATGCTAAAGATTTTATCCTGGAAGTGCCTAGCAAATTCATTATAACAGGCCTCAGATGGTTCTACCATGTCTTTGGGGCCAGCGTGTAATAGCCCCCGGACAACTCTGAAGAGCTCCGCTGGGCAGAAGATTGATGATTTGATAGTGGCAGCAAAATATTGTTTTTTTGCTGCCCTCACTGCCCCTAAATACAGCTTACCATAGGCACTTACCAGTGTGTAATTGCATCCACCAGGAGTTCGTCTCCATCTGCACTCAAGCCGTCTCCTATATTGTTTCATCGCTCTCAGCTCTGGGGTATACCATGGGGCTGTATGAGCTCTACACAGCAGTGGGGGCTCAGGAGCAATCATGTCAACTGCCCGGGTCATTTCTGTATTCCACAGTTCAACCAAGGTTTCGACAGCAGTGCCAGCCCTATCAGCCAGAAAACTCCCCAGAGCCCTTTGGAAACCATCCGGATCCATTAGTCTCTGGGGGCAGACCAACTTAATAGGTCCCCCACCCTTGCAGAGGGGAAACACTTCAGCAAGCAGTGATCTGTCCATGACAGAGGGACTGATGTAAGGCCCCCCACATTCAGATCACCATCTCCATGTCCAGTTGCAAAAACTAAGTCTAGAGTATGACCTGCTACATGTGTTGGGTCAATGGCATATTGGGACAGTCCCATGGTTGTCATGGAGACCATGAAATCCTGAGCCGCCTCGGATAAGGTGGCCTCGGCATGGATGTTGACATCCCCCAGAACCAACAGTCTGGGGGATCTCAACAGTACACCCGAGACCACCCCTGTCAGCTCAGCTAGGGAGTCTTTTGGGCAGTGGGGTGGGCGGCACACCAACAGACTCCTCAGTCTGTCCCGCTGACCCAACACAAAGTGCAAACACTCCAGACCAGTAGTCACATGGACAGGGTGCTTGCAGAGGGAGATGGAGCTCCTATAGACCACAGCAAACCCCCCTCCCCGACCCTCAGGTCTACACTGATGCTGAACCAGGTACCCTGGTGGACATAGCTGGGAGAGACTGACTCCTCCCTGTTCACCCATCCAGGTCTTGGTTATACATGCCAGATCGGCTACCTCATCCACAATTAAATCATGAATGAGGGAGATCTTATTATGCACCGATCTGGAGTTTAGGAGCAGCGTCTGGAGGTCTGAGAGCTGGCTGATAGGGCAACCAACAAACCTGCAGGTGTGGGGAGGACCGGAACAAGGCACAGTCGTTAACTGCCTGGGCTGCGTTCCCCTTACCTGGGAATTCCTCACAATGCCATACCTCCCTCTACCCGTCACTACACTAATTGGGGCTCCCTCAAGTCTCCCCACTTGGCTCTGAGTCCTCTCTCCCAGGCACATGACTCAAGACCTGCAAAAAGCCAAGCAATCTGCAAAGCAGGAGCCACCTCAGCCAGCTGGCTTATGTATCCCCTCCAGGGAAGGGACAGGTGGATGATATCAGCAACAGCTGGCTGAGTACCTGGGGGCCTGGTCCCGCAAGCCGTGTCACCTGCAGAGCAGAAGTCCCACAGGGAGAGGGCGGTGGTGGTAGCCAAGCAGCAGCAAACACGTGGGCAGGCAGGAGCAGCAAATGGTTCTCCTTCTTCCCTGGGCAATGGTGGTCCCCTTCCTCCTGCAGGCACTGGGTCTCCATGATCCCAAGATCCCTTTCCTGGATAGTCGCTGTCAACTAAGACCCCATAGCTATATAATGTGAAAACGGCATTTTTTGCTCCAATGTGCATTGCTTTACACTTACACTGAACCACATATGACATTTTATTGTTATTCACGCAGTTTTGGGAGATCCTTTTGGAGTTCTTCATAATCCCCTTTTCTTTTTACCTGAATAACTTGGTGTCATTGGCTTCCATATTTCAGAACAAGTTAAAAAAACACCAATTCTAATACAAGTCCTTGAGTAGGGATGGGTGAATCTGTTAATTTCATACTAGGGAATGGGTGAATCTGTTAATTTTGGTTTATCTCAGTTTCACATTTTTCCACAGTCAACTTTAGTTCTCCACAGTTCCACATCAGTTTGCAAGGGTTTTTTTTTAAGTCCTCATGAAAATTCATCAGCGTATTAGTGCACATTTCACCTAATATACACATTTTTGTGTATCGTTTTCTCTAATGTACATTTTTGCAAATAAATTTTCCCTAACATAATGCTTTGTTGCCGATGGTTTGTTCCTGTAGTATATAGTATATTTATTGCAGTTTTCTGTGGTTCTAATAAAATGAATATGAATGGGAATGGACTGCCTTCAAGTCAATTCCGAAAATACCCGTTTTACAGAAGAAAAACTGACTCTGCACAGACCTCCCATACAAAAGGCAAAAGTCCTACACCCCCAACAAATGAAACATACACAAAAAAGCAAACAACACCCCTCAAAAAACCATGCATCCCTCCCCCAAAAAAAGCTCAATTAAAAATGGGAGGAGCAGGGGGCCTTGACAGGTGCCATGTGAGTGGGCACCATGTTGGAGACTACAGTGCTGTCTTGTAATTTCCAAGAGCTCCCCTGGATCCCTTTTTTAAAACTGTTGTTTTTTGGGGTACTTTCCAGCCTTCTGGTACAGAGACCAATCTTAGGGACAAGTTACATATTTTTGTTAGTAAATGAGCAATTTCACATTTAAGTAAAGAACTCCCAGGTGGATATTATCCAGATGCAGTGATCTGTGAATTTTTAATTTGTCAATAAGGCTTGGAAAGTCATATCTTGTTATTGCTATCTGCCTCAGTTTTTCAGACCCCCTTCCTGAAAAGGCCAGTTCACGCATGGGTGTCTGCCCTCCACCTTCCACAGTGAAGGCAAATGCAAAGAATCCACTCAGTTTTCTGGCAATTTCCTTATCCTCCTTTAGCACACCTTTAATTAAGGTTGTCATCTAACAGTTCAACTGCTAGACATCGTAAGTTGGAAGATCAATAAATGCTTCCAAGTTCCTAACATGGAGGTGGCACTCACTTTCTAGACTTTTTAAAAAAGTCCAGTAAGGTAATAATTAGTGTTGACTTGCCAATCATCCTGTGTCAACACCTAGACTTAAGTACATGACAAGTAAATCGTCAGTAATCTATGCTGGAGGCGGAGATAGCAACTAGATAAGCAGGTGAAACTGCATTATAGAACTGGAGGAAGAATGACACTCTAATGCACAGCTTTCTAAGCAGTAGAACTCCTCCATAATAATCCACTTGTGGTTCATTCTCCTTCTGCAGCCCAATTCTATGCAGGCTTACTCAGAAATAAATCTTTTTTACTTCAGTGGGGCTTTTCACTTCAACTCCTAAATGTGTGTTTACAAATGCAGCCATCTCTATGTAAGAATACAGAATTTTTTTCTGGACCAAACCAAAACCCAACTACTCCAGTATTCAGTTTCCAACAACAGCTGGGCATGAAGGCAATAAGCCATCCGCTTCATCTAATATTCAAAGTTATAATGCATAGGTAGGTACATGGATGCTCCATTTAACTTATTTCCTTTTTTTTAAAATGCAAATTTATTAAAAAAGAAAAAGGGGGGGAAGAGAAAAAATACAAGAAAGAAACAGTCAGTTCATTAACAACACAATAAATATCAATACATCCATCTTTGTTTACACATTCAGTTATTTATTATTTGATTTATATCCTGCCCTTCCTCCCAGGAGGAGCCCAGGGCGGCAATATATGCCATGCAAATGTCCTACAGGTACTGAGGTGAAGTTGGTGTTTATAAAAAGTTTGTTAATATACAGCAAGGGTATTTAAGGACCATTGCACAATTACATATTTCCCAACATTAATGCCATTATCATATTCAGTTTAGGACTCTGGATACCACTTACCACTTGGCGCATGATGGCGCAGGCTACACCGTAAACAGGCAAGGAGGCATGCAAAACAGCCCCTCATCTCTGCCCCCACATGGATATCTTTCTCTGCTTGGCTACCTCCAGTAAACAGCCCTTTAATCTTTGGAACCCTCACTGGCCCAGCTAACTTTCTAGACTGGATAGAGTAGTAAGACAATTAGACATGGGGAGAGTAATAAGACCTCATACCTCAAACACAATTTTACTTGTTTTTGTAGAATAACTGGACATTTAAAAAATATGTTCTTAAAAAAACATATTTTAAAAACAATTTGAACAGCTATTCATAGGAGCACCTGTCACTTTATTATTTTACCTGGAGGCGCCAGGGATTGAACCTGCAAGTTATGTGTGCAATTATATACAATCTTAATATATTCCTATTGCCTTTTGGAATCTTTTATATTACTTGGGTGGGCATCTGGTTAGTATCAAAAAACAACAACAGTCAACTGATATCTCAAATCTTGGCCACAAATGCCAAGCATTACATTATCAGAACTGTCACAAATACTGTTTTAGTCAGTATCCTGTGAAAAATGAAAGTTTAAATAATTGCAATGAATTATTATGTACAGCAGTGTTACCCAAATAAACGTAGAAAGAACTTTTCCATGGTGCAGCTCTGTATGATTTAAACTGGAGGGTGTGTGAGACAGAGTACCCAATGATAAGCGGTGATGTGTTTCTCTATTCCTGAATTCTGCAAAGGGTTTGGGGGGAGGAGAGTAAGGAGTCCTTACTTCTCTGTTGGCTATCTTTTGTTGTTGTTGTTATGTGCCTTCAAGTCGATTATGACTTATGGTGACCCTATCAACCAGCGACCTCCAGTAACATCTGTCATGAACCACTCTGTTCAGATCTTGTAAGTTCAGGTCTGTGGCTTCCTTTATGGAATCAATCCATCTCTTGTTTGCCCTTCCTCTTTTTCTACTCCCTTCTGTTTTCCCCAGCATTATTGTCTTTTCTAATGAATCATGTCTTCTCATTATGTGTCGAAAGTATGATAACCCCCATTTCATCATTTTATCTTCCAGTGATAGTTCTGGTTTAATTTGTTCTAACACCCAATTATTTGTCTTTTTCGCAGTCCATAGTATGCGCAAAGCTCTCCTACACCAGATTTCAAATGAGTTGATTTTTCTCTTACCATAACGTGTTTTAAAACAGACGGCAAATTTATTATTCTTATTCTTGTTATAGTGTAAACTGCCCTGGAAGGTTGGCTGAAGGGTGGTATATAAACACTTTAAATATATAAATAAATTATGCAAAACAGTAGGTTAAGAACATTTTGCAACTTGTTCCTATGCACCCTTAGTCAGAAGTAAGCCCTCTGATATCAGTGGGACTTACTCCCAAATAAGTAGCCATAGGATTGCAATGAAATATTTGGAGATGCCCACAAAATATTTGAAGATACTCGACCAGTCACGGAAGAGGCAATCAGCTGACAAGTCAATTGAGTAACATTGTAATCCATGGATACTGTCTTGTTTGGCCACTGTGAGGACAGGATGCTGTACTAGATGGGCCACTGGCCTGATCCTGCAGGCTCTTCTTATGTTCTTACATTTATATCAATTAATTGTACCATATATCAAGTCAGGCTGGCCATTCAGAAGTCTCTGTGTGTTCCCATGTGTCCGCCTTCTCACTCCTTTCCTCCAAAAAAGCTCCAGTTCCTCCTCACTCCCACTAACTTTTTAAAGCGGAAGAGCCTTTTCAGTGGTGGCTCCTTGCATGTGCAACTCCTCTGCTAAGCTGCATCTGGTCCCATTTTTTTGTCGTTTTAGGTTGCTGGTTAAGAAGCACCTTTTTTAGCAGGCATTTGGAAGAAGAAAGGGCCTGATAAGATAAATGGATTAGTTGCTGCTGTTGCTATTAATAAATTGCTGTTTAGTGAATTTTGTTGTGCCTTTTAAGGATTGTTATTTTATAATGTTACATATTCTTTTTACCTTATTTGACTTTGTTGACAAAACCACCCTGTGGCCTTTGCAAAGGGAGATATAATAAATCATCTAAATAAACAAATCACGTAAATAAGGGGCTCAGAGTCCCGTAAGCCCCCACCTAACAGAAGCCTTGGTCAGCAGCCACAACCATAAAGTCAGTGGTGTCACACAGTCCAATAATCCATCAATGAGCAGAAGACCTATTCTCACGCAATATACATGAGTTAGCTACATATCCCAAATTACAGAAATTAGATGCTTACCAAGCTCTATAGTCTACTCTATAGGAAGCCAATACAGAACACACACACACATACTTTCTCACACACATACACACACCAGAAAATTTGAAGGGGCGGGGGAAATGAGCAAAACTTGTAAACATTAATCCATGCTTCTCCTTCCCCCTCCTCTCTCTATTAGCCTTTTTTGTTTTATTTTAGATTGCTTTTGATTTACATGGGTTTGTCAAATTGATATAAAGTGATAACAAAAAGCAATCAATAATAATAATGATAATAGCAGCAGTAGTATCTCATCAATGATGATGATGATGATGATAGCAGCAGCGTCTCCTCGCCTGGATAAAGCGTTAGGGTCTCAGGCGCGCTAGCCTATACATAGGCCAGCGACCGCGCGCTCATACAGCTTCAGGCGCCTGAAGGCACCGCTCTCTCTGTCGCCTGGCCCTCCCACTAGACACCTCCCCCGCATAAAGAGGCACTTCTCTCTATCTCCCCCCAGCTTTCCGATTCATTTCCCCCGCGCTCTCTCTCTCTGTATCCCCCTCCCCATCCCGTGCGCTACATAGTACCTGCGAGCTACAAGCAGGGAGAAACTTTTCCCTCCTGCCGGTTCAAACGTGCTGCCGTAAAGCGGCCGTCACCCCTGGCAACAAGGTTCCGGCGGCCGAGCACTAGGTGTAGGAAGGTGATGTAAAAAAGTAAAAAAAAGAAAAGAAAAGAAAAAAGACACACGCACACATACACACCAAACCACCCAGTGTCGTAAACCAGGTCCGGGCGGGGGTTGGGGGGGGAGAGCAGCGAGGGGGAGGGGGGAAGGGAGGGGGGAGGAGGTGACTGGAGCATTTAGACACAAGCGAGAGGATCATGGCGGATGGCCCCAGGTGTAAGCGCAGGAAGCAGGCGAACCCGAGGCGCAATAACGGTCAGTCAGCTCCGCCGGGCAGCGGCCCGCGCGGCACTAGAGCGGCTCGGAGGAACCGGGCCGGGGGTCGGGCTGAGCTCTTGAGGAGGGGGAGAAGGGGGGAAAGAGAGCGAGGCGAGAAGTAGAAAGTAATTTCCCGGGTGCTCCTCGCTGGGCGCCGGGCTCCCTCTGCACCGTTAGATCCGCTACCTGGTGCCTCCCTCCCTCCCCGCTCACTCTCCCTCCCCGCCTAGCTGCCTCCTTCTCCGCCTAGCGGTGCCTCCTCACTCAGCCTGCTTGCTCAGTGCCACTACCCGTTAGCTCTCGCTCGCCTGCCCGGGGACCGTTACACGCCGCCCGCAGCCCTCTCTCTCTCCCCGTCCCACCCTTCATTTTGCCCCGCTGGCTCGGCGTCGCCGTTCCGTCCCCGCTTCTTTCCCTCCCTCTCTCTCCCTGAGGAGAGCGAAAGGGGTTTCTTCCTCCAGTCACTCCGGTCTTTCTCCGAGGGAAGGCAGAGGAGGCCGCTCCTTCGCCTCTCGGCGACCTTACAACAGCCCCAACTTGGAAACTTATTACCTAAGCCGAGGCGAGTCTCACTGGCCTCCGAGGGCAAGGCTAGCCCCGCGCCCCAAACTTTTTCGGGGGGCTCTTGCGGAGGTTTAGGGATGGAGGGGGGGGTCATTCCCCCCTTCTTTCTCCTCCCCTCACGCTGAGGAAAGTCCCCGAGCGAAGCGCAACGCTTTCTGCTCACTCCCTTCTCATTGCTCTTCTCAACCCCCATAGTTTGTTGTTGTTGGTTTTGGGTGGTGGGTGCGCGGGGGTGACAGTAGGTGCGCGAAGACTCTTAGTTTGAGGAAGTCGTGGGGGGGAGGGAAGAGAGAGAGAACTGCGTGTAACTGCTAAACTACCTGCTTGCTAGACACGCAACAAAACGTCGAGGCAGGATGGCTGTAACGGGGAGTTCGTTTTCTCTGGCGTGTGGCGTGTTTTGGTCCCGACGGGGGAAAAGGGGGGTGGAGGCGAGGGGAAAGCACTGTTGCTTGCTGCAGTGTGTATTGATTTTTTTTACAAGGGAAACGAACCACATGCACACCCCTGAGATCGCCTTGAAAAGGGCCCCCCTCCTTTTCTCTGCCCCTCCTCCCTTCTCTGCTTCCCCCCTCTCTTCTCTCTCTCTCCCCCCCCCCGCTACTTTCGCCTCCGCCTCTTTTAGTGCCTGCAGTGCATGTTGATTTATCTCCGTAGCCATTGAACATATTGTTTCTCCTCCCACACCCCCGCCAACCTCCTGATCTTGGCAGAAGTGTTAGAAGTGGGGTGTGTGTGTGTGTTTCAAATTTCTCCCCTCCTTTATCAATGTGTTGGCGGGGGGGGAAGGCTTTCTTCTGTGTGGGTTGGGGAGGGGACGTGAATCAGCCAAGTTTCTCTTTCTCGCCCTCTTCTTGGATTTCGAGGTACCTGTTTGTATAATAATCATAATAATGGGTGGTAACGGTTTGGCCGCTGCTCTGCTCCCCCCCCCTTGTTCGCTGGCTATGAGCAACTGCTACAGCCTATATAAGGAATGACGCTTACTTTTCAGATTTCAGGGCTGTCTCTTTTTGTGTGCATACGTATTACTTTGAAATGAGTTTGAAAGCTACGTTGAGAAGTGGGGGAATAAATAATCAAAAACTTCTGTCTTTGGATTTCTTCTTATTGCTTCTAGAAAATAACGGGAAAGCTTGATGACTTCTTAGGATGTGAAACGGGAGGTTTTGTAACCTTTCTTGGCAGTTCTTTAGCTTTCGTTTGGCATTTCCTGTATACGGTTATGGATTGGAAGGGTTTTAGTGGTTGGTCCGAGATCATGACGTTTTGCTCGGGTTTTTAATATTGCCGAGAAGAATTATGGTTTCTCTGGGTGAGAGGGCGCTATGACTTCTGATACTTAACGTGTGGAGCACTCACATAAACATTGGCCTTCTAATCGACTAACAAGTTGATCTGACAGTTCTGAACTAGTAGTTCCCTGCTCTGTGTTGGGTGGGTTTATTTATAGCAAGTCAGGATGTATACGGGATAGTGGAATGCTAATTTCCTGATTTAGAGCACGCATTTGTGTGGTCTGTTTAATGTTGAGGCAATATTAAAGGTAAGTTTGGAAAGTACTCCTCTCTCCTTACCTTATTTAAAATGTTAATGATAGAGAAAGGGGGCTTTTCTTGTTGCTGACGACATGGGTATGACATGGGAGTCTGAACCACCCAGTCTCTGAGCAGGAGCTGTAAACATGTTTACCTGAGCACGGAAGAAAATGGATTTTCTCTTAGAGATACTCTTAATTGGAATATTATACTTGTAAAGCGTATCAACAGATGCCTTGAGAGAGTGCCTGAAAATCTTGCTTTTGAAATCAACCCGGGGGGAAAAGGAATTCTGACGGCTGCAGCAAATGGCAACTTGTGCAGGTAGAAAAAAAAATGGTGTGTGAGGTTTCTCTAGCATGCATGCCAGCCCTCTCCTGTCTGCTGCTTTCATTCTCAAGGGAGAGATTTATTTACCATGCTTGCTGTCAGTGTTTTTCCTTTGTGCTTAATATTAGAAAAACAGATTTGAGGCTGTTTAGCACAAACCGTTTTGTCTGCATCATGCATGACTCGTAGAAAACAAAAGGTGCGTGGGATACAATGCTGTTCCAGGTATCTTTCCATTTTTCATGATTTCGGCTGAAATCATTGCACCAGTGTTTTGGGAGGAAAGCCTTTGATTTATTATCCGGTGATTTCTGATTATAATATAATCTTTTTAACACATAAAGAATAAGTTGAGCTGCTCTGCATTAACCATCGCTGGGTAGGCAAGATAATAGATGCTGGATAATAGAGATTTCTCAGCAGTAGGTTCCTGTTTGACTTGCAAATGTTTACTGATCAGAATTGCTAGGGAAAGTTAACCCTTAAATCTTTGCCACAAATGGGCAATTGAAATTATTTCTCTACCAAATCTCTTTCATAAAGATGCTGTTGATCTCTTAGTTTTCAAAGATAGATACCTTGTCTACTTGTTAGTCGTGTGTAATATTTTTCCTGTCTCTAGTCTTAAGGAGGCCACACTATGGTAAACTGACTTCCAGTGGGGTGGTTTTTACTTAGTTGTAACACCAAATTAAGTACTGCACCTGTCTTAATGGAGTAGTATACTCTTTTTAAAATTCTACTTTTTTTAAAAAAAAAAGACTCAGTGTTTCTTCCAGTGCCTTGGCCTCTTATTAAAGTGAAAATGGTTCAGACCACCTTTTTCCTTCTCCCCCTTCTTTAATAGTATAAAGGTGTATTATCTTTGTGTGACAACTTAGGTATATGTGACATACGTGCCATTTTTAATACCTATATGTAACTGCTGCGCTGTTCTCTCTATTGACAATTTCAGTATTTGACTTCTGAGATGTGGACTTAAACATTGAATATTTGAAGTTAGAAATGTGAACTTGAGTCAGACAAATTGCTCAACCTGAAAAGCTTTTTATCCACTGGAAGATATCATGCCTAGTTTAGGCAAAATACTGAAATAGCATCCAAGCTAATGTACATAAATCTATTAATTTCATATAAAAGCGTCTTGAACTACTTTGTTTTCTACTGGTGTTCAGCTGCACAGCTTTGCCTCTGCTGCTCTCTGTTGTACTCTTGAAGTTTGCAAATAAAGAGACCTATTCAAATCACTTCATTCAACTAAATGGTTAGTGGTTATTTTACTTACATTGTACAGCTTAATTTGGACTGATTATTGTCATTGTTTTATTTAAGATACTTATTTCTCCACTTTCTACCACTTAGATCTTCAAGGGTGACTTATGTACACGATTGAATAAAGTTGTTTACAGTCTCGTTTGGGGTGGGCTAACACATGCATATCCTCTGTCCCAGAAAAAAAGAAACAGCCTGATACCTACTAAGGGTCTGGCTATCTTGGCCTTGCTGGTAAGGCAAAGAGCAACCTATTTCAAGATGAACCTACTTCCCCAACCAAATCTGGGAGCAGAGAAGGTAACCACAGAGTTCTTCACACAGACAGTTAACTAATGGCAGTAACAAGTATGTCTGAATATATACCTATTACTTGTAATGTCCGTAATACTTTGCCACAGTGCCAAGTTTCTAATATAATACAGTTCTTCTGGAAATTTCACAATACTTCATTTGCATTCTCTTATCTCTAACATCCCTTTATGCATTTATCCCCATTCTGCAAAATTGATTAGGGCTGAAAGCAATAGATATTTAGTTTAGGAAAAAAGTGAATAATGTGTACGTGTGTGGGTGGAACATGATAGAAGTGTATAAAAGTATGCCTAGTATGGAGAAATACATTTTTCTCCCTTTTTTCTGGGATCAGAAAAAACACGTAGTTAATTAATAGACTCTACCACAAGTTGTAGTGATGGCCACCAACTTAGATGGTCTTAAAAGGGAAATAGACAAACCCATGAATGATAAGGCTATCAATGGCTACACATTATGATGGCTGTGTACTACCTCCCACTGAGTACCAGGGGCTGAAGAGGGCTATTGCTCTGTTGTGTTTCTTGTAGGCTTCCCATAGCCATATGGTTTCCACTGTGAGAAACAGGATGATGAACTAGATAGGCCTCTGATATGATCCAATAGGCTTGCTCTTGTGTTCTAAGGCTACCTAGTGAATTAATGGCTGAGGTGAGATTTGGCCTTCCTGACATTCTTAACTGCTATACTATATTAGCCCTTGCAGTGACTTTGGGTTTTTTCCCCGGGGTGCTCAGAGAACATCAGTAGTAAAACTATTGTCATAGGCTTTCATGTGCTCCCATATAGTTTGGCTACATTGAGATATAACCTTAAACCATCACTTAGCATTATGAGACTGACCCTCAGGCTTGCATGCTTCCCTTCTCCCCTCTCCTCTGAGGTGGTCATGAGGAGATCAGAGTCTTCCATTTTGCAGTTTAGTGTGTTGTCCAAGCCATACCCTGTGATTTATCTTAATTATGGTTAATCGAAACAAGCCAATTTCAAGCCATATGTTATAAAGCTGTCTTGTTTCAACCAACAATAGATTAACCAGTTTGTCCAGGTTCATGACATGACAAGATAGCTTCTGAACTTGCATCTGTAGTGCAGTGGTGACAATGTGAGCCCAAGTACAGCTCAACAGCAAAATGCTAATCTGTGGTTTAATGCAGGGCCTTATGACCTGTGACCTTCCAGATGCTGTTGGCCTCCAGTTCCCATCAGGAAATCTAAATACCCATTTTGCTGAAGAAAAACTGGAAATGCTCAGAACCTCACCTCACTGCAACAGGCAAAAAAAAGACTGTTGATATTTTTTAAGGTCAGATAACACCCTTAAACAAATAAAAAGGCAGACAACACTTCCCCCAAACAGGCAAACCCCAAACAACTCAATAAAAAAAATTAGGAGGGACAGGGGGCTTGGCAGGCATCAAGGGGGTGTCTGAGGGTGCCATGGAGCCCACAGGTGGTGTGTTGAGGGTCTGAGTTGTATATGTTAAAAGGTTTTATGCCATATTTTATCATTGGTCTTGGGCAAATCACAGCCTTGATTTTTCAAGGTAATAAGTACTTAAGTATCTAAGTAAGTAAATAATCATTTAATAAGTAATTAAATACACTACTTTAAGTGTGTAGTGCAAATTCTATATTTACTAAAGTAAATTCTATATTTACTAAAGTATTATTAATGTTATCTTTCTGTAGCTAGTAACATAAATGAGATAACAAATAAGAATATATTAATAACCTAGCCCATGGCACTTTGATTTGCAAACAAAACTGTAACTCCCCCGTACAGAGCAACTAAAACCTCAACAGCAATAAATATACCAAATCACAGTCAAATTTTCAGGCACCATTCAGGTCAAGTGCTTGCTGATGTCTTGACCTGATGCCTAAAGACAGACAGTGTGCCAAGGAACTCTGTCAAGGCAGCAGATTTCAAAGTTGTGATGCCCTACTGAAAAGGCCCTCCTTTGTATCATCATCTGTTGTGCTGCCAGTGGAGCAGAGCCTCATCCAAGGAGCTCAATGTATGAGTGAGCTCATATGGGCAAATGCATCCTTCAGATACCCTGGTCCCAAAGCACTAGGGCTTGAAGGAGAAAACATACCTAATTTAATATCAGGTAAGTGTGCATAATTGCAGACTTATTGTCTGCTGATATTGAACAGTTCAGTATTAGTATAAGATAACTTCGAGGGAAGAAATTGATCACCTGATCAGAGGTCTGAACTTGACAGATAGCTTTACCCCCATCTTTGCATCCATTTCATCACTCCATCCACCATATAGCCCTTGAGCTGCAGGTTCTGCACTTCTGTTCTAGCTATAAAAGTTCCTATAGTTATCCTTTGAATCTTAAATTCCTATTCCCTAAGGTTTCAGCTGTGTCACCAACAGGTGGCTCCTCTAGATAATGCTTGTTTAAAACACCACCTCTCTCTACAGAATGTGCAAATATTTAAATTACACAGTGTCATACATACAACCTTGGTGTATACTCATAAGTCTAGTAAACAACTCCACTATTTAGTAGATACCTAATTTTATATGCAGTCAACTGTAGAAGTACTCATAATAAATATGTTAAGCAAATAATTGCTAATTGGGAGATGTTAGTGCTGCTTGGCATACAAAGATTTTCTTGTCCTTCCTTTTTCATTAAAGTCGTGGAAAACACGATAGTTGCAGTAACTTGAAAGTCCCAAGCATAGTATAAGATGTCTGCATAGCAAGCTTGAAATTTAGCTCATGATCATGAGTAAACATTGCATTTTGTAGTTAAGGCTTTAGTTTTAAGTTGCTTATTTGTACATTGTGTATAATATAATAGCTTTAAGGAATGCCACTACTTCCATGGGAATCCAGAGGAAATCCTGTTTATGCCAGTCGAGAGTTCTTGGAAGTAACTTGGGAGAAGGGTAGGATACTAACACAGCTTTTAGTCTCAAAATATCCATTCTGATAACATAATAGAAAGAAAAGTGTTTAAGGCAATATTCTGGACAGCAGTAAAACACTGCAAGTATCAAATGAGTTTGATATCAGTTTTTTAAACAACACTCTTTTGCAAAGTAGTACAAGAAGTGGTAAATGGGATAAAGAGTCCAAACAAGAAGATATGCTTTGACTGCACTGTTTTGGTAGGCTATTATGTTGACCACAGTGTCATGTGACACAATCATGATGTTTGTTTTATTATTTTACATGTTTATAAACCAGTTCGCTGCCACAAGCTTTTAAAGTAGTGTACAGCAAGTTAAACTGTGAAAAAATATAAAATATAATGTTGATAGAGCAGCTCTTGCTTTCTGTCATCTTCAGGCATCCAGTTTCTCCTATCTGAGGCAGGTGAAAGTGCACCTGTCGAAATTCTAATTCTGTACAATATGTTAGGGCACAGGAACTCTTTATGGTAACCTGATTAGAAGGAGCCCAATAAGGAAAACCTGATCATGTCAGTCAACTAGAGCAGACACCCTTCTTTGCTGCCCTGTGCCACCATGAATCATATCTAAGAAGCTGCCTTCTCATGTTGATATTTTTTAAGGTCACATAACTAGAATTATCCAATATTTAGCAGCCAGCTATATATAGTATGAAGACATGCAAATTAATAAGGATTTTTCATGAAAGTTTTTGTTCCACATTTCTGGCATTTCCATGTTTTTATAAACATGGACATAATCTGTGTGAGACAGAACTCTTTAACATTTTGAAGTGAATGTTCTTGCCTCTAGCTCTTCAAATTACTTTCTTGTATTTAAGGTAATAGTTTTCAGACACATTAATACAATTGTATGTCTCACTAGTATTTGTATAGCTCGTAGTCCAATGCCCGTGTTTTGGTTTACCACATTCCATTAGCATTGTAAAAAGGGCCAGGAGTATATGGATGTCTTTATTTTTCCCCTCCATTTATTTCCTTATTATTTACCCATATGCACAGTAAGTGGCACAATTGAAAAGTGAAATATGGCAGTTGGTTCAGACATATGCAGTGGTTTGCTCTTTAAAATGGTGCTAGTGCGCAGTTCCTAACCTTGTTTTTTGATAGTAAGATTTTACCTTCCCATTCCTTTTTAAGCTTTCAAACTGCTGTTCAGGGTATTTCCAAGATATTTTGGGATAGTTATGTATAGAAATCACCTGCTTAATGGGCGTGGGTGGGGAAGGAGAACTGTAAAAGATGTCCAAGAAATGGAAACTCTGTCTGCACCTTGGCCTTAATAACTCATCTGCATCAAGTTCTGCCAAAAGCAGGTGGGGTGACCTATGGAGTCTGTTACCTTACTAATTTTAAGCCGAGGATTGCTGAAGAGACTGCAGTTGGCTTCCCTGAAATCTACCCTGAGGGAAACAAGGCCTCCTCGCTGTTTAAAAGGGAAACCATTCTATCTGAGCTTGCTGAAGTGTAATGTTGAGTTAACATAAGGGTAATGCATGTATTTTTGTAAGTTGCTTTGAGAACTTGTGTAGTTAATAACCAACTACTATGTTAAACTTATATTTGTCCATGAGACAGGTACATCTCCTACCCCGTTTGATAGCCCTCTCCCCATAAATTGCTTGTGCATGTCTGTATTTGAGGGACAGGGAGTTCAGTTTTTAAATGCCTATATTGTTTGCTTTTGCCCATTGTGGCAGAACAAATTGAATATTGGTGTTTCTGGTAATTGAATTGGGCAGAGGTACATGGTGCCTGTTCTTTCCCAGGGAGGAAAGTGGTAGAGACAAAAGGTCTTGTATATTTAGGAAGAAAGTGAACAGCCTGGATGGTCTTTCTGGGTAGGTGATCTGAATTTATTGTCCTTCCTCTCTACCCTTTCACCTTCCCATTCTTTTTTAGCTTTCAAACTGCTGTTCAGTGTATTTCCAAGGAAGTTTGTGTATGTAAGAAGGAAAGGAACTGCATAGACCTCACAGGCAGGACTGCTGAACACACAAAATAATAAAAAATGAATGGGGAATTTTATACACTTTTCAACAGCACTATAAGCATTCTATGAACAGGTTTGACAGAAACTCATTTGGAGCAATTTTTCTTAAGACTGCTATGCTGTCTGCAGAACAGCTGCTGCTTGTTGGGCTCATGCTTAGCTGTGGATGGTAACTAAGGAAGAGTGCTTCTGGTTGCCTGGATTTAAGACTACACAAAACAAAGAATTATCAGAACTAAAGTTAACATTTTTTTAAAGAAAAAAAACTTTCTAATCTCAAGCTGTCTGCAGTGTAATGCTGCTAGGAGGAGGAACTTTGGTTGGAGATATTTCATTTATGCTGAATCACTTTTGTTTTTGCTTTTTGAAAGTAGCCCATAGCATCGCCTTTTACACTTGCTTATTCATATTTACAATTTTGTTTCAAAAGTCAAAAAAGAAAATCCCGGGTGGCTAAAACAAGCACTATAAAGTACAATAGGCCTAACTTGCCAGAGGAAGGGCCTAGCTGCTGTTCTCCCTCTCCTGCTAGCTGCAGGTTGGCTGGTTGCAAACAGCCTGTGTGTGAGTGGCAGTTGGTCCCAGTAGACCAATAGAAATATTATACAATGAGAGCTGTTGTGTCATCTTCAGGTTTATTGGAAGACTGTTCAGCCTGTGTATGAGAGACATACGGAATTGTCTCTGTTCTTCTAGAATGGAGAAGCAATGTCACCTGGGATCACTATTTACATTTACTGAAACTTGAGTTTGAGATTGGGGGGAGTGAAAATAGACGACTCCTATGACCTTATTGGAGCAGGTAGGAAAACTATTTAAATGTCCTGTATACATCTGTCCTGAGTACAGTATTTGGTGTAAAACTCGATGAAGAGTTATGTTCAGTATCCAGGGGTCGCCAACCTTTTTGGGCCAGTGGGCACACTAGGAATTTTGAGAAAGTATTATCAGTGTCAGATACAAAATAGCTGCTGTGTGGGAGAGGCATAACACTCTTCTTCAGAATGGAAGTGTTGGTAAGTGTCCAGGCCTGGCATCCAATAAAATGTGGGCATGTTTACTCGTGGCTGAGTAAGATTGTCTTCCAAGATAAGGTCTTTAATAGTGGGTCCGTAAGTGACTGTGGAGGCCAATTCTGGATCCACACAGCCTCCCACAGTGAGGACATAGGTTTCCAGATGGAAGATGGTCGCAATGAGGATTTGTTTGATGTGCCTTCTGCTTAGCTCGTTTGTCCCATTTGCCCTGTATTCGTGCTTCTTCAAAGTCCACAGCACCTTTGATAATAGCCGATCTCCATTTGGGACGTTCATGGACCAAGACCTCCCAGTTCTCAATGCTCATGTTACATTTTTTAGATTCGCTTTCAGAACATCTTTAAGCCTCATTTGCTATCCACCGATATTCCATTTTCCATCCTTAAGTTGTGAGTAAATTAGCTGCTTTGGAAGACGGTAACCGGATCAGGCATTCGAACAATATGGCTGGTCCAGCGAAGTTGATGTTGAAGGATCATTGTTTCAACACTGGTAGTCTTTGCTTCTTCCAAAATACTAACATTAGTCCGTCTGTCTTCCCAAGTAATTTGCAGAATTTTCTGGAGGCAGCGTTGGTGGAATCTTTCAAGAAGTTGGGAGTGGCATTTATAAATGGTCCATGTTTCACAGGCATACAGTAAGGTCGGTAGTACAATGGCTTTTAAAATAAGCACTTTGGTCTCCCTGCAAATATCCTGATCCTGGAACACTCTATGCCAAGTCAAGTGCAAACACAAATTTAACAGGAATAGCTAACAGTATCATATCAATTATGAATATTTACTGAGACTTTTTGCAGGCAGCATAAGAGGTACTGGCTGGTGCATTAGTGCCCACAGATGCCATGTTGGCAGTCCACAGTCAAGACAGTTCAAAATATATGAAAATTTGCTGTAAACCAAAATGGGGGGGGGTAACAGTTTTGTCTCCAGCAAACTACTTCTCTCTTTTAAGTAACATTTTGCATTTCTTTATGGAAAGGTGCAAAACCTATTTGTAAAGAGGTTGACATTCCTCACCTGATCTACTCACTTAGTAGTTGGGTAGCACACTGCATTACTTCCAGTGGGATGTGCCTTCAGATGCTCATCTCCATTCTTCCCCAACTATCCATGTGTAGTCATACATACCTAGAACCAAACTAGGGTGAAAGTCTGGCAGTCCTCCTGACAGGCAATAAAATAGCTAACAAGACAAGGTGTCTTGTCCTGTTGCCTGTACAATGGGAAAATCTCCTTTTTCTATCAGAAATTCACGACATAGCTAAATCTGGCTATGATGTAATTGAAAATTATGAAAATGGTGCCATAGCAGCATATCAGGTCTGTGAAGTAGGGATGGGCAAGAAATTTGACTAGTTCACATTCAAAGCTGAATTTATCAAATTCACACTCTCTGAAATAATATGAGAACTGAAACACAGCCATCTTTCTAAATTTGCACTTATCCAAATTTTGCAATGTAACTCACCAACACCAGTGGTCTATAAAAATGCATATATTAAAGGAAAATATGTATACTGGTGAAGATGAAATACAAAAATGCATTATAAGAACTTGCTTGCAAAAATGTACGTCAGTTAAAACTGCATAGAAAAAATGTATTAGGAGAAATTCACACTAAAAAACTGAAGAATTTTCATGAGGATTTTTTAAAAGTTGGCAGTTTGCTGCAGATATGTAGAGAATATCCAATTGAAGAATAGAAAAATGAGAAACTGAGAGAACTGAAACTGACACATCATGCCATCCCGACTGTGAAGTAGTGCAAAGAAATCAGTTAGGATTTCCCCCAAAACGCTTTTTGCACACCTTGACTACCTTCTCACAACAGGTTTTCCCAGCTGCATGAGTCTCTGCCTACTCATCCTCTTGAGCTCTGAATTGGACTGTAGTCTGTTTTGTGAATTGAACAAATTCTGTTTCTTTCAATTCTTGTTTTTACTATTAAAAATAACCCTTGGGTTTGCTTCAATCATGCTTGAGAGTTAGTTTTTATTAAGTTTGACTTCTGTGCATAGTTTAAGATAGTTATTTCCAGCATGGCCCACTAAGATGTATCACTTCCTCTTTCTAGAGCATTAGCAGTTATATCTTTAGAAGCAAGAATCTCTGGCATTTTTTGTAAATTTAGCAATAGCAGGGCTGAGCTGTGTGATGCTATTTTACTGGATCGTAACTAGTTTCTTATGGAAAAAAGTTTTAACTGATTAAAAGATATTGTCATTTTCCATATTAAGCTATTTTACAGAACTCATAAATGGAGGCAATTCTAAATGTTCTTCTAGCATAAGACCAATGCAGAGTTTTAGTTGATAC
This sequence comes from Rhineura floridana, assembly GCF_030035675.1. NCBI lineage: Eukaryota > Metazoa > Chordata > Lepidosauria > Squamata > Rhineuridae > Rhineura > Rhineura floridana. Next base: position 66,669,803 of record NC_084489.1, read on the forward strand.
TGCAGTTTTTATATTTTATATTTCAAAATATTTAACATAGTATCTTGCAAAAAAATACAAACAAATGTGCCTAATTGCAAAGAAAAAACCCACAATCATCATGATTTATGTTTGATTACTTTTTTGTGTTGCTGCTATTGTAACATTTTTCTCATATACGTCTATATTTCCAGTATGGCCTTCTTGACATTTCTGTATTGATTTTTTACTGTTCAAATATTCAATAAATGTAAATATTTATATCCCTAAATGTTTTTGCATTGTACTGTAGCTTCTCACTTTTCATTGTTTGTTATAATGTTGTATTTGTTTTGTAAATTACTTAGACTGCCTTAAGTATTAACCAGTTATCATACATAAAATAATAAATTTGTATCAACATTCCAGTAAGTGTTGTGCCATGCTACAATTTCTTGTATGTCTTATACACTAATGTTCTGTGCCAAATTGATTGTACCCACATATGGATGGTAACTCTTGGATTTTCCATTAATTAGCAGTCAATATTCTAGATGCAGTTAATTCCAATTTTTTATTTGTTTACAATTTATCATTTCATTTTCCCCAGCGATATAACTCCATTGTCCAGTTTTAATTTGTGTCCTGTAATTTCACTAATCTTTCTTTATAACTTAGTCTAGAATATTAATTTCTTTGTAGTCCCACCAAAAGTGCTTAATCTGTCTTGTCTGATGCATATCGCCAGGATAATGCAGTAGGAAATTTATTTTAAAAACTTGTATTCTGTAAGGAGTGAGATACCATGTGTGTTTTATAGCACACATGAAAGTGTGTTTTCTCTTGCTGCAGCATCACATGGAATATTGGACTATTTTTACATATAATACACCAGTCATAATTGGTTATTACAGTTGTAAACATTTTTCCCACCTGTTTCTAATACTAACTTTTGTTTCTTGAACTTCCAATAAAAAAATAAAATTTTAATACCCCAAATTCACAGAAAGGGACGTTATTTGATGATAATTCAAATTTGTAGGTGATCTTTAAACGATAGTTTGAAGGCTTTATTAATACTTGGATGTTGGCATTTCATGCAGGCTGGTGTCAACTTAAAATCTTGGCATAAAATACGTAGTAAGTTTTGATTGCCAAATCAAGATTTTGTCAAAATATGTAGCGTACAGAGAATTGACAGACCCATATCAAACTTTAGTTGGCAGCTGAAAAACTAACAACCTTTGACACAGGAGAGCAAGCAAATGCCCTATGTATGACTCCACTTTCACCACATTCTCTGAGCCTGAAAGCTTGTGAAATCAGATGTGTATTTAAATCTTTTCACTTAGTGTGCCTAGGAGGAAAAGAACAAAGCTTAGGGTCAGTTTGTAATAATTCCACATTTATCATTTGCTATTGTAGTGGCTTGTGAGGGATGAAGTAATTGTTCTTTAACAGTTTAAAAATACAAGCCAAAACATACGTAGGCTACTGGTCTTCTGCTATGCTTTGTTCACAGGACATCAGCTAGCTTTAAATGCTACATTACATGCATGATTGATTGGGCAGCTAGTTGATGTGTTCAGCTGTTTATTCTGCATGCTCATTGCGTTTATAGTGCCATCAATTGGGGAAAATGTCTGAAATAAAATTGTTTTTCAGGATTCAGTTTTGGAGAAAGAGTTATGCTGTCTTCATCTTAAAGCTTGACAAAAACCGGAACTTGATTATTTACTTTTATGCCCTCTACTTTCATGTCCTTAACACTTGTTGATACTGTGTAATAAAGGTGGGTGGCTTGTATTGAACTTGCGTGTTCTGTATCTGTATATGAAATACTGTGCAAAAAGGGCTGAGGGATTAGAAGAACTACACAACAAAGGCTTAGTTATGCTTTTACTGTCTCTGTTAAGTAAAACACTGGTTGGGGTGGGGGGAGCGCTATACAGTATACAAAGACATTCTTTGCTCAACCTGAAAATGGTTACAAATTAGCAGGAACTCAAATAGCTGATCACAACTGGTTCTGTGGAACACAAATTGGATTATAAGCATATATAGGAAACAGCAAAAAGTTAGCAATTCTTTTTATATGCAGGCTTGCATTGGGGAATAGGTGTTGGTTAGAAGTTGCCATACAGAACATGAGATCTGACTCTTAACTGTGACAGGCCTGTAGAACTGTGTATATGCTATAGAAAACAGAAGGCTTTTTTGGTGCTAATTCACACTGGGTCCTGCCAGATAAGCTGTACGCAGAATGGAACATATGAGCAAGCTCATGATCTCCCATATTTAAAGAAAAATTTGTGAACAGTCCTACATATTTTATTTTAAGAGTATACATAGGTATGCAATTATCCCCTCATTTTTTTTTCAGCTGATACATCTCATGTACAATGTTCACACAAGGGAGGTGCAAGAGGTGCATTATAGGCTGGCCAATAGTATCAGATCCACTGTACTTAAGCAAATGTGTCTTAAAAGAATAGTGAAGACTTCTAAAAAATCCTTCTTCGTTGCTGGGTTTGCTAATAAGTATTTCTCATATACTCTTTGCCCATAGCATAGACTTTAAGCAGACAATCATTAGCAAAACAGGAGCAATTTTGCCCTTCACCGTTTCTGTGGTACAAACACCTGTCTAGCATTGGTAGCTTAACATCTGTACAAATGTAGGGGGGAGTGTGGGGTGCCTAGCTCTGATAGTGTGTGTATGAGAAGGAAAGCCAATTTGCTATATTATTCCTAACTGCTGCTGCTTTCCCTCTCTGCTTTACATGAGGACTGATTCTTTACCTGTTGGTCATGGCTGCATTTAGAATACTAGTCTTTAACCTCTTCAAGCTCTGGAACCACATTTAGGCCAAGCATGCATTTGGGGACACATCTCTTAATTTTTTACCGTATATGTGTATGATGGTAGTATTGTTGCAACCCATCTTAGGTCGGACTTTGACCCACACACCAAATGAAGATCAGTTAAATAATTTAGGAGACAAGGTGCTTGACATCTGGGTGACAAGTAATCATCTATACCAGGTAATATTCTGAAGGCAGTGCATTGTAGCTGCAACCATGTGAAAATCCAAGGAGGAGGTGTTTCGGTCATGTCTCCAGGCCACCTTGCACTGATTAGTAGCGTGTCAGAATTGTAGCAACAAATGACGAAAACTTCACTAAACCTGCATTTTGGATTTGAAGATGTTTCTTATGATAGTGACTTTGAATAAATGTTGTGATTCAAATTATGCATGTTGTAGAAAAAGTGGATAGAGAAGTTTTTCACTCTTATAACACTAGAACTCAGGCATATCCAATAAAGCGGAATGTTGGAAGATTCAGGTCATACAAAAAAAGTACTTCACACAGCACATAGTTAAACTATGGAATTTGCTCTCACAAGAAGTAGTGATGCCACCAACGTGGATGGCTTTAAAAGAGGTTTAGACAAATACATGGAGGATGAGGCTGTCAGTGGCTTCTAGCAGCAATTGCTATACTATATTCTGCCTCTCCCGTTGGAGGCAGGATGCCTGTGAATGCCAATTGCTGGGAATCACAAGTAGGGAGAGAGCTGTTGTGCTTAGGTCTTGCCTTTGGGCTTCCCATAAGCATCTGGTTGGCCACTGTCAGAATGGGATGTTAAACTTAATGGGCCATTGACCTGATCCATCTGGCTCTAATGTTCTTATGATTTGGAAATGGAAAAAATTAAAATATATTTTTCTCTTAGGAAAATATGTGTTAAGGCATAAGCTGAAACTTAAAATGTAAACAGTTGTATACATGGTAAGGATAGTATTTCCCTGCATAATTTTTCCGCACAGAGAAAGCTTTGATATCTATCCTGATAAGGTAGTTGGACATGTTAATTTTGCTTTTCATTAGCTTTGTGTAAATTTTCATGAATGCTGGTAAATAAGGAAAATGCAAAAATATGTGGTTGTCATTCTTCAATTCCAAAATGTCTGTGTATTGACTCTCCAACTATTTTTCATGGAGTAAATATGGTTCTGTGCATATAGCAGTAAGGTATTATGAATATTCCACTGGTAGCAAAGGAAGGATGGGTGTTGTTTTGCCTTAGCAATTATACCCCCAAAGGGCATTGTATGAAAGTTGCATAGTTAGTGATAGCAGACTAAATGGGAGGAAATTGCACTATCCATTCAGCATCTGTTCCGTGATGCTCCCACAAACTATTTCAATACGTTGAGAATTTCCTGTAGCTACTTTGAAGCCTTTGGGAGCCAAGTTTGGGAGGAGGGGAGGATAAGTTGACCAGGTACAAAATTCAGTTTTTGAGCTGAATTAAATGTGCCCTACCAAAAACACCAGAACTTTTGCATTAAAAAAGTCAGAGAATACATAGTCCTGGAGGGTTACTTCAAAATTAATTTTCTAAAGCCTTCTTTCCACTTTGTCTCATGGCGTGTATCCACCCTCAATAAATTTTCTAGAAAGAGTGATGTATGCTCTTTTCCTCTACCCCAATGTCTGAATTGCACATAACTAGTTTCTTCAGCCATTCCTAATATCTATATATTAAATCACCTTTTACTGTTGCTTTCCTAAAAATCCTTTTTTGCAGGCTGAAGCAGCACAAACTAGATACCTCCTGTGATTTGCATCAGAACTAAGTTGCCCACATGCCTAAATCTTTGATATTGTGACTTAAAGAAATATTCACCCTTGGGTGTTTGTGTGTGCGTGTGTGTCTTGTGTACATTACTTCTGTTGATTGGCAGCTGTCTGAAGCAGAGTTGGCTGAATTTTAAAGACATATTTTAATGCAAGTTTTATTTTAAATGCCTTACATTATTTGATATGACATTAAAATATGTAGGTGTTCTTGTTTTAAATTAGACTTTATATTACTAGGCACTTAAAAAAAAGAATGCCCTAGTTTATGCACATAAGGCTAAGGCCAACAGCAGCAAGAAAACACAACTTATATTTACTCTTTGGATTTTGTTTGTAGCCTGTAGAAAAAGGATCATATCAACAGAGCCACCTAAGCTGAAGCTTCATTATTACATTAAATTACCAGCTTGCTTGAGTCTTCCGAGTCTCACATGGCAGCTTTCCCTCTGATGGTAAGATAAGACTCTACAATAGTTGTGATAGTCTTGGTCTTGAATGGAATTACTCCTTTGCTCCATCAGTCTTGTAGGAGCTAATGTGGGCTGGAGGGAGGCTCATATTCTCAAACTTGATGTTCCAGCAGAAGGTGCTTATTTCCAAGTTTTTTCATCCCACTTGGAAGATGATTTTTAAGCGAGAGGAAGTGGGGGAACCTGTGGCCCTCCAGATAGTTGGTTTCCAATTCCCATCATTGCTGACCATAGGCCATGCTGGTTGGGGCTGATGGGAGCTGGAGTCCAGCAACATCTGGAGGGCCACAGATTCCCCACTCTGATTTAAGACTTGGCTTGGCTTCTTATGATTCTATTTTGAGCTTATCCATTATAACTTGCTCTGCCAGCTTGCAGTCATCTTCTACTCAGTTTGTTCCAGAAAGTGATAATCTTGAAGTTGAGTGCCTTGAGGGCAGAAACATATGTAGTGGGGTGGAGGCATTAATACCATTGAATAACACAGGGGCTACATTTTTTGGATTAGGTTTAGGTTAATCTGGGACTGCCCACCTGACAAAACCTGACATCATCATGATGTCAGATGATTGACAGGTAGGGAAGAGGAGGAAAATATACTTTTTCCTCCTCCCAAAAAGCATGAACAACAGTACTACTGCAGTCTTGTTCCAGACTAGCTGGAGTCCTCGACAAGAGCTCAAGGATGATACAATTTTTTCTTGGCATCTTTTATTCAATTAAACGTCTATAATGCCCTTCAAAAATAATTCTTGAGGCAGTTTGCAAATGAAAAAAGGTATTTATTTATTTATTGCATTTGTATACCACCCCATAGCCGAGCTCTCTGGGCGGTTGACAACAATTAAACATTAAAAATAAATGTACAAATTTAAATATACAAATTTTAAAAAGCAATTTAAAAACACATGCTAAAATGCCTGGGAGAAGAGGAAAGTCTTGACCCGCACAGAAAAGATAACAGTGTTGGCGCCAGCTCAACAGGGGGATCATTCTAAAATTTGGGGGCCACCACTTAGAAGGCTCTCTCCCTTGTCGCCAGCTTCCCTTGGAGTAGGCACCCAGAGGAGGGCCTTTGATGTTGATTGAGCGTGGGGTACGTGTGGGTTCATGTCGGGAGAGGCTTTCCATCAGGTATTGTGGTCCCAAGCCGTGTAAAGCTTTATAGGTTAAAACCAGCACCTTGAATTGAGTTCGGAATCATACAGGCAGCCAATGCAAGCGGGCCAGAATCGGTTTTATATGTTTGAACCGTCTGGTCCCTGTTACCAATCTGGCCTCTGCATTTTGCACAAGCTGCAGTTTCCAAACCATCTTCAAAGGCAGCCCCAGATAGAGCGCATTGCAGTAATCTAACTTGGAGGTTACCAGAGCATGGACAACTGAAGCCAGGTTATCCCTGTCCAGATAGGGGCATAGCTGGGCCACCAACCTAAGTTGGTAGAAGGCTCTCCGTGTCACCGAGGCTACCTGACCCTCAAGTGACAGAGATAGTTCTAGGATAACCCCCAAGCTACAAACCTACTCCTTCTGGGGGAATGCAATCCCATCCAGGACAGGTTGGACATCCACCATCTGGTCAGAAGAACCACCCACTAGCAGCATCTCAGTCTTGTCTGGATTAAGCCTCAGTTTATTAGCCCTCATCCAATCCATTGTCGCAGCCAGGCACCGGTTCAGCACATTGACAGCCTCACCTGGAGAACCTGAAAAGGAGAAATAGAGCTGCATGTCATCAGCATACTGATGGCAACACACTCCAAAGCTCCGGATAACCACACCCAACAGTTTCATGTAGATGTTGAACTGCATGGGGGACAGAACTGATCCCTGCGGAACCCCATACTGGAGAGTCCAGGGTGAATAATGGAAAATATACAATCAAAAGAATAAAAATAGTACAATTATAGAAACTTACTGGATATGAAACCGTTTTTGGCATAATGTGCTGGGAGAACACTTTAGTACGATTTGGTCATAACTCATGCCTAGGATTTAAAACCTTTCTTATTCTGACCTCTACATATTAGATCAAAGCACTGTATTTTTTACACTAGTCAATGTGTAAATTGCTATAGCAGGTGAGTGCTGTTTCACCCATGTCCTGCATGTAGGCTTCCCATATGCATTTGGCTTTCCAGTACTAGACAGGCAATTGGTCTGCTTCAGCAGGGCTGCTTGTATGGTCATAAATGGGAGATTATGTCCACAAAAGGCCAAGAGTGAGACTTAAACTTTTAAAAGACATTGGAAGTTTCTTCAAGTGAAGTTTCTATCAAACAATATTGTAAATAATGGGAAATCAAGCACAAGTGCTGCAGGACTAGGGCAGGATATACACCTGTGTGACCAAAATATCCTGAAAGCAGTAGTAGTTCACTGATTTGAGGAAAATTATAATCACTCTTGAAAGCAAAGCACCTGTCTTAAATGATAGCTGCTATTTATGTACACTGAAAAGGGCATATTAAATTAGTGGCACTGTAAATCTAGATCTTTATCAAGTGTCTTGGTGTGTAAAAGTGGGTGAACACATATTTCTAATCCAGGGGCAAGTTGGAAAATTATAGGTGAATGCTAATTTGGGGGTCTGAATTGGTCCTCTACCTTCATAACAGAGGTCAATAGGTAATGTGAACACATGAAGATTCTGCCATTTGTCTCTGGTAGATGTCTGGTAGACTTTCTGCTTCATTTCCTGTTGAACAGACCTCGAGTGAGTGCTTTTGATTGCTTTATGTGTGAACCATGACTTGAAAGACCTTTTAAAAGCTAATTAACCTGTTATGCTTTACCGGAGCCAATCTCTGGATTTTGAGAGTGCTTCCATTGATACCAGTGCAGTTGAAAGTAAATTTGAAAGTTCACTATAAAATATGTATGTAGCTATTTTCCCAATTTAATTTTTATGCCAGCTTACAAATAAGTATATAATATTTAGCAGCATATATAATTTGATTAGTCCACCTGTCTATACTTAAATACATTATATATTGCCTTGAAAAATGCCATAGGCTCACTGCCTACTATCTTGATAGGATTCTTACTTGCCATAGGTGATTAGCCAAGTGGCTATTTACAAGCCTTTTTCAATATGTATCAAGTGACTTTAGCATTTGGATAAGCTATTTCTCTTGGAAGCTAAAGTGATATAGCACCTCTTTTCCCTGGCCTTTGATACCTGAGATATTAGCTGCATAGCATTTTGTAAGTCAAAACTAAACTTCAGCAGTAACACACATCAGTCATAAAATTTGAGAGGGTGGTTGTTATAACTCCTGGGATCTTAATTTAAAACTTGCACTCTTCAATCTATTCTATAAACTCCATGCATTTTTTTCTTACTAAAACTCAACAATACCTTTTGAAACCTATGTAGAGGAGGAGAGGGAGACTAATCACGTTTTTTTTAAATGGCTAGAAATGTCTCGAACAGTTTTCATAAAGTATAACTGTGTTCAAACATACATGATACTTCGGCCACTGGAGGGCTCCAATATTTTTCCCCATTTCAGCAGTGAATCCTGAATGATAACTGCAGTAGCTTCAGTTGGATCACTTCATTGTCTGTACACCACTCTGTTTACAAAATTTCAAAAATGAACTCTCTGTGGACAGGGTGGATTGATTTAAACCAAGTTTCCCATTGATTTACATCATATTTCCTAAACAATGGTGCAAATGTGTCCATTAAACCAAGTTAATTTACAACTAAATACAGGAATACCCCGCATTAACATACGCAATGGGACCGGACCGTGTATGTAAAGTGAAAATGTACTGAAAGTGAAGCAATTATCTATGCATGTACTGCACTGCAATCGTCACTAGATGGCAGCGGCGTCATGCCATTAATTGTCCGTAATTGCTAAGCGTGTGTACGTTAGCGGGGTATGGTGGCTTATGGAGCATGTCCATTATTGCGAGGGTCCGTTAAACGAAGGTACGTAAATCGGGGTATTCCTGTAGAGTATTAATATTGCAATGAGTTCATGCATTTTGCACTTTATACATTTTGTAGGCTTTCCTTTTTCATCTATAGAAGAAGTGTCTTTAAAATATTCCCTCATATAGTGTTTATTAATGATCAGTAGCCATGACAGTTTGTGGCATTAAGTATGGGGATACAGGAACCTGAGCACTGGACAAATCTTGTCTTCTTTTCAGTGTTGCTCCTTTTTCTTTACTTTGCCTTGATTCAGCTCCATCCTCACAGACAAAAGTGACAAACAAAAATGAAATATTTATGACTGTTAGGTCAAATTAAGATCTGATAGTGACTGGGCAGACTAGGTTAATTTCATCACATGAAAATGAAATGCTTCTGCTTGATAGGTAGAGTGTAAAAATGGTGAGAAATTACCAAATTTGTTCTTCTATAGAAAAGTTTCCTTCAAATTAATGCATCTGGTAGAAGCATTGATTTAGTTTAGAGATTAATTGTAAGGCAAAAATGTTTTTATTCAGATAGTTTAATAATAATTTAGTTATTCTTTAAGAGAAACCTGGTATAGTAAATATCCACTTATCAACTGTTCATAGTCCACCCAAAAAAATCACAAATCCTTAAAAGTCCCAACAAAAAGTGTTTGGTTCTCCTTGTGGATATGCTTGGTAGCCCTGGAATAAGAACGCTACTTGCAGTTTGGTAACCGGTTAAAGAGCAGGCAGCAGGCATAAATGGATAGTTCTCACAATGGAGTGATATAAGAAGTGGGGTCAAAGAGTATCTGGGACCAGTGCTTTTTATCTTGTTTATAAATGATTTGTAGTTAGGAGGAAGCAGTGAGGGTTTAAATAAAACCAAGTTATTTAAGATGGTAAAAACAAAGATTGCTAGGAACTCCAAAAGGGACTCTCCAAACTTGCTGAATAGACATTTACAATGGCATATGTGGTTCAGTGTAGGAATGTGTATAAAGTGATACATGTTGTGGCAAAAAAAATTCCAAACTTTACACTTAGGCCTGGTTTGCATGTCATGGTAAGCCATAGTTTTTCTTTCTTCAACAAACTACAAAAAACCACAAAGTGTGTTTGATTGTGTGGCAATCAGGCAAAAAATGACTAATTTAGTGAAGCTTGGTTCCTTTGTGGCACTTTAGTACTGGCACTCTACCAGCCCCCTTATCACTGGCCACCTGCACACACAGTGTTGAACTTCTTGGCACACTTTGACCAAGCCATACCAGCTTCCTTCCATTTAATGGAACTCCCAATGTTCCCTGGAGTTGAGAATCACCTAAACCTGGCCCTTGCACCTCTCTTCTGTTATTTCTTGTTCTATATAAGCCTCCAGTTAATAACTCTCCCCCTCCCTTGCAAATGTTTGGGTAAAGTGAATTCCTTGAAAAATATACCAATCTTCAGAGGGGAATAAGCAGGGGGCAGGACATACTTTCTTTCCAATGTTTTGGAAGACAAAAAAAACCATGATGATGCCAGCAACAAGGGTCTCTCTCTGTCCAGCAATGTGTAAAGCAACTTTCACTTTGCTTTTAAATGCCCAGACAATCACTCCACAAGTAACCTTGATCTGCTGATTATAGTTCCTGTCAATGCTGATTGTTGGACACTTGTAGGGAGTTCAGCCAGAGTTACAAAGTGAATGCCTAGCTCTCAAGAATGATGAGATGCACTGGAACACCATTGACTAACACCATTAGGCTGTAGAAGAAGGTCCCCCCGCCCCGGAGATTATCTGCCAGAGGGGATGTCCAGAAGGTGACAGTATATCGATGTTTTTGAGAAATGCCAGTGTACAAGTCCATAAATCCTCCTTTGGCATCCACAGCATGAGGGACCATGCTATAGAAGCACTTACGGTTGTAGTATCCTGCCCCATGCCTCCCAGGAATCAAAATGTGTATGTGGGATGAATTCAGGCACCCAATGCTCATGGAAGCTAAGCTCACAGAACCCTTGAATGACTTTGTTTATCCACCACATCTGCAAGGTAGTTTCTTCCAGACAGAGATAGTCTCTCCAAGCATCTCACAAGTGATGGATTTACCTACCCCAAAGGTAAGACTCTGGACATTGGAAGCCAGCTTGCATAGGGTCATGGACACTGCACATCATATTGTGCAGCCTCTGCAAGGGCCAAAGTGATCTCAACAATTTGGGCGAGGGTTGCCCTTAACATCTGAAAACTGCCCTAGAGAAACGAACATCATCACTGTCTCTCAGCTTCAACATGGTCAGCCAGAGTGTCTCTGTTTTGGGGAGGATCCATCTCTGCATGCCCTGGACTAGTTCTGGATTCAGCTGCTCATCAATGACTGCTGTAGCAAGTGCAGTAACTTCCTGTTTCACTGCCAGTGCACACTGTCTATGTGACCCCTGAAGACTGAAATTATGTGCTGGAAGAAGGCCCCTTTCTGTGTTGAGAAGACATCCAGCAAGGACTTCATGGAGGCATATCTAGAGTTCATGTTCACCCCTCTTTCTTTTCTCATTTTATCTACTATTGAAGCATAGACCAATATAGCACCAAAGGTGATCTTTAAAGGTATGAGCATCAGTAGAGCATCTTAAAGCAGGGATTGTTGCAGCTGCTTTTTAGAAGTGGTATGGTGTGATGCTCCTTCCTTAGCATTAAAAGACCTGTGGTGATAGGGGTTGATGAGGGAGGAGGGAGTTTGATGCTGGCATTGCTATGAGTGAATGGTGGAAGATGATAGAGGTGAGAAATGTGTGAATATTTTTCATTAACGGAGTGTGTAGAGGAGGAGGATCCTTCTTGCAGCCTGGGCTCTTTCTGGGAGGAAGGACGGGATAGAAATTTAAATAATAATAATAATAGTAATAATAGATGTGGGCAATTTGGAAAATGATTATCAGAGTTTGGGGCTGGATGCTGATGGTGTGTTGGTAGTTGGGGGAGGATGGGCATTTGTTCTGATGATGGTACTGAGAAAGATATTTAAAGGGGGAAATGAGGGCCAGCAATTTTCCAGATCACATTCAGGATTCAATCCTTTTTACCCCTAATGAAAGCTAGCACCTTGAAGTAACTCTTGCATGTTGTCTCCATTTCCCAAAGCTATCTGATTCTTGTGAACTTGGTAATCAGAGTTAGTAATAACTTTCTCTAAAGAAGAGAAGAGAATGTTGTTGTAAAATGCAGAGAGGGCAGCTCTAAGAAAGGTATACATGTTTAGTTGTATGTTGCTGCACTTTCAAAAGTTGCCATAGTATTTTAATAGTGGCAAAATAAGAAATAGTGGGGAGCACAAGGGCATCTATCCTTGCACTTGGACTTATTTAATATTGCCAAATTCTCCCTCATTCATTTTAGTGTCCATTCAGGTTATCTCTTAGAGCTACCACAACCAATCATTCTCAGGGAGCATCTCCCTGCCTGAACTTTAACTTGCCTTCTCCCTGCACATTCTCTGATGCTTCACATAATGTTTCTCTGCAGTATTTGTACCCATGTCAGTAAAGTAACCATCTTTTCATCTAGAGTTGAAGATAAGCAGCTCCAATTTCAAATACTAATTTTTAAGAAAATAGTATATTGACTTTGTAATTGTTCAGTTTTTGGAGGCAAGGGTATGCCATTTGTAGGTATGTTAGTGAGGTGTTCAGTAAGGTAAAAATGAAAAACGGAATTTGAGAAAGAAAACAATTGATAGAATATGAACTTTAAATTTCCTTTTCCCTCTCAAGCGAAGGCATTTAATTTACCAACCAGCCCAAAAGCATTACCACCCTTGAGTGCAACCTTCAAGTTATACACACCTTTTTTCTTTAGATATTCTTATCTTGCAGTTCATCCTCTTATTACACAAGGATATTCTCTGAGTGTATCTATGTTCATTATTATTATTATTATTAAGGTGCCTAGACCTCCTGCTTGATCATGGCATCTTGTATGATTTCTATAGAAAATGTCTCTCAGCAGAAACTCTACTGTGTTTTATAGAAATATGTGACCTTGAAGTTTAGTTACAAGTCTTATCTATTTGCAAAATGAAAAGCCATAGAACGTGATGCTATGTTCACTTAGTTTTGAATAAAGTGCAAAATGTAACTGATACTGTTAATTAACTTTTGTGTTATTAGGCTTCTGTCTCCAGACTTTTCCTTAAGAAAGTTAATGCTGATACAATGGCCTGAACAGCTTTTGTTTAGAGCAAGATTATTCTTGTTTCTTTATTCACATAGATCTTAACAGATTTTTAATTGTTGAAGGTATTCAACACCACCTGCATATCCCCATAGGCAACAACTTCAACATATCCACAGCTGCTTAACATTTTAACAATAATGTTAATGTTAGGAATGGGATTTTTTGGGCAGTGCCACTTTGAAAGCATTCCTTTGACCTGACAGGTGGTATTGATTTGAGTTTGTTCATTTGTCCACTATCCACTGCTTTTATTGGTCCAACTTTTTATCCCCCAAAATATTGGTATTTTAAATGGAAATAGTGATATTTTGAAAGGAAAAAAAGAAAGGAAAACGCCTTCATCTCCTCTGTTTACAGAGACTGGCTGTTCTCCTTTTGGAAAGGAGGAAAGCAGCTTTCAGTGCCCTCACCTTCCTCTACCTCCTCTTTGGCAAGCCTAGAGCCCTTAATGTGGGCAAAACTTCTAGTCTGTAGGTTTCCCCGTTAATCATTTAACAGGTTAATATTACTGTACAGAGATTAAAAGGCAAACCTAGGGTGGCTCTACCACATTAAGGATTCTCTAGAGACTCTGAAGAACTAGGCTTGTCTTTTAATCTTTATTATAGGATTGGCTTGTTTCCTCCTGTTAGGAGCTTGGATTATTCGGGGGGGGGGGAGGGAGACCGACCAACCAACCTGTATTGCTGTGTTCTGAGTAAAATCAATAAAAGCACAATATATTCTAGGAGAAAAAAATCTGGTGTTGGGGGAAAGCCGCTGAAGTTCGGAGCAAACAGAATCGCTCTGCAAAGATGAAGAATATGCAGACCACTTAAAATTCAGGTGCTAAATCTGAGTTCAGCAGAATTCTCTCCCACCCCTACTTAACATTATTGCAGTGCCACAGTCTTCTCGGCAAGTTCACTTTTTAAAAACATATTTAACTTTTCAATACAAAAAGTAATAGAACTGCTTGTTTTAATTAGCAAAGGTTTTAACACTCTGTTTTAAACTTTGTATAGCAACTACACATACTTGTAGTTCTTCTCTCTTCCTTAACTCTTACCTCAAACTGCTTCTTTTAAGTTACGTAAACACAGACCTTCTTTAGATATTCAACATAAAACAAACTACTTATTTTCAAAGCTTACTGGGAATTTCCCCCTTCTCCCATTTGCATTTTCTCTTGGTTCACAAAGAGACTTATGGCCATGTGAGGATCGTTGGAAAATGGAAGGATAGGGTTTGGGGGAAGTGGCAGTGAAGGTGGGTGTAGGTGCTGAAATGAGTCTTGCGTATCACTGTAAACCATTGGCTATCGCTCATTGGCTGATACATCTGCTGTGGTACAGGGAGTGCAGCTAGTTGAACAGTCACAGTGTCATCAGCCATTCAAAGGCAGCATCTGACTCCCTCATAGTTCTGGCCATGCATTCAGTGCCCTCCATAATGCTTATATGGGCGTGTTTTACACACCAGGGGGAAACCTGCCTGTCCCAAAATCTGCTTTCTGCTTCATGAATGTTTAGCTCTTAGTCTCGATCATCTATTCTAGAGCTGGGGGCCTTTTTCGACATTATTTGGCCCCACCCCACAGGTGAAGTTTGACATGTGGGAAAGGCAATCCACCTGTCAATCACATTACATGACATCATATGATTGACAGATGTATTGTTCTGTCCACAAAGCTCAGGAATCATAGTGAAAGAGGTGTTGCCAGCCCTGTGCTTTGCAAGCCACTTTGCACTGCTCCTTTCAACCTCTGATTTTGGAGGGTGAAAGGAGTAGCATGAAGCCACTCCCCCGCCCAGCAAGGTGTACTCCTACCACCAATGATGGGTGGTTGGGAATGCACCTTGCTCCTGCTAAGGAATAATCAGAAGTCCACTTTAAGCTCACAATAACTTGGAAGCTACACCCTTACTTGCCCCACACCAGTCCAGGTTTGGCCTGCAGGCTGGAGATTCTCCACCCTGACTATTCCCTGTGTCTTTTGATTGCCTTTATGAAGCTCTTTAAGCTGTACAAAATCATTTTCCTATTCCTTAGCCTTGCTGCCCCCTGCACATTTGTTAGTGCCACCTCTCCTTGCAGTTGCTGCTAAGAGGGAGCCTGGCTCCTCAGGTTTCAAGTATGAAAAAAGAAGAAACATTATAACTAATTTTTATGAGCATATATAAGTTCCCTTAGGATTGGGAACACAAAGCTGAGTCGTACTTAGCAGGATAGGAATGCACTTTCCTAGAGAGTACCCCTTACAAGATATATTTCAGAACAGGGATGTCTCTTTGCTAGAAGCATGAAGGGTGGACCAGTGGGAGCATCAAAGACTGCTGGACAGCAAGTTCTGCTGTACTGATAATCTTTCCCGCTATTCAGTTGCTGTCTAATGACCCAAGAGCCAACTCATTGTAGGATAGATCTTCAACTTCAAAAGAGTCTCTTTCTTGCACTATCTAATGTGATTGTCTAGACCCAGTAGAAGATGTTGATGGTTCTAGTGATGCCTCCTCAACTGATGTCTGCCTGTGGTCAGAAAAGAGAAGCAGTGAATCCTTCATTCCTGGAGACTGCTATTGCCTTGGTAGTGTTATTTTGGTCACACTTGCTGGATCGTCACCTTGTAGTGGTGCGTGGGCTTGAGTGTTCCAGTGACCCCTGTGAGTGATGCTGTCGGGAGTCATGTACTCCCAGCAGGGTCACGCATGGCAGTAAGGTCAAGGGAGAGGAACCAGACAAAGAACGATCCAAGAATGTCCTCAATGGCAGAACAAGCAGAGGATAACAATGTGTATGTTACAACGGCTATGAAGGTGGATGAAGGCTGCAGCAGATAAAAGACTTCCAATTGTCATGGTATCCATGCCATTGGATCAAAGCCTTTTTCTGTCAAGATTGTGTATTGATCATTGTGTGCCGATTTCCCCACATAAAACAAATTCACGCACAAGCGTCTTCCAACCAAAATAAAACAAAAGTCCCATAATTTTGATTTATGGCCAGAAACCATTGGGAAAGAAGGAGTTGGCAATAGCAACCTGAATGGAATTCTGCTTCTGACTAAATGTGCAGAGCATAATCTTGTTATAACAAACATGCTCTTTCACCAGAAAAAATAAATTTAAAACATCATGGAAGCATGCTTGGTGGAAACACTGGCATCTCCTGGGTTACTTAATTGTCCATGCTAGAGATGGTCATGATGTACTCCTCACTGCTGATCAGATCACCGATTAATTTGATCCACTATGGCCATTAATATTGCTCCTCAATGTAGGCTCCAAGGAAGAAAACCAAGATGTAAAATGAACAACTATTCCCTTCAAGATCCTATTAAGTGAGCTTGTTTTCAAATAACGCTTAAGAAATATCTACCTATGGAATTCCCTGAAAACATCAAGGAACACTGGGTTAAAGTGAAGACTTTGATTATTGCAGCACATGAACAAAATAATAGATACAAAACTTAAGAAACATCAGGATTTGTTTGATGAGAATGATACTGAGATTGAATGTATCATCAACAAGAAAAGGAAAGCCTTCCAGCTATGGCAGAATGATATTGACTGTGCTGCTAAGGAGAAAATCTATGCCAGTGCAAAGGCTGAGTTCCAAGGAAAAACTAAAGAACAAGAATGCCTGGTGGATAAAGAAAGCTCAAGAAATCCAGCATTTTGCAAATGCTCATGATATACAGCAGTTTTTTTAATGCCACAAAGGCCATCTATGGACCGACAAATTCCGTACGTTCAGTGGATGGTACAAAACTTCTTAAGGATAAACTATGTATTGCACTGCATTGGAAAGAGCATTACCACAACCTCCTTAATCATAACTCTATTGTGGCTGGTGAGGTCTTCTCGCAAATTCCACAACAACAAACTAGAGACGAGCTTGCAGTATCCCCTAATTTGGATGAAGTCAATAAAGTCATTAATCAAATGAAGAATAATAAAGCTAGTGGACCTGATGGGATTCCTGCTGAAGTCTTTGAAGAAGTTGGGCCTAAACTTACACAACAACTTCAGAAGCTCATCTAAAAGATCTGGATGAGGGTGGAGATCCCGGAAGACTTTAGAGACACCATAATTATCACTCTTTTTAAGAAGGGTGATAGAACAGACTGTGGGAGCTATTGAGGCATGTGTATTCTTGCTACCGCAAGTAAAATCCTTGCAAAGATCCTCACAAATCGCCTCCTACCTATCTTAGAAGATATCCTCCCCAAATCCCAAAATGGTTTCTGCCCTTCCAGGGGGACAGTGGACATGATCTTCACTGCACGACAACTTCAAGAAAAATGTTGGGAGGAAAACCAACCTTTATGTATAGCATTTATTGATCTGACTAAGGCCTTTAATACTGTGAATCGAACTGCTTCCTGGACCATCCTTTGGAAAATTGGGTGCCCTGATAAATTTGTGAATATTTTGTGACTCCTTCATGACATATCAGCAACAATTTTGGATAACAATGGCTTCCAGAGCGATCCATTCAGAGATGGATCAAGCGTAAAACATTGCTCAGACTTTATTTGCTATTTTCATTGCTATGATTCTACACCTTATTGAGGGAAAACTTCCTACTAGTGTGGAAATCATATACCGAACAGATGGAAAGCTTTTTAATCTCAGCAGGCTGAAAGCAAAAATTAAGATAATTACAACCTCTGTCATAGAACTTCAATATGCCGATGATAATGTAGTCTCCGCACATTCAGAGGAAGATCTTCAAACTATCCTAAATGTCTTTGCAGAAGCATATGAAAAGCTTGGCCTCTCGCTTAACATCAAAAAAACCAAAGTGCTTCATCAGCAAGTGTGAACCAATCCCTCTGTAGCACCATCAATCCAGCTTAATGGTGCGACGCTGGAGAATGTTGATCACCTTTCCTATCTTGGCAGCCATCTCTCTATAAACGCTGACATCAACACTGAAATGCTCTTTCAGACTGAAACATTATCTGAGCTCTGCAAGGGCCACATTCTCCCAAATGAGGCGTAGAGTGTTTGAGGATTGGGATATTCGCAGGGAGACCAAAATGCTTATTTACAAAGCCATTATACTATTTCTTAAAGCGAATCTAAAAAAAGTAACATGAGCATCAAGAACTGGGAAGTCTTGGCCCATGAACATCCAAATGGAGGTCGGCTATTATCAAAGGTGCTATGGACTTCGAAGGAGCACGGATGCAGAGCGAATGGGACAAACAAGCTAAGTGGAAGACACGTCAAACAAATCCTCAGCGTGACCAGCGTGTGGATCCAGAATTGGCCTCCACAGTCACTTATGGACCCACTCTTAAATACCTTATCTTGGAAGACAATCGTACTCAGCCACGAGTGATCGCCAATGAATGAATGACACATGTGAAACATGGACCATTTATAAACACCACTCCCAACTTCTTGAAAGATTCCACCAATGCTGCCTCCAGAAAATTCTGCAAATTGCTTGGGAAGATAGGCGGACTAATGTTAGCGTATTGGAAGAAGCAAAGACCACCAGTGTTGAAACAATGATCCTCCAACATCAACTTTGCTGGACCTGCCATGTTGTTCGAATGCCTAATTACCGAATGCCTAATTACTTTGGAAAGCAGCTACTTTAGTCCCAACTTAAGGATGGAAAATGGAGTATTGGTGGACAACAAAAGAGGTTTAAAGATGTTCTTAAAGATAATAAATGTAACATGAGCATCGATAACTGGGAAGTTTTGGCCCATGAGCGTCTCAGTTGGAGGTTGGCTATTATCAAAGGTGCTATAGACTTTGAAGAAGCACGAATACAGGGCGACAGTGACAAAGGAGCTAAGCCGAAGGCCCGTCATGCAAATCCTCATTGCTACTGTCTTCCATCTGGAAACCTATGTCCTCGCTGTGGGAGGCTGTGTAGATCTAGGATTGGCCTCCACAGTCGCTTACGGACCCACTGTTAGACCTTGTCTTCGAAGACAACCTTACTCGGTCATGAGTAATCACCAGTGGTAATTTGCTGCAAAATGCGGATGGATGTGTCCGATGGCTGGTCTCTTGTTATTGGTACCTATGTCGCATTCGTGATGGATGGACAACCTCGTGCTGCCCATGTGCAGTCACTCCAAGCTACTTCTCTCCACTTGGCATCTTTGTAGAAAAACCAGAATGTGCAGCAGACTCGTGGTGACGATTTGGGGACCTAACCCCAGTCTGAGCAGGTGCAGACTGTTTCTGAAGATGCTGAAGGATCTTGTAAGCAGGAGCCTTAGAGAAGACAGCAGCAGGTCAGCATGGGGGATGTTTGTCAGGGCCACTACTTTCAGAGTTGGCACCTGTTCCTGTCTTGAAATTCTTGGGGTCATTGCCTCAAATGGCCAGATGTTCTCAGGGTGAATGGTGATTGCCTAGATTGCACATTTGTCTATGTGGCTGGTCTGGGTCTCTTCCATTGACACTGATCAAGAATGTTAATGACACTGCCCACAGTGTAATCCAGAAATTGAAGCCAGGGATTGCATCTCTCCTTCTATAAGAATAGTTGCCAACTCATAAAAGAAGGGAATTATCCTGGTTTCCACTCTCAAGTGCTTGTTGTGAGTGATGGCTACCGTGAACATCTTCGCTGCTTTTTTATTTAACCCATTTAAGATGTTAGTAGGTAGTTCTGGGCTGCAGTCACTTTAAAGTTGCCTCTACTGGGCAGCAGCTGCAAAATGGTGTGCCTTGTGAGGGAGGGATTACAGTGTGGGAGTGGGGTGAGGAAAGGGACAAGGTGGGGAAAGCAACCTGTTCCCAAGCAGGAACAAATTCTTCAGGCAAAGCACCAGTGAAAGCTGCTTAGTCTTGGAATCAGTTTTTGTGTTGCTCATGCTGTACAACTCTACAGTTGGGTGATGAGCGTCTGGAATGGGCAAACAGGAAACCATGCCATGTTTGCACATAATGACAAACCACAGAATAAGGCAAGAGTCATAAGCCAACAAAAGCCCATGGCTTACAGTTGTTGGTTGTTAGGCTGCTTCACACAAACCAACTAACCACGATTAAGCTAAATAAACCATAGGTTTAGTATTATATGTGAACCAGTCCATTGTTTCCATTTTTGCTGCCACTTTGGTGCCACTTACAGTCCACAGTCAGGATTATGTTCATTGAGTGATTCCAGCAAATTGGATCTGGCTGTGTGCTGATGTTGCTGAAAGTAAATAAATTTCATTTACATTGAGGGCAATGCTTCCTGGATTGGTCATGAGTGATCTTAGCCAATCAAGAATATGAAGACATCACAGAGAGCAAACAAAGCTTCTGAATATGCAAATGTCCCTTTTTGCAGAAGTGCCCAAAACTTGCCAAAGGGAGTGTCTTTTTAGTGCACAGTGGGGAGGAGAGCCTGGCTGGGAGTCTAGAGTCTGTGAGTTCAAATCCCCGCTCGAGTCTCCTGGGTGTAAAGTGCCAGCTAAAGATCACCCCCACAGTGAGTGGCTCAGGGGTTACATGCCCTGCCACCTGAGCAGCCATGGGCAAGCTGCATAGTCCCAAGGAGCCCAGTTGCCCCCCAGCTGGCAGTTACGGACAAGGAAGGGGCTGGCTTGTGCAGCTGTGGCAAGCTGAGCAGGCCCTAGCCAGCTGGGAAGGACTAGCCTCAGAGGGAGGCAATGGTAAACCCCCTCTGAATACCGCTTACCATGAAAAGCCTATTCATAGGGTAGCCATAAGTCAGGATCGTCTTGAAGGCAGTTAATTTCCATTTCAATGTTTGTTCTCTTCCTTTAACTCATTAAAAATACTATAATCCTTAATCAATCAAGAAGACAATGAATTGCATTAAACGTGTTTTATTGCTTTGTATATTTAACTTATCCTGCTCTATGCCATAGGGTCAGAGAAGCTAACAGTCATTTTTCTAAACATGACTAGTTCTGTCCCCTTAACGCTGACAATCTCTAAGAAGTTTCCTATATCAGAATACACAAAAACTCTGTGAAGTAAAGCAGGAAAAGCAAGAGCATTATTTTAGTCTACTAGAAAGTTAATAAGAACCTGGTTAGAATTTTATACAAAGTCATCTCTTATTGATTAGCATGGATTGCCAAGAAGTGACAGAAATGTGATGAAACTTTAAACAGATGAGATGATCCAACAGACTCATTGTGTTGGCTGTGCATTGGATTACCTATGGCTTTTATTAACTGAATTGATACAGTGATGCGGCTCCTCTAACATGAAGCACATCTAATTTTTCCTTTGCAATGTAAAACTATTCCCAAATTGAATTGTCTGGATTCTAATTGTACCATCTCTGAAATATTTGAGCAGATTAGTACATAGCAAAAAGAACGTTTCCCTAATTGGTCCTAAGGGGCCAGTTGATTAAAATGTACAACTACTTTGTAGCACAACTATTTTTAGAACTTGGGAGTCTTTATCTGATGTCCTTTTTGTAGACATGCCAAGAGGTTAATTGTGAACACTTGTGAAATATTTTAATGAAATTCAAGCTCAGGATGCTTAACTGGCTGAAAAAAAGTTACAGAATTAGAGTTGAGTGTTTAATACTTTTTAGCAATATATCAGTTTTCCTGTTTTCCCTTCCACCTCTCCAAATGTTGCATAAACTTTGTGGATTACTTGGGGTAAGGTTCACAGAGCTTTTTAAATACGGTCTTAACTCTGGCTAGGGTTACTCCATTTACCTGGATAACAGTGATATGGCCAACAGTTACAGCTTGGGGGTAACACAGTCCAAGATTCAATCTTTGTTAACTTACAGTGTAAAGAATCTCTCACTGCAAATTTAGAAAGAACTGTCTGAGATTCTGGAAAGTTGCTGACAGGGGTTGTAGGCAAGTATAAGGTAGCTTGATGTGTTCAAATTTGCTTGGTGTCTCTTGCTCTTGGATAGTCATTGTTTATACTAATATTAAACAATGCACATCTTACCAATTTCTCTTGAGCAGTGTTTTGTCCAAAGGAAGTTATTTACATGGTACAACTGATAGCAATAACACTAGGTGAAGCAATATATCCTTCAGTATGGTAATTATCCTCTCTCATTATTTTGAAAGGATATCATGGTATAGAGAAGTCTGATATATGAAGACAAGATGAAAATCTTCAGCTCTTGTTGACTCTGATCCCGTCCTCCTCACATAACTCACTCCTGAGAAGGGTTATAATCCCCTCTAAGAACTCCTGGTTCAGAGGTTTTAAGTACCCATACTTTTTTATGGACCTTGAAAATTGCTGGTGGACTGGTTGACAGACCAGTTAATAAACTTTTTTTGTTGTATAGATGAAAGCACATGACTAATATATTAACTGTAGTTTTGCCTTTCTTTTTTATCATTAATTTTTATTCAAATTTTCAAAGACAAAAAGCAAAACAAAACAAAAACAATTAAACAATAAAATAAAATGTCGACTTCCGATTTGTCGCAGATCAGTTATAGGTCTAGAATATATAACAATCCTATCTCTAAAATTATATTATAAAATCACTTTCCTCCAGTAGTTATCTTAATTAATCATCAAATCTCATAAACATTATTTTATTCTTTCCACAAAAAGTCAAAGAGAGGTTTCAATTCCTTGAAAGATATATCTTTCAATTTTTCTCCAAATAAACATATCGCTTAATCCATCTAATTCAAATCTGTTAGGCCCAATAATTTCAATAGCCATTCTTCCATTATCTATATTAACTCCATCTTCCATCTTCAATAATCCTGTTAAGTCCAGTAATTTCAGTAGCCATTCTTCCGTTATCAATATCCCATAATAATCTTTTTGTCATAGCCATAGTCCAAGTAAACATATCAATTAATCCATCTCGTCAAATCTGTTAAGTCCAATAATTTCCATAACCATTCTTCCATTATCAATATTAATTCCATCTTCCATCTTCAATAGTCCTGTTAAATCCAGTGGTTTCAGTATCCATTCGTCCATTATCAGTATCCCATGATGATCTTGCTGTCATAGCCATAGTCATATAACAAGAGTCTGATGGGAATTTCCCCCATCACAAATATGTCTTTGCCATCAATTCTGAATATGTTGTTGAAATATTGTTGTAAAGTCACATCTCTGCTCTGGGTGCATCTCTGCTCTGTCACATATTTGTAGTTAATTCCACAATTTTTTTCCATGTCAAGCCCCATCACATCATTCCAGTCAAGAATTCTGAATATGTTGCTGAAGTATTGCTGCAAAGTCATATCTCTGTTCTTCTTTTTTACAAAATGCACTGGCTCATCTCTTAAGAATTTCTCCACTGTCACATATCTGTAGCCAACTCCATAGATTTTTTCTATGTCAAACTCCATCACATCATTCCAGTCCAGAAAATTATCCAAGACATTGATAACTTTACCACCAAATCTTCATTAATTTCTTCAGAGACAACGTTGAATTCCAAACAGTCAACTTTATTTCTAACATCCATAAACTCCAAATCTTTTTCCAATTTCACATTTGTTCCAATCTCCAGGTCTTGTAGCTTCCCTATCCCATCAAACTCCTCTCTCACAGAATCCACTATTTCTTTAAGCTCCTGCGTCATTTTGTTAAGTTCAATTTTCATCTCCTGTCTACCCTGTCTCAGGGTTTGTTTCGTTATCTCAATCTCACCCATTATTTTTGCCTTTCTGATGCAATGGATGCGCTTTTTTCTGTGACCAATTTCTGTAAAGCTGGATGTAGCATTTGTCAGCATTAGCAGGCCCAAGTACAGATATTCTCAACTGTTCTACATCCTTTCTGCAGACCACCTGAATGGAACATGCACACCCCAGTTTATGCAAATTAA
This sequence comes from Rhineura floridana, assembly GCF_030035675.1. Lineage (NCBI taxonomy): Eukaryota > Metazoa > Chordata > Lepidosauria > Squamata > Rhineuridae > Rhineura > Rhineura floridana. The sequence continues at coordinate 66,693,785 of NC_084489.1, forward strand.
TGATTGCCATCCTTATCACCTATAGCAGTCCGTTCCACACAGGTTGTCATGTGCAAAAATATCAACTGTGAAATGTTAGGACTATGCAAGCCTCTCTGATACCATCTCTATTACCTCCCATCCTCTCTTGTCCCCTCCCCGCCACATATGGCCTTCCTTCACTGAGATTCTTCTTCCACTGTTAATCCATCTCTTTGTAGCTATTTTTTGTGGCTGTTTTAATTTTCTTTACTTTCAAATTGACCAGTGAAACCAGACCAAGGGCAAAGAAATAAGGTTGGCACCCATTCTGTCAGATTTCCTGTAAAAAAAATTAAAATCACGAATTTCTGGTAATTTTCAACAAAATAACTGTATTTGCAGGACTGATAAAAATAAAGATAACAATCCAGGCAAGAAAAAGGTGGCGTGACAGGAATTGATCTTGGCAAAAATGACTCCCCTCAGTCACATTTCAAGTGATACATTTCTGGGCATAGTCTTAACAAAAGCTTTTAAATACACAGATACCCACTTAACATTTTCCTTAGGATCACCTGGGATAGCCACTCCTAGATGCTTGCATAAGTAGTCTGCTTTTGTTTCACCTGAAACTGTGGCCCTAAAGGTCAATTAATAAATTTGTTAGTTTAAGATGTTGCAGACTGTTTTTCAAAAAGAAAATGAAACAAAGTGTTCCATTTTCTACTGGGAATGGGCCCATTTTCTGTTTCCTAAGTAAGCATCTGCAAAGCTGAAAGCAAGTAGCTCATTCTTGCTGCTATTGGTATTGTCCCTTCTTTTGCATCCAAAATACTATTTATTCTGATAAATTATTTTAAAAGTGTTTTCAAGCCATACTTTAAAACTTCTAAGGAGGCCCATGAAACCAGTTTATTATCTGATACAGCTTGCTGGGATTCAAATCTCAAAACAATTTTGCTCTGAAAGTGACATCATGGAGTTAACAGAATTAAGAAGTTTGATTCCAATACTCAGTTGGCCTTCCTTTAATTGAAGATATCCTTTCAATCAATTAATTGATTTCCTTAGTCTTCAGCCCCATTGAGAGATGAACAGACCCACAAAAATTAGGAGCTCCACCAGGCACATATAGTCTTGTGCAGATCAGTTATGCATCTGATACATAGATAACCAATGCAGAGTTGCTGTAGGGCAGAGACTGCTTCAGAGAGAGAAGGAAGCTATCATAACTTAGAGGGATGGGGTGAAAGATGAAATGGTTCTGCCAAGTAGATTTTGGTTTTTGTTTCAAGCCAAATATTGTGTATTAAAATATTTTAAAATATCTGCTTCCATTTTTTATTAACTAGTTGAGGATTTCGACAACACAGAAAGCTGTGGTTGATTTCATAGTCTGCTTCGTAAACTACAGATTGAAGCTGGCTTATTTCCACTATGTGTAGTTAAGATACATCACAAGTTTGTCAAGGTTCAGATAACATGGAAAGCTGTGGTTTGTGGCAGCCTCACTTCCACCTTCTTTGAGGATACTTAAGACCTGTGTGCCCTGAAGGAAACACAGAAGAGAAGAAGCCCAGGCCATGGAGTAGTGCCCTGAGCTCCTGAAGCCAGCCTTAGAATAACTTGTACTATTTCTGTATCTTAAATTGTAAAGAACTTGTACCAGTTCAGTTAATATTTTAAATTGTAAATGATATATAAATGAAATAAATAACCAAACACAGAGACAAAAATTGCCATGTTAGAGGAGGAAATGTATAAACCTGGAGGGAAGATTAAGCTTGTTCTTATAACTAAAAATTATGGTTTTGTGTTATGAGTGAATCAGCCAATTAGAGCACTTGTATCTAAACTGGATCCTAGATATGCTGGAATAAGGTTTATACAGCCCAGGTTGACTTGTGTTTTTTTTTAGTTTACAACTATTTATTTTTTAGTCTCCAGCGTGTTTGATTATTTTAAAAACATTTATAAACCACTTCATATTTCAAAAATCTCTTAAGTGGATTATTAAGTGGATCTAAAACAATAAATTATTACAATATTAAATAAAAACACAACCTAAAACCAATAAAACATAAAGACACATAGGCATATGAAAGCAAATAAGGCTGCAATCCAATACTCAGAAGTAATCACCATTGGGCTCAATGGGACATACTCCCAGGTAAGTGTGTATTGGATTGCAACCTAAAACAGTATTTCAGAGGATATAAACATGTAACACAGGGTCCATCTTTAAGGCTCAGGGAAAGCCTGAACTAAAAGGTAACAAGACATCTGAAGCAACTGATGGTTCCTGCTGCTTCTGTTATAGCATCCTATATTACTGCATCTTATTGCTTCTATAGTCAACCAACAACACAGAGTGGGTATGTTCTGTGCTCTGCTTACAAAAGCTGTTGCACATGTTGAGAAAGATGTTTTGAGGTGGATCAAAAACCTACATGGGGAATTCTTCTTAAATTACAAGTTATCCTGGCAGCTATCACATTATATGTGCATGCTGCAGATACATGAACTGGATAGGCTTGATCCTCAGCCTTCTCCATTCCTGTTCTCTCCTCCTCTCCTTCAGCCTAGTCTGTAGCAAAGCTGTTCCTGGTACAGCTGAAGGACTGTAGGGTCTGTGCAGGTGTGGGCCTTGTATGTGTTGTGTTGCTCATAGTAGTTGGTGGTCCGTGGGGAGCAGATGGCTCCATTGTAAGCTCTCATGCTGCATTTTTAGGCTTGATTTTTAGAATCTTGGATCTGTAGTAACATCCTCCTCTCTTTTAAGCTTTGCAAACAGTCTATGGACTGATGCGGCAAATCATCTTCTGTAGATTTAATTTGTTGCTGATGTTTCAGTTACTTATGCAGAGGAGTACTGTTGAAAAAGCAGTCTAATTTACCATGTATTGTTAAAGCCCTGGGTGCAGGGCAGGTTGATGTGCTACTATTTGGGTACTAGCCACCCCTGCTGTCTCCACTGGTATAATTTAAGGAGCAGTGGGGCCACTCTACACACCACTTGTTTAAGCCCACATACAGTTATTCCTCAAGCACTGTGTTTCTGGCCTGTTTACTGTTTCCACACAAGTGATTATTATTAGGTATGCATATCAAAAGATACAAAAAACTTTGCTTAAACAGCAGCAAATTCTTTTGGCACAAACTGCTGTTATACTTTACTCCTATTCTGCAGTTTCATGATTAAGCATAATAGATGGAAAACAGACTATTCAGGTTGACTGTTTGAATCTACAAAGCAAGCACCTACTTAATTTTAGCTTAGCCTGTTTCTGCTTTTAGAAGTTGTCATAGTTCCTTCCTAATACAGCAAATGATGCTAGGTGATTTTAATCCTCACTACTTTTACACGGCAGGAAGTAATTTCTAAAAATATTTTTAAGGATCTCCTATGTCCTCAAGGATGATCATAGAAATATCTATACTGCCCTCCACTGTTCTTTCAACTTGAAATTTGTCTAACTGTGGGTTGTCTTTTGGAAAGAGCAAGATTCAGACTGAATTTTGTACTATGTTGCCTTCTTTGTAAATGAATTTGATATGCAAAGCTCAACTTCTGAATAGTATCTTTAAGAAACAGTCCTACTTTGTTAAGGGTTTCAGCTGGTGGTTAACAATATCAGCTCAATACACTTGTTCCAAATAGCTGATTGCAGAGTTTTCCCTTTACAAAACAAGGGTCTAGAAGTGGTTCTAGAGATAAGTACTGTATCTTGCAGTGCCTCAGGCTGTAATCCTATCCACATTTAATTGGAAAGAAGCTCCATTGAACTTGTGGAGTTGTTTCCAAGCAATAACATAGGATTGAGCTATAGGTTCTGAGTCCATAACTTAACAAGAACAACAAAAAAGCCACAACGGCTTTGTTACATGCATTACAAAGTTGATTCCATAAGTCAGCCATATCAGTTTATATTAAGAGTAAAAACGTGGGCTAACAACATTTTTATAAGAACTAAAAATGATTGTAATCTATTAAGGAAGAACCTAAAGGGAACATGAAAATACCGGAATGGGTGGAAAGAAAAGACTTAAGAACCCATTCTTTTCTGCTCCTTTTATTTCTTGCCTGTAGTAGTTACATTTCTTCTTTTTTTGCTTCCTACTTTATGAATTTCTCCAAGAGCTTGGAATTTAAAAGCACGGACACAACAATGCAAGTCTGGGTGAGGGGGGCAAATTACATGTTATGCAAGTGATCGATCACCCAATGTGTGTGGTTTCTTACTGAAATCCAGCTGTGGAGGTAGTTGCCAACTATGTGCAAAACAGCAGGGGAAATGATGCGTGTGAGGAAAGAGTTAAAAAACTATTCCTACTTTAAGCAAAATTACAGCCATACTGAATGCAATTTGGTTTAGTTTTTTTAAAAAAAGGCTTAGGTGAATAACTGCATTCTCCCCATATAACATGGTTTGACCTTCAGAATTTGCATCTTTATGTATACCTGTCCAGTTCCATAGAATCTTTTCATTTGGAGGGGCAGCAGGCAGTGTTCAGTCTGAGTCACTGCATCAAGTCCTAGCAGAGAGCAGGCAAGAACAGAGCCTTGGACAGCTCCAAGGTGTCCTGATGGTTGAAATGTTCGCTTCAGGGAGCTAGAGCCAACTGAGTCTTATGCAGGTTGAAAAGGCCTGAAGTGTGGTAGGCTCTGCCTTCCTGGAGGAGCTGCCTGGCTGGTTAAAGGCACTAATCTGATTTTGTGATCTTTGACTTCTGCAAGGCTGGGGAAACAGATACCATCAAAATATGATGACGCGGGCTGTGTCTTCTGGTTTGGAGGGACTTAAATAAAATACTGATATTTCTCCTCCAGAGGAAGCAATATGAATCTTGGCCTCATCAGTATTTTGCACTGCAGACTGCAAGGTTCTCCGGTCATGATGTCAGCCATGGAGACTGCTCACTCTTTATGATAATGTGACATTCACTCTTTAATATAATATAATGCATAATCTGTTTATTTTACACATCAGGGACCCATCTAAGTTACATATAAATGAGAATTGGATTTGCCACTTCAGGTTCTTTTGATCATCTCCAACACTAACTTCTTCTATGTTTCAAGCTGTGAACAAACAATTTTTGAAGAGCTCTGATCCAGAATTGATTGATTGATAACTACAGAAGGGGAGGGGTTAATTCTCTCTCTGATTTTGAAGGAAGAATATTCTGAAATACCTAGGTATTGCTGAAGTAGCTGTACATTCTTCTTGGTGTTTTAAAGGGCTGCATGTGGAGATATTTCCAGTTTTTTTCACAATTATATTTTTTCAGAACCATTCTAATATTGTTTCAGGTAAGGGCTGGGAAGACCAGATGTTAATGATAGTCCCATAAATGCAGTTATAGCTATTATAGCTGAGTTGGTCATGTTTCTTGGAACTAGTTTACACTCTTCCCAGGTAATGCTTGAAGTGGTGCAAAAACGTATAAAACAGGTTGACACACAAAAAAAAGCCTGTGCTGGGGCTACATACTCCCTCCAACCTTTAGAAAAATTATTCACCAGATTTCCTAGAATCAAGTTTGAGAATTTAAGCAGAAGCAGGGAACATAATGTGTTGTAAGTCCAAGCAAACCCGTTTCTCTTGGCTCAAATTAAAGGTAACTGTAACTGTGGAGGGCTACAATACCCTAAAACTATTTGTCATGCAGAGTCACTAATTGTTCTCTCTCTTAAACAGCTTTATGTGGAAACCAAATTGCATCCAGATAATGGATTCTCCTATGTACCTAAAATTGTACAAATATCACATCTGTGCACAGGGAATCTTGAGCTGTATCCTCCCCCCCCCATCTATATAAAGCAATATTTTTCTGATTTATTTCCTGATTCAAAAAAGAATTAAAAACATAACTTTGAGTCATTTTTCTATTTTTTAATGAAGCTCCTCTACACTTCAAATTCCATTTCATTTTATTGCATTTTTATCTGTTCAGATGCAGTTATGTCAATGAGTAATTCACATAAATACGCTTTACTGGATTCCCAAATCCTGGATATATTGACTGTGTTCAAATGTTAACAAGTTGCAGCAAGTTTCAGGTTCACCCACTCTTCCCTCTTTTGGAGTGGCTGCAAGGAGGAGTTTGGAAGCTCTTGCTTCTGTTATTGCTTAACTATAGCTGTGTCATCTGGACTGACAAGCTGTGGTTTAACTATGGCATCTTTCAAACAACCCATAGTTATCATAAACCACAGTTTGCTGGTTTGGGTGACAAAAACAGAAATGAAAGCATTGACATTTCTCCTCATGGGTGCACCAGAGGAGGAGAGGGGAGGGGCTGAGGATCATGCATGGCTGTGGCTTGCTATGATTCACGTCACTCTAAACAAGAAAAGCTTATATGGTGCCCTTCAGCTATTGTTGGACTTCATCAGCTCCTATTATCCCTGACCATTGGTCCTGCTAGCTGGAGCAGATGGGAGTTGGAGTCAAACAACACTGGAGGGCACTATTTGGCTACCCCTCCTTTATGGTTTAGTGACATCCAGTTGCAACTAATTTGTAGTACTGATCTCAAAAAGACTATCTCAGTTTTGTAATTTTGTCTCTTGAGCTCCAATGCTATCTGCTCACTTGAGTGTAAGTCCCACTGAACTCAAGGTCTTTTTTCCAGGATCCATGGATGGCTTCAGTGGGCAATTGCCATTCAAAATAGAGAGTTACGGTCTGCATAGGATGATACGCTTGCATTGGCTGCCTGTATGTTTCTGAGCTCGATTCAAGGTGCTGGTTTTGACCTATAAAGCCTTACACGGCTTGGAACCACAATACCTGATGGAACGCCTCTCCTGATACGAACCCATCCGTACACTACGTTCAAGATCAAAGGCCCTCCTCTGGGTGCCTACTCCAAGGGAAGCTCAGAGGGTGACAACAAGGGAGAGGCCCCCAGTGGTGGCCCCCAAATTATGGAATGATCCCTTTGACGAGGTGTGCCTGGCGCCAACACTGTTATCTTTTCGGCGCCAGGTCAAGACTTTCCTCTTCTCCCAGGCATTTTAGCGTGTTTTTTAATTGTTTTTATATTGTTTTGAATTTTAAAATTGTGTTTTAAATTGTTTTTAAAATATGTTTTTAAATTGTGTATTTGTTTTAATGTTTTTGATTGCTGTAAACCGCCCAGAGAGCTTCGGCTATGGGGCGGTATACAAGTGCAATAAATAAATAAATAAATAAATAAATATGCATATTTCTCATCACGTGGTTTTACAGATCAGTTGGAAGGATAAGAATAATATATCTGTTTTTCTTAGAAAAAATAATGGTACAATCTCCTTCATCTTGCTAAGTGCCAGGAGGTGTAATTTTTTCTGTTTTACTTTCTGTGTGGTTGGTTTTTTATATATTACTTTTTTGGACCCATGTAAACTTTTTTCTGAGCCTTGAGAATCTTCTTACACTCGATCAGCCGTTTTACATTAATTGAGGCTTCTTTATTTTGTTCAGCTTGAAATTACTCTCTTAAAAACCAAGGTTCTGTTAATTTGCTTTGGTTAAAAAAAATCATTTATAAAAAGAGGGGCAGCACCAAAAAGGACTAGAAGCCTCCCCCTCCCCAAAACACACAGAGGTGAAGGGGGAGTAAAACCTCAAAATTACGTTCAAAGTTCTTTGGGGGAGGAGGTTGTTTCTGTTTTTTTTTAAAAAAATTAAGGGCACAAGTATTGTACAAATTGCTGAATTAACTGAATGTCTGATGTGGTGATAGGAGGACCTAACACCTTTGAAAATTCATTTCCCCTTTCTAAAATCTAATTTATAAAGACTACTGCTTCATGTATCCCTACACTTGGTAGTTCAGGTTTCACATCATCTAGCATTTATATGTTTGAACTCATTCAATTAAGAACATAATCAGAGCCTGCTGAATCAGGCCAGTGGCCCATCTAGTCCAGCATCCTGTTCTCACAGTGGCAAACCAGGTGCCTATAGGAAGCCCACAAGGTGCAAGCAGGACCTGAGCACAAGAGCATTCTGCCTTCTTGCATTTTCCAGCAGCTAGTATTTGGAAGCATAGCACTTCCAACTATGGAGCAGAACCATCATGGCTAGTAGCTATTGGTAGCCTTATTCTCCATGAATCTGTCTAATCACCTTTTAAAGCCATCTACGTTGGTGGCCATCACTGCTTCTTATGGGAGCAAATTCAATCAGTTAACTGTGCACTGTGTGAAGAAGCGCACTTTTTTGTCAATTGGATGTCCATAATTTTATACACTTCTGTCATGCCACCTCTTACTCACCTTTTCTCTAAAAAGCCCCAAATGCTGCAACCTTTCCTTGTTCTTCCATAAAACCATTATGTTGAGTGTTTAAAGAATGTTACATAGTTGAACCACTCATTTTTCCTCCAGTGGTATCTATTTGATTACTTAAGTGTCTTACAGTACAGTCTCAACCATGTCTACGAAGAAGTAAGTCCCTTTGAATTCAATGAGATTTACTCCCAGGTAACTTGAATTAGGATTATAGCCTAAAATGTCACTTTATCTCTTCATAACTATACTTGCCCAGTGAATTTTCTACAGACCTTTCTAATACCGCACAACTTGCTCAGTTGCATGATACTGGTAGCACAGCCTGCTTTGCTGTATGAATTCCATACAGCAAAAATCCATTAAATATACTCAAATAATTTTTCAAACTAATTTATTATGTCACTTTTGTTCATGAAGTGAACCCAAAACAACTTACAAACAATAGATAAGTTTAAACTGGTATAAAAAAATAAAACAAAATATAAGAGCAGTGAAACAACCCAGCCCCTAAAAGAGGCTACAATATCAAGAGCCCTCCAAAATTAGAAGCCAAATGACTGGGAGAATAGAAATGTTTTTACCTAGCGCCTAAAAATAGATAATGATGGCTCCAGGTGTGCCTCCCTGGGGAGAGCATTCCATAAGCCAGAGGGGCACCACTAAGAAGGCCCTCTCTCTTGTCCCACCCTTTGCACCTCCCTTGGAGGGGGCACACAAAGGAGGGCCTCAGATGCCAAACACAGGGTCTGGGTTGGTTCATATGGGGAGAGGCAGTCCTTGAGGTATTGCGATCTTGATCTCTACAATGCTTTATAGGTCAAACCTGGCACTTTGAATTGAGCCCAGAAACTGATTGGGAGCCAGTGTATTTGTGGCAGAATTGGTGTTATGTGCTCAGACCGTCTTGTTCTGGTGAGCAATCTGGCTACTGAATTCTGCACCAGCTGCTGTTTCTAAACTGTCTTCAAAGGCAGCCCCACATATAACGCATTGCAGTAATCTAGTTTAAAGGTTTCCAGGGCATAGACAACAGAAGTCAGGCTATCTCAAATCTGATGGAAGGCACTTCTCATTACCAAGGCCACTTGATCTCAAGCAACAGCAATGGATCCAGGAGTACCCCCAAGCTACACATCTGCTCCTTCAGAGGGAGTGTAAGTCTGTCAAGAGCAAGCCACGTACCGTCCATCCAGTCTAGGGAGCCACCCACTAACAGTGCCTCAATCTTGTCTGGATTGAGCTTTAGTTTATTGGCTCTCATCCAGTCCATTACCGAGGTAAGACATCAGTCTAGCACATTCACTGTCACACCCGAGATGTAAAAGAGAGCTTATTGATGACAACATACTTCAAATCTCTGGATGACTCCACTCAGTGGTTTCATGTACATATTAAGTAGCATGGTGGATAAATTCAAATCCTGTGAAGACCCATACATGGGGCCAAATAATACTTCCCAAGCAGCACGCTCTGAGAACTGCCATCAAAGTAAAACTGGAACCACTGCACAGCAGTTCTATCCACCCCCACCTTGGACAGTCGTTTCAGAAGAATACCATAAGTGATGGTATCAAAAGCCACTCAGAGATCAAGGAGAATTAATAGGACACACTCCCCTATCTCTCTCCCAGCATAGGTCATCATACAGGGAGACAAGGGCAGTTTCTGTGGCAAAGCTGGGTCTAAGCTCTGAATGAAATGGAACTAGAAAATTGGTTTCATCCATGAGAGCCAGGATCTGGCCTGCAATCACACGCTCAAGAACCTTTCCCAAGAAGGAAACATTAGTGATTAGCCAATAATTATTTAGATTTTCTGGATCCAGGGGGGTTTCTTAAGGAGTGGCCTTATCACTGCCTCTTTTAGGCAAATGGGGACCAAGCCCCTCTTGCATCAAGGCATTAGTCATCTCCCTGGCCCAGCTGTATCTTCCTTGTTAGTTTTTATCAGCCATGACAGACAAGGGTCAAGAGCACATATGGTTGCCCGAAGTGAGCCAAGCACCTTGTCCATGTCCTCAAGCCCTACTAACTGAAACTCATCCAACACAATGGGACAAGCCAGTGCTCTGGACACCTCTTGAGATTCATCTGCTCTAATAGTGGAGTCAAGCAATTTTATCCTCAAAGAGTTTGGCAAACATATCATAGCAAGCCACCATAGGTTCCACCACCTCCTTCAGGCCAGTAAAAGGTCCTGTCCAACCCGGAAAAGCTCTGTGGATGACACAGTGAGGATGCACTGGAAGCAGCAAAGTATTTCTCCTTCACCACCTTTATTAATTACCTGACCTTCATCCAGAAGGTCAATTTTAAAACACATAATTAAAACAGTTAAAAACAACATAAACAACATCACAGAAAATAGGATGGGCCCTAAAAATACACATCTCAGGTGTTGAAGGCCAGGGTAAAGAGGTGCATCTTCAGCATTTGCTGAAATTGTACAATGAAGTTGATAGTCATACCTTGTTGGAAAGGGAGTTCCACAGCTTAGGGGCTACCACAGAGAATGCCCTCTCCGAGGCCATCACATCCCAAGCTTCCAGGAGTAGAGAAACTACCAAAAGGGCCCCCTCTGCTAATCTCAACATCTGAGAGGATCTGTAGGGAAGGAGGTGGTCTTTCAGATATTTGCAACCCAAGTCGTTTAGGACTTCAAACACTAACGTGATTACCTTCAACTGGGCCCAGAAACGAACTGGCAACCAATGCAGTTGTTTAAAACCAAGGGTTTTATGAGTTCTAAAAGGAACCCCCGCCAATCATCTGGCTGCTGTATTTTGGACCCGTTTAAGTTTTCAAGATGTTCCATCAGCCTTCAGGAGCAGACCATCCTAAAAGGTCCCCAGCCTCTACAGAGGGGAAAAGCCACTCAAAATCTAAAAAACAGGAGGTGATCTGACCATGATAAAGGACTGATGTTAATATTCCCGCCATCAGCTCACCCTCTTCCTGCCCGCTTGAGAAAATCAGAACTAGAGTATGGTCTGCAACATGTATCAGGCCGCTGCTGGTGTCCTTAGCATGGATGTTGAAGTTCCCCAGAAGCAGAAGTCTGGGAGTCCTCAACACTACTTCCGAGACCAGCTCTGTCAGGTTTGTTTATTCCGTTGTTTATTGGGGAGAGGCTTTCATTTGCAGCATAAAGAGATTTGTATATGGCTCTCAAGAATGGTCAGCTGCTTTCTATTCTATAAGCCTTCCACAAGTTTTCTTCTATCTTCCACTTCATCATTGAGTGACTCACAGGCAGTTCAGAAACAGAATTCAGTTCTGTAACATGAGCTGTTTCTTGCACATGACCTTTTGGATTTATGACAAGGGCAGGTTTGCATGTTGCTTTAGCTATACTACATCTAGTTCAATATTGCCCATTATTTGAATTGTTTGGATTAATCTTTAATTATTAGAAAAACCGTACCTCAAAATTCAGGATGGATTGGCTATTCTGTTGCACTTTTGAATTGTTGACTTGCATCATTTAATAACAAGAATTTGTTCTGTCTTCAAACTGAGCACTTTAAAAATGTTCAGCTTTGACACATTTTAGAACCTGCATTGCTCTATGTTCTGGAATATTTACTGCCTTTGTTTCATTTCAGAATGACCTTATTTAAAAATGTATGAGGCTATTTATAATTGACTCCATGGCAGTGATTAAAGAGGTGTGAATAATAGGTTATTGGACGTTGACAGCTCCTTGTTTGCTAGGCGGCTGTTAGAGCGTTTATGCTGCTCAATCTTACCTCATTTATTCTAAACTGATATCTGCATTTGACGTGTGCATAGTAAGTTTATGTATTCTTGGGAGGGGGTTGAGTTTTGGGTTAGTGAATTACTAATATTTTTTAAATTAACATGAGCATTTCAATGTCAGTTTACATTTATGTGTCTAATGATGCTATGTTGTATATATTATAATTATGCTCTTATCAGCTGTTTAGTTAGTTCACTGTAAATTTGAAGTTCCCCTCCAAATGTTCTTGATCGAGAACTCTAAACTTCTAGCCAATATTTTCATAAAACAGTTTTATTTGAAGCACTATTTACTTTGCTCTCTCAACTGTGGCCAAAATGAAAATGTTAATCCAATTTCCAAAACAATAAAAAGGAATTTTAAAAAATATGTAAAGTGCAATTTTAATTGCAGACCTATCCATGAAGGAAGGAAAGTATCAAACAAATAAGAGAATTATAGGTAATATTTCACCTGTGTAGTAACTGCCATAATATTAAAAAATGGAAGAACTTCTAAACTGTATTTTTTCACCAGTATTTTCTTTAATCTGAAGAAGACATGTCTAATATGTTTTGTGTGATGTTTGAACTGAACACAGCTACAATGTCTTAGTGTGGGTTTGCCTGCTAGCAGAAGTCCATCATGCATTCTGGAGAAAGTGCATGGGGTAGCAGTATCGTGTAATAGTATGTGAAGCTGTGCATTATGTCGAGATGGGAGCATAAGACAAGATATCTAGTATTTTTTTACTGTTTTATACTCGTTTTTTGTTTTTTGTAAACCACCACAATATTCATAAATCTTGAAATGGTTTCACCTTCCTTCTCTCATCTCTCTGTTGTAAGTGTATATTTTTATCCTGGTCTCTGAACAGCTATTAATATTCACACCACAATACACCAACCAGATCATTATTCCCTTTTTAAAGGAATGAAACATCATTAAAAAGGATGAAAAAGCAACTCATATAATTCTGAAGGAAAGTGGCAGGTGGCAGCACCTATAAAAGCTGGGAGGTGGGTGAAAGAAGAAAATATGTACACCCCCAGTGTGTATACTAACAACAAAATGCCTGTGTATCATTACTGTTTGTGTCTTTGCAGAGGTCCTGGGAAGCAAATGAGGATATACAATGTTCTTAGACATTTCTTTATTATTATTATTATTATTATTATTTTGCCTGCACCTCCTGAACATTGTAAATAGACACTGGGTGCGTCTGTAACAGAGGTTGGGAACCTCAAGGGTGGGGGCTGAATGTGGTTCTCCAGGCACCTCTATCTGGCCCTTAGGACTCTTTCCTAGGCCATACCCTCCACCAACCCTGCTTTGCACCCTCCAGTGCTTCTGCCTCGCTGGAATATGTCCTTCAACTCTAATAATGCCTCCCAAGTTTGCCTGGATGGAGGACAGAAAAGGGTATGTGTAGAAACTGGCTTACTGTTTTTTAAAAAAGCACTTTAAAATTTACATTCATGGCTATGCCCACTTTTGCCTCTGGCCCTTCCCACCACTGGCATCTGTTCCCACCCACCCCCATGCCTCCAGGTTGCCCAGAAGATAATGTGACCCTTCAACTGATACCACCCCTGCTCTATATTATCAGAGAATGGATAGGAAAACATTTCCTGTTAGTGCCACTCCAGCTTGCAGCTGGCATTTTGTATAATTGAATTATTTCCCATGCAAAGAGTACATCATGCTTACCTGGGAAAGGTATGCCCTTTTAAGGATCTTCCAGATATTTCCTAACAGTTATTCAGAAAACATCTATTGGTCGTTTAGCCAGCACATTTCCTTAATATAAAAGGAAGCTTATAATGTCTCAATGTCTCAAGCTTGATGAGTGCAAATATTAAACTAAAACTGCATTCAGTCACCACAGATAGGTGAACATTAACCCTAATGTTAACAGCCAAGCACAGTACTTTAATTATAGTAGACAGGCAGATATTGGGAATAACATGCCAAATGTTACGCAAAATATAAGCAAGCTAAGCATTCTCTAAATATAGCCAACACTTCCTTATCTCATGTTCCATATCCAGAGGTAAGGTGGTGTTCCATGAGTTCTAGTATTATGAGAGAGGGAGAAAAACTTGTCTCTATCCACTTTCTCAATGCCATGCATACGTTTATACACTTCTATCATGTCTCCTCTGACCCGCCTTTTCTCTAAACTAAAAAGCCCCAAATGCTGCAACCTTTCCTCGTAAGGGAGTCGCTCCATCCCCTTGATCATTCTGGTTGCCCTCTTCTGAACCTTTTCCAACTCTATAATATCCTTTTTGAGATGAGGCGACCAGAACTGTACACAGTATTCCAAATGCGGCCGCACCATAGATTTATACAACGGCATTATGATATCGGCTGTTTTATTTTCAATACCTTCCCTAATTATCCTTAGCATGGAATTTGCCTTTTTCACAGCTGCCGCACACTGGGTCAACATTTTCATTGTGCTGTCCACTACAACCCCAAGGTCTCTCTCCTGGTCGATCACCGCCAGTTCAGACCCCATGAGCATATATGTGAAATTAAGATTTTTTGCTCCAATATGCATAATTTTACACTTGTTTATATTGAATTGCATTTGCCATTTTCCCACCCATTCACTCAGTTTGGAGAGGTCTTTTTGGAGCTCTTCGCAGTCCATTTTTGTTTTAACAATCCTGTACAATTTAGTATCGTCAGCAAACTTGGCCACTTGACTGCTCACTCCTAATTCTAGGTCAGTAATGAACAAGTTGAAAAGTACAGGTCCCAATACCAATCCTTGAGGGACTCCACTTTCTACAGCCCTCCATTGGAAAAACTGTCCATTTATTCCTACTCTCTGCTTTCTGCTTCTTAACCAATTTCTTATCTACAAGAGGACCTCTCCTCTTATTCCATGACTGCTAAGCTTCCTCAGAAGTCTTTCGTGAGGTACTTTGTCAAAAGCTTTTTGAAAGTCTAAGTACACTATGTCCACTGGATCACCTCTATCTATATGCTTGTTGACACTCTCAAAGAATTCTAATAGGTTACTGAGACAAGACTCTCCCTTGCAGAAGCCATGCTGGCTCTGCTTCACCAAGGCTTGTTCTTCTATGTGCTTAGTTAATCTAGCTTTAATAATACTTTCTACCAGTTTTCCAGGGACAGAAGTTGAGCTAACTGGCCTGTAATTTCCAGGATCCTCCCTGGATCCCTTTTTGAAGATTGGCGTTACATTTGCCACATTCCAGTCCTCAGGCACGGAGGAGGACCCGAGGGACGTTACATATTTTAGTTAGTAGATCAGCAATTTCACATTTCAGTTCTTTGAGAACTCTCGGGTGGATGCCATCCGGGCCTGGTGATTTGTCAGTTTTTATATTGTCTATTACGCCTAGAACTTCCTCTCTCGTTACCACTATTTGTCTCAGTTCCTCAGAATCCCTTCCTGCAAATGTTAGTTCCACTGTGAAGTCAAATGCAAAAAATTCATTTAACTTCTCTGCAATCTCCTTAACGTTCTTTAGTACACCTTTGACTCCCCTTATCATCCAAGGGTCCGATCGCCTCTCTAGATGGTCTCCTGCTTTGAATGTATTTATAGAATTTTTTGTTGTTGGTTTTTATGTTCTTAGCAATGTGCTCCTCAAATTCTTATTTAGCATCCCTTATTGTCTTCTTGCATTTCTTTTGCCAGAGTTTGTGTTCTTTTTTATTTTCTTCATTCGGACAAGACTTCCATTTTCTGAAGGAAGACTTTTTGCCTCTAAGAGCTTCCTTGACTTTGCTCGTTAACCATGCTGGCATCTTCTTGGCCCTAGTGGTACCTTTTCTGATCTGCGGTATGCACTCCAGTTGAGCTTCTAATATAGTGTTTTTAAACAACTTCCAAGCATTTTCGAGTGATGTGACCCTCTGGACTTTGTTTTTCAGCTTTCTTTTTACCAATCCCTTCATTTTTGTGAAGTTTCCTCTTTTGAAGTCAAATGTGACCGTGTTGGATTTTCTTGGCAATTGGCCATTTACATGTATGTTTAATTTAATAGCACTATGGTCACAGCTCCCAGTCGGTTCGACAACACTTACATCTCGCACCAGGTCCCGGTCCCCATTGAAGATTAAGTCCAGGGTTGCCATCCCTCTGGTCGGTTCCATGACCAACTGGTCTAGGGCATAGTCATTTAGAATATCTAGAAATTTTGCTAAACCTTACCTCAGATAACTAAGCATTATGTCTTATTTATTACATTTTTATCCTGTCCTCCTCTTTCCACTGAGCTAATGGCGACATGAAAGAGATGTCTTGTCCCCCATCCCATTTCCTTCCACAACAACACTGTGAGGAATTAGGTTTACACAGAGACTTATTGAATGGCCCATGGACACCCAGTGAGCTTCCTGGATTATCTTAGGTCATCAGCAATTCGTAGTTACTTTATGTGTACAATTTTCAAGTGTACAGTTTTGAAATGCACAATTTTAGGATCCAAATTTAGGATCCAAGTCCACATTTTTGTATGTTTGTTGGTGTTCTTTTTACTTTGTTTCTTTTCTGTGTTACTGCTGTTTCTGCAGCGAATGTAACCTGGAAAATTACATTCCTCATTCATCCTAGAAATCAGTGTCAAATTTATTGTTATTAATTTCAAAGCCTTTTTATTGGTCAGTGTCATGACTGGGTGGGTGGGCACTGGGCAGAGGAAAAGCCCTTTTCCTTTCCAAAAGGAAAACATTGTTAACAATATCATTATTTGGGGAGGTTTCCCCCACCTTTTTATTCTACAGCAGACACATGCAGTCTCCCACCCAAATTTAAAACAAAGCTGTCACTGGCCACATCCACACGAGACATTTATTCCACTTTAAACACTCATGGCTTCCCCCAAAGAATCCTGAGAAGTGTCATTTGTGAAAGGTGCTGAGAGTTGTTAGGAGACAACTATTCTTCTCATAGAGCTACAATCACCAAAAGAGGGGCTGATTGTTAAACCACTCTGGCCACTGGAGCTCTGTCAGAGGAATCGGAGTCTCCTAACAACTCTCAGTACCCTTCACAAACTACACTTTCCAGGATTCTTTGGGGGAAGCCATAACTGTTTAAAGTGGAATAAATGTCTGCCGTGGGTGTGCCCCCCTAATTAGCCAAGCAAACAGCTGTTAGTCTGGTTTTTAGAACACTGACTGTTTGTTCTTACTCAGCATGCATAGACTCCATTGTTAAATTTCTTAAATTAATAAAAATGAGCCATGCATTTTTTTTAACTTTTAAACTGCAGAGATTGAAAGTCAGAGTATAGGGGGGCAAGGTCAGTAAAAGGATTACAGGTAATCTGTGAACATGGCTGATTTTTAATTAATTTCAACAGATTATGAGACCACTGACAGAAAAAAGTCCAACAGGGGTCTGGATTTTTTCCCTCTTGTTTTAGACTTTAAACTCTAGATTCTCTCTGACTGTTTTGTGTATCACCATGAAAACTTAGAGGCAATATTGTTAAGGAAGCGTTTCTGAGTTCAGGACTATAAATTTTGTAACATTTTGTTTTGAAAAGTTTATGAGAAGCAGCAGAATGGCATGGGGGATATTATCAATTTAACATGGCAGAATGTGAAAAATCAATTCTGGCTATACTGTAATAATAGTATAGTATAGTTATATAGTATAGTATGTGATAAAGTTCATCAGCTGCTATTTTTTCCAACAATAAAGTTTCTCTTTCACATCTTCATTTTAGGAAAAATGTTTAACATTTGCCTGAAAGTCCTGTAACGTGATCCAGCAGAAAAGTATTAAACAACAGATTGCTTTTCATGTGTACAGGTGCAAGGTCTGGCTATCTTAGGACTGAAGAATTGATGTTGAATATGTGCATTACCCAAAAAGTATTTTAGATATTGGTCCCTTTCAGTTGCTGTGCTATTAAAAAAAATACCATTCAGAAAGTAGTTCTCGATATATCTTGTCTTGTTCACATTTGTGTAGCAATTTCATAAAATCCAATATCTTTATAGAGATTTAGCACTACCTATGCACTACATGCAAACTACATAAACTTGGCCCAAGACAGCTACAAGCTTATGTTAGATGGATAGGATTTTGGCTTGGATTGATGTGTTAGTAGCCATTCTCAAAATTTTAATCTCTTATATTTATCTAGTTTAAGCATTCTCAAGGAGCCATGTGTTAAACCATACTAGCTGTTAAGAAAATGCATCTTTAAGGGTGAAGGCAAAGGTAATCAGAAAACAGAATGCAAAGCAAATTCTCATTGGCATTCTCCAGCTTTGCAAGCAAAATGAGTTTGCTGAGCACTTCCAGCGTAAGATTTCATGCATCCGCTGGGACTTAGACTCCCAATTTATAGTGGCTGATCCTAATGAGGTGTCCGGAGCACAGTCTTGTCATGTTTTATTGGATGAGTTCCAGTTGGTTCAGCTCGAGGACGTGGACAAGGTGCTTGGACAGGTACGTGCAACCACTTCGGTACTGGATCCTTGCCCCTCTTGGCTAATAAAAACTAGCAGGGATGGAACAGTTGGCTGGGCCAAGGAAGTGATAAACGCCTCTTTACGAGAGGGAGTGGTCCCTGGCTGTCTGAAAGAGGCAGTGGTGAGACCACTTCTGAAAAAACCTTCCTTGGACCCAGAAAATTTCAACAGCTACAGACCAGTAGCGAATGTTCCATTCCTGGGCAAGATCTTGGAACGAGTGGTTGCTGGCCAGCTCCAGGCGCTATTGGATGAAACTGATTATCTAGATCCATTTCAATCGGGTTTTAGGCCCGGTTTTGGCACTGAGACGGCCTTGGTTGCCCTGTTTGATGACCTATGTCAGGAGAGGGACAGAGGGAGTGTAACTCTGTTGATTCTCCTTGATCTCTCGGCGGCTTTTGATACCATCGACCATGGTATCCTTCTGGAGAGGCTCACGGAGTTGGGAGTTGGAGATACTGCTTGGCAGTGGTTCCGCTCCTACTTGGCAGACCGTGTCCAGAAGGTAGTGCTTGGGGAACATTGCTCGACACCGTGGGCTCTCCAATGTGGGGTCCCGCAGGGGTCGGTTTTGTCTCCTATGCTTTTCAACATCTACATGAAGCCGTTGGGTGCGGTCATCAGGAGCTTTGGAGTGCGCTGTCATCAGTATGCTGATGACACGCAGCTCTACTTCTCCTTCTCATCCTCTTCAGGTGAGGCTGCCGATGTGTTGAACCGTTGCCTGGCCGCGACAATGGACTGGATGAGAGCTAACAAACTGAGGCTCAATCCTGACAAGACTGAGATGCTGTTGGTGGATGGTTTCTCTGATCGGATGGTGGATATATACCCTGTCCTGGATGGGGTTACACTCCCCCTAAAGGAGCAGGTTCGTAGTCTGGGAGTCTTCTTAGACTCTTCTAAGGCTCAAGTAGCCTCGGTGGCACGGAATGCGTTCTACCAACTTCAGTTGGTAGCCCAGCTACGTCCCTATTTGAGCAAGGAGGACCTTACATCGGTGGTACATGCTCTGGTAACCTCATGTTTGGATTACTGCAATGCGCTGTACGTAGGGCTGCCTTTGAAGACAGTTCGGAAGCTACAGCTAGTGCAAAATGCGGCCGCCAGATTGTTAACAAGGACCAAGTGGTCCGAGCACATAACACCTGTTCTGGCTCGCCTGCACTGGCTACCAATATGCTTCCGGGCCAGATTCAAAGTGTTGGTATTAACCTATAAAGCCCTATACGGCGCGGGACCACAATACCTGTCGGAACGCCTCTCCCGATACGAACCGGCCCGTACACTACTTTCTACTACGAAGGCCCTCCTCCGGGTTCCGACTCACAGAGAGGCCCAGAGGGTGATGACAAGATCTAGGGCCTTCTCAGTGGTGGCCCCTGAATTCTGGAACAGTCTCCCCGAGGAGGTGCGCTTGGCGCCGACATTGTTATCCTTTCGGCGCCGAGTTAAAACCTTCCTCTTTTCCGAGGCATTCTCATTTTAATTTTAAGTTTAATTTTAATTTAAGCTAACTTAATTTTAAATTTGTTGTAATTGATTTTAGATTGTTTTATTTTTATATGTCCTTGTTGTATTATACTGTGTATTTTATTGTATTTCTTGTGTTCACCGCCCAGAGAGCTATTGCTAGTCGGGCGGTATAAAAGTCTAATAAATAATAAATAAAATGGTAGATGTTTTTGGTGAATTTAATGTTAGCTGTGCATTCTAACTCCCCTTGCTTCAGGTGGCTGTCACATCTTTTTTATGTTTAAAAGTCGTGTGTTAACATTCACGTGTTTGTCCATCTATGTGTTGCATTTTTTTTATTTACAAAACTATTCTTGGGAGTACTTTTTTTATTTATAACATCAGGGAGACCAGCCAGTCAGTGCCATGGTCAGTCAACTCTTGAAGATTCCTGCCACTCACCAAAAGCAGAATCCTGGATACTAATAAAACTATTGAACATAATGGGAGTATTTCCACCTTAGTGTTCTGAAAATGTTACGTATGTCTTTACCCTTTTCTTAGCCTGGTCCTATACATTCACATCTTGGGTGCTGACTCATAGAGGCAGTTTTCCCTATATGTGAGCTACTGTGGCCCTTCAGCTATCTATATGGTCTTGATCATATAGAGAAGATGTTAAAGTGATCCAGCCAGTACATGGATACAACCACAGAAATTCCTATAATTGTGGTGACTAGAAAAGGTATTACGATCCATTAGCAAAATGGTTCCTATGTGCAGGCAAGTATATAGCCCAATTTGCACTAACATTTCTCTACATGATTATATACACAAACATGACTGAACTGCTCGTTTGTGAGGACCCTTAATTAGTATACTTAGAATGGTAATTTCAGGTTAAGGAAATGCTTATCTTACTGTTCTGTCATGGATGAGGTGTAGTAGCCTATCAACTAATTGCACATTACCTTCCATTTTTTTCAAGTTAACATTGAAGTCCCAACATGGTTGTGGACCCCATGATACCCTCAGACACCCCGCAGCCTTGGAGCCTGCCAAGACCATCTGCCCTTCTCATTTCTTTATTGTTTAAAAATGAGGTTTTGAGGGAAATTCTTGTTTGTTTGGTGAGTGGTTGCCTGATTGGGATGGGGGAGGTTGACTTTTTTTTGTCTTTTGTTTTGCGATGTGTGTAGGTGTTTTGCCTGTTTGTGACGAATTGGGGACTCTGAGCATCACTATTTGTCTTCTGTGAAATGGATGTTTTGTGGTGCCCACAACAGTTACTTAGATTTCCAAATGGGCTCAGAAGGCATATTTATTCCTAAAACAGACAGTACTCAAGAATGATGTGAAGAGATGCAAGCAACTATTCCACTACACTAGATAGTATACCTTGATTTAATATATGTGATATGTTCTTGTCTCATAATACATGCAGTAACCAGCAGAGCAAATCAATGATCACATGACTGTGTATTTCTGAGCTGCTGAAAGGTAGTGTTCTAAGCTGATAAATTCTGGGCTCATTCTCTTAGAGTTGCAACATAGGACATTTCTGAAAAGGTTTTGTCACACTTGACATTTGAAAGCCTCTTACTGCATGGGTTGGCCTATAGATTATTTGTGACAGTGGCCTCTAATAATGTGTGGCATTGGTGTAGAAAGTTATAGTAGCAGTTCCAGCAATCTCCCATGAAGTCCACAAGATGAGAATTGAGCAGCCGAGGCAGTGTTGTGCTGATCTTTGCAACCAGAGAAACAGCAGTACAATACATAAATGACTACATATACGTTATCTCTTAGCTTTAATGGGCATGGGGATTCTTGGAAAGAGTTCAGATAGCATGCACTTTATGTTACAGCTGGGGAAACAGCATTTAGTCACAATAAAATATTTAACCCCTGTTTTGAAAACCACAGTTTAAATTAATAGCAGCTGGTTCAATGCAAAGGGTGATTCTCCATGATCTACCTCTTGTGATTGCAGTGCGTGATAGGTGATAGCACGACTAGGTGTCTAAATGAATAAAAATATGTATTTAGAATAATTAATCAATGATTAGATATAACAATGTCTATGGTATGCACTTTTGTGGTCAGGTTGTGACTGGATATTAACGTATTATATGCTCAATAGGGATGAACTATATGTTAAATGAAACTTAACATTTGCATATTTGTTTAAATATGTACCATGGGTGTCAGCTCAGTAGCATAGATTCAGGAGAGTTTTAACTCTTTCTACTTGCACTACAGTTCTCACACACATAATCCACCCAAATCTCAAAAAGGAAATGATTCAGGAAGGGTGAAATATGCATTTACTGAAAACCAAGCATATTTCAAATTCTTGAGAGCTATTTTTCCAGGGAAAACTTAGTTCAGAGAGATTAAGAATCTCCTGTAATATTATGACTCTGTGGTTTCTACATAAAGTTCTCTATAACTTTTTCAACTATTTCCAATAGTTCAGTTTCCCTTAAAGTAGTCCCAATCAAATAATGGAATTTTAAGAACTTAACAGTTCACTTTGCTGCCACTAATTTCAATTATATTTAAGGGTGGTTCATTTTCTCTGGATTCACATCGATTGTAAACATGTCTCAGCTTTGCTCCCAGTGTTGCTTATTTCTCCCTCTATAGCTGTTGGATTTCAATTTTCCTGGCTCTAAGTTTCTTCTCAGTGCTTGCTGCTATTGTCTTATGTTTATAATATCAACCATAGTAATAAGTTGTAAGAGAATGAAACAGTTCAAGAAACTGTTCAGGTTTTTTCCCCACTCTGAAAAGAATACACACAGTCTTCGTGTATCTCCTAAAGGCTGCACATATATTGCAGGGATAGCCTGTTAGTCCATTTTTCAAAGTGCAAGATGTTTTATCCCTTATTGCTTACTGTCATTGGTATAGTTGGATGGGTGGTGTGGATATTTCTCAGGGTCATTAGGATTTTCCCAACTTGAGATTACATGATCAATAGTTTTTTGATCAGGTAACCTCCCTTGTAGACTGGGAATACTGTAGACATAATATATCTCGACTTCAGCAAAGCTTTTGACAAAGTGTTCCATGATATTCTGATTAGCAAACTAGCTAAATGTGGGCTGGATGGGACAACTATCAGGTGGATCTGCAGTTGGTTCCAGAATCGTACTCAAAGAGTGCTTATCAATGGTTCCTTCTCAAACTGGGCGGAAGTAATGAGTGGGGTACCACAGGGCTCAGTCCTGGGCCCAGTGCTCTTCAACATTTTTATTAATGACTTGGATGAGGAGGTACAGAGCATGCTTATCAAATTTGCAGATGATACAAAATTGGGGGGCACAGTTAATACCGTGGAAGACAGAAAGAAAATTCAAAGGGACCTTTATAGGCTGGAGCATTGGACTGAAAACAACAGAATGAAATTCAACAGGGATAAATGTAAAGTTCTACACTTAGGAAAAAGAAACCAAATGCACAGTTATAAGATGGGGGATACTTGGCTCAGCAATACGACATGTGAGAAGGATCTTGGAATTGTTGTTGATCACAAGCTGAATATGAGCCAACAAGTGTGATGTGGCTGCAAAAAGGCAAATTCTGTATTAGGCTGCATTAACAGAAGTATAGTTTCCAAATTGCGTGAAGTATTAGTTCCCCTCTATTCAGCACTGGTTAGGCCTCATCTTGAGTACTGCATCCAGTTCTCTTCAAGAAGGATGCAGACAAACTGGAATAGGTTCAGAGGAGGGCAACAAGGATGATCAGGGGACGGGAAACAAAGCCCTATGAGGAGAGACTGAAAGAACTGGGCATGTTTAGCCTGGAGAAGAGAAGATTGAGGGAGATATGATAGCACTCTTCAAGTACATGAAAAGTTGTCACACAGAGGAGGGCCGGGATCTCTTATCAATTGTCCCAGAGTGCAGGACATGGAATAATGAGCTCAAGTTGCAGGAAGCCGGATTTCGACTAAACATCAGGATAAACTTCCTAACTGTTAGAGTCATATGACAATGGAACCAATTACCTAGAGAGGTAATGGGCTCTCCGACGCTGGAGGCATTCAAGAGGCAGCTGGACAGCCATCTCTCGGGAATGCTTTGATTTGGATTCCTGCCTTGAGCAGGCCATTTTACTTGATGGCCTTATAGTAGATAGAATCATAGAATAGTAGAAGGAGCCTATAAGGCCATTGAATCCAACACCTTGCTCAGTGCAGGAATCCAAGTTATAGCATACCTGACAAGTGGCTGTCCAGCTGCCTCTTGAATGCCTTCAGTGTTGGAGAGCCCACCACCTCCCCAGGAAATTGGTTTCATTGTCATACCACCTTTAATAGTTAGGAAGTTTTTCCTGATGTTCAGCTAAAATTTGGCTTCTTATAACTTGAGCCCATTATTCTGTGTCCTGCATTATTTATTTATTTATTTATTTATTTATTTGATTTATATCCCACCCTTCCTCCCAGTAGGAGCCCAGGGCTGCATCACACGCAGATAGCACTACACAGTCTGATTTGGGGGGCAGGATATAACTTTTTCCCAGGTCAAATAGGATTGATGGTACCTGCTTGCTCTGCATCTGTCTTTAATTCTTGCTCTCTGCCAGTGACTCACTAGGCCTATGTGATTATTTGTTGCATCTCGGAATAGGTGTTCTTAATTACCTGGTCCTTTTCAGCCATACAATTTTGCTGTCTCCAGGATGCTAAATCTTCTTACTCTTGAAAATTGATGGGATAGGTGGGTAGATTGCATGTGCCAGGCCATGGTTTCATATGCTGAAGAAGGAGCTGTTTCTTACTAATCAAAACTGCTGCTTGTGTATTATACAAAAGAGACAGAGGGTGGGAGAGACCTGCAACGTGTTTAAGGGAGAGGTATCCTCCAGCTTTACAGAGTGCTATTCCATCAGCTAACTCAAACCTAATTCCAGACAGTCATTATCCATAAATATTCTTAAAGGTTAATGTGTGATAGAACCATTACAGTATTAGCTTGATGGATCAAAACTAGCATAATGCCACTTACAAATAGGAGTGCAAGAACATATTGTAGTGTGAAGTGCTCCTGTTCAGTGCCCCAGCCAATCAGCAATGCCTTCTTCGATACTTCAGTCCATTCCCTCTCCCCCTTGGTTTTAGCTGTTTTTTCCTTCTCGGTAGTCAGCATTCTGTGCCCACTGAGCATGCTCAGTTCTCACTAGACTCAGGTGGGATGTCCCCTTATGGGTTTGTTTTCTAATTTTATTTTATTTTTCCCTAAATAATTCTCCATGAACATGCTCTTGTTCATGGATGGTTCCATTTTGGCTACATAAGGATAAGTACCTGGCCTTTTTATTATAATCAAATGGTAATAATTGAGTCAATGCCAGTGCTTATTACATACTATATGTATGTGAAAAGTAAGACTTAGTAAGAAATTTGCCAGAAATAGTTTAGAATGTGATAATTAGCTTCATTCTTTATAGCGTTTTATTCATTTGTTTTTATTTATCTACTTACATTCATATCCAATCTTTCTTCCATAATGGAACCCAAGGTGACATACATGTGATTCCCAGGCACTTCGCACAGCTGACCAGACCCATACCTGCTTAGCTTTAAAATAGATAAAAATACATAAAAATGCATAAAACAGTTCCCCTTCCTATTATAATGTGATAACTGTTTCTCTTTATTTTTTATGGTATGGGGCCTCTGAATTTTGACATGGCTTAGGGCCTCAGCCTGTCTTAATCCAGCCCTGTTAGCTTCAGCAAGGTGATGGACTCATGTATCTTAATTTAGAAGAGGCTTGCAATGCAACTGCTATGCCAGTTAGTGTTGAGATATCTAGCAGTTTACCACCTGATTTCTAAAATGCTTAACATAGTCCATTGCTGGTGCAAATATGTAGCTGGGATGGAACAGGGAATGTAGCTATTCCCACAGCCCTTCTGAAGCCATACTGAAAGCTGCCTGCATCCTCCCAAGCCTCTTAGGCAGTGCCATTAATGGATGTTGCCAACCTGGCACAAGGTTTAGAGCAATGGAAACTAGTCACAAGGTCAATAGCAAATCACAGAATTATATATAGCTTTGTAGTAATATATACAAAGAATTATATTGTAGATACTGTTATAAATCGCTGCGACTTTATTTTTTAGCAGAAGAGTAATTGCTGGTCTTGTCTTGAGTTGCAGGTTAAAAAAAGAGGAGGTGCCTCTGATCATGGGGAGAGTGTGTTTCTTGCACCATTGATTACTGTAGCGTGGAGTTGAGGGCTGGACTTTTAGGTCAGCAGACAGAGCTAATTGTCTGTACTCATTAGAAGTCAACTGTTGCAGAACAGCATAGTTAAACTGATCTTTCTTGTTTCTCTGCAGTTACCAATTACAATAATGTTATAGAAACAAATTCAGATTCAGATGATGAAGACAAATTGCACATTGTTGAAGAGGAAAGTATAACAGATGCAGCAGATTGTGATAACAGTGTGCCAGACGATGACTTGCCAAAAGACCATGCAGTATTACCAGAGCGCAGTGAAAGAGAAGGAAGTGCAAACAGTTGCTGGGAAGATGAAGGTATGTGTCATCATGAGTGTCTCCACTTATTTCTTTGCAAACACAAAAATAAATTAACTTTTTATAAAACTGCGTTGCACTGAAATGACTGTACACTACATAAAAGGTAAACCAAATGGAACAGTTATTGACTGCTAACTCAAATAAATCTTTTGGGCTCTGATTCAGATTTTACCTAGTGCTGATGATAGAATGTCTACTTCGGAGATTATCTGTGTGGCAGAGGGAAGGACTTGCATAATCATCCTGTCATGTAAATGTGTCCATACTCATTGTGAATTGTGATTGCATTAGTAGTACCAGTTATGTTCAAAACTAGCAGGACTAATAACAGTTGTTAGATCATTTTCTCCTGGTTTTCAAAAACAGATGTTTGAGCAAAATCTGCCTTTTGTTTCAAATTTTTGTTTCTTTCAGTTGGGTGTTACTTTATTCATTTTTTAAAAAAATTAAAGCCCTGGGTGTCTTTATGCAGACATATTTTGCTTGCATATGCCTCTTATCTTGGGTTTAATTTTTAAGGCTGCATGGAGCTCATATGAAAATTACAGACTGCATACATAGCCTTAACTTAGCTACTTATTTAGCTCAAAATCTTCTTGGGCTGCAATCAAATACACACTTATCTGGGAGTAGGTCCCATTGAACCCAGTGGAGCTTACATCTGAGTAGACATGTATTGGATTGCAGCCTTAGTGCTTACCACTTCACTGGGATGTTGCAATAGGAGCTTAGATAGATCTTGAGACTCAACTACTTCTAATTCTTCAGCTTGTCACTCTGACACACACACATCCTTTATTCCCCAATAAAGAGCAAGCATGGAAATACATTGTGCTCCTAAGCTCTTTCATGCCCCATTTCAACTAGCCATAGAGTTGTCTTTTCAGTGGGATGCCAAGGTGCCATAGGTATGCTCTGTCATTTCTAGACACCATCATCCATTCTTTTGTCAATGCGTGATCTGATTTCTTCCCTGTCTTAGGCTTTTTTCAATTCTGTGTCCAAGATGAATATGTAACAAATCCATCAAAAGCATGGATACTAGGATATTTTGGATTAGGATTCAATATTCCACTGAATTTTACTATTTTTAATTCAGTAGCAAGTCTAGATGAAACTTTCTCACAAGCCTTTTCATCATCTCTTAACATCATTTGATTATAGTCTGTGCTTAACTGATGGTGATCAGTCTTTTTTAACTTGTGTAGATCTTTTACTGTAGTTGTTTTTATGATTGTCCTGGTGTTAAATGTTTGTTTTTGTTGCTTGGCTTGTTTATTGTTATAAATTGTTTTGTATTTTGATGTGTTTTTAAATCTTATTTTATAATAGTGTTTTATATCACCTAGAGGCTCATTGGATGGGGTGTCTGAATTTTTTAACAAAGAAATAGCATTTATATATTGCTTTAGAGTTTTCTATGGGCTTAAGACAGGTTATCTGAATAATCCCTCCTCAGTAGTACCCTCCTTTTTTCTTCTCAGTACTGAACTGAAGAACAAAAAAGTTTGAAATATAAGACTGAACTTCTTCAAGGAAAAAATGCTGTGTGGCTTAGACCATGAGGCAATGTATTTTCCTAGACGAACCTAAAGAAAACATTGAAGCATATTTCATATCCCTTTACTCTTTTATCTGCTTCTTTTTGGAATTAAAGTGACTGAAAGAATGACTGAAGGAGACAGCACCACAAACCACAATAGCTCAGTGAGAAAGAATAGTGTAATGGAAATTTATTAACTACTGAAAATCTTTTTAGACTACTTTTCTGGATGAATACCAGTCCAAAGCAGCTTATAATCAAAACAGAAGATAAAAATACTACAAAATTTAAAACTTTAAAAACGTAACACTATAATCCATAGTGTTTACAGAACCACATTGGACATAAATTGAGACATGCCACCACCCAGCTAGCAAACATCATGCCTGGATGGCCAAGTCTTTAGCGCCTTCTGAACATCCTATAGTGTAGACATTTGGTGCAAACCTTCTTATCTTTCTGTCAACCAGCTTTCAAAGGCATAGGAGTCCTACAAGGACAAAAAAAAGATGTGTATGAGGAGAGTTGGCCTCAGAGAGTGCCATCAAGTAGGTGCTTTTTCCATTCCAGTGGCAGGCTCCCCTCTTCTCTCTCATATTCACCTGGTAGTTCCTATTTTCAAAGTTTGTGAGTTCACCTTTTTAAGAACATAATGGCATCATCAAAACAACAGTCTCCCATCAACACTATGAAGTTGTTTTATTGCCAGGTGGCTGGCTCTGATCCTACAAGGCTAGTTCCATTTAACAATATGAGAAGTTTACATCTTACCCTCTGATGTAGCTGAGAGGTTGATGAAGAAGGACAGTTACCTGGATCTGTCCCTTAACTCCACTGAGGGTGCTTTCATTTACACCGCATATTTTATTGTTACAGTGGCACAAAAATCACAGTAACCACAAAGCAAGCATAGGACTACATTCTGGTATTCTCTTGTTGTGCCCCTGGTTTCCCCTCTTGCCCTGATGGTCTCTAATAGCCATAAGGGTTGTCCAGTGGCAGCTTAAGCTTACTTTGTAATAGTGTTGTATTTCCAGCTTTCATTCACTATGCCAATTATGTCATCTTGCTTCATCAGTGCAATGGGATTTTGTAGCAATTCTGACCTCATTCAACAAATGTAACTTGAACATAAGATGAAAAATCTGAAATACAAATTCTTTGGGGCAACACCTACTCTCAGTCTTTGTTTTCCAGGGATACAATTCCATTGACCTGGTTCAGATGATAGCTGAAGGCTTCATATAAACCACATCTTAACTTATTTTACTGGTTTGTTAACTGACATTAAGACAGAGTTCCCTAGTTTGCACATAACAGGAAACTCTTGCTTAATACAAGCCAGGATCTTTGTGCTGAAGCTGGCATGTTATGGGAATGGGAAGACAAGGGGTGAGGGGAGGAGCATTCTACCCTGATACTCATTCACATCTTCATAAACCATGGTTTATGAAGCCACAAATTATTATCCAAAGCAGGCCAGCTTGTAGGAGGTCTAAATGCATTTTATTCTTGAGCTAGGTCATGCTAATGTTGTTCAGATCGTAACTACCTAGGTGTTGATCTATTCTTTTTATTCTAGCATGGTGTGGTCTCTGTTGGCACTGAAAGAAAAATGAAAATCAACTATGTTCAAGTTGCTGTTGCTGTTGATTAAATTTATATCCTGCCCTTCCTCCCAGAAGGAACCCAGGGCAGCAAACAAAAACACTAAAAGCACTCTAAAACATCTTAAAACAAAAGACATGTTAAAACAAAAGATCTTTTTTAAAAAAGACTCCAACACAGATGCAGATTGGGAGAAGGTCTCTACTTAAAAGACTTGTTGAAAGTTACTAGGTTTTATACCTCCTAGTATAACATTTTTACCTTTGTGAAGTTAGCTTCTTTGTGACATTCTGTACGCCTGCTGATTATTCAGTTTGTTTGCTTCAGCAATATTAATTTTTTTCTATACTTACTTCCACAAACATACAGGGGTTCGCAACTGTGGTCCACATACTTCATTCAGGTGGTCTGTAGCATGTATGTGGATTTATGGTTGAAGATGGGATATAGCACATCCATAACATTAAATATTCCTATTGATTTTAATTGTACTTTTCTTGCATTCTGTGTTCAAAATGTAATACAATAAATTACAATATATGAGAAATAAAAGAAGCAAGAAAAATACAATTAAAAATCATACAGCATCTAACACAGCTCATCACAATTGCTACAACAGGCAGAAAAATCATTAAGTGATCTACTCAAACCCTCTGTGACTTTCAAGTGGTCCATGGGGGAAATGTTTGGGAACTGCTGCCTTAGGATTTCTTTCCTTATTTTTTTCTGTCTATTATAGTAGGATGAGCAATTTTAATTATTTTGCAACAGGAAGCTCACATGCCTTTATGAAGAAAAAGGTTTGAGGTGATCGTAAAAAAAGATAGCTAGATCATATGTTGTTGGTTTAAACTAATCTGTTACTTCTTTTAGGCCTCATTACGAAGTCTCCAATTTTATTAACATAATTCCATTCATCAGAAAAAGTCCTAGAATTTTACAATTTTTGTGATATATTTCTTGAAGCCCCATGTCTTTACTCTCTACTCACATCACTAGTTTAGCAGAAGAAAGTTTGTATCATCATATGGAATACTTAAAATATTTGGGGTTACAGATTTTAACCTTTATTCTGAAGAACCAAGAAAATTATTAGGTCATGGTAGCATAGCTCAAGGGTTTAAAATTCCTTGTACCACTCTTTGTGGAATTAGCTGGGACCAAAGGGATCCAGTCTTAACAAAACACCAGCTAGATTGTTGTTATGTGCCTGCAAGTCAATTACGACTTATGGCAACCCTATGAATCAGCGACCTCCAAGAGCATCTGTCATGAACCACCCTGTTCAGATCTTGTAAGTTCAGGTCTGTGGCTTCCTTTATGGAATCAATCCATCTCTTGATTGATCTTCCTCTTTTTCTACTCCCTTCTGTTTCTCCTAGCATTATTATCTTTTCTAGTGAATCATGTCTTCTCATTCTGTGTCCAAAGTATGATAATCAGTTTCATCATTTTAGCTTCTAGTGACAGTTTTGGTTTAATTTGTTCTAACACCCAATTATTTGTCTTTTTTTGCAGTCCATGGTATGCGCAAAGCTCTCCTCTGACACTACATTTCAAATGAGTTGATTTTTCTCTTATTACTTTTTTCGCTGTTCAACTTTCACATCCATACATAGAGATCAGGAATACCATGGTCTGAATGATCCTGACTTTGGTGTTCAGCGATACATCTTTGCATTTGAGGACCTTTTCTAGTTCTCTCATAGCTGCCCTCCTCAGTCCTACCCTCCTCCTGATTTCTTGACTATTGTCTCCATTTTGGTTAATGACTGTGCCAAGGTATTGATAATCCTTAACAAGTTCAATGTCCTCATCAACTTTAAAGTTACATAAATCTTCTGTTGACTTTACTTCAGTCTTCTTGACGTTCAGCTGTAGTCCTGCTTTTGTGCTTTCCTCTAACTAGATTAGAGGATTGCATTTTGTCTTTTGCCGCTTTTACATTTTAAAATCTGGTTTTTCCTGCAGGACAATAACAGGAGGTATGATGTAAATCTCAGGCAAACATTTGGTTTGTACATAGTAAACTAACTTAAATCTCACTGGGGAATAGTCTGATAACATATGTGGGCATCTCTATATTTGTTCTTGTATGATTAAAGTGATGCTTAAATAAAGTCTGCATAACAAAAGTATGCATATAGTGGTTAGGGCATCTTCCAATGAAAGTAGAACTTCTTAAGTGAAGTACAGTATACCCAGGAATAATTTACATTCTCCAGTGTCATGTTCAGATTTCAATCTAATTTCTTTTCCAGGGCTAAGTTAAAGCTATTTACGGAAGCATGTTGTGAATTCTTTAGGAGCAATCTTCCAAATGGCATCATCTGCAACCCCCAGGTCTTTCCTACAGATCCTAGCATGGTTTTCTAGCCTGGACTGTCGAGTAAACACTTTTTAAACACATACAACAAGTATAAATAGTGGAAGGTGTCTCATGTAATGAAGGACCATGCTCACAGCATACATGGATCTCTTGTGCATGTAGACTCTATTATAGCCATCATCTTTTGAGCTTGCTATCAATACCATAAAAAACTACAGAAATGAAAACTGGTCAAAGTTATCAATGTACTGATAACATTGGGATGGATAACTTTAATGTTCTGTAGGTGGAGTTGCATTTCCAGACTGTTAAAAATACAGCGGCAAGCCTGTTAATTAGTATTGACTGTAGGGAACATGTTTCACTTTATTTATTAATTTTGCATTTAAAGCCTGCCCTTCACCGTTTGGTCCCAGGGCAGGTTACAATGACAACAAGTAAACCATGTTATACATAAACATTACCAGTCTATACATTAAATTGAATCAACAGCACTCAGAAACAGCACAGCAATTGGATGCCAGACAAACATACTGTGGTTTGTGCAGGATTTTAATGGGGCTTAGGGAGCAATCCAGCTCACATATATGCCGGGCTGAGGGGAGTTGGATACAGCAGATCTTCAGTGAGCCGGCTGGGTCCCAGTTCAGCCAGGTTACACTGATGTAAGTCCCTGAGCCAGGCTGAGCTGGGACCCAGCTGGCTCAGCTGAGATCGGCGCAAGTGGTGCTGGTGTAAAGCCCCAAAAAGGGGCATGTCGGGGGAATGGCCGAGGTAAGGTGACTTAGGCCACATCCAACTCGTGTTTGGAGTGCTCCTACAGGTGCCAATCCAGGCAAACACGCTGGGGAAAAGGTCAGTCTAAGAAAATAATTGTAATAGAAGCCAATGGAGAGGGCTTACTTCCTGGTAGGGGTATTTGGGAGAGCAGGCTTTTACTGTCTGGTCCCTGTGCACAGCTCATGACCGAGCCAGCATACAGCCAACCCAGAAGCTCCTGAATGGCAATTGGATGTGGTGGAATTTTATGCCAGCCTCTCTTGCTCCAGCACAATTTAAACAACGGCTGCCCATATCTCTTGATCAGATTTTCTGTTGGTATTTTTAAAACTGATATGAGGCTGTTTTTAAAACCTGTCTAAAATTGTTCTAAAATTTGTTGAGATTTTTTGCTGATGGCTTGTCTGCTGACATTGGAGTATTGGATGTTTTGAAACTATATTGTTCCAGTTATTGTGAGCCCCACAGGAAATTACTATTGAGAAGTGGGATATAAATAAATATGGGTTGTATCCAACTAAGTCCTACTCAGAGTAGACTAGGGATATACTAGAATTCTGCCCAATTCAGATTTGGTTACGAGTTTTCCATTAATTTGCTTATTCACTATCATTACGGATTAGATTTTTATGTAGTGATTTTCCACTGCTATTTTTGGAAATAGATTTTTTAAAAATATCCATGTCTAAAATACTTATATTAATATTTATTTGTATCAATATTTCCTTCAGTTTACCAATATTTTCTTTAATTAATATCAATATTTTTTTGAGTGGGGAAAAACTGATTGGTAAAGCAGTGGTTTGTGGACAAATAATAAACTCAAATCGATACCAGTCTGTTATGTCAACAGAATGCTTTCGAAGTGGCACCTGCCAATGGATCCTATCCCTAGCGTTAGAGCCATTGAAATCAGTAGACTTGACTAACTTTCAGTGGGTCTAACTCTGAGTTGGATACAGCCCTGTATATCTGCAGTCAGTACAATATTGGTATACAGAATAAGTGACTGGAAAACAAAATCTGTTTCAAACTATTAAAAGTTGCTTTTGCTCACTAGCAATATTACATAATACTTCATTTCTGTACTTAAGCCTTTCAAGAACTCTAGTCAGAGCTACTGAATCAACTGATAAATGTTTTGATTACATTTTGTACTTTTTACAATGTTATGTCACATTTTCTTTTAGTTCCTTAGTTTTAAGATTAGTAAGACTCCCTATGTTGTGTTTTATATGACTGCAGTGAATATATTCTTCTTTGGATTTGAATATTGGAGAGAGTGTCTAATATCTACTGTTGTTCATAATATGTGCAGAGCATTTTTACGCAGCATGCATATTATTCATGCCAGCGAGGTATATACTCAGAAATAACCATAATTAAATATGCAGCAGAATGTCTACCCATATTTCTTGCTTGTGTTCAAATAATATAATTGGCTGGGTTTCATAAATCTACAGGCTAGCAGCCCCTCATTTCCAGACCAAGGGTCTCTTCCTACTGGGCTTTTGAAGGAGATGCCAGGAGTGGTACCTTCTGCAATAGCCTAATGAGTGAGAGAAACTACCCCAAGTGATAACATTGGCAGCAACCACAAATCAGAATGGCTAGAAAGTGAACCAAGCCTTTTCGATCCTAATTCATTGTTGTGGTCTGTTTGCTTTCTATTGTGTAACTGTTCACAGT
Source organism: Rhineura floridana (assembly GCF_030035675.1). Lineage (NCBI taxonomy): Eukaryota > Metazoa > Chordata > Lepidosauria > Squamata > Rhineuridae > Rhineura > Rhineura floridana. Next base: position 66,728,210 of record NC_084489.1, read on the forward strand.
AATACTGCTGTCTGGGGGAATATTTGCCTCCGATGGCAACAGACAAAAAAAAAATTCTGAGTAAATGAGAGTTTCTGAATTATGTAAAAAACTAATCTTCTCTTCTTGTCATATCAGGTAGTAAAGAAGCGAAGGAAATCCTGGGGCCTGAAGCTCAAGCAGATGAATCTGGATGTACAGGTATTTGTCGCCAAATTCCTTAGTTGGTTTTTGTGATACTTAGCATATCATTGAGGTTTGCATAATAGTGCATGTTTTTGTGAAAGGAAATGATTCTTTTCTGACTTCCATCCCTCTCCCTTTTGATTTCCTTTGATCTCTCTAACTGTCTTGTCTATGCACACTCCACTTGAAGCCTGAAGCTGTAGAAGTACTACTACTGAAGATGACCATCTTAAGCACCCATTAGAGCACTGTTGAGGTGTTGCTAATAAATTATGCAAAGCAATCCCTTCCCCTGACTGCAGTGCCTCTGCAGCCTCTTAGCTGCTTTTTTGTTCAGGAAGTAAGAGCAATGGATGGACAATTTGCTTCTGGTCTGTTGCAAGATTACAGCAGAGCATTATGATGGGTTGCAGCTGAGGTAATACAATTAGCCATAATAAGTTAATATTGCATTTTATGCTCAACAATGTATGTAAAACTACCTTATATAATGAGCCACAATATGCCAAGGACATGTTTATTTACTGCAGTTCCCTTTTATTTGTGTAGAAAATAATGATTCTTTGCATGGGGTTTTAAATTGGCACTATATCATAACTCTGGGTAAGTGGCGTACACTTCTGTGGTATGTGTGGTCTCCCAGTATTTTTATGCACATTGCAAGCTCGTCAATATTCTGGGGATACAGAGAGATATTTGAGAAGGTAGTTGCCAAAGTATTAAAAGGATCAAAAATAAGGAAGTAGGCAAAAAGAAACGGAAATTTCTCTGCGACAGTACAAACTCCTACACATGCTGTACTTCCCATACATTGCAGTGAAAAGGAAGTGTTGTGTGCATGAATTGTGATGCCAAATAGTGCCTTTTAATAGACTGTGCGGGTAATTGGAGCTGCTAAATTGTTGCTGTTATGTCTTCCAGTGCTCTAAACTGAGACTTTCAAAGATTGATTTCAGTTTAAATGTGAGCTTAGCAATTTTTGAAAGGGTGGTGTGGGAGAGGGAGGGAAGCATCATGTCTTTCATTTTTGGAATTTTCATATTGTATTTTTACAGTGTTTTTTCCTCACCTTTTTAAAAGAGCTTCAAAATAAATCAACTAGTAAAAGCAACATTTAAAATTAACAATGCAACCAGCAGCCAGAATTGAAGTCAAAACGCTATAGGCCTAGCAGAACAAAAATATAT